>NC_135233.1:9225000-10475000 GCF_051348905.1 Ranitomeya variabilis | reverse complement strand
GGGCAGTGAAATAAGAAAAGAGGAAAAAAATATGAAGAAATATAATTATTGACATTGGACTTTGGCTTAAATGCCTTTATCTTTCTTCCTTTTTTATATATAGGAGGGACAGAGTATTCATTCCTTTGTTAGATCAGCCGGTCTATGCTAAGAAATGGATGGAATATCCCCTTGCAATATTTTTGTCCAGTAAATGTCCCAATTGTGTGTTAATGTTTTTATTGTTATATTCTTTTGTTTATATTGTTTATACTGTCTTTTTTGTCATTATGGTTTTTGATTGGTATAGTTGGTAATTTGGTTTCCCCCCTATTCTGTAAAATGATGGCTTCGGCATCTGAATATCTATTGCGCCTGCGCATTATTATCTTCTGTCGGGTCTCTGTCTGCGCCTGCGCTGCTACCCGTCCACCGCTGTGCAACACGGGGCCCTGTGTCAGCGCAGTGGATGGCGGTGTGCGGCGCATTCGCGGCTAGATGCAGCGACAGAATATTGCCATCTTTGTGCAATCATTTAGTTTATTATAGGGGGGTATACACATCGGTCGCCACGGTAACGATGAGTTACTTCCGGGTTGCTCCCGGTCACTTCCGGTCTGTAAAGATATTTAGCGGCATACTAGATCTCCTTCATCACTCCCCCTGAGGAAGGTTAACTACCGAAACGTGCGTCGGGGAGGGTGCACGGACCCCGGACACATCTCACCCACTCTTGCTACTAGAAAGGTAATGGGCATTTGTTGATTGTTTTTTTCAATACCCGGACCTTTGGGTTGCTGTTTATAGAGGCAAGATGAAACTACCTTAGTTTCAGCAGGGTGGCTGTATGTATTATAATTTGAGGCACTTTTACCCCCTGCTGATCATCTCTATATGGATGGGTTTGTGTTTCCTGGCTCCGTGCGCCCTTGGTATGCTCCTTGTGGTGTTCACAAAGCCATCACACACACACGCAGCCATCACACACACACACGCAGCCATCACACACACACACGCAGCCATCACACACACACACGCAGCCATCACACAGACACGCAGCCATCACACACACACGCAGCCATCAAACACACACACGCAGCCATCACACACACACGCAGCCATCAGACACACACGCAGCCATCACACACGCAGCCGTCACACACGCAGCCGTCACACACGCAGCCGTCACACACGCAGCCGTCACACACGCAGCCGTCACACACGCAGCCGTCACACACGCAGCCGTCACACACGCAGCCGTCACACACGCAGCCGTCACACAGACACGCAGCCGTCACACACACACACAGCCATCACACACACACACGCAGCCATCACAGACACACACGCAGCCATCACACACACACGCAGCCATCACACACACACGCAGCCATCACACACACACGCAGCCATCACACACACACACGCAGCCGTCACACACACACACGCAGCCATCACAGACACACACGCAGCCATCACACACACACGCAGCCATCACACACACACGCAGCCATCACACACACACGCAGCCATCACACACACGCAGCCATCACACACACACGCAGCCATCACACACACACATGCAGCATCACACACACACACACACAATCTCCTCTGTGTTGCAGGGGCGGCTGATGTCCATGTGCAGCTCTTCAGTTTCTCCTGCTCACAGCTCTGCACTATCCCTGCACCTCCCCCGTCTCTGCTGGGATAGCAGATAAGAGCAGGAGAAGCCGGAGCTCCGTGCACACACAGGCCGGTATGCTGAGTCGCTGACCTCTCATCTTGATCGCTGCTGGCTCTCTGCCTCAGAGTGGCAGCGGCGCACGGGGCGGGGTCGGTCGGGAGGTGACCCAGCTTTTATTAAAAAAAAAAAAAAACAGCCACAAACCTTACTCAGGTGCCGCCCCCTGCATTGCCCCCGCCCTAGGCACGTAGTGCGGGACAACTAATGTCCCTCACGGGATCGCGGGGCTGACTGTCAAAATCAGGACAGTCCCGCGGGATCCGGGACGGTTGGGAGGTATGGGTGTCTATGAACTCGTAATGACCTGGAGAATCATAATATCAGGTCAGTTTTAGCATTTAGTGAACCTAGCAAAAAAGCCAAACAAAAAACTAGTGTGGGACTGCACTTTTTTTGCATTTTCACCAAACTTGGAATTTGTTTCCCGTTTTCTACTACACGACATGGTAAAACCAATCGTGTCGTTCAAAAGTACAACTTGTCCCGCAAAAAATAAGCCCTCACATGGCGAAGGAGAAGTTATGGCTCTGGGAAGGAGGGGAGCGAAAAACGAACACGGAAAAACGAAAAAGGGCCGCGGTGAACTCGGTGAAAGAATAAGGAGCCGTCACACGGCGCCATCAACTGAAAAATATCAGTTACAGCCTCAGAAAGCTGCAGAAGAAAATGATAAAAGCATAAAAATGAAAAGTGGCCGTGGTGGGATTCAAGATGGAAAACCCCTTGAAGGAAAGTCTACTGCTTGTTATGTGATATCCTAATAAAGCTTCACAATACAAAATCCAAATCCTTGACAATACAGCCCGAGAAACTGCACATGCGCACAGAAAGCCGGAAGTGACCGCAGTCCCGGTTTTCCCCGCCTCTGCGCCCTTGCCATCCGTAAGATGGCGGCTTCCTTGCGGCTGCTCCAGAGCCTGACAGCCCGTGTGCCGCGCAGCCGCCGGGCTCTGTCCTCTGCCGCCTCCCCGTCCTCGGCTGCCGTCCGCCGCACGTTCTTGCGCTATTTCGAGGAGCAGCACGAACACCGGCGCGTCCCGTCCTCCTCCGTGCGGCCGCGGGGAGACCCCAGTCTGCTGTTTGTGAACGCGGGCATGAACCAGGTGAGGCCACGTGGGCGACGGCGCGGCGCTCCATTGGTTGGAAGGAGTGCTGTGGGGCGGAGCCACAGAGATGATTGACAGGAGGGGCGTGGCAGCTGGCAGAAGGGGCGTGGCTCCTCTAATAACTGGTGTGTAATATTATATCGCTCTCTCCTGGATACATTATGGCGCTGCTGACAATCATTCCGCCAAGTGTCGGTTACCCCGGGGTCAGGCTGCGCCGGCGGAGAGGAGCGACTGTCCCATATATATACATACATACATACCATATATATAGAGAGAGGACGGGACCACCCAGTGCCTGCGCTTACTGACGCCCCTGCAGAGGTGGCCATTCTGCCCTGTAGGGGGCTTCCTGGTGGTCAAGGAGTCATTATGTGTAATAATAATAATTTTTATCCTCCAGTTTAAGCCCATCTTCCTGGGAACCGCGGACCCCCGGAGCGAGATGGCGCAGTACCGCAGGGTAGTGAACAGCCAGAAGTGCGTGCGGGCCGGGGGGAAGCACAACGACCTGGAGGACGTGGGCCGAGACGTCTGTCACCACACCTTCTTCGAGATGCTGGGAAACTGGTCATTTGGAGATTACTTCAAGGTATAAAAAGCCCTCGATCCCCGAGACATCAGCCCCCTGTTATATCTGATCCCCCCACATACTGGATATCTGCCCCCTGTTATATCTGATCCCCCCACATACTGGATATCGTCCCCCTGTTATATCTGATCCCCCCCCCCCCCACATACTGGATATCTGCCCATGTTATATCTGATCCCCCCACATACTGGATATCGGCCCGTGTTATATCTGATCCCCCCCACATACTGGATATCGGCCCCCTGTTATATCTGATCCCCCCACATACTGGATATCGGCCCGTGTTATATCTGATCCCCCCCACATACTGGATATCGGCCCCCTGTTATATCTGATCCCCCCCCCCCACATACTGGATATCTGCCCATGTTATATCTGATCCCCCCCACATACTGGATATCGGCCCCCTGTTATATCTGATCCCCCCACATACTGGATATCGGCCCGTGTTATATCTGATCCCCCCCACATACTGGATATCGTCCCCCTGTTATATCTGATCCCCCCCCCCACATACTGGATATCTGCCCCCTGTTATATCTGATCCCCCCACATACTGGATATCTGCCCCCTGTTATATCTGATCCCCCCCCCACATACTGGATATCTACCCATGTTATATCTGATCCCCCCCACATACTGGATATCGGCCCCCTGTTATATCTGATCCCCCCCCCCCCACATACTGGATATCGGCCCCCTGTTATATCTGATCCCCCCACATACTGGATATCGGCCCCGTGTTATATCTGATCCCCCCACATACTGGATATCGGCCCCGTGTTATATCTGATCCCCCCACATACTGGATATCGTCCCCCTGTTATATCTGATCCCCCCCACATACTGGATATCGGCCCCCTGTTATATCTGATCCCCCCCACATACTGGATATCGGCCCCCTGTTATATCTGATCCCCCCCACATACTGGATATCGGCCCCCTGTTATATCTGATCCCCCCCACATACTGGATATCGGCCCGTGTTATATCTGATCCCCCCCACATACTGGATATCGGCCCCGTGTTATATCTGATCCCCCCCCCCCACATACTGGATATCGGCCCCCTGTTATATCTGATCCCCCCCCACATACTGGATATCGGCCCCGTGTTATATCTGATCCCCCCACATACTGGATATCTGCCCATGTTATATCTGATCCCCCCCACATACTGGATATCTGCCCCCTGTTATATCTGATCCCCCCCCCCCACATACTGGATATCTGCCCCCTGTTATATCTGATCCCCCCCACATACTGGATATCTGCCCCCTGTTATATCTGATCCCCCCCACATACTGGATATCGGCCCGTGTTATATCTGATCCCCCCACATACTGGACATCGGCCCGTGTTATATCTGATCCCCCCACATACTGGATATCGGCCCGTGTTATATCTGATCCCCCCACATACTGGATATCGGCCCCCTGTTATATCTGATCCCCCCCACATACTGGATATCGGCCCCCTGTTATATCTGATCCCCCCCCCCCCACATACTGGATATCTGCCCATGTTATATCTGATCCCCCCCCCCACATACTGGATATCTGCCCATGTTATATCTGATTCCCCCCCCCCCACATACTGGATATCTGCCCATGTTATATCTGATCCCCCCCACATACTGGATATCTGCCCATGTTATATCTGATCCCCCCCCACATACTGGATATCTGCCCCCTGTTATATCTGATCCCCCCACATACTGGATATTGGCCCCCTGTTATATCTGATCCCCCCACATACTGGATATCTGCCCCCTGTTATATCTGATCCCCCCCACATACTGGATATAGGCCCCTGTTATATCTGATCCCCCCCCACATACTGGATATAGGCCCCGTGTTATATCTGATCCCCCCCACATACTGGATATCTGCCCCCTGTTATATCTGATCCCCCCACATACTGGATATTGGCCCCCTGTTATATCTGATCCCCCCACATACTGGATATCTGCCCCCTGTTATATCTGATCCCCCCCACATACTGGATATAGGCCCCTGTTATATCTGATCCCCCCCACATACTGGATATAGGCCCCGTGTTATATCTAATCCCCCCCCCACATACTGGATATCTGCCCCGTGTTATATCTGATCCCCCCACATACTGAATATCGGCCCCCTGTTATATCTGATCCCCCCCACATACTGGATATCTGCCCCCTGTTATATCTAATCCCCCCCCACATACTGGATATCTGCCCCATGTTATATCTGATCCCCCCCACATACTGGATATCTGCCCCATGTTGTATCTGATCCCCCCCCCCCCCCACATACTGGATATCGGCCCCCTGTTATATCTGATCCCCCCCACATACTGGATATCGGCCCCCTGTTATATCTGATCCCCCCCCACATACTGGATATCTGCCCCATGTTATATCTAATCCCCCCCCCACATACTGGATATCTGCCCCCTGTTATATCTGATCCCCCCACATACTGGATATCTGCCCGTGTTATATATCTGATCCCCCCCCACATACTGGATATCTGCCCCATGTTATATCTGATCCCCCCCACATACTGGATATCGGCCCCGTGTTATATCTGATCCCCCCCCACATACTGGATATCTGCCCCGTGTTATATCTAATCTCCCCCCCCCCACATACTGGATATCTGCCCCTGTTATATCTGATCCCCCCCACATACTGGATATCTGCCCCATGTTGTATCTGATGCCCCCCCCACATACTGGATATCTGCCCCGTGTTATATCTAATCCCCCCCCCCCCACATACTGGATATCTGCCCCATGTTGTATCTGATCCCCCCCCCCCACATACTGGATATCGGCCCCCTGTTATATCTGATCCCCCCCACATACTGGATATCTGCCCCGTGTTATATCTGACCCCCCCACATACTGGATATCTGCCCCCTGTTATATCTCATCCCCCCCCCCCCCCCACATACTGGATATCTGCCCCGTGTTGTATCTGATCCCCCCACATACTGAATATCGGCCCCGTGTTATATCTGATCCTCCCACATACTGGATATCTGCCCATGTTATATCTGATCCCCCCACATACTGGATATCTGCCCCCTGTTATATCTGATCCCCCCACATACTGGATATTGGCCCCCTGTTATATCTGATCCCCCCCCACATACTGGATATCTGCCCCCTGTTATATCTGATCCCCCACATACTGGATATCTGCCCCCTGTTATATCTGATCCCCCCACATACTGGATATCGGCCCCGTGTTATATCTGATCCCCCCCCACATACTGGATATCGGCCCCCCTGTTATATCTGATCCCCCCCACATACTGGATATCTGCCCCCTGTTATATCTGATCCCCCCACATACTGGATATCGGCCCCGTGTTATATCTGATCCCCCCCCCACATACTGGATATCGGCCCCCCTGTTATATCTGATCCCCCCACACACTGGATATCTGCCCCCTGTTATATCTGATCCCCCCCCCCCCCCACATACTGGATATCGGCCCCGTGTTGTATCTGATCCCCCCACATACTAGATATCTGCCCATATTATATCTGATCCCCCCACATACTGGATATCTGCCCATATTATATCTGATCCCCCCACATACTGGATATCTGCCCCCTGTTATATCTGATCCCCCCACATACTGGATATTGGCCCCCTGTTATATCTGATCCCCCCCCCACATACTGGATATCTGCCCCCTGTTATATCTGATCCCCCCACATACTGGATATCTGCCCCCTGTTATATCTGATCCCCCCACATACTGGATATCTGCCCCATGTTATATCTGATCCCCCCCCCCCCCCACATACTGGATATCTGCCCCATGTTATATCTGATCCCCCCCCCCCCACATACTGGATATCGGCCCCCTGTTGTATCTGATCCCCCCCCCCACATGCTGGATATCTGCCCCCTTTTATATCTGATCCCCCCACATGCTGGATATCTGCCCCATGTTATATCTGATCCCCCCCCCCACATACTGGATATCTGCCCCCTGTTATATCTGATCCCCCCCACATACTGGATATCGGCCCCGTGTTATATCTGATCCCCCCACATACTGGATATCGGCCCCGTGTTATATCTGATCCCCCCACATACTGGATATCTGCCCCATGTTATATCTGATCCCCCCCCACATACTGGATATCGGCCCTGTGTTGTATCTGATCCCCCCACATACTGGATATCTGCCCCCTGTTATATCTGATCCCCCCACATACTGGATATCTGCCCCCTGTTATATCTGATCCCCCCACATACTGGATATCTGCCCCATGTTATATCTGATCCCCCCACATACTGGATATCTGCCCCATGTTATATCTGATCCCCCCCCCCCACATACTGGATATCGGCCCTGTGTTGTATCTGATCCCCCCACATACTGGATATCTGCCCCCTGTTATATCTGATCCCCCCCCCCCACATACTGGATATCGGCCCCGTGTTATATCTGATCCCCCCACATACTGGATATCTGCCCCCTGTTATATCTGATCCCCCCACATACTGGATATCTGCCCATGTTATATCTGATCCCCCCCCCCCACATACTGGATATCTGCCCCCTGTTATATCTGATCCCCCCCCCCCCCCCCCACATACTGGATATCGGCCCATGTTATATCTGATCCCCCCCACATACTGGATATCTGCCCCGTGTTATATCTGATTCCCCCACATACTGGATATCTGCCCCGTGTTATATCTGATCCCCCCCCCACATACTGGATATCGGCCCCGTGTTATATCTGATCCCCCCACATACTGGATATCGGCCCCGTGTTATATCTGATCCCCCCACATACTGGATATCTGCCCCGTGTTATATCTGATCCCCCCCCCACATACTGGATATCTGCTCGTGTTATATCTGATCCCCACACATACTGGATATCTACCCCGTGTTATATCTGATCCCCCCACACACTGGATATCGGCCCCGTGTTATATCTGATCCCCCCCCCACATACTGGATATCGGCCCCGTGTTATATCTGATCCCCCCCACATACTGGATATCTGCCCGTGTTATATCTGATCCCCCCACATACTGGATATCTGCCCCGTGTTATATCTGATCCCCCCCACATACTGGATATCGGCCCCGTGTTATATCTGATCCCCCCACATACTGGATATCGGCCCCATGTTATATCTGATCCCCCCACACACTGGATATCTACCCTGTGTTATATCTGATCCCCCCACATACTGGATATCGGCCCCGTGTTATATCTGATCCCCCCCCCACATACTGGATATCGGCCCCGTGTTATATCTGATCCCCCCCCCACATACTGGATATCTGCCCCCTGTTATATCTGATCCCCCCACATACTGGATATCGGCCTCGTGTTATATCTGATCCCCCCACATACTGGATATCTGCCCCGTGTTATATCTGATCCCCCCCCACATACTGGATATCTGCCCCCTGTTATATCTGATCCCCCCACATACTGGATATCTGCCCCCTGTTATATCTGATCCCCCCACATACTGGATATCTGCCCCGTGTTATATCTGATCCCCCCCCACATACTGGATATCGGCCCCGTGTTATATCTGATCCCCCCCACATACTGGATATCGGCCCCGTTTTATATCTGATCCCCCCCCCCCACATACTGGATATCGGCCCCGTGTTATATCTGATCCCCCCACATACTGGATATCTGCCCCGTGTTATATCTGATCCCCCCACATACTGGATATCTGCCCCCTGTTATATCTGATTCCCCCCACATACTGGATATCTGCCCCGTGTTATATCTGATCCCCCCCCACATACTGGATATCGGCCCCGTGTTATATCTGATCCCCCCACATACTGGATATCTGCCCCCTGTTATATCTGATCCCCCCCCCCCCACATACTGGATATCGGCCCCGTGTTATATCTGATCCCCCCCCCCCACATACTGGATATCTGCCCCCTGTTATATCTGATCCCCCCCCCCCCCCCCCCCCACATACTGGATATCGGCCCCCTGTTATATCTGATCCCCCCACATACTGGATATCGGCCCCGTGTTATATCTGATCCCCCCACATACTGGATATCGGCCCCGTGTTATTTCTGATCCCCCCCACATACTGGATATCGGCCCCGTGTTATATCTGATCCCCCCACATACTGGATATCTGCCCCGTGTTATATCTGATCCCCCCCCACATACTGGATATCTGCCCCCTGTTATATCTGATCCCCCCCCCCCCCCCCACATACTGGATATCTGCCCCGTGTTATATCTGATCCCCCCCCACATACTGGATATCGGCCCCGTGTTATATCTGATCCCCCCCCCCCCCACATACTGGATATCTGCCCCGTGTTATATCTGATCCCCCCCCACATACTGGATATCTGCCCCGTGTTATATCTGATCCCCCCACATACTGGATATCTGCCCCCTGTTATATCTGATCCCCCCCCACATACTGGATATCGGCCCCCTGTTATTTCTGATCCCCCCCCCCCCATACTGGATATCTGCCCCGTGTTATATCTGATCCCCCCACATACTGGATATCGGCCCCGTGTTATTTCTGATCCCCCCCACATACTGGATATCGGCCCCGTGTTATATCTGATCCCCCCACATACTGGATATCTGCCCCGTGTTATATCTGATCCCCCCCCACATACTGGATATCTGCCCCCTGTTATATCTGATCCCCCCCCCCCCCCCCCACATACTGGATATCTGCCCCGTGTTATATCTGATCCCCCCCACATACTGGATATCGGCCCCGTGTTATATCTGATCCCCCCCCCCCCCCACATACTGGATATCTGCCCCGTGTTATATCTGATCCCCCCCCACATACTGGATATCTGCCCCGTGTTATATCTGATCCCCCCACATACTGGATATCTGCCCCCTGTTATATCTGATCCCCCCCCACATACTGGATATCGGCCCCCTGTTATTTCTGATCCCCCCCCCCCATACTGGATATCTGCCCCGTGTTATATCTGATCCCCCCACATACTAGATATCTGCCCCCTGTTATATCTGATCCCCCCCCACATACTGGATATCTGACCCGTGTTATATCTGATCCCCCCCACATACTGGATATCGGCCCCGTGTTATATCTGATCCCCCCACATACTGGATATCGGCCCCGTGTTATATCTGATCCCCCCCACATACTGGATATCGGCCCCGTGTTATATCTGATCCCCCCCCCCCACATACTGGATATCTGCCCCATGTTATATCTGATCCCCCCCCCCCACATACTGGATATCGGCCCTGTGTTGTATCTGATCCCCCCACATACTGGATATCTGCCCCCTGTTATATCTGATCCCCCCCCCCCACATACTGGATATCGGCCCCGTGTTATATCTGATCCCCCCACATACTGGATATCTGCCCCCTGTTATATCTGATCCCCCCACATACTGGATATCTGCCCATGTTATATCTGATCCCCCCCCCCCCACATACTGGATATCTGCCCCCTGTTATATCTGATCCCCCCCCCCCCCCCCCACATACTGGATATCGGCCCATGTTATATCTGATCCCCCCCACATACTGGATATCTGCCCCGTGTTATATCTGATTCCCCCACATACTGGATATCTGCCCCGTGTTATATCTGATCCCCCCCCCACATACTGGATATCGGCCCCGTGTTATATCTGATCCCCCCACATACTGGATATCGGCCCCGTGTTATATCTGATCCCCCCACATACTGGATATCTGCCCCGTGTTATATCTGATCCCCCCCCCACATACTGGATATCTGCTCGTGTTATATCTGATCCCCACACATACTGGATATCTACCCCGTGTTATATCTGATCCCCCCACACACTGGATATCGGCCCCGTGTTATATCTGATCCCCCCCCACATACTGGATATCGGCCCCGTGTTATATCTGATCCCCCCCACATACTGGATATCTGCCCGTGTTATATCTGATCCCCCCACATACTGGATATCTGCCCCGTGTTATATCTGATCCCCCCACATACTGGATATCGGCCCCGTGTTATATCTGATCCCCCCACATACTGGATATCGGCCCCATGTTATATCTGATCCCCCCACACACTGGATATCTACCCTGTGTTATATCTGATCCCCCCACATACTGGATATCGGCCCCGTGTTATATCTGATCCCCCCCCCACATACTGGATATCGGCCCCGTGTTATATCTGATCCCCCCCCCACATACTGGATATCTGCCCCCTGTTATATCTGATCCCCCCACATACTGGATATCGGCCTCGTGTTATATCTGATCCCCCCACATACTGGATATCTGCCCCGTGTTATATCTGATCCCCCCCCACATACTGGATATCTGCCCCCTGTTATATCTGATCCCCCCACATACTGGATATCTGCCCCCTGTTATATCTGATCCCCCCACATACTGGATATCTGCCCCGTGTTATATCTGATCCCCCCCCACATACTGGATATCGGCCCCGTGTTATATCTGATCCCCCCCACATACTGGATATCGGCCCCGTTTTATATCTGATCCCCCCCCCCCCACATACTGGATATCGGCCCCGTGTTATATCTGATCCCCCCACATACTGGATATCTGCCCCGTGTTATATCTGATCCCCCCACATACTGGATATCTGCCCCCTGTTATATCTGATCCCCCCCACATACTGGATATCTGCCCCGTGTTATATCTGATCCCCCCCCACATACTGGATATCGGCCCCGTGTTATATCTGATCCCCCCACATACTGGATATCTGCCCCCTGTTATATCTGATCCCCCCCCCCCCACATACTGGATATCGGCCCCGTGTTATATCTGATCCCCCCCCCCCACATACTGGATATCTGCCCCCTGTTATATCTGATCCCCCCCCCCCCCCCCCCCCCACATACTGGATATCGGCCCCCTGTTATATCTGATCCCCCCACATACTGGATATCGGCCCCGTGTTATATCTGATCCCCCCCACATACTGGATATCGGCCCCGTGTTATATCTGATCCCCCCACATACTGGATATCGGCCCCGTGTTATTTCTGATCCCCCCCACATACTGGATATCGGCCCCGTGTTATATCTGATCCCCCCACATACTGGATATCTGCCCCGTGTTATATCTGATCCCCCCCCACATACTGGATATCTGCCCCCTGTTATATCTGATCCCCCCCCCCCCCCCCACATACTGGATATCTGCCCCGTGTTATATCTGATCCCCCCCACATACTGGATATCGGCCCCGTGTTATATCTGATCCCCCCCCCCCCCACATACTGGATATCTGCCCCGTGTTATATCTGATCCCCCCCCACATACTGGATATCTGCCCCGTGTTATATCTGATCCCCCCACATACTGGATATCTGCCCCCTGTTATATCTGATCCCCCCCACATACTGGATATCTGCCCCGTGTTATATCTGATCCCCCCACATACTGGATATCGGCCCTGTGTTATTTCTGATCCCCCCCCCCCATACTGGATATCTGCCCCGTGTTATATCTGATCCCCCCACATACTAGATATCTGCCCCCTGTTATATCTGATCCCCCCCCACATACTGGATATCTGACCCGTGTTATATCTGATCCCCCCCACATACTGGATATCGGCCCCGTGTTATTTCTGATCCCCCCCCCCACATACTGGATATCTGCCCCGTGTTATATCTGATCCCCCCCACATACTGGATATCTGCCCCCTGTTATATCTGATCCCCCCCACATACTGGATATCTGCCCCGTGTTATATCTGATCCCCCCACATACTGGATATCGGCCCCGTGTTATATCTGATCCCCCCACATACTGGATATCGGCCCGTGCCCCCCGTGTGGCTGGATCTTGCCTCATCCCATGTTTCTCCTGTCGCTTTCCTGCAGGTAGAAGCTTGCTCTATGGCCTGGGAGCTGCTGACGCGCGGTTACGGGATCCCGGCTGAGCGCCTCTATGTCACCTACTTTCGGGGGGACCCAGATCTCGGCCTCGCTGCAGATGAGGAGACCCGGGAGATCTGGCTGAGCCTGGGGTAAGTGCAGCCGGATGCTAATGGCACGTCCGTCCCTGCGACCTGGAGCTTCAGCCTGGAGGTGTTTAGCACCAAGAGTGACTCCCATCATTTCCGTCTCCTTTTCAGTCTTCCTCCGGCACGGGTCCTGCCATTTGGCCTAAAGGAAAACTTCTGGGAAATGGGGGACACGGGCCCCTGCGGGCCCTGCACAGAGATTCACTACGATCATGTTGGAGGGCGAAACGCTGCAGCTCTGGTGAACCAGGATAGTCCTGACGTGGTGGAGATCTGGAACCTGGTGTTCATGCAGTATGACAGGTGGGTGGTGAGGATCCAGAGCCGGGTCCTGGGGTTCCCGCGGGTCCTGCTGATCTCGAGCCCCCGCGCTCCTGTCACTTTATGCAGAGAGAAAAATATGTAGAATTGAGAGTCCTCAGTGGTTGATACCTTTTAATGGCGAACTGAAGAGATGGTAACAAATTGCAGCTTTCGAGACTACATACGTCTCTTCATCAGGCAAAGACTAAAAGAAATTCTGAAGAATCACATATTTATGCACAACATAGTATAGAGAAAAAAACAACAACCATGGATAAGCCAGGTGACATGAAGCAGAATTACCATGGGTGATAAACAGTTACGTCCATAAATATTGGGCCAATTCTTAGATAAGGAATGTTTTATTGTCCTGTGATTAGGGTCTTTGTTGTGATGACCCCACATGGTCTGATGGGCAAGTTCCTTAGTTCATGTAAAAAGACATAAATCCATGAGACACATTCATTCCTGCACTGAGAGTGTCAAAGGTCGTCATCAGTTTATATTCCCAGACTCTTCTGTCTCTCTTAGATTTGAAGTTACCTTTTAATACAAGTAATCTCATGTCCATGGTGCTGTGATCTGGGAGACAGAAATGTATTGTCACAGGTAGATCCATTCTTTTTACTCTTATTGTATGGCGATGAGAATTCATCCTTGTTCTCAGTTTCTGCCCTGTCTCCCCCACATACAGACCCCCAGTTGGACATTTAGTACAAATAATTAGGTACACCACATTAGAAGTGACGCAGCTGAAAGTACCTGGGATCTTGTAGTCCTGAGGTGAGTTGGGGATCTTTATCTTGTCCGTGGTCATTATAAATGGACAGGATTTACATTTTTTCTGGTTGCAGGTTCCTGCAGCTGTTGGAGAGGACAGGGAGCTCTTGACAATGATGCTTCTTAGATTTGGGGGCTGCCTAAAACACAGTAGTGGGGGGTCTGGAAAAATTGCTTGTAGTCGGGCATCTTTTTGTAGTAAAGGTTGTAATTTCCATGCAGCTCCCCTTAGCGCCTCCAGATTTGGATTGTGGGTGACTACTAGAGGCACCCGGTTATTTTCTTCTTTAGCTTTGTAATGTAGCAGGCGATTCCTTGATATTCTGGTGGTTCTTGTGATCTGATTTTCAATTGTTCTTGGATGGTCGCCCTGATTCAAAAAGGTCTTTCTGAGGCGACCCAGGTGTTCATCCCTGTCCATGGGGTTGGAACAAATACGATTGTATCTGATGGCTTGGCTGTAGACAATGGAGTTTTTTATGTGTTTTGGATGGAAACTGTCCCATTTAAGGTATGTTGGACGGTCGATTGGCTTCTGATACAGGGATGTCTCTATTTTATTGTTCTGCAGCTTAATGATGGTGTCCATTAAGGTAATTTCAGTGCAGGAGTAGTTGAGTGTCAAGTTGATGGTGGGATGAAATGATTAAACTGTTCATGGAACGTCTTTAGCTGTGGCTCAGACTCCGTCCAGATGAATGTCATCAATGTAGCGGTAGTACGCCAGAGGCCTGGTGGGACATGAGGACAAAAGTCACTTTCAAGCTTGGCCATGAAGAGATTTGCATACTGTGGGGCCATTTTACTTCCCATCGCTGTGCCAGTCTCCTGTAGATAGATCTTCTCGTCAAACTCAAAGTAATTGTGGGTGAGGATGAATTTTATAAGTTTCACCACAGAATCCGCATCAGTCCCTGTGTTTTCCAGGAAGAATTTGCAGGCATTTAATCCATCCTGGTGTGGGATATTGGAGTACAAAGATTCCACATCCATGGTGGCCAGGATGGTTCCTTCTGGTAGAGGACCTATTGCTGATAGTTTATTCAGTAGGTCAGTTGTGTCCTGAATGAAGCTGGGTGTATCTTTTACCAAGGGTTTAAGAACACCCTCTATCCATCCAGATACCTGCTCAGTAAGGTGCCCACACATGACATAATTGGTCTTCAGGTTTCCAGATTTGTGGATTTTGGGAAGCATGTAGAATGTCCCTTTTCTTGGACTTTCTGGTATCAGGTCATCGGCTCTTATGGATACGTCAGGCGGACAAGATATCAACTTGTTTAGTTCCTTGTGGTAGTCCTGTGTAGGATCCGACTCCAGTTTACTCTGTCGCCTCATTGGAGGACACAGGACCACGGGTCTTATGTTGCTGTCCACTAGGAGGCGACACTATGCATAATCTGAAAAAGATTCACCATGGCTCCTCCTCTGCACTATACACCCCTGGACGGCGTCAGCCTTCTCCAGTTTTTGCTTAGTGTTGCATAGGAGGCGCACCTAAAAAAAATTTTTTTACTCCGTTTTTTTCCGACGGGATTACAGATGAAGAAAAGTGGGTCTCCTGTGAGACTCCCGGCATGGCTCCTTCCTCGGCCCCCTATTTGTAGTAGTGTGTGTCCATAAGTTGTCTGTTTGGGGAGACAGGGCAAAAGCTTAGAACAAGAATGAATTCTCACCGCCACACAATAAGAGAAAAAAGAATGGATCTACCTGTGGCGATACATTTCTGTCTCCCAGATCACAGCACCATGGACATGAGATTACTTGTATTAAAAGGTAACTTCAAATCTAAGAGACAGAAGAGTCTGGGAATATAAACTGATGATGACCTTTGACACTCTCAGTGCAGGAATGAATGTGTCTCATGGATTTATGTCTTTTTACATCAACTAAGGAACTTGCCCCTCAGACTATGAGGAGTCATGACAGAACCAGACCCCAATCAGAGGACAATAAAACATTCCTTATCTAAGAACTGGCCCAATATTTATGGACACATCTGTTTATCACCCATGGTAATTCTGCTTCATGTCACCTGGCTTATCCATGGTTTTTTTTCCCCTATTTTTTTTTTTTTCTCTGTACTATGTTGTGTATAAATATGTGATTCTTCAGAATTTCTTTTAGTCTTTGCCTGATGAAGAGACGTATGTAGTCTCGAAAGCTGCAATTTGTTACCATCTTTTCAGTTCGCCATTAAAAGGCATCAACCACTGAGGACTCTCAATTCTAAATATTTTTCTATCTACTGATTAACACGGTACCAGGATATATATCTTTCCTGTATCAATTTGTGCAGAGAGACAGACGGACGTCTCCGGCCGCTGCCGCAGTGTCACGTGGACACCGGGATGGGACTGGAGCGATTGGTCACCATCCTCCAAGGGAAACGCTCCAACTACGGCACGGACATGTTCACACCCATCCTGAGGGCCATCGAGAGGGTGAGGGCCACAAGTCACATTCTCCGCCCTTCTTTGTGTGGCCTGGACTGATGGACGTCTCTCTCCTCAGGGCTCGCAGGCCCCTCCATACCAGGGGAAGGTGGGCGCGGAGGACGTCCACCACGTGGACATGGCGTATCGTGTGGTGGCCGATCACATCAGGACGCTGGCTGTTTGCATCGCTGACGGCGTGTACCCCGGGATGTCGGGAGCCGAGTGAGCGCTGACATAACTGTACCATTCCCCGTCCCCCGCCACGTCCGATGTCGCCCCCTTGTGATCGCGGCTTCGTTGCTCCTCAGACTCGTGTTGCGCCGCATTCTGCGCCGAGCCGTCCGCTTCTCCTCCGAGATCCTCTGCACTTCCCCCGGCTTCTTGTCTTCTTTGGTTCCCACCGTGGTGCAGGTTTTGGTGAGTGGAGACCCCCGAGCCTGACGCCGTCACTACCCTGATGTCTGGCGTCTCATCGCTGTGTGATTATCTTACAGGGGGCGGCGTATCCGGAGCTGGAGCGCGAGAAATCCCAGGTGGGTGACGCTGCAGACACCTGGTGACACGTGAGGTGATGTCCGACGTGATGGGTCCTGCGCTCACAGCTGCGGGGTCGTTACAATGTATCAGGGCTCTTTGTGATATGACTTTTGCGCTGATTTCAGATTATGAGGATCCTGAATGAGAACGAGGAGGCGTTTCTGGTCTCCCTCCAGCGGGGGCGCCATATTATCGACCGCACCGTTCAGCGAGGTGGCGCCACCCGGACGTTCCCAGGTGAGTGATGTGATGGCGGGGGAGGGCAGCGTTCGGCGTCCTGCGCTCTCATGATGCCCGCGGTCTCCGCAGTGGACGTGGCGTGGTCTCTGCACAGGAACCTGGGATTCCCGCTGGATCTCATTGCGCTGATTCTGCAGGAGCGGGGGCTGTCGCTGGATATGGCGGCTCTGGAGCAGCTGGCGGAGGAGGAGGCTGAGGTCAGTGGTCCGCCGTGTGTGCGGCTTTCCTACAGACGTGACTTTGTTGTCATTTCCATAGTCTCCATGTTCCGCCATGTTTTTTGCATTCTAGATGAGGTTTAGAAACCTCCATGCGGACGGCGCCCCGGCCCGGCAGCAGCTGGACGTGCACTCTCTGGCGGAGCTGCAGCGCAGGGGGGTCCCCGCCACCAACGATTCACCGAAGTACAAGTACAGGCTGGGGACCGACGGCCGATACGGTAAGATGGCCGCCCGTTCACCGCTCAGTGGCTGCTCCTCTGGACTGTCATCATGTGACCGTGTCCTCCGCAGAGTTCCCTCCCTGCGAGGCGGCCGTCCTCGCTCTGTACCAGGACCAGTCTCTGCTCTCAGAGGTGGACGGAGGTCAGCGCTGCGCCGCCATCCTGGACCGCACCTGTTACTACGCGGAGCAGGGGGGGCAGAGCTGTGACGTGGGGTACTTCACGCGGGAAGGGGAGCAGGTGAGGGATGTCCGGCTGTGTTACCCGGTGCTCGTCCCCCTGCCCCTATAATATTACTCCCGTGTCCGCCCCACAGGACGTCCTGTTCCCGGTGGAGTCCGTGCACGTGGCAGGAGGATACGTGGTGCATGAGATCACCGCCGCAGAGCCGCTGAGGGTGGGGGACCGCCTGATCCTGCACCTGGACCAGGTATTACATCGGCCTGGTGCATTGTGGGGGTTGTAGTGTGTGCGTCTGAGACTGCACCACTACTCCCAGGATGCAGTGCGACACAGATGTGATGCATTGTGGGAGATAGTGATCCCAGACGATAATAAACACTACAACTCCCAGGATGCAGTGCAGCTGTCATGTCAGTGATGTTTGCTCTCCTCTCTAGGGCCATCGGCTGGCGTGTATGGTGAAGCACAGCGCCACCCACCTGCTGAACTATGCCCTGCGGCAGGTCCTTGGGGAGGGCACAGCGCAACGCGGGTCACATGTGACGGCAGAACACCTGCGCTTTGATGTCAGCGTCTCGGTGAGGCTCAACACACTGCGGTCACACACTGATGTCGGGGTCCCGAGCTGCCCCATCGTGACAGGATAGCTGTGTACCACCTGTGCTTCTCTTTCAGGGTCTGGTCAGTGGTCTGTACTGAGTCGGGGTCCCGGGCTGCCCCATAGTGACAGGATAGCTGTGTACCACCTGTGCTTCTCTTTCAGGGTCCGGTCACTGGTCTGTACTATATCTGGGTCTCGGGCTGCCCCATAGTGACAGGATAGCTGTGTACCACCTGTGCTTCTCTTTCAGGGTCCGGTCAGTGGTCTGTACTGAGTCGGGGTCCCGAGCTGCCCCATAGTGACAGGATAGCTGTGTACCACCTGTGCTTCTCTTTCAGGGTCCGGTCAGTGGTCTGTACTGAGTCGGGGTCCCGAGCTGCCCCATAGTGACAGCATAGCTGTTTACCACCTGTGCTTCTCTTTCAGGGTCCGGTCAGTGGTCTGTACTGAGTCGGGGTCTCGGGCTGCCCCATAGTGACAGGATAGCTGTGTACCACCTGTGCTTCTCTTTCAGGGTCCGGTCAGTGGTCTGTACTGAGTCGGGGTCTCGGGCTGCCCCATAGTGACAGGATAGCTGTGTACCACCTGTGCTTCTCTTTCAGGGTCCGGTCAGTGGTCTGTACTGAGTCGGGGTCCCGAGCTGCCCCATAGTGACAGGATAGCTGTGTACCACCTGTGCTTCTCTTTCAGGGTCCGGTCAGTGGTCTGTACTGAGTCGGGGTCCCGAGCTGCCCCATAGTGACAGGATAGCTGTGTACCACCTGTGCTTCTCTTTCAGGGTCCGGTCAGTGGTCTGTACTGAGTCGGGGTCTCGGGCTGCCCCATAGTGACAGGATAGCTGTGTACCACCTGTGCTTCTCTTTCAGGGTCCGGTCAGTGGTCTGTACTGAGTCGGGGTCCCGAGCTGCCCCATAGTGACAGGATAGCTGTGTACCACCTGTGCTTCTCTTTCAGGGTCCGGTCAGTGGTCTGTACTGAGTCGGGGTCCCGAGCTGCCCCATAGTGACAGGATAGCTGTGTACCACCTGTGCTTCTCTTTCAGGGTCCGGTCAGTGGTCTGTACTGAGTCGGGGTCTCGGGCTGCCCCATAGTGACAGGATAGCTGTGTACCACCTGTGCTTCTCTTTCAAGGTCCGGTCAGTGGTCTGTACTATATCGGGGTCCCGGGCTGCCCCATAGTGACAGGATAGCTGTGTACCACCTGTGCTTCTCTTTCAGGGTCCGGTCAGTGGTCTGTACTGAGTCGGAGTCTCGGGCTGCCCCATAGTGACAGGATAGCTGTGTACCACCTGTGCTTCTCTTTCAGGGTCCGGTCAGTGGTCTGTACTATATCGGGGTCCCGGGCTGCCCCATAGTGACAGGATAGCTGTGTACCACCTGTGCTTCTCTTTCAGGGTCCGGTCAGTGGTCTGTACTGAGTCGGGGTCCCGGGCTGCCCCATAGTGACAGGATAGCTGTGTACCACCTGTGCTTCTCTTTCAGGGTCCGGTCAGTGGTCTGTACTGAGTCGGGGTCCCGGGCTGCCCCATAGTGACAGGATAGCTGTGTACCACCTGTGCTTCTCTTTCAGGGTCCGGTCAGTGGTCTGTACTGAGTCGGGGTCCCGAGCTGCCCCATAGTGACAGAATAGCTGTGTACCACCTGTGCTTCTCTTTCAGGGTCCGGTCAGTGGTCTGTACTGAGTCGGGGTCTCGGGCTGCCCCATAGTGACAGGATAGCTGTGTACCACCTGTGCTTCTCTTTCAGGGTCCGGTCAGTGGTCTGTACTGAGTCGGGGTCTCGGGCTGCCCCATAGTGACAGGATAGCTGTGTACCACCTGTGCTTCTCTTTCAGGGTCCGGTCAGTGGTCTGTACTGAGTCGGGGTCTCGGGCTGCCCCATAGTGACAGGATAGCTGTGTACCACCTGTGCTTCTCTTTCAGGGTCCGGTCAGTGGTCTGTACTATATCGGGGTCCCGGGCTGCCCCATAGTGACAGGATAGCTGTGTACCACCTGTGCTTCTCTTTCAGGGTCCGGTCAGTGGTCTGTACTGAGTCGGGGTCTCGGGCTGCCCTATAGTGACAGGATAGCTGTGTACCACCTGTGCTTCTCTTTCAGGGTCCGGTCAGTGGTCTGTACTGAGTCGGGGTCTCGGGCTGCCCCATAGTGACAGGATAGCTGTGTACCACCTGTGCTTCTCTTTCAGGGTCCGGTCAGTGGTCTGCAGCTGCAGGAGGTGGAGAAGCTGCTGCAGGACCTGATTGCACAGGACCAGGAGATTGACACGGCGCACATCCCCCTCGCGGACGCCCGATGTATCGCGGGACTGAGGGCCGTGGATGAGGTGCGTGTATATATACTGCTTCGTCCTACTCCCCCGATCTCGGTGCCCCCCAACACTGTGTGCCTGGTGTCTACCAGCTGTGACTCTGCAGCTACTGTGAAACGACTACTTTTAGGATGGAAGCATGCTGGGAGTTGTAGTCTTGCGTCCGGTGGAGGTTGGGATACTTGATGCAGGGGTCCTTAGGAGAGATCTGCAGGGGTTAATCATCTCCGCCTCCCCCCAGGTGTACCCGGATCCTGTCCGCGTGGTCTCGGTGGGGGTCCCCGTGGAGAAGCTGATGAGTCGGAGCTGTCAGGACGGTCTGCAGACGTCGGTGGAGCTCTGCTGTGGCACGTGAGCATTCTCCTTACACCTCCCCATTGTCTGTGGATCGCCCCCCGATGTATCCCCTCATTACGGCATGGGACAGCCGATAGCCCCCCCATCCACGTCACCTCCTCCTCTGCACCCAGACACCTGCTCAGGACGGGGACCATCGCAGACCTGGTGATCATCAACGAAAAGCCGCTGGTGAAAGGGATCGTGCGACTGATCGCAGTGACCGGAGAGGAGGCCAAACAGGTGGGTACAGAATGCTGCAGTCACCTCCAGAGCTGCATTCACTAGTGTAACACTGCAGTCACCTCCAGAGCTGCATTTACCATTGTAACACTGCAGTCACCTCCAGAGCGGCTTTCACTGTTCTTATACTGCAGTCACCTCCAGAGCAGCATTCACTGTTCTTATACTGCAGTCACCTCCAGAGCAGCATTCACTGTTCTTATACTACAGTCACCTCCAGAGCGGCTTTCACTGTTCTTATACTGCAGTCACCTCCAGAGCTGCATTCACTAGTGTAACACTGCAGTCACCTCCAGAGCTGCATTTACCATTGTAACACTGCAGTCACCTCCAGAGCAGTATTCACTGTTCTTATACTGCAGTCACCTCCAGAGCAGCATTCACTGTTCTTATACTACAGTCACCTCCAGAGCAGCATTCACTGTTCTTATACTACAGTCACCTCCAGAGCGGCTTTCACTGTTCTTATACTGCAGTCACCTCCAGAGCAGCATTCACTAGTGTAACACTGCAGTCACCTCCAGGGCTGCATTTACCATTGTAACACTGCAGTCACCTCCAGAGCGGCTTTCACTGTTCTTATACTGCAGTCACCTCCAGAGCAGCATTCACTGTTCTTATACTGCAGTCACCTCCAGAGCAGCATTCACTGTTCTTATACTACAGTCACCTCCAGAGCGGCTTTCACTGTTCTTATACTGCAGTCACCTCCAGAGCAGCATTCACTAGTGTAACACTGCAGTCACCTCCAGAGCTGCATTTACCATTGTAACACTGCAGTCCCCTCCAGAGCGGCTTTCACTGTTCTTATACTGCAGTCACCTCCAGAGCAGCATTCACTGTTCTTATACTGCAGTCACCTCCAGAGCTGCATACTTTTGCTCCAGTCCCACCTCCAGCTGCATAAAGAATTATGAGGTTGCATTCACCCTTCTAGTGACTGGGACATTTGTGGACAAACACTTTGCTATCTTGTCAGGGAAGATCCCATAATGCTTTGCATCCTATTGCATTGTGGGAGTTGTATTACTTTCCACAGTGCAGTGGTGTGTAATATCAGGCACCAGCAGAGGGCAGCAGTGAGATCCTGTAGTCACAGCGCAGAGGAAACCGAACATCCCCTTGTGCAGCGCAGTAGGGCGTGCTCGGCGCAGTAGGGCGTGCTCGGCGCAGTAGGGCGTGCTCGGCGCAACAGAGTGCTCGGCGCAACAGAGTGCTCGGCGCAACAGAGTGCTCGGCGCAACAGAGTGCTCGGCGCAACAGAGTGCTCGGCGCAACAGAGTGCTCGGCGCAACAGAGTGCTCGGCGCAACAGAGTGCTCGGCGCAACAGAGTGCTCGGCGCAACAGAGTGCTCGGCGCAGTAGGGCGTGCTCAGCGAGAAGAGTAGGGATCAGGAGAAGAGCAGTAGCTGCAGCTCTAGGTGTGACTGGAGTATAAGCTGCAGCTCAGACATGAAGAATAACTGCATCGTATGAGGACGGTCACAAGTGCACGACTCTCATGTAATAATGGTGACCCGCAGGCGCGAGAGACGGGGCAGGTCCTGTGCAAGGAGGTGGAATCTGTCGGCGAGCGCATGAAGACGAGGCCGGCCTCCATGAGTGAAGCCCAGCAGCTCTCCCGGGACATCGGCCTCCTGAGACGTGTGAGTGGGGTGCGGGGGTCTGTTATCACCGGTGTCACCGCGGCAGGACGTGCTGCCATTGTGGGGGAAATGTTCGTAAAGAGGATCTGGCACCAAATGTTTCCTGTTGAACTGGACACAATGTGATGGCGGCTGCAGGGAGGAATACGTTTGTTTTACTTCTGCATTCTGGAAATATTAGTAAAGTATTTGGCACCTAATGAGTTAACACCCAGGTAACCTTAATTTTCAGTAGAGGCTTAATTATGCTGCACACTCAGGACCTGTGGAGTGCAGGCATGTAACCCTGATGACAGCACAGGTCCTTGTGCACTTCTATGTTGCTGCCTGCTTATGATTGGTCAGTGTCATACAGGGGGAGAAGGCCACGCCCCTACTAAAAACTATCTGATAACACACACTTGCACCCAACTTTAGTTAACTCATTAGCTGCTCAATATGTGAATGCTAAAATCGCGGGAACGGAGAAGCAAAATTAAAAATAAAGAATTTGGTGACCGCTCATCTTTAAAGAGGTTGTCTGGTCTACACCGATCATTCTGCAGTCTGGGCGGTGGGCAGAGGCCGTCAATGCTGCTGCCAGGTGGTGGACAGAGGCTGTCAGTGCTACTGCCGGGCGGTGGACCGAGGCCCTCAGTGCTACTGCCGGGCGGTGGACAGAGGCTGTCAGTGCTGCTGCCAGGTGGTGGACAGAGGCTGTCAGTGCTGCTGCCGGGCGGTGGGCAGAGGCCAGAGGCCGTCGGTGCTGGCGGTGGACAGAGGCCCTCAGTGCTACTGCCGGGCGGTGGACAGAGGCCCTCAGTGCTACTGCCGGGCGGTGGACAGAGGCCGTCAGTGCTGCTGCCAGGTGGTGGACAGAGGCTGTCAGTGCTGCTGCCAGGTGGTGGACAGAGGCTGTCAGTGCTGCTGCCAGGTGGTGGACAGAGGCTGTCAGTGCTGCTGCCAGGTGGTGGACAGAGGCTGTCAGTGCTGCTGCCAGGTGGTGGACAGAGGCTGTCAGTGCTGCTGCCAGGTGGTGGACAGAGGCTGTCAGTGCTGCTGCCAGGTGGTGGACAGAGGCTGTCAGTGCTGCTGTCGGGCTGTGGGTAGAGGCCGTCAGGGCTGGCGGTGGACAGAGGCCCTCAGTGCTACTGCCGGGCGGTGGGCAGAGACCCTCAGGTCTTGACTTTCCACAAAGCTTCCACCCAACTCTACACTGATATTTTGTAACAAACTCTCAGCATCGGAGATATCTAGAGAATTGTGACTCCAGAATAGATACATTACTGAATGCAACAAAGTTTTGAAAATTAGAAGGAAGAAATACAAAGTCTATAATCTGCAAATATAGAGCAGAAAAGTGAAGTCCAGCCCGCTCGGGACTCTGCCGCTCGGGACTCTGCCGCTCGGGACTCTGCCGCTCGGGACTCTGCCGCTCGGGACTCTGCCGCTCGGGACTCTGCCGCTCGGGACTCTGCCGCTCGGGACTCTGCCAGTCGGCACTGATCACCGAACCCCAAACTGTGCACGTTCCACTCGCCCCAGGGGAAAACAACTACTTTATTTACATAAATAACATAAACCTTCAGTGCAGACCCCTAATGATGGTTTTTATTTGCTTTTTCAGAGTGTTGACAGCGCCCCCATGCCACAGTGGCAGAGGAAGGAACTGCAAACATCACTGAAGTTTTTGCTGAGATCTGCCAACACAGCTTTTCGCAAGGTGGAAGAGCAACAGGTGAGGACAGTTCCCATTTGTAGTCTGCACTATTACCCACAGCTGCAGAATAGTGAGTGCAGCTCTGGAGTATAATACAGGATGTAACTCAGGATCAGTAATGTATGTACACAGTGACTGCACCAGCAGAATAGTGAGTGCAGCTCTGGAGTATAATACAGGATGTAACTCAGGATCAGTAATGTAATGTATGTACACAGTGACTGCACCAGCAGAATAGTGAGTGCAGCTCTGGGGTATAATACAGGATGTAACTCAGGATCAGTAATGTAATGTATGTACACAGTGACTGCACCAGCAGAATAGTGAGTGCAGCCCTGGAGTATAATATAGGATGTAACTCAGGATCAGTAATGTAATGTATGTACACAGTGACTGCACCAGCAGAATAGTGAGTGCAGATCTGGGGTATAATACAGGAGGTAACTCAGGATCAGTAATGTAATGTATGTACACAGTGACTGCACCAGCAGAATAGTGAGTGCAGCTCTGGGGTATAATACAGGATGTAACTCAGGATCAGTAATGTAATGTATGTACACAGTGACTGCACCAGCAGAATAGTGAGTGCAGCTCTGGGGTATAATACAGGATGTAACTCAGGATCAGTAATGTAATGTATGTACACAGTGACTGCACCAGCAGAATAGTGAGTGCAGCTCTGGGGTATAATACAGGAGGTAACTCAGGAGCAGTAATGTAATGTATGTACACAGTGACTGCACCAGCAGAATAGTGAGTGCAGCTCTGGGGTATAATACAGGAGGTAACTCAGGATCAGTAATGTAATGTATGTACACAGTGACTGCAGCAGCAGAATAGTGAGTGCAGCTCTGGGGTATAATACAGGATGTAACTCAGGATCAGTAATGTAATGTATGTACACAGTGACTGCACCAGCAGAATAGTGAGTGCAGCTCTGGGGTATAATACAGGAGGTAACTCAGGAGCAGTAATGTAATGTATGTACACAGTGACTGCACCAGCAGAATAGTGAGTGCAGCTCTGGAGTATAATACAGGATGTAACTCAGGATCAGTAAAGTAATGTATGCACACAGTGACTGCACCAACAGAATAGTGAGTGCAGCTCTGGAGTATAATACAGTATGTAGCTCAGGATCAGTAATGTAATGTATGTACACAGTGACTGCACCAGCAGAATAGTGAGTGCAGCTCTGGAGTATAATACAGGATGTAACTCAGGATCAGTAAAGTAATGTATGCACACAGTGACTGCACCAACAGAATAGTGAGTGCAGCTCTGGAGTATAATACAGGATGTAACTCAGGATCAGTAATGTAATGTATGTACACAGTGACTGCACCAGCAGAATAGTGAGTGCAGCTCTGGGGTATAATACAGGAGGTAACTCAGGAGCAGTAATGTAATGTATGTACACAGTGACTGCACCAGCAGAATAGTGAGTGCAGCTCTGGAGTATAATACAGGAGGTAACTCAGGAGCAGTAATGTAATGTATGTACACAGTGACTGCACCAGCAGAATAGTGAGTGCAGCTCTGGAGTATAATACAGGATGTAACTCAGGATCAGTAATGTAATGTATGTACACAGTGACTGCACCAGCAGAATAGTGAGTGCAGCCCTGGGGTAATGTAATTTGGCTGTGTGTTGGGATTGTATAGTTTATGTACATTACTATGGTGGACGCTGTCAGGAATCCCACCGCTGCCACCAATTTATCACGGTTCACAGGGAGGACACCTTTATCATCCCCACCACTCAAACCAATTTGTCATGAACCGGGGTGTTTGGTTGCCCTTGGTTCTTTCTGAAGGATATATAGATAGATAGATATATCCCAGTTCTGGTTTGGCCCATGCAGCTCTCTGGCGCCCCCTTACCCTCAGGTCAGACCAGGTACTGCACCTAGGGTAATTAGTCACCAGAAAGGCTGCCTGCTATGTACTGGCTAATGGGCACACTGCAGCGAGGGCGATATAACTCCTCCCACTCAGGCGGGAACAATAATTATCAATGCTGCCGGTCGCTACACAGCCTCCCAATTGCACAGGATAAATCCGCTGCCATCAGCTCCAATTTCTTAATTATTAACGGGTCCGGAGCCAACCCAGATTAGCAGCGTAATTCACTTCAGAGGACGTGACTGTACGTTATAGAGCAAGGAGAGACAAGTTAGTAATTTTACATTTTACTCCAGAAAAGGTAGGTAGTGTTTACAGAGGTATAAAAAGATATTATAAAGGCAATTATCGTGTCTACAGTACAATTACAAATAAAATGGGATTAACATTGAAAAATCACTTACATTTCGTTATGTCATCTTATCTCATGGCTGACCGTGTGCTGTGGGGGAAGGCCGAGCATATATCCAGATCCATCACCCCTGTATAGCAGCTAGACCCCAGACAAAGCCACCTGAAGACTGCCTGCTTCCCTCACTTATTTCCTAGCCTAAACCCAAGGCACTCCCCCCTGTGGTGACCTCAATTAGATGCTGAAACCTCCCCTTTTACTTAGTGTTATGGCAACCATTTTTCTACCTAGCTCGCTGTATGAATCTCCTATACGAAAGACACCAGTATCAAGAGGTGCACCACGTCGGGGCGATTCTTTTAAGTGTAAACACGGCGTACTTACATGACCCCGTACTTACATGACCCGCTTACGGAGAAATCCGCTCTATGCACTAGTTGGGTTTAGCTTCTAGCTATTTCAGGGAGTTATAGATCCCTCGATGGACATCCGGAATATATAATTCTTATATCTCTAGCCCTGATCTGTGCCATGCCAATATATATAACCTTGAAAGAACAATAGAAGCTCAGGCTTTCTATACCAGTTTTAGCCAGTACCAGGTGGGAGGGGGGAATGAGTAGGGTAGGGAAACAGCCATATAAATTCTTGAGGGAGGGGTGAAATGAGGGGTTTAGGATTTACACACACAGGCAGAGTGGTAAGAGGGGGGTCGGAAAGGCCCACAGCGTGTGTCTGAAAAGCCAGTGTACTTTTAGGTAGATGCTCAAACATGGCATATTCACATTATCGTGACAGACGCCGTCTTTCCTGCATTTATTCCTTATCTCAGGCTATGGCGATGGTTCCCAGTCTCTTGGAGAAGTTCTCCCCCCATCAGTCCCTCTTCGTGGCCTCCGTGTGTGTGGATTCTCTTCCGGTGAGTAGTTGTCAGGAGCGGCCATATTGGTTGTCAGTGCCCTCTCCTGGCAGAATACAGAGACCATGAGCCGTGCCATTGAGGTGTAATGTTCGGGGTCTCCGCAGGTGCTGGTGAAGTTGGTGAATCAGATGTGTGAGCGGCGTCCGGCCTCCGCGGTGATGCTGCTGTGCCGACAAAGCTCCGGGGCCGTGCTGTGCGCCTGTCAGGTCCCCAAGGTGAGCGCCGCCTGCCATTACTGGGCCATTACCGATGTCTCGATGCCCGGCTGCCATTACTGGGCCATTACCGATGTCTCGATGCCCGGCTGCCATTACTGGGCCATTACCGATGTCTCGCTGCCCGGCTGCCATTACTGGCACATTACTGACATCTCGCTGCCCGGCTGTCATTACTGGGCCATTACGGACGTCTCACTGCCCGGCTGTCATTACTGGGCCATTACCGATGTCTCGCTGCCCGGCTGCCATTACTGGGCCATTACCGACATCTCGCTGCCCGGCTGCCATTACTGGGCCATTACCGACATCTCGCTGCCCGGCTGCCATTACTGGGCCATTACCGATGTCTCACTGCCTGGCTGCCATTACTGGGCCATTACTGACATATCGCTGCCCGGCTGCCATTACTGGGCCATTACGGACGTCTCGCTGCCCGGCTGCCATTACTGGGCCATTACCGACATCTCGCTGCCCGGCTGCCATTACTGGGCCATTGCTGACATCTCGCTGCCCGGCTGCCATTACTGGGCCATTACCGACATCTCGCTGCCCGGCTGCCATTACTGGGCCATTGCCGACGTCTCGCTGCCATTACTGGGCCATTACGGACGTCTCGCTGCCCGGCTGCCATTACTGGGCCATTCCGGACGTCTCACTGCCCGGCTGCCATTACTGGGCCATTACTGACATATCGCTGCCCGGCTGCCATTACTGGGCCATTACGGACGTCTCGCTGCCCGGCTGCCATTACTGGGCCATTACCGACATCTCGCTGCCCGGCTGCCATTACGGACATCTCGCTGCCCGGCTGCCATTACTGGGCCATTACCGACGTCTCGCTGCCCGGCTGCCATTACTGGGCCATTACCGATGTCTCGCTGCCCGGCTGCCATTACTGGGCCATTACCGATGTCTCGCTGCCCGGCTGTCATTACTGGGCCATTCCGGACGTCTCACTGCCCGGCTGCCATTACTGGGCCATTACTGACATATCGCTGCCCGGCTGCCATTACTGGGCCATTACGGACGTCTCGCTGCCCGGCTGCCATTACTGGGCCATTACGGACGTCTCGCTGCCCGGCTGCCATTACTGGGCCATTACCGACGTCTCGCTGCCCGGCTGCCATTACTGGGCCATTACGGACGTCTCACTGCCCAGCTGCCATTACGGACATCTCGCTGCCCGGCTGCCATTACTGGGCCATTACCGACGTCTCGCTGCCCGGCTGCCATTACTGGGCCATTACCGATGTCTCGCTGCCCGGCTGCCATTACTGGGCCATTACCGACGTCTCGCTGCCCGGCTGCCATTACTGGGCCATTACGGACGTCTCGCTGCCCGGCTGCCATTACTGGGCCATTACCGACATCTCGCTGCCCGGCTGCCATTACTGGGCCATTACCGACATCTCGCTGCCCGGCTGCCATTACTGGGCCATTACCGACATCTCGCTGCCCGGCTGCCATTACTGGGCCATTACGGACGTCTCGCTGCCCGGCTGCAATTACTGGGCCATTACTGACATCTCGCTGCCCGGCTGCCATTACTGGGCCATTACTGACATCTCGCTGCCCGGCTGCCATTACTGGGCCATTACTGACATATCGCTGCCCGGCTGCCATTACTGGGCCATTACGGACGTCTCGCTGCCCGGCTGCCATTACTGGGCCATTACCGACATCTCGCTGCCCGGCTGCCATTACTGGGCCATTACGGACATCTCGCTGCCCGGCTGCCATTACTGGGCCATTACGGACATCTCGCTGCCCGGCTGCCATTACTGGGCCATTACTGACATATCGCTGCCCAGCTGCCATTACTGGGCCATTACTGACATATCGCTGCCCGGCTGCCATTACTGGGCCATTACGGACGTCTCGCTGCCCGGCTGCCATTACTGGGCCATTACCGACATCTCGCTGCCCGGCTGCCATTACTGGGCCATTACGGACGTCTCGCTGCCCGGCTGCCATTACTGGGCCATTACGGACGTCTCACTGCCCGGCTGCCATTACTGGGCCATTACCGACATCTCGCTGCCCGGCTGCCATTACTGGGCCATTACCGACATCTCGCTGCCCGGCTGCCATTACTGGGCCATTACCGACGTCTCGCTGCCCGGCTGTCAGTGACATTACCCTCAGGAAGCGGCACTATAGGAAGTGTCGCACAATGGCGGTAAATCACATGCAGCAGTTATACAGAAAGCCAAGAGACAAGGCTGCTGCACGCTCCTGCGCTGATACGCTGTAACAGAACAGTCCAGTGGACATAGATCTGTGCGGCTGGCGTTAATCTGATCCATTGTAACAAACCTTCAGCTGTGTGAGCAGGACAGGTACGGTGACCATTCACTGACCGCGAGCAGAGACTGATCACCTGTATGCGACATGTAGGCCCCGGCTTTCACTCCTGGCTCTGGGGGTCTCACGCTGTCCCCTCTCTCTTCAGGGCTCCGTCTCTCCTCTCTCTGCTCTCGATTGGGCCGCCGCCGTGTGTTCCGCAATAAAGGGCAAAGCCTATGGCGGCGTGGACGTGGCTAGCGGGAGCGGGACCAGCGAGACCCTGGATGACGTCCTGCAGGCCGCCGCGCTCTACGTACAGAGGAAGCAACAGGAAAATTCCTGACCGTCGCCCAGAAGATTCCAGAAGTGGAGCGGGACCCTCATCCGTTAATGACCCCGGGTGTGAGGGGCAAGACACGTGTGGACCCGCTCTGTCCAGCGGTGAGACTTCATATTGGCTCTGTGAGCTGATGAGGAAACTGCAGCCGCCCTCAGAGCTGAAATCACTCTTCTGCTGTTACATTCTATACTTTTGTGCCGTCCGGAGCTGCATTCATAGTTCTGCTGACACTTAATGTCACATCCACAATCTTTATCTCCCACTCCCTTTAGGTTGGAGGAATTTGTACGACTGCACTAAGGTCTTAGTTGTGTCGGCAGGGTGCTCTGTACTTCTGGGGAGTAGCAGAATTATAAATGCCGCTCTGGATGGACAAGGATAGATATGACCCAGAATTGGTGCAGAATGGTTTCGTATCTCTCCTTCACGGACTGTTATATAACATTCATTAGAGGAGCTAGGTGTCACATTGCCACGTCGGCTCTGCTGTGCCTGGGGGTAGCGGGGGACCGGACGGTGCCACGTGCGGAGGAGGATTCGCGGTCACTGACGACAGGTCCGTTCATCTAGGATCCCGGCCATAGCCGAGGTGACAAGCTGTGGCTGCTCTGCAGATGTCGGGCTCATGGCGGGTAGAACCCCAGTCTGGGACGTGCTTCTGCTGACCCCGGGGTCCGGCGTCTGCACGCTGCTCTCCTATGGAGAATATGCAAATAAATGCCTGCGCTGTATGCAGAGTGTTATCTGGTTATTGGCGTACTGTACCTTTAAGGTGAGCCCCCTGGTCATGCTGAAGCTGAAGGTGACCATGGATGGTGCTGCTTTACTGGGGTCCAGCTGTACGGGGGGGAGATGGAAAGTTTTCAAAGGAGTCTCTTCCACCTCAAATAAAGCCAAACGTTTCCTGAGCAGCTGCTGCATCCGGAGAACTGCGGAGAAAGAGCAGGGCAGTATAGAGAGCGGCCCCCGTACAATGTAGAGAGCGCCCCTCTGCATAATATATAGAGCGGCCCCTATATGAGGTGTATGGGGGGGGGAGTATAGAGAGCAGCCCCCTATGTGCTGTGTATGGAGGGGGGAGTATAGAGAGCGGCCCCCCGTACAATGTAGAGAGCGCCCCTCTGCATAATATATAGAGCGGCCCCTATATGAGGTGTATGGGGGGGGGAGTATAGAGAGCAGCCCCCTATGTGCTGTGTATGGAGGGGGGAGTATAGAGAGCGGCCCCCCGTACAATGTAGAGAGCGCCCCTCTGCATAATATAGAGAGCGGCCCCTATATGAGGTGTATGGGGGGGGGGGGGGGAGTATAGAGAGCAGCCCCCTATGTGCTGTGTATGGGGGTGGAGTATAGGGAGATCCGCCCTCTATGTGCTGTGTATAGGGGGAGTATAGAGAGCGGCTCACCGTATAATGTAGAGAGCCCCACTGCATAATATAGAGAGTGGCCCCCTATGTGCTGTGTATGGGGGGGGGAGTATAGAGAGCAGCCCCCTATGTGCTGTGTATGGAGGGGGGAGTATAGAGAGCGGCCCCCTATGTGCTGTGTATGGAGGGGGGAGTATAGAGAGCGGCCCCCCGTACAATGTAGAGCGCCCCTCTGCATAATATAGAGAGCGGCCCCTATATGAGGTGTATGGGGGGGGGGGGAGTATAGAGAGCAGCCCCCTATGTGCTGTGTATGGGGGGGGGGGAGTATAGGGAGATCCGCCCTCTATGTGCTGTGTATAGGGGGAGTATAGAGAGCGGCTCACCGTATAATGTAGAGAGCCCCACTGCATAATATAGAGAGTGGCCCCCTATGTGCTGTGTATGGGGGGGAGTATAGAGAGCAGCCCCCTATGTGCTGTGTATGGAGGGGGGAGTATAGAGAGCTGCCCCCTATGTGCTGTGTATGGAGGGGGGAGTATAGAGAGCGGCCCCCTATGTGCTGTGTATGGGGGGGGAGTATAGAGAGCAGCCCCCTATGTGCTGTGTATGGGGGGAGTATAGAGAGCAGCCCCCTATGTGCTGTGTATGGGGGGGGAGTATAGAGAGCGGCCCCCTATGTGCTGTGTATGGGGGGGAAGTAGAGAGCGGCCCCCTATGTGCTGTGTATGGGGGGGAGTATAGAGAGCGGCCCCCTATGTGCTGTGTATGGGGGGGAGTATAGAGAGCAGCCCCCTATGTGCTGTGTATGGGGGGAGTATAGAGAGCAGCCCCCTATGTGCTGTGTATGGGGGGGGGAGTATAGAGAGCAGCCCCCTATGTGCTGTGTATGGGGGGGGAGTATAGAGAGCAGCCCCCTATGTGCTGTGTATGGAGGGGGGAGTATAGAGAGCGGCCCCCTATGTGCTGTGTATGGGGGGGAGTATAGAGAGCGGCCCCCTATGTGCTGTGTATGGGGGAGTATAGAGAGCAGCCCCCTATGTGCTGTGTATGGAGGGGGGAGTATAGAGAGCGGCCCCCCCATACAATGTAGAGAGCGCCCCTCTGCATAATATAGAGCGACCCCTATATGAGGTGTATGGGAGGGGAGTATAGAGAGCAGCCCCCTATGTGCTGTGTATGGGGGGGGAGTATAGAGAGCGGCCCCCTATGTGCTGTGTATGGGGGGAGTATAGAGAGCGGCCCCCTATGTGCTGTGTATGGGGGGGGGGGGGAGTATAGAGAGCAGCCCCCTATGTGCTGTGTATGGGGGGAGTATAGAGAGCAGCCCCCTATGTGCTGTGTATGGGGGGAGTATAGAGAGCAGCCCCCTATGTGCTGTGTATGGGGGGAGTATAGAGGGCAGCCCCCCATGTGCTGTGTATGGGGGGAGTATAGAGAGCAGCCCCCCATGTGCTGTGTATGGGGGGAGTATAGAGAGCAGCCCCCCATGTGCTGTGTATGGGGGGGGAGTATAGAGAGCAGCCCCCTATGTGCTGTGTATGGGGGGGGGAGTATAGAGAGCGGCCCCCTATGTGCTGTGTATGGGGGGGAATATAGAGAGCAGCCCCCTATGTGCTGTGTATGGGGGGGAGTATAGAGAGCAGCCCCCTATGTACTGTGTATGGGGGGGAATATAGAGAGCAGCCCCCTATGTGCTGTGTATGGGGGGGGAGTATAGAGAGCAGCCCCCTATGTACTGTGTATGGGGGGGAATATAGAGAGCAGCCCCCTATGTGCTGTGTATGGGGGGGGAGTATAGAGAGCAGCCCCCTATGTGCTGTGTATGGGGGGGGAGTATAGAGAGCGGCCCCCTATGTGCTGTGTATGGGGGGGAGTATAGAGAGCGGCCCCCATACAATGTAGAGAGCGCCCCTTTGCATAATATAGAGAGCGACCCCTATATGAGGTGTATGGGAGGGGAGTATAGAGAGCAGCCCCCTATGTGCTGTGTATGGGGGGGGAGTATAGAGAGCGGCCCCCATACAATGTAGAGAGCGCCCCTTTGCATAATATAGAGAGCGACCCCTATATGAGGTGTATGGGAGGGGAGTATAGAGAGCAGCCCCCTATGTGCTGTGTATGGGGGGAGTATAGAGAGCGGCTCCCCGTATAATGTAGAGAGCGCCCCTTTGCATAATATAGAGAAGAGAGGCCTCTATATGAGGTGCATGGGGGGGATAGTATACAGAGCGGCCCCCTATGTGCTGTGTATGGGGGAGGAGTATAGAGAGCGGCCCCCTATGTGCTGTGTATGGGGGGGAGTATAGAGAGCAGCCCCCTATGTGCTGTGTATGGGGGGGGGAGTATAGAGAGCGTCCCCCTATGCGCTGTGTATGGGGGGGAGTATAGAGAGCGTCCCCCTATGTGCTGTGTATGGGGGGGGGGGAAGTATAGAGAGCGGCCCCCTATGTGCTGTGTATGGAGGGGGAGTATAGAGAGCGGCCCCCTATGTGCTGTGTATGGGGGGGAGTATAGAGCGTCCCCCTATGTGCTGTGTATGGGGGGGGAAGTATAGAGAGCGGCCCCCTATGTGCTGTGTATGGGGGGGGAAGTATAGAGAGCGGCCCCCTATGTGCTGTGTATGGGGGGGAGTATAGAGAGCGGCCCCCTATGTGCTGTGTATGGGGGAGTATAGAGAGCGGCCCCCTATGTGCTGTGTATGGGGGGAGTATAGAGAGCGGCCCCCTATGTGCTGTGTATGGGGGGACAAAAGAACAAATGGTGTACCAGTCCTAGTATAGAGCAAAATCAATTTTATTTAATTAAAGCTATAAAACATGAGACAAATCAAACAGTGACAGTGTTGGGTTAAAACCGGCACACAGGCCATAGCTGCGACAAGGGAAACAACACGGCACCCATCATGTAAAGCATAAAGGTACAGACTCGTATGAAAATCATCCACAGGCGAACAATATATACAAAAACTCCATAATCTAATTGTAGGAACGCATGTGAACGAAGCAATAAAGGAGCCAAAACATACCGATGTAAGTAGAGCAATAAATGTACCGCAGGCGCCGTGACGTCCCCCTCCTCCCGACGTACGTTTCGGGTTTCCCTCCTTGAGGAAGGGAAACCCGAAACGTACGTCGGGAGGAGGGGGACGTCACGGCGCCTGCGGTACATTTATTGCTCTACTTACATCGGTATGTTTTGGCTCCTTTATTGCTTCGTTCACATGCGTTCCTACAATTAGATTATGGAGTTTTTGTATATATTGTTCGCCTGTGGATGATTTTCATACGAGTCTGTACCTTTATGCTTTACATGATGGGTGCCGTGTTGTTTCCCTTGTCGCAGCTATGGCCTGTGTGCCGGTTTTAACCCAACACTGTCACTGTTTGATTTGTCTCATGTTTTATAGCTTTAATTAAATAAAATTGATTTTGCTCTATACTAGGACTGGTACACCATTTGTTCTTTTGTGGTTACATTATTATTTGGTGTGTCCTGCACACTTGTTTCCATCTAGGTTTCCCTGCATGGTACCATGGTGGTTCTATTGTTTGGGAGCCTTATATGCTTTCTACAAATTCATGTGTATGGGGGGAGTATAGAGTAAGCAAAAACTCCGGCACACTAAAGATGCAATAATAGTTTATATCTTTTTATTCCAAAATTTGCGATGGTGAGTATCCACAAAAGAAAATACTGCAAATTCTGAAGTAGACAATTGATATATATTCTCAACGTTTCGGCATAGAGAGCGGCCCCCTATGTGATGTGTATGGGGGAAGTAATATAGAGAGCAGCCCCCTATGTGACTTGGCTGCGCTGGTACACTGTAACGCTGTCGTCCTGTGATTACCTGGCTCTCGCTGAGCACTGGATGGGGAACGAAAGGCCCATGCTCTCCGGAATCCAGCCCAGAAGGGCAGTAAGGAATCGGTCAGCCAGTCCTGGAGGTGGTCGAATAGTGAGGTAGACGGCAGGTCGCTGTGTGTTGCCGCCTCTGTGTCCCTTTGTGCAGCCTCCAAGAGCTCTGGGGACAACTGCACACAAAACAAGATGAGGGTTGTAGTCTATATCTAACTAAGTGTACAGGAGAGGAGTTAACTCCTGAGATCCCAGACACCTCATCAGCCCATTAACTTCTATACAGGAGATAGCAGCAGCTCAGCGGATGAGATGAGGAGCAGCATCAGTCCTGCACAAGCACTGGCCCTCACCTGTGGCGGCTTCCAGAGCAGTCCTAATCACTGCTCTCACTTTCCTGAGCCTTGCGCTCGTTCAAATGTAGGGTCAATCTGCAGGTAAATAGCGTTAAAATGCCTCTTGGCCACTGTACTGAAAGTGCAGCTACTGGGAGAAATGATCTTGCATCCTCCCAGGAGCTGCTGGCTTTCAGTCATAGAGGCGCGGCCGGGGTGGGTACAGTCACTGCTCCGGGAGAGGTGACTGGAAGCCGCAGCACTCTGATGGCTCGCTCTGCAGCGCGTGTCTCCATTGTTGACGGGCACTGGCAGGTTTTGGAGATGGCCATGTTACACGTCTCTGACCTATTCCCATCCCTCGTCTCCTTACCGGGTCGCGGGTGTTGGGGTTTCTTACCTGCAGCCCCGCATTCTCATGTAATAGGAGGAATCTCTCCCTGAGGACATGCACCTTCCTCTTCAAGAGGCCGCGGTCCGGCATGGCGTGATGGGCGTTCCTATACTTCTGCAGCTCTAGGCAGCACAGCAGGTTGTTCTCCAGTAGGGGGAGCCCTTCCTGAGGACCATGTGTCTGCAGATACTTCAGGAAATGCAGGATTTCTGGAGTTGGCCACCCCTGAGCTGCCATCCCAAGGGCCTGGTGGAAGGCGACCACATCATCCACACTGGGCTGCATCTGTGCTGGGTGATCTGCACCACTCCTCTGGCCGTGGAGACGCTTCGTGGCTAGTTTGGTGCTTAGCACTAGAAGAATTGGCTCAAGTCTCGCCCAACCTTCATTTCCCGGCTGTTCCATCCCATAATCTTTCAGCCGTCCAGAGATCTCCCCCCAGAACTTGTGAAAGGAGACATCGAGGAGGGCGCCGAGGACCCCTGTGACCCGTGTGATGGACGAGCTGCTGATTGCGCCCCTAGAGAGGTCACTATGCAGATTTCTCCTCAGAGCTTGCAGGTGTGGGTTCTGTATAACGTCCAACTCTAGAACCTTCTGGATCAGAGCCAACATGTCCTGCTTCCCCCTCGTACTCTGCAGGGCGTGCAGCATCTCCAGGACCCTCAACGTCTGTGGCTCCTCCGTCTCCTGGACCAGCTTCTTGTACGCCTTGTAGACTGCTCTGTGCTGAAGCATCTCCAGGGCGAGTGGACCAGGCACCAGAGAGGGGTCTTTCTTTCTCTTCACATTCGTGCAACCACCGTGTTGTAGACCCCAATGTCTGTTTTCCTTGTGTAACCTAAATAAAACATAAAAATGACATCAACATCAGATCTGGGGCATCATAGATGGGAAGCATCAGAGACCTGGGGCATCAGAGAGTGGAAGCATCAGAGACCAGGGGCATCAAAGATCTGGGGCATCAGAGACGGGAAGCATCAGAGACCAGGGCCATCAGACGCCTTTGGCCTGGGATAGCTCATAGAATCCCACAGTATGCAGCATCATCTCTACGTCGATGACACGCAGATCTACCTATCCGGACCTGACCTCTCCTCCTTACCAAAATCCCACAGTCCGTCTGCTATCTCGGCCATCTATTCTGCTCGCTTTCTAAAACTGAACATGGACAAAACAGAATTCATCATCTTTCCCCCATCTCACTCTACCCCTCCACCAGACCTATCCATCAAGGTCAATGGCTGCTCACTTTCCCCAGTCCCACACGCCCGGTGCCTCGGGGTGATCCTCGACTCTGCCCTCTCTTTCAAGCCACATATCCAAGCCCTTGCCTCCTACCGTCTCAAACTCAAAAATATCTCCCGGATCCGAGCATTCCTTGACCGCGACACCACAAAAACACTAGTGCATGCTCTTATCATCTCCCACCTAGACTACTGCAACCTCCTGCTCTGTGGCCTCCCATCTAGCACTCTGGCCCCACTCCAATCCATCCTACACTCTGCTGCTCGACTAATCTACCTGTCTCCCCGCTATTCCCCAGCCTCTCCCCTATGCCAAGCCCTTCACTGGCTTCCTATCGCTTAGAGACTCCAGTTCAAAACCCTCACAATGACCTACAAAGCCATCCACAACCTGTCTCCTCCATACACCTGTGACCTCGTCTCCCGGTACCTACCTACACGCAACCTTGGAGATGGGAAGAATAGGAGCCTTGAATGATCAGAGATGAGAAGCATCAGAGACCAGGGGAATCATGAACTGGAAGCATTAGAGTCCAGGGGCATCAGAGATGGGAGGCATCAGAGGCCTGGGGCATTGGGAATGGGAGGCATTAGAGGCCATGGTGATAGAGACGAGGGGCATTAGAGATAGGAAGCATTGGAGACTTGGGGATGGGAAGCATCGGAGACCTGGGGCATTAGAGGCCATGGGCTTTAGAGATGCGGGGCATTAGAGGCTATGGGCATTAGAGATGTGGGGCATTAGAGGCTATGGCCATTAGAGATGTGGGGCATTAGAGGCTATGGGCGTTAGAGATGCGGGGCATTAGAGGCTATGGGCGTTAGAGATGCGGGGCATTAGAGGCTATGGCCATTAGAGATGTTGGGCATTAGAGGCCATGGGCATTAGAGATCCCACGCATTAGAGGCCATGGGCATTAGAGATGTGGGGCATTAGAGGCCATGGGCATTAGAGATGCGGGGCATTAGAGGCCATGGGCGTTAGAGATGTGGGGCATTAGAGGCTATGGCCATTAGAGATGTGGGGCATTAGAGGCCATGGGCATTAGAGATGTGGGGCATTAGAGGCCATGGGCGTTAGAGATGTGGGGCATTAGAGGCCATGGGCGTTAGAGATGTGGGGCATTAGAGGCCATGGGCGTTAGAGATGTGGGGCATTAGAGGCCATGGGCGTTAGAGATGTGGGGCATTAGAGGCCATGGGCGTTAGAGATGTGGGGCATTAGAGGCCATGGGCATTAGAGATGCGGGGCATTAGAGGCCATGGGCGTTAGAGATGCGGGGCATTAGAGGCCATGGGCATTAGAGATGTGGGGCATTAGAGGCCATGGGCGTTAGAGATGTGGGGCATTAGAGGCCATGGGTGTTAGAGATGTGGGGCATTAGAGGCCATGGGCGTTAAGAGATGTGGGGCATTAGAGGCCATGGGCATTAGAGATGTGGGGCATTAGAGGCCATGGGCGTTAGAGATGTGGGGCATTAGAGATGTGGGGCATTAGAGGCCATGGGCGTTAGAGATGTGGGGCATTAGAGGCCATGGGCGTTAGAGATGTGGGGCATTAGAGGCCATGGGTGTTAGAGATGTGGGGCATTAGAGGCCATGGGCGTTAAGAGATGTGGGGCATTAGAGGCCATGGGCATTAGAGATGTGGGGCATTAGAGGCCATGGGCGTTAGAGATGTGGGGCATTAGAGATGTGGGGCATTAGAGGCCATGGGCATTAGAGATGTGGGGCATTAGAGGCCATGGGCGTTAGAGATGTGGGGCATTAGAGATGTGGGGCATTAGAGGCCATGGGCATTAGAGATGTGGGGCATTAGAGGCCATGGGCGTTAGAGATGTGGGGCATTAGAGATGTGGGGCATTAGAGGCCATGGGCGTTAGAGATGTGGGGCATTAGAGGCCATGGGCGTTAGAGATGTGGGGCATTAGAGGCCATGGGCGTTAGAGATGTGGGACATTAGAGGCCATGGGCATTAGAGATGTGGGGCATTAGAGGCCATGGGCATTAGAGATGTGGGGCATTAGAGGCTATTGCCATTAGAGATGTGGGGCATTAGAGGCCATGGCCATTAGAGATGTGGGGCATTAGAGGCCATGGGCGTTAGAGATGTGGGACATTAGAGGCCATGGGCATTAGAGATATGGGGCATTAGAGGCCATGGGCGTTAGAGATGTGGGGCATTAGAGGCCATGGGCGTTAAGAGATGTGGGGCATTAGAGGCCATGGGCGTTAGAGATGTGGGGCATTAGAGGCCATGGGCGTTAGAGATGTGGGGCATTAGAGGCCATGGGCGTTAGAGATGTGGGGCATTAGAGGCCATGGCCATTAGAGATGTGGGGCATTAGAGGCCATGGGCGTTAGAGATGTGGGGCATTAGAGGCCATGGGCGTTAGAGATGTGGGGCATTAGAGGCCATGGGCGTTAGAGATGTGGGACATTAGAGGCCATGGGCATTAGAGATGTGGGGCATTAGAGGCCATGGGCATTAGAGATGTGGGGCATTAGAGGCTATTGCCATTAGAGATGTGGGGCATTAGAGGCCATGGCCATTAGAGATGTGGGGCATTAGAGGCCATGGGCGTTAGAGATGTGGGGCATTAGAGGCCATGGGCGTTAGAGATGTGGGGCATTAGAGGCTATGGCCGTTAGAGATGTGGGGCATTAGAGGCCATGGGCGTTAGAGATGTGGGGCATTAGAGGCCATGGCCGTTAGAGATGTGGGGCATTAGAGGCCATGGCCATTAGAGGCCATGGCCATTAGAGGCCATGGCCATTAGAGATGTGGGGCATTAGAGGACATGGGCGTTAGAGATGTGGGGCATTAGAGGCTATGGGCATTAGATATGTGGGGCATTAGAGGCTATGGCCATTAGAGATGTGGGGCATTAGAGGCCATGGCCATTAGAGATGTGGGGCATTAGAGGCCATGGGCGTTAGAGATGTGGGGCATTAGAGGCCATGGGCATTAGAGATGTGGGGCATTAGAGGCTATGGCCATTAGAGATGTGGGGCATTAGAGGCCATGGGCATTAGAGGCCATGGCCATTAGAGATGTGGGGCATTAGAGGCCATGGGCATTAGAGGCCATGGCCATTAGAGATGTGGGGCATTAGAGGCCATGGGCATTAGAGATGTGGGGCATTAGAGGCTATGGCCATTAGAGATGTGGGGCATTAGAGGCTTGGGCATTAGAGGCCATGGCCATTAGAGATGTGGGGCATTAGAGGCCATGGGCGTTAGAGATGTGGGGCATTAGAGGCCATGGCCATTAGAGATGTGGGGCATTAGAGGCCATGGCCATTAGAGATGTGGGGCATTAGAGGCCATGGGCATTAGAGGCTATGGCCATTAGAGATGTGGGGCATTAGAGGCCATGGGCATTAGAGATGTGGGGCATTAGAGATGTGGGGCATTAGAGGCCATGGCCATTAGAGATGTGGGGCATTAGAGGCCATGGGCATTAGAGGCTATGGCCATTAGAGATGTGGGGCATTAGAGGCCATGGGCATTAGAGATGTGGGGCATTAGAGGCCATGGGCATTAGAGGCCATGGCCATTAGAGATGTGGGGCATTAGAGGCCATGGGCGTTAGAGATGTGGGGCATTAGAGGCCATGGGCATTAGAGGCTATGGCCATTAGAGATGTGGGGCATTAGAGATGTGGGGCATTAGAGGCCATGGGCGTTAGAGATGTGGGGCATTAGAGGCCATGGGCATTAGAGGCTATGGCCATTAGAGATGTGGGGCATTAGAGGCTATGGCCATTAGAGATGTGGGGCATTAGAGGCCATGGGCGTTAGAGATGTGGGGCATTAGAGGCCATGGCCATTAGAGATGTGGGGCATTAGAGGCCATGGCCATTAGAGATGTGGGGCATTAGAGGCCATGGCCATTAGAGATGTGGGGCATTAGAGGCTATGGCCATTAGAGATGTGGGGCATTAGAGGCCATGGGCATTAGAGATGTGGGGCATTAGAGGCCATGGGCATTAGAGATGTGGGGCATTAGAGGCCATGGGCGTTAGAGATGTGGGGCATTAGAGTTTATTTCCACTCTGACCCGAGCAGACCTGACCTACATGATGCTACTGACATCAGACATTGCTAAGAAGAAGGGATCTGAGATCTACAAGATCCCCGGTCTACCAGTTGATCACATTTTTCCCCCGTTTTTTCGAGTAGGTCGCCCCATATTATGTACAGAGCAGGGAGTGCAGCGCTGCAGTCCCGGGGGGCCGGTGCTCCTGCAGGGGCTGCGCCTTGTACCCCTGTAAGAAGAACTCGCCACTGTTAGAAATGACAAGTCATTCTGATTAGCGTCCGGCAATCCTAAAACGTGACGTCTCGGTCAGATTGTGACCGTTCTCTGCTGCTGATCACAGTGCAGTAAACAGTGCAGTGAGTGGCGGTATAGTGTGAGCGCGGCATGCTTGTTACTGATCACAGCGTGCTTGTTACTGATCACAGCGTGCATGTTACTGATCACAGCGTGCTCGTTACTGATCACGGCGTGCTCGTTACTGATCAGGGCGTGCTCGTTACTGATGACGGCGTGCTCGTTACTGATGACGGCGTGCTCGTTACTGATGACGGCGTGCTTGTTACTGATGACGGCGTGCTTGTTACTGATGACGGCGTGCTTGTTACTGATGACGGCGTGCTTGTTACTGATGACGGTGTGCTTGTTACTGATGACGGCGTGCTTGTTACTGATCACGGCGTGCTTGTTACTGATCACACCGTGCTTGTTACTGATCACACCGTGCTTGTTACTGATCACACCGTGCTTGTTACTGATCACACCGTGCTTGTTACTGATCACACCGTGCTTGTTACTGATCACGTAGTGTCCGCGCTCTGAGCAGTTTTACCTTTTCTGCTTCGCTTTTTTCCCTCCAGTTGCTGAGGAGCCGGACTCCTGGGACAGAGGAACACAGAACCTGCAAGGATAAAGCAGCAGCACATTACTACAGGACACACACAGCTGAGGCGTCGTCACAATGTACCAGTGCGGTTCATGCTGCCGATGCGTGTAGCTCACTGACACACTGTGACAAACTCTCAGCTGCATTACCACAGCCAGGTGAGGACGGGATCCCAGTCTCTGATCCACGTCTTACCCCCGTGTCACCGTCCTGATGTCGCGGATCGCTGCCCCCTGGCTATATGATGGCAGCATGTCCATCTGTGCGGGTCTCACAGCTGAGGCTTCTGTGCAGTGTGCAGGTCACATCTGAGGCTTGAATAACTCTGTAATCTCACCCAACATCTCAAGTGTCCCCAGAGTGTGATTATACGGGAGTTACATCAGCGGAATTAACCCTTCTGTCCCTGGGGCAGCGATCACAGCGCCATGACGGGAAAGCATGAGCGGACTTGTAGTTCCACAAACTAACCAGGGCCATGAGTGCTTTGTCGATCACGTGGAAATGAAAAGGATCTTATTATAGTTCAGTTTTACAATTTGTCTATTCTTTTCTGTGTGTCTCTGTCATAATATACACACTGCTCAAAAAAATAAAGGGAACACGTAAACAACAGAATCTAACTCCAAGTGAATCAAACTTGTGTGAAATCAAACTTAGGAAGCAACACTGATTGACAATCAATTTCACATGCTGTTGTGCAAATGGAATAGACAACAGATGGAAATTATTGGCAATTATCAAGACCCCCTCAATAAAGGAGAGGTTCTGCAGGTGGGGACCACAGACCACATCTCAGTACCAATGCTTTCTGGCTGATGTTTTGGTCACTTTTGAATGTTGGTTGTGCTTTCACACTCGTGGTAGCATGAGACGGACTCTACAACCCACACAAGTGGCTCAGGTAGTGCAGCTCATCCAGGATGGCACATCAATGCGAGCTGTGACTTGAAGGTTTGCTCTGTCTGTCAGCGTAGTGTCCAGAGGCTGGAGGCGCTACCAAGAGACAGGCCAGTACACCAGGAGATGTGGAGGGGGCCGTAGGAGGGCAACAACCCAGCAGCAGGACCGCTACCTCAGCCTTTGTGCAGGAGGAACAGGAGGAGCACTGCCAGAGCCCTGCAAAATAACCTCCAGCAGGCCACAAATGTGCATGTGTCTGCACAAATGGTTAGAAACTGACTCCATGAGGATGGTCTGAGTGCCCGGCGTCCACAGATGGGGGTTGTGCTCACAGCCCAACACCGTGCAGGACGCTTGGCATTTGCCACAGAACACCAGGATTGGCAAATTCACCACTGGCGCCCTGTGCTCTTCACAGATGAAAGCAGGTTCACACTGAGCACATGTGACAGAGTCTGTAGACACCATGGAGAGCAATCTGCTGCCTGCAACATCCTTCAGCATGAGCGGTTTGGCAGTGGGTCAGTAATGGTGTGGGGTGGCATTTCTTTAGAGGGCCGCACAGCCCTCCATGTGCTCGCCAGAGGTAGCCTGACTGCCATTAGGTACCGAGATGAGATCCTCAGACCCCTTGTGAGACCATATGCTGGTGCGGTTGGCCCTGGGTTCCTCCTAATGCAGGACAATGCCAGACCTCGTGGCTGGAGGGTGTCAGCAGTTCCTGCAAGATGAAGGCATTGAAGCTATGGACTGGCCCGCCCGTTCCCCAGACCTGAATCCGATTGAACACATCTGGGACATCATGTCTCGCACCATCCACCAACGTCACGTTGCACCATAGACTGTCCAGGAGTTGGCGGATGCTTTAGTCCAGGTCTGGGAGGAGATCCCTCAGGAGACCATCCGCCGTCTCATCAGGAGCATGCCGAAGCATTGTAGGGAGGTCATACACGCACGTGGAGGCCACACACTACTGAGCATCATTTCCTTGTCTTGAGTCATTTCCACTGAAGTTGGATCAGCCTGTAACTTCATTTTCCACTCCATCTCCAAGTCATTCAGTGATATCTTGGATGTGGGATTTTAGTGTTCCCTTTATTTTTTTGAGCAGTGTATATCTCAGACAATACGTATAATCACTTTTTCTCTTTTTTCGATGGTCTCGGGGGGGCGATAAGTTGTTTGTATTTTATTGTGTTTTTTAGTTTTCATTGTAGGCATTTCTGGAGTTTTTTATTGTTTTGACTTCATTTTTTCTGTGTTTTGTTATTGGGGGTTTTGCTACTGAAACTGCCCTCACCAAAGTCTCTAATGATCCACTAACAGCTAAATCTAATGGTCCCTGCTTCTTGCTGATTCTCCTGGATCTCTCCATTATCTGACCCTGTGGATCACCAGCTCCTCCTCCCTATGTTTCGTTCCATTTGCCTCAAGAACACCGCTCTCTCCTGGTTCTTTTTCTACCTCTCTAACCGCCTACTACACTTTATCTTTTACTGGCTTCTCTTCCCCTAAAGGTACCTTCACACTAAACGACTTTGCAACGATAGCGATCCGTGACGTTGCAGCGTCCTGGATAGCGATATCGTTGTGTTTGACACACAGCAGCGATCTGGATCCTGCTGTGATATCGCTGGTCGTTGCTGAAAGTCCAGAACTTTATTTGGTCGTCAGATCGGCGTGTATCGTTGTGTTTGACACCAAAAGCAACGATGCCAGCGATGTTTTACAATGGTAACCAGGGTAAATATCGGGTCACTAAGCGCAGGGCCGCGCTTAGTAACCTGATATTTACCCTGGTTACCATTGTAAAAGTAAAAAAAAAAACAGTACATACTCACCCTCTGATGTCTGTCACGTCCCCCGGCGTCCGCGCTGCTGCTCAGAGCTTCCCGCACTGACTGTGAGTGCCGGCCGTAAAGTAAAAGCAGAGCACAGCGGTGACGTCACCGCTGCGCTCTGCTTTTACTTTACGGCCGGCACTCAGTCAGTGCGGGAAGCAGACGGTGGGGGACGTGACACCGGAATGTGAGTATGTAGTGTTTGGTTTTTTTTACATTTACGATGGTAACCAGGGTAAACATCGGGTTACTAAGCGCGGCCCTGCGCTTAGTAACCCGATGTTTACCCTGGTTACCCGGGGACTTCGGCATCGTTGGTCGCTGGAGAGCTGTCTGTGTGACAGCTCCCCAGCGACCACACAACGACTTACCAACGATCACGGCCAGGTCGTATCGCTGGTCGTGATCGTTGGTAAATCGTTTAGTGTGAAGGTACCTTTACTGTTGGGTTTCCTCAGGGTTCAATCCTAGGTCTTATCTTTAGTCTCGATGTTCCTCAGGGTTCAGTCCTAGGTCTTATCCTCAATCTCAAGGTTCCTCTGGATTCAGTACTAGGTCCCCTCCTCTTTTCTCTCTATAAACCGCCCCTATCGGACAAACCATCAGTAGATTTGTTTCTTATTACCATCTCTATGTTGATGACACCAAATTTTGAATCTATCAAAAACTAAACTCCTTGCCTTTCCTTCCTCTACTAACATTCCCAAGCCCAATAGTTCCATTTCTGTGTGTGGTTCCACCATCACTCCCCTGCAGCATGCTCACTGTCTTGGGGTTATACAACCCCTGGCAAAAATGATGGAATCACCGGCCTTGGAGGATGTTCATTCAGTTGTTTAATTTTGTAGAAAAAAAGCAGATCACAGACATGGCACAAAACTAAAGTAATTTCAAATGGCAACTTTCTGGCTTTAAGAAACAGTAAAAGAAATCAAGAACAAAAAATGGTAGTCAGTAATGGTTACTTTTTTTAACCAAGCATATGGAAAAATTATGGAATCACTCAATTATGAGGGAAAAAATTATGGAATCAGCCTGTAAATTTTCATACCCAAAAATAACACCTGCATCAAATTAGATCTGCTCGTTAGTCTGAATCTAAAAAGGAGTGATCACACCTTGGAGAGCTGTTGCACCAAGTGGTCTGACATGAATCATGGCTCCAACAAGAGAGATGTCAATTGAAGCAAAGGAGAGGATTATCAATCTCTTAAAAGAGGGTAAATCATCAAGCAATGTTGCAAAAGATGTTGGTTGTTCAGTCAGCTGTGTCTAAAATCTGGACCAAATACAAACAACATGGGAAGGTTGTTAAAGGCAAACATACTGGTAGACCAAGGAAGGCATCAAAGCGTCAAGACCGGAAACTTAAAGCAATAGGTCTCCAAAACAGGAAATGCTCAACAAATCAAATGAGGAACAAATGGGTGGAAACTGGAGTCAACGTCTGTGACTGAACTGTAAGAAACCGCCCAAAGGAAATGGGATTTACATAAAGAAAAGCTAAATGAAAGCCATCATTAACACCTAAACAGAAAAAACAAGGTTACAATGGGCTAAGGAAAAGCAATCGTGGACTGTGGATGATGGACGAAAGTGATACTAGTGATGTGTTGGAGGGTTTTTTTGTTTGTTTGTTTTTCATGATTCCATAATTTTTCCCCTATGCTTGGTTAAAAAAAGTAACCATTACTGACTAGCACATTTTTTGTTCTTGATTTCTTTTAGTGTTTCTTAAAGCCAGAAAGTTGCCATGTGAAATGACTTTAGTTTTGTGCCATGTCTGTGATCTGCTTTTTTCCTACAAAATTAAACAACTGAATGAACATCCTCCAAGGCCGGTGATTCCATCATTTTTGCCAGGGGTTGTATGTGACTCAGATCTTTCCTGCACTCCCCCCATCCGATCACTCATGTCACGTGCACCTCAAGAACATCTCCAGAATCTGACCTTTTCTGATCTTAGGGTACCGTCACACATTGAAATTTTCATCGCTGCGACGGCACGATTCGTGACGTCGCAGCGTCGTATAATCATCGCTCCAGCGTCGTAGACTGCGGTCACACGTTGCAATCACGGCGCTGGAGCGATGCCGAAGTCCCCGGGTAACCAGGGTAAACATCGGGTAACTAAGCGCAGGGCCGCAGCACCGCTGCGCTCTGCTCTCACTTTCCGGCCGGCACTCAGAGCAGGAAGCAGACGGCAAGGGACCTGAAGGACACCGACGGGTGAGTATGCACGGTTTGTTTTTTTACGTTTACGCTTGTAACCAGGGTAAACATCGGGTTACTAAGCGCGGCCCTGCGCTTAGTTACCCGATGTTTACCCTGGTTACAAGCGAAGACATCGCTGGATCGCTGTCACACACAACGATCCAGCGATGTCAGCGGGTGATCAAGCGACGAAAGAAAGTTCCAAACGATCTGCTACGACGTACGATTCTCAGCAGGGTGTCTGATCGCAGTAGCGTGTCAGACACAGCGATATCGTAACGATATCGCTAGAACGTCACGAATCGTAACGTCGTAGCGATGGAAATTTCAATGTGTGACGGTACCCTTAGACTCTGTAAAAACTCTTACTGTTGCTCTTATTTATTCTCGTCTGGACTACTGGAACTCTCTCCTAATAGGTCTCCCTCTTACCAAACTTTCTCCAATCCGTCCTGAATGAGGCAGGGTCATATTTCTGTCCAGCCGCTTCACAGATGCCTCCACCTTGTACCAGTCATTACACTGGTTACTCATCCACTACAGAATACAATATAAACTCATCTCCCTTAGCCACAAAGTTCTCCACAGTTCTGCACCGCCCTACATCTCCTCATCTCTGTCTATCACTCTACCCGTCCTCTCCACAGTTCTGCATGCCCTACATCTCCTCATCTCTGTCTATCACTCTACCCGTCCTCTCCACGGTTCTGCACGCCCTTCATCTCCGTCTATCACTCTACCTGTCCTCTCCATGGTTCTGCACCACCCTACATCTCCTCCTCATCTCTATCACTCTACCCGTCCTCTCCACAGTTCTACACGCCCTACATCTCCTCCTCATCTCCGTCTATCACTCTACCCGTCCTCTCCACGGTTCTGCACGCCCTACATCTCCTCCTAATCTGTCTATCACTCCACCCGTCCTCTCCACAGTTCTGCACGCCCTACATCTCCTCCTCATCTGTCTATCACTCTACCCGTCCTCTTCACGGTTCTACACGCCCTACATCTCCTCCTCATCTCTTATCACTCTACCCGTCCTCTCCACGCCCTACATCTCCTCTTCATCTCCGTCTATCACTTTACCAGTCCTCTCCATGGTTCTGCATGCCCTACATCTCCTCATCTTTGCCTATTGCTCTGCCCGTGCTCTACGTTCTGCAACTGATTTAAAACTAACATCCTCCATAATCAAAACCTCCCATTTCCGTCTACAAGACTTTGTATGTCTCCCCTTATTATGGTGGCCGGATCAGACATGACGGCATGTTCTACCTATTGTGTCCCCCCATCTCCTCACAGACTGTAGCCTGGAGTAATAATAATAATTTTTATTTATATAGCGCCAACATATTCCGCAGCGCTTTACAACTTATAGAGGGGACTTGTACAGACAATAGACATTACAGCATAACAGAAATCACAGTTCAATATAGATACCAGGAGGAATGAGGGTCCTGCTGCTCGCAAGCTACAAACTATGAGGAAAAGGGGAGACACGAGAGGTGGATGGTAACAATTGCTTTAGTTATTTGGACCAGCCATAGTGTAAGGCTCGAGTGTTCATGTAAAGCTGCATGAACCAGTTATCAGCCTAAGTATGTAGCAGTACAGACACAGAGGCTATTAACTGCATAAAGTGTATGAGAACACGATGCAAGGAACCTGATTATTTGAATGGGCCACACAGGGATGGTTAGGTTAATGCATTGAGGCGGTAGGCCAGTCTGAACAAATGAGTTTTTAGGACACGCTTAAAACTGTGGGGATTAATCGTATTGTCCTGGGTAGTGCATTCCAAAGAATCGGCGCAGCACGTGTAAAGTCTTGGAGACGGGAGTGGGAGGTTCTGATTATTGAGGATGCTAACCTGAGGTCATTAGCGAAGCGGAGGACACGGGTAGGGTGGTAGACTGAGACCAGAGAGGAGATGTAGGGTGGTGCTGAGCCATGGAGTGCTTTGAGGATGAGGGTAGTAGTTTTGTACTGGATTCTGGAGTGGATGGGTAGCCAGTGTAATGACTGGCACAGGGTAGAGGCATCGGTGTAACGGTTGGTGAGGAATATGATCCTGGCCGCAGCATTCAGGACAGATTGGAGCGGGGAGAGTTTGGTAAGAGGGAGGCCGATTAGTAGAGAGTTACAATAGTCCAGATGGGAATGAATAAGGGAGACAGTAAGAGTTTTTACAGAGTCGAAAGTAAGAAAAGGGCGAATTCTAGAAATGTTTTTGAGATGCAGATAAGAAGAGCGAGCCAGTGATCGGATGTGGGGGGTGAATGAAAGCTCGGAATCAAGGATGACCCCAAGGCAGCGGGCAGGTTGCTGGGGAGTAATGGTGGAATCGCACACGGAGATGGCAATGTCAGGCAAAGGTAGGTTGGTAGAGGGAGAGAACACGAGGAGTTCAGTTTTTGACAGGTTCAGTTTCAGATAGAGGGAGGACATGATGTTAGAGACAGCGGTAAGACAATCACTGGTGTTTTCTAAAAAGGTCGGCGTGATAACAGGAGAAGAGGTGTATAATTGGGTGTCGTCAGCATAGAGATGGTACTGAGTAGGACCCTCGCTCCTCCTGTTAAGGTACCTTCACACGAAACGACATTATAACGATATCGCTAGCAATCCGTGACGTTGCAGCGTCCTCGCTAGCGATATCGTTTCGTTTGACACGCAGCAGCGATCAGGATCCTGCTGTGATGTCGCTGGTCGCTGAATAAAGTCCAGAACTTTATTTGGTCGTCCGATCGCTGTGTATCGTTGTGTTTGAAAGCAAAAGCAACGATACCAGCGATATTTTACACTGGTAACCAGGGTAAACATCGGGTTACTAAGCGCAGGGCCGCGCTTAGTTACCCGATGTTTACCCTGGTTACTAGCGTAAAATGTAAAAAAAACAAACAGCACATACTCACATTGCGTCCCCTGCAGTCTGCTTCCTCCTCTGACTCAGCGCCGCAAAGTGAAAGTGAAAGCAGCACAGCGGTGACGTCACCGCTCTGCTCTCACTGTACGGCGCTCAGTCAGTCAGGAAGTGGACGCAGGGGGACGTGAATGTAAGTATGTGCTGTTTGTTTTTTTTAGATTTTACGCTGGTAACCAGGGTAAACATCGGGTTACTAAGCGCGGCCCTGCGCTTAGTTACCCGATGTTTACCCTGGTTACCAGGGGACCTCGGCATAGTTGATCGCTGGAGAGCGGTCTGTGTGACAGCTCTCCAGCGACCAAACAGCGACGCTGCAGCGATCGACATCGTTGTCGCTATCGCTGCAGCGTCGCTTCGTGTGAAGGTACCTTTACTCTGATGTCTTCATTGTCTGTACACGTCCTGGATTATTGTACAGCGCTGCAGTATATACTGGCGCTATACAAATAACTATTAGTTCTTCTTGTAGAGCGGCTCCTGCACTCCCTGCCTTGATATGTCAGGACTGTCTGGGCCGCGGATCTTCACTTACTTCAGGAACATGGTGATGTCATAATTCAGGAACCGTATCCAGGGGTCTCGCAGAGCGTCCAGAGCCAGGTGGTACGCAGACCCTAGATCCGTCATCTGTATCCCACCTGATGAGTCGCTGTCCACGGGGGACGGGTCCCTGGGTCCACGATGCAAATGTTCATCACCTGAAGGATGAGACGGCCATCGCTGAGTGACCCGCTGCTACCTCTGCTCCCTCACTGCCCGCGGAATGGCGGACTCACCATACACACCGGGGCGCTGGCTGCCGCTCCGCTCCGTCCCCCGCTCTTCATATTCATTAAGTTCTTGCCACAGAAGGAAAATCTCAATTGTCTTTGGAGGCTGAAACCTGAGGGCGAATTATGTGATAAGACCCACTGGCCGCCCCCACAGACCGTCCAGTGGGGCCACAGACCGTCCAGTGGGGCCACAGACTATCCAGAGGGGCCACAAACCGTCCGGAGGGGCAACAAACCATCCGGAGGGGTCACAGACCGTCCTGAGGGGCCACAAACCGTCTGGAGGGGTCACAGACCCTAGTGACATCACTAATGCTCAGCAGGTTGGGCGTCACCTGTGCAGATAGTGCAGGAAGGGCCCCCCGGCCGCAGCATCGAGCCTCAGAGCTGGAATCATCGTGTCCGGTAGAGCGGAGCCGGATATCTGGAACAGACGGACATCGGCCGTGACTCCTGCGTCCACCATCAGTGGCTGTGATCTGATCAGAGTCTGAGGAGGGCGCACATTACCGCATCGCTGTCCCACATCCCACGGGCGGTGGAGGAGTCTCCCGTGAGGCGCGACAGATGAACCGTGGCATCTAGGGACGATGAGACCGGCCTCATCCTGGAACCATCTGTAAGACTGGAAGCAGCGCGGGCGGACGGCAAAATCACCAATAATTATTATTAAATAATATTGTACCAGACGAGAGCAATCGATCCCTGCACACAGGTCAGACGTGAGCAATCGATCCCCGCACACAGGTCAGACATGAAAAATCGATCCCCGCACACAGGTCAGACGTGAGCAATCGATCCCGCCACACAGGTCAGACATGAACAATCGATCCCCGCACACAGGTCAGACATGAACAATCGATCCCCGCACATAGGTCAGACGTGAGCAATCGATCCCAGCACACAGGTCAGACGTGACCAATCGATCCTGTCACACAGGTCAGACAACAGCAATTAATCCCCGCACACACAGGTCAGACGTGAACAATCGATCCCCACACACACAGGTCAGACATGAACAATCGATCCCCGCACACAGGTCAGACGCGACCAATCGATCCTGTCACACAGGTCAGACGTGAACAATCGATCCCCGCACACAGGTCAGACGTGAACAATTGATCCTGTCACAGAGGTCAGACAACAGCAATCGATCCCCGCACACACAGGTCAGACATGACCAATCGATCCCCACACAGGTCAGACGTGAGCAATCGATCCCAGCACACAGGTCAGACGTGAACAATCGATCCCCGCACACAGATCAGACGTGAACAATCGATCCCCGCACACAGGTCAGACGTGAACAATTGATCCCCGCACACAGGTCAGACGTGAATAATCGATCCCCGCACACAGATCAGATGTGAGCAATCGATCCCCGCACACAGGTCACACGTGAGCAATCAATCCCTGCACACAGGTCAGACGTGAACAATCGATCCCCGCACACAGGTCAGAGGAGAACAATCGATCCCCGCACACAGGTCAGACGTGAACAATCGATCCCCGCACACAGGTCAGACGTGACCAATCGATCCCCGCACACAGGTCAGACGTGACCAATCGATCCCCGCACACAGATCAGACGTGAACAATCGATCCCCGCACACAGGTCAGACGTGAACAATTGATCCTGTCACAGAGGTCAGACGTGAACAATCGATCTCCGCACACAGGTCAGATGTGAACAATCGATCCCCGCACACAGGTCAGACGTGAACAATCGATCCCCGCACACAGGTCAGACGTGAACAATCGATCCCCGCACACAGGTCAGACGTGAACAATCGATCCCCACACACAGGTCAGACGTGACCAATCGGTACCCGCACACAGGTCAGACGTGAACAATCGATCCCCACATACAGGTCAGACGTGACCAATCGATCCCCGCACACAGGTCAGACGTGACCAATCGATCCCCCCACACAGGTCAGACGTGAGCAATCGATCCCCACGCACAGGTCAGACATGGCCAATCGATCCCTGCACACAGGTCAGACGTAAGCAATCGATCCCCGCACACAGGTCAGAAGTGAGCAATCGATCCCCACACACAGGTCAGACATGACTAATCGATCCTCCACACAAATGTCAGACATGACCAATTGATCCCCACACACAGGTCAGACATGACCAATCGATCCCTGCACACAGGTCAGACGTGAACAATCGATCCCCGCGCACAGGTCAGACGTGAACAATCGATCCCCGCACACATCGGATGTTAACAATCGATCCCCGCACACAGGTCAGACGTGAACAATCGATCCCCGCACACAGGTCAGACGTGAACAATCGATCTCCGCACACAGGTCAGATGTGAACAATCGATCCCCGCACACAGGTCAGACGTGAACAATCGATCCCCGCACACAGATCAGATGTGAACAATCGATCCCCGCACACAGGTCAGACGTGAACAATCGATCCCCGCACACAGGTCAGACGTGAACAATCGATCTCTGCACACTGGTCAGATGTGAACAATCGATCCCCGCACACAGGTCAGGCGTGAGCAATCGATCCCCGCGCACAGGTCAGACATGACTAATCGATCCCCCACACACATCAGACATGACCAATTGATCCCCACACACAGGTCAGACGTGACCAATCGATCCACACACACAGGTCAGACGTGACCAATCGATCCCCACACACAGGTAAGACGTGACCAATCGATCCCTGCACACAGGTCAGACGTGACCAATCTATCCCCACAAACAGGTCAGACAACAGCAATCAATCCCCGCACACACAGGTCAGACGTGAACAATCGATCCCCGCACACAGGTCAGACGTGAACAATTGATCCTGTCACAGAGGTCAGACAACAGCAATCGATCCCCGCACACACAGGTCAGACATGACCAATCGATCCCCACACAGGTCAGACGTGAGCAATCGATCCTCACACACAGGTCAGATGTGAACAATCGATCCCAGCACACAGGTCAGACGTGAACAATCGATCCCCGCACACAGATCAGACGTGAACAATCGATCCCCGCACACAGGTCAGACATGAACAATCGATCCCCGCACACAGGTCAGACGTGAACAATCGATCCTCGCACACAGATCAGATGTGAACAATCGATCCCAGCACACAGGTCAGACGTGAACAATCGATCCCCGCACACAGATCAGACGTGAACAATCGATCCCCGCACACTGGTCAGACGTGAACAATTGATCCTGTCACAGAGGTCAGACAACAGCAATCAATCCCCGCACACAGGTCAGACGTGAACAATTGATCCTGTCACAGAGGTCAGACAACAGCAATCGATCCCCGCACACACAGGTCAGACATGACCAATCGATCCCCACACAGGTCAGACGTGAGCAATCGATCCTCACACACAGGTCAGACATGAACAATCGATCCCCGCACACAGATCAGACGTGACCAATCGATCCCCGCACACAGGTCAGACGTGACCAATCGATCCCCGCACACAGATCAGACGTGAACAATCGATCCCCGCACACAGGTCAGACGTGAACAATCGATCCCCGCACACAGGTCAGACGTGAACAATCGATCCCCGCGCACAGGTCAGACGTGAACAATCGATCCCCGCACACAGATCGGATGTTAATCGATCCCCGCACACAGGTCAGACGTGAACAATCGATCCCCGCACACAGGTCAGACGTGAACAATCGATCTCCGCACACAGGTCAGATGTGAACAATCGATCCCCGCACACAGGTCAGACGTGAACAATCGATCCCCGCACACAGATCAGACGTGAACAATCGATCCCCGCACACAGGTCAGACGTGAACAATCGATCCCCGCACACAGGTCAGACGTGAACAATCGATCTCCGCACACAGGTCAGACGTGAACAATCGATCCCCGCACACAGGTCAGACGTGAACAATCGATCCCCGCACACAGGTCAGACGTGAACAATCGATCCCCGCACACAGGTCAGACGTGAACAATCGATCTCCGCACACAGGTCAGATGTGAACAATCGATCCCCGCACACAGGTCAGACGTGAACAATCGATCCCCGCACACAGGTCAGACGTGAACAATCGATCCCCGCACACAGGTCAGACGTGAACAATCGATCCCCACACACAGGTCAGACGTGACCAATCGGTACCCGCACACAGGTCAGACGTGAACAATCGATCCCCACATACAGGTCAGACGTGACCAATCGATCCCCGCACACAGGTCAGACGTGACCAATCGATCCCCACACACAGGTCAGACGTGAGCAATCGATCCCCACGCACAGGTCAGACATGGCCAATCGATCCCCGCACACAGGTCAGACGTAAGCAATTGATCCCCACACACAGGTCAGACATGACCAATCGATCCCCGCACACAGGTCAGAAGTGAGCAATCGATCCCCACACACAGGTCAGACATGACTAATCGATCCTCCACACAAATGTCAGACATGACCAATTGATCCCCACACACAGGTCAGACATGACCAATCGATCCCTGCACACAGGTCAGACGTGAACAATCGATCCCCGCGCACAGGTCAGACGTGAACAATCGATCCCCGCACACAGATCGGATGTTAACAATCGATCCCCGCACACAGGTCAGACGTGAACAATCGATCCCCGCACACAGGTCAGACGTGAACAATCGATCTCCGCACACAGGTCAGATGTGAACAATCGATCCCCGCACACAGGTCAGACGTGAACAATCGATCCCCGCACACAGATCAGATGTGAACAATCGATCCCCGCACACAGGTCAGACGTGAACAATCGATCCCCGCACACAGGTCAGACGTGAACAATCGATCTCCGCACACTGGTCAGATGTGAACAATCGATCCCCGCACACAGGTCAGGCGTGAGCAATCGATCCCCGCGCACAGGTCAGACATGACTAATCGATCCCCCACACACATCAGACATGACCAATTGATCCCCACACACAGGTCAGACGTGACCAATCGATCCACACACACAGGTCAGACGTGACCAATCGATCCCCACACACAGGTAAGACGTGACCAATCGATCCCTGCACACAGGTCAGACGTGACCAATCTATCCCCACAAACAGGTCAGACAACAGCAATCAATCCCCGCACACACAGGTCAGACGTGAACAATCGATCCCCGCACACAGGTCAGACGTGAACAATTGATCCTGTCACAGAGGTCAGACAACAGCAATCGATCCCCGCACACACAGGTCAGACATGACCAATCGATCCCCACACAGGTCAGACGTGAGCAATCGATCCTCACACACAGGTCAGATGTGAACAATCGATCCCAGCACACAGGTCAGACGTGAACAATCGATCCCCGCACACAGATCAGACGTGAACAATCGATCCCCGCACACAGGTCAGACACGAACAATCGATCCCCGCACACAGGTCAGACGTGAACAATCGATCCCCGCACACAGATCAGATGTGAGCAATGGATCCCCGCACACAGGTCACACATGAGCAATCAATCCCTGCATACAGGTCAGACGTGAACAATCGATCCCCGCACACAGGTCAGAGGTGACCAATCGATCCCCGCACACAGGTCAGACGTGAACAATCGATCCCCGCACACAGGTCAGACGTGAACAATCGATCCCCGCACACAGGTCAGACGTGAACAATCGATCCCCGCACACAGGTCAGACGTGAACAATCGATCCCCGCGCACAGGTCAGACGTGAACAATCGATCCCCGCACACAGATCGGATGTGAACAATCGATCCCTGCACACAGGTCAGATGTGAACAATCGATCTCCGCACACAGGTCAGATGTGAACAATCGATCCCCGCACACAGGTCAGACATGAACAATCGATTCCCGCACACAGGTCACACGTGCGCAATCGATCCCCGCACACAGGTCACACGTGAACAATCGATCCCCACACACAGGTCAGACATGACCAATCGGTACCCGCACACAGGTCAGACGTGAACAATCGATTCCCGCACACAGGTCACACGTGAACAATCGATCCCCACACACAGGTCAGACGTGACCAATCGGTACCCGCACACAGGTCAGACGTGAACAATCGATCCCCACATACAGGTCAGACGTGACCAATCGATCCCCGCACACAGGTCAGACGTGACCAATCGATCCCCACACACAGGTCAGACGTGAGCAATCGATCCCCGCGCACAGGTCAGACATGACCAATCGATCCCTGCACACAGGTCAGACGTAAGCAATTGATCCCCGCACACAGGTCAGACATGACCAATCGATCCCCGCACACAGGTCAGAAGTGAGCAATCGATCCCCACACACAGGTCAGACATGACTAATCGATCCTCCACACAAATGTCAGACATGACCAATTGATCCCCACACAAAAGTCAGACGTGACCAATCGATCCCCACACACAGGTCAGGCGTGAGCAATCGATCCCCGCGCACAGGTCAGACATGACTAATCGATCCCCCACACACATCAGATGTGACCAATTGATCCCCACACACAGGTCAGACGTGACCAATCGATCCACACACACAGGTCAGACGTGACCAATCGATCCCCACACACAGGTAAGACGTGACCAATCGATCCCTGCACACAGGTCAGACGTGACCAATCGATCCCCACACACAGGACAGACGTGAGCAATCGATCCCCACCCACAGGACAGACGTGACCAATCGATCCCCGCACACAGGTCAGACGTGACCAATCGATCCCCACACACAGGTCAGACGTGACCAATCGATCCCCACACACAGGTCATACGTGAGCAATCGATCACCACACACGATCCAATCACCGATCTGACATATGTAACCAATCCCTGCACATATTCAGGCTCAGATAATTCCTGGACATTGTATCTTCCTCCTCATCTCTCTCTCTCCATGTCTGCTGCTGTTACTGTGAAGAAGCCTTTCCTATGTGGCTGACAGCTGCTTTCCTCCTTACATACATGATGTCTCCCATTGCTCACGGTAGACACTAATCCTCCAGTCACCTCCGGAGCTGCAGTCACTTGCTCAGCCGGCAGAGGATTTCTTCATTTAGACGATGCAGCTCTGGATGTGACTGGAGCGGACGCCATGGCTCCACATCATCCCGTGTGATCCGTACCTGTCCTGCAGACGTCTGTGCCGGTGAATGAGGAACCTCGGGATCCAGTAGGAGCGCAGGCGTCTGAGGGCGTCGTACTGGGGTCTCCGGAGGGCGTGATAGGAGGCCCCCCGACTCTGCTGACACTGGCGGATCTGCTCCTGTGGACGAATGACTGACAGTAATGGCCGCTGCCTGCAGCAATCCTATACACAATCCTATAAAGCTGTCCTCACCACTGGAAGGAGCAGTTCTGCAACTTTCCAATAGATTTTGTGTCCAGCACCATTTTCTAAATCTGCTTCTTGCCAGCGAACTGGAACCTTGTTCAAATAGAGCTGTAATACTTCTTACAGCTGAGGGTTCGTTACAGTTGTATCCAGTGTAGACAGTCCCTGCACTCAACACCGACACATTGTGACAAACTATCAGAGCAGCAAAGAGACTGTTACTGCTGTTGTGCCTGATACATTGTAACAAAGCCTCAGCAGCGGCTCCTGCAGCGGTTACAGACGCGGGGAGACAACCTGTCATGGTGGACATCAGTGCCCACAGGAGCCTGGACCAGGGGCCCCCACAATCTGCCGCCTCGCAGGGACCCCGAGCGCAGGATGCCAGGTTGGAGTCTTCTGTTTTGTATCGTTTTGGGGGTTTTGCAGTTTCTGGAGGTTTTTTTATACTTTTTGCTGTGGCGTCTTCTTTCTCTTCTGTTATTGTGGAGCTTCTCGTACGTTGTTTCTATTTGTTTTTATTTGTTCTTCTGTTGTATCATATTGTAAATCGCACTCGGCTCTCACATCTCCTACCTACATCTCCTTCCTCCTCCCCGCAGCGCTGACATTACGCTCAGGAACCAGAAGGCGCAGGATGAACACTACGATAAATAGTGGAGCGCAGCATGGAATTGTGGGAGGACTTGAGGTACTAATGATCGCAGCCGCACAGGGGCCCAGGAGGACAGGGGGCCACGTCCACCTCTACAGCAGGCAGTATGGGCTGCAGCGGGCCCCATACACAGTACTTACACAGGGGCCCGTCCTGTCTGTGTCGCCAGTGGGGCTGATCGGTAATAACCCGGTGATTATCATCAGTCTCTCAGCGACATGTCGCCACTGCTCACCTGACTCTCCAGACTCAGGCAGGACCGGTACTTATTCTGGAGGCTCCTGTCAAGAATCCGCAAAATAATTACAGTTTGTTGAGTCCAAAACGAGACCCCCCCAAGCCCCCGGCCAACCCCCCCCCGAGCGACCCTCCAGCCCACGAACATGAAGGGATCCTGCCCGGATCCTCCCTCGCTGTCCGACTGTACCTGAACAGGTGAACACACAGCTGCCGGGAGTCCTCAGGGCTGTGACTGACTTCAAGATCTACAGACTTTTCCTTGAAGGCTTCACAGTCCATCCAGAAGTGGAAAATGTGAATCCCCTGCGTGTCCTGGAGAAAGTGCTCGAACCGGCCCAGACCTTCCCTCTGCAACATGAGAGCAAAGAAAGGGCGGTATCACTGACCGACTGCAAGAAGCAGAATGTGGGGACCGCCCGTCACCTCCATCATCAGTATCTTGTGACCGCCCATCGCCTCCATCATCAGTATGTGGTGACCGCCCATCGCCTCCATCATCAGTATCTGGTGACCGCACGTCACCTCCATCATCAGTATCTGGTGACCGCCCATCACCTCGATCATCAGTATCTGGTGACCGCACATCACCTCCATTATCAGTATCTGGTGACCGCACGTCACCTCCATCATCAGTATCTGGTGACCGCCGGTCTCCTCCATCATCAGTATCTGGTGACCACCCATCACCTCCATCATCAGTATCTGGTGACCGCCGGTCTCCTCCATCAACAGTATCTGGTGACCGCCCATCGCCTCCATCATCAGTATCTGATGACCTCCCATCACCTCCATCATCAGTATCTGGTGACTGCCCGTCGCCTCCATCATCAGTATCTGGTGACCACCCGTCACCTCCATCATCAGTATCTGGTGACCACCCGTCACCTCCATCATCAGTATCTGGTGACCGCCCATCACCTCCATCATCAGTATCTGGTGACCGCACATCACCTCCATCATCAGTATCTGCTGACCGCCGGTCTCCTCCATCATCAGTATCTTGTGACCGCCCATCGCCTCCATCATCAGTATCTGGTGACCGCACGTCACCTCCATCATCAGTATCTGGTGACCGCCCATCACCTCGATCATCAGTATCTGGTGACCGCCCATCACCTCCATCATCAGTATCTGGTGACCGCCGGTCTCCTCCATCATCAGTATCTGGTGACCACCCATCACCTCCATCATCAGTATCTGGTGACCGCCGGTCTCCTCCATCAACAGTATCTGGTGACCGCCCATCGCCTCCATCATCAGTATCTGATGACCTCCCATCACCTCCATCATCAGTATCTGGTGACTGCCCGTCGCCTCCATCATCAGTATCTGGTGACCACCCGTCACCTCCATCATCAGTATCTGGTGACCACCCGTCACCTCCATCATCAGTATCTGGTGACCGCCCATCACCTCCATCATCAGTATCTGGTGACCGCACGTCACCTCCATCATCAGTATCTGCTGACCGCCGGTCTCCTCCATCATCAGTATCTTGTGACCGCCCATCGCCTCCATCATCAGTATCTGGTGACCGCACGTCACCTCCATCATCAGTATCTGGTGACCGCCGATCACCTCGATCATCAGTATCTGGTGACCGCCCATCACCTCCATTATCAGTATCTGGTGACCGCACGTCACCTCCATCATCAGTATCTGGTGACCGCCGGTCTCCTCCATCATCAGTATCTGGTGACCACCCATCACCTCCATCATCAGTATCTGGTGACCGCCGGTCTCCTCCATCATCAGTATCTGGTGACCACCCATCGCCTCCATCATCAGTATCTGATGACCTCCCATCACCTCCATCATCAGTATCTGGTGACCGCCGGTCTCCTCCATCATCAGTATCTGGTGACCGCCCATCGCCTCCATCATCAGTATCTGATGACCTCCCATCACCTCCATCATCAGTATCTGGTGACTGCCTGTCGCCTCCATCATCAGTATCTGGTGACCACCCGTCACCTCCATCATCAGTATCTGGTGACCACCCGTCACCTCCATCATCAGTATCTGGTGACCACCCGTCACCTCCATCATCAGTATCTGGTGACCGCCCATCACCTCCATCATCAGTATCTGGTGACCGCCCATCGCCTCCATCATCAGTATCTGATGACCTCCCATCACCTCCATCATCAGTATCTGGTGACTGCCCGTCGCCTCCATCATCAGTATCTGGTGACCGTCCATCATCAGTATCTGATGACCTCCCATCACCTCCATCATCAGTATCTGGTGACTGCCCGTCGCCTCCATCATCAGTATCTGGTGACCACCCGTCACCTCCATCATCAGTATCTGGTGACCACCCGTCACCTCCATCATCAGTATCTGGTGACCGCCCATCACCTCCATCATCAGTATCTGGTGACCGCCCATCGCCTCCATCATCAGTATCTGATGACCTCCCATCACCTCCATCATCAGTATCTGGTGACTGCCCGTCGCCTCCATCATCAGTATCTGGTGACCGTCCATCATCAGTATCTGATGACCTCCCATCACCTCCATCATCAGTATCTGGTGACTGCCCGTCGCCTCCATCATCAGTATCTGGTGACCACTCGTCACCTCCATCATCAGTATCTGGTGACCACCCGTCACCTCCATCATCAGTATCTGGTGACCACCCGTCACCTCCATCATCAGTATCTGGTGACCACCCGTCACCTCCATCATCAGTATCTGGTGACCACCCGTCACCTCCATCATCAGTATCTGGTGACCACCCGTCACCTCCATCATCAGTATCTGGTGACCGCCCATCGCATCTACAATAGATGCGCTTTACAAATATTCAGATCACTGTCCCTATCGGGGCTCACAACCTATGTTCCCTATCAGTCTTTGGAGTGTGGGAGGAAACTCACGAAACATGGGGAGAACAAACTCCTTGCACATGTTGTCCTTGGTTGGATTTGAACCCAGGACCCAGTGCTGCAAATCAACAGTGCTAACCACTGAGCCACTATACAGTGCTAACCACTGAGCCATCATATACTGCTAACCACTGAGCCACGATATAGTGCTAACCACTGATCCATCATATACTGCTAACCACTGAGCCACCATATAGTGCTAACCACTGAGCCACCATACAGTGCTAACCACTGAGCCACCATACAGTGCTAACCACTGAGCCACCATACAGTGCTAACCACTGAGCCACCATACAGTGCTAACCACTGAGCCACCATAGTGTACTAAATACTTAGTCATCATAGACTGCTAACCACTGAGCCATCATATACTGCTAACCACTGATCCACCATACAGTGCTAACCATTGACCCACCATACAATGTTAAGCACTGAGCTACCACACAGTGCTAACCACTGAGCCACCATACAGTACTAACCACTGAGCCACCATACTGTGCTTACCACTGAGCCACCGTAGAATGCTAACCACTGAGCCACCATGCACTGCTAACCACTGAACCACCATAGTGTACTAAAGACTTAGTAATCATAGACTGCTAACCACTGAGCCACCATACAGTACTAACCACTGAGCCACCATACAGTGCTAATCACTGAGCCACTATACAGTGATAACCACTGAGCCATCATACACTGCTAACCACTGAGCCACTATACAGTGATAACCACTGAGCCACCATACAGTGCTAATCACTGAGCCATCATACAGTGCTAACCACTGGGCCACCATACAGTGATAGCCACTGAGCCACAGTACACTGCTAACCACTGAGCCACCATACAGTGCTAACCACTGAGCCACAGTACACTGATAACCACTGAGCCATCATACACTGCTAACAACTGAGCCACCATACAGTGCTAACCACTGAGCCACCATACAGTGCTAACCATCGCACCTCACCACCTGTGCGCTCGACCTAATCCCATCCCACCTCCTCACCACCACACTTATCCCATCCCTAACCCACTTCTTCAACCTATCACTAACTTCTGGCACTTTCCCTTCTGCTTTCAAACATGCCACAATCACACCTATCCTTAAAGGGAACCTGTCACCCCCAATATTGAAGGTGAGCTGCGGCCACCGCCATCAGGGGCTTATCTCCAGCATTCTGTAATGCATTCTGTAATAACCCCCGATGTTACCTGAAAGAGGAGAAAAACAGGTTAGATTATACTCGCCCTGATGCTGGTGGGCTTAAGGTACCTTCACACTAAACGATTTACCAACGATCACGACCAGCGATACGACCTGGCCGTGATCGTTGGTAAGTCGTTGTGTGGTCGCTGGGGAGCTGTCACACAGTCAGCTCTCTCCAGCGACCAACGATGCCGAAGGCCCCGGGTAACCAGGGTAAACATCGGGTTACTAAGCGCAGGGCCGCGCTTAGTAACCCGATGTTTACCGTGGTTACCATGGTAAATGTAAAAAAAAAAAAAACACTACATACTTACATTCCGGTGTCACGTCCCTCGCCGTCTGCTTCCCGCACTCACTGTGAGCGCCGGCCGTAAAGTAAAAGCAGAGCGCAGCGGTGACGTCACCGCTCTGCTTTTACTTTACGGCCGGCACTCACAGTCAGTGCGGGAAGCTCTGAGCAGCAGCGCGGACGCCGGGGGACGTGACAGACATCAGAGGGTGAGTATGTACTGGTTTTTATTTAACTTTTACAATGGTAACCAGGGTAAATATCGGGTTACTAAGCGCAGCCCTGCGCTTAGTAACCCGATATTTACCCTGGTTACCATTGTAAAACATTGCAGGCATCGTTGCTTTTGCTGTCAAACACGACGATACACGGCGATCTGACGACCAAATAAAGTTCTGGACTTTCAGCAACGACCAGCGATATCACAGCGGGATCCTGATCGCTGCTGCGTGTCAAACACAACGATATCGCTATCCAGGACGGAACGCTATCATTATCGTTGTTAAGTCGCTTAGTGTGAAGGTACCTTTAGCTCACCTTCGATTTTGGGGGTGACAGGTTCACTTTAAAAATCCAACCCTCGATCCAACCGCTATGTCCAGCTGTCGCCCAATATCGCTGCTCCCATTCGCTTCCAAACTCCTGGAGCAGCACGTCCACTCTGAACTTTCCTCCCACCTCTCATCTAACTTGCTCTTTGACAACCTACAATCTGGTTTCTGCCCCCATCACTCAACTGAGACAGCCCTGACCAAAATCACTAACGACCTACTTACCGCCAAAGCTACTGGACAATACTCGGTACTCCTCCTTCTAGACCTCTCCTCTGCTTTCGACACAGTTGACCACTGCCTCCTACTACAGATCCTCTCCTCCTTTGGCATCAAAGACGTCGCCCTATCCTGGATCTCCTCATACCTTGTCAACCGCACATTCAGCGTCTCCCACTCCCACACTACCTCCTCATCCCACCCTCTCTCTGTTGGAGTCCCCCAAGGCTCTGTTCTAGGAACCCTACTCGTCTCAATCTACACACTTGTCCTGGGACAACTCATAAAGTCCCATGGATTCCAGTACCATCTGTATGCTGATGACACTCAGATCTACCTCTCTGGCCCAGATGTCACCTCTCTGCTCTCCAGAATCCCAGAGTGTCTGTCAGCCATATCCTCCTCCTTCTCCTCTCGCTTCCTCAAACTCAATGTGGACAAATCTGAACTCATCATCTCTCCTCCATCCCACAGATCTTCCTTACCTGACCTATCTATCGCAATTAATGACATCATGCTTTCCCCCGTACAGGAAGTCCGCTGCCTCGGGGTAACTCTCGACTCTGCCCTGTCCTTCAAACCGCACATCCAAGCTCTTTCCACCTCCTGTCGCCTCCAGCTCAAAAATATCTCCAGACTCCGTCCTTCCCTCAACCGTCAATCTACTAAAATGCTTGTGCATGCCCTCATCATCTCCCGCCTTGACTACTGCAACATCCTTTTCTGTGGCCTCCCTGCAAACACCCTTGCACCCCTCCAGTCCATCCTTAACTCTGCTGCCCGACTAATCCATCTCTCTCCTCGCTACTCCTCCGCTTCCCCCCTCTACAAATCTCTTCACTGGCTCCCATTCCCTCAGCGGATCCAGTTCACATTACTAATACTGACCTACAAAGCCATCCATAACCTGTCTCCTCCATATATCTCTGAACTGATCTCCCGATATCTTCCCTCACGTAATCTCCGGTTCTCCCAAGACCTCCTACTCTCCTCCACACTTATCCGCTTTTCACCCAACCGCCTCCAAGACTTCTCCCGAATATCCCCCATCCTCTGGAATTCTCTGCCCCAACACGTCCGGTTATCCACCACATTCGGATCCTTCAGACGGAACCTGAAAACTCATCTCTTCAGGAAAGCCTACAGCCTGCACTGACCCCGCTGCCTCCTCACCACCACCGGAGCTACCGCCTCACCAACACCGGAGCTTCCGCCTCACCACCACTGGAGCTACTGCCTCACCAACACCGGAGCTACCGCCTCACCACCACCGGAGCTACCGCCTCACCACCACCGGAGCTACCGCCTCACCAACACCGGAGCTCCTGCAACGCTCAACCTACTGTCTCCTTCCCCATAATCCTGTAGAATGTAAGCCCGCGGGGGCAGGGTCCTCGCCCCTCTGTACCAGTCTGTCATTGTTAGTTTACTGTAAGTGATATCTGTAACTTGTATGTAACCCCTCCTCATGTACAGCACCATGGAATCAATGGTGCTATAGAAATAATAATAATAATAATGATAACCACTGAGCCACAGATACTGATGGAATTTACATTTCTCTTTTCTAAATAAAATATTAACCCTTTTACTTTTAGAAGTTTTTTACTTTTACGTTTTTTTCCCAAGTTTCTAAAACTTTTGCCCAGTGCTGTATACAGAGGAATGAGAAGCAGACACTGAAGCAGCAGGGGGCGGCAGCGAGCACTAACCACAAACAATGACAATACAGAGGACAATCCACAATGTGAGAGGAGATAATGGAGGTGACATGGAACCAGATGAGGAGCAGCACAGAGGTCGGAGGTTGTGGCCTCACCGAGCTCAGAGCCTCCTCCTTCAGCTGCTGCAGTGCAGACATGGTGAGCTTGTGCTGCTTCACAAAGGTCTCCTCCTCCTCAGTGACGCTCAGGTCCTCCAGGCCCGTCCATCTCCTCCCCCGCCCTCCGCTCCTCCCCCGCGCTCCGCTCCTCCGTGCTCCACTCCTCCAGGGTGCACTCCCAGGGTCTCTACATGGAGATGATCATTAGTGACGGTGATCCAGTCCGGGATCATCAGATCGCAGGGATCATCAGAACGCAGGGATCTTACCTGGCGTCCTTCCGGTCTTCAGTGCGGAGCTGGAATCCTGGAGACATCGGACAACCGCGGACTATTAGTGGCAGTGAAGACGCCATAATATCTAATCTGCTCCAATCAGAATAATCTGTAAGGCCTCATTCACACGGACGATTTTCATGCACAGGAGCTACTTTCTCCGGATGGCTCTCGTACCACACTCTGATCAAAAGATTCGGTCTGTTTTTCTCATACGTGAGATAAATGGACATCTGAATAAGGCCCAAGTAGAAAAAAGGGAGAAGGGGGATGCAGCTGCAGTATCTACGTGCTGTGAGAGTGGAGAAGGAGGATGCAGCCGCAGTGTCTGTGTCTACCTGCTGTGAGAGGATAGGAGGGGATGTAGTGCAGTGTCTGTGTCTACTTGCTGCAAAAGGATAGGAGGGGGGTGAAGCTGCAGTGCCTGTGTATATTTGCTGTGGAAGAGGGGGATGCAGCTGCAGGTTCTGTTTCTACGTGCTGTGAGAGGCTAGGAGGGGGATGCAGCTGCAAGTTCTGTTTTTACGTGCTGTGAGAGGATAGGAGGGGGATGCAGCTGCAAGTTCTGTGTCTATGTGCTGATATAGGATAGGAGGGCGATGCAGCTGCAGTGTCAGTGCATGCTGTGAGAGGATAGGAGGGGGGATGCAGCTGCAGATTCTGTTTCTACGTGCTGTGAGAGGATAGGAGGGGGATGCAGCAGCAGTGTCTGTGTATGCTGTGAGAGGATAGGAGGGGGGTGCAGCTGCAGTGTCTGTGTGCATGCTCTGAGAGGCTAGAAGGGGGATGCAGCTGCAATGTCTGTGTCTACATGCTGTGAGAGGATAGGAGGGGGATGCAGCTGCAAGTTCTGTTTCTACGTGATGTGAGAGGATAGGAGGGGGATGCAGCTGCAGGTTCTGTGTCTATGTGCTGTGATAGGATAGGAGGGGGATGCAGCTGCAGTGTCTGTGCATGCTGGGATAGGATAGGAGGGGGATGCAGCTGCAGAGTCTGTGCATGCTGTGAGAAGATAGGAGGGGGATGCAGCTGCAGTGTCTGTGCATGCTGTGAGAGGATAGGAGGGGAATGCAGCTGCAGGTTGTTTCTACAGGCTGTGAGAGGATAGGAGGAAGATGCAGCTGCAGTGTCTGCGCATGCTGTGATAGGATAGGAGAGGGATGCAGCTGCAGTGTTTGTGCATGCTGTGAGAGGATAGGAGGGGGATGCAGCTGCAGTGTCTGTGCATGCTGTGAGAGTATAGGAGGGGGATGCAGCAGCAGTGTCTGTGCATGCTGTGAGAGGATAGGAGGGGGATGCAGCTGCAGTATCTGTGCATGCTGTGAGAGGATAGGAGGGGGATGCAGCTGCAGTGTCTGTGCATGCTGTGAGAGTATAGGAGGGGGATGCAGCTGCAGTGTCTGTGCATGCTGTGAGAGGATAGGAGGGGGATGCAGCTGCAGTGTCTGTGCATGCTGTGAGAGGATAGGAGGGGGTGCAGCTGCAGTGTCTGCATGCTGTGAGAGGATAGGAGGGGGATGCAGCTGCAGTGTCTGTGCATGCTGTGAGAGGATAGGATGGGATGCAGCTGCAGTGTCTGTGCATGCTGTGAGAGGATAGGAGGGGGATGCAGCTGCAGTGTCTGCATGCTGTGAGAGGATAGGAGGGGATACAGCTGCAGTGTCTGCATGCTGTGAGAGGATAGGAGGGGGATGCAGCTGCAGTGTCTGTGCATGCTGTGAGAAGATAGGAGGGGATGCAGCTGCAGTGTCTGTGCATGCTGTGAGAGGATAGGAGGGGAATGCAGCTGCAGGTTGTTTCTACAGGCTGTGAGAGGATAGGAGGAAGATGCAGCTGCAGTGTCTGTGCATGCTGTGATAGGATAGGAGGGGGATGCAGCTGCAGTGTTTGTGCATGCTGTGAGAGGATAGGAGGGGGATGCAGCTGCAGTGTCTGTGCGTGCTGTGAGAGGATAGGAGGGGGATGCAGCTGCAGTGTCTGTGCATGCTGTGAGAGGATAGGAGGGGGTGCAGCTGCAGTGTCTGTGCATGCTGTGAGAGGATAGGAGGGGGATGCAGCTGCAGTGTCTGCATGCTGTGAGAGGATGGGAGGGGATGCAGCTGCAGTGTTTGTGCATGCTGTGAGAGGATAGGAGGGGTATGCAGCTGCAGTGTCTGCATGCTGTGAGAGGATAGGAGGGGGTGCAGCTGCAGTGTCTGCATGCTGTGAGAGGATAGGAGGGGGATGCAGCTGCAGTGTCTGTGCATGCTGTGAGAGGGTAGGAGGGGATGCAGCTGCAGTGTCTGTGCATGCTGTGAGAGGATAGGAGGGGGATGCAGCTGAAGTGTCTGCATGCTGTGAGAGGATAGGGGGATGCAGCTGCAGTGTTTGTGCATGCTGTGAGAGGATAGGAGGGGGATGCAGCTGCAGTGTCTGTGCGTGCTGTGAGAGGATAGGAGGGGGATGCAGCTGCAGTGTCTGTGCATGCTGTGAGAGGATAGGAGGGGGTGCAGCTGCAGTGTCTGTGCATGCTGTGAGAGGATAGGAGGGGATGCAGCTGCAGTGTCTGTGCATGCTGTGAGAGGATAGGAGGGGGATGCAGCTGCAGTGTCTGCATGCTGTGAGAGGATAGGAGGTGATGCAGCTGCAGTGTCTGTGCATGCTGTGAGAGGATAGGAGGGGGATGCAGCTGCAGTGTCTGTGCATGCTGTGAGAAGATAGGAGGGGGATGCAGCTGCAGTGTCTGTGCATGCTGTGAGAGGATAGGAGGGGAATGCAGCTGCAGGTTGTTTCTACAGGCTGTGAGAGGATAGGAGGAAGATGCAGCTGCAGTGTCTGTGCATGCTGTGATAATATAGGAGGGGGATGCAGCTGCAGTGTTTGTGCATGCTGTGAGAGGATAGGAGGGGGATGCAGCTGCAGTGTCTGTGTGTGCTGTGAGAGGATAGGAGGGGGATGCAGCTGCAGTATCTGCATGCTGTGAGAGGATAGGAGGGGGTGCAGCTGCAGTGTCTGTGCATGCTGTGAGAGGATAGGAGGGGGATGCAGCTGCAGTGTCTGTGCATGCTGTGAGAGGATGGGAGGGGATGCAGCTGCAGTGTTTGTGCATGCTGTGAGAGGATAGGAGGGGGATGCAGCTGCAGTGTCTGTGCATGCTGTGAGAGGATAGGAGGGGGATGCAGCTGCAGTGTTTGTGCATGCTGTGAGAGGATAGGTGGGGGTGCAGCTGCAGTGTCTGTGCATGCTGTGGGAGGATAGGAGGGGGATGCAGCTGCAGTGTCTGTGCATGCTGTGAGAGGGTAGGAGGGGATGCAGCTGCAGTGTCTGTGCATGCTGTGAGAGGATAGGAGGGGGATGCAGCTGAAGTGTCTGCATGCTGTGAGAGGATAGGAGGGGGATGCAACTGCACTGCACTTTCTCTGCCTGTGACTGTGTGCTGTGAGAGGGGAAGAGGAGCAGCAGGGGCATCTGAATAAGAAAACAGCTAAATCATCAAGTCAGACACAATGCGTCATCCGCCGCCGTCAGATTCTCCTCACCGTCGGTGTCACTGTGAGCAGATTCCGTATAGAGGGCACCGTCCTCCACCCGAGGGTCCGCGGGCGGGCAGAGCCTCATAATGGGGTCTCCGTACTTCTCCAGGAGCGACAGCCTGTACGTGTCAGACTTATATCCTGTGGGAAGGAAATGTACACAGTCACTGCTGCGGGGAGTGTGCGGACGGAGGAAATCAGTAATTTTATGTACATTTTGCGCAGAGCCGCGGACAGTATAACAACGCAGCACGCGGATCCGTAATGTGACGTCTCTGACCGCCATCACTGTACTCACCCGGCGCGGCGGGGGCGCTGTGCATACGGATGGGGAACCTTCCTGCAGACCCCAGCGGCTCCGCTGGCCAGATACCGGGCGTGCTGGACTGCTGGGGGACGGCTGAGCAGGGAGCGGTGGAGAGCGCAGCACTGTCGGTCTGGCGGCTGTACCCACGAAGGCCGTAGCGGCTGCCGGGCTGTGGATCCTCCAGGGGGCGCACTAATAACTTGGTCAGTTTGTATTCTAAATAAAAATGAGACCTAAAAAATAAAAAAAATCATCAGTAATATACAGGAGGAAACAGCCCATGTATGGACAAGTGGGTGTGGCCTTCTGACAAGTGAGTTTGGCCTTATAGACTGGGAGGATTTGTGTACAATGTTTTAAAGGGACGGTTTAGAATGTTTCTTGTAGACTTTGTGACAATATTAGAGACAGAAGCACAATCTCTGCTTCATGTCAGTGAATGGAACCTGACGGCAGAGATCTCAGGTCTGGGAGGGAACTGGAACACAATCTTAGGGACTAAGGCAGACGATCAGTGAGCGACCCCCCACCCCTGCGCTGACGTCAGCCTTATAGGGGAGCAGGAGAGTGAGGCCCCCCATAGTCTAAGGACGTGGTCAGGTCAGATCCCCCCTTTATTATTCTCTCCTCACTTCCTAAAAAGCGATAGTCTCTCTTGTCGCAGCCAGAAGAGTGTGGTCTCCCTCCGCAGCTCATCAGCTCCGTACTCCAGGGGTCCATCCTGCAAAACTCCATCCAGATCCCGGACATTTCCAGTCAGACGGTCATAGAATATTCTTACTGGGAAGGACTGGGAAAAGAGAGGACTTGGTCAGTGGTGGGATCACAGGTAGCTCCCCCTAGTGGTGGCTGCAGACAGGATCTTATCATGTATCTCTGTATACAGGGAGCTCCCCCTAGTGGTGGCTGCAGACATAATCTTATCATATATCTCTGTATACAGGGAGCTCCCCCTAGTGGTGACTGCAGACAGAATCTTATCATGTATCTCTGTATACAGGGAGCTCCCCCTAGTGGTGACTGCAGACAGAATATTATCATGTATCTCTGTATACAGGGAGCTCCCCCTAGTGGTGACTGCAGACAGGATCTTATGTATCTCTGTATACAGGGAGCTCCCCCTAGTGGTGGCTGCAGACATGATCTTATCCTGTATCTCTGTATACAGGGAGCTTCCCCTAGTGGTGACTGCAGACAGAATATTATCATGTATCTCTGTATACAGGGAGCTCCCCCTAGTGGTGACTGCAGACAGGATCTTATCATGTATCTCTGTATACAGGGAGCTCCCCCTAGTGGTGGCTGCAGACAAAATCTTATGTATCTCTGTATACAGGGAGCTCCCCCTAGTGATGGCTGCAGTCAGGATCTTATCATATATCTCTGTATACAGGGAGCTCCCCCTAGTGGTGGCTGCAGACAGGATCTTATCATGTATCTCTGTATACAGGGAGCTCCCCCTAGTGGTGGCTGCAGACAGAATCTTATTATGTATCTCTGTATACAGGGAGCTCCCCCTAGTGGTGGCTGCAGACAGGATCTTATCATGTATCTCTGTATACAGGGAGCTCCCCCTAGTGGTGACTGCAGACAGGATCTTATCATGTATCTCTGTATACAGGGAGCTCCCCCTAGTGGTGGCTGCAGACAGAATCTTATTATGTATCTCTGCATACAGGGAGCTCCCCCTAGTGGTGACTGCAGACAGGATCTTATCATGTATCTCCGCATACAGCAAGCTCCCCCTAGTGGAGGCTGCAGACCGGATCTTATCATGTATCTCGGTATACAGGGAGCTCCCTCTAGTGGTGGCTGCAGACAAGATCTTATCATGTATCTCTGTATACAGGGAGCTGTCATGATTCTCAATGGCGAGAGAACATAGCCCAGCATATATGAGAACTAGCTCTTGGAAGATGGAAACTATACTGACCATGAACTAAACCTGCCGCACAACTAGAAGTGGCCGGGTAGCATGCCTACGTTTTTGTATCCCTAGATGCCCAGCGCCAGCCGGAGAACTACCTAATCCTAGCAGAGGAAAAGACAGTCCTGGCTCACCTCTAGAGAAATTTTCCCAAAAGGCAGACAGAGGCCCCCACATATATTGGCGGTGATTTTAGATGAAATGACAAACGTAGTATGAAAATAGGTTTAGCAAAATCGAGGTCCGCTTACTAGATAGCATGAAGACAGAAAGGGCACTTTCATGGTCAGCAGAAAACCCTATCAAAACACCATCCAGAAATTACTTTAAGACTCTAGCATTAACTCATAACACCAGAGTGGCAATTTCCGCTCACAAGAGCTTTCCAGACACAGTAACGAAACAGCAGCTGTGAACAGGAACAAAATGCAAAAACACACAAGGACAAAAGTCCAACTTAGCTGGAAGTTGTCTAGTAGCAGGAACATGCACAGAAAGGCTTCTGATTACATTGTTGACCGGCAAGAAACTGACAGAGGAGCAAGGTTATATAGCGACTCCCACATCCTGATAGGAGCAGGTGAACAGAGGGGATGATGCACACAAGTTAAATTCCACAAGTGGCCACCGGGGGAGCCCAGAATCCAATTTCACAACAGTACCCCCCCCTCAAGGAGGGGGCACCGAACCCTCACCAGAACCACCAGGGCGATCAGGATGAGCCCTATGAAAGGCACGGACAAGATCGGAGGCATGAACATCAGAGGCAGTGACCCAAGAATTATCCTCCTGACCGTATCCCTTCCATTTGACCAGATACTGGAGTTTCCGTCTGGAAACACGAGAGTCCAAGATCTTTTCCACAACGTACTCCAACTCACCCTCAACCAACACCGGAGCAGGAGGCTCAACGGAAGGCACAGCTGGTACCTCATACCTGCGCAACAATGACCGATGAAAAACATTATGAATCGAAAAGGATGCAGGGAGGTCCAAACGGAAGGACACAGGGTTAAGAATCTCCAATATCTTGTACGGGCCGATGAACCGAGGCTTAAACTTAGGAGAAGAAACCCTCATAGGGACAAAACGAGAAGACAACCACACCAAGTCCCCAACACAAAGCCGAGGACCAACACGACGACGGCGGTTGGCAAAAAGCTGAGTCTTCTCCTGGGACAACTTCAAATTGTCCACCACCTGCCCCCAAATCTGATGCAACCTCTCCACCACAGCATCCACTCCAGGACAATCCGAAGATTCCACTTGACCGGAGGAAAATCGAGGATGAAACCCCGAATTACAGAAAAACGGGGACACCAAGGTGGCAGAGCTGGCCCGATTATTGAGGGCGAACTCCGCCAAAGGCAAAAAAGCAACCCAATCATCCTGATCCGCAGACACAAAACACCTCAAATATGTCTCCAAGGTCTGATTAGTCCGCTCGGTCTGGCCATTAGTCTGAGGATGGAAAGCAGACGAAAAAGACAAATCTATGCCCATCCTAGCACAGAATGCCCGCCAAAATCTAGACACGAATTGGGTCCCTCTGTCAGAAACGATATTCTCCGGAATACCATGCAAACGAACAACATTTTGAAAAAACAGAGGAACCAACTCGGAAGAAGAAGGCAACTTAGGCAAGGGAACCAGATGGACCATCTTAGAGAAACGGTCACACACCACCCAGATGACAGACATCTTCTGAGAAACAGGCAGATCCGAAATAAAATCCATCGAGATGTGAGTCCAAGGCCTCTTCGGGATAGGCAAGGGTAACAACAATCCACTAGCCCGAGAACAACAAGGCTTGGCCCGAGCACAAACGTCACAAGACTGCACAAAGCCTCGCACATCTCGTGACAGGGAAGGCCACCAGAAGGACCTTGCCACCAAATCCCTGGTACCAAAGATTCCAGGATGACCTGCCAACGCAGAAGAATGAACCTCAGAGATGACTCTACTGGTCCAATCATCAGGAACAAACAGTCTACCAGGTGGGCAACGATCAGGTCTATCCGCCTGAAACTCCTGCAAGGCCCGCCGCAGGTCTGGAGAAACGGCAGACAATATCACTCCATCTTTAAGGATACCTGTGGGCTCAGAGTTACCAGGGGAGTCAGGCTCAAAACTCCTAGAAAGGGCATCCGCCTTAACATTCTTAGAACCCGGTAGGTAAGACACCACAAAATTAAACCGAGAGAAAAACAACGACCAGCGCGCTTGTCTAGGATTCAGGCGCCTGGCAGACTCAAGGTAAATTAAATTTTTGTGGTCAGTCAATACCACCACCTGATGTCTGGCCCCCTCAAGCCAGTGACGCCACTCCTCAAAAGCCCACTTCATGGCCAAAAGCTCCCGATTCCCAATATCATAATTCCGCTCGGCGGGCGAAAATTTACGGGAAAAAAAAGCACAAGGTCTCATCACGGAGCAGTCGGAACTTCTCTGCGACAACACCGCCCCAGCTCCGATTTCAGAAGCGTCGACCTCAACCTGAAAAGGAAGAGCAACATCAGGCTGACGCAACACTGGGGCGGAAGAAAAGCGGCGCTTGAGCTCCCGAAAGGCCTCCACAGCATCAGGGGACCAATCAGCAACATCAGCACCCTTCTTAGTCAAATCAGTCAATGGTTTTACAACATCAGAAAAACCAGCAATAAATCGACGATAAAAGTTAGCAAAGCCCAAAAATTTCTGAAGACTCTTAAGAGAAGAGGGTTGCGTCCAATCACCAATAGCCTGAACCTTGACAGGATCCATCTCGATGGAAGAGGGGGAAAAAATGTATCCCAAGAAGGAAATCTTCTGAACCCCAAAAACACACTTAGAACCCTTCACACACAAGGAATTAGACCGCAAAACCTGAAAAACCCTCCTGACCTGCTGGACATGAGAGTCCCAGTCATCCGAAAAAATCAGAATATCATCCAGATACACAATCATAAATTTATCCAAATAATCGCGGAAAATGTCATGCATAAGGACTGGAAGACTGAAGGGGCATTTGAAAGACCAAAAGGCATCACCAAATACTCAAAATGGCCCTTGGGCGTATTAAATGCGGTTTTCCACTCATCCCCCTGCTTGATTCGCACCAAATTATACGCCCCACGGAGATCAATCTTAGAGAACCACTTGGCCCCCTTTATACGAGCAAACAAATCAGTAAGCAGTGGTAACGGATATTGATATTTAACCGTGATTTTATTCAAAAGTCGATAATCAATACACGGCCTCAAAGAGCCGTCTTTCTTAGACACAAAGAAAAAACCGGCTCCTAAGGGAGATGACGAAGGACGAATATGTCCCTTTTCCAAGGACTCCTTTATATATTCTCGCATAGCAGCGTGTTCAGGCACAGACAGATTAAATAAACGACCCTTAGGGTATTTACTACCCGGGATCAAGTCTATGGCACAATCGCACTCCCGGTGCGGAGGTAGTGAACCAACCTTGGGTTCTTCAAAAACGTCACGAAAGTCAGACAAGAATTCAGGAATCTCAGAGGGAATAGATGATGAAATGGAAACCAAAGGTACGTCCCCATGAGTTCCTTTACATCCCCAGCTTAACACAGACATAGCTCTCCAGTCGAGGACTGGGTTATGAGATTGCAGCCATGGCAATCCCAGCACCAAAACATCATGTAGATTATACAGCACCAGAAAGCGAATAACCTCCTGGTGATCCGGATTAACACGCATAGTCACTTGTGTCCAGTATTGTGGTTTATTACTAGCCAATGGGGTGGAGTCAATCCCTTTCAGAGGTATCGGAGCCTCCAATGGCTCCAAATCATACCCACAGCGTTTGGCAAAGGACCAATCCATAAGACTCAAAGCAGCGCCAGAGTCGACATAGGCGTCCGCGGTAATAGATGACAAAGAACAAATCAGGGTCACAGATAGAATAAACTTAGACTGTAAAGTGCTAATTGAAACAGACTTGTCAGGCTTCTTAGTACGCTTAAAGCATGCTGATATAACATGAGTTGAATCACCACAATAGAAGCACAACCCATTTTTTCGTCTAAAATTCTGCCGCTCGCTTCTGGACAGAATTCTATCACATTGCATATTTTCTGGCGTTTTCTCAGTAGACACCGCCAAATGGTGCACAGGTTTGCGCTCCCGCAGACGCCTATCGATCTGAATAGCCATCGTCATGGACTCATTCAGACTCGCAGGCACAGGGAACCCCACCATAACATCCTTAATGGCATCAGAGAGACCTTCTCTGAAAATCGCCGCCAGGGCGCACTCATTCCACTGAGTAAGCACAGACCATTTGCGGAATTTTTGGCAGTATATTTCAGCTTCATCTTGCCCCTGAGACAAGGACATCAAGGCCTTTTCCGCCTGAAGCTCTAAATGAGGTTCCTCATAAAGCAACCCCAAGGCCAGAAAAAACGCATCCACATTGAGCAACGCAGGATCCCCTGGTGCCAATGCAAAAGCCCAGTCTTGAGGGTCGCCCCGGAGCAAGGAAATTACAATCCTGACCTGCTGTGCAGGGTCTCCGGCAGAGCGAGACTTCAGGGACAAAAACAATTTGCAATTATTTTTAAAATTTTGAAAGTGAGATCTATTCCCCGAGAAGAATTCAGGCAAAGGAATTCTAGGCTCAGACATAGGTGCATGAACAACAAAATCTTGCAAATTTTGTACCTTTGTGGCGAGATTATTCAAACCTGTAGCTACACTCTGAAGATCCATTTGAAACAGGTGAACACAGAGCCATTCAAGGATTAGAAGGAGAGGAAGAGAGGAAGGCTGCAGTATAGGCAGACTAGCAAGTGATTCAATTAAGAGCACACTCAGAACTAGAGAAAAAAAAAAAAAAAATTGTAGCAGACTTCTTTTTTCTCTCCTTTCTCAGCCAGTAATTTAACCCTTTTTTTTGGCCGGTCAAACTGTCATGATTCTCAATGGCGAGAGAACATAGCCCAGCATATATGAGAACTAGCTCTTGGAAGATGGAAACTATACTGACCATGAACTAAACCTGCCGCACAACTAGAAGTGGCCGGGTAGCATGCCTACGTTTTTGTATCCCTAGATGCCCAGCGCCAGCCGGAGAACTACCTAATCCTAGCAGAGGAAAAGACAGTCCTGGCTCACCTCTAGAGAAATTTTCCCAAAAGGCAGACAGAGGCCCCCACATATATTGGCGGTGATTTTAGATGAAATGACAAACGTAGTATGAAAATAGGTTTAGCAAAATCGAGGTCCGCTTACTAGATAGCATGAAGACAGAAAGGGCACTTTCATGGTCAGCAGAAAACCCTATCAAAACACCATCCAGAAATTACTTTAAGACTCTAGCATTAACTCATAACACCAGAGTGGCAATTTCCGCTCACAAGAGCTTTCCAGACACAGTAACGAAACAGCAGCTGTGAACAGGAACAAAATGCAAAAACACACAAGGACAAAAGTCCAACTTAGCTGGAAGTTGTCTAGTAGCAGGAACATGCACAGAAAGGCTTCTGATTACATTGTTGACCGGCAAGAAACTGACAGAGGAGCAAGGTTATATAGCGACTCCCACATCCTGATAGGAGCAGGTGAACAGAGGGGATGATGCACACAAGTTAAATTCCACAAGTGGCCACCGGGGGAGCCCAGAATCCAATTTCACAACAGGGAGCCCCCCTAGTGGTGGCTGCAGACAGGATCTTATCATGTATCTCTGTATACAGGGAGCTCCCCCTAGTGGTGGCTGCAGACAGAATTTTATCATGTATCTCTGTATACAGGGAGCTCCCCCTAGTGGTGGCTGCAGACAGAATTTTATCATGTATCTCTGTAGACAGGGAGCTCCCCCTAGTGGTGGCTGAAGACAGGATCTTATCATGTATCTCTGTATACAGGGAGCTCCCCCTAGTGGTGGCTGCAGACAGGATCTTATCATGCATCTATGTATACAGGGAGCTCCCCCTAGTGGTGGCTGCAGACAGAATCTTATCATGCATCTATGTATACAGGGAGCTCCCCCCATTGGTGATTGCAGACAGGATCTTATCATGTATCTCTGTATACAGTGAGCTCCCCCTAGTGGTGACTGCAGACAGAATATTATCATGTATCTCTGTATACAGGGAGCTCCTCCTAGTGGTGACTGCAGACAGAATCTTATCATGTATCTCTGTATACAGGGAGCTCCCCCTAGTGGTGACTGCAGACAGAATATTATCATGTATCTCTGTATACAGGGAGCTCCCCTTAGTGGTGGCTGCAGACAGGATCTTATCATGTATCTCTGTATACAGGGAGCTCCCCTTAGTGGTGGCTGCAGACAGGATCTTATCATGTATCTGTGTATACAGGGAGCTCCCCCTAGTGGTGACTACAGACAGGATCGTATCATGTATCTCTGTATACAGGGAGCTCCCCCTAGTGGTGGCTGCAGTCAAAATCTTATGTATCTCTGTATACAGGGAGCTCCCCCTAGTGGTGGCTGCAGACAGGATCTTATCATGTATCTCTGTATACAGAGAGCTCCCCCTAGTGGTGGCTGCAGACAGGATCTTATCATGTATCTCTGTATACATGGAGCTTCCCCTAGTGGTGGCTGCAGACAGGATCTTATCATGTATCTCTGCATACAGGGAGCTCCCCCTAGTGGTGACTGCAGACAGAATCTTATCATGTATCTCTGTATACAGGGAGCTCCCCCTAGTGGTGGCTGCAGACAGGATCTTATCATGTATCTCTGTATACAGGGAGCTCCCCCTAGTGGTGGCTGCAGACAGGATCTTATCATGTATCTCTGTATACAGGGAGCTCCCCCTAGTGGTGACAGCAGGCGGAATCTTATCATGTATCTCTGTATACAGGGAGCTCCCCCTAGTGGTGACTGCAGACAGGATCATATTGTGTATCTCTGTATACAGGGAGCTCCCCCTAGTGGTGGCTGCAGACAGGATCTTATCATGTATCTATGTATACAGGGAGCTCCCCCTAGTGGTGGCTGCAGACAGGATCTTATCATGTATCTCTGTATACAGGGAGCTCCCCCTAGTGGTGGCTGCAGACAGGATCTTATCATGTATCTCTGTATACAGGGAGCTCCCCCTAGTGGTGACAGCAGGCGGAATCTTATCATGTATCTCTGTATACAGGGAGCTCCCCCTAGTGGTGACTGCAGACAGGATCTTATTGTGTATCTCTGTATACAGGGAGCTCCCCCTAGTGGTGACAGCAGACAGGATCTTATCATGTATCTCTGTATACAGGGAGCTCCCCCTAGTGGTGGCTGCAGACAGGATTTTATCATGTATCTCTGTGTACAGGGAGCTCCCCCTGGTGGTGGATGCAGACCGGATCATATCATGTATCTCGGTATACAGGGAGCTCCCCCTAGTGGTGGCTGCAGACAGGATCTTATCATGTATCTCTGCATACAGGGAGCTCCCCCTAGTGGTGGCTGCAGACAGGATTGTCATGATCTCTGCAAGCAGAGATCATAGCAAGACTATAGAGGGACAAGCTCTCGGAAGATGGAACTATACTGACCATGAACTAAGCCTGCCGCGCAACTAGAAATAGCCAGGTAGCATTTCCTATTTATTGCTAGATGCCCAGCTCTGGCCTAAGACCTAAATAGCTAGCAGAGGGAAATATAAGACCTGGCTCACCTCTAGAGAAATATTCAAAAGAAGACAGTAGCCCCCCACATATAATGACGGTGAGTTCAGATGAAACAACAAACGCAGCAGGAAAATAGTCTTAGCAAATTTGAGGTCCGCTTACTAGATAGCAGAAGACAGATAGTATACTTTCATGGTCAGCAGAAAAACACTAACAAAACACCATCCAGAGATTACCTTAAACTCTGGCATTAACTCATAACACCAGAGTAGCAATCCCTGATCAACGAGAGCTTTCCAGACACAGTAACAAAACTTCAGCTGTGAACTGGAACAAATAGGCAAACGAAACATGGACAAAAGTCCAACTTATCTAGTAGTTGTCAGAAGCAGGAACAAGCACTGAGAGGCATCAGATAACATTGTTGACCGGCAAGAAACCACCAGAGAAATGAGCTTAAATAGCGACACCCACTACTGATGGAACCAGGTGAAACAGGAAAGAGGATGACAAGTCCAATTCCACAAGCGGCCACCGGAGGAGCCCAGAATCCAAATTCACAACAGTACCCCCCCCTCAAGGAGGGGGCACCGAACCCTCACCAGATCCACCAGGGCGACCAGGATGAGCCCTATGGAAGGCACGAACAAGATCAGAAGCATGAACATCAGATGCATTGACCCAAGAATTATCCTCCTGGCCGTAACCCTTCCAGTTGACCAGATACTGGAGTCTCCGTCTGGAAACACGAGAGTCCAAAATTTTCTCCACAACGTACTCCAACTCACCCTCAACCAACACCGGAGCAGGAGGCTCAACTGAAGGTACAACAGGCACCTCATACCTGCGCAACAACGACCGATGAAAAACGTTATGAATGGAAAAGGACGCAGGGAGGTCCAAACGGAAAGAAACAGGATTAAGAATCTCCAATATTCTATAAGGGCCGATGAACCGGGGTTTAAACTTAGGAGAAGAGACCCTCATAGGGACAAAACGAGAAGACAACCAGACCAAATCTCCAACACAAAGCCGAGAACCAACACGACGATGACGGTTGGCAAAACGCTGAGTCTTCTCCTGGGACAACTTCAAATTGTCCATAACCTGCCCCCAGATGTGATGCAATCTCTCCACCACCGCATCCACTCCAGGACAATCCGAGGATTCCACCTGACCGGAGGAAAATCGAGGGTGAAACCCCGAATTACAGAAAAACGGGGACACCAAGGTGGAAGAGCTGGCCCGATTATTGAGGGCGAACTCTGCCAATGGCAAAAAAGCAACCCAATCATCCTGGTCAGCAGAGACAAAACACCTCAGATATGTCTCCAGGGTCTGATTAGTCCGCTCGGTCTGGCCATTAGTCTGAGGGTGAAAAGCAGATGAAAAAGACAAATCTATGCCCATCCTAGCACAGAATGCCCGCCAAAATCTAGACACAAATTGGGTACCTCTGTCAGAAACAATATTCTCAGGAATACCGTGCAATCGGACAACATTCTGAAAAAACAGAGGAACCAACTCAGAAGAAGAAGGCAACTTGGGCAGAGGAACCAAATGGACCATTTTAGAGAAACGGTCACAGACCACCCAGATGACAGACATCTTCTGGGAAACAGGCAGATCTGAAATAAAATCCATCGAGATGTGTGTCCAAGGCCTCTTAGGAATAGGCAAGGGCAACAGCAGTCCGCTAGCCCGAGAACTACAAGACTTGGCCCGAGCACAAATGTCACATGACTGCACAAAGACTCGCACATCTCGTGACAGGGAAGGCCACCAGAAGGATCTTGCCACCAAATCCCTGGTACCAAAAATTCCGGGATGACCTGCCAACGCAGAAGAATGTACCTCAGAGATGACTCTACTGGTCCAATCATCCGGAACAAACAGTCTATCAGGCGGACAACGATCCGGTCTATCCGCCTGAAACTCTTGCAAGGACCGCCGAAGATCAGGAGAAACGGCCGACAAAATTACTCCCTCCCTAAGGATACCTGTGGGTTCAGTATTACCAGGAGAGTCCGGGTCAAAACTCCTAGAAAGGGCATCTGCCTTAACATTCTTAGAACCCGGTAGGTATGACACCACAAAATTAAAGCGAGAAAAAAATAAAGACCAGCGCGCCTGTCTAGGATTCAGGCGCCTGGCAGTCTCAAGATAAATCAAATTTTTGTGGTCAGTCAATACCACCACCTGATGCTTAGCCCCCTCTAGCCAATGGCGCCACTCCTCAAACGCCCACTTCATGGCCAAAAGCTCCCTATTCCCAACATCATAATTCCGCTCTGCGGGCGAAAATTTGCGAGAAAAGAAGGCACAAGGTCTAATGACGGAGCAGTCGGAACCTTTCTGCGACAACACTGCCCCAGCTCCGATCTCCGAAGCGTCAACCTCAACCTGAAAAGGCAGATCCACATCAGGCTGACGTAACACAGGGGCAGAGGCAAAACGGTGCTTAAGCTCCTGAAAGGCCTCTACAGCATGAGGGGACCAATTAGCAACATCAGCGCCATGTCTGGTCAAATCAGTCAGTGGTTTAACGACATCCGAAAAACCAGCAATAAATCGGCGGTAAAAGTTGGCAAAGCCCAAAAATCTCTGAAGACCCTTAAGAGAGGAGGGCTGAGTCCAGTCACAAATAGCTTGCACCTTGACGGGATCCATCTCAATGGAAGAGGGAGAAAAAATATACCCCAAAAAGGAAATTTTCTGGACCCCAAAAACGCACTTAGACCCCTTCACACATAAAGAATTAGACCGCAGAACCTGAAAAACTCTCCTGACCTGCTGGACATGAGAGTCCCAGTCATCAGAAAAAATCAGAATATCATCCAGATATATTATCATAAATTTATCCAGAAAATCGCGGAAAATATCATGCATAAAAGACTGGAAAACTGAAGGGGCATTAGAAAGACCAAAAGGCATGACCAAATACTCAAAGTGGCCCTCGGGCGTATTAAATGCGGTCTTCCACTCATCCCCCTGCCTGATCCGCACCAAATTATACGCCCCACGAAGATCAATTTTAGAGAACCACTTAGCACCCTCTATACGAGCAAACAAATCAGTAAGCAATGGCAATGGGTATTGGTACTTAACAGTGATCTTATTCAGAAGCCGATAATCAATACATGGTCTCAAAGAGCCGTCCTTTTTTGAGACAAAGAAAAACCCAGCTCCCAAGGGAGAAGAAGATGGACGAATATGTCCCTTTTCCAAAGACTCCTTTATATATTCCCGCATAGCAGCATGTTCCGGCACGGACAAATTAAACAAACGACCCTTTGGATATTTGCAACCCGGTATCAAATCTATGGCACAATCGCACTCACGGTGCGGAGGTAACGACCCAAGCTTGGGTTCATCAAAGACGTCTTGATAATCTGAGAGGAACTCAGGGACTTCAGAGGGAATGGACGACGAAATAGAAACCAAAGGTAAATCCCCATGAATACCCTTACATCCCCAGCTCAACACAGACATTGCTCTCCAGTCCAAGACTGGATTGTGAGACTGCAACCATGGCAATCCCAGTACCAAATCGTCATGTAAATTATACAGCACCAGGAAACGAATAATCTCCTGGTGATCCGGATTGATACGCATGGTTACTTGTGTCCAGTACTGTGGTTTATTATTAGCCAATGGGGTGGAGTCAATCCCCTTCAGAGGAATAAGAGTCTCCAAAGGCTCTAAATCAAAACCACAACGATTGGCAAAGGACCAATCCATAAGACTCAGAGCGGCGCCAGAGTCAACATAGGCGTCCGTGGCAATGGATGACAAAGAGCAAATCAGGGTTACAGACAAAATAAACTTAGACTGAATGGTGCCAATGGAAACAGACTTATCAAGCTTCTTTGTACGCCTAGAGCATGCTGATATAACATGAGTAGAATCCCCACAATAGAAGCACAATCCATTCTTCCGTCTAAAATTCTGTCGCTCGCTCCTGGACAGAATTCTATCACACTGCATACTTTCTGGCGTCTTTTCCATAGACACCGCCAGATGGTGCACCGGTTTGCGCTCCCGCAGACGCCTATCAATCTGAATAGCCATTGTCATGGACTCATTCAGACCTGCAGGCACAGGGAACCCCACCATAACATCCTTAACGGCATCAGAGAGACCTTCTCTGAAAGTTGCCGCCAAGGCGCACTCATTCCACTGAGTAAGCACAGACCATTTACGGAATTTTTGGCAGTAAACCTCAGCTTCGTCTTGCCCCTGAGATAGTGCCATCAAAGTTTTTTCTGCCTGAAGTTCCAAATGAGGTTCCTCATAAAGCAAGCCCAAGGCCAGAAAAAACGCATCCACATCGCGCAACGCAGGATCCCCTGCTGGCAATGAGAAGGCCCAATCTTGAGGGTCACCCCTGAGCAAGGAAATCACAATCCTAACCTGCTGAGCAGGATCTCCAGCTGAACGAGACTTCAGGGACAAATAAAGCTTACAATTATTTCGGAAATTCTGGAAGCTAGCTCTATTCCCTGTGAAGAACTCCGGCAAAGGAATTCTCGGCTCAGATACTGGAGCATGTACCACAAAATCTTGTAAATTTTGTACTTTCGTGATGAGATTATTCAAACCCGCAGTTACACTCTGAAGATCCATTATTGTCAGGTGCACACAGAGCCATACAGAGATGAGGAGGAGAGAGAGAAAAAAGACTGCAGCAAGGCAAACTGGAGGGAAAAAAAAAAAAAAAAAATTCCAGCAGACTTCTTATAACTCTCCTTTCTCAACCTGGGTCTTTAACACTTTATTGGCCGGTCAAACTGTCATGATCTCTGCAAGCAGAGATCATAGCAAGACTATAGAGGGACAAGCTCTCGGAAGATGGAACTATACTGACCATGAACTAAGCCTGCCGCGCAACTAGAAATAGCCAGGTAGCATTTCCTATTTATTGCTAGATGCCCAGCTCTGGCCTAAGACCTAAATAGCTAGCAGAGGGAAATATAAGACCTGGCTCACCTCTAGAGAAATATTCAAAAGAAGACAGTAGCCCCCCACATATAATGACGGTGAGTTCAGATGAAACAACAAACGCAGCAGGAAAATAGTCTTAGCAAATTTGAGGTCCGCTTACTAGATAGCAGAAGACAGATAGTATACTTTCATGGTCAGCAGAAAAACACTAACAAAACACCATCCAGAGATTACCTTAAACTCTGGCATTAACTCATAACACCAGAGTAGCAATCCCTGATCAACGAGAGCTTTCCAGACACAGTAACAAAACTTCAGCTGTGAACTGGAACAAATAGGCAAACGAAACATGGACAAAAGTCCAACTTATCTAGTAGTTGTCAGAAGCAGGAACAAGCACTGAGAGGCATCAGATAACATTGTTGACCGGCAAGAAACCACCAGAGAAATGAGCTTAAATAGCGACACCCACTACTGATGGAACCAGGTGAAACAGGAAAGAGGATGACAAGTCCAATTCCACAAGCGGCCACCGGAGGAGCCCAGAATCCAAATTCACAACACAGGATCTTATCATGTATCTCTGTATACAGGGAGCTCCCCCTAGTGGTGACTGCAGACAGGATCTTATCATCTATCTCTGCATACAGGGAGCTCCCCCTAGTGGTGGCTGCAGACAGGATCTTATCCTGTATCTCTGTATATAGGGAGCTCCCCCTTGTGGTGGCTGCAGACAGGATCTTATCATATATCTCTGTATACAGGGAGCTCCCCCTAGTGGTGGCTGCAGACAGGATCTTATCATGTATCTCTGTATACAGGGAGCTCCCCCTAGTGGTGACTGCAGACAGGATCTTATTGTGTATCTCTGTATACAGGGAGCTCCCCCTAGTGGTGGCTGCAGACAGAATCTTATGTATCTCTGTATACAGGGAGCTCCCCCTAGTGGTGGCTGCAGTCAGGATCCTATAATGTATCTCTGTATATAGGGAGCTCTCCCTAGTGGTGGCTGCAGACAGGATCTTATCATGTATCTCTGTATACAGGGAGCTCCCCCTAGTGGTGGCTGCAGACAGGATCTTATCACGTATCTCTGTATACAGGGAGCTCCCCCTAGTGGTGGCTGCAGACAGGATCTTATCATGTATCTCTGTATACAGGGAGCTCCCCCTAGTGGTGGCTGCAGACAGGATCTTATCATGTATCTCTGTATACAGGGAGCTCCCCCTAGTGGTGACTGCAGACAGGATCTTATCATGTATCTCGGTATACAGGGAGCTCCCCCTAGAGGTGGCTGCAGACAGGATCTTATCATGTATCTCTGTATACAGGGAGCTCCCCCTAGTGGTGGCTGCAGACAGAATCTTATGTATCTCTGTATACAGGGAGCTCCCCCTAGTGGTGGCTGCAGTCAGGATCTTATAATGTATCTCTGTATATAGGGAGCTCTCCCTAGTGGTGGCTGCAGACAGGATCTTATCATGTATCTCTGTATACATGGAGCTCCCACTAGTGGTGACTGCAGACAGAATCTTATCATGTATCTCTGTATACAGGGAGCTCCCCCTAGTGGTGGCTGCAGACAGAATCTTATTATGTATCTCTGCATACAGGGAGCTCCCCCTAGTGGTGACTGCAGACAGAATCTTATCATGTATCTCTGTATACAGGGAGCTCCCCCTAGTGGTGGCTGCAGACAGGATCTTATCATGTATCTCTGTATACAGGGAGCTCCACCTAGTGGTGGCTGCAGACAGGATCTTATCTTGTATCTCTGTATACAGGGAGCTCCACCTAGTGGTGGCTGCAGACAGGATCTTATCATGTATCTCTGTATACAGGGAGCTCCCCCTAGTGGTGGCTGCAGACAGGATCTTATCATGTATCTCTGTATACAGGGAGCTCCCCCTAGTGGTGGCTGCAGACAGGATCTTATCATGTATCTCTGTATACAGGGAGCTCCCCCTAGTGGTGGCTGCAGACAGCATCTTATCATGTATCTCTGTATACAGGGAGCTCTGTTATGATCCTTAGTGGTTGAGGATCACAAATTACTCCAGCTAAGTAACAAACATAGGACAAGCTCTAGGGAGGTGGCAAACTGGACTGACCGCAAATCTGAACCTAACCAAACACACTAGAAGTAGCCGGTGAACGTGCCTAAAATCCTAGACGTCTCGAGCCAGCCTGAGGAACTAACTACCCCTAGAGAGAGAGAAAGACCTCACTTGCCTCCAGAGAAATAATCCCCAAAGATATAGAAGCCCCCAACAAATAATAACGGTGAGGTAAGAGGAAGGCACATACACAGGGGTGAAAGCAGATTCAGCAAATGAGGCCCACTAATACTAGATAGCAGAAAATAGGAAAGGGGTCTGTGCGGTCAGTAAAAAACCCTTACAAAATATCCACACTGAGATTTCCAGAACCCCCGCACCAACTAACGGTGTGGGGGGAGAAACTCAGTCCCCTAGAGCAACCAGCAAGCGAGGAAATCACATTTTAGCAAGCTGGACAAGAAACATGATGAATGCTGATAATCAAAAAATGAACAAACAAAAACTTTGGTTGTCTTGGAGAGACTGGGAGCAAGGTAGTCACAAGGAATCTGAAGAGCACTGAATACATTGATAGCAGGCAAGGAACTGAGTATCCAGGTGAGCTAAATAGGAAACCAGCCAAGGATAACGAACCAGCTGATGCTGCCAACCTGCAGAAAGACAACACTACACAGTACCGCTTGTGACCACTAGAGGGAGCCCAAAAATAGAGTTCACAACAGAGCTCCCCCTAGTGGTGGCTGCAGACAGGATCTTATCATGTATCTCTGTATACAGGGAGCTCCCCCTAGTGGTGACCACAGGCGGAATCTTATCATGTATCTCGGTATACAGGGAGCTCCCCCTAGTGGTGGCTGCAGACAGGATCTTATCATGTATCTCTGCATACAGGGAGCTCCCCCTAGTGGTGGCTGCAGACAGGATCTTATCATGTATCTCTGTATACAGGGAGCTCCCCCTAGTGGTGACTGCAGACAGGATCTTATCATCTATCTCTGCATACAGGGAGCTCCCCCTAGTGGTGGCTGCAGACAGGATCTTATCCTGTATCTCTGTATATAGGGAGCTCCCCCTTGTGGTGGCTGCAGACAGGATCTTATCATGTATCTCTGTATACAGGGAGCTCCCCCTAGTGGTGGCTGCAGACAGGATCTTATCATGTATCTCTGTATACAGGGAGCTCCCCCTAGTGGTGACTGCAGACAGGATCTTATTGTGTATCTCTGTATACAGGGAGCTCCCCCTAGTGGTGGCTGCAGACAGAATCTTATGTATCTCTGTATACAGGGAGCTCCCCCTAGTGGTGGCTGCAGTCAGGATCTTATAATGTATCTCTGTATATAGGGAGCTCTCCCTAGTGGTGGCTGCAGACAGGATCTTATCATGTATCTCTGTATACAGGGAGCTCCCCCTAGTGGTGGTTGCAGACAGGATCTTATCATGTATCTCTGTATACAGGGAGCTCCCCCTAGTGGTGGCTGCAGACAGGATCTTATCATGTATCTCTGTATACAGGGAGCTCCACCTAGTGGTGACTGCAGACAGGATCTTATCATGTATCTCGGTATACAAGGAGCTCCCCCTAGTGGTGGCTGCAGACAGGATCTTATCATGTATCTCTGTATACAGGGAGCTCCCCCTAGTGGTGGCTGCAGACAGAATCTTATGTATCTCTGTATACAGGGAGCTCCCCCTAGTGGTGGCTGCAGTCAGGATCTTATAATGTATCTCTGTATATAGGGAGCTCTCCCTAGTGGTGGCTGCAGACAGGATCTTATCATGTATCTCTGTATACATGGAGCTCCCACTAGTGGTGACTGCAGACAGAATCTTATCATGTATCTCTGTATACAGGGAGCTCCCCCTAGTGGTGGCTGCAGACAGAATCTTATTATGTATCTCTGCATACAGGGAGCTCCCCCTAGTGGTGACTGCAGACAGAATCTTATCATGTATCTCTGTATACAGGGAGCTCCCCCTAGTGGTGGCTGCAGACAGGATCTTATCATGTATCTCTGTATACAGGGAGCTCCACCTAGTGGTGGCTGCAGACAGGATCTAATCTTGTATCTCTGTATACAGGGAGCTCCACCTAGTGGTGGCTGCAGACAGGATCTTATCATGTATCTCTGTATACAGGGAGCTCCCCCTAGTGGTGGCTGCAGACAGGATCTTATCATGTATCTCTGTATACAGGGAGCTCCCCCTAGTGGTGGCTGCAGACAGGATCTTATCATGTATCTCTGTATACAGGGAGCTCCCCCTAGTGGTGGCTGCAGACAGCATCTTATCATGTATCTCTGTATACAGGGAGCTCTGTTATGATCCTTAGTGGTTGAGGATCACAAATTACTCCAGCTAAGTAACAAACATAGGACAAGCTCTAGGGAGGTGGCAAACTGGACTGACCGCAAATCTGAACCTAACCAAACACACTAGAAGTAGCCGGTGAACGTGCCTAAAATCCTAGACGTCTCGAGCCAGCCTGAGGAACTAACTACCCCTAGAGAGAGAGAAAGACCTCACTTGCCTCCAGAGAAATAATCCCCAAAGATATAGAAGCCCCCAACAAATAATAACGGTGAGGTAAGAGGAAGGCACATACACAGGGGTGAAAGCAGATTCAGCAAATGAGGCCCACTAATACTAGATAGCAGAAAATAGGAAAGGGGTCTGTGCGGTCAGTAAAAAACCCTTACAAAATATCCACACTGAGATTTCCAGAACCCCCGCACCAACTAACGGTGTGGGGGGAGAAACTCAGTCCCCTAGAGCAACCAGCAAGCGAGGAAATCACATTTTAGCAAGCTGGACAAGAAACATGATGAATGCTGATAATCAAAAAATGAACAAACAAAAACTTTGGTTGTCGTGGAGAGACTGGGAGCAAGGTAGTCACAAGGAATCTGAAGAGCACTGAATACATTGATAGCAGGCAAGGAACTGAGTATCCAGGTGAGCTAAATAGGAAACCAGCCAAGGATAACGAACCAGCTGATGCTGCCAACCTGCAGAAAGACAACACTACACAGTACCGCTTGTGACCACTAGAGGGAGCCCAAAAATAGAGTTCACAACAGAGCTCCCCCTAGTGGTGGCTGCAGACAGGATCTTATCATGTATCTCTGTATACAGGGAGCTCCCCCTAGTGGTGACCGCAGGCGGAATCTTATCATGTATCTCGGTATACAGGGAGCTCCCCCTAGTGGTGGCTGCAGACAGGATCTTATCATGTATCTCTGCATACAGGGAGCTCCCCCTAGTGGTGGCTGCACACAGGATCTTATCATGTATCTCTGTATACAGGGAGCTCCCCCTAGTGGTGACTGCAGACAGGATCTTATCATCTATCTCTGCATACAGGGAGCTCCCCCTAGTGGTGGCTGCAGACAGGATCTTATCCTGTATCTCTGTATATAGGGAGCTCCCCCTTGTGGTGGCTGCAGACAGGATCTTATCATGTATCTCTGTATACAGGGAGCTCCCCCTAGTGGTGGCTGCAGACAGGATCTTATCATGTATCTCTGTATACAGGGAGCTCCCCCTAGTGGTGACTGCAGACAGGATCTTATTGTGTATCTCTGTATACAGGGAGCTCCCCCTAGTGGTGGCTGCAGACAGAATCTTATGTATCTCTGTATACAGGGAGCTCCCCCTAGTGGTGGCTGCAGTCAGGATCTTATAATGTATCTCTGTATATAGGGAGCTCTCCCTAGTGGTGGCTGCAGACAGGATCTTATCATGTATCTCTGTATACAGGGAGCTCCCCCTAGTGGTGGCTGCAGACAGGATCTTATCATGTATCTCTGTATACAGGGAGCTCCCCCTAGTGGTGACTGCAGCCAGGATCTTATCATGTATCTCGGTATACAGGGAGCTCCCCCTAGTGGTGGCTGCAGACAGGATCTTATCATGTATCTCTGTATACAGGGAGCTCCCCCTAGTGGTGGCTGCAGACAGAATCTTATGTATCTCTGTATACAGGGAGCTCCCCCTAGTGGTGGCTGCAGTCAGGATCTTATAATGTATCTCTGTATATAGGGAGCTCTCCCTAGTGGTGGCTGCAGACAGGATCTTATCATGTATCTCTGTATACATGGAGCTCCCACTAGTGGTGACTGCAGACAGAATCTTATCATGTATCTCTGTATACAGGGAGCTCCCCCTAGTGGTGGCTGCAGACAGAATCTTATTATGTATCTCTGCATACAGGGAGCTCCCCCTAGTGGTGACTGCAGACAGAATCTTATCATGTATCTCTGTATACAGGGAGCTCCCCCTAGTGGTGGCTGCAGACAGGATCTTATCATGTATCTCTGTATACAGGGAGCTCCCCCTAGTGGTGGCTGCAGACAGGATCTTATCATGTATCTCTGTATACAGGGAGCTCCCCCTAGTGGTGGCTGCAGACAGAATCTTATGTATCTCTGTATACAGGGAGCTCCCCCTAGTGGTGGCTGCAGTCAGGATCTTATAATGTATCTCTGTATATAGGGAGCTCTCCCTAGTGGTGGCTGCAGACAGGATCTTATCATGTATCTCTGTATACATGGAGCTCCCACTAGTGGTGACTGCAGACAGAATCTTATCATGTATCTCTGTATACAGGGAGCTCCCCCTAGTGGTGGCTGCAGACAGAATCTTATTATGTATCTCTGCATACAGGGAGCTCCCCCTAGTGGTGACTGCAGACAGAATCTTATCATGTATCTCTGTATACAGGGAGCTCCCCCTAGTGGTGGCTGCAGACAGGATCTTATCATGTATCTCTGTATACAGGGAGCTCCACCTAGTGGTGGCTGCAGACAGGATCTTATCTTGTATCTCTGTATACAGGGAGCTCCACCTAGTGGTGGCTGCAGACAGGATCTTATCATGTATCTCTGTATACAGGGAGCTCCCCCTAGTGGTGGCTGCAGACAGGATCTTATCATGTATCTCTGTATACAGGGAGCTCCCCCTAGTGGTGGCTGCAGACAGGATCTTATCATGTATCTCTGTATACAGGGAGCTCCCCCTAGTGGTGGCTGCAGACAGCATCTTATCATGTATCTCTGTATACAGGGAGCTCTGTTATGATCCTTAGTGGTTGAGGATCACAAATTACTCCAGCTAAGTAACAAACATAGGACAAGCTCTAGGGAGGTGGCAAACTGGACTGACCGCAAATCTGAACCTAACCAAACACACTAGAAGTAGCCGGTGAACGTGCCTAAAATCCTAGACGTCTCGAGCCAGCCTGAGGAACTAACTACCCCTAGAGAGAGAGAAAGACCTCACTTGCCTCCAGAGAAATAATCCCCAAAGATATAGAAGCCCCCAACAAATAATAACGGTGAGGTAAGAGGAAGGCACATACACAGGGGTGAAAGCAGATTCAGCAAATGAGGCCCACTAATACTAGATAGCAGAAAATAGGAAAGGGGTCTGTGCGGTCAGTAAAAAACCCTTACAAAATATCCACACTGAGATTTCCAGAACCCCCGCACCAACTAACGGTGTGGGGGGAGAAACTCAGTCCCCTAGAGCAACCAGCAAGCGAGGAAATCACATTTTAGCAAGCTGGACAAGAAACATGATGAATGCTGATAATCAAAAAATGAACAAACAAAAACTTTGGTTGTCGTGGAGAGACTGGGAGCAAGGTAGTCACAAGGAATCTGAAGAGCACTGAATACATTGATAGCAGGCAAGGAACTGAGTATCCAGGTGAGCTAAATAGGAAACCAGCCAAGGATAACGAACCAGCTGATGCTGCCAACCTGCAGAAAGACAACACTACACAGTACCGCTTGTGACCACTAGAGGGAGCCCAAAAATAGAGTTCACAACAGAGCTCCCCCTAGTGGTGTGTCATGATCTCTGCAGGCAGAGATCATAGCAAGCCTATAGAGGGACAAGCTCTCGGAAGATGGAACTATACTGACCATGAACTAAGCCTGCCGCGCAACTAGAAATAGCCAGGTAGCATTTCCTATTTATCGCTAGATGCCCAGCTCTGGCCTAAGACCTAAATAGCTAGCAGAGGGAAATATAAGACCTGGCTCACCTCTAGAGAAATATTTCAAAGAAGACAGTAGCCCCCCACATATAATGACGGTGAGTTCAGATGAAACAACAAACGCAGCAGGAAAATAGTCTTAGCAAATTTGAGGTCCGCTTACTAGATAGCAGAAGACAGATAGTATACTTTCATGGTCAGCAGAAAAACACTAACAAAACACCATCCAGAGATTACCTTAAACTCTGGCATTAACTCATAACGCCAGAGTAGCAATCCCTGATCAACGAGAGCTTTCCAGACACAGTAACAAAACTTCAGCTGTGAACTGGAACAAATAGGCAAAACAAAACATGGACAAAAGTCCAACTTATCTAGTAGTAGTCTAGAAGCAGGAACAAGCACTGAGAGGCATCAGATAACATTGTTGACCGGCAAGAAACCACCAGAGAAATGAGCTTAAATAGCGACACCCACTACTGATGGAATCAGGTGAAACAGGAAAGAGGATGACAAGTCCAATTCCACAAGCGGCCACCGGGGGAGCCCAGAATCCAAATTCACAACAGTACCCCCCCCTCAAGGAGGGGGCACCGAACCCTCACCAGATCCACCAGGGCGACCAGGATGAGCCCTATGGAAGGCACGAACAAGATCAGAAGCATGAACATCAGATGCATTGACCCAAGAATTATCCTCCTGGCCGTAACCCTTCCAGTTGACCAGATACTGGAGTTTCCGTCTGGAAACACGAGAGTCCAAAATTTTCTCCACAACGTACTCCAACTCACCCTCAACCAACACCGGAGCAGGAGGCTCAACTGAAGGTACAACAGGTACCTCATACCTGCGCAATAACGACCGATGAAAAACGTTATGAATGGAAAAGGACGCAGGGAGGTCCAAACGGAAAGAAACAGGATTAAGAATCTCCAATATTCTATAAGGGCCGATGAACCGAGGTTTAAACTTAGGAGAAGAGACCCTCATAGGGACAAAACGAGAAGACAACCACACTAAATCTCCAACACAAAGCCGAGAACCAACACGACGATGACGGTTGGCAAAACGCTGAGTCTTCTCCTGGGACAACTTCAAATTGTCCATAACCTGCCCCCAAATGTGATGCAATCTCTCTACCACCGCATCCACTCCAGGACAATCCGAGGATTCCACCTGACCGGAGGAAAATCGAGGGTGAAACCCCGAATTACAGAAAAACGGGGACACCAAGGTGGAAGAACTGGCCCGATTATTGAGGGCGAACTCTGCCAATGGCAAAAAAGCAACCCAATCATCCTGGTCAGCAGAGACAAAACACCTCAGATATGTCTCAAGGGTCTGATTAGTCCGCTCGGTCTGGCCATTAGTCTGAGGGTGAAAAGCAGACGAAAAAGACAAATCTATGCCCATCCTAGCACAGAATGCCCGCCAAAATCTAGACACAAATTGGGTACCTCTGTCAGAAACAATATTCTCAGGAATACCGTGCAATCGGACAACATTCTGAAAAAACAGAGGAACCAACTCAGAAGAAGAAGGCAACTTGGGCAGAGGAACCAAATGGACCATTTTAGAGAAACGGTCACAGACCACCCAGATGACAGACATCTTCTGGGAAACAGGCAGATCTGAAATAAAATCCATCGAGATGTGTGTCCAAGGCCTCTTAGGAATAGGCAAGGGCAACAGCAGTCCGCTAGCCCGAGAACTACAAGACTTGGCCCGAGCACAAACGTCACATGACTGCACAAAGACTCGCACATCTCGTGACAGAGAAGGCCACCAGAAGGATCTTGCCACCAAATCCCTGGTACCAAAAATTCCGGGATGACCTGCCAATGCAGAAGAATGTACCTCAGAGATGACTCTGCTGGTCCAATCATCCGGAACAAACAGTCTATCAGGCGGACAACGATCCGGTCTATCCGCCTGAAACTCTTGCAAGGACCGCCGCAGATCAGGAGAAACGGCCGACAAAATTACTCCCTCCCTAAGGATACCTGTGGGTTCAGAATTACCAGGAGAGTCCGGGTCAAAACTCCTAGAAAGGGCATCTGCCTTAACATTCTTAGAACCCGGTAGGTATGACACCACAAAATTAAAGCGAGAAAAAAAATAAAGACCAGCGCGCCTGTCTAGGATTCAGGCGTCTGGCAGTCTCAAGATAAATCAAATTTTTGTGGTCAGTCAATACCACCACCTGATGTCTAGCCCCCTCGAGCCAATGGCGCCACTCCTCAAACGCCCACTTCATGGCCAAAAGCTCCCGATTCCCAACATCATAATTCCGCTCTGCGGGCGAAAATTTGCGAGAAAAGAAGGCACAAGGCCTAATGACGGAGCAGTCGGAACCTTTCTGCGACAACACTGCCCCAGCTCCGATCTCCGAAGCGTCAACCTCAACCTGAAAAGGCAGATTCACATCAGGCTGACGCAACACAGGGGCAGAAGCAAAACGGCGCTTAAGCTCCTGAAAGGCCTCTACAGCATGAGGGGACCAATTAGCAACATCAGCGCCTTGTCTGGTCAAATCAGTCAGTGGTTTAACGACATCCGAAAAACCAGCAATAAATCGGCGGTAAAAGTTGGCAAAGCCCAAAAATCTCTGAAGACCCTTAAGAGAGGAGGGCTGAGTCCAGTCACAAATAGCTTGCACCTTGACGGGATCCATCTCAATGGAAGAGGGAGAAAAAATATACCCCAAAAAGGAAATTTTCTGGACCCCAAAAACGCACTTAGACCCCTTCACACATAAAGAATTAGACCGCAGAACCTGAAAAACTCTCCTGACCTGCTGGACATGAGAGTCCCAGTCATCAGAAAAAATCAGAATATCATCCAGATATATTATCATAAATTTATCCAGAAAATCGCGGAAAATATCATGCATAAAAGACTGGAAAACTGAAGGGGCATTAGAAAGACCAAAAGGCATGACCAAATACTCAAAGTGGCCCTCGGGCGTATTAAATGCGGTCTTCCACTCATCCCCCTGCCTGATCCGCACCAAATTATACGCCCCACGAAGATCAATTTTAGAGAACCACTTAGCACCCTCTATACGAGCAAACAAATCAGTAAGCAATGGCAATGGGTATTGATACTTAACAGTGATCTTATTCAGAAGCCGATAATCAATACATGGTCTCAAAGAGCCGTCTTTTTTTGAGACAAAGAAAAACCCAGCTCCCAAGGGAGAAGAAGATGGACGAATATGTCCCTTTTCCAAAGACTCCTTTATATATTCCCGCATAGCAGCATGTTCCGGCACAGACAAATTAAACAAACGACCCTTTGGATATTTACAACCCGGTATCAAATCTATGGCACAATCGCACTCACGGTGCGGAGGTAACGACCCAAGCTTGGGTTCGTCAAAGACGTCTTGATAATCAGAGAGGAACTCAGGGACTTCAGAGGGAATGGACGACGAAATAGAAACCAAAGGTACGTCCCCATGAATACCCTTACATCCCCAGCTCAACACAGACATTGCTCTCCAGTCCAAGACTGGGTTGTGAGACTGCAACCATGGCAATCCCAGTACCAAATCGTCATGTAAATTATACAGCACCAGGAAACGAATAATCTCCTGGTGATCCGGATTGATACGCATGGTTACTTGTGTCCAGTATTGTGGTTTATTATTAGCCAATGGGGTGGAGTCAATCCCCTTCAGAGGAATAAGAGTCTCCAAAGGCTCTAAATCAAAACCACAACGATTGGCAAAGGACCAATCCATAAGACTCAGAGCGGCGCCAGAGTCAACATAGGCGTCCGTGGCAATGGATGACAAAGAGCAAATCAGGGTTACAGACAAAATAAACTTAGACTGAATGGTGCTAATGGAAACAGACTTATCAAGCTTCTTTGTACGCCTAGAGCATGCCGATATAACATGAGTAGAATCCCCACAATAGAAACACAATCCATTCTTCCGTCTAAAATTCTGTCGCTCGCTCCTGGACAGAATTCTATCACACTGCATACTTTCTGGCGTCTTTTCCATAGACACCGCCAGATGGTGCACCGGTTTGCGCTCCCGCAGACGCCTATCAATCTGAATAGCCATTGTCATGGACTCATTCAGACCTGCAGGCAAAGGGAACCCCACCATAACATCCTTAACGGCATCAGAGAGACCTTCTCTGAAAGTTGCCGCCAAGGCGCACTCATTCCACTGAGTAAGCACAGACCATTTACGGAATTTTTGGCAGAAAACTTCAGCTTCGTCTTGCCCCTGAGATAGTGCCATCAAAGTTTTTTCTGCCTGAAGTTCCAAATGAGGTTCCTCATAAAGCAAGCCCAAGGCCAGAAAAAACGCATCCACATCGCGTAACGCAGGATCCCCTGCTGGCAATGAGAAGGCCCAATCTTGAGGGTCACCCCTGAGCAAGGAAATCACAATCCTAACCTGCTGAGCAGGGTCTCCAGCTGAACGAGACTTCAGGGACAAATAAAGCTTACAATTATTTCGGAAATTCTGGAAGCTAGCTCTATTCCCTGTGAAGAACTCCGGCAAAGGAATTCTCGGCTCAGATACCGGAGCATGTACCACAAAATCTTGTAAATTTTGTACTTTCGTGATGAGATTATTCAAACCCGCAGTTACACTCTGGAGATCCATTATTGTCAGGTGCACACAGAGCATACAGAGATTAGGAGGAGAGAGAGAGAAAAGACTGCAGCAAGGCAGACTGGAGGAAAAAAAAAAAAAAAAAAAATTTCAGCAGACTTCTTATAACTCTCCTTTCTCAACCTGGGTCTTTAACACTTTATTGGCCGGTCAAACTGTCATGATCTCTGCAGGCAGAGATCATAGCAAGCCTATAGAGGGACAAGCTCTCGGAAGATGGAACTATACTGACCATGAACTAAGCCTGCCGCGCAACTAGAAATAGCCAGGTAGCATTTCCTATTTATCGCTAGATGCCCAGCTCTGGCCTAAGACCTAAATAGCTAGCAGAGGGAAATATAAGACCTGGCTCACCTCTAGAGAAATATTTCAAAGAAGACAGTAGCCCCCCACATATAATGACGGTGAGTTCAGATGAAACAACAAACGCAGCAGGAAAATAGTCTTAGCAAATTTGAGGTCCGCTTACTAGATAGCAGAAGACAGATAGTATACTTTCATGGTCAGCAGAAAAACACTAACAAAACACCATCCAGAGATTACCTTAAACTCTGGCATTAACTCATAACGCCAGAGTAGCAATCCCTGATCAACGAGAGCTTTCCAGACACAGTAACAAAACTTCAGCTGTGAACTGGAACAAATAGGCAAAACAAAACATGGACAAAAGTCCAACTTATCTAGTAGTAGTCTAGAAGCAGGAACAAGCACTGAGAGGCATCAGATAACATTGTTGACCGGCAAGAAACCACCAGAGAAATGAGCTTAAATAGCGACACCCACTACTGATGGAATCAGGTGAAACAGGAAAGAGGATGACAAGTCCAATTCCACAAGCGGCCACCGGGGGAGCCCAGAATCCAAATTCACAACAGTGGTGGCTGCAGACAGGATCTTATCATGTATCTCTGTATACAGGGAGCTCCCCCTAGTGGTGACCGCAGGCGGAATCTTATCATGTATCTCGGTATACAGGGAGCTCCCCCTAGTGGTGGCTGCAGACAGGATCTTATCATGTATCTCTGCATACAGGGAGCTCCCCCTAGTGGTGGCTGCACACAGGATCTTATCATGTATCTCTGTATACAGGGAGCTCCCCCTAGTGGTGACTGCAGACAGGATCTTATCATCTATCTCTGCATACAGGGAGCTCCCCCTAGTGGTGGCTGCAGACAGGATCTTATCCTGTATCTCTGTATATAGGGAGCTCCCCCTTGTGGTGGCTGCAGACAGGATCTTATCATGTATCTCTGTATACAGGGAGCTCCCCCTAGTGGTGGCTGCAGACAGGATCTTATCATGTATCTCTGTATACAGGGAGCTCCCCCTAGTGGTGACTGCAGACAGGATCTTATTGTGTATCTCTGTATACAGGGAGCTCCCCCTAGTGGTGGCTGCAGACAGAATCTTATGTATCTCTGTATACAGGGAGCTCCCCCTAGTGGTGGCTGCAGTCAGGATCTTATAATGTATCTCTGTATATAGGGAGCTCTCCCTAGTGGTGGCTGCAGACAGGATCTTATCATGTATCTCTGTATACAGGGAGCTCCCCCTAGTGGTGGCTGCAGACAGGATCTTATCACGTATCTCTGTATACAGGGAGCTCCCCCTAGTGGTGGCTGCAGACAGGATCTTATCATGTATCTCTGTGTACAGGGAGCTCCCCCTAGTGGTGGATGCAGACAGGATCTTATCATGTATCTCTGTATACAGGGAGCTCCCCCTAGTGGTGGCTGCAGGCAGGATCTTATCGTGTATTTGTATGCAGGGAGCTCCCTCTAGTGGAGGCTGCAGACAGGATCTTATCGTGTATCTCTGTATGCAGGGAGCTCCCCCTAGTGGTGACATCAGACAGGATCTCACCATGTATCTCTGTACACAGGGAGCTCCCCCTAGTGGTGGCTGCAGACAGGATCTTATCATGTATTTCTGTATACAGGGAGCTCCCCCTAGTGGTGGCTGCAGACAGGATCTTATCATGTATCTCTGTATACAGGGAGCTCCCCCTAGTGGTGGCTGCAGACAGGATCTTATCATGTATCTCTGTATACAGGGAGCTCCCCTTAGTGGTGGCTGCAGACAGGATCTTATCATGTATCACTGTATACAGGGAGCTCCCCCTAGTGGTGGCTGCAGACAGGATCTTATCATGTGTCTCTGTATACAGGGAGCTCCCCCTAGTGGTGGCTGCAGACAGGATCTTATCATGTATCTCTATATACCTATATACAGGAAGCTCCCCCTAGTGGTGGCTGCAGACAGCATCTTATCATGTATCTCTGTATACAGGGAGCTCCCTCTAGTGGTGGCTGCAGACAGGATCTTATCATATATCTCTATATACCTATATACAGGGAGCTCCCCCTAGTGGTGGCTGCAGACAAGATCTTAACATGTATCTCTATACAGGGAGCTCCCCCTAGTGGTGACTACAGACAGGATCTTATCATGTATCTCTGTATACAGGGAGCTCCCCCTAGTGGTGGCTGCAGACAGGATCTTATCATGTATCTCTGTATACAGGGAGCTCCCCCTAGTGGTGGCTGCAGACAGGATCTTATCATGTATCTCTGTATACAGGGAGCTCCCCCCAGTGGTGGCTGCAGACAGGATCTTATCATGTATCTCTGTATACAGGGAGCTCCCCCTAGTGATGACTGCAGACAGGATCTTATCATGTATCTCTGTATACAGGGAGCTCCCCCTAATGGTGGCTGCAGACAGGATCTTATCATGTATCTCTGTATACAGGGAGCTCCCCCTAGTGGTGTCTGCAGACAGGATCTTATCTAGTATCTCTGTATACAGGGAGCTCCCCGTAATGGTGGTGGCTGCAGACAGAATCTTATCATGTATCTCTGTATATAGGGAGCTCCCCCTAGTGGTGACTGCAGACAGGATCGTATCATGTATCTCTGTATACAGGGAGCTCCCCCTAGTGATGACTGCAGGCAGGATCTTATCATGTATCTCTGTATACAGGGAGCTCCCCCTAGTGGTGGCTGCAGACAGGATCTTATCATGTATCTCTGTATACAGGGAGCTCCCCCTAGTGGTGACTGCAGACAGGATCTTATTGTGTATCTCTGTATACAGGGAGCTCCCCCTAGTGGCAGCTGCAGACAGAATCTTATGTATCTCTGTATACAGGGAGCTCCCCCTAGTGGTGGCTGCAGTCAGGATCTTATAATGTATCTCTGTATATAGGGAGCTCTCCCTAGTGGTGGCTGCAGACAGGATCTTATCATGTATCTCTGTATACAGGGAGCTCCCCCTAGTGGTGGCTGCAGACAGGATCTTATCACGTATCTCTGTATACAGGGAGCTCCCCCTAGTGGTGGCTGCAGACAGGATCTTATCATGTATCTCTGTGTACAGGGAGCTCCCCCTAGTGGTGGATGCAGACAGGATCTTATTATGTATCTCTGTATACAGGGAGCTCCCCCTAGTGGTGGCTGCAGGCAGGATCTTATCGTGTATTTGTATGCAGGGAGCTCCCTCTAGTGGAGGCTGCAGACAGGATCTTATCGTGTATCTCTGTATGCAGGGAGCTCCCCCTAGTGGTGACATCAGACAGGATCTCACCATGTATCTCTGTACACAGGGAGCTCCCCCTAGTGGTGGCTGCAGACAGGATCTTATCATGTATTTCTGTATACAGGGAGCTCCCCCTAGTGGTGGCTGCAGACAGGATCTTATCATGTATCTCTGTATACAGGGAGCTCCCCCTAGTGGTGGCTGCAGACAGGATCTTATCATGTATCTCTGTATACAGGGAGCTCCCCTTAGTGGTGGCTGCAGACAGGATCTTATCATGTATCACTGTATACAGGGAGCTCCCCCTAGTGGTGGCTGCAGACAGGATCTTATCATGTATCTCTATATACCTATATACAGGAAGCTCCCCCTAGTGGTGGCTGCAGACAGCATCTTATCATGTATCTCTGTATACAGGGAGCTCCCTCTAGTGGTGGCTGCAGACAGGATCTTATCATATATCTCTATATACCTATATACAGGGAGCTCCCCCTAGTGGTGGCTGCAGACAAGATCTTAACATGTATCTCTATACAGGGAGCTCCCCCTAGTGGTGACTGCAGACAGGATCTTATCATGAATCTCTGTATACAGGGAGCTCCCCCTAGTGGTGACTACAGACAGGATCTTATCATGTATCTCTGTATACAGGGAGCTCCCCCTAGTGGTGGCTGCAGACAGGATCTTATCATGTATCTCTGTATACAGGGAGCTCCCCCTAGTGGTGGCTGCAGACAGGATCTTATCATGTATCTCTGTATACAGGGAGCTCCCCCCAGTGGTGGCTGCAGACAGGATCTTATCATGTATCTCTGTATACAGGGAGCTCCCCCTAGTGATGACTGCAGACAGGATCTTATCATGTATCTCTGTATACAGGGAGCTCCTCCTAGTGGTGGCTGCAGACAGGATCTTATCATGTATCTCTGTATACAGGGAGCTCCCCCTAGTGGTGTCTGCAGACAGGATCTTATCTAGTATCTCTGTATACAGGGAGCTCCCCCTAGTGGTGGCTGCAGACAGGATCTTATCATGTATCTCTGTATACAGGGAGCTCCCCGTAATGGTGGTGGCTGCAGACAGAATCTTATCATGTATCTCTGTATACAGGGAGCTCCCCCTAGTGGTGACTGCAGACAGGATCGTATCATGTATCTCTGTATACAGGGAGCTCCCCCTAGTGATGACTGCAGACAGGATCTTATCATGTATCTCTGTATACAGGGAGCTCCCCCTAGTGGTGTCTGCAGACAGGATCTTATCATGTATCTCTGTATACAGGGAGCTCCCCCTAGTGGTGACTGCAGACAGGATCGTATCATGTATCTCTGTATACAGGGAGCTCCCCCTAGTGATGACTGCAGGCAGGATCTTATCATGTATCTCTGTATACAGGGAGCTCCTCCTAGTGGTGGCTGCAGACAGGATCTTATCATGTATCTCTGTATACAGGGAGCTCCCTCTAATGGTGGCTGCAGACAGGATCTTATAATGTATCTCTGTATACAGGGAGCTCCCCCTAGTGGTGACTGCAGACAGGATCTTATAATGTATCTCTGTATACAGGGAGCTCCCCCTAGTGGTGACTGCAGACAGGCTCTTATCATGTATCTCTGTATACAGGGAGCTCCCCCTAGTGGTGGCTGCAGACAGGATCTTATCATGTATCTCTATATACAGGGAGCTCCCCCTAGTGGCGGCTGGAAACAGGATCTTATCATGTATCTGTATACAGGGAGCTCCCCCTAGTGGTGGCTGCAGACAGGATCTTATTATGTAAAAAAGAGAGACGGCTGACAGCACTCACTTACTGGGGCGCCCGTTAATAGTCCAGGGAACCTTCCAGGACAATCAAGTAGCTTAAGAGGAAGGATCACAGCGCTCCATCCAGGTGTAGTAGATACAAAAGATAGCTTTATTATGCCATTAAAGCAACGTTTCGACCGAGAAGGTCTTTTTCAAGCATACAAACAGTAAAAAGGGTCGGCCTTAAATAGTGTGGATACCACGCAGGGCACCAATCACCATCAAGCCCCTGCCCACTATACAAATATAATCTCTCAGTGTAAAAAACAAACATCAGACACATATACATTAAAAATCAACAATCGCTGATATACCTATCATTTAGCCGGTATAGATATTCAACAAAGTTTTATCAAAACAACTTATGTACACAATCTACTGTGCAATCCGCTTCGTGCATTTAGGTTGTCATAGATACGTGCACCAATCAATGCAGGTTCATGTGGAGCACAGACGCATTCTGGGCCAATCGGCTATCCTCTAAGGTAGCGCCAAAATGTATCCAGGTACCTATCACCAGCCCCAGGACATTGGAAACCCTTTATTCTCTCCAATCAGATCTATCGTATCACACCCCGTATAGTCTCCACATACCTTCGTCATGGTCCGGCATCATTCCCAGGTCACATAGCAGCGGCGATATGAGCGCGCAGGCGCACTGCAAACCGGAACGGTCCACGTCACATGATCGGAGCGCGGACCAACCAGCGCTGCAACCCGCCCACTACACATCGTCCGCGTCACGTGACTCGCGTCATAGTCGGTTACCTAGGAGACCTGTAAACAGACGCAGCTCTGGCAAATTCTACTAGAGGGGGATCATTCATGGAATCGAAGAAAACCAAAACCCACATCTAACGTCCCTCCACCGGATCCATCCTCTATTGCACAAAACTACAGACAATTATCTATATAAAAAGAAAAAAATTCAAATATATGAATTAAGCAACAGTCGGGGGGCATAGGGAGGGGAACCAAACCAAAGTCTAACAGCATCCTCAATTCCAAATAGTGTTCCCAGGTATCCCATTCCTCCTGACAGCCGACTGTGGCAATATCCATCTCAAAAAGAAAAAACAAATAAAAGAATGAATATATATACCACCAAACAAAAGCAATGTGCAACTAAAAACAGAAGCGACAAGTCTACCCCAGATCTTATACTATCTTACTTAAAAAGCACAGGTATGTAGATTAAAATCAATATTCAGGCCCTTTGGCTGTAAAGACCCCGACGTATAAATCCTCCGCAGTTCCTTCCTTTTTAGTATCTGTAATCTGTCACCACCCCTCCTGAGAACCGGACACTGTCTATGACCCTGAACCTCAGGTGATTCACTGAATGTCTGTGCTCAATAACATGTTTTGGGACCGGTAACTCCGTAAGCCCCGTCCTCACAGTGCTCTTATGCTTGCTAATGCGGACCCTCACCTCCATGGTCGTCTCACCCACATACGTAAGTCCACACGGGCACACGATCATATACACCACAAAACTGGAGGAGCAAGTATATCTCCCCTTCAAAAAGATCTTCTTTCCAGTGTGGGGATGGTAAAAAAAATCCTCCCTTTAGCATGTTGTTACAACAGGCACAACCCAAACACGGAGAATTCCCGTGTCTGGCTGTGCTCAGAGTCTTTTGGACCAAAGTCCTCGAGGGCCCAATGTCGGATTTCACCAACCTGTCTCTCAGATTACGTCCCCGTCTGAAGGACATCATCGTGTATGTTCCAAAACCAGGAACTGACGGAAAACCTCGTTGTAACAGGGTCCAGTGCCTCCTGAGAATATTGCCAATCTGATTACTCGCTGCATTGTATGTGGATACAAAAGGAATACGATCACATGCCTGTCTAACCTGGGATTTGTTACGACTATTCTCACGGGAACATTTTACAGCCTTCTCCTTATACCTAACCACCTCCCTCCCGGGGTACCCTCTTGCTATAAATTTAGAGCACATCTCTTCTAGCCGTTGGTCAACCCTCTCTTCATCAGACTATCCTCCTGACCCTTAATAATTGGCTCCATGGCAAAGAACTCACCATTTTCCTTGGATGATTGCTATCAAATAGCAGTAGACCATTTCTATCAGTTTCTTTTACAAAAATATCGGTACAAAGCTTATTCATATTTTTATATACCAACGTGTCTAGGAACTGTATCTGTGTTGTAGAGGATGTTAATGTAAATTGTAATTCTGGATATATTTGATTTAGTTCCAAATGGAACTTATCCAACTCTTCAGGACTGCCTTCCCAAACCAAAAAAATGTCATCTATATATCGCCACCAGGCTCTGACGTGGCGCCAGAGGCTGGATTTGTACACAAACCTGTCCTCAAGTACCGCCATGAAGATGTTGGCATATTGTGTGATACGATAGATCTGATTGGAGAGAATAAAGGGTTTCCAATGTCCTGGGACTGGTGATAGGTACCTGGATACATTTTGGCGCTACCTTAGAGGATAGCCGATTGGCCCAGAATGCGTCTGTGCTCCACATGAACCTGCATTGATTGGTGGACGTATCTATGACAACCTAAATGCACGAAGCGGATTGCACAGTAGATTGTGTACATAAGTTGTTTTGATAAAACGTTGTTGAATATCTATACCGGCTAAATGATATATATATCAGCGATTGTTGATTTTTAATGTATATGTGTCTGATGTTTGTTTTTTACACTGAGAGATTATATTTGTATAGTGGGCAGGGGCTTGATGGTGATTGGTGCCCTAAGAGGTATCCACACTATTTAAGGCCGACCCTTTTTACTGTTTGTATGCTTGAAAAAGACCTTCTCGGTCGAAACGTTGCTTTAATGGCATAATAAAGCTATCTTTTGTATCTACTACACCTGAATGGAGCGCTGTGATCCTTCGTCTTAAGGATCTTATCATGTATCTCTGTATACAGGAAGCTCCCCCTAGTGGTGTGTCATGAATCCCAATGGCTAGGGATAGCACAGGACAAGCAAAGTACAAATAAATAACGGACGAGCTCTAGGGTGATGGAACCTGGGCTGACCGCTGCCCTACGCCTGACAAACGCAACTAGAGATAGCCAGGGAGCGTGCCTACGTAGGTTCTAGACGCCACGCACCAGCCTAAGAGCTAACTAGCACTGCAGAGAAAATAAAGACCTCACTTGCCTCCAGAGGAATGAACCCCAAAAGATATAGTTGCCCCCCACATGTATTGACGGTGAAATGAGAGGAAGGCACACACATAGAGATGATATATATAGCTTTAGCAAATTGAAGCCCGCTGTAAACTAGAAAGCAGAACGATACAAAAGGGGACTGAGCGGTCAGCAAAAAACCCTAATCAAAAAAACCATCCTGAGATTACAAGAACCCATGTGCCAACTCATGGCACATGGGGAGAACCTCAGTCCACTAGAGCTACCAGCTAGCATAGAGACATAATAAGCAAGCTGGACAAAAAAACCAAACAACTGAAAATCAGCACTTAGCTTATCCTGAAAGATCTGGGAGCAGGTAGGCAGGAACCAAACAGAGCACATCTGAATACATTGATAGCCGGCAAGGGAATGACAGAAAGGCCAGGTAAAATAGGAAACACCCAGCCTCTGATGGACAGGTGGAAACCAAAGGCCGCAACCCACCAAAGTCACCCAGTACCAGCAGTAACCACCAGAGGGAGCCCACAAACAGAATCCACAACAGTACCCCCCCCCCTTGAGGAGGGGTCACCGAACCCTCACGAGAACCCCCAGGGCGATCAGGGTGAGCTCTATGGAAGGCGCGGACCAAATCAGTCGCATGAACATCGGAGGCGACCACCCAGGAATTATCCTCCTGACCATAACCCTTCCACTTAACCAAATACTGGAGTTTGCGTCTGGAAACACGAGAATCCAAGATCTTCTCAACAACATACTCCAATTCTCCCTCCACCAGCACCGGAGCAGGAGGCTCAACCGAAGGAACAACGGGCACCTCATACCTCCGCAACAACGACCGATGGAACACATTATGAATAGCAAACGATGCTGGGAGATCCAAACGAAAAGATACAGGGTTAAGAATCTCCGAGATCCTATAAGGACCGATGAACCGAGGCTTGAACTTAGGAGAAGAGACCTTCATAGGGACAAAACGAGAAGACAACCACACCAAATCCCCAACAAGAAGTCGGGGACCCATGAAGCGACGGCGATTAGCAAACTGCTGAGTCTTCTCCTGAGACAACTTCAAATTGTCCACCACCTGATTCCAAATCTGATGTAGCCTGTCCACCACCACGTCCACTCCACGACAATCCGAAGACTCCACCTGACCAGAGGAAAACCGAGGATGAAACCCCGAATTACAAAAAAAAGGAGAGACCAACGTGGCAGAACTAGCCCGATTATTAAGAGCAAATTCGGCCAGTGGCAAAAAAGCAACCCAGTCATCTTGATCAGCAGAAACAAAACACCTCAAATAAGTTTCCAAGGTCTGATTAGTTCGCTCCGTCTGGCCATTCATCTGAGGATGGAATGCAGATGAGAAAGACAAATCAATGCCCATCCTGGCACAAAACGTCCGCCAAAATCTAGACACAAACTGGGATCCCCTGTCAGAAACGATATTCTCCGGAATCCCATGCAAACGAACCACGTTCTGAAAAAATAAAGGGACCAACTCAGAGGAGGAGGGCAACTTAGGCAAGGGCACCAAATGAACCATCTTAGAAAAGCGGTCACACACAACCCAGATAACGGACATTTTCTGTGAAACCGGGAGATCAGAAATAAAATCCATGGAAATGTGCGTCCAAGGCCTCTTCGGGATGGGCAAGGATAACAACAACCCACTGGCCCGAGAACAGCAAGGCTTAGCTCGAGCACACACTTCACAAGACTGCACAAAGGTACGCACATCCCTAGACAAGGAAGGCCACCAAAAAGACCTGGCCACCAAGTCTCTAGTACCAAATATTCCAGGATGACCAGCCAACACAGAAGAATGGACCTCGGAGATGACTCTACTGGTCCAATCATCCGGAACAAACAGTCTTTCTGGTGGACAACGATCCGGTTTATCCACCTGAAACTCCTGCAATGCACGTCGCAAGTCTGGGGATACGGCGGACACTATTACCCCATCCCTAAGGATACCAGTAGGCCCAGAGTCTCCAGGAGAGTCAGGCACAAAACTCCTGGAAAGAGCATCTGCCTTCACATTCTTTGAACCTGGCAGGTATGAAACCACGAAATTGAAACGAGAAAAAAACAACGACCAACGAGCCTGTCTAGGATTCAAACGCCTGGCAGACTCAAGGTAAATGAGATTCTTGTGATCAGTCAAGACCACCACACGATGTTTAGCACCCTCAAGCCAATGACGCCACTCCTCAAATGCCCACTTCATGGCCAAAAGCTCCCGATTACCCACATCATAATTGCGCTCGGCGGGCGAGAATTTTCTAGAGAAGAATGCACATGGCTTCATCACCGAGCCATTAGAACTTCTCTGTGACAAAACCGCCCCCGCTCCAATCTCGGAAGCATCAACCTCAACCTGAAAAGTAAGTGAAACATCTGGTTGACACAACACAGGAGCAGAAGAAAACCGGCGCTTAAGCTCCCGAAAGGCCTCCACAGCAGCAGGAGACCAATCAGCAACATCAGCACCCTTTTTAGTCAAATCAGTCAAAGGTTTAACAATACTGGAAAAATTAGCAATGAACCGACGATAAAAATTAGCAAACCCCAAGAACTTCTGAAGGCTCTTAACAGATGTAGGTTGTGTCCAGTCACAAATAGCCTGAACCTTGACGGGATCCATCTCAATAGTAGAAGGAGAAAAAATGTACCCCAAAAAAGAAATCTTCTGGACTCCGAAGAGACACTTTGAGCCCTTCACAAACAGAGAATTGGCCCGCAGAACCTGAAACACCTTCCTGACCTGTAGAACATGAGACTCCCAGTCATCAGAAAACACCAAAATATCATCCAAATACACAATCATAAACTTATCCAGATATTCACGGAAAATATTGTGCATAAAGGACTGAAAGACTGACGGAGCATTGGAGAGTCCAAAAGGCATTACCAAATACTCAAAATGGCCCTCAGGCGTATTAAATGCGGTTTTCCACTCATCACCCTGTTTTATCCGCACCAGATTATACGCACCGCGAAGATCTATCTTAGTGAACCACCTAGCCCCCTTAATGCGAGCAAACAAATCAGTCAATAATGGCAATGGATACTGATATTTGACTGTAATCTTATTCAGAAGGCGATAATCTATACAAGGCCTCAGGGAACCATCTTTTTTTGCCACGAAAAAAAAACCTGCTCCCAGAGGGGACGAAGATGGACGAATATGTCCCTTTTCCAAGGACTCCTTAATATAATTCCGCATAGCAGTATGCTCTGGCAGTGACAGATTAAATAAACGACCCTTAGGGAACTTACTGCCAGGAATCAATTCTATAGCACAGTCACAATCTCTATGAGGAGGGAGCGAATTGAGCTTAGGCTCCTCAAAAACATCCCTATAATCCGACAAAAACGCAGGGACTTCAGAAGGAGTAGATGAAGCGATTGAAATCGGAGGTGCATCATCATGAACCCCCTGACATCCCCAGCTTAACACAGACATTGTTTTCCAGTCCAGGACAGGATTATGAGTTTGTAACCATGGCAGACCAAGCACTAGTACATCATGTAAATTATACAGTACAAGGAAGCGAATCACCTCCTGATGAACGGGAGTCATGCGCATGGTCACTTGTGTCCAATACTGCGGTTTATTCATAGCCAATGGTGTAGAGTCAATTCCCTTCAGAGGAATAGGAACTTCCAGAGGCTCCAGACTAAAACCGCAGCGTTTAGCAAATGACCAATCCATAAGACTCAGGGCAGTGCCCGAATCCACATAGGCATCAACGGAAATGGAAGACAGTGAAAAAATCAGAGTCACAGACAAAATGAACTTGGGCTGCAGAGTACCAATGGCAAAAGATTTATCAACCCTTTTTGTGCGTTTAGAGCATGCTGATATAACATGAGCTGAATCACCACAATAAAAACACAATCCATTTTTCCGCCTATAATTTTGCCGTTCACTTCTGGACTGAATTCTATCACATTGCATAGTCTCAGGTGCCTGTTCAGACGACACCGCCAACTGGTGCACGGGTTTGCGCTCCCGTAAACGCCGATCAATCTGAATGGCCATAGCCATAGACTCATTCAGACCTGTAGGCGTAGGGAACCCCACCATAATATCCTTAATGGCCTCAGAAAGACCATTTCTGAAGTTTGCAGCCAGGGCGCACTCATTCCACTGAGTAAGCACCGACCATTTCCGAAATTTTTGACAATATATTTCCGCTTCATCATGCCCCTGAGAAAGGGCTAATAAAGCCTTTTCAGCCTGAATCTCCAGGTTAGGTTCCTCATAGAGCAATCCCAATGCCAGAAAAAACGCATCCACACTGAGCAATGCAGGATCCCCTGGTGCCAATGCAAATGCCCAATTCTGAGGGTCGCCCCGCAGGAAAGATATTACAATCTTGACCTGTTGAGCAGGGTCTCCAGAGGAGCGAGATTTTAAAGAAAGAAACAATTTACAATTGTTCCTGAAATTCAGGAAGGTAGATCTATCTCCAGAAAAGAACTCTGGAACAGGAATTCTAGGTTCAGACATGGGAGTGTGAACAACAAAATCCTGTATGATTTGAACTTTTGCCGCGAGATTACTCAGGCTGGAAGCCAAACTCTGGACATCCATGTTAAACAGCTAAGATCAGAGCCATTCAAGGGTTAAGAGGAGGTAAGAAGCAGCTAGACAGCAATTAAGGGCTAGGCAGCAAAACTCTGAAGGGAAAAAAAAAAATAAAAATTCCCTTACACACTTCTTTTTCTCCTGCTTCAGCCCAAACAATTAACACTTTGTGGGCCGGCTATACTGTCATGAATCCCAATGGCTAGGGATAGCAAGGGACAAGCAAAGTAATACAAAATATCGGACGAGCTCTAGGGTGATGGAACCTGGGCTGACCGCTGCCCTACGCCTGACAAACGCAACTAGAGATAGCCAGGGAGCGTGCCTACGTTGGTTCTAGACGCCACGCACCAGCCTAAGAGCTAACTAGCACTGCAGAGAAAATAAAGACCTCACTTGCCTCCAGAGGAATGAACCCCAAAAGATATAGTTGCCCCCCACATGTATTGACGGTGAAATGAGAGGAAGGCACACACATAGAGATGATATATATAGCTTTAGCAAATTGAGGCCCGCTGTAAACTAGAAAGCAGAACGATACAAAAGGGGACTGAGCGGTCAGCAAAAAACCCTAATCAAAAAAACCATCCTGAGATTACAAGAACCCATGTGCCAACTCATGGCACATGGGGAGAACCTCAGTCCACTAGAGCTACCAGCTAGCATAGAGACATAATAAGCAAGCTGGACAAAAAAAACAAACAACTGAAAATCAGCACTTAGCTTATCCTGAAAGATCTGGGAGCAGGTAGGCAGGAACCAAACAGAGCACATCTGAATACATTGATAGCCGGCAAGGGAATGACAGAAAGGCCAGGTAAAATAGGAAACACCCAGCCTCTGATGGACAGGTGGAAACCAAAGGCCGCAACCCACCAAAGTCACCCAGTACCAGCAGTAACCACCAGAGGGAGCCCACAAACAGAATCCACAACAGTGGTGGCTGCAGACAGGATCTTATCATGTATCTCTGTATACAGGGAGCTCCCCCTAGTGGTGGCTGCAGACAGGATCTTATCATGTATCTCTGTATACAGGGAGCTCCCCCTAGTGGTGGCTGCAGACAGAATCTTATCATGTATCTCTGTATACAGGGAGCTCCCCCTAGTGGTGGCTGCAGACAGGATCTTATCATGTATCTCTGTATACAGGGAGCTCCCCCTAGTGGTGACTGCAGACAGGATCTTATCATGTATCTCTGTATACAGGGAGCTCCCCCTAGTGGTGGCTGCAGACAGTATCTTATCATGTATCTCTGTATACAGGGAGCTCCCCCTAGTGGTGGCTGCAGACAGTATCTTATCATGTATCTCTGTATACAGGGAGCTCCCCCTAGTGGTGACTGCAGACAGAATCTTATCATGTATCTCTGTATACAGGGAGCTCCCCCTAGTGGTGGCTGCAGACAGGATCTTATCATGTATCTCTGTATACAGGGAGCTCCCCCTAGTGGTGGCTGCAGACAGGATCTTATCATGTATCTCTGTATACAGGGAGCTCCCCCTAGTGGTGGCTGCAGGCAGGATCTTATCATGTATCTCTGTATACAGGGAGCTCCCCCTAGTGGTGGCTGCAGGCAGGATCTTATCATGTATCTCTGTATACAGGGAGCTCCCCCTAGTGGTGGCTGCAGGCAGGATCTTATCATGTATCTCTGTATACAGGGAGCTCCTCCTAGTGGTGGCTGCAGACAGGATCTTATCATGTATCTCTGTATACAGGGCGCTCCCCCTAGTGGTGGCTGCATACAGGATCTTATCATGTATCTCTGTATACAGGGAGCTCCCCCTAGTGGTGGCTGCAGACAGAATCTTATCAAGTATCTCTGTATACAGGGAGCTCCCCCTAGTGGTGGCTGCAGACAGGATCTTATCATGTATCTCTGTATACAGGGAGCTCCCCCTAGTGGTGACTGCAGACAGGATCTTATTATGTATCTCTGTATACAGGGAGCTCCCCCTAGTGGTGACTGCAGACAGGATCTTATCATGTATATCTGTATACAGGGAGCTCCCCCTAGTGGTGGCTGCAGACAGGATCTTATCATGTATCTCTGTATACAGGGAGCTCCCCCTAGTGGTGGCTGCAGACAGGATCTTATCATGTATCTCTGTATACAGGGAGCTCCCCTAGTGGTGGCTGCAGACAGGATCTTATCATGTATCTCTGTATACAGGGAGCTCCCCCTAGTGGTGGCTGCAGACAGGATCTTATCATGTATCTCTGTATACAGGGAGCTCCCCCTTGTGGTGACTGCAGACAGGATCTTATCATGTGTCTCTGTATACAGGGAGCTCCCCCTAGTGGTGGCTGCAGACAGGATCTTATCACGTATCTCTGTATACAGGGAGCTCCCCCTAGTGGTGGCTGCAGACAGGATCTTACCATGTATCTCTGTATACAGGGAGCTCCCCCTAGTGGTGGCTGCATACAGGATCTTATCATGTATCTCTGTATACAGGGAGCTCCCCTAGTGGTGGCTGCAGACAGGATCTTATCATGTATCTCTGTATACAGGGAGCTCCCCCTAGTGGTGACTGCAGACAGGATCTTATCATGTATCTCTGTATACAGGGAGCTCCCCCTAGTGGTGGCTGCAGACAGGATCTTATCATGTATCTCTGTATACAGGGAGCTCCCCCTAGTGGTGGCTGCAGACAGGATCTTACCATGTATCTCTGTATACAGGGAGCTCCCCCTAGTGGTGGCTGCAGACAGAATCTTATCATGTGTCTCTAAGCCGTGTGTATACAGGGATATTACTGTGTAATGATTCGGAAGTCTGGGAGAGACAGTGACGTCTCTGCAGAGCTGTAACAGAGATAACATAGAAATGTCGGCCAGAATCTGACGGGGATGAGTAATGTGACAGAGCAGAGCCCGCTGTGTGGTGTGGTTTCTATGGTTTATGATCTGGTTCTGTTTTGTGCTGTTTACACGTCGGAGTCTATTGTTCTGCCATTACAGCGATATATCTGAAGTGGACGACAACCACATACGGTGCCACGGATCAACATACCTGAGCCGGCATCACCTAATCCTCAACCCAAGGCCAAGAGCAAACAGTCACCGCCCCTGTGTGCACAACTTAAAGGGATCACACACCTGCAGGATATCTCTGACAGTGTATAGCAGTGTATCCCTGTTATCAGCCATTACTCGGGAAGAGACTGTAGGACAGGAGACTACAATCTATTATAACCATTGACTCCTCTACATTTGGTTTTGCGTCATCCAGTTTCTCGTCTTTATAACATAAATCACCATGACTGAATTTTGCACTTTTTACTTTATTATGTTAATTGTATTTGTTCTTTTCAGTTTATAAAAAAATGTTGCCTGGAAACCATCAGCAGGCAGGATAGTTCTGTAATTGTTAACAATTATCTCCTCAGCCACGATACCGGCTCTATTACACTGTGACTGCGACATCGAGTGACCTCACTATAATTATTCTCTATGAATCCTGTCAGTTCCCCTCTTATTACTCAGAGACCCCACACATAAGAATTTAAGTTCCACTTCATCAAGTCTTTGTTGACATAATTCATGGTCATGTTTCACCCATTGAAACTGTGATTTAGGGCCGGATTTCTTTAAGTATCCGTATGTCTTCTCTGAGGAGTAACAGATTATTTGTATCAGTTTCCTCCTCACATAGGTCGGTGGATAAAGTCCTGTATCCTGATGTGGCCGCTGTGGTGACCAGGGAACTTATATCTGCCTGACGAGAATTTATCGTCATTTTGCTGTTCCCATCCTATAGTCAAAAAACATCAGAGGACGCTCGATTGGCCCCAACAAAAGTCATCCTCCGCAAATATCACCATAAATTGCATCTGAGGGGCCACATTGGAGCCCATCGCGGTGCCGCATCTCAACAAATAACAGTTTTCCAGAAACTAGAATTACTTCTCAGGAGTGATCGATGTACGGAGACCTATCACACTAGATGTCGGAATTCTAGCTGCCCCATTATTTGGTAATAGACCCCCGCTTGCGGGATTGACTTGTTACTGCAGATTTGGTGAGACATGAACTTACTAGAGTATTTTGTAATCTAGAAGCTCTCCCTGTTCTCCCTGTGTGGGATGCTCACAATGCAATAATGGGATTAAGGGCGACTCCGTCTTTCATCCCCGTAGGGTGAAGCACATAAGATCAAGGGCCATTTCTCCTGCGAGACGAGTGTGATGTTCTTGATGAAGCACCAGTGTGTTCTCCGATATGTGGAGGTGATCCAGCATGAGGGATACGACGTGCTCGACAACCTTTTCCCACCCATTCCATGTAATGGAGGTCACTCGATGTCGCAGTCACAGTGTGGAGCTATAGAGCCGGTATTGCGGTTGAGGAGAAGGGGGACATAATAATGCTGCCGCTTATTGGGCGCCCACCCGACAGATGAATTCTGATTCTGTGAATTCTCCTTCTGAGCGTTCTGTGTCTGCGACATGGCGCGTTCTGGTGTTTTTCTTCTAATGTTCTAGTTCTTCTATCCAAGTTCAGCAGAAGAACTGACCCCGCAGAGAAAGAATGGATAAACGTTCAGATGAGAAAACTGTCATTGGAAAGTAAATCTAGGACATGTGTGGTCTGTTTATATGTGTAATAGGAACCTAGTCTCATGTGTTTGGTCCTTGACAATGGTGGAGGCCAAGTGTAGAACTCCACTGGACCTCATCAGACAGTGTCCCGCGGCTCTTACGTCATCAGATAGCGCCCCGCGGCTCTGACGTATGGAACAGTGCCTCGCTTATTAGGTTGGTCAGCGATGGGATAATGCTAATGTCCCAATCAGCAAATTCCCACTAGAATGAGGCACTTTCTCGCCTACTTGTTTATGGTTTCCAGGGAGCACAAAATTGTAAATGTCAATATCTTACAGCAACCGGACAGAGGCAGTGCCCAATAAAGGCGACGTAACTGCCAGATCCCATTATTAAAGGTTAATGTACTGCAGCAGTAATCGGAGTTTGTTACAATGTATCAGTGCAGGTGACAGGTTGAGTCCAGGATGTTCACATCACAAAGGATTCTGCACTGGATACAAATGTAACAAACCCTCAGCTGTGAGAAACATTCAGTGACTTTACATATTAACGAGAATGAGCCCATTCACTGACAGCAAGCAGAATACTGAAAGTTATCAGGAAACTTTCCATTGTTCAGAAATAGTTTTCTTGTGTTTCTAATATTCTGGATGTTACTCACCGGAAGAGCAAGAAAAGCATTGAAATAATCCAAGAAGTGGTCGTCATAGATGAGCAGCTCCTCGAGGTCTGCATCGCGGATGTCGGGCGCTGCCGAGAGAAGGAATCCTGGCGTAAGAGGAGCATTACATCAGGTCACGTGATCACCGATTCTGGGGTCAATGCTGCCCCCTGTCAATCATAGTATGGCTGCACCTCGTCCGTCCCACTAACCGAGACGGACAGCGGGACTACACAGGTGTCAGGACCCTCTGTATCACGAGTTATCCTCCAGTCACCTCCAGAGCTGCACTCACTATTCTGCTGTTACAGCACAAGTTATCCTCCAGTCACCCCCAGAGCTGCACTCACTATTCTGCTGTTACAGCACAAGTTATCCTCCAGGTCTTTTATTAAATAAAATAAAAATACTTTACATGACAATAACCAAGGTACATTACAAATAAAACACAACAGAACAAAACATAAGAACAAAGCTCCAATCAGACGACAACAAACGACAAAAATCACAAAGAAATAAACCAGAAATGGAACCAAAATGGAGAAAGTTCATGACCTACAAATCAGGGACGAGAAAGAAAAATTCCAATAAAAATAAAGCAAAGCTAAAAGACAACCAACAAAATACTCATAATTACATGAATACCCCTGTAAAAATTTTTTACATAATAAATAGTATAAAATCATATAAGACCCCCGGCCCAGCTTCATTCATACTACTATATACAACCCCAACTACATTCACACCGTCCTATATACAATATTATATACAATATATACACTATAAACACATTATACTAAACCGAACGCTATACAACACCACAAACACAACAAAACCCTACTGGTCCCACTGCCTTACCTTACAGCCCTCCCCTTACACCACCACATTCACCCTACAACAAACCTAAATACAATACAGTGTACAAATTTTTTTTTTTTTTTTTTTTTTATTATTATTATTATTTTTTTTTTTTTTATTTATTTATTTATTATTTTTTTTCCCTTTTTTAATATATATACACACACCTACTCTAACTATCCCGCCACCCCTGATCCAGCTCTGGCCACAAAGTTCAGGAATTATCCGAGCTAGGATCAGGCCCCAAAGTTTTTCCCCAGACGGGGCCTGGGCCAGGCCAGATCAGTCTCTTATCACCGCCGTTGAACCCCCCAATCCCCCCGCCCAACCTAACTAAGACCCTCTATTATACACACTATATACAATATATACAATACACTATATACAATATATACAAAAACCAACATCACAGAACACAACCTACATACTCACCACCCAAGGCTCAAGTTCGATGCCTGCAAACCTTCTATTCAGGGAACAGAGATACAAAACAAAAATCTAGGGTGTAAAGACATCAGCCCACCACCAGGATATAGGAGCGCTAACGGACTAAGGCACCCCGAAGGAGAAACCCCTCCAGAGATGGGCCGCCCTCCGGGCACCCAGTCTTTCGCACTCCAGAGAACGCACCTTCACCAGGGCACCTAGGATGCTGCTACAAACTTCATCTACATGGAGGATTTTACTCTGCGTCGAAACTAAAACTCGTGCGTTCCACGTGAAGTACCTGACCACTGCGCTGACTAAGAATAAAGTGACTCGGTCCCTTCTCCCGAGGTCTCTGAACGCTCCATAGGCCCACTCGGCATAGGACAGAGTGGCCAGCCGCGGCCAACCAATGGAAGCGCCCACCCTGTTGTACACCTCTGTATTAAAGGGACAATGAAGCAGGAAGTGCTCCATGCTTTCCAGCATGGTAGCGCAATCCTCACGGGGACAATTCCTGTCCACGGAGCTCCTGTGCTTCAAATTGTCCCTCACATACAACTTACCTTGGAAGCAGCGCCAAGTCAAGTCCCAATACTTCTTGGGGATCCTACTAGAATTTAGCAAACTTAACCCAACCTCTAGATCCCGACTCGGGCAGTCCCTGAGGACCAATGGTCTCTGAAAATGCGAAAGCAAGACCCGCATGTCGAGGAGTTTCCTCGGGAGGGACCTCACTTCCCACATTCCCAGACCCCACCGGCGCATCATTTTCAGAACCGGGGTAACATAAGCCGGGAGATGCCCGTGCGGTGTACGAAGATCCTTCAATCTTCCCCCTGTCTCCCATTCCTGGAAGAAAGGCTGAAACCATCCTTTGCAGGAGAATACCCACGGAGGAGCCCTCTCTTTCCAGAGGTTTGCCACGTTAACTTTCAAAAAGGTGTTCACTAGAAACACCACGGGGTTTACCATATTCAACCCCCCTAGTCTCCTCGTGCGATAAGTGACCTCCCGTTTGACTAGGTTTAGTCTATTCCCCCATAACATCTGGAAGAACAGACTGTAGACCCGTGTCCAAAGGGGCTCCGGCAAGACACAGACGCTGCCCAGGTAGATTAACAAGGGGAGCAGGAAAGCTTTGCACAGGTCAACCCTTTCCCTCAGGGTCAAAGACCAACCCTTCCATTGGTCCACTTTTTGGGCGACACCCTTGATTCTGCCTTCCCAGTTTTTCGTGGGGTAATCACCCTGGCCAAATTCGATCCCTAGGACTTTGGCATGTTCTTGGGGTTCGGGGAGGGTGTCCGGAAGATCAAACGTGGGATCCCCGCCTCCCAGCCAGAGACTCTCACACTTGTCCTGGTTGACCTTGGACCCGGATGCCTCCGAGTAGCTCTCCACTTCTGACATCACCACCATCGCCTCCTCTTGCGAAGAAACAAAGACAGTAACGTCGTCCGCGTAGGCCACTACCCTCAGGATAGCCTCTGGCGCCAACCCGCCCATCCTCACCCCCGCCAACGGTCCACAATCAACCCTTCTGAGGAAGGGATCGATCGCAAACGCGTAAAGCAAAGGGCTAAGAGGGCAGCCCTGGCGGACACCAGATCCCACCCCGAAAGGTTGTCCAATCCACCCGTTTACCAGAGGGAAAGTCTCAGCCCCTGCGTACAAGGTCTTAAGCCAGTCCACAAACCCTCCAGGCAGACCATACCTCAAAAGAGTGGACCAGAGGTACTCGTGGTCGACCCGATCAAAGGCTTTTGCCTGATCCAGGGTCAGCAAGAACCCCTTCCAAAGGCCCGCCCTGCCCCGCTCCACGGCCTCTCGGACACCCAGAACAGCACTGAAAGTGCTACGGCCAGGAACGCAACAGTGCTGGGCCTCCGAAAGGAGCCGCGGTGCAAACTTCACCAGCCTATTGAAGAGTATCTTAGCCAAAACCTTCCTGTCCACATTGAGAAGTGATATGGGACGCCAATTCTCAATGCGTGACGGGTCCTTACCCTTTGACAAAATGATCAAAGCCGACCTCCTTAATGATCTCGGCAGAGTGCCCGAGGAGAGACACTCATTAAACACCTGAGTCAAGAGGGGGACCAAGGAGTCCCTAAAGGTCTTAAAGAACTCGGATGTTAAGCCATCCGGACCTGGCGATTTTTTGGGCCGGAGCCCATCGATCGCCAGTCTCACTTCCTCTTCTTTGATCGCTTCTGCCAAACCGCCCAGCGAGAGGTCAGCCCCTGGCTCAGGAACAGCTTCAGCCAGGAAAGCCGACATCCTGTCACGATCCAGTTCCTTCCTTCCCAAGAGGTGCGAGTAGTATGAACTGACGACCTCCAAGATCCCTGATCTGGACCTTCTCAGGGATCCCGTACTGTCCATCAGCCCAGTCACTATCTTACTATTCACTGACATCTTGCAGCTTCTGTAGGGGTCGGGCGAGTAGTACTTCCCGTAATCCCTCTCAAAAACCAAAGATGCGTGCCTATCGTACTGACACCTCTTTAGCAAGGATTTCACACTGGAGATCGCCTCGCGGCTACCCCCAGTCGAGACAAGTTGCTCGAGTTTCCTCCTCAGGCTCTGATACAGTCGATCCCTGTTCAGGCTTCTGAGGTTTGAGAGTTGCCGGAAGAATCTCGCCACCCGATGTTTGAACATCTCCCACCACTCAGACTTAGTGTTACTTAGGCCCAGCAGCGGTACCTGGCTCTGAAGAAATTCCTCAAAGGACCGTCTTACAGCTTCTTCCTCAAGGAGTGACGAATTCAGCTTCCAATAACCTCTTCCCATCCGAGGAGTCTCTGTAACGCTCAGAGAAAACATAATCAAACAGTGATCGGAGAACTCCACCTCCACAACCGACAACGGCGAGGAGACGGCATCCTCCTTCAAATAAAACCTGTCTAACCTAGACCTGCACTGACTACCTCTAAAAAAAGTGAACCCCGCGTGGCCTGTGTTGTGCCGGATGTGGACATCCACCAGGCGTGCCTCACTTACTATCCTATTTAGCGCGACGCAATCGTAAGCCAGCCGGTCTCCGGAACCTCCTCTATCACAGGGTCTCGTGACGTTGTTGAAATCCCCTCCAAAGACCACCTGCCGACTCGAAAATAAGAAAGGTTTGATCTTCATGAAGAGACACTTGCGGTCCCACTTGGACTGGGGACCGTAGATGTTAATGAGCCGAAGCTCCTGTCCCCCAATGGAGACATCTAGGATCAAGCATCTCCCCATTTCTAACTCGATCAATCGTCTGCATTCAACCGCTGCGGTCTTAAAAAGGACCGCCACCCCACTATACGGCTCGGCCGCAAGAGACCAGTAGGAGGGCCCGTGCCTCCACTCCCGCCTTGCTTTATGCATGGTTGATAGGTCGGTCAACCTGGTCTCCTGCAAAAACAAAATGTCGGCGTCACGTTGGCCGAGAAAATGAAAGGCCGTGTACCTTGCCACATCTGACTTTATGCTGGCAACATTAATGGTTGCCAGCGTCAATGGGGTGGGTGCCGCCATCATGATTGATTGAATTAGATAGCCTTTTTCTTCCCACCCCCAACAGTTTCACCCTCTTCCTCTGACAATGATGAGTTTTTAGTGCGCTTAAGACAAACAGACTCATCCATTCTCTCCTTACATATACTCTGGCCCTTGTCTGGTGGTCCTGCGGTAGTCCCCCCCCCAGAAGGCTTTGTATTTGCCCCCTGAGAAGAAGACCCAGCGACCTCCTGAGCCCCAACAACCTTGTCCGCAACCTCCGGCCCCGGGTCCCCATCGCCCCCCTCTGGAGGGGAGTCCTGGAGGGCCCGGAACCGGTTAGAGAGATCCACCAGAGGGGGGGCGGCTGGACCTTCCAATGGCACCTGGATCAGGGCTACGGAGTCAGAGGGGTCGCACTCCAAGGAGGAGGCTCGAGGCCCGGACCCCCTCTTTTCCTTAGTTGTTTTCCTGTTACCCTTTTTCTTTTGCTGTGACCACTCCCCATCTCCCTCATCCAGACTGTCACCGGATGAAGGTTCCTGGGCAGACATGGCGTCCTTTTGCTCCTCCCTTTCAAGTCTCTTGACTTCCTCGCTCAATTCGCCGTCTTTAGGATCCTCAGCTGCAAGTGAAGCACCCGGGTCAGAGTTTAGGGTCATTACTCCCTGCCCCCTGTTCCCACGGCGCTGCTGCTGCCGCCTGATATTGGATGGCGGCAGCCTGGTCCTCACCGGTTCCCTGCCTCCTCCGCCTCTGTTGGTCCCTTCACCGGCGAGATTAGTCCCGGCTTTCGCCTGTCCCGCACTCGCCGCTTTCAGGACCGCATTGGCAAAGGAACGCGGACAGCGACTGAACGGGTGACCGAGGTCACCACACAGGTTACACCTAATTCTGCCACAGGTAGCAGCGAGATGGCCGAGGTCCCCACACAGTGCGCATTTCTGGGTGGTACACTGCGCACTGAAGTGTGTGGGGCTGCCGCACCTGTGACAGACCTTAGGCTGCCCCCGGTAGAAAATCAAGATACTGTCCCTCCCCAAAAATGTTGAGGAAGGGATATGGGTAACGGTGTTTCCTGAAACCTTCAATTTCACCATGAAGGTCCAGGCTCCTGACCAGATACCATGCTCATCGAGGGTCTTCTCGGGAATACCGATGATGTCGCCATATCGTCCAACCCAGGTGGAGATGTCGACACAGGAAAGTGACTCGTTACTGGTCAAAACGGTCACCTTCCTGACCGAGTTCTGGCGGGATATTGCTTCAGCGAGGAAACCCTGCCATTCGGGGCGACCCCGAGCCAGCTCATGGCGAGACCAGAAAAGCTCAAGGCCCTCCGGCCTCACGAAGCTGACATCGAAGTAGGAGGTCCCATAGGGATGGATCAAGGCAAAGATGTCATATGCCACGAAGCCCATCCCCAGCAGGAGCTCAGCAACCTTTGACCGATCAGGACAGGCATCCTTGCTTACCCACTGGAGACGGGCCACGTTCCTACGGTTACTCCTCTGCCCCGGTGTCGGCAGAGACCAGACAGTCTCTGCCCCTCTATCTCGGAAGGCGGAAAGACCGTGTCTCTCTATCCAGAAAGACAGATCAACCTCCCTCCCCTCTACATTGATGGAACTCTCCCCTCTCCTCAGGGCGTCCAGGAAGCGCTGTTGCAAGTCACCATCCTCAGGGTCACCAGACAAGGGCGCACTACTACCCCCAGCAGTGACAGCTCCTGAATAGCTTGGGGCTGAAGACCCCGCCACCGCTGGGGAGGCAGCGGGACCACAACCTGCTTCCCCTCCACCAACACCAGTAATGCTCTCCTCATTCACTCCACCACTACTCCCATCATTCACTCCACCACTACTCCCATCATTCATTCCACCACAATTCCCACCATTCACTCCACCACTACTCCCATCATTCACTCCACTACTACTCCCATCATTTCCTGCACAGCTGCTTTCATTCTTCTTACCATTGCCACCACTTCCCGTCACTTTCACTTTTTTTCCAGTATTCACACCACTATTTGTAAAACTGTTCTCTGCACCTTCCACAGTAACATCCATTTTCTCCTCACTTGTGTCTGGCTTCTTTGCACTCACACCTGCTGGACCGGGGGAGGGGTGCAGCACCACACCTGTTTTCCCTTGATTGGTGCTGGCTCTCTGTTGTGTCTCTGGAGCGCCCTGCCCCCCTACTGCAGCAGTTTGTATTTTATTATTCTGGGCCTGCTGCTTGTTGGGGGGCGCCGCCTGCCCCGCACCCACAGACTTCGGGGTCCCGGTGTCACATTTGGGTGCTGGAGCAATCTGTCCTCCCGTCGCAGCAAGGCGCCCAGTGTTCCCTGCAGATGATGTTTCCTGCTTTTTTTTTCCTTTTTGGACTCGCTGCTCCCCTATTGCAGCCGCGTGCCTCTTCTCTGTTGAGGCGCACTGCGCCCCTGTCACAACAGTGCGCCCCCCTTTTGCCGCACCAAGTTTCTCGGACCTGCCCCCCACAGCCCCGGCATCGGCCGGCTCAGCCGCAGCGAGCAGGGACGGAGTCTGCCCACACCGTCCCCCTTTCGCAACGGCGTGGACATCCCCCTCGCCCCCCTCAGCCCCGGTGATAACCGGCTTAGCCGCAGAGGGCAGGGAGGGAAACTCCTCGGGGTCCCCTATGTCCGGCGCCATGAGTACCTCCACAGCCTCGCCCCCTGCACTGTTCCCCGCACAGACGGCAGCACCGCCGGACGTCCTCCTCCTCTCCCCACCTTGCCTATGCCCCGGACCCACTGCAGAGCCCGTGCCTTTAGGTTTGGTGGGGTTTACACAGGAGGTGGTAGGTGTAACATCATCCATCAGTACATATCTGTAACTCACCACCTCCCGTGCGGTCTCCTTCGTTGTCTTCTTCCTCTTCTTTGTTTCCTCTGCTGGCTCGTCCTCACCAAAGGAGAAGCGGTCCAGGTTCACTGGAGACTCCAGCTGTCGGATCTCCTGTAGCAGACCGCCCTCCTCCTCTTCCTCCGCTGACACTCCAGCCTGTGCTGTCGGAGTCCTCTGCCGTGCCGGGAGGCCCCTTCCCTGTTGTCGGCTCTGCGACTCACTCTCCCGGCTTTTTCCAGCTTGTAGGACTCCAGTTACAGCCACATCGTCGTCCTCCTCCTCCTCGTCGCTTAGGACGCCGGCTGGCGGCTCTCCTGAGGTATTTAACCCCTTCATTTCTGAGAACCGCCGCTGGTTCTTAAACCTCTCCAGGAAGGGACCTGCGCTTTTCTCAATCCCCTCCCGGAGGAGCACTAACCGGGCCACCTCATCTCTGAGGGCTCTGAACCTCTGGGAGGTCACGGGTTTCTCCTTGCTAGAGGCTCGGGTGTTCAGGATCCGTGCCTCCTGCAGCTTCTCCTTCAGCCCGGTCAGTGCTTTGCCGGCGTCCTCATACTCACGTAGCATGGCGACCACTCGGGAGGAGAAGGTACTCGTGGACTCGCCGGAGCTCCTCTCCCCACAGGATGTTCCTGGGCTCTCCTTCCTGGGGCCTGGGGTGCCCCTGTCTCCCTCTCTGGGCGGACGATGAGCCGTCTCAGGGTTGGAGTAGGTGGGTAAGGTTTTCTTCACCCGTCCTGACCTCCTCAGTCCCTCTTGGGCCAGTTGCTGTTGCTGCTGCTCTCTGTCCCCTGCCGGCACAGACCGGGGAACAGAAGCCTGGGAAGCCATGTCGGCCTCCCGGGAAGCCTGCCTCTCCCTGGGGAGAAGAGAGGCAGACTCTGGGCCTCCTGCTGGAAGTGCTGGAGCTCACAAGACAGGTGCTGCTCCTAGCAGGGTGTGACTGATTGTGGGCACCTGTCCTCCAGTCACCTCCAGAGCTGCAGTCACTATTCTGCTTGTACAGACACATGCAGAGCAGTCCGTACAATGCACATAGACACCATAAAGTTATGCATCTGGAAACTTGCAAGAAACAAGTGGAATTGTGGCTGCAGCTTTGGAGGTGACTGGAGTATTAGACGGGGCTGCACATCAGACTTGTAGGAGATACAGTCCATTGGAATAATAGTGATACTGTGAACAGATAGTTCCGCCACACAGTGCACATAACGCAGTGCTGACCTCACAATACTGTGGCTAAACAATAATTCTAGTATAAAGTGCACATACGGTCACGGCTGAAAGTGTCGGCAGCCTTGAAATTGCTCCAGAACATGAAGTGTTTCCCCAGGACACTACTGCAGTTACACGCTTTGTTACACGCAGGTTTATTTATTTTTTGTGTATTGGGATAACAGGAAGAAAACAGAGAAAAAGGAAAATTGGCGAGAACTTCACACAAACCCCCAAAATGGTGCGGACAGAATTGTTCACAAACAACTGAAGCCTGTGATGCTCGTTCACACTCAGCTGTGGCAAGTAACATGGTGCAGGGTCACAGATGTTCTGGTGCTGTTCTGCGGCCTCTGGCACTAGTTGCATTGACTGTGTACAAGGCATCATGAGACCTGAAGATTACCGAAGGACAATGGGTGACAGTGTACATAGTGCCCAGTGTCAGCCAGCTGGGTGTGCGTCCTAGGTGGGTTTCACCCTTGCCGACTGGTTGTACACCTGTGACTGTGCCTCTTGTGTCTGAAGCAGGTGCACTTTCATGATGGCCTTCACTTCAGCATTTGGGTGACATGCTCGATCACGCTTCTGTAGGGTGCAGCCTCTGCTCTCAGGTCTCCTCTGTATTCAGGAATCCACGGGGGGTGTTGGTCATACAAGAGCTCAAACCGGGGAAACCCTAGAGAGACTTCTCTGATGAAGAGTAACAGTTCCGGCACCTTTGACATGAATGGAGTCACCATGGTCCGCTAAGGTCTCCTTAGGCAGCACCGCTCTGGGAAAAATATGGACCAACTCCTGAGCTATACACGTAGTGGAGGTAGTGGTACAGCCTCTGGATACAGTGTAGTTCAGGACCACCTGGATATACTGATGCCCTCTGTGGACTTGACCTGACCCATGGCTATTCGATCAAATGGGACCCCAATGATGAACAACGGCACTAAGGGACTATGGAAGTGAGGGTCACGATAATGTAAAAATGTCATAATGTGAGATTAGTTCTAGAAGGTTCCATGGCACAGACACATGCTGCAGATTCGACCCCCCTTCTTTTCTCTGCCTGTAGCACAATGGAATTCAAGCCACTCGTTTCCCCCCCCTCCAGAAATGTCTTTGTTTGCCCTGTGAAGCAAAAATGTAAAGAGTAGAAAAGAGAAGTGCATTTCCTAACTCAGCCCACTCAGTGATGTCACGACGAGAGGGCTTATCTTATCTTAACCCTGCTGAGTTATGAGTGAGTCTTTTGTCTGGGGTTTAGCTGCTGTACAGATGTATGATGCATCTGGATATATGGTCATCCTTCTCCTCCTCAGCACATGGCCAGCCATGAGATAACATGACATAACGACATGTAAGTGTTCTTTTCAACGTTAATTCCCTTTTATTTGTAATTGTATTGTACATATGAAATTTGTCTCCTTTATAATATCTTTTTGTACTTTGTAAACACTGCCTACCTTTTTTTGGAGTAAAATATAAAATTGCTAGCTTGTCTCTCCATGCTCTATAACGAACTGTTGCGTCCTCTGAGGTGAATTACGCTACTGATCGGAGCTGGTGGCAGCGGAATTGTCCTGTACAATTGGGAGGCTTTGTAGCGACGGCGGCATTGATAATTATTGTTCCCGCCTGAGTGGGAGTAGTTATATCGCCCTCGCTGCAGCGTGCCTAATCGCCAGTAAATAGCAGGCAGCCTTTCTGACAACTAATTACCCTGGGTGCAGTACCCTGACTGACCTGAGGGTAAGGGGGGCGCCAGAGAGCCGCAAGTTCCAAACCGGGACTGGGAAGTGGGATATAGATAAATCCCCTTTAGAAGGAACCAGGGGCAACCAAACAACCCCGGTTCATGACAAATTGGGGTGAGTGGTGGGGATGATAAAGGTATCGTCCCGTGAACCGTGACATAATGGTGGGATCCCTGACACATTCGTTGGGATTCGTGACAGTGAGCGACTGGACAGGTCAGCTGACAGGTGGGATAGGACCTACAATAGTTCACAATTTCTCGGTGACAACCAGGCCAGTAGAACCTCTGGAGGACCTGTTCCTGGGTTTTGTCTACCCACAAGTGAGGTCACATTATCAAACGCTCATTTAAGAGTTGGGTCCCTTAGTTGGGGGGTACAAAAATTTCCCCCAAGCACCCCCTCCTGAGTAATGTTGGCCTCAGGAGATGCTACCTTATCCTAATAGCCAACCAGCACACAAAAGGGAAACCCGTCAAATTTGGGCTCCATTCAGCTTTCTTTGAGGGTGACCTGGCTGTCATCTGTGTCCAGGCGACCCCACTTTCCCCCACAGGTCCCAAGAGGCAAAGCCTCACCCTATTATAACAGGGTGTATCAGGTCCTTGACTATTTCAATCTCATGGGATTCGGTGCCACATTTTGTCGGTAACCACTCGGGCAACAGGGTAATCTTTAGCGTCCCCATGGATCCAGCGGACGCCAACCATCATCCCAGGAATCAGCCGGTGAGAAAATGTGGCCATCACTAGGATTACCAAACTTCCTAAATCCACCCGACCAGTCATTTTCACTCCGTTCACCGATAAGGGGCATGCCTGCGGCCCCTCATCTGGTTTAGGGACATGACTGCAGGCAGGGTATGCAAATTATGAGCAGTGCTGTCCTATGCTGCAGTCCATTGTCTCGGTTGTCAGGGGGCAACTGTTGGCCATGTGTCCCGGGGTATGACACCTCCAACAAATCTTGTTATGAGGTGGGGCCTTTGGCAACAACTCAGACACCCTTTGGGCTCTTGGACACCCCCTAGATGTGGATCTAGTTCCCTTCTTTAGGGTGTCAGACTCCCTTTGGTTAATCCCAGTATGGAGTTGTTAAGACCCCTTGCTTCCTCAAGGAATACTGGACCGATGTGTACCTTTCTACCAGACCCACCAGGTCATCATCATTCAGGAGATCTCCCTGGGCAACCCAGGATTGCACCGGACTTGGTAGGGAGTGTATGAACCTGTCCATGACATCCCACTCCATCATCTCAACTGGGGAGGCAGATTCCAGTTGCAACCACTTTTGAACCAGGTGTTGGACATCAAACATTTGGGACTGGATTTGTGTCCCCAATAGACCCAGTGGGGCACCCGTGGCACACTAACAGTCAGAGTTACTCCTAAGTGCGCCAGGATCTCAGATTTCAACTTTTCATATTATTTTGCATCCTGCAAACCCAGGTCATAATAGGCCTTCTGCAGTTCCCCCATTAGAAATGGCACCAGAACTTCACCCACTGCTCAGGAGGTAGCATCTCCCATTCCGCCACCCTTTCGAACACCATCATGAATGTCTCGACATCATCACGCAGGGACATATTTGACAAAGCTCTCCATACCGTCTTCCTCACATGTGAACCATCACCTTGAGTTTGGGGTCGATCAGTTTCCCTGCTGTGGACTGACTGCCAGGAGTTCCACCTGTTGTATCAGGAGTTTGCTGGTCTGCTGGAGGTTAGACTAAAGGTACCTTCACACGAAGCGACGCTGCAGCGATAGCGACAACGATGTCGATCGCTGCAGCGTCGCTGTTTGGTCGCTGGAGAGCTGTCACACAGACCGCTCTCCAGCGATCAACTATGCCGAGGTCCCCTGGTAACCAGGGTAAACATCGGGTAACTAAGCGCAGGGCCGCGCTTAGTAACCCGATGTTTACCCTGGTTACCAGCGTAAAATCTAAAAAAAACAAACAGCACATACTTACATTCACGTCCCCCTGCGTCCACTTCCTGACTGACTGAGCGCCGTACAGTGAGAGCAGAGCGGTGACGTCACCGCTGTGCTGCTTTCACTTTCACTTTGCGGCGCTGAGTCAGAGGAGGAAGCAGACTGCAGGGGACGCAATGTGAGTATGTGCTGTTTGTTTTTTTTACATTTTACGCTAGTAACCAGGGTAAACATCGGGTAACTAAGCGCGGCCCTGCGCTTAGTAACCCGATGTTTACCCTGGTTACCAGTGTAAAATATCGCTGGTATCGTTGCTTTTGCTTTCAAACACAACGATACACAGCGATCGGACGACCAAATAAAGTTCTGGACTTTATTCAGCGACCAGCGACATCACAGCAGGATCCTGATCGCTGCTGCGTGTCAAACGAAACGATATCGCTAGCGAGGACGCTGCAACGTCACGGATTGCTAGCGATATCGTTATAATGTCGTTTCGTGTGAAGGTACCTTAAACCAACTGCTTGACTAGCTCTTCAATGGCCAGGACACACAGCTTCCAGATAGCAATCACCTGTGTCCTCTGGGATTTCTGCCCACTTTTGTAGCATGAATTGTAAGGGATCGGCTCATTGGTAGACGCTGGTGCACACACAAGGATCCAGTTCATTGGTTGAAAACAAATGTGCGGTTTATTAAACGTCCATAAACCATCCTCTGGGTACAACAAGTATAACAAAACCAAAAGGGAGAATAAAGAGTTCACACATAGCGCGGGCTCACCCGTGTAATCCTCAGACCTTCACTCAGCCTGTTGCAGACAAAGCCACACAAGCAAGGTCTTTTCACCTTGCAGACATTGTCCTAATGATACAGCTGGACTTACTTATATCTGCCGTACCACACCCTAGAGTGGGGATATGTGAGCAGCCAGTGTCAGCCATCTCTTTGACTGCTGGTAAACCCAACCCTTGATACTCCCTATTAACTGCCTCAGCACTACTAGTACTGGAGCCTGGTTTACCGATGATACCAGCCTCGATGATACATATCTCCCCTCAAGGACCTGTCTGGTGGACATCTTACACAAGCCATCGGATGCTGGTCTTCCTGTTCACCTTGTTCCTAGTATTCTTCCAACCATGATGTCCTTCTCCAGTGATCGCTCTCTTCGTATCATGTGTCCACAGTAGACAAGCCGTAGCTTGGTGATCCTTTCTTCCAGTGACATGTCTGCCTTGATTTGTTCCAAGATTGATTTGTTTGATCTTCTTGCCATCCATGGTATTGATAATATCCTTCTCCACCACATTTCGAAGGCGTTGATTCTTCTTTCTTGTTTCTATATAGTCCAGGTTTCGCATTCATATGTTACTACAGAAGAGACCAGACTATGTACGAGCTGTGTCTTGCTCGACAGTGAAATGGTTCTTAATTTGAAGCCCTCGTCCAGTGACTTCATTATTGATTTGCCCGTAGCTATTCTCCCGTTGACTTCTGGTGTCTGTGCTGCATCTTGAGTGATCCGAGTAGGTTGACGTCCTTTACAACTTCCAGCTTGTCGCCATCCATCCGTCAGTATCTTTGACTTCTTTGTGTTGAGTAGCAGTCCCATGCTCGAGTTTTCCATCTTGACACTCTGTAATAAGTCCTTCATTCCATCTACGCTTGTTGCTATCAATGTTGTATCATCTGCGTATTTAAGATTGCTGATGATTCGTCCAGCAATTTTGATTCCTTCTTCTTTTTTGGCAAGTCCGGCCTTCCTGAAAATAGCTTCTGCATATAAATTGAAGAGAAATGGTGCATAGCAGGATAGTACTGAGCAGTGAAATAGTACTGAGCATAAGGGGAGTGCTGCATAGCAGGATAGTACTAAGCAGTGGAACAGCAGGATAGTACTGAGCAGCTGAATAATAGGATAGTACTGAGCAGTGGGAAAGCACTGAGTATTGGGAAAGTACTGAGCAGCGGGATAGTAGTGAGCAATGGGTTAGTCCTGCGTAACAGGATAGTACTCAGCAGTGGAATAGTACTGAGCATAAGGGGAGTGCTGCATAGAAGGATAGTACTGAGCAGTGGGAAAGTAATGAGCATAGGGATAGTACACAGCAGTAGGAAAGTAATGAGCAGTGGGATAGTCGAATATTACTGAGCAATGGGATAGTACAGGGTAGTGGGATAGTATTTAGTAGCAGAATAGTAGGATAGTACTGAGCAGCAGGATAGTAGTGAGCTGTCAGGAAATAGGAAGAAGTTCTGATTACTTCAATTACACATACAGAGCTCTCAGCTGCAGTTTCCTCTGCCTGACAGCACAAGGCTGGAATTCTAAGCCACTCTTCCTCCCTCTCCCTGCTATATAGCTGTAATGTGAAACCAGCGTGCCAGCAACATCCACGGAGGAATTTTTGTGGCTCTGAGCTTGGAAAGCCAGTCTTCGTCTAAACCCCTATTCCCCCTTCCCGCCTGATACCAGCTATAACTGGTACAGCAACTTCTTTTGTTCTTGAAAAGTTATGTATAATGAAACTGATCAGGGATGGAGATATAAAAGGTTACATATTCTGAATGTCCACCGAGAGATTCTATAGCTCACTGATATTGCTAGGATCTAAACCCAACGAAATGCAAAGAACGGATTTCTCCATAAGCGGGTCATATGTCTACGCCGTGTTTATACTTAAAAGAACCCCCATGACGTGGTGAGCATCCTGATCATTGTGTCTTTCTTCTACGAGGTTTATACAACGAGTCATGTATAGAAATGGCTTGTCATAACTCTAACAAAGGGGAGTATTCAGCCTCTGAGTGGGGTCACCACAGGGGGAGTGCCTTGGTTTTGGGCACGGAGATAAGTGAGTGAGACATCAGTATTCACTAGTCTTTTGTCCCAGGTCTAGCTGCGAGACAAATCTGTAATGCATCTGGATGTATCGCCCCCTCCCCCAAGCCGCATGATCAGCCATGATATGAACTGTAAGTGTTTTTTCAACTTTAATCCCATTTTATTTGTAATTGTACTGTACATACGATACTTGTCTACCTTTATAATATCTTTTTATACTTCTGTAAACACTGCCTACCTTTTTGGAGTATAATATATAAAATTACTAGCTTTGTTTCTCCTTGCTCTATAACGTACTGTCACGTCCTCTAAGGTGAATTACACTACTAATTTGGGTTGACTCCAGACCTGCTATTAAGAAATCGGAGCTGGTGGCAGTGGATTTGTCCAGTGCATTTGGGAGGCTTTGTAGCGATGGACTGCATTGATAATTATTGTTCGCACCTGAGTGGGAGTAGTTATATCGCCCTCGCTGCAGTGTGCCAATTAGCCAGTACAAAGTAAGGCAGCCTTTCTGGCGACTAATTACCCTAGGTGTGGGTCACCCCACTCGGGCCGTGGGGTACTCGGTACCAGGTCCGATGTTCACAGGGGGATGTCACGGTGGCTGCAACCCAGTCTGTGGCCCTGGGCACCCATGTAGAAGGGAAAGGTCTTTAAAGGGAATAAAGTTTATGATCGTGATGCCACCTGTGGTATTCGGTCAGTGTGGACCAACGCTGCTTTAAGGGGTCCTCTGGGGTGATGTTATGGCAGCTAGATGGTATACCTTCCCACAGGTGAAGTATATCCCCAGGGCTCCCGTTGTGTTGATGAAAGATGGTGAATGGCGCAGTAAAGAACGAGGACACAGGTTTGCAGTCTCTTTACCTTGTTTACTGAAGACTTCAGGCAGGCACCAGATCACAGGGCAGGCAGGGTCCGGCCGGCTTATAGGCAAGTTAGGAGTCCCCTTATCCAGGTGGAAATCAAAAGCCTTCCTCTAGCGCCGTGGTGTTGTAGTCCCTTATGGCTTAAAGCTCCACATAAGGTCCTCACAGATGTTATTGCTCTCTCTGTCCCCTGGGTAGGATAGGACATAACCCGTATGACTGGTGGCTTGAGGCTGTTTATAGGGACTCTAGCACACCCCGGCCTCAGAGGGGTGCCACCGTGCCTCCTGGGTGTTAGGTCGGACAGGTAACTTGGAGTTCAGCTGTCCTGCCGGTCTCTGATGTAAGTCATAGAGGTCCTTACAACCTCGGTGTTCCAGCAACCGATCTCTGCGCCTCAGAAGGAGGCAGCCTGCTCGTGGCTGGTCTCCCCCTGGTATTCTCTCCTGTGCTTTGCTCTCCTGCATGCTCTCTGCAATGTATTCGGCTTTCTTAATGTCTCTTTCCAGGAGCTGCTGCACTGCGGCTACACAGCTCCGTAAACCCTCTGCTGCCTCAGACTGATCCAGTCTGTTTCCTGGCAAAAAAGGTTCTCTCTCTTTTCCTCCAAAACTACCAGTTATATATATATATACATGGGGAGTCACCTAGTGAATAGGATCAAAAGCTCCCCCTGGTGGCCTGGAGTGTGAATGTGTTGCATGTTTGTGGTACCTGGTTACAGTTATCCCTTCTTGCCTTCAAGCGTAACATCACTCTCCCTGTGAGGAAAACAATGCTACTGTGATGACCAGGACCCTGGGGCGTCACAGGTGCAGTACCCTGTCTGACCTGAGGTTAAGGGGGCGTCAGAGAGCTGCAAATTCCAAACCGGAACTGGGAAGTGGGATATAGATAAATCCCCTTCAGAAAAGACCTGGGCAACTAAACAACCCCAGTTCATGACATATTAGTGTGAGCGGTGGGGATGATAAAGGTATCCTTCCTGGGATTCATGACATGAGCATTGGGTTAGCACTGCACAGTAGTACTGAGCAGCAGAAAGTAAGATAGCACTGAGCAGTGGAATAGTACCGAGCAGCAGGATAGTACTGAGCAGCAGGATAGTAATAAGCAGCTGGATAGTACCGAGCAGCAGGATAGTACCGAGCAGTGGGATAGTACAGAGCAGCGGGATAGTACCGAGCAGCAGGATAGTACCGAGCAGTGGGATAGTACCGAGCAGCAGGATAGTACCGAGCAGTGGGATAGTACCGAGCAGTGTGATAGTACAGAGCAGCGGGATAGTACCGAGCAGTGGGATAGTACTGAGCAGTGGGATAGTACTGAGCAGCAGGATAGTACTGAGCAGCGGGATAGTACTGAGCAGCGGGATAGTACCGAGCAGTGGGATAGTACTGAGCAGTGGGATAGTACCGAGCAGTGTGATAGTATAGAGCAGCGGGATAGTACCGAGCAGCGGGATAGTACTGAGCAGTGGGATAGTACTGAGCAGTGGGATAGTACTGAGCAGTGGGATAGTACTGAGCAGCGGGATAGTACTGAGCAGTGGGATAGTACTGAGCAGCGGAATAGTACTGAGCAACGGGATAATACTGAGCATCGGGATAGTACTGAGCAGTGGGATAGTACTGAGCAGCGGGATAGTACTGAGCAGTGGGATAGTACTGAGCAGCGGAATAGTACTGAGCAACGGGATAATACTGAGCATCGGGATAGTACTGAGCAGTGGGATAGTACTGAGCAGCGGGATAGTACTGAGCAGTGGGATAGTACTGAGCAGCGGAATAGTACTGAGCAACGGGATAATACTGAGCATCGGGATAGTACTGAGCAGTGGGATAGTACTGAGCAGCGGGAAAATACAGAGCAGTGTGATAGTACTGAGCAGCGGGATAGTACTGAGCAGTAGGATAATACTGAGCATCGGGATAATACTGAGCAGCAGGATAGTACTGAGCAGCGGGATAGTGCCGAGTAGCAGGATAGTACCGAGCAGTGTGATAGTACCAAGCAGCGGGATAGTACTGAGCAATGGGATAGTACTGAGCAGTGGGATAGTACTGAGCAGCGGGATAGTACTGAGCAGCGGGATAGTACTGAGCAGTGGGATAGTACTGAGCAGCGGGATAGTACTGAGCAGCGGGATAGTACTGAGCAGCGGGATAGTACTGAGCAATGGGATAATACTGAGCATCGGGATAGTACTGAGCAGTGGGATAATACTGAGCAGCGGGATAGTACTGAGCAGCGGGAAAGTACTGAGCATCAGGATAATACTGAGCAGTGGGATAGTACTGAGCAGTGGGATAGTACTGAGCATCGGGATAATACTGAGCAGCGGAATAATACTGAGGATCGGGATAATACTGAGCAGCGGGATAGTACTGAGCAGTGGGATAGTACTGAGCAGTGGGATAGTACTGAGCAGCGGAATAGTACTGAGCAGTGGGATAGTGCTGAGCAGCGGGATAGTACTGAGCAGCGGGATAGTACTGAGCAGCGGGATAGTACTGAGCAGTGGGATAGTACTGAGCAGCGGAATAGTACTGAGCAGTTGGATAGTGCTGAGCAGCGGAATAGTACTGAGCAACGGGATAATACTGAGCATCGGGATAGTACTGAGCAGTGGGATAATACTGAGCAGCGGGATAGTACTGAGCAGCGGGATAGTACTGAGAATCGGGATAATACTGAGCAGAGAGATAGTACTGAGCAGCGGGATAGTACTGAGCAGCGGGATAGTACCGAGCAGTGTGATAGTACTGAGCAGCGGGATAATACTGAGCAGCGGGATAGTACTGAGCATCGGGATAATACTGAGCAGTGGGATAGTACTGAGCAGCGGGATAGTACTGAGCAGCGGGATAATACCGAGCAGTGTGATAGTACTGAGCAGCGGGATAATACTGAGCAGCGGGATAGTACTAAGCATCGGGATAATACTGAGCAGTGGGATAGTACTGAGCAGCGGGATAGTACTGAGCAGCGGAATACCGAGCAGTGTGATAGTATTGAGCGGTGGGATAGTACTGAGCAATGGGATAGTACTGAGCAATGGGATCGTACTGAGCAGCGGGATAGTACTGAGCAGCAGGATAATACCGAGCAGTGTGATAGTACAGAGCGGTGGGATAGTACTGAGCAGTGGGATAATACCGAGCAGTGGGATAGTACTGAGCAGCGGGATAGTACTGAGCAACGGGATAATACTGAGCATTGGGATAGTACTGAGCAGTGGGATAGTACTGAGCAACGGGACAATACTGAGCATCGGGATAATACTGAGCATCGGGATAATACTGAGCAGCGGGATAGTACTGAGCAGCGGGATAGTACTGAGCATTGGGATAGTACTGAGCATTGGGATAGTATTGAGCAACGGGATAATACTGAGCATCGGGATAGTACTGAGCAGTGGGATAGTACTGAGCAGCGGGATAATACCGAGCAGTGTGATAGTACTGAGCAGCGGGATAGTACTGAGCAGTGGGATAATACTAAGCATCGGGATAATACTGAGCAGCAGGATAGTACTGAGCAGTGGGACAGTGCCGAGTAGCAGGATAGTACTGAGCAACGGGATAGTACTGACCAATGGGATAGTACTGAGCAACGGGATAATACTGAGCATTGGGATAGTACTGAGCAGTGGGATAGTACTGAGCAGCGAGATAATACTGAGCATCGGGATAATACTGAGCATCGGGATAATACTGAGCAGTGGGATAGTACTGAGCAGCGGGATAGTACTGAGCATTGGGATAGTACTGAGCATTGGGATAGTATTGAGCAACGGGATAATACTGAGCATCGGGATAGTACTGAGCAGTGGGATAGTACTGAGCAGCGGGATAATACCGAGCAAAGTGATAGTACTGAGCAGCGGGATAGTACTGAGCAGTGGGATAATACTGAGCATCGGGATAATACTGAGCAGCAGTATAGTACTGAGCAGTGGGACAGTGCCGAGTAGCAGGATAGTACTGAGCAACGGGATAGTACTGACCAATGGGATAGTACTGAGCAGCGGGATAGTACTGAGCGGTGGGATAGTAGCGAGCAGCAGTATAGTACTGAACAGCGGGATAATACCGAGCAGTGTGATAGTACTGAGCAGCGGGATAATACCGAGAGGTGTGATAGTACTGAGCAGCGGGATAGTACCAAGCAGTGTGATAGTGCCAAGTAGCAGGATAGTACCAAGCAGTGTGATAGTTCCGAGCAGCGGGATAATACTGAGCAGCGGGATAGCACTGAGCAGCGGGATAGTACTGAGCATCGGGATAATACTGAGCAGCGGGATAGTACTGAGCGGTGGGATAGTAGCGAGCAGCGGTATAGTACTGAGCAGCGGGATAATACCGAGCAGTGTGATAGTACTGAGCAGCGGGATAGTACTGAGCAGCGGGATAGTACTGAGCAGCGGGATAGTGCCGAGTAGCAGGATAGTACTGAGCAGCGGGATAGTGCCGAGTAGCAGGATAGTACCAAGCAGTGTGATAGTACTGAGCAGCGGGATAGTGCCGAGTAGCAGGATAGTACCGAGCAGCGGGATAGTACTGAGCAGCGGGATAATACCGAGCAGTGTGATAGTACTGAGCAGCGGGATAGTACCGAGCAGTGTGATAGTACTGAGCAGCGGGATAGTACTGAGCAACGGGATAATACTGAGCATTGGGATAGTACTGAGCAGTGGGATAGTACTGAGCAGCGGGATAGTACTGAGCAACGGGATAATACTGAGCATTGGGATAGTACTGAGCAGTGGGATAGTACTGAGCAACGGGACAATACTGAGCATCGGGATAATACTGAGCATCGGGATAATACTGAGCAGCGGGATAGTACTGAGCAGCGGGATAGTACTGAGCATTGGGATAGTACTGAGCATTGGGATAGTATTGAGCAACGGGATAATACTGAGCATCGGGATAGTACTGAGCAGTGGGATAGTACTGAGCAGCGGGATAATACCGAGCAGTGTGATAGTACTGAGCAGCGGGATAGTACTGAGCAGTGGGATAATACTAAGCATCGGGATAATACTGAGCAGCAGGATAGTACTGAGCAGTGGGACAGTGCCGAGTAGCAGGATAGTACTGAGCAACGGGATAGTACTGACCAATGGGATAGTACTGAGCAACGGGATAATACTGAGCATTGGGATAGTACTGAGCAGTGGGATAGTACTGAGCAGCGAGATAATACTGAGCATCGGGATAATACTGAGCATCGGGATAATACTGAGCAGTGGGATAGTACTGAGCAGCGGGATAGTACTGAGCATTGGGATAGTACTGAGCATTGGGATAGTATTGAGCAACGGGATAATACTGAGCATCGGGATAGTACTGAGCAGTGGGATAGTACTGAGCAGCGGGATAATACCGAGCAAAGTGATAGTACTGAGCAGCGGGATAGTACTGAGCAGTGGGATAATACTGAGCATCGGGATAATACTGAGCAGCAGTATAGTACTGAGCAGTGGGACAGTGCCGAGTAGCAGGATAGTACTGAGCAACGGGATAGTACTGACCAATGGGATAGTACTGAGCAGCGGGATAGTACTGAGCGGTGGGATAGTAGCGAGCAGCAGTATAGTACTGAACAGCGGGATAATACCGAGCAGTGTGATAGTACTGAGCAGCGGGATAATACCGAGAGGTGTGATAGTACTGAGCAGCGGGATAGTACCAAGCAGTGTGATAGTGCCAAGTAGCAGGATAGTACCAAGCAGTGTGATAGTTCCGAGCAGCGGGATAATACTGAGCAGCGGGATAGCACTGAGCAGCGGGATAGTACTGAGCATCGGGATAATACTGAGCAGCGGGATAGTACTGAGCGGTGGGATAGTAGCGAGCAGCGGTATAGTACTGAGCAGCGGGATAATACCGAGCAGTGTGATAGTACTGAGCAGCGGGATAGTACTGAGCAGCGGGATAGTACTGAGCAGCGGGATAGTGCCGAGTAGCAGGATAGTACTGAGCAGCGGGATAGTGCCGAGTAGCAGGATAGTACCAAGCAGTGTGATAGTACTGAGCAGCGGGATAGTGCCGAGTAGCAGGATAGTACCGAGCAGCGGGATAGTACTGAGCAGCGGGATAATACCGAGCAGTGTGATAGTACCGAGCAGCGGGATAATACCGAGCAGTGTGATAGTACTGAGCAGCGGGATAGTACTGAGCAGCGGGTCATCAGTCACTTCTAGAGAGTGTTTACTCACTGGCTAATACCTGACAAACACTGAGTCGACCGTCTGATGGGGTGACCTGCTCCTTTATCTACATATAGTGCTGTGCAAAAGAATGTACACCCTGAAGTGACATAAACATAAGGACCTGACCTGGACAGGACACGGCTCTGTGATATGAGCACACAAACAATCCTGTACATAATGTTACCCTCCCAAACTGGAGAATGATCAGGGCCGCTGCCAGTAGCTGGACAACATGGGCCGCTGCTTTGGTCCATGACACCTGAGTCTAGCTGGCTCTGACGGGAGCAATTTAACCTCTAAAATGCTGCTCACAGTTGTGACAGTGGCATTTTAGGGGCCTGATATGAGGAAAGGTCTCCCTTCTGAGGCCCACCGCACTCTCCCCACAACGTGACCGCGGGGTGACGATGGCATTAGTATGGAGGTCACCCCGTCTGCCATATTTGTACACTTGGAGATGGGTAATATTCCCCCAGAACTCACTGGAATATTCCAGAACTGGTGAGATTGATACAAGCGATCGTGGAGCCCGAGAAGGAGCAACAAAAAGAGCAAACAAAAAACAAAACTATATTTATAAAACACCAAAATATTTATGTTCTGATCAACCCAAGAAACGAAAAAGAATTCTGAAAATAACAAACACTGGTATTTCCACTTGTGACAAACAAAATACCAGAATATTTAGTCATTATAGAGATTACTAAAACGAAAAGGAAAAAAAAGTAACAAAGAAGAGAATCAGAAAGTCATACGGGCCCCAAACTGGTAATAATGGGATCGACGTCTCGGCCACCAAAACCGGGCAAGATGGAAAAACACAAAAGTTATTCTAAGGGTGAGGAAGGAAACTAAAAGACAGACTGCTGAGACGCTATCGTCCAAGACCCCACCGAGCCCGGTGCCCACACCCATGGGATTGTCGGTGGGCTCTGACCCAACCTCCCCAATAACCTGCTGATAACTCAGATGTGACCCCCGCACCTCTCCGGGAGACCCCCACTGACATTGGAGCAGCTGTCAGGACTGACCATTGCTGACCGATCTTTAAAGGGGTTTTCTAGTTTCAACAAAGTGGACTCCAAAACATCGCAGGCCTGTAAATATGAAAGCCAGATGCCCCTCCGCCCCCCCGGGTCCAGAACTTTCCACCGCTGCTTCGGTCTATGTGTTGGATGCAGCAGCGACATCACGTGGACAGCACAGATCACCACTGCAGCCAATCGCTGAGTTCAGTGACTGATGTAGATGAGACATGCCAGTAAGCTCAGTGATTGCCTGCAGTGGTCATTTGAGCTGTTGATGCAATGTCACCATTGTAGTGGAAACACAAGGACTGAAGCAGCGGTGAGGAGACGGCAGCACCCGGTCTGCGGGAACATTCCCTTTAAGCCCTGACAATGGCCCCGGCTCCTCTGTGTGCAGATCATAATCGCATTATTTGGCCTCAATCGTCTCCTTTCTCGGAACAGTGAAAACTTCTGCAAGTGACTACAAGTACAAGAGAGTCAGGAGGGTCCGGGATCATCACACAATGTTCTCTGACTCACAGCCCTGGGAAGAGAACACAGGATGAAGGCAGCAGACATGAGGAGGAGGCTGGCCAGAGACCAGAACACGGGGATCGGCCTCTCAGGAGCCGGGGAGAGCTGGGTGCCGGCACTGCAGGAACGTGGCAGAGAAAGAGTCACAGAGAAGGGGCTGTGGGATCAGGGACGGGGGGCACAAACCTGTCATGTCCGTCACTGGAGGAGGATGGGAGCATCTCGCTGTTATCAGCGTCTCTGTGTGCACGATAAACAGCGCGCTGGTAACTGACTGCACAGCGAGGTGCGGCCGGACGACGCTCACACGACGGAAGCCCTGCCCTGCACTCACTGATCCCGAACCTGCACTCACTGATCCCGGCCCTGCACTCACTCATCCCGGCCCTGCACTCACTGATCCCGGCCCTGCGCTCACTCATCCCGGCCCTGCACTCACTGATCCCGAACCTGCACTCACTGATCCCGGCCCTGCACTCACTCATCCCGGCCCTGCACTCACTGATCCCGGCCCTGCGCTCACTCATCCCGGCCCTGCACTCACTGATCCCGAACCTGCACTCACTGATCCCGGCCCTGCACTCACTGATCCCGGCCCTGCACTCACTCATCCCGGCCCTGCACTCACTCATCCCGGCCCTGCGCTCACTCATCCCGGCCCTGCGCTCACTGATCCCGGCCCTGCGCTCACTGATCCCGGCCCTGCACTCACTGATCCCGGCCCTGCACTCACTGATCCCGAACCTGCACTCACTGATCCCGGCCCTGCACTCACTGATCCCGGCCCTGCACTCACTCATCCCGGCCCTGCGCTCACTGATCCCGGCCCTGCGCTCACTCATCCCGGCCCTGCACTCACTGATCCCGGCCCTGCGCTCACTCATCCCGGCCCTGCGCTCACTCTCCCGGCCCTGCACTCACTGATCCCGAACCTGCACTCACTGATCCCGGCCCTGCACTCACTGATCCCGGCCCTGCACTCACTGATCCCGGCCCTGCACTCACTCATCCCGGCCCTGCACTCACTGATCCCGGCCCTGCGCTCACTCATCCCGGCCCTGCACTCACTGATCCCGAACCTGCACTCACTGATCCCGGCCCTGCACTCACTGATCCCGGCCCTGCACTCACTCATCCCGGCCCTGCACTCACTCATCCCGGCCCTGCGCTCACTCATCCCGGCCCTGCGCTCACTGATCCCGGCCCTGCACTCACTGATCCCGGCCCTGCACTCACTGATCCCGAACCTGCACTCACTGATCCCGGCCCTGCACTCACTGATCCCGGCCCTGCACTCACTCATCCCGGCCCTGCACTCACTGATCCCGGCCCTGCGCTCACTCATCCCGGCCCTGCACTCACTGATCCCGGCCCTGCGCTCACTCATCCCGGCCCTGAGCTCACTCTCCCGGCCCTGCACTCACTGATCCCGAACCTGCACTCACTGATCCCGGCCCTGCACTCACTGATCCCGGCCCTGCACTCACTGATCCCGGCCCTGCACTCACTCATCCCGGCCCTGCACTCACTCATCCCGGCCCTGCACTCACTCATCCCGGCCCTGCACTCACTGATCCCGGCCCTGCGCTCACTGATCCCGGCCCTGCGCTCACTGATCCCGGCCCTGCACTCACTCTCCCGGCCCTGCACTCACTGATCCCGGCCCTGCGCTCACTGATCCCGGCCCTACACTCACTCACCCCGGCCCTGCGCTCACTGATCCCGGCCCTGCACTCACTGATCCCGAACCTGCACTCACTGATCCCGGCCCTGCACTCACTGATCCCGGCCCTGCACTCACTGATCCCGAACCTGCACTCACTGATCCCGGCCCTGCGCTCACTGATCCCGGCCCTGCACTCACTGATCCCGGCCCTGCGCTCACTCATCCCGGCCCTGCACTCACTGATCCCGGCCCTGCACTCACTGATCCCGGCCCTACACTCACTCACCCCGGCCCTGCGCTCACTGATCCCGGCCCTGCGCTCACTGATCCCGGCCCTGCACTCACTGATCCCGAACCTGCACTCACTGATCCCGGCCCTGCGCTCACTGATCCCGGCCCTGCACTCACTGATCCCGGCCCTGCGCTCACTCATCCCGGCCCTGCACTCACTGATCCCGGCCCTGCACTCACTGATCCCGGCCCTACACTCACTCACCCCGGCCCTGCGCTCACTGATCCCGGCCCTGCACTCACTGATCCCGGCCCTGCACTCACTGATCCCGAACCTGCACTCACTGATCCCGGCCCTGCGCTCACTGATCCCGGCCCTGCACTCACTGATCCCGGCCCTGCACTCACTGATCCCGGCCCTGCGCTCACTCATCCCGGCCCTGCACTCACTGATCCCGGCCCTGCACTCACTGATCCCGGCCCTACACTCACTCACCCCGGCCCTGCGCTCACTGATCCCGGCCCTGCGCTCACTGATCCCGGCCCTGCACTCACTCATCCCGGCCCTGCACTCACTGATCCCGGCCCTGCGCTCACTCATCCCGGCCCTGCACTCACTGATCCCGGCCCTGCACTCACTGATCCCGGCCCTACACTCACTCACCCCGGCCCTGCGCTCACTGATCCCGGCCCTGCGCTCACTGATCCCGGCCCTGCACTCACTCATCCCGGCCCTGCACTCACTCATCCCGGCCCTGCGCTCACTCATCCCGGCCCTGCGCTCACTCTCCCGGCCCTGCACTCACTGATCCCGGCCCTGCGCTCACTCATCCCGGCCCTGCACTCACTGATCCCGGCCCTGCGCTCACCGATCCCGGCCATGCGCTCACCGATCCCGGCCCTGCGCTCACCGATCCCGGCCCTGCACTCACTGATCCCGGCCCTGCGCTCACTGATCCCGGCCCTGCGCTCACCGATCCCGGCCCTGCTCTCACTCATCCCGGCCCTGCACTCACTGATCCCTGCCCTGCACTCACTCATCCCGGCCCTGCACTTACTGATCCCGGCCCTGCACTCACTGATCCCGGCCCTGCGCTCACTGATCCCGGCCCTGCACTCACTCATCCCGGCCCTGCACTCACTGATCCCGGCCCTGCGCTCACTGATCCCGGCCCTGCGCTCACTGATCCCGGCCCTGTGCTCACTCATCCCGGCCCTGCGCTCACTGATCCCGGCCCTGCACTCACTGATCCCGGCCCTGCGCTCACTGATCCCGGCCCTGCGCTCACTCATCCCGGCCCTGCGCTCACTGATCCCGGCCCTGCACTCACTGATCCCGGCCCTGCACTCACTCATCCCGGCCCAGCCCTCACTCATCCCGGCCCTGCACTCACTGATCCCAGCCCTGCACTCACTCACCCCGGCCCTGCGCTCACTCATCCCGGCCCTGCACTCACCGATCCCGGCCCTGCGCTCTCATCCCGGCCCTGCGCTCACTGATCCCGGCCCTGCGCTCACTGATCCCGGCCCTGCGCTCACTGATCCCGGCCCTGCGCTCACTCATCCCGGCCCTGCACTCACTCAGTCATCCCGGCCCTGCACTCACCCATCCCGGCCCTGCGCTCACCGATCCCGGCCCTGCGCTCACCGATCCCGGCCCTGCGCTCACCGATCCTGGCCCTGCGCTCACTCATCCCGGCCCTGCGCTCACTCATCCCGGCCCTGCGCTCACTCATCCCGGCCCTGCGCTCACTTTAAATCTCCTTCCCATATACTTTCATAGCTACTGTGATAGTCACAACAAGATTGGTGGTAGATATGGCATATGGGCATGTGCCATATCAATGTCTATAATGTGGCAGCATTCTAACTAGACACTTTGTATCAGACACATTATACAGAGATACATAAGATTGCGTCTGCAGCCAACACTAGGGGGAGCTCCCTGTATGCAGAGATACATGATAAGATTCTCTCTGCAGCCACCACTAGGGGGAGCTCCCTGTATACAGAGATACATGATAAGATCCTGTCTGCAGCCACCACTAGGGGGAGCTCCCTGTATACAGAGATATATGATAAGATCCTGTCTGCAGTCTCCACTAGGGGGAGCTCCCTGTATACAGAGATACATGATAAGATCCTGTCTGCAGCCACTAGGGGGAGCTCCCTGTATACAGATACATGATAAGATCCTGTCTGCAGCCACTAGGGGGAGCTCCCTGTATACAGAGATACATGATAAGATCCTGTCTGTGGCCACCACTAGGGGGAGCTCCCTGTATACAGAGATACATGATAAGATCCTGTCTGTAGCCACCACTAGGGGGAGCTCCCTGTATACAGAGATATATGATAAGATCCTGTCTGCAGTCTCCACTAGGGGGAGCTCCCTGTATACAGAGATACATGATAAGATCCTGTCTGCAGCCACTAGGGGGAGCTCCCTGTATACAGATACATGATAAGATCCTGTCTGCAGCCACTAGGGGGAGCTCCCTGTATACAGAGATACATGATAAGATCCTGTCTGTGGCCACCACTAGGGGGAGCTCCCTGTATATAGAGATACATGATAAGATCCTGTCTGCAGTCACCACTAGGGGGAGCTCCCTGTATACAGAGATACATGATAAGATCCTGTCTGCAGCCACCACTAGGGGGAGCTCCCTATATACAGAGATACATGATAAGATCCTGTCTGCAGTCACCACTAGGGGGAGCTCCCTGTATACAGAGATACATGATAAGATCCTGTCTGCAGTCACCACTAGGGGGAGCTCCCTGTATACAGAGATACATGATAAGATCCTGTCTGCAGCCACCACTAGGGGGAGCTCCCTGTATACAGAGATACATGATAAGATCCTGTCTGCAGCCACCACTAGGGGGAGCTCCCTGTATACAGAGATATATGATAAGATCCTGTCTGCAGTCTCCACTAGGGGGAGCTCCCTGTTTACAGAGATACATGATAAGATCCTGTCTGCAGCCACTAGGGGGAGCTCCCTGTATACAGTTACATGATAAGATCCTGTCTGCAGCCACTAGGGGGAGCTCCCTGTATACAGAGATACATGATAAGATCCTGTCTGTGGCCACCACTAGGGGGAGCTCCCTGTATATAGAGATACATGATAAGATCCTGTCTGCAGTCACCACTAGGGAGAGCTCCCTGTATACAGAGATACATGATAAGATCCTGTCTGCAGCCACCACTAGGGGGAGCTCCCTGTAAACAGATATACATGATAAGATCCTGTCTGCAGTCCCCACTAGGGAGAGCTCCCTGTATACAGAGATACGTGATAAGATCCTGTCTGCAGCCACCACTAGGGGGAGCTCCCTGTATACAGAGATACATGATAAGATCCTGTGTGCAGCCACCACTAGGGGGAGCTCCCTGTATACAGAGATACATGATAAGATCCTGTCTGCAGCCACCACTAGGGGGAGCTCCCTGTATACAGAGATACATGATAAGATCCTGTCTGCAGTCACCACTAGGGGGAGCTCCCTGTATACAGAGATACGTGATAAGATTCTGTCTGTAGCCACCACTAGGGGGAGCTCCCTGTATACAGATATACATGATAAGATCCCGTCTGCAGTCACCACTAGGGGGAGTGTTGTGATTCGGTTATTTGGCTCCCCCAGTGGTCGCTTGTGGTACTGGTGTCTTGTGAGCTTTTCACCTGTTTCTATCAGGATGTGGGAGTTTCCTATTTAGCCTTGTTCCTCAGTCATTCCAATGCCGGCCATCAATGTAACCAGAGTCTTTCTGTTGCATGTACCTGCTCCCAGTCTGCTGACCAGCTAAGTTGGACATTTCTGTCCTTAGTCTATTTTTGTATGTTTTGTCCAGTTTGCACTTATGTGATTCTCTGCAGCTGGAAGCTCTTGTGGGCTGAAATTGCCACTCCGGTGCCATGAGTTGGCACATGAGTTTAAGGTCATTTCAGGATGGTTTTTTATAGGGTTTTGTAGCTGACTGCGAAGTCCACTATTGTATCCTTCTGCTATCTAGTTAGTGGGCCTCGCTGTGCTAAATCTGTTTTCATACTACGTTTGTCTTTTCACCTTAACTCACCGTTATTATATGTGGGGGGCTACTATCTCCTGTGGGGAATTTTCCTCTGGAGGCAAGCCAGGACTGTGTTTCATCTATTAGGGGTAGTTAGTCCTCCGGCTGGTGCGAGACGTCTAGCGAAAACGTAGGCACGTTCCCTGGCTACTGTTAGTTGTGTGTATAGGTTTAGCATCGCGGTCAGCTCTAGTTTCCATCACCCGAGAGCTTGTCCGTTTTTCTATGTTTCTGATGTTCCCCTGCCATTGGGAACCATAACAGGGGAGCTCCCTGTATACAGAGATACATGATAAGATCCTGTCTGCAGCCACCACTAGGGGGAGCTCCCTGTATACAGAGATACATGATAAGATCCTGTCTGCAGTCACCACTAGGGGGAGCTCCCTGTATACAGAGATACATGATAAGATCCCGTCTGCAGTCACCACTGGGGGGAGCTCCCTGTATACAGAGATACATGATAAGATCCTGTCTGCAGCCACCACTAGGGGGAGCTCCCTGTATACAGAGATACAGGATAAGATCCTGTCAGCAGCCACCACTAGGGGGAGCTCCCTGCATACAGAGATACATGATAAGATCCTGTCTGCAGTTACCACTAGGGGGAGCTCCCTGTATACAGAGATACATGATAAGATCCTGTCTGCAGTCACCACTAGGGGGAGCTCCCTGTATACAGAGATACATGATAAGATTCTGTCTGCAGTCACCACTAGGGGGAGCTCCCTGTATACAGAGATATGTTGTGAAATTGGATTCTGGGCTCCCCCGGTGGCCACTTGTGGAATTGTACTTGTGTGCATCATCCCCTCTGTTCACCTGCTCCTATCAGGATGTGGGAGTCGCTATATAACCTTGCTCCTCTGTCAGTTTCATGCCGGTCAACAATGTAATCAGAAGCCTTCTGTGCATGTTCCTGCTACTAGACAACTCCCAGCTAAGTTGGACTTTTGTCCTTGTGTGTTTTTGCATTTTGTTCCTGTTCACAGCTGCTGTTTCGTTACTGTGTCTGGAAAGCTCTTGTGAGCGGAAATTGCCACTCTGGTGTTATGAGTTAATGCTAGAGTCTTAAAGTAATTTCTGGATGGTGTTTTGATAGGGTTTTCTGCTGACCATGAAAGTGCCCTTTCTGTCTTCATGCTATCTAGTAAGCGGACCTCGATTTTGCTAAACCTATTTTCATACTACGTTTGTCATTTCATCTGAAATCACCGCCAATATATGTGGGGGCCTCTGTCTGCCTTTTGGGAAAATTTCTCTAGAGGTGAGCCAGGACTGTCTTTTCCTCTGCTAGGATTAGGTAGTTCTCCGGCTGGCGCTGGGCATCTAGGGATAAAAAACGTAGGCATGCTACCCGGCCACTTCTAGTTGTGCGGCAGGTTTAGTTCATGGTCAGTATAGTTTCCATCTTCCAAGAGCTAGTTTCATATATGCTGGGCTACGTTCTCTCGCCATTGAGAATCATGACAGTTTGACCGGCCCAAAAAAGGGTTAAATTACCGGCTGAGAAAGGAGAGAAAAAAGAAGTCTGCTACAATTTTTTTTTTTTTCCTCTAGTTCTGAGTGTGCTCTTAATTGAATCACTTGCTAGTTTGCCTATGCTGCAGCCTTCCTCTCTTTCTCTCCTTCTAATCCTTGAATGGCTCTGTGTTCACCTGTTTCAAATGGATCTTCAGAGTGTAGCTACAGGTTTGAATAATCTCGCCACAAAGGTACAAAATTTGCAAGATTTTGTTGTTCATGCACCTATGTCTGAGCCTAGAATTCCTTTGCCTGAATTCTTCTCGGGGAATAGATCTCACTTTCAAAATTTTAAAAATAATTGCAAATTGTTTTTGTCCCTGAAGTCTCGCTCTGTCGGAGACCCTGCACAGCAGGTCAGGATTGTAATTTCCTTGCTCCGGGGCGACCCTCAGGACTGGGCTTTTGCATTGGCACCAGGGGATCCTGCGTTGCTCAATGTGGATGCGTTTTTTCTGGCCTTGGGGTTGCTTTATGAGGAACCTCATTTAGAGCTTCAGGCGGAAAAGGCCTTGATGTCCTTGTCTCAGGGGCAAGATGAAGCTGAAATATACTGCCAAAAATACCGCAAATGGTCTGTGCTTACTCAGTGGAATGAGTGCGCCCTGGCGGCGATTTTCAGAGAAGGTCTCTCTGATGCCATTAAGGATGTTATGGTGGGGTTCCCTGTGCCTGCGAGTCTGAATGAGTCCATGACGATGGCTATTCAGATCGATAGGCGTCTGCGGGAGCGCAAACCTGTGCACCATTTGGCGGTGTCTACTGAGAAAACGCCAGAAAATATGCAATGTGATAGAATTCTGTCCAGAAGCGAGCGGCAGAATTTTAGACGAAAAAATGGGTTGTGCTTCTATTGTGGTGATTCAACTCATGTTATATCAGCATGCTTTAAGCGTACTAAGAAGCCTGACAAGTCTGTTTCAATTAGCACTTTACAGTCTAAGTTTATTCTATCTGTGACCCTGATTTGTTCTTTATCATCTATTACCGCGGATGCCTATGTCGACTCTGGCGCTGCTTTGAGTCTTATGGATTGGTCCTTTGCCAAACGCTGTGGGTATGATTTGGAGCCATTGGAGGCTCCGATACCTCTGAAAGGGATTGACTCCACCCGATTGGCTAGTAATAAACCACAATACTGGACACAAGTGACTATGCGTGTTAATCCGGATCACCAGGAGGTTATTCGCTTTCTGGTGCTGTATAATCTACATGATGTTTTGGTGCTGGGATTGCCATGGCTGCAATCTCATAACCCAGTCCTCGACTGGAGAGCTATGTCTGTGTTAAGCTGGGGATGTAAAGGAACTCATGGGGACGTAACTTTGGTTTCCATTTCATCATCTATTCCCTCTGAGATTCCTGAATTTTTGTCTGACTTTCGTGACGTTTTTGAAGAACCCAAGGTTGGTTCACTACCTCCGCACCGGGAGTGCGATTGTGCCATAGACTTGATCCCGGGTAGTAAATACCCTAAGGGTCGTTTATTTAATCTGTCTGTGCCTGAACACGCTGCTATGCGAGAATATATAAAGGAGTCCTTGGAAAAGGGACATATCCGTCCTTCGTCATCTCCCTTAGGAGCCGGTTTTTTCTTTGTGGCTAAGAAAGATGGCTCTTTGAGGCCGTGCATTGATTATCGGCTTTTGAATAAAATCACGGTTAAATATCAATATCCGTTGCCACTGCTGACTGATTTGTTTGCTCGTATAAAGGGGGCCAAGTGGTTCTCTAAGATTGATCTCCGTGGGGCGTATAATTTGGTGCGAATCAAGCAGAGGGATGAGTGGAAAACCGCATTTAATACGCCCGAGGGCCATTTTGAGTATTTGGTGATGCCTTTTGGTCTTTCAAATGCCCCTTCAGTCTTCCAGTCCTTTATGCATGACATTTTCCGCGATTATTTGGATAAATTTATGATTGTGTATCTGGATGATATTCTGATTTTTTCGGATGACTGGGACTCTCATGTCCAGCAGGTCAGGAGGGTTTTTCAGGTTTTGCGGTCTAATTCCTTGTGTGTGAAGGGTTCTAAGTGTGTTTTTGGGGTTCAAAAGATTTCCTTCTTGGGATACATTTTTTCCCCCTCTTCCATCGAGATGGATCCTGTCAAGGTTCAGGCTATTGGTGATTGGACGCAACCCTCTTCTCTTAAGAGTCTTCAGAAATTTTTGGGCTTTGCTAACTTTTATCGTCGATTTATTGCTGGTTTTTCTGATGTTGTAAAACCATTGACTGATTTGACTAAGAAGGGTGCTGATGTTGCTGATTGGTCCCCTGCTGCTGTGGAGGCCTTTCGGGAGCTCAAGCGCCGCTTTTCTTCCGCCCCAGTGTTGCGTCAGCCTGATGTTGCTCTTCCTTTTCAGGTTGAGGTCGACGCTTCTGAAATCGGAGCTGGGGCGGTGTTGTCGCAGAGAAGTTCCGACTGCTCCGTGATGAGACCTTGTGCTTTTTTTTCCCGTAAATTTTCGCCCACCGAGCGGAATTATGATATTGGGAATCGGGAGCTTTTGGCCATGAAGTGGGCTTTTGAGGAGTGGCGTCACTGGCTTGAGGGGGCCAGACATCAGGTGGTGGTATTGACTGACCACAAAAATTTAATTTACCTTGAGTCTGCCAGGCGCCTGAATCCTAGACAGGCGCGCTGGTCGTTGTTTTTCTCTCGGTTTAATTTTGTGGTGTCTTACCTACCGGGTTCTAAGAATGTTAAGGCGGATGCCCTTTCTAGGAGTTTTGAGCCTGACTCCCCTGGTAATTCTGAGCCCACAGGTATCCTTAAAGATGGAGTGATATTGTCTGCCGTTTCTCCAGACCTGCGGCGGGCCTTGCAGGAGTTTCAGGCGGATAGACCTGATCGTTGCCCACCTGGTAGACTGTTTGTTCCTGATGATTGGACCAGTAGAGTCATCTCTGAGGTTCATTCTTCTGCGTTGGCAGGTCATCCTGGAATCTTTGGTACCAGGGATTTGGTGGCAAGGTCCTTCTGGTGGCCTTCCCTGTCACGAGATGTGCGAGGCTTTGTGCAGTCTTGTGACGTTTGTGCTCGGGCCAAGCCTTGTTGTTCTCGGGCTAGTGGATTGTTGTTACCCTTGCCTATCCCGAAGAGGCCTTGGACGCACATCTCGATGGATTTTATTTCGGATCTGCCTGTTTCTCAGAAGATGTCTGTCATCTGGGTGGTGTGTGACCGTTTCTCTAAGATGGTCCATCTGGTTCCCTTGCCTAAGTTGCCTTCTTCTTCCGAGTTGGTTCCTCTGTTTTTTCAAAATGTTGTTCGTTTGCATGGTATTCCGGAGAATATCGTTTCTGACAGAGGGACCCAATTCGTGTCTAGATTTTGGCGGGCATTCTGTGCTAGGATGGGCATAGATTTGTCTTTTTCGTCTGCTTTCCATCCTCAGACTAATGGCCAGACCGAGCGGACTAATCAGACCTTGGAGACATATTTGAGGTGTTTTGTGTCTGCGGATCAGGATGATTGGGTTGCTTTTTTGCCTTTGGCGGAGTTCGCCCTCAATAATCGGGCCAGCTCTGCCACCTTGGTGTCCCCGTTTTTCTGTAATTCGGGGTTTCATCCTCGATTTTCCTCCGGTCAAGTGGAATCTTCGGATTGTCCTGGAGTGGATGCTGTGGTGGAGAGGTTGCATCAGATTTGGGGGCAGGTGGTGGACAATTTGAAGTTGTCCCAGGAGAAGACTCAGCTTTTTGCCAACCGCCGTCGTCGTGTTGGTCCTCGGCTTTGTGTTGGGGACTTGGTGTGGTTGTCTTCTCGTTTTGTCCCTATGAGGGTTTCTTCTCCTAAGTTTAAGCCTCGGTTCATCGGCCCGTACAAGATATTGGAGATTCTTAACCCTGTGTCCTTCCGTTTGGACCTCCCTGCATCCTTTTCGATTCATAATGTTTTTCATCGGTCATTGTTGCGCAGGTATGAGGTACCGGCTGTGCCTTCCGTTGAGCCTCCTGCTCCGGTGTTGGTTGAGGGTGAGTTGGAGTACGTTGTGGAAAAGATCTTAGACTCTCGTGTTTCCAGACGGAAACTCCAGTATCTGGTCAAATGGAAGGGATACGGTCAGGAGGATAATTCTTGGGTCACTGCCTCTGATGTTCATGCCTCCGATCTTGTCCGTGCCTTTCATAGGGCTCATCCTGATCGCCCTGGTGGTTCTGGTGAGGGTTCGGTGCCCCCTCCTTGAGGGGGGGGTACTGTTGTGAAATTGGATTCTGGGCTCCCCCGGTGGCCACTTGTGGAATTGTACTTGTGTGCATCATCCCCTCTGTTCACCTGCTCCTATCAGGATGTGGGAGTCGCTATATAACCTTGCTCCTCTGTCAGTTTCATGCTGGTCAACAATGTAATCAGAAGCCTTCTGTGCATGTTCCTGCTACTAGACAACTCCCAGCTAAGTTGGACTTTTGTCCTTGTGTGTTTTTGCATTTTGTTCCTGTTCACAGCTGCTGTTTCGTTACTGTGTCTGGAAAGCTCTTGTGAGCGGAAATTGCCACTCTGGTGTTATGAGTTAATGCTAGAGTCTTAAAGTAATTTCTGGATGGTATTTTGATAGGGTTTTCTGCTGACCATGAAAGTGCCCTTTCTGTCTTCATGCTATCTAGTAAGCGGACCTCGATTTTGCTAAACCTATTTTCATACTACGTTTGTCATTTCATCTGAAATCACCGCCAATATATGTGGGGGCCTCTGTCTGCCTTTTGGGAAAATTTCTCTAGAGGTGAGCCAGGACTGTCTTTTCCTCTGCTAGGATTAGGTAGTTCTCCGGCTGGCGCTGGGCATCTAGGGATAAAAAACGTAGGCATGCTACCCGGCCACTTCTAGTTGTGCGGCAGGTTTAGTTCATGGTCAGTATAGTTTCCATCTTCCAAGAGCTAGTTTCATATATGCTGGGCTACGTTCTCTCGCCATTGAGAATCATGACAGAGATACATGATAAGATCCTGTCTGCAGCCACCACTAGGGGGAGCTCCCTGTATACAGAGATACACAATAAGATCCTGTCTGCAGCCACCACTAGGGGGAGCTCCCTGTATACAGAGATACATGATATGATCCTGTCTGCAGCCACCACTAGGGGGAGCTCCCTGTATACAGATATACATGATAAGATCCCGTCTGCAGTCACCACTGGGGGGAGCTCCCTGTATACAGAGATACATGATAAGATCCTGTCTGCAGCCACCACTAGGGGGAGCTCCCGGTATACAGAGATACAGGATAAGATCCTGTCAGCAGCCACCACTAGGGGGAGCTCCCTGCATACAGAGATACATGATAAGATCCTGTCTGCAGTTACCACTAGGGGGAGCTCCCTGTATACAGAGATACATGATAAGATCCTGTCTGCAGTCACCACTAGGGGGAGCTCCCTGTATACAGAGATACATGATAAGATTCTGTCTGCAGTCACCACTAGGGGGAGCTCCCTGTATACAGAGATACATGATAAGATCCTGTCTGCAGCCACCACTAGGGGGAGCTCCCTGTATACAGAGATACACGATAAGATCCTGTCTGCAGCCACCACTAGGGGGAGCTCCCTGTATACAGAGATACACGATAAGATCCTGTCTGCAGCTACCACTAGGGGGAGCTCCCTGTATACAGAGATACATGATAAGATCCTGTCTGCAGCTACCACTAGGGGGAGCTCCCTGTATACAGAGATACATGATAAGATCCTGTCTGCAGCCACCACTAGGGGGAGCTCCCTGTATACAGAGATACATGATAAGATCCTGTCTGCAGCCACCACTAGGGGGAGCTCCCTGTATACAGAGATACATGATAAGATCCTGTCTGCAGCTACCACTAGGGGGAGCTCCCTGTATACAGAGATACATGATAAGATCCTGTCTGCAGCCACCACTAGGGGGAGCTCCCTGTATACAGAGATACATGATAAGATCCTGTCTGCAGCCACCACTAGGGGGAGCTTCCTGTATACAGAGATACATGATAAGATCCTGTCTGCAGTCACCACTAGGAGGAGCTCCCTGTATACAGAGATACATGATAAGATCCTGTCTGCAGTCACCACTAGGAGGAGCTCCCTGTATACAGAGATACATGATAAGATCCTGTCTGCAGTCACCACTAGGGGGAGCTCCCTGTATACAGAGATACATGATAAGATCCTGTCTGCAGTCACCACTAGGGGGAGCTCCCTGTATACAGAGATACATGATAAGATACGTTATCGAGTGCAGCTCTGGAATATAATGGAGGATTTAACACAGTATAAATAATATAATGTTCACTCTTTATAATTTTTTTTTTTGCATTAACCCCAGACTGTTTTGACGAGTGATCAGATAAATATTAAAAAAAACCTGGAAATTCCTTCTTTTGCATGAAAATGAACTTAAAGGGGTTTTCTACTACATGGACAGCCCCTTCTCCATCTCTATACTGTCCTCGATGCCGATACTGTTCCAGCGATGTCAACCGTTACTCTCTGTGGAAATAACTCCCACAAAAATCCCTACAAATAGAGGGAGCTCTTCTTGGCTGATTCTCACCCAGGTTTTGCCGTTTTTACCTTGTTGTATGCTCTATTATTATTGAATTGTCAGGCGCCTTTTACTTCTCTCTAATAAGACATTCTCCAGACATTAATTCTCAGCTCTCAGGCTGTATTTGTGTAGGACTTTTTGTTGGACTTTTTGTTGGACTTTGTGTAGGACTTTTTGTTGGACTTTGTGTAGGACTTTTTGTTGGACTTTGTGTAGGACTTTTTGTTGGACTTTGTGTAGGACTTTTTTCCATGATTTATTCTTACCAGACATTGTATCCATTTTGCTATTATCCGCTGATTTTTGAACTGCATCTTCCTTTGGGATCGTTCCCCGTCTATAGATTTACCGCTACGCTGACTGTATTATATCCATTAATGCGCAATACAATCTTCTCTGCTTGATGAATGGCTCCTGCCACTTTGGTCTTCTGTGTGACACCGTCCTTTTATAGGTTGCTTATTCTGCTTGTATTTATCATCCGTAACGGTTAATTAATTTTACTTTGGCTGCTGGATTCTTGAGGTTCTTTCAGGCTGCTTTCTTTTAAGTTTTTTCTCACCCTAGAGCTGGATTCCCAGCTATTCTGCTCATTACTGCAGTATGATGTCCTCCAAGCTACTGCAACTTCTAGGAAGGGTTTTGTTTCACGCCAATGGTGGTTTACTGTTCAGTATTGCTGTATAATGTCCTCCTTGCTGCTGCTTTCTGGTAGTTGTTTTATCTCACCTAAGTTCAGGATGCACAGCTACACTGTTCAGTATTGAATGTCTATTATGCTGTGGCTGCTTTCTTGTAAGTTCTTATCTCACCCTGCAACTGATTTCACAGCTACAATGTGTTGTGGAATACAACTCAAAAGACAGGATCTTCAGGAAGATAAGGGTTATTATGGCACATTAAGAATTTTCTTCACACTTCAAGGAATGCTCAAAGATCAATGGATTCATCCCCTTGTATCCATTTATACCCTTAACACTGCACTTCATTGCTCATCCTCCTCTTGGTTGGTTACATGAACATACGGTTTTCATTATGGCTTCTGCGTAGAACATCCTTGTCCTGTGACAGGAAATAACACATATGCCGCAGGTATCCCACTTAGAAGACCCTGCCTCACCTACAGCGTGTGACTATGAGCGTGTAAGATTAGAATGTAATGTTTGGCCGTGAATTGTATAAATCCACCAATCCATCAATATTACAGTCACCATAGTCTTTGTCTCACACTTTATCAAATCACAGTCAAAGTTCCACCCCAATTTTTTTTCATTTTCAGTGATTATGGCAACAAACTTAAAGTAACAGCTCAACATAACATTTCTTTTTTCTACCTTTTGTGTCTTTATTTCTTTCAGCTCTATCGGCCCTGTTGTGCATCCAAAATTTTCGAAATAAATGGCCGTTTCTATTCTTATCTGCTAAATGTCCCTTTCCTAGCAGCACACTGCTTCTGCCCAGTGCTGCAGGCCCCTCTCTCTGCTCTCCTCTGTGCTTCCTGATAGAGGTAGACAGATCTCATCCTGGCAATTCTTATTTATATGGATGATGTGGCCATTATTAGTTGTGAATGTAGTGAGTACAACCAATATTCATTGCTATTTACAAACTCCACATTTATTTCCTGGTTCCTGGAGATCTTTAAAGCAAATCTCAACTGCATGAATAACAGAGCTGAGCATAGAATAGCTGAAATGTGTTACAATAGGCGGTCGGGGCAATGAGGAGGCCATGATGGTGTCTGGAGGATGTTTTATTAGACAGGGTCATAGGTGCACCTGACCATGCTCTAGTTACAGCATTAACACTAATGGAGGACGGAACCAGTGACCAGGAGGATACAGAAAGCCCTGGGGGTCATCATTAAGGGGTAATGGCTGCAAATCAGTGTAAATCATCAATAAGCCGTCCTGGCCCCCAACTCTGTATGTACATGGGAATAACCCTTTAAATTTAGCATGGTGACTGCCATGGTCCTGGGTTCGGACCATTGAGCCTCCGTTTCGTGGTCGGCTTCTCTGTCTGCAGAGCTACAGCTGTTCTCCGGATGTTTAGGTTCTGTTATCCTGGCTGCAGTCTGTTTAGCATAGCACAGGTGTTTTCATTTGACCTATCACCTCCTGGGTGCAGCTTTATATTCTGTCCCCCCGGCTGGTATTTCCTGCTGGTGATAGTTTCTTGTGGATGTTCAGCCATTCTTCTGTAGCTTAAATCCAGTCAGTGAAAGATCAGCTAGGGGTTATCTCTCTGCCGTTTATGCTTCTGTCACGGGAAGCCTAGGTGGGCAAGAGCTAATAACCCGGGCCCCTGCAATTTCCCTCAGACTAGGGAAATCCTGACTGACCCTCTACCTAGAGTTTACACTGATGGTGTGCATGTCTAGGCCTCCACCCTCTCCCTGTCTCCTGTTTCAACCCTAGACTGAAACCACCACCCAGTGAAGAGGTCATACACCAACACCCACAGTTAGCACAGACAAGGATAATGGAAAATATACACCACGCCGCAGTCACTCAGGAATACACTATAAATGTGCAGGGCAAAATAAATACAAATATAGGAAGGAGTAAATAAGACAAAGGGAAATACACCACCAGATACGATACTCCAACTCCTAGCTCACCACTCCAGACCGAGATAACAACGCACAAGACAGAAGCTATAATCGGCGACGCCCAATGATCAGGAGAACTATTTAAAGGCAGTGGGCGTGGCCCAGCTTCCAATCCGAGCACCATGTAAATTAACCCCGGACCAGCTAGATAAAATCTAGCCGACGCCACTGAGCACATAGTGGACAAAAGCGGAATTACTGCTGTCTGTCGAACGCCCTGGTATGAACAGCGTCCGACATGACAGTACCCCGCCTTCTACGAGGGACCCCAGGGCCCTCACGGCTTATAGGACCCGGCTTGTCCGGATGACGGCGGTGAAACATACTGACCAGCCGGTCCGCATGAACGTCCGAGGCTGGTACCCAGGACCTTTCCTCAAGCCCATAACCACGCCAGTGTACCAAGTACTGTAAATTGCGGCGCACTACACGAGAGTCAACCACCTTGGAGACTTCGAATTCCAAATTACCATCCACCAAGACTGGAGGTGGCATAGGCGCTGCGTCCACAGACCCCACCACCTTCTTTAGAAGAGACCTGTGGAACACGTTGTGTATGTTATACACCGTAGGAAGCTCCAATCGGTACGCTACAGGGTTAATGACGGCGGCGACCCTAAATGGACCAATAAACCTTGGACCCAATTTAAGGGATGGTATCTTGAGTCTTATGTTTTTTGTGGATAACCACACCCAGTCATCCACACTCAGGTCCGGACCTGGCACACGCCTACTGTCAGCCACACGTTTGTACCTAGCACCCACACTCAACAGGCGCTGTTTAACTCTCCTCCAGACTGATGATAATTTTGCTCCTAACTGGTCTTCCTCCGGGACGCCGGAAGAGCCCCTCTGACTCAAAGTACAAAATTGAGGATGTAGCCCGTAAACACAAAAGAACGGGGACTCCCCAGACGACTCCTGGCGGTGATTATTGATGGCAAACTCAGCCAAAGGAAGGAACGTCGACCACTCCTCCTGGTTATCTGAAACAAAGCAGCGTAGGTACTGTTCCAAATTTTGGTTCATACGCTCAGTCTGACCATTTGACTGAGGATGAAACGCCGAAGAATGAGACAACTTGATCCCCAGCCGTGAGCAAAATGCTTTCCAAAATTTTGCCACAAACTGACACCCCCTATCAGAGACGATGTCAGACGGAACCCCATGAAGTCTGACCACCTCCTGCACAAATACCTGAGACAGAGTCTTAGCGTTAGGCACCAAAGGCGAAGACACAAAGTGCGACATTTTTGAAAACCGATCAACAATCACCAAGATGACCTTGTTCCCAGCTGAGGAGGGCAAATCAGTGATAAAATCCATGGAGATTTCCGTCCATGGCTTACAAGGTACCTCAAGAGGAAGTAGTGTGCCAACAGGACGGGAGCGGGGCGTCTTAGCCCTAGCGCACGTGGTACAAGCTGACACGTATGAGACCACGTCCTGTCGGATCTTGGGCCACCAAAACCGACGTGACACCAACTCCAAGGTACCTCTAACCCCTGGGTGGCCAGCCAGGACAGTATCATGATGCTCCGCCAACACCTTTAGGCGGAGATGAAGCGGTACAAAAGATTTGTTGACGGGAAGCTGAGATGGTACCTCCTCCTGAGCCTCGGCAATCTCAGCCTCAACCTCAGTAGTGACAGCTGAAACCACAACACCCTTTTGGAGGATGGGTACTGGATCCTCCCGAGGTTCTCCCCCCGGAAAACACCTGGACAGAGCATCCGCCTTAGTGTTTTTAGACCCCGGTCTGTAAGTGACAACAAAGTTGAACCGCGTGAAAAACAATGCCCAGCGAGCCTGCCTGGGGGACAGACGCTTGGCTGACTCCAAATACAGCAGATTCTTATGGTCGGTAATAACAGTAACCTGATGAACCAAACCCTCCAAGAAGTGTCGCCATTCCTCAAAGGCCAACTTAATTGCCAACAACTCCCTGTTGCCGATATCGTAGATACGTTCGGCGGACGACAGTTTCTTGGAGAAATAGGCGCACGGATGCAAACCGCTCAAAGATGAGCCTTGTGACAACACCGCCCCCACACCAACCTCAGACGCATCGACTTCCACAACAAAAGGTTGATACGTCTGGCTGCACAAGAATGGGGGGGCTGAAACAAAACTGTTCTCAAGAAATTCAAATGCGCGCACAGCAGCCTCAGGCCAAACGGAGAAATTGGTACCCTTTTTAGTCATGTCAGTTAGCGGTTTAGCAATGATGGAAAAATCCTTGATAAATTTCCTATAGTAGTTAGAAAACCCAAGGAACCGCTGAAGAGCTTTTAGGTTATCAGGCAGTTCCCAATGCAGCACCGCTAGCACCTTGGCGGCGTCCATTTTATAACCAGAAGCAGACACAATATAACCCAAGAAAGGCAACTCTTGAACAGAAAATACACATTTCTCAAGTTTAGCATACAGCTTATTCTCTCTGAGAAGCTGTAACACCTGCCTGACATGATCTAAATGAGCATCACGGTCGCAAGAATATATGAGGATGTCATCTAGGTACACGATAACGAATTTCCCCAAAACATGCGAGAACACATCATTGATGAAATGTTGGAACACTGCAGGTGCGTTAGTCAACCCGAACGGCATCACCAAATTTTCAAAATGACCCTCAGGAGTATTAAAAGCCGTCTTCCACTCATCACCTTGACGGACTCTTATGAGGTTGTACGCCCCCCTGAGGTCAAGCTTGGTAAACCACTTAGCACCTGCCACCTGGTTGAACAAATCTGGTATCAGTGGCATAGGGTATGGATCACGAACCGTAATCTGGTTCAACTCCCTGAAATCCAAACACGGGTGTAATCCACCATCTTTCTTCTTCACGAAGAAGAACCCTGCTGCCACAGGCAAGGATGACGGCCTGATGTGCCCTTTGCTCAAGCTTTCAGCAATGTAATCTTTTAACGCTTGTCTCTCCGGACCGGAGATGTTAAACATCCTTGCTTTAGGCAATTTGGCCCCTGGTTTAAACCTGATAGAACAGTCATAAGGACGATGTAGTGGCAACTCTGAACAACCCTTTTCAGAGAACACATCCACAAAATCCAGAAGTGACTCCGGAACGCTTGAAGTCACCGCAGCCACACATGTGGCCAGGCAATTCTCCTGGCAGAACTCGCTCCACCGAATTATGTCCTGAGTTTTCCAGTCAATTACCGGGTTGTGCATAGACAACCAAGGAAAACCCAAAACCACCTGAGCAGGAAGATTCCTGAGCACCTTACATGTAACCCTCTCGGAATGTAGAACCCCAATGTGGAGTTTCACCTCAGCCACAAATTCAGTTATCTCCCCCTGAGAGAGAGGAGCAGCAATGATGGTGACCACGCGGATAGGATGAGACAGTTTTTCAATCCTAAAACCTGCTGTGCGCGCAAACTCCTGATCAATGAGATTTGTGGCAGAACCACTATCCACAAAAACAGTGATTGGCAGCTCTCTGCCAGCGATAATAACTTTGGCAGGGAGCATGCATTGAGAAACCACCATGGAGGATATACATAAGCTCAGATTGGCCTCCTCCACACCCTCTGAGCTTAGAAGTTTTCCGCCGTTGCGTTTTTCTTAGACAGCAGAGGAAGATGTTAATAAAATGACCAGTTTTACCGCAGTAAAAACAGGCTCCCTGCTTTCTGAGCTCAGGGTCTCGACGCTTCACATGTGACTCCCCTGCGACACCCCCCGTGGGCTCACCTGCAGCAACCTCACGTGAACCTAAACCCTCTCCCATAGGCGGTGTCTCATGCTCCCCCTGATGTAAATGGCGATCAATGCGGACAACCAGACTCATAGCGGAATCTAGTGAAGCAGGAGTCTCGTACATCAGAAGAGCTTTTTTAACCCTTCCAGAAACTCCATGAATAAACTGACTCCGCAGCACTGGATCATTCCACTGTGTGTCGACCGCCCAGCGACGAAATTCCGAACAGTAATCCTCTGCAACTCGCTCCCCCTGGTGAATAGTGCGTATCTTAGATTCTGCTAGAGCCATTCTGTCAGGTTCATCGTAGATTTTTCCAAGAGAGGAAAAAAAACTCTCCACAGAGTCAAATGCAGCAGAATCAGGTGGCAAAGAAAACGCCCATGCTTGGGGATCCCCGCTTAACAATGACAACACCAGGCCCACACGCTGAGCCTCATTACCCGAGGAGATTGGGCGCATACGGAAATATAGTTTGCAAGCTTCATGAAAAGAAACAAATTTACTGCGTTCCCCAGCAAACTTTTCAGGCAAAGGAAACTTAGGCTCAGCAACTCTTCCTGTCGCTCCAGCTTGCACATTAGATACTGCAAGAACCTGTTGCTGCACTGACCCCCTCAACTCAGGGACCTGTAGGGACAGCGCCTCCAACTGGCGGGTTATGGAAGTCATGGGATCCATGACAAAACCAAAAAAAGGAAACCCCCCTTTTTTTTTTTTTTTTTTTTAAGGCCGATTATAATGTCACGGGAAGCCTAGGTGGGCAAGAGCTAATAACCCGGGCCCCTGCAATTTCCCTCAGACTAGGGATATCCTGACTGACCCTCTCTCAGAGTTTACACTGATGGTGTGCATGTCCAGGCCTCCACCCTCACCCTGTCTCCTGTTTCAACCCTAGACTGAAACCACCACCCAGTGAAGAGATCATACACCAACACCCACAGTTAGCACAGACAAGGATAACGGAAAATATACACCACGCCGCAGTCACTCAGGAATACACTATAAATGCACAGGGCAAAATAAATACAAATATAGGAAGGAGTAAATAAGACAAAGGGAAATACACCACCAGATACGATACTCCAACTACTAGCTCACCACTCCAGACCGAGATAACAACGCACAAGACAGAAGCTATAATCGGCGACGCCCAATGTTCAGGAGAACTATTTAAAGGCAATGAGCATGGCCCAGCTTCCAATCCGAGCATCAGGTAAATTAACCCCGGAACAGCTAGATAAAATCTAGCCGACGCCACTGAGCGCATAGTGGACAAAAGTGGAATTACCGCTGTCTGTCGAATGCCCTGGTATGAACAGCGTCCGACATGACCGCTTCTTACCCACCCAGCACTTATCATCTAAGGCGGCATATTCTCTAACAGTACGTACTTAATCCTATATTTTGTATTTCATGGTTTGTTTTACTCACTCTGGGATCTGTTTCTATTTCAGCTCACTTTCTCTTCTGTAAGTTCTTTAGGAGGAACGTGAAGAATCTCGATGGCGTTTCAGGCAGCATAGGTCCAAGCTGCCATCTTCTAGTCTGTGGTTAGCGCTATCACAGCTCAGGAACCAGCAGGGACTGCGGGGTCAGGATCTCCAGTCTGTACAGGAACCGGCAGGGTCAGTGGCAGTTTTTTAGCATTTTACCTTTCTTTCCATGCGAGTTGCTACATAATCATAACAGTGACTTAGGGTACCGTCACATAGTCACACTTTGATCGCTACGACCGTACGATCCGTGACGTTCCAGCGATATCGTTACGATATCGCAGTGTCTGACACGCAGCAGCGATCAGGGATCCTGCTGAGAATCGTACGTCGTAGCAGATCGTATGGAACTTTCTTTCATCACTGGATCTCCCGCTGACATCGCTGGATCGTTGTGTGTGACAGCGATCCAGCGATGTGTTCGCTTGTAACCAGGGTAAACATCGGGTTACTAAGCGCAGGGCCGCGCTTAGTAACCCGATGTTTACCGTGGTTACCAGCGTAAAAGTAAAAAAAACCAAACACTACATACTCACATTCCGGTGTCTGTCCTCCGGCGTCTCAGCTTCTCTGCACTGTGAGCGCCGGCCAGCCAGAAAGCGAGCACAGCGGTGACGTCTGACGTCACCGCTCTGCTTTCCGGCCGCTGTGCTTACACAGTGGAGAGAAGCAGAACGCCGGGGGACAGACACCGGAATGTGAGTATGAACTGTTTGGTTTTTTTTACTTTTACGCTGGTAACCATGGTAAACATCGGGTTACTAAGCGCGGCCCTGCGCTTAGTAACCCGATGTTTACCCTGGTTACCCGGGGACTTCGGCATCGCTCCAGCGCCGTGATTGCAACGTGTGACCGCAGTCTACGACGCTGGAGTGATAATCATACGATCGCTGCGACGTCACGGATCGTGCCGTCGTAGCGATTAAAATGGTACTGTGTGACGGTACCCTTAACCTTCCCCCTTACTCGTGACTGTGAGACCTTACACTTCCATATCCTCACTATGTTATCTGATGTTACCCCCTCACGTGGTCGACATTAATCCTCAAACTTGTGTTGGAGGTAAGCGGCTAGAGCTCTGACCGGCACAAGCAGAGCTCGGTCACTTATGAAAACCACCCACCATTTTGGAGTTGATTTTTTTTATACCTTAGACTTTTTTCTATGTTTTATAACTTGGCCGGGTATATGGGCCGCACAGAGAATACATTTGAATTTGACGCGCCGCATTCCTTGCAGGATGAGATGAGATTTTAAGTGATTAGTATTTTTTTCTATACAAATTTTTGATGTTTTCTAACTCATGGTATCAAACCAACCACACAGTGAGAAAAACTCAAATAAATAATATTCACTATTAATGCAATTTAAAGACCTACTCAAAAAGAGAATATACAGAATCCGAAATATCAGAAACTTAAAATAATTTTATTGATTACAATGTTAAAAGCAAGGAGAAACGCACAGCAAGTAACATGAAAAATACCATAGTACAAAAAGATATTGAATTCATAATTGGAGGCACGGATCCCATAGCATATACATATATGAATGCCTCCCCCAAATAATCCTTATAACGAGCAGATTTATAGGCAGACTATAAAGGCTGAATAAAGTGCATAAGTAATATACAAGGGAGGATATGAATACCAATTTAACAGTGATCTGTGACTCCCCAGGACTCCGGAAGGTAGGGGGGGGGGGGGGTCACACTGAGAAACATTCGCAGGGAAGGAGCTGCCACTGAGGAATATCCACAGGGAAGGAGCCGCCACTGAGGAATATCCACAGGGAAGGAGCCGCCACTGAGGAATATCCACAGGGAAGGAGCCGCCACTGAGGAATATCCACAGGGAAGGAGCCGCCACTGAGGAATATCCACAGGGAAGAAGCCGCCACTGAGGAATATCCACAGGGAAGGAGCTGCCACTGAGGAATATCCACAGGGAAGGAGGCGCCACTGAGGAATATCCACAGGGAAGGAGCCGCCACTGAGAAACATTCACAGGAAAGGAGCCGCCACTGAGGAATATCCACAGGGAAGGAGCTGCCACTGAGGAATATCCACAGGGAAGAAGCCGCCACTGAGGAATATCCACAGGGAAGGAGCTGCCACTGAGGAATATCCACAGGGAAGGAGCTGCCACTGAGGAATATCCACAGGGAAGAAGCCGCCACTGAGGAATATCCACAGGGAAGCAGACGCCACTGAGGAATATCCACAGGGAAGGAGACGCCACTGAGGAATATCCACAGGGAAGAAGCCGCCACTGAGGAATATCCACAGGGAAGGAGCTGCCACTGAGAAATATCCACAGGGAAGCAGACGCCACTGAGGAATATCCACAGGGAAGGAGCTGCCACTGAGGAATATCCACAGGGAAGAAGCCGCCACTGAGGAATATCCACAGGGAAGGAGCTGCCACTGAGGAATATCCACAGGGAAGGAGGCGCCACTGAGGAATATCCACAGGGAAGGAGCCGCCACTGAGAAACATTCACAGGAAAGGAGCCGCCACTGAGGAATATCCACAGGGAAGGAGCTGCCACTGAGGAATATCCACAGGGAAGAAGCCGCCACTGAGGAATATCCACAGGGAAGAAGCCGCCACTGAGGAATATCCACAGGGAAGAAGCCGCCACTGAGGAATATCCACAGGGAAGGAGCTGCCACTGAGGAATATCCACAGGGAAGGAGCTGCCACTGAGGAATATCCACAGGGAAGAAGCCGCCACTGAGGAATATCCACAGGGAAGCAGACGCCACTGAGGAATATCCACAGGGAAGGAGACGCCACTGAGGAATATCCACAGGGAAGGAGACGCCACTGAGGAATATCCACAGGGAAGAAGCCGCCACTGAGGAATATCCACAGGGAAGGAGCTGCCACTGAGAAACATTCGCAGGGAAGGAGTTGCCACTGAGGATTATTTTCCACATTACTAGAGCCAATGAGACGCTGACGTATGCTCGATAGACGCGCTAATTACTGGACGTGTTCACACAAGGAGCCGCTTGTATCGCCCAGAACACGTGTCCAGTCTCCGCTCCTGATGGAAGACAAGTATCTGCCGGACAAAATCCTAAATGTGCAGGAAACAAACACCATCAACGTCCTCTCATCACGAGGGAATGTTACTGAGCGGGAAATATTCTAACGCCTCAAATCTCAGCTCATTGACTTCATCTCCTGGATATTAAGGAATTCAATGGCTAAATTAACAAAATAAATGATTTTCCTTCTTTCTGAGTCATGAATGAAGCTGCTTTTCTTATCTTGTTGTATAAGGCTACGTTCACATTTGCGTTGTTGGGCGCAGCGTCGTCAACGTAACGCACAACGCATGTCAAACGCATACACAACGCAGCGTTTTTTGACGCATGCGTTGTCCTATACAATTGAAGATCCAAAACGCCCCCCAAAAAATACATTTAGTCACAAGGCGCATGCGTCAAAAAACGCGGCTCAACGCAGGCAACTGCGCCCTATGCGTTTTCCATAGACACTAATGTGTTTTTTTTTGGCGCATTTACGACGCAGGTGCGTTGCATGCATTTTTCTTCGGAAATGTGACGCATCAAAACTGCAACCTGTAGCGTCGTCCGCGCCCTGTCTGGTGCGCCAAAAAGAGCATGCGTCATACAACGCATACCGGCGCATGTCCATGCGCCCCCCATGTTAAAGATAGAGGCGCATGACGCATGCGTCGGTATGCGTCGATGACGCTGCGCCCAACAACGCAAATGTGAACGTAGCCTAACTGGTTGGACAAAGCATAAAATCTTTCATCAGATACAAGCGACTTAGGGTACTGTCACACTCTGCAACTTTCCAAAGATCACGACCAGCGATACGACCTGGCCGTGATCGTTGGAAAGTCGTTGTGTGGTCGCTGGAGAGCTGTCACACAGACCGCTCTCCAGCGACCAACGAGGCCGAGGTCCCGGGTAACCAGGGTAAACATCGGGTTACTAAGCGCAGGGCCGCGCTGACTGAGTGCCGCCGTAAAGTGAAAGCAGATCACAGCGGTGACGTCACTGCTGTGCTCTGCTTTTACATTCCGGCCGGCAGTCAGTCAGAGCGGGAAGCAGACTGCAAGGGACCTGACGGACACCGGAATGTGAGTATGTACGTTTGTTTTTTTTTTTACTTTTACGATGGTAACCAGGGTAAACATCGGGTTACTAAGCGCGGCCCTGCGCTTAGTAACCCGATGTTTACCCTGGTTACCAGCGAACGCATCGTTGGATCGCTGTCACACACACCGATCCAACGATGACAGCGGGAGATCCAGCGACGAAAGAAAGTTTCAAACGATCTGCTACGACGTACGATTCTCAGCAGGGTCCCTGATCGCTGCTGCGTGTCAGACACAGCGATATCGTATGGATATCGCTGGAACGTCACGGATCGTACCGTCGTAGCGACAAAAGTGCCACTGTGAGACGGTACCCTTAAGGCCAAAAAAAACAACAGAAATCTGATCAGGAGAAACATCGGCCATTAGGGACATTGTGTGCAGATCCTACAGTCAGTGAGGAGAGATAATTGTGGACATAAGTAATCCTGTCATCAAAGAGGCGCTAACAATGGGCAGGGGAGATAATGGCCCTGACAGACCGGTTGTCTCCAGGCCATGGTGGGGACATCACCAGCCAGGAAGCACCAGGAATACGTCCAGGTCATATACATCATAAAAATCCCAATCTGATGTCAACGCGATCCACAGACAAAACTCCAGACATCACTGCCCATGCTCACAAGTGTCTGAAGGACTTCCATTAATAATGGTAGTCGCCGGTCTTTCCCTGAACACACGGCTTCTGTACAGGAGTATAAGATGACTTGGCCAGGAAACCATGAGATTGTGCTGCACCTCTTACACCATGTCTGTCGTTCTCGTCTCATCGGGATAGTCTTGACTCATCGCTATTACTGGGGCTGCCATAATCTTATCTTATTACTTCACATAATCACAGTCAAGCAAGTACATTGTGTTCTTGGAGGAGCTGCAGCCCTGAGTCACATACACTCCAGCCAGCGAGGTGCAATGCTCTGCAGCCATCCTAGTAACATGGCAGCAGTCAGTGTTACCTGTCATGCCATGGCCAACCTCAGGATAAAGCTTACCGGCACCGCTCACCGTGCCGCGAGTCTCCCCTTACCCCCACACCAGTGAGCCGTGCAGCGAGTCTCCCCTTACCCCCACACCAGTGAGCCGTGCAGCGAGTCTCCCCTTACCCCTACACCAGTGAGCCGTGCCGCGAGTCTCCCCTTACCCCCACACCAGTGAGCCGTGCAGCGAGTCTCCCCTTACCCCCACACCAGTGAGCCGTGCCGCGAGTCTCCCCTTACCCCCACACCAGTGAGCCGTGCAGCGAGTCTCCCCTTACCCCCACACCAGTGCTTTGTGCCGCGAGTCTCCCCTTACCCCCACACCAGTGCTTTGTGCCGCGAGTCTCCCCTTTCCCCCACACCAGTGAGCCATGCGGCGAGTCTCCCCTTACCCCCACACCAGTGCTTTGTGCCACGAGTCTCCCCTTACCCCCACACCAGTGAGCCATGCGGCGAGTCTCCCCTTACCCCCACACCAGTGAGCCGTGCAGCGAGTCTCCCCTTACCCCCACACCAGTGAGCCGTGCCGCGAGTCTCCCCTTACCCCCACACCAGTGCTTTGTGCCACGAGTCTCCCCTTACCCCCACACCAGTGAGCCATGCAGCGAGTCTCCCCTTACCCCCACACCAGTGCTTTCTGCCGCGTGTCTCCCCTTACCCCCACACCAGTGCTTTGTGCCACGAGTCTCCCCTTACCCCCACACCAGTGAGACATGCAGCGAGTCTCCCCTTACCCCCACACCAGTGCTTTGTGCCGCGAGACTCCCCTTACCCCCACACCAGTGCTTTGTGCCATGAGTCTCCCCTTACCCCCACACCAGTGAGACATGCAGCGAGTCTCCCCTTACCCCCACACCAGTGCTTTGTGCCGCGAGTCTCCCCTTACCCCCACACCAGTGAGCCGTGCCGCGAGTCTCCCCTTACCCCCACACCAGTGAGCCGTGCAGCGAGTCTCCCCTTACCCCCACACCAGTGAGCTGTGCCGCGAGTCTCCCCTTACCCCTACACCAGTGCTTTGTGCCGCGAGTCTCCCCTTACCCCTACACCAGTGAGCCATGCGGCGAGTCTCCCCTTACCCCCACACCAGTGCTTTGTGCCACGAGTCTCCCCTTACCCCCACACCAGTGAGCCATGCGGCGAGTCTCCCCTTACCCCCACACCAGTGCTTTGTGCCACGAGTCTCCCCTTACCCCCACACCAGTGAGCCATGCAGCGAGTCTCCCCTTACCCCCACACCAGTGCTTTTTGCCGCGAGTCTCCCCTTACCCCCACACCAGTGCTTTGTGCCATGAGTCTCCCCTTACCCCCACACCAGTACTTTGTGCCACGAGTCTCCCCTTACCCCTACACCAGTGCTTTGTGCCGCAAGTCTCCCCTTACCCCCACACCAGTGAGCCGTGCAGCGAGTCTCCCCTTACCCCCACACCAGTGCTTTGTGCCACGAGTCTCCCCTTACCCCCACACCAGTGCTTTGTGCCATGAGTCTCCCCTTACCCCCACACCAGTGCTTTGTGCCACGAGTCTCCCCTTACCCCTACACCATTGCTTTGTGCCGCGAGTCTCCCCTTACCCCTACACCAGTGCTTTGTGCCATGAGTCTCTCCTTACCCCACCAGTGCTTTGTGCCATGAGTCTCCCCTTACCCCCACCCCAGTGAGCCGTGCAGCGAGTCTCCCCTTACCCCCACACCAGTGCTTTGTGCCGCGAGTCTCCCCTTACCCCCACACCAGTGCTTTGTGCCACGAGTCTCCCCTTACCCCCACACCAGTGCTTTGTGCCACGAGTCTCCCCTTACCCCTACATCAGTGCACTGTGGCACGGGGCAGTAACCGTGGGTGGGGTACATGAATATGGGGGTCCTGGCTGGGTGTGTGGCCTTCGTCTATGGGGGCGCTATACCCTTCCAGGCCGCATTATGCCAGGACCAGATGTTGAGAGGTTCAATGAGGCAGACCACCAGTCAAAAATAAAGTCTTTTACTCAGCAGTCAGTTGGTGGGAGCCATGCACAGTGGATTGTGGGGGCCAGATCTTCACACGATTCCTTTAGAATATGGAGCATCTTCACACAGGGTCTCGCTACTTCTTCCAAGTTTTCTTGTTTCTACCTCAAGTTCCTCTGTCTTCACCACACTCCAGCACAATGCTACAGTCCAGTAACAGAGGCCGTTCCTCACCCACGGTTCTGCGTCCTTTTTTCCTTATGGCCGTTACTTAGCTTCCCTGCCACTGACTTTCTGGCCCTTCTATGTCTTCGTCTCTCGTCCTCTGCTCCATCCTGGCCCGTTAGCTCTCTGAGTTACAAACTCGGGGCCGTACTGCTAAGCGTCCTCTCCCAGGACCTGTCTCTGTGCACCACTCTGTCCTTCGGTCACTTTCCTTCCTCTAGTCCGGATCTTGCTATCCGCGATCTCAGTCTCCACTCGTGTCAGGGACACCCACGTCACGTGGCACTACTCATTATCCAGACCATAGGTCTGCTTCTAACGCACACCAGGCCCTATCTGACTTCCTGACAGGAACCTGTCTCTGCCCCTTCACATTATCCCCTCCCACTCTGGACTAATCCCAAACATTAATCATAACCCCCCTACTGTCAGGCAAAATACAATCGATCACTAATAATGCAAGTCACAATACACAATAAAGCAATACGTGGGCGGTATGTCCATCTCCTTACACAAGGATGCTGGCAGCGTGGACCTTCAGTCACTCCACGCACACACTGTATGGGTCGCACAACTGTTACAATGACATTTATAGACAATACAACAGTGAACAGATTTTCTCCAAGTGCGATTCATTAGTCCCCGAGCTTCTGTAGATCCACCGCGCCTCAGGACCCGCGATACAGCCATGTTACGGCACCAACAGACACATTACCGCAGCTCCTTCACCATTAAACCATGTGCTGATTGCCCGGCTAACGCTGTGACGCCAACTGGGACCGCGGCCGCTGCATAACTGGATCCAATGACAAATTTAGTGTGAAACCAATAATGCATCCCAATCACACAGGTCGGTGGCCATAATGCCGCTGTCGGGAGCCTTACCGCATACTACGTCCAGCGCATAACACCACTGGCGCTCCTACCACAGACAGCCTCTGAGCTGTTGAAAGAAACCCGTCACATGCGAAAATATTATCAGGCAGGAATGGGGTTAATTTACAGGCTAAGGGTATGTGCACACGCTGCGGATCCGCAGCGGTTTCCCATGAGTTTGCAGTATACAGTAATGTAAACCTATGGGAAACAAAATCCGCTGTGCACATGCTGCGGAAAAAACTGCGCGGAAACGCAGCGGTTTATATTCCGCAGCATGTCAATTCTTTGTGCGGATTCCGCTGCGGGTTTACACCTGCTCCAATAGAAAACTGCAGGGGTATACCCGCAGCGGAATCTGCAACAGAAACTGCGATAATCCGCAGCAAAAACCGCAGCGGTTTTGCACTGCGGATTTATCAAATCCGGTGCGGAAAAATCCGCAGCCCTCAGATACATGTGCACATACCCTAATACTGTTCCAAAGCTGCCCGGCCGCTGCCCTGGAAGGCTGTGTACCCGGAGAAAATGAGCGCCTCGGGCTGTCAGTCACAAAGGCGCGGCTGGCACAGGTTCAGTCACTGCTCCGAACATGGGGAGCTGCACCTGTAACCATAACCCTGTCACTAACTGACAGCCGGCTCAGTGGTGTATTAGTACAGAGCCATCATACTGTGCCGGGGTGCGCTTACCAGCACTGCTTACTATACAGTACATGCCTCAGTGACTGTGTCCGCCCTGGCTGGCTGCACCTCTATGACTGACAGCCATCTTAGAAGTGCAGTAGTATAGAGCCGTCAGTCATACTGTGCCGGGGTGCGCTTACCAGTACTGCTCACTATACATGCCGTAGTGACTGTGTCCGCCCTGGCTGGCTGCACCTCTATGACTGACAGCCGGCTCAGCGGTGTATTAGTACAGAGCCGTCAGTCAGACTTTGCCGGGGTGCGCTTACCAGCACTGCTCACTATACATGCCTCAGTGACTGTGTCCGCCCTGGCTGGCTGCACCTCTATGACTGACAGCCGGCTCAGTGGTGTATTAGTACAGAGCCATCGGTCAGACTGTGCCAGGGTGCGCTTACCAGCACTGCTCACTATACATGCCTCAGTGACTGTGTCCGCCCTGGCTGGCTGCACCTCTATGACTGACAGCCGGCTCAGCGGTGTATTAGTACAGAGCCGTCAGTCAGACTTTGCCGGGGTGCGCTTACCAGCACTGCTCACTATACATGCCTCAGTGACTGTGTCCGCCCTGGCTGGCTGCACCTCTATGACTGACAGCCAGCTCAGTGGTGTATTAGTACAGAGCCATCGGTCAGACTGTGCCAGGGTGCGCTTACCAGTACTGCTCACTATACATGCCGCAGTGACTGTGTCCGCCCTGGCCGGCTCACTCTATGACTGACAGCCGGCTCAGCAGTGCATTAGTACAGAGCTGTCAGTCAGACTGTGCCGGGGTGCACTTACCAGCACCGCTCACTATACATGCCTCAGTGACTGTGTCCGCCCTGGCAGGCCGCACCTCTATGACTGACAGCCAGCTCAGCGGTGTATTAGTACAGAGCCGTCAGTCAGACTTTACCGGGGTGCGCTTACCAGCACTGCTCACTATACATGCCTCAGTGACTGTGTCCGCCCTGGCTGGCTGCACCTCTATGACTGACAGCCAGCTCAGTGGTGTATTAGTACAGAGCCGTCAGTCAGACTGTGCCGGGGTGTGCTTACCAGCACTGCTCACTATACATGCTGCAGTGACTGTGTCCGCCCTGGCCGGCCGCACCTCTATGACTGACAGCCGGCTCAGCAGTGCATTAGTACAGAGCCGTCAGTCAGACTGTGCCGGGGTGCGCTTACCAGCACTGCTCACTATACATGCTGCAGTGACTGTGTCCGCCCTGGCAGGCCGCACCTCTATGACTGACAGCCGGCTCAGCAGTGCATTAGTACAGAGCTGTCAGTCAGACTGTGCCGGGGTGCGCTTACCAGCACTGCTCACTATACATGCTGCAGTGACTGTGTCCGCCCTGGCAGGCCGCACCTCTATGACTGACAGCCGGCTCAGCAGTGCTTTAGTACAGAGCCGTCAGTCAGACTGTGCCGGGGTGCGCTTACCAGCACTGCTCACTATACATGCTGCAGTGACTGTGTCCGCCCTGGCAGGCCGCACCTCTATGACTGACAGCCGGCTCAGCAGTGCATTAGTACAGAGCCGTCAGTCAGACTGTGCCGGGGTGCGCTTACCAGCACTGCTCACTATACATGCTGCAGTGACTGTGTCCGCCCTGGCAGGCCGCACCTCTATGACTGACAGCCGGCTCAGCAGTGCATTAGTACAGAGCTGTCAGTCAGACTGTGCTGGGGTGCGCTTACCAGCACTGCTCACTATACATGCTGCAGTGACTGTGTCCGCCCTGGCAGGCCGCACCTCTATGACTGACAGCCGGCTCAGCAGTGCATTAGTACAGAGCCGTCAGTCAGACTGTGCCGGGGTGCGCTTACCAGCACTGCTCATTATACATGCCGCAGTGACTGTGTCCGCCCTGGCAGGCCGCACCTCTATGACTGACAGCCGGCTCAGCAGTGCATTAGTACAGAGCTGTCAGTCAGACTGTGCCGGGGTGTGCTTACCAGCACTGCTCACTATACATGCTGCAGTGACTGTGTCCGCCCTGGCAGGCCGCACCTCTATGACTGACAGCCGGCTCAGCAGTGCATTAGTACAGAGCCGTCAGTCAGACTGTGCCGGGGTGTGCTTACCAGCACTGCTCACTATACATGCTGCAGTGACTGTGTCCGCCCTGGCCGGCCGCACCTCTATGACTGACAGCCGGCTCAGCAGTGCATTAGTACAGAGCCGTCAGTCAGACTGTGCCGGGGTGTGCTTACCAGCACTGCTCACTATACATGCTGCAGTGACTGTGTCCGCCCTGGCCGGCCGCACCTCTATGACTGACAGCCGGCTCAGCAGTGCATTAGTACAGAGCCGTCAGTCAGACTGTGCCGGGGTGTGCTTACCAGCACTGCTCACTATACATGCTGCAGTGACTGTGTCCGCCCTGGCCGGCCGCACCTCTATGACTGACAGCCGGCTCAGCAGTGCATTAGTACAGAGCCGTCAGTCAGACTGTGCCGGGGTGTGCTTACCAGCACTGCTCACTATACATGCTGCAGTGACTGTGTCCGCCCTGGCCGGCCGCACCTCTATGACTGACAGCCGGCTCAGCAGTGCATTAGTACAGAGCCGTCAGTCAGACTGTGCCGGGGTGTGCTTACCAGCACTGCTCACTATACATGCTGCAGTGACTGTGTCCGCCCTGGCCGGCCGCACCTCTATGACTGACAGCCGGCTCAGCAGTGCATTAGTACAGAGCTGTCAGTCAGACTGTGCCGGGGTGTGCTTACCAGCACTGCTCACTATACATGCTGCAGTGACTGTGTCCGCCCTGGCCGGCCGCACCTCTATGACTGACAGCCGGCTCAGCAGTGCATTAGTACAGAGCCGTCAGTCAGACTGTGCCGGGGTGTGCTTACCAGCACTGCTCACTATACATGCCGCAGTGACTGTGTCCGCCCCGGCCGGCCGCACCTCTATGACTGACAGCCGGCTCAGCAGTGCATTAGTACAGAGCCGTCAGTCAGACTGTGCCGGGGTGTGCTTACCAGCACTGCTCACTATACATGCTGCAGTGACTGTGTCCGCCCTGGCCGGCCGCACCTCTATGACTGACAGCCGGCTCAGCAGTGCATTAGTACAGAGCTGTCAGTCAGACTGTGCCGGGGTGTGCTTACCAGCACTGCTCACTATACATGCTGCAGTGACTGTGTCCACCCTGGCAGGCCGCACCTCTATGACTGACAGCCGGCTCAGCAGTGCATTAGTACAGAGCTGTCAGTCAGACTGTGCCGGGGTGTGCTTACCAGCACCGCTCACTATACATGCTGCAGTGACTGTGTCCGCCCTGGCAGGCCGCACCTCTATGACTGACAGCCGGCTCAGCACTGCATTAGTACAGAGCCGTCAGTCAGACTGTGCCGGGGTGTGCTTACCAGCACTGCTCACTATACATGCTGCAGTGACTGTGTCCGCCCCGGCAGGCTGACAGTCCGAGACCTTCATGTTCTCCCAGTCGCCGGGCTTCAGGGTATCAGGAACGCCATTGCCCTACATATTAACGCCTCGTCTGCAGATATCTAGTGTTTGGGATGTGACAGGCTCCTTTTACACCAAGTACTAATTACACAGCCGGCAGAGATGTGGACCTGAGCGAGGCCCCGACATAACCCGTCCTATCAATCTATTAGGCTACGTTCACAATTGCGGCCAGCGCCGCAGCGTCGGGCGCCGCAGCGGCGCCGCATGCGTCATGCGCCCCTATATTTAACATGGGGGCGCATGGACATGCGGCGCACTTGCGTTTTGCGCCGCATGCGTCGCTGCGGCGCCCGCGTCGGGGCGCAGAGGACGCAGCAAGTTGCATTTTTGCTGCGTCCAAATTCAATGAAAAAAACGACGCATGCGGCGCAAAACGCAGCGTTGTGCATGCGTTTTGCTGCGTTTTTGTTTGCGTTGTGCGCTGCGGCGCCGACGCTGCGGCGCACAACGCAAATGTGAACGTAGCCTTAATGCTCCTCTTACCGGGACAGATATTATTACACCCCGGGCCCAAACCGAACTGTGGGGGCCACAGCCAAAAGCTCTTCAGACTTCAGCAGATCATGGCGTCTGCTCCCCAACCCGACATCTGACCCTCCGCCGCCCCAGCACTGGAGGCCGAGATCAGGGATCATGGTGGGGTCAGTGATATCAGAGAAAAGGCGACATAACACTACAGCTGTGACCGAACCTCATGGGGGCAACATCCACCCGAGTCACAAGCATCAGACCTCGTCCACACGGGACATTATACAGAAACATGGATCCTACTGGTCACATCACAAGTGCACAGGATCACTAATGATCAACTGCACCGACCGCCAGTCCTGTCACTGTATCACCAGACATTACACCGTACGTGACTGATATCAGCCCCTCTTATAACGCTCCTGTACTGATATAACCCCCAGACATTACATCGTATGTGACTGATATCAGCCTCTTATAACGCTCCAGCACTGATATAACCTCCAGACATTACATCATATGTGACTGATATCAGCCCCTCTTATAACGCTCCAGTACTGATATAACCTCCAGACATTACATCATATGTGACTGATATCAGCCCCTCTTATAACGCTCCAGTACTGATATAACCCCAGACATTACACCATATGTGACTGATATCAGCCCCTCTTATAACGCTCCAGTGCTGATATAACCTCCAGACATTACACCGTATGTGACTGATATCAGCCTCTTATAACGCTCCAGTACTGATATAACCCCCAGACATTACATCATATGTGACTGATATCAGCCCCTCTTATAACGCTCCAGTACTGATATAACCTGCAGACATTACACCATATGTGACTGATATCAGCCCCTCTTATAACGCTCCAGTACTGATATAACCCCAGACATTACACCATATGTGACTGATATCAGCCTCTTATAACGCTCCAGTACTGATATAACCCCCAGACATTACACCGTATGTGACTGATATCAGCCTCTTATAACGCTCCAGTACTGATATAACCCCCAGACATTACATCATATGTGACTGATATCAGCCCCTCTTATAACGCTCCAGTACTGATATAACCCCAGACATTACACCATATGTGACTGATATCAGCCCCTCTTATAACGCTCCAGTACTGATATAACCTGCAGACATTACACCATATGTGACTGATATCAGCCCCTCTTATAATGCTCCAGTACTGATATAACCTCCAGACATTATACCATATGTGATATCAGCCTCTTATAACGCTCCAGTACTGATATAACCCCAGACATTACACCATATGTGACTGATATCAGCCCCTCTTATAACGCTCCAGTACTGATATAACCCCAGACATTACATCATATGTGACTGATATCAGCCCCTCTTATAACGCTCCAGTACTGATATAACCCCAGACATTACACCATATGTGACTGATATCAGCCCCTCTTATAAAGCTCCAGTACTGATATAACCCCAGACATTACACCATATGTGACTGATATCAGCCCCTCTTATAACGCTCCAGTACTGATATAACCCCCAGACATTACACCATATGTGACTGATATCAGCCCCTCTTATAACGCTCCAGTACTGATATAACCCCAGACATTACACCATATGTGACTGATATCAGCCCCTCTTATAACGCTCCAGTACTGATATAACCTCCAGACATTACACCATATGTGACTGATATCAGCCCCTCTTATAACGCTCCAGTACTGATATAACCCCCAGACATTACACCATATGTGACTGATATCAGCCCCTCTTATAACGCTCCAGTACTGATATAACCCCCAGACATTACACCATATGTGACTGATATCAGCCTCTCTTATAACGCTCCAGTACTGATATAACCCCAGACATTACACCATATGTGACTGATATCAGCCCCTCTTATAACGCTCCAGTACTGATATAACCTCCAGACATTACACCATATGTGACTGATATCAGCCTCTTATAACGCTCCAGTACTGATATAACCCCAGACATTACACCATATGTGACTGATATCAGCCCCTCTTATAACGCTCCAGTACTGATATAACCCCAGACATTGCACCATATGTGACTGATATCAGCCCCTCTTATAAAGCTCCAGTACTGATATAACCCCAGACATTACACCATATGTGACTGATATCAGCCCCTCTTATAACGCTCCAGTACTGATATAACCTCCAGACATTACACCATATGTGACTGATATCAGCCCCTCTTATAACGCTCCAGTACTGATATAACCCCCAGACATTACACCATATGTGACTGATATCAGCCCCTCTTATAACGCTCCAGTACTGATATAACCCCCAGACATTACACCATATGTGACTGATATCAGCCCCTCTTATAACGCTCCAGTACTGATATAACCCCAGACATTACACCATATGTGATATCAGCCTCTTATAACGCTCCAGTACTGATATAACCCCCAGACATTACACCATATGTGACTGATATCAGCCCCTCTTATAACGCTCCAGTACTGATATAACCCCAGACATTACACCATATGTGATATCAGCCTCTTATAACGCTCCAGTACTGATATAACCCCCAGACATTACACCATATGTGATTGATATCAGCCCCTCTTATAACGCTCCAGTACTGATATAACACCCAGACATTACACCATATGTGACTGATATCAGCCCCTCTTATAACGCTCCAGTACTGATATAACCTCCAGACATTACACCATATGTGACTGATATCAGCCCCTCTTATAACGCTCCAGTACTGATATAACCTCCAGACATTACACCATATGTGACTGATATCAGCCCCTCTTATAACGCTCCAGTACTGATATAACCCCCAGACATTACACCATATGTGACTGATATCAGCCTCTCTTATAACGCTCCAGTACTGATATAACCTCCAGACATTACACCATATGTGACTGATATCAGCGCCTCTTATAACGCTCCAGTACTGATATAACCTCCAGACATTACACCATATGTGACTGATATCACCCTCTTATAACGCTCCAGTACTGATATAACCTCCAGACATTACACCATATGTGACTGATATCAGCGCCTCTTATAACGCTCCAGTACTGATATAACCTCCAGACATTACACCATATGTGACTGATATCACCCTCTTATAACGCTCCAGTACTGATATAACCCCAGACATTACACCATATGTGACTGATATCAGCCCCTCTTATAACGCTCCAGTGCTGATATAACCCCAGACATTACACCATATGTGACTGATATCAGCCCCTCTTATAATGCTCTAGTACTGATATAACCCCCAGACATTACACCATATGTGACTGATATCAGCCCCTCTTATAACGCTCCAGTACTGATATAACCCCCAGACATTACACCATATGTGACTGATATCATCCCCTCTTATAACGCTCCAGTACTGATATAACCCCCAGACATTACATCATATGTGACTGATATCAGCCCCTCTTATAACGCTCCAGTACTGATATAACCCCCAGACATTACATCATATGTGACTGATATCAGCCCCTCTTATAACGCTCCAGTACTGATATAACCCCAGACATTACACCATATGTGACTGATATCAGCCCCTCTTATAACGCTCCAGTACTGATATAACCCCCAGACATTACACCATACGTGACTGATATCAGCCCCTTATAACGCTCCAGTACTGATATAACCTCCAGACATTACATCATATGTGACTGATATCAGCCTCTTATAACGCTCCAGTACTGATATAACCCCCAGACATTACACCATATGTGACTGATATCAGCCCCTCTTATAACGCTCCAGTACTGATATAACCTCCAGACATTACACCATACGTGACTGATATCAGCCCCTCTTATAACGCTCCAGTACTGATATAACCCCCAGACATTACACCGTATGTGACTGATATCAGCCCCTCTTATAACGCTCCAGTACTGATATAACCCCCAGACATTACATCATATGTGACTGATATCAGCCCCTCTTATAACGCTCCAGTACTGATATAACCCCCAGACATTACACCATATGTGACTGATATCAGCCCCTCTTATAACGCTCCAGTACTGATATAACCTCCAGACATCACACCATACGTGACTGATATCAGCCCCTCTTATAACGCTCCAGTACTGATATAACCCCAGACATTACACCATACGTGACTGATATCAGCCCCTCTTATAACGCTCCAGTACTGATATAACCCCCAGACATTACACCATATGTGACTGATATCAGCCCCTCTTATAACGCTCCAGTACTGATATAACCCCCAGACATTACACCATACGTGACTGATATCAGCCCCTCTTATAACGCTCCAGTACTGATATAACCCCCAGACATTACACCATACGTGACTGATATCAGCCCCTCTTATAACGCTCCAGTACTGATATAACCCCAGACATTACACCATACGTGACTGATATCAGCCCCTCTTATAACGCTCCAGTACTGATATAACCCCCAGACATTACACCATATGTGACTGATATCAGCCCCTCTTATAACGCTCCAGTACTGATATAACCCCCAGACATTACACCATATGTGACTGATATCAGCCCCTCTTATAACGCTCCAGTACTGATATAACCTCCAGACATTACATCATATGTGACTGATATCAGCCCCTCTTATAACGCTCCAGTACTGATATAACCTCCAGACATTACATCATATGTGACTGATATCAGCCCCTCTTATAACGCTCCAGTACTGATATAACCCCAGACATTACACCATATGTGACTGATATCAGCCCCTCTTATAACGCTCCAGTACTGATATAACCTCCAGACATTACACCATATGTGACTGATATCAGCCTCTTATAACGCTCCAGTACTGATATAACCCCAGACATTGCACCATATGTGACTGATATCAGCCCCTCTTATAACGCTCCAGTACTGATATAACCCCCAGACATTACACCATACGTGACTGATATCAGCCCCTCTTATAACGCTCCAGTACTGATATAACCCCCAGATATTACACCGTATGTGACTGATATCAGCCCCTCTTATAACGCTCCAGTACTGATATAACCTCCAGACATTACACCATACGTGACTGATATCAGCCCCTCTTATAACGCTCCAGTACTGATATAACCTCCAGACATTACACCATATGTGACTGATATCAGCCTCTTATAAAGCTCCAGTACTGATATAACCCCAGACATTACACCATACGTGACTGATATCAGCCCCTCTTATAACGCTCCAGTACTGATATAACCCCAGACATTACACCATATGTGACTGATATCAGCCCCTTATAACGCTCCAGTACTGATATAACCCCAGACATTACACCATATGTGACTGATATCAGCCCCTCTTATAACGCTCCAGTACTGATATAACCCCCAGATATTACACCATATGTGACTGATATCAGCCCCTCTTATAACGCTCCAGTACTGATATAACCCCCAGACATTACATCGTATGTGACTGATATCAGCCCCTCTTATAACGCTCCAGTACTGATATAACCCCCAGATATTACACCGTATGTGACTGATATCAGCCCCTCATAACGCTCCAGTACTGATATAACCTCCAGACATTACACCATACGTGACTGATATCAGCCTCTTATAACGCTCCAGTACTGATATAACCCCCAGACATTACACCATATGTGACTGATATCAGCCTCTTATAACGCTCCAGTACTGATATAACCCCCAGACATTACACCATATGTGACTGATATCAGCCCCTCTTATAACGCTCCAGTACTGATATAACCTCCAGACATTACACCATATGTGACTGATATCAGCCCCTCTTATAACGCTCCAGTACTGATATAACCCCCAGACATTACACCATATGTGACTGATATCAGCCTCTCTTATAACGCTCCAGTACTGATATAACCCCAGACATTACATCATATGTGACTGATATCAGCCCCTCTTATAACGCTCCAGTACTGATATAACCCCCAGACATTACATCGTATGTGACTGATATCAGCCTCTTATAACGCTCCAGTACTGATATAACCCCCAGACATTACATCATATGTGACTGATATCAGCCCCTCTTATAACGCTCCAGTACTGATATAACCCCAGACATTACACCATATGTGACTGATATCAGCCCCTCTTATAACGCTCCAGTACTGATATAACCCCAGACATTACATCATATGTGACTGATATCAGCCCCTCTTATAACGCTCCAGTACTGATATAAGCTCCAGACATTACACCATATGTGACTGATATCAGCCCCTCTTATAACGCTCCAGTACTGATATAACCCCCAGACATTACATCATATGTGACTGATATCAGCCCCTCTTATAGCGCTCCAGTACTGATATAACCCCAGACATTACACCATATGTGACTGATATCAGCCCCTCTTATAACGCTCCAGTACTGATATAACCCCAGACATTACACCATATGTGACTGATATCACCCTCTTATAATGCTCCAGTACTGATATAACCTCCAGACATTACAGCATATGTGACAGATATCAGCCCCTCTTATAACGCTCCAGAACTGATATAACCTCCAGACATTACACCATATGTGACTGATATCAGCCCCTCTTATAACGCTCCAGTACTGATATAACCTCCAGACATTACACCATATGTGACTGATATCAGCCCCTCTTATAACGCTCCAGTACTGATATAACCCCCAGACATTACACCATATGTGACTGATATCAGCCCCTCTTATAACGCTCCAGTACTGATATAACCCCCAGACATTACACCATATGTGACTGATATCAGCCCCTCTTATAACGCTCCAGTACTGATATAACCTCCAGACATTACACCATATGTGACTGATATCAGCCCCTCTTATAACGCTCCAGTACTGATATAACCTCCAGACATTACATCATATGTGACTGATATCAGCCCCTCTTATAACGCTCCAATACTGATATAACCCCAGACATTACATCATATGTGACTGATATCAGCCCCTCTTATAACGCTCCAGTACTGATATAACCCCCAGACATTACATCATATGTGACTGATATCAGCCTCTCTTATAACGCTCCAGTACTGATATAACCTCCAGACATTACACCATATGTGACTGATATCAGCCCCTCTTATAACGCTCCAGTACTGATATAACCCCAGATATTACACCATATGTGACTGATATCAGCCCCTCTTATAACGCTCTAGTACTGATATAACCCCAGATATTACACCGTATGTGACTGATATCAGCCCCTCTTATAACGCTCCAGTACTGATATAACCCCCAGACATTACATCGTATGTGACTGATATCAGCCTCTTATAACGCTCCAGTACTGATATAACCTCCAGACATTACACCATATGTGACTGATATCAGCCTCTCTTATAACGCTCCAGTACTGATATAACCTCCAGACATTACACATATGTGACTGATATCAGCCCCTCTTATAACGCTCCAGTACTGATATAAACCCAGACATTACACCATATGTGACTGATATCAGCCTCTCTTATAACGCTCCAATACTGATATAACCCCCAGACATTACATCATATGTGACTGATATCAGCCCCTCTTATAACGCTCCAGTACTGATATAACCTCCAGACATTACACCATATGTGACTGATATCAGCCCCTCTTATAACGCTCCAGTACTGATATAACCCCCAGACATTACACCATATGTGACTGATATCAGCCCCTCTTATAACGCTCCAGTACTGATATAACCCCAGACATTACACCATATGTGACTGATATCAGCCCCTCTTATAACGATAACGCTCCAGTACTGATATAACCCCCAGACATTACATCGTATGTGACTGATATCAGCCCCTCTTATAACGCTCCAGTACTGATATAACCCCCAGACATTACATCGTATGTGACTGATATCAGCCTCTTATAACGCTCCAGTACTGATATAACCCCAGACATTACACCATATGTGACTGATATCAGCCTCTTATAACGCTCCAGTACTGATATAACCCCAGACATTACACCATACGTGACTGATATCAGTCCCTCTTATAACGCTCCAGTACTGATATAACCCCAGACATTACACCATACGTGACTGATATCAGTCCCTCTTATAACGCTCCAGTACTGATATAACCCCAGACATTGCACCATATGTGACTGATATCACCCTCTTATAACGCTCCAGTACTGATATAACCCCCAGACATTACACCATATGTGACTGATATCAGCCCCTCTTATAACGCTCCAGTACTGATATAACCTCCAGACATTACACCATATGTGACTGATATCAGCCCCTCTTATAACGCTCCAGTACTGATATAACCCCAGACATTACACCATATGTGACTGATATCAGCCCCTCTTTTAACGCTCCAGAACTGATATAACCCCCAGACATTACACCATATGTGACTGATATCAGCCCCTCTTATAACGCTCCAGTACTGATATAACCCCCAGACATTACACCATATGTGACTGATATCAGCCCCTCTTATAACGCTCCAGTATTGATATAACCTCCAGACATTACACCATATGTGACTGATATCAGCCCCTCTTATAACGCTCCAGTACTGATATAACCCCAGACATTACACCATATGTGACTGATATCAGCCTCTTATAACGCTCCAGTACTGATATAACCCCCAGACATTACACCATATGTGACTGATATCAGCCCCTCTTATAACGCTCCAGTACTGATATAACCTCCAGACATTACACCATATGTGACTGATATCAGCCCCTCTTATAACGCTCCAGTACTGATATAACCTCCAGACATTACATCATATGTGACTGATATCAGCCCCTCTTATAACGCTCCAGTACTGATATAACCTCCAGACATTACATCATATGTGACTGATATCAGCCCCTCTTATAGCGCTCCAGTACTGATATAACCCCAGACATTACACCATATGTGACTGATATCAGCCCCTCTTATAACGCTCCAGTCCTGATATAACCTCCAGACATTACACCATATGTGACTGATATCAGTCCCTCTTATAACGCTCCAGTACTGATATAACCTCCAGACATTACACCATATGTGACTGATATCAGCCCCTCTTATAACGCTCCAGTACTGATATAACCCCAGACATTACACCATATGTGACTGATATCAGCCCCTCTTATAACGCTCCAGTTCTGATATAACCTCCAGACATTACATCATATGTGACTGATATCAGCCCCTCTTATAGCGCTCCAGTACTGATATAACCCCAGACATTACACCATATGTGACTGATATCAGCCCCTCTTATAACGCTCCAGCACTGATATAACCACCAGACATTACACCATATGTGACTGATATCACCCTCTTATAACGCTCCAGTACTGATATAACCCCAGACATTACACCATATGTGACAGATATCAGCCCCTCTTATAACGCTCCAGAACTGATATAACCCCCAGACATTACACCATATGTGAGTGATATCAGCCCCTCTTATAACGCTCCAGTACTGATATAACCCCAGATATTACACCATATGTGACTGATATCAGCCCCTCTTATAACGCTCCAGTACTGATATAACCCCAGATATTACACCATATGTGACTGATATCAGCCCCTCTTATAACGCTCCAGTACTGATATAACCTCCAGACATTACACCATATGTGACTGATATCAGCCCCTCTTATAACGCTCCAGTACTGATATAACCCCCAGACATTACATCATATGTGACTGATATCAGCCCCTCTTATAACGCTCCAGTACTGATATAACCCCCAGACATTACACCATATGTGACTGATATCAGCCCCTCTTATAACGCTCCAGTACTGATATAACCTCCAGACATCACACCATACGTGACTGATATCAGCCCCTCTTATAACGCTCCAGTACTGATATAACCCCAGACATTACACCATACGTGACTGATATCAGCCCCTCTTATAACGCTCCAGTACTGATATAACCCCCAGACATTACACCATATGTGACTGATATCAGCCCCTCTTATAACGCTCCAGTACTGATATAACCCCCAGACATTACACCATACGTGACTGATATCAGCCCCTCTTATAACGCTCCAGTACTGATATAACCCCCAGACATTACACCATACGTGACTGATATCAGCCCCTCTTATAACGCTCCAGTACTGATATAACCCCAGACATTACACCATACGTGACTGATATCAGCCCCTCTTATAACGCTCCAGTACTGATATAACCCCCAGACATTACACCATATGTGACTGATATCAGCCCCTCTTATAACGCTCCAGTACTGATATAACCCCCAGACATTACACCATATGTGACTGATATCAGCCCCTCTTATAACGCTCCAGTACTGATATAACCCCCAGACATTACACCATATGTGACTGATATCAGCCCCTCTTATAACGCTCCAGTACTGATATAACCTCCAGATATTACACCATATGTGACTGATATCAGCCCCTCTTATAACGCTCCAGTACTGATATAACCTCCAGACATTACATCATATGTGACTGATATCAGCCTCTTTTATAACGCTCCAGTACTGATATAACCTCCAGACATTACATCATATGTGACTGATATCAGCCCCTCTTATAACGCTCCAGTACTGATATAACCTCCAGACATTACATCATATGTGACTGATATCAGCCCCTCTTATAACGCTCCAGTACTGATATAACCCCAGACATTACACCATATGTGACTGATATCAGCCCCTCTTATAACGCTCCAGTACTGATATAACCTCCAGACATTACACCATATGTGACTGATATCAGCCTCTTATAACGCTCCAGTACTGATATAACCCCAGACATTGCACCATATGTGACTGATATCAGCCCCTCTTATAACGCTCCAGTACTGATATAACCCCCAGACATTACACCATACGTGACTGATATCAGCCCCTCTTATAACGCTCCAGTACTGATATAACCCCCAGATATTACACCGTATGTGACTGATATCAGCCCCTCTTATAACGCTCCAGTACTGATATAACCTCCAGACATTACACCATACGTGACTGATATCAGCCCCTCTTATAACGCTCCAGTACTGATATAACCTCCAGACATTACACCATATGTGACTGATATCAGCCTCTTATAAAGCTCCAGTACTGATATAACCCCAGACATTACACCATACGTGACTGATATCAGCCCCTCTTATAACGCTCCAGTACTGATATAACCCCAGACATTACACCATATGTGACTGATATCAGCCCCTTATAACGCTCCAGTACTGATATAACCCCAGACATTACACCATATGTGACTGATATCAGCCCCTCTTATAACGCTCCAGTACTGATATAACCCCCAGATATTACACCATATGTGACTGATATCAGCCCCTCTTATAACGCTCCAGTACTGATATAACCCCCAGACATTACATCGTATGTGACTGATATCAGCCCCTCTTATAACGCTCCAGTACTGATATAACCCCCAGATATTACACCGTATGTGACTGATATCAGCCCCTCATAACGCTCCAGTACTGATATAACCTCCAGACATTACACCATACGTGACTGATATCAGCCTCTTATAACGCTCCAGTACTGATATAACCCCCAGACATTACACCATATGTGACTGATATCAGCCTCTTATAACGCTCCAGTACTGATATAACCCCCAGACATTACACCATATGTGACTGATATCAGCCCCTCTTATAACGCTCCAGTACTGATATAACCTCCAGACATTACACCATATGTGACTGATATCAGCCCCTCTTATAACGCTCCAGTACTGATATAACCCCCAGACATTACACCATATGTGACTGATATCAGCCTCTCTTATAACGCTCCAGTACTGATATAACCCCAGACATTACATCATATGTGACTGATATCAGCCCCTCTTATAACGCTCCAGTACTGATATAACCCCCAGACATTACATCGTATGTGACTGATATCAGCCTCTTATAACGCTCCAGTACTGATATAACCCCCAGACATTACATCATATGTGACTGATATCAGCCCCTCTTATAACGCTCCAGTACTGATATAACCCCAGACATTACACCATATGTGACTGATATCAGCCCCTCTTATAACGCTCCAGTACTGATATAACCCCAGACATTACATCATATGTGACTGATATCAGCCCCTCTTATAACGCTCCAGTACTGATATAAGCTCCAGACATTACACCATATGTGACTGATATCAGCCCCTCTTATAACGCTCCAGTACTGATATAACCCCCAGACATTACATCATATGTGACTGATATCAGCCCCTCTTATAGCGCTCCAGTACTGATATAACCCCAGACATTACACCATATGTGACTGATATCAGCCCCTCTTATAACGCTCCAGTACTGATATAACCCCAGACATTACACCATATGTGACTGATATCAGCCCCTCTTATAACGCTCCAGTACTGATATAACCCCAGACATTACATCATATGTGACTGATATCAGCCCCTCTTATAACGCTCCAGTACTGATATAAGCTCCAGACATTACACCATATGTGACTGATATCAGCCCCTCTTATAACGCTCCAGTACTGATATAACCCCCAGACATTACATCATATGTGACTGATATCAGCCCCTCTTATAGCGCTCCAGTACTGATATAACCCCAGACATTACACCATATGTGACTGATATCAGCCCCTCTTATAACGCTCCAGTACTGATATAACCCCAGACATTACACCATATGTGACTGATATCACCCTCTTATAATGCTCCAGTACTGATATAACCTCCAGACATTACAGCATATGTGACAGATATCAGCCCCTCTTATAACGCTCCAGAACTGATATAACCTCCAGACATTACACCATATGTGACTGATATCAGCCCCTCTTATAACGCTCCAGTACTGATATAACCTCCAGACATTACACCATATGTGACTGATATCAGCCCCTCTTATAACGCTCCAGTACTGATATAACCCCCAGACATTACACCATATGTGACTGATATCAGCCCCTCTTATAACGCTCCAGTACTGATATAACCCCCAGACATTACACCATATGTGACTGATATCAGCCCCTCTTATAACGCTCCAGTACTGATATAACCTCCAGACATTACACCATATGTGACTGATATCAGCCCCTCTTATAACGCTCCAGTACTGATATAACCTCCAGACATTACATCATATGTGACTGATATCAGCCCCTCTTATAACGCTCCAATACTGATATAACCCCAGACATTACATCATATGTGACTGATATCAGCCCCTCTTATAACGCTCCAGTACTGATATAACCCCCAGACATTACATCATATGTGACTGATATCAGCCTCTCTTATAACGCTCCAGTACTGATATAACCTCCAGACATTACACCATATGTGACTGATATCAGCCCCTCTTATAACGCTCCAGTACTGATATAACCCCAGATATTACACCATATGTGACTGATATCAGCCCCTCTTATAACGCTCTAGTACTGATATAACCCCAGATATTACACCGTATGTGACTGATATCAGCCCCTCTTATAACGCTCCAGTACTGATATAACCCCCAGACATTACATCGTATGTGACTGATATCAGCCTCTTATAACGCTCCAGTACTGATATAACCTCCAGACATTACACCATATGTGACTGATATCAGCCTCTCTTATAACGCTCCAGTACTGATATAACCTCCAGACATTACACATATGTGACTGATATCAGCCCCTCTTATAACGCTCCAGTACTGATATAAACCCAGACATTACACCATATGTGACTGATATCAGCCTCTCTTATAACGCTCCAATACTGATATAACCCCCAGACATTACATCATATGTGACTGATATCAGCCCCTCTTATAACGCTCCAGTACTGATATAACCTCCAGACATTACACCATATGTGACTGATATCAGCCCCTCTTATAACGCTCCAGTACTGATATAACCCCCAGACATTACACCATATGTGACTGATATCAGCCCCTCTTATAACGCTCCAGTACTGATATAACCCCAGACATTACACCATATGTGACTGATATCAGCCCCTCTTATAACGATAACGCTCCAGTACTGATATAACCCCCAGACATTACATCGTATGTGACTGATATCAGCCTCTTATAACGCTCCAGTACTGATATAACCCCAGACATTACACCATATGTGACTGATATCAGCCTCTTATAACGCTCCAGTACTGATATAACCCCAGACATTACACCATACGTGACTGATATCAGTCCCTCTTATAACGCTCCAGTACTGATATAACCCCAGACATTACACCATACGTGACTGATATCAGTCCCTCTTATAACGCTCCAGTACTGATATAACCCCAGACATTGCACAATATGTGACTGATATCACCCTCTTATAACGCTCCAGTACTGATATAACCCCCAGACATTACACCATATGTGACTGATATCAGCCCCTCTTATAACGCTCCAGTACTGATATAACCTCCAGACATTACACCATATGTGACTGATATCAGCCCCTCTTATAACGCTCCAGTACTGATATAACCCCAGACATTACACCATATGTGACTGATATCAGCCCCTCTTATAACGCTCCAGAACTGATATAACCCCCAGACATTACACCATATGTGACTGATATCAGCCCCTCTTATAACGCTCCAGTACTGATATAACCCCAGACATTACACCATATGTGACTGATATCAGCCCCTCTTATAACGCTCCAGTACTGATATAACCTCCAGACATTACATCATATGTGACTGATATCAGCCCCTCTTATAACGCTCCAGTACTGATATAACCCCCAGACATTACACCATATGTGACTGATATCAGCCCCTCTTATAACGCTCCAGTATTGATATAACCTCCAGACATTACACCATATGTGACTGATATCAGCCCCTCTTATAACGCTCCAGTACTGATATAACCCCAGACATTACACCATATGTGACTGATATCAGCCCCTCTTATAACGCTCCAGTACTGATATAACCCCCAGACATTACACCATATGTGACTGATATCAGCCCCTCTTATAACGCTCCAGTACTGATATAACCTCCAGACATTACACCATATGTGACTGATATCAGCCCCTCTTATAACGCTCCAGTACTGATATAACCTCCAGACATTACATCATATGTGACTGATATCAGCCCCTCTTATAACGCTCCAGTACTGATATAACCTCCAGACATTACATCATATGTGACTGATATCAGCCCCTCTTATAGCGCTCCAGTACTGATATAACCCCAGACATTACACCATATGTGACTGATATCAGCCCCTCTTATAACGCTCCAGTCCTGATATAACCTCCAGACATTACACCATATGTGACTGATATCAGTCCCTCTTATAACGCTCCAGTACTGATATAACCCCCAGACATTACACCATATGTGACTGATATCAGCCCCTCTTATAACGCTCCAGTATTGATATAACCTCCAGACATTACACCATATGTGACTGATATCAGCCCCTCTTATAACGCTCCAGTACTGATATAACCTCCAGACATTACACCATATGTGACTGATATCAGCCCCTCTTATAACGCTCCAGTACTGATATAACCCCAGACATTACACCATATGTGACTGATATCAGCCCCTCTTATAACGCTCCAGTCCTGATATAACCTCCAGACATTACATCATATGTGACTGATATCAGCCCCTCTTATAGCGCTCCAGTACTGATATAACCCCAGACATTACACCATATGTGACTGATATCAGCCCCTCTTATAACGCTCCAGCACTGATATAACCACCAGACATTACACCATATGTGACTGATATCACCCTCTTATAACGCTCCAGTACTGATATAACCCCAGACATTACACCATATGTGACAGATATCAGCCCCTCTTATAACGCTCCAGAACTGATATAACCCCCAGACATTACACCATATGTGAGTGATATCAGCCCCTCTTATAACGCTCCAGTACTGATATAACCCCAGATATTACACCATATGTGACTGATATCAGCCCCTCTTATAACGCTCCAGTACTGATATAACCCCAGATATTACACCATATGTGACTGATATCAGCCCCTCTTATAACGCTCCAGTACTGATATAACCTCCAGACATTACACCATATGTGACTGATATCAGCCTCTCTTATAACGCTCCAGTACTGATATAACCCCAGACATTACATCATATGTGACTGATATCAGCCCCTCTTATAACGCTCCAGTACTGATATAACCCCCAGACATTACATCATATGTGACTGATATCAGCCCCTCTTATAACGCTCCAGTACTGATATAACCCCCAGACATTACACCATATGTGACTGATATCAGCCCCTCTTATAACGCTCCAGTACTGATATAACCTCCAGACATTACACCATATGTGACTGATATCAGCCCCTCTTATAACGCTCCAGTACTGATATAACCTCCAGACATTACATCATATGTGACTGATATCAGCCCCTCTTATAACGCTCCAGTACTGATATAACCCCCAGTCATTACACCATATGTGACTGATATCAGCCCCTCTTATAACGCTCCAGTACTGATATAACCCCAGACATTACACCATATGTGACTGATATCAGCCCCTCTTATAACGCTCCAGTACTGATATAACCTCCAGACATTACACCACATGTGACTGATATCAGCCTCTTATAACGCTCCAGTACTGATATAACCCCAGACATTACACCATATGTGACTGATATCAGCCTCTTATAACGCTCCAGTACTGATATAACCTCCAGACATTACACCATATGTGACTGATATCAGCCCCTCTTATAGCGCTCCAGTACTGATATAACCCCCAGACATTACACCATATGTGACTGATATCAGCCCCTCTTATATCGCTCCAGTACTGATATAACCCCAGACATTACACCATATGTGACTGATATCAGCCCCTCTTATAATGCTCCAGTACTGATATAACCCCCAGACATTACATCATATGTGACTGATATCAGCCCCTCTTATAACGCTCCAGTACTGATATAACCCCAGACACTACACCATATGTGACTGATATCAGCCCCTCTTATAACGCTCCAGTACTGATATAACCCCAGACATTACACCATATGTGACTGATATCAGCCCCTCTTATAACGCTCCAGCACTGATATAACCTCCAGACATTACATCATATGTGACTGATATCAGCCCCTCTTATAACGCTCCAGTACTGATATAACCTCCAGACATTACATCATATGTGACTGATATCAGCCCCTCTTATAACGCTCCAGTACTGATATAACCCCCAGACATTACATCGTATGTGACTGATATCAGCCTCTTATAACGCTCCAGTACTGATATAAACCCAGACATTACACCATATGTGACTGATATCAGCCCCTCTTATAACGCTCCAGTACTGATATAACCCCAGACATTACACCATATGTGACTGATATCAGCCCTCTTATAACGCTCCAGTACTGATATAACCCCCAGACATTACATCATATGTGACTGATATCAGCCCCTCTTATAACGCTCCAGTACTGATATAACCTCCAGACATTATATCATATGTGACTGATATCAGCCTCTTATAACGCTCCAGTACTGATATAACCCCAGACATTACACCATATGTGACTGATATCAGCCCCTCTTATAACGCTCCAGTACTGATATAACCTCCAGACATTATATCATATGTGACTGATATCAGCCTCTTATAACGCTCCAGTACTGATATAACCCCCAGACATTACACCATATGTGACTGATATGAGCCCCTCTTATAACGCTCCAGTACTGATATAACCTCCAGACATTACATCATATGTGACTGATATCAGCCTTTTATAACGCTCCAGTACTGATATAACCCCCAGACATTACATCATATGTGACTGATATCAGCCCCTCTAATAACGCACCCGTACTGATATAACCCCCAGACATTACACCATATGTGACTGATATCAGCCCCTCTTATAACGCTCCAGTACTGATATAACCCCAGACATTACACCATATGTGACTGATATCAGCCCCTCTTATAACGCTCCAGTACTGATATAACCCCAGACATTACATCATATGTGACTGATATCAGCCCCTCTTATAACGCTCCAGTACTGATATAACCCCCAGACATTACTCCATATGTGACTGATATCAGCCCCTCTTATAACGCTCCAGTACTGATATAAACCCAGACATTACACCATATGTGACTGATATCAGCCCCTCTTATAACGCTCCAGTACTGATATAACCTCCAGACATTATATCATATGTGACTGATATCAGCCTCTTATAACGCTCCAGTACTGATATAACCCCAGACATTACACCATATGTGACTGATATCAGCCCCTCTTATAACGCTCCAGTACTGATATAACCTCCAGACATTATATCATATGTGACTGATATCAGCCTCTTATAACGCTCCAGTACTGATATAACCCCCAGACATTACACCATATGTGACTGATATGAGCCCCTCTTATAACGCTCCAGTACTGATATAACCTCCAGACATTACATCATATGTGACTGATATCAGCCTTTTATAACGCTCCAGTACTGATATAACCCCCAGACATTACATCATATGTGACTGATATCAGCCCCTCTAATAACGCACCCGTACTGATATAACCCCCAGACATTACACCATATGTGACTGATATCAGCCCCTCTTATAACGCTCCAGTACTGATATAACCCCCAGACATTACACCATATGTGACTGATATCAGCCTCTTATAACGCTCCAGTACTGATATAACCCCCAGACATTACATCATATGTGACTGATATCAGCCCCTCTTATAACGCTCCCGTACTGATATAACCCCCAGACATTACACCATATGTGACTGATATCAGCCCCTCTTATAACGCTCCAGTACTGATATAACCCCAGACATTACACCATATGTGACTGATATCAGCCCCTCTTATAACACTCCAGTACTGATATAACCCCAGACATTACATCATATGTGACTGATATCAGCCCCTCTTATAACGCTCCAGTACTGATATAACCCCCAGACATTACTCCATATGTGACTGATATCAGCCCCTCTTATAACGCTCCAGTACTGATATAACCCCCAGACATTACACCATATGTGACTGATATCAGCCCCTCTTATAACGCTCCAGTACTGATATAACCTCCAGACATTACACCATATGTGACTGATATCAGCCCCTCTTATAACGCTCCAGTACTGATATAACCTCCAGACATTACACCATATGTGTGTTATGACCCCAATGGCGAGGGTCTCAGAAATATCAGCAAGTCTGCAAAGTACAAAAATCCAGCTCATAGGGCAGTGGTAACTGGGTTGACCATATATCTACTCCTAACGCCAACCCTAGAAGTAGCCGGGGAACATGTCTACGTTGGTCGCTAGATGTTTCGCGCCAGCCGGAGAGCTAACTACCCCTAGAAGAGGAAAACAAAGACCTCTCTTGCCTCCAGAGAAAGGACCCCAAAAGTAGGATACAAGCCCCCCACAAATAATAACGGTGAGGTAAGAGGAAATGACAAACACAGAGATGAACTAGGTTTAGCACAGAGAGGCCCACTTACTAATAGCAGAATATAGTAAGATAACTTATATGGTCAACAAAAACCCTATCAAAAATCCACGCTGGAGATTCAAGAACCCCCGAACCGTCTAACGGCCCGGGGGGAGAACACCAGCCGCCCTAGAGCTTCCAGCAAGGTCAGGATACAGATAATATACAAGCTGGACAAAAAATGCAAACAATAACGAATTGCAAAAAGCAAAAAAGCAGACTTAGCTTAATCAAGCAGGAACCAGGATCAGAAGACAAGAGCACTACAGATTAGCTCTGATATCAACGTTGCCAGGCATAGAACTGAAGGTCCAGGGAGCTTATATAGCAACACCCCTGACCTAACGACCCAGGTGAGCATAAAAGGAATGACTGACAAACCCAGAGTCAAATCACTAGTAGCCACTAGAGGGAGCCAAAAAGTAAATTCACAACAGTACCCCCCCCTTAGTGAGGGGTCACCGAACCCTCACCAAGACCACCAGGGCGATCAGGATGAGCGGCGTGAAAGGCACGAACTAAATCGGCCGCATGCACATCAGAGGCGACCACCCAGGAATTATCCTCCTGACCATAGCCCTTCCACTTGACCAGGTACTGAAGCCTCCGCCTGGAGAGACGAGAATCCAAGATCTTCTCCACCACGTACTCCAACTCGCCCTCAACCAACACCGGAGCAGGAGGCTCAGCAGAAGGAACCACAGGCACAACGTACCGCCGCAACAAGGACCTATGAAATACGTTGTGAATGGCAAACGACACCGGAAGATCCAGGCGAAAGGATACAGGATTAAGGATCTCCAATATCTTGTAAGGACCAATGAATCGAGGCTTAAATTTGGGAGAGGAGACCTTCATAGGAACAAATCGAGAAGACAGCCATACCAAATCCCCAACACGAAGTCGGGGACCCACACCGCGGCGGCAGTTGGCAAAACGCTGAGCCTTCTCCTGTGACAACTTCAAGTTGTCCACCACATGATTCCAGATCCGATGCAACCTATCCACCACAGAATCCACCCCAGGACAGTCAGAAGGCTCCACATGTCCCGAGGAAAAACGAGGGTGGAAACCAGAGTTGCAGAAAAATGGCGAAACCAAGGTGGCAGAACTAGCCCGATTATTAAGGGCAAATTCAGCCAACGGCAAGAAGGTCACCCAATCATCCTGATCAGAAGAGACAAAACACCTCAAATAAGCCTCCAGAGTCTGATTAGTTCGCTCCGTTTGTCCGTTAGTCTGGGGATGGAAAGCGGATGAAAACGACAAATCTATGCCCATCCTACCACAAAAGGATCGCCAGAACCTGGAAACAAACTGGGATCCTCTGTCCGACACAATATTCTCAGGAATGCCGTGCAAACGAACCACGTTCTGGAAGAACACAGGAACCAGATCAGAAGAGGAAGGCAGTTTGGGCAAAGGAACCAGATGGACCATCTTGGAGAAACGATCACATATCACCCAGATGACAGACATGCCCTGAGACACCGGAAGATCCGAAATGAAATCCATAGAGATGTGTGTCCAAGGTCTCTTCGGGACAGGCAAGGGCAAGAGCAACCCGCTGGCACGAGAACAGCAAGGCTTAGCTCGAGCACAAGTACCACAGGACTGCACAAATGACCGCACATCTCTTGACAAGGAAGGCCACCAAAAGGACCTGGCCACCAGATCTCTGGTGCCAAAAATTCCCGGGTGCCCTGCCAACACTGAGGAATGAACCTCGGAAATGACTCTGCTGGTCCATTTAGCAGGCACAAACAATCTGTCAGGTGGACAAGAGTCAGGCCTACCAGCCTGAAATCTCTGCAACACACGTCGCAGATCAGGAGAAATAGCTGACAAGATAACTCCATCTTTAAGAATACCAACAGGATCAGCGACTCCAGGAGCATCAGGCACAAAGCTCCTAGACAGAGCATCGGCCTTCACATTCTTAGAACCTGGTAAATACGAAACCACAAAGTCAAAACGGGAGAAAAACAATGACCAGCGGGCCTGTCTAGGATTCAGGCGTTTAGCAGACTCGAGATACATCAAATTTTTGTGATCAGTCAAGACCACCACACGATGCTTAGCACCCTCGAGCCAATGACGCCACTCCTCAAATGCCCACTTCATGGCCAACAACTCCCGATTGCCCACATCATAATTTCGCTCTGCCGGCGAAAACTTCCTAGAGAAAAAGGCACAAGGTCTCATAGTAGAGCAACCAGGGCCTCTCTGCGACAAAACGGCCCCTGCCCCAATCTCCGAAGCATCCACTTCAACCTGAAAGGGAAGTGAGACATCAGGCTGGCACAAAACAGGCGCTGAAGTAAACCGGCGCTTCAACTCCTGGAAAGCCTCCACGGCAGCAGGAGCCCAGTTAGCCACATCAGAGCCTTTCTTGGTCATATCCGTCAACGGTTTAACAACGCTAGAAAAATTAGCGATAAAACGACGGTAGAAGTTAGCAAAACCCAAGAACTTCTGAAGACTCTTAACTGACGAGGGTTGAGTCCAATCATGAATAGCTCGAACCTTGACTGGGTCCATCTCCACAGCAGAAGGGGAAAAAATGAACCCCAAAAAGGGAACCTTCTGTACACCAAAGAGACACTTTGAGCCTTTAACAAACAAAGAATTTTCACGCAAAATCTTGAAAACCATCCTGACCTGTTCCACATGCGAGTCCCAATCATCAGAAAAAACCAGAATATCATCCAGATAAACAATCAAAAATTTATCCAGATACTTCCGGAAAATGTCATGCATAAAGGACTGAAAAACTGAAGGCGCATTGGAGAGCCCAAAAGGCATCACCAAGTACTCAAAATGACCTTCGGGCGTATTGAATGCGGTTTTCCATTCATCGCCCTGCCTAATGCGCACAAGGTTGTACGCACCACGAAGGTCTATCTTGGTGAACCACTTGGCACCTTTAATCCGGGCAAACAAGTCTGACAACAACGGCAAAGGATACTGAAATTTGACAGTGATCTTATTTAAAAGCCGATAGTCAATACAAGGCCTCAAAGATCCGTCCTTTTTGGCCACAAAAAAAGAATCCTGCACCAAGAGGGGAAGAAGACGGACGGATGTGTCCTTTCTCCAGAGACTCCTTGATATATGAACGCATAGCGGTATGTTCAGGTACCGACAGATTAAACAGTCTTCCCTTAGGAAATTTACTGCCTGGGATCAAATCTATAGCACAGTCACAGTCCCTATGAGGAGGCAATGCACTGGACTCAGACTCACTGAAGACATCCTGATAATCAGACAAATACGCCGGAACTTCCGAAGGCGTAGAAGAAGCAATAGACACAGGCAGGGAATCCCCATGAATACCACGACAGCCCCAACTAGACACTGACATAGCCTTCCAGTCAAGGACTGGATTATGGGTCTGTAACCATGGCAGCCCCAAAACAACCAAATCATGCATTTTATGTAAAACCAGGAAACGTATCACCTCGCGGTGTTCAGGAGTCATGCACATGGTAACCTGTGTCCAATACTGCGGTTTATTTTTTGCCAAAGGCGTAGCATCAATACCCCTAAGAGGAATAGGATTTTCTAATGGTTCAAGAGTAAATCCACAGCGCTTAGCAAATGACAGATCCATAAGACTCAGGGCAGCACCTGAATCTACAAACGCCATGACAGGATACGATGACAGTGAGCAAATCAAAGTTACAGATAGAATAAACTTAGGATGCAAATTACCAATGGCGACCGGACTAACAACCTTAGTAAGACGTTTAGAGCATGCTGAGATAACATGTGTAGAATCACCACAGTAGTAGCACAAGCCATTCCGGCGTCTATGAATTTTCCGCTCATTTCTAGTCAGGATTCTATCACATTGCATTAAATCAGGTGTCTGTTCAGACAACACCATGAGGGAATTAGCGGTTTTTCTATCACATTGCACCGAATTAGGTGTCTGTTCAGACAACACCATGAGGGAATTTGCGGTTTTGCGCTCCCGCAACCGCCGGTCAATTTGAATTGCCAGGGCCATGGAATCATTCAGACCTGTGGGAATGGGAAAACCCACCATCACATTCTTAATGGCTTCAGAAAGGCCATTTCTAAAATTTGCAGCCAATGCACACTCGTTCCACTGGGTCAGCACGGACCATTTCCGAAATTTTTGGCAATACACCTCAGCCTCGTCCTGGCCCTGAGACATAGCCAGCAAGGCTTTCTCTGCCTGAATCTCAAGATTGGGTTCCTCATAAAGCAAACCGAGCGCCAGAAAAAACGCATCAATATCAGCCAATGCCGGATCTCCTGGCGCCAGCGAGAAGGCCCAATCCTGAGGGTCGCCCCGTAAAAAAGAAATAACAATTTTCACTTGCTGAGCGGAGTCTCCAGATGAACAGGGTCTCAGGGACAAAAACAATTTACAATTATTCCTGAAATTTCTAAATTTAAATCGGTCTCCGGAAAACAGTTCAGGAATCGGTATCTTAGGTTCTGACATAGGACTTCTGATAACATAGTCTTGTATGCCCTGCACACGAGCAGCCAGCTGGTCCACACTTGTAATCAAGGTCTGGACATTCATGTCTGCAGCAAACACAAGCCACTCAGAGGTAAAGGGGAAAAGAAAAAAAAAAAAAAAAATGAGAGAGAGAAAAAAAACTCAGAACTTTCTTTCTTATAATCCCACTTCTGCAATGCATTTAACATTTAGTACTGGCCTGGCAAACTGTTATGACCCCAATGGCGAGGGTCTCAGAGATATCAGCAAGTCTGCGAAGCACAAAAATCCAGCTCATAGGGCAGTGGTAACTGGGTTGACCATATATCTACTCCTAACGCCAACACTAGAAGTAGCCGGGGAACATGCCTACGTTGGTCGCTAGATGTCTCGCGCCAGCCGGAGGACTAACTACCCCTAGAAGAGGAAAACAAAGACCTCTCTTGCCTCCAGAGAAAGGACCCCAAAAGTAGGATACAAGCCCCCCACAAATAATAACGGTGAGGTAAGAGGAAATGACAAACACAGAGATGAACTAGGTTTAGCACAGAGAGGCCCACTTACTAATAGCAGAATATAGTAAGATAACTTATATGGTCAACAAAAACCCTATCAAAAATCCACGCTGGAGATTCAAGAACCCCCGAACCGTCTAACGGCCCGGGGGGAGAACACCAGCCGCCCTAGAGCTTCCAGCAAGGTCAGGATACAGATAATATACAAGCTGGACAAAAAATGCAAACAATAACGAATTGCAAAAAGCAAAAAAGCAGACTTAGCTTAATCAAGCAGGAACCAGGATCAGAAGACAAGAGCACTACAGATTAGCTCTGATATCAACGTTGCCAGGCATAGAACTGAAGGTCCAGGGAGCTTATATAGCAACACCCCTGACCTAACGACCCAGGTGAGCATAAAAGGAATGACTGACAAACCCAGAGTCAAATCACTAGTAGCCACTAGAGGGAGCCAAAAAGTAAATTCACAACAATGTGACTGATATCAGCCCCTCTTATAACGCTCCAGTACTGATATAACCCCAGACATTACACCATATGTGACTGATATCACCCTCTTATAACGCTCCAGTCCTGATATAACCTCCAGACATTACACCACATGTGACTGATATCAGCCCCTCTTATAACGCTCCAGTACTGATATAACCCCCAGACATTACATCATATGTGACTGGTATCAGCCCCTCTTATAACGCTCCAGTACTGATATAACCCCCAGACATTACACCATATGTGACTGATATCAGCCCCTCTTATAACGCTCCAGTACTGATATAACCTCCAGACATTACACCATATGTGACTGATATCAGCCCCTCTTATAACGCTCCAGTACTGATATAACCTCCAGACATTACATCATATGTGACTGATATCAGCCCCTCTTATAACGCTCCAGTACTGATATAACCCCAGATATTACACCATATGTGACTGATATCAGCCCCTCTTATAACGCTCCAGTACTGATATAACCTCCAGACATTACACCATATGTGACTGATATCAGCCCCTCTTATAACGCTCCAGTACTGATATAACCTCCAGACATTACACCATATGTGACTGATATCAGCCCCTCTTATAACGCTCCAGTACTGATATAACCTCCAGACATTACATCATATGTGACTGATATCAGCCCCTCTTATAACGCTCCAGTACTGATATAACCTCCAGACATTACACCATATGTGACTGATATCAGCCCCTCTTATAACGCTCCAGTACTGATATAACCCCCAGATATTACACCATATGTGACTGATATCAGCCCCTCTTATAACGCTCCAGTACTGATATAACCCCCAGACATAACATCATATGTGACTGATATCAGCCCCTCTTATAACGCTCCAGCACTGATATAACCTCCAGACATTACATCATATGTGACTGATATCAGCCCCTCTTATAACGCTCCAGTACTGATATAACCTCCAGACATTACATCATATGTGACTGATATCAGCCCCTCTTATAACGCTCCAGTACTGATATAACCCCCAGACATTACATCGTATGTGACTGATATCAGCCTCTTATAACGCTCCATTACTGATATAACCCCAGACATTACACCGTATGTGACTGATATCAGCCCCTCTTATAACGCTCCAGTACTGATATAACCTCCAGACATTATATCATATGTGACTGATATCAGCCTCTTATAACGCTCCAGTGCTGATATAACCCCAGACATTACACCATATGTGACTGATATCAGCCCCTCTTATAACGCTCCAGTACTGATATAACCTCCAGACATTACACCATATGTGACTGATATCAGCCCCTCTTATAACGCTCCAGTACTGATATAACCTCCAGACATTACACCATATGTGACTGATATCAGCCCCTCTTATAACGCTCCAGTACTGATATAACCTCCAGACATTACACCATATGTGACTGATATCAGCCCCTCTTATAACGCTCCAGTACTGATATAACCCCAGACATTACACCATATGTGACTGATATCAGCCCCTCTTATAACGCTCCAGTACTGATATAACCCCCAGACATTACACCATATGTGACTGATATCAGCCCCTCTTATAACGCTCCAGTACTGATATAACCCCAGACATTACACCATAGGTGACTGATATCAGCCCCTCTTATAACGCTCCAGTACTGATATAACCCCAGACATTACACCATATGTGACTGATATCAGCCCCTCTTATAACGCTCCAGTGCTGATATAACCCCAGACATTACACCATATGTGACTGATATCAGCCCCTCTTATAACGCTCCAGTACTGATATAACCCCAGACATTACACCATATGTGACTGATATCAGCCCCTCTTATAACGCTCCAGTACTGATATAACCCCAGACATTACACCATATGTGACTGATATCAGCCCCTCTTATAACGCTCCAGTGCTGATATAACCCCAGACATTACACCATATGTGACTGATATCAGCCCCTCTTATAACGCTCCAGTACTGATATAACCCCAGACATTACACCATAGGTGACTGATATCAGCCCCTCTTATAACGCTCCAGTACTGATATAACCCCAGACATTACACCATATGTGACTGATATCAGCCCCTCTTATAACGCTCCAGTACTGATATAACCCCAGACATTACACCATATGTGACTGATATCAGCCCCTCTTATAACGCTCCAGTACTGATATAACCTCCAGACATTACACCATATGTGACTGATATCAGCCCCTCTTATAACGCTCCAGTACTGATATAACCCCCAGACATTACACCATATGTGACTGATATCAGCCCCTCTTATAACGCTCCAGTACTGATATAACCCCCAGACATTACACCATATGTGACTGATATCAGCCCCTCTTATAACGCTCCAGTATTGATATAACCCCTAGACATTACACCATATGTGACTGATATCAGCCCCTCTTATAACGCTCCAGTACTGATATAACCCCCAGACATTACACCATATGTGACTGATATCAGCCCCTCTTATAACGCTCCAGTACTGATATAACCTCCAGATATTACACCATATGTGACTGATATCAGCCCCTCTTATAACGCTCCAGTACTGATATAACCCCCAGACATTACACCATATGTGACTGATATCAGCCCCTCTTATAACGCTCCAGTACTGATATAACCTCCAGACATTACACCATATGTGACTGATATCAGCCCCTCTTATAACGCTCCAGTACTGATATAACCCCAGACATTACACCATATGTGACTGATATCAGCCCCTCTTATAACGCTCCAGTACTGATATAACCCCAGACATTACACCATATGTGACTGATATCAGCCCCTCTTATAACGCTCCAGTACTGATATAACCTCCAGACATTACATCATATGTGACTGGTATCAGCCCCTCTTATAACGCTCCAGTACTGATATAACCCCAGACATTACACCATATGTGACTGATATCAGCCCCTCTTATAACGCTCCAGTACTGATATAACCTCCAGACATTACACCATATGTGACTGATATCAGCCCCTCTTATAACGCTCCAGTACTGATATAACCCCCAGACATTACATCATATGTGACTGATATCAGCCCCTCTTATAACGCTCCAGTACTGATATAACCCCAGACATTACACCATATGTGACTGATATCAGCCCCTCTTATAACGCTCCAGTACTGATATAACCCCAGACATTACACCATATGTGACTGATATCAGACCCTCTTATAACGCTCCAGTACTGATATAACCTCCAGACATTACACCGTATGTGACTGATATCAGCCCCTCTTATAACGCTCAAGTACTGATATAACCTCCAGACATTACACCATATGTGACTGATATCAGCCCCTCTTATAACGCTCCAGTACTGATATAACCTCCAGACATTACATCATATGTGACTGATATCAGCCCCTCTTATAACGCTCCAGTACTGATATAACCTCCAGACATTACACCATATGTGACTGATATCAGCCCCTCTTATAACGCTCCAGTACTGATATAACCCCCAGACATTACATCATATGTGACTGATATCAGCCCCTCTTATAACGCTCCAGTACTGATATAACCTCCAGACATTACATCATATGTGACTGATATCAGCCCCTCTTATAACGCTCCAGTACTGATATAACCTCCAGACATTACACCATATGTGACTGATATCAGCCCCTCTTATAACGCTCCAGTACTGATATAACCCCCAGACATTACATCATATGTGACTGATATCAGCCCCTCTTATAACGCTCCAGTACTGATATAACCTCCAGACATTACACCATATGTGACTGATATCAGCCCCTCTTATAACGCTCCAGTACTGATATAACCTCCAGACATTACATCATATGTGACTGATATCAGCCCCTCTTATAACGCTCCAGTACTGATATAACCTCCAGACATTACACCATATGTGACTGATATCAGCCCCTCTTATAACGCTCCAGTACTGATATAACCCCCAGACATTACATCATATGTGACTGATATCAGCCCCTCTTATAACGCTCCAGTACTGATATAACCCCAGACATTACACCATATGTGACTGATATCAGCCCCTCTTATAACGCTCCAGTACTGATATAACCCCCAGACATTACACCATATGTGACTGATATCAGTCCCTCTTATAACGCTCCAGTACTGATATAACCCCCAGACATTACATCATATGTGACTGATATCAGCCTCTTATAACGCTCCAGTACTGATATAACCCCCAGACATTACATCATATGTGACTGATATCAGCCCCTCTTATAACGCTCCAGTACTGATATAACCCCCAGACATTACATCATATGTGACTGATATCAGCCCCTCTTATAACGCTCCAGTACTGATATAACCCCAGACATTACACCATATGTGACTGATATCAGCCCCTCTTATGACGCTCCAGTACTGATATAACCCCAGACATTACACCATATGTGACTGATATCAGCCTCTTTTATAACGCTCCAGTACTGATATAACCTCCAGACATTACACCATATGTGACTGATATCAGCCCCTCTTATAACGCTCCAGTGCTGATATAACCTCCAGACATTACACCATATGTGACTGATATCAGCCCCTCTTATAACGCTCCAGTACTGATATAACCCCCAGACATTACACCATATGTGACTGATATCAGCCCCTCTTATAACGCTCCAGTACTGATATAACCCCCAGACATTACACCATATGTGACTGATATCAGTCCCTCTTATAACGCTCCAGTACTGATATAACCCCCAGACATTACATCATATGTGACTGATATCAGCCTCTTATAACGCTCCAGTACTGATATAACCCCCAGACATTACATCATATGTGACTGATATCAGCCCCTCTTATAACGCTCCAGTACTGATATAACCCCCAGACATTACATCATATGTGACTGATATCAGCCCCTCTTATAACGCTCCAGTACTGATATAACCCCAGACATTACACCATATGTGACTGATATCAGCCTCTTTTATAACGCTCCAGTACTGATATAACCCCCAGACATTACACCATATGTGACTGATATCAGCCCCTCTTATAAAGCTCCAGTACTGATATAACCTGTTGTGAATTTGCTTTTTGCTCCCTCTAGTGGTTACTAGTTTTTTGACTCTGGTTTTTCTGTCATTCCTTTTATCCGCACCTGGGTCGTTAGTTAGGGGTGTTGCTATATAAGCTCCCTGGACCTTCAGTTCAATGCCTGGCAACGTAGTTATCAGAGCTAGTCTGCTGTGCTCTTGTCTACTGATCCTGGTTCCAGTTATATCAGCTAAGTCTGCCTTTTGCTTTTTGCTATTTGTTTTGGTTTTGTATTTTTGTCCAGCTTGTTCCAAATCTATATCCTGACCTTTGCTGGAAGCTCTAGGGGGCTGGTGTTCTCCCCCCGGACCGTTAGACGGTTCGGGGGTTCTTGAATTTCCAGTGTGGATTTTGATAGGGTTTTTGTTGACCATATAAGTTACCTTTCTTTATTCTGCTATCAGTAAGCGGGCCTCTCTGTGCTAAACCTGGTTCATTTCTGTGTTTGTCATTTCCTCTTACCTCACCGTCATTATTTGTGGGGGGCTTCTATCCAGCTTTGGGGTCCCCTTCTCTGGAGGCAAGAAAGGTCTTTGTTTTCCTCTACTAGGGGTAGCTAGATTCTCCGGCTGGCGCGTGTCATCTAGAATCAACGTAGGAATGATCCCCGGCTACTTCTAGTGTTGGCGTTAGGAGTAGATATATGGTCAACCCAGTTACCACTGCCCTATGAGCTGGATTTTTGTATTCTGCAGACTTCCACGTTCCTCTGAGACCCTCGCCATTGGGGTCATAACAGTTTGCCAGGCCAGTATTAAATGTTTAATGCATTGCAGAAGAGGGATTATAAGAAAGAAGATTCTGAGTTTTTTTTTTCTTCTTCCCCTTTACCTCAGAGTGGCTATGCTTGCTGCAGACATGAATGTCCAGACCTTGATTACAAGTGTGGACCAGCTGGCTACTCGTGTGCAGGGCATACAAGACTATGTTATCAGAAATCCTAGGTCAGAACCTAAAATACCGATTCCTGAACTGTTTTCCGGAGACAGGTTTAAGTTTAGGAATTTCGTGAATAATTGTAAATTGTTTTTGTCCCTGAGACCCTGTTCATCTGGAGACTCTGCTCAGCAAGTAAAGATTGTTATTTCGTTCTTACGGGGCGACCCTCAGGATTGGGCCTTCTCGCTGGCGCCAGGAGATCCGGCATTGGCTGATCTTGATGCGTTTTTTCTGGCGCTCGGTTTACTTTATGAGGAACCCAATCTTGAGATTCAGGCAGAAAAGGCCTTGCTGGCTATGTCTCAGGGGCAGGACGAGGCTGAAGTGTATTGCCAAAAATTTCGGAAATGGTCCGTGCTGACACATTGGAACGAGTGTGCACTGGCCGCTAATTTTAGAAATGGCCTTTCTGAGGCCATTAAGAATGTTATGGTGGGTTTTCCCATTCCCACAGGTCTGAATGATACTATGGCACTGGCTATTCAAATTGACCGGCGGTTGCGGGAGCGCAAAACCGCAAATTCCCTCATGGTGTTGTCTGAACAGACACCTAATTCGGTGCAATGTGATAGAAAAACCGCAAATTCCCTCATGGTGTTGTCTGAACAGACACCTAATTCGGTGCAATGTGATAGAAAAACCGCAAATTCCCTCATGGTGTTGTCTGAACAGACACCTGATTTAATGCAATGTGATAGAATCCTGACTAGAAATGAGCGGAAAATTCATAGACGCAGGAATGGCTTGTGCTACTACTGTGGTGATTCTACACATGTTATCTCAGCATGCTCTAAACGTATAGCTAAGGTTGTTAGTCCTGTCACCGTTGGTAATTTGCAACCTAAATTTATTCTGTCTGTAACTTTGATTTGCTCACTGTCGTCTTTTCCTGTCATGGCGTTTGTAGATTCAGGTGCTGCCCTGAGTCTCATGGATCTCTCATTTGCTAAGCACTGTGGATTTATTCTTGAACCATTAGAAAATCCTATTCCTCTTAGGGGTATTGATGCTACGCCATTGGCAGCAAATAAACCGCAGTATTGGACACAGGTTACCATGTGCATGACTCCTGAACACCGCGAGGTGATACGTTTCCTGGTTTTACATAAAATGCATGATTTGGTTGTTTTAGGGCTGCCATGGTTACAGACCCATAATCCAGTCCTGGACTGGAAGGCTATGTCAGTCTCAAGTTGGGGCTGTCGTGGTATTCATGAGGATTCCCTGCCTGTGTCTATTGCTTCTTCTACGCCTTCGGAAGTTCCGGAGTATTTGTCTGATTATCAGGATGTCTTCAGTGAGTCTGAGTCCAGTGCACTGCCTCCTCATAGGGACTGTGACTGTGCTATAGATTTGATCCCAGGCAGTAAATTTCCTAAAGGAAGACTGTTTAATCTGTCGGTACCTGAACATACCGCTATGCGTTCATATATCAAGGAGTCTCTGGAAAAAGGACATATTCGTCCGTCTTCTTCCCCTCTTGGTGCGGGATTCTTTTTTGTGGCAAAAAAGGACGGATCTTTGAGACCTTGTATTGATTATCGGCTTTTGAATAAGATCACTGTCAAATTTCAGTATCCTTTACCGCTGTTGTCTGACTTGTTTGCCCGGATTAAGGGTGCCAAGTGGTTCACCAAGATAGACCTTCGTGGTGCGTACAACCTTGTGCGCATTAAGCAAGGTGATGAATGGAAAACCGCATTCAATACGCCCGAAGGTCATTTTGAGTACTTGGTGATGCCTTTTGGGCTCTCCAATGCGCCTTCAGTTTTTCAGTCCTTTATGCATGACATTTTCCGGAAGTATCTGGATAAATTTTTGATTGTTTATCTGGATGATATTTTGGTTTTTTCTGATAATTGGGATTCGCATGTGGAGCAGGTCAGGTTGGTCTTTAAAATTTTGCGTGAAAATTCTTTGTTTGTCAAGGGCTCAAAGTGTCTCTTTGGTGTACAGAAGGTTCCCTTTTTGGGGTTCATTTTTTCCCCTTCTGCGGTGGAGATGGACCCAGTCAAGGTCCGAGCTATTCTTGATTGGACTCAGCCCTCCTCAGTTAAGAGTCTTCAGAAGTTCTTGGGCTTCGCTAACTTCTACCGTCGTTTTATCGCTAATTTTTCTAGCATTGTGAAACCTTTGACGGATATGACCAAGAAGGGCTCCGATGTAGCTAACTGGGCTCCTGCTGCCGTGGAGGCTTTCCAGGAGTTGAAACGCCGGTTTACTTCGGCGCCTGTTTTGTGCCAGCCTGACGTCTCACTTCCCTTTCAGGTTGAGGTGGATGCTTCGGAGATTGGGGCAGGGGCCGTTTTGTCGCAGAGAGGCCCTGGTTGCTTTGTTATGAAACCTTGTGCCTTTTTCTCTAGGAAGTTTTCGCCTGCCGAGCGAAATTATGATGTGGGCAATCGGGAGTTGTTGGCCATGAAATGGGCATTTGAGGAGTGGCGTCATTGGCTCGAGGGTGCTAAGCATCGTGTGGTGGTCTTGACTGATCACAAAAATCTGATGTATCTCGAGTCTGCTAAACGCCTTAATCCGAGACAGGCCCGCTGGTCATTGTTTTTCTCCCGCTTTGATTTTGTTGTCTCGTATTTACCAGGTTCAAAGAATGTGAAGGCCGATGCTCTTTCTAGGAGCTTTGTGCCTGATGCTCCTGGAGTCGCTGATCCTGTTGGTATTCTTAAAGATGGAGTTATCTTGTCAGCTATTTCTCCGGATCTGCGACGTGTGTTGCAGAGATTTCAGGCTGATAGGCCTGAGTCTTGTCCACCTGACAGACTGTTTGTCCCGGATAAGTGGACCAGCAGAGTCATTTCCGAGGTTCATTCCTCGGTGTTGGCAGGTCACCCGGGAATTTTTGGCACCAGAGATCTGGTGGCCAGGTCCTTTTGGTGGCCTTCCTTGTCAAGGGATGTGCGGTCATTTGTGCAGTCCTGTGGGACTTGTGCTCGAGCTAAGCCTTGCTGTTCTCGTGCCAGCGGTTTGCTCTTGCCCTTGCCTGTCCCGAAGAGACCTTGGACACATATCTCCATGGATTTCATTTCTGATCTTCCGCTATCTCAGGGCATGTCCGTTATCTGGGTGATATGTGATCGCTTCTCCAAGATGGTCCATTTGGTTCCTTTGCCTAAGCTGCCTTCCTCTTCCGATCTGGTTCCTGTGTTTTTCCAGAACGTGGTTCGTTTGCACGGCATCCCTGAGAATATTGTGTCAGACAGAGGATCCCAGTTCGTTTCCAGGTTCTGGCGATCCTTTTGTAGTAGGATGGGCATTGATTTGTCGTTTTCGTCTGCTTTCCATCCTCAGACTAATGGACAGACGGAGCGAACCAATCAGACTTTGGAGGCTTATTTGAGGTGTTTTGTCTCTGCTGATCAGGACGATTGGGTGACATTCTTGCCGTTGGCTGAGTTTGCCCTTAATAATCGGGCTAGTTCCGCCACCTTGGTTTCGCCTTTTTTCTGCAACTCTGGTTTCCATCCTCGCTTTTCTTCGGGTCATGTGGAGCCTTCTGACTGTCCTGGGGTGGATTCTGTGGTGGATAGGTTGCAGCAGATCTGGAATCATGTGGTGGACAACTTGAAGTTGTCACAGGAGAAGGCTCAGCGCTTTGCCAACCGCCGCCGCGGTGTGGGTCCCCGACTACGCGTTGGGGATTTGGTGTGGCTTTCTTCCCGCTTTGTTCCTATGAAGGTCTCCTCTCCCAAATTTAAACCTCGTTTTATTGGGCCTTACAAGATATTGGAAATCCTTAATCCTGTATCTTTTCGTCTGGATCTTCCTGTGTCGTTTGCTATTCACAATGTATTTCATAGGTCCTTGTTGCGGCGGTACATTGTGCCTGTAGTTCCTTCTGCTGAGCCTCCTGCTCCGGTGTTGGTTGAGGGCGAGTTGGAGTACGTGGTGGAGAAGATCTTGGATTCTCGCCTCTCCAGGCGGAGGCTTCAGTACCTGGTCAAGTGGAAGGGCTATGGTCAGGAGGATAATTCCTGGGTGGTCGCCTCTGATGTTCATGCGGCCGATTTAGTTCGTGCCTTTCATGCCGCTCATCCTGATCGCCCTGGTGGTCGTGGTGAGGGTTCGGTGACCCCTCACTAAGGGGGGGTACTGTTGTGAATTTGCTTTTTGCTCCCTCTAGTGGTTACTAGTTTTTTGACTCTGGTTTTTCTGTCATTCCTTTTATCCGCACCTGGGTCGTTAGTTAGGGGTGTTGCTATATAAGCTCCCTGGACCTTCAGTTCAATGCCTGGCAACGTAATTATCAGAGCTAGTCTGCTGTGCTCTTGTCTACTGATCCTGGTTCCAGTTATATCAGCTAAGTCTGCCTTTTGCTTTTTGCTATTTGTTTTGGTTTTGTATTTTTGTCCAGCTTGTTCCAAATCTATATCCTGACCTTTGCTGGAAGCTCTAGGGGGCTGGTGTTCTCCCCCCGGACCGTTAGACGGTTCGGGGGTTCTTGAATTTCCAGTGTGGATTTTGATAGGGTTTTTGTTGACCATATAAGTTACCTTTCTTTATTCTGCTATCAGTAAGCGGGCCTCTCTGTGCTAAACCTGGTTCATTTCTGTGTTTGTCATTTCCTCTTACCTCACCGTTATTATTTGTGGGGGGCTTCTATCCAGCTTTGGGGTCCCCTTCTCTGGAGGCAAGAAAGGTCTTTTGTTTTCCTCTACTAGGGGTAGCTAGATTCTCCGGCTGGAGCGTGTCATCTAGAATCAACGTAGGAATGATCCCCGGCTACTTCTAGTGTTGGCGTTAGGAGTAGATATATGGTCAACCCAGTTACCACTGCCCTATGAGCTGGATTTTTGTATTCTGCAGACTTCCACGTTCCTCTGAGACCCTCGCCATTGGGGTCATAACAATAACCCCAGACATTACACCATATGTGACTGATATCAGCCCCTCTTATAACGCTCCAGTACTGATATAACCCCCAGACATTACACCATATGTGACTGATATCAGCCTCTTATAACGCTCCAGTACTGATATAACCCCAGACATTACACCATATGTGACTGATATCAGCCCCTCTTATAACGCTCCAGTACTGATATAACCTCCAGACATTACACCATATGTGACTGATATCAGCCCCTCTTATAACGCTCCAGTACTGATATAACCTCCAGACATTACACCATATGTGACTGATATCAGCCCCTCTTATAACGCTCCAGTACTGATATAAACCCAGACATTACACCATATGTGACTGATATCAGCCCCTCTTATAACGCTCCAGTACTGATATAACCCCCAGATATTACACCATATGTGACTGATATCAGCCCCTCTTATAACACTCCAGTACTGATATAACCTCCAGACATTACACCATATGTGACTGATATCAGCCCCTCTTATAACGCTCCAGTACTGATATAACCTCCAGACATTACATCATATGTGACTGATATCAGCCCCTCTTATAACGCTCCAGTACTGATATAACCCCCAGACATTACGCCATATGTGACTGATATCAGCCCCTCTTATAACGCTCCAGTACTGATATAACCTCCAGACATTACACCATATGTGACTGATATCAGCCCCTCTTATAACGCTCCAGTACTGATATAACCTCCAGACATTACACCATATGTGACTGATATCAGCCCCTCTTATAACGCTCCAGTACTGATATAAACCCAGACATTACACCATATGTGACTGATATCAGCCCCTCTTATAACGCTCCAGTACTGATATAACCCCCAGATATTACACCATATGTGACTGATATCAGCCCCTCTTATAACACTCCAGTACTGATATAACCTCCAGACATTACACCATATGTGACTGATATCAGCCCCTCTTATAACGCTCCAGTACTGATATAACCTCCAGACATTACATCATATGTGACTGATATCAGCCCCTCTTATAACGCTCCAGTACTGATATAACCCCCAGACATTACACCATATGTGACTGATATCAGCCCCTCTTATAACGCTCCAGTACTGATATAACCCCCAGACATTACACCATATGTGACTGATATCAGCCCCTCTTATAACGCTCCAGTACTGATATAACCCCCAGACATTACATCATATGTGACTGATATCAGCCCCTCTTATAACGCTCCAGTACTGATATAACCCCCAGACATTACACCATATGTGACTGATATCAGCCCCTCTTATAACGCTCCAGTACTGATATAACCTCCAGACATTACACCATATGTGACTGATATCAGCCCCTCTTATAACGCTCCAGTACTGATATAACCTCCAGACATTACATCATATGTGACAGATATCAGCCCCTCTTATAACGCTCCAGTACTGATATAACCTCCAGACATTACATCATATGTGACTGATATCAGCCCCTCTTATAACGCTCCAGTACTGATATAACCCCAGACATTACACCATATGTGACTGATATCAGCCCCTCTTATAACGCTCCAGTACTGATATAACCCCCAGACATTACACCATATGTGACTGATATCAGCCCCTCTTATAACGCTCCAGTACTGATATAACCCCCAGACATTACATCATATGTGACTGATATCAGCCCCTCTTATAACGCTCCAGTACTGATATAACCCCCAGACATTACACCATATGTGACTGATATCAGTCCCTCTTATAACGCTCCAGTACTGATATAACCTCCAGACATTACACCATATGTGACTGATATCAGCCCCTCTTATAACGCTGCAGTACTGATATAACCCCCAGACATTACACCATATGTGACTGATATCAGCCCCTCTTATAACGCTCCAGTACTGATATAACCTCCAGACATTACACCATATGTGACTGATATCAGCCCCTCTTATAACGCTCCAGTACTGATATAACCTCCAGACATTACACCATATGTGACTGATATCAGCCCCTCTTATAACGCTCCAGTACTGATATAAGCTCCAGACATTACACCATATGTGACTGATATTAGCCCCTCTTATAACGCTCCAGTACTGATATAACCCCCAGACATTACATCATATGTGACTGATATCAGCCCCTCTTATAACGCTCCAGTACTGATATAACCCCAGACATTACACCATATGTGACTGATATCAGCCCCTCTTATAACGCTCCAGTACTGATATAACCCCCAGACATTACACCATATGTGACTGATATCAGCCCCTCTTATAACGCTCCAGTACTGATATAACCCCCAGACATTACATCATATGTGACTGATATCAGCCCCTCTTATAACGCTCCAGTACTGATATAACCCCCAGACATTACATCATATGTGACTGATATCAGCCCCTCTTATAACGCTCCAGTACTGATATAACCTCCAGACATTACATCATATGTGACTGATATCAGCCCCTCTTATAACGCTCCAGTACTGATATAACCCCAGACATTACACCATATGTGACTGATATCAGCCCCTCTTATAACGCTCCAGTACTGATATAACCCCCAGACATTACACCATATGTGACTGATATCAGCCCCTCTTATAACGCTCCAGTACTGATATAACCCCCAGACATTACATCATATGTGACTGATATCAGCCCCTCTTATAACGCTCCAGTACTGATATAACCCCAGACATTACACCATATGTGACTGATATCAGCCCCTCTTATAACGCTCCAGTACTGATATAACCCCCAGACATTACATCATATGTGACTGATATCAGCCCCTCTTATAACGCTCCAGTACTGATATAACCCCAGACATTACACCATATGTGACTGATATCAGCCCCTCTTATAACGCTCCAGTACTGATATAACCCCCAGACATTACACCATATGTGACTGATATCAGCCCCTCTTATAACGCTCCAGTACTGATATAACCCCCAGACATTACACCATATGTGACTGATATCAGCCCCTCTTATAACGCTCCAGTACTGATATAACCTCCAGACATTACACCATATGTGACTGATATCAGCCCCTCTTATAACGCTCCAGTACCGATATAACCCCCAGACATTACACCATATGTGACTGATATCAGCCCCTCTTATAACGCTCCAGTACTGATATAACCCCCAGACATTACATCATATGTGACTGATATCAGCCCCTCTTATAACGCTCCAGTACTGATATAACCTCCAGACATTACACCATATGTGACTGATATCAGCCCCTCTTATAACGCTCCAGTACTGATATAACCTCCAGACATTACACCATATGTGACTGATATCAGCCCCTCTTATAACGCTCCAGTACTGATATAACCCCCAGACATTACATCATATGTGACTGATATCAGCCCCTCTTATAACGCTCCAGTACTGATATAACCCCAGACATTACACCACATGTGACTGATATCAGCCCCTCTTATAACGCTCCAGTACTGATATAACCCCCAGACATTACACCATATGTGACTGATATCAGCCCCTCTTATAACGCTCCAGTACTGATATAACCCCCAGACATTACACCATATGTGACTGATATCAGCCCCTCTTATAACGCTCCAGTACTGATATAACCCCAGACATTACACCATATGTGACTGATATCAGCCCCTCTTATAACGCTCCAGTACTGATATAACCCCAGACATTACACCATATGTGACTGATATCAGCCCCTCTTATAACGCTCCAGTACTGATATAACCCCCAGACATTACACCATATGTGACTGATATCAGCCCCTCTTATAACGCTCCAGTACTGATATAACCCCCAGACATTACACCATATGTGACTGATATCAGCCCCTCTTATAACGCTCCAGTACTGATATAACCCCAGACATTACACCATATGTGACTGATATCAGCCCCTCTTATAACGCTCCAGTACTGATATAACCTCCAGACATTACACCATATGTGACTGATATCAGCCCCTCTTATAACGCTCCAGTACTGATATAACCCCCAGACATTACATCATATGTGACTGATATCAGCCCCTCTTATAACGCTCCAGTACTGATATAACCCCCAGACATTACATCATATGTGACTGATATCAGCCCCTCTTATAACGCTCCAGTACTGATATAACCTCCAGACATTACATCATATGTGACTGATATCAGCCCCTCTTATAACGCTCCAGTACTGATATAACCCCAGACATTACACCATATGTGACTGATATCAGCCCCTCTTATAACGCTCCAGTAGTGATATAACCCCCAGACATTACACCATATGTGACTGATATCAGCCCCTCTTATAACGCTCCAGTACTGATATAACCCCCAGACATTACATCATATGTGACTGATATCAGCCCCTCTTATAACGCTCCAGTACTGATATAACCCCAGACATTACACCATATGTGACTGATATCAGCCCCTCTTATAACGCTCCAGTACTGATATAACCCCCAGACATTACATCATATGTGACTGATATCAGCCCCTCTTATAACGCTCCAGTACTGATATAACCCCCAGACATTACATCATATGTGACTAATATCAGCCCCTCTTATAACGCTCCAGTACTGATATAACCCCCAGACATTACACCATATGTGACTGATATCAGCCTCTCTTATAACGCTCCAGTACTGATATAACCCCCAGACATTACACCATATGTGACTGATATCAGCCCCTCTTATAACGCTCCAGTACCGATATAACCCCCAGACATTACACCATATGTGACTGATATCAGCCCCTCTTATAACGCTCCAGTACTGATATAACCCCCAGACATTACATCATATGTGACTGATATCAGCCCCTCTTATAACGCTCCAGTACTGATATAACCTCCAGACATTACACCATATGTGACTGATATCAGCCCCTCTTATAACGCTCCAGTACTGATATAACCTCCAGACATTACACCATATGTGACTGATATCAGCCCCTCTTATAACGCTCCAGTACTGATATAACCCCCAGACATTACATCATATGTGACTGATATCAGCCCCTCTTATAACGCTCCAGTACTGATATAACCCCAGACATTACACCACATGTGACTGATATCAGCCCCTCTTATAACGCTCCAGTACTGATATAACCCCCAGACATTACACCATATGTGACTGATATCAGCCCCTCTTATAACGCTCCAGTACTGATATAACCCCCAGACATTACACCATATGTGACTGATATCAGCCCCTCTTATAACGCTCCAGTACTGATATAACCCCAGACATTACACCATATGTGACTGATATCAGCCCCTCTTATAACGCTCCAGTACTGATATAACCCCAGACATTACACCATATGTGACTGATATCAGCCCCTCTTATAACGCTCCAGTACTGATATAACCCCCAGACATTACACCATATGTGACTGATATCAGCCCCTCTTATAACGCTCCAGTACTGATATAACCCCCAGACATTACACCATATGTGACTGATATCAGCCCCTCTTATAACGCTCCAGTACTGATATAACCCCAGACATTACACCATATGTGACTGATATCAGCCCCTCTTATAACGCTCCAGTACTGATATAACCTCCAGACATTACACCATATGTGACTGATATCAGCCCCTCTTATAACGCTCCAGTACTGATATAACCCCCAGACATTACATCATATGTGACTGATATCAGCCCCTCTTATAACGCTCCAGTACTGATATAACCCCCAGACATTACATCATATGTGACTGATATCAGCCCCTCTTATAACGCTCCAGTACTGATATAACCTCCAGACATTACATCATATGTGACTGATATCAGCCCCTCTTATAACGCTCCAGTACTGATATAACCCCAGACATTACACCATATGTGACTGATATCAGCCCCTCTTATAACGCTCCAGTAGTGATATAACCCCCAGACATTACACCATATGTGACTGATATCAGCCCCTCTTATAACGCTCCAGTACTGATATAACCCCCAGACATTACATCATATGTGACTGATATCAGCCCCTCTTATAACGCTCCAGTACTGATATAACCCCAGACATTACACCATATGTGACTGATATCAGCCCCTCTTATAACGCTCCAGTACTGATATAACCCCCAGACATTACATCATATGTGACTGATATCAGCCCCTCTTATAACGCTCCAGTACTGATATAACCCCCAGACATTACATCATATGTGACTAATATCAGCCCCTCTTATAACGCTCCAGTACTGATATAACCCCCAGACATTACACCATATGTGACTGATATCAGCCTCTCTTATAACGCTCCAGTACTGATATAACCCCCAGACATTACACCATATGTGACTGATATCAGCCCCTCTTATAACGCTCCAGTACTGATATAACCCCAGACATTACATCATACAGGTGCTGCTCACAAAATTAGAATATCATCAGAAAGTGACTTTATTTCAGTTCTTCATTACAAAAAGTGACTCTCCTATATTCTATAGAGTCATTACACAGAGTGATCTATTTCACGTGTTTATTTCTGTTAATGTTGATGATTATGGCTTACAGCCAATGAAAACCCAAAAGTGATTATCTCAGTAAATTAGAATACTTTATAACACCAGCTTGAAGAATGACTGTAAAATCTGAAATGTTCCCTACTGAAATGTATGATCAGTAAATGCCCTCAGTACTTGGTCGCGGCTCCTTTTGCATCAGTTACTGCATCAATGCGGCGTGGAGGCGATCAGCCTGTGGCACTGCTGAGGGGTTATGGAAGCCCAGGTTGCTTTGATAGCAGCCTTCAGCTCGTCTGCATTGTTGGGTCTGGTGTCTCATCTTCCTCTTGACAATACTCCATAGATTCTCTATGGGGTTAAGGTCAGGCGAGTTTGCTGCCAATCAAGCCCAGTGACACTGTTGTTTTTACACCAGGTACTGGTACTTTTGGCAGTGTGGACAGGGGCCAAGTCCTGCTGGAGAATGACATTTCCATCTCCATAAAGCTTGTGGGCAGAGGGAAGCATGAAGTGCTCTACAATGTCCTGGTAGACGGCTGCGCTGACTTTGGTCTTGATAAAGCACAGTGGACCTACACCAGCAGATGACATGGCTCCCCAAACCATCACTGATAGTGGAGACTTCACACCAGACCTCCAGCAGCTTGGATTGTAGCCTCTCCGGTCTTCCCCCAGACTCTGGGACCTTGGACCACTGACAACAGTCCGGTTCTTTTTCTCCTTGGCCCAGGTAAGACGCTTCTGGCGTTGTCTATTGGTCATGAGTGGCTGACACAAGGAATGTGACACTTGTAGCCCATGTCCTGGACACGTCTGTGTGTGGTGAAGCAATGACTCCAGCAGCAGTCCGCTCCTTGTGAATCTCCCCCACATTACTGAATGGCCTTTTCTTAACAATCCTTTCCAGGCTGCGGTTATCCCGGTTACTTGTGCACCTTTTTCTACCACACTTTTTCCTTCCACTCCACTTTCCATTAATATTCTTGGATACAGCACTGTGTGAACAGCCGGCTTCTTTACCAATGATCTTTTGTGGCTTCCCCTCCTTGTGGAGTGTGTCAATGACGTCTTCTGGACATCTGTCAGGTCAGCAGTCTTCCCCATGATTGTGGAGCTACTGGAACAGACTAAGGACCTTTATAAACGCTTGGGAGCCTCTACAGGTGTTTATTGTTGGTTATTCTAATTTACTGAGATAATGACTTTTGGGTTTTCATTGGCTGTAAGCCATAATCATCAACATTAACAGAAATAAACACGTGAAATAGATCACTGTGTGTAATGGCTCTATAGAATATAGGAGATTCACTTTTTGCATTGAAGAAATTGGAATAAATTGACCGTTTGATGATATTCCCATTTTGTGAGAAGCCCCTGTATGTGTGACTGATAGTGCAGCGCCCTAGGGTCCTGGTCGTTGCAGTAATGTCATTTTCCTCTAGGGGGGAGTGATGTTACGTTTGGAGGTAATGAAGGAGAACTCTTTGTCAGGTAACACAATGCATGCAACATGTTCACACTCCAGACCAGAAGGGGGAGCTCTAAGCCGGTTTAAGGTGAACTCCCCTATAAGAACATCCTGATCTGGAGGGAAAGGGTTCAGTTCCTGTCAGGAAGACAGAGGGAGAGGAGCCCTGTGGCATGAAGTGCTGCAGCTCATAGGAAACAGACAGATAGAAAGCAGAACATATTGCAGCAAGCGTGAAGGAAAGCAGAGCAAAGGAGAGGATATCTGAGGGAGATCAGCCAGGAGCAGGCTGCTTCCCTCTCAGGCGCAGAAATCCGGTAGCCAGAATACCGAGGGAGTAAGGATCTCTACACTTTACTTCAGAGACTGGCAGGACAGCTAATTGCAAGTTAGCTATCCACACCTATACCCAGGAGGCAAGGTGGCAACTCTCAGAGGCCGGGGCGTGCTAGAGTCCCTGTAAAAAGCCTCAGGCCACCAGTCATACGGGTTTGTCCTATTCATCAGGGGGACAGAGAGAGACATAACATCTACAAGTTGTGAGGACCTCACCGAGAAGCTCAGCAGGGAGGTACTACAACACCCAGGCGCTAGAGGAAGGCTATTGCATTCCACCTGATAAGGGGACTCTGGATTTGCCTTTGGACCGGCCGGACTCTGCCTGCCCTGTGATCTGCTGCTCTGGACTGTGGATGCTGAAACCTTCAGTAAGAGGTAAAGAGACTGCAACCTTGTGTCCTCGTTCTTCACTGCGCCTCACACCATCCACCATCTACACACTGGGAAGCCCTGGGGATACACTTCACCTGTGGGAAGGTATACCATCTAGCTGCCATCACATCACCCCTGACCGAATACCACAGGTGGCGTCACGAACACAAACTATCCCTTTAAAGACCTTTCCCCTTTAACACGAATGTCCCATGGACCGGGTCAGCCACCGTGACATTCCCCCTGTGAACCGAAGGACCCGGTACCGAGTTCCCCTAGCCCTTGGGGGCGCTCCAACTTTGGTGTCACAAACAGGATCTACTTAAGCCTGAAAATCGGGTCATGTGCGCCTAACGAACTGTGCCTAACTGTGATTTGTGCTAAAAGACTGTGCAATTTGCATTGCAAAACTGCCGCCAAAATCCGCCATTTCCGCGCCGCGTAGAGTACGAGGGGGAGGAGACTACCTTCATGGGCGGAGCTAGCCAAAAAGAGCGTGAATCAGGAAGAACGGGTGCCGCGTACAGCGGAGCCGAAAGAAGAGACGCTGCAAAGAGCGGAGCACCGGAGGAACCGCTGCTGATTCCAGAGAGGAGCCCCGACTTCCACCAGATTAGCGAGGGGGAAGAGTCAGGTCTAACTCGGGAGGAGAGTTGGCGGCAGTCGCAGCCGCAGAACTAATGGCACCCCCAGGCCTCGTCGAGGACGTGCTCGCAGGCCCCGCGATAGACGCAGCCGCAGAACCCATCGCTCCCCTCAGCCAGCCGAGCACCACCCCAGCTACAGCGGCCATCATGCCCCTCTCCATGCCGTACATACCTGGAGCAGCCTGGCTCCCGCAATATTATGGCGAATCGCATACGTTAGCTGTCTTCAATGAGAAACTCTGCAGCCTGCTTGAAGTTTAGCATCAGAAAGTTCATATGGTAACAGGCCAACTGCTTGGAGCGGCCCTGAGGGAGGTGAAATCCTGGCCAGCTGCGGATAAAGGGACTGTGCAGCAAATCTTTGACACCCGCACAGCTACAGAAATCAAATTGAAGTTTTATGGGTGCAAGCAGAGGCCGCAGGATAGCCTACGGGACTATGCCCTTAATCTCCAGGAGACACTGCGGGCAATCAAGCAGGTTGATCCAAACAGCATGCAAGATGAGGATAAACTCTTAAAGGAGCGGTTCATCGAGGGGCTCCTGTGCAATAACCAAAGGGCCCAACTGCACCTCCTGGCCATGCAGAATCCAGACCTAGCCTTTGTGGATCGCCCCCAAGGGCGGCGGGGAACTCGTTACCGGGCCCTTCGGTTCTCAAGGGGGATGTCACGGTGGCTGACCCGGTCTGTGGCCCTCGGGAGGTCCGTTGATAAAAGGGGAAAGGTCTTTAAAGGGGAAATGTTCGTGACGCCACCTGTGGTATTCGGTCAGGGTGACCGACGCTGCTTAGGGGTCCGCTGGGGTGATGTGATGGCAGCTAGATGGTATACTTTCCCACCGGTGAAGTATGTCCCCAGGGCTTCCCAGAGTGTAGATGGTGGAGTCCCCTTGTCCAGGTTGAAATTAGTAGCCTTCCTCTAGCACCTGAGTGTTGTAGTACCTCCCTGCTGAGCTTCTGAGTGTTGTAGTACCTCCCTGCTGAGCTTCTCAGTAAAGTCCTCACAACTGTTGTAGATGTTCTAGATATTATGTCTCTCTCTCTGTCCCCATGATAGTAAGGATAGGACAAACCCGTATGACTGGTGGCCTGAGGCTTTTTACAGGGACTCTATCACGCCCCGGCCCCCACAGTTGCCACCGTGCCTCCTGGGTATAGGGTCGGGCAACTAATATGGAACTAGCTGTCCTGCCGGTCTCTGGAGCAAGGCTTGGAGACGATGACTCCCTCGGTGTTCCGGCTACTGGATCCTGCGCCTCAGAAAGGAGGCAGCCTTTTGCAGGGCAGAACTCCTTCTGGTTTCTTCTCCTTGTGCTGTGACTTCGTTTCTCACCCTCTACAACACAATTCGCTGTTCTTGTCTCTTTCTTAGGATGCTGCTGCACGTGGGGCAGGCGCAGCTCCGTGGTCGTCTGTCTAGGCCTCTGACAGGATCCCACCCCTGTCAGGGACCAACTACCTGAGCGGAGCCCAGATAGCAGCTAACTGGGTGAAGTCCAGCTCGCTTCTGCCTAACTTCCTATCCAGACCACCAGTTTTACCTAATTGTGAAGAGTGCCCTAATAGATAGGAGCAAGGCTCCCCCTGGTGGACTGGAGTGTGAAGTGTGTTGTGTGGTTTGTGATATCTGGTAGGAGGATCTCCTTTATTGCCTTCAGGCGTAACATCACTCCCCCGGTGGAAGAATGATATTACTGCAACAACCAGGACCCTGGGGCGCTGCACTTGCGCAATTCAAATACAAGGCCATCCAGGTGCTACAGGAATGGCAGCTCAGCCGTGCAGTTCCCCCTAGGCGTCCAGCCCTCATGTACCACCAGGAGGTGACGCCAGATCCTCAAGTTTCTGCTGAGGCCGATGCTCAGATCCTGGAAGATGATTCTCCCGCAGGACTTTGCCTCCAGATGCAGGAGCTGACCAAGAACTTTGCTGCGTTAGCCCGGACCATGCAGTCCCTACAGGAGGCCCCCATGGAGAAGATCAAGCTGGCTTCCAGACCAGAGGATGTTCCCTGGCGATGACAGAGGAGGATCCCGCCGACCAGAGGAAGAGACGACGATCGCTATTGCAGCGCCCCAGAGTCCTGGTCGTTGCAGTACTGTGGCTCCGCCACTATGGGGAGCTATGGTGCGTCCGATGGCACTGAAGGAGTTCATCTGAGCAGGTATCACAGACACCAATACATTTCACAGCTGGGCCTCCGGGGGGAGCTAAGGGTACTATTCATTAGGCCACTCCCCACCATAGTGGGTAAACTGGGGGTCAGGCAGGAAGTTAGATCAGAAAGCTGACTGGATTGGACGAAGCAACACCTAGTGGCAGAGGGTGTTGTGGAGGAAGAGACAGTAGGGTCTCTGTCAGGGGTGGGATCCTGACAGAGGCTTGGCATTGAAAAGAACGTAACGGGTCCGCGCCAGCTCCGGGAAGCGGCGGGACCCAAGAAAGGACTAGAAGCGAGATAGATTGTGCTGAGTGAGAAACGAGATCAAGCAATAGGAGAATACCAGTAGGGGTCGTGCTGTAAGACCGGAGCAACATCCTACTGAGGCGCACTACCGGTGGCCGGAACGCCGAGGGAGTATTACAATAACCAGCTTCAAGCAATACTCTAAACAGCGGCAGGACAGTCAGTCTCAGGCGGGCTGTCTCACCTAAATCACCTATGAAGTCTTGGGAGGCAATTGCGGGAGAGGGGCGTCTCTAGGGTCCCGGAAGAACTCCAGGCCTATCCGACAAACGGGTGCCGTTCCAACCGTAACATCAGGGAGGGACGGAGGATTAGAAGAACATCATTTAATCGAGTTGTGAGGGAACACGAGAAACAGACACAACAGTTGTGGGGTACTTTCCGTAAGCACAGCAGGGAAGGACTACAACACATAGCACTAAGAAGGAAGGCACCGATTTCCACCTGTGAAGTGAACTCTGTAGGTGCCATTGGACCGGCCGGACTTGCGCAGCCTGGTGAACCGTATTCTGGACTGAGGACTCAGAGATCTCCAGTAAAAAGGTAAAGAGACTGCAACCTGGTGTCCTCGTTATTTACCGCGACCTGCACCCCACAACTGCACCGTTACAACACCACTTATTGCACCGGACGTCCCCCACTGACAGACAGGGCCACGGACCGGGTCTAGCCACCGTGACAACCCCAGAACTGATAACTCAGAGGCCCGGCTCCGGGTACCCCTCGGCCCTGCGGCGGTGTGGGGGCGCTCCACTATCATCAGGACGGACAACCCCTCTGCCGCCACTGCAATCAGGCAGGCCGAATTGCAAGGTACTGTCATTTAAACGAGCAACCCCTTGGGCAGAGGGCCAATCCCCAGGAGTAGGACGACCAGGCCCACAAAACTGGAGAGCCAAGTACATTGGAGGGCGACCTGTTCTCCTCATTGTGATCGACGGTATCCCCATGAACGCTCTGTTGGACACCGGTTCTCAGGTGACAACTATGCCTTACATCCTTTATAAACGTTATTGGGAGGACACCGACATTACTCGTGGCCCTGATGATGATTTCACCATAATAGCCAGTAATGGTCAGCCATTGCCACAAGTGGGATACAAAGAGGTCACCATTAAAGTTGGGCGGGTAGAGTTAAAATCCCAAGGGATTGTGATTGTTGATATTGACCGACGTGAACGTAACCCCATGATGACCATTGGTACTAATGTCATAGAAAATTGTCTTGCAGAGGTTATTGTCTTATTACAACAGGTCACAGAAACTGCTGGTTACAGTGAGCAACATGTTTTGCAGAAAGAAATCAGAGCTCTGGTACAGAGACAGCAGGTAGAACTGACTGGTGGAGAAATTGGTCGTGTCACAGTGAGTGATTCAAACCCCATTGCGATACCCCCCAGGAGTGAAATGTTAATATGGTGTCGGGCAGCAATAGGCCTCAGGGGTAAAGACTACCAGGCCCTGGTAGAACCTGTGTATTCAGATAGTAGGCCCACCCTCCTGACAGCCAGAGGGGTGGTTGAAGTCCGCAAGGGGAGGGTGCCAGTACGTGTACTTAACTGTGGAGAGAAAGAGGTCCACCTAACCAAATATGCCACACTTGCCAAACTGTTTACTGTTGATAACAATGTGATACAGGCGACAGAACCCTTGGTCCCGTCCAACCAGGCAGAGGACAATGTCTCTGCAGGACAAACGGAAGATTGGTGTCAGAAATTACACGTAGGCACTAACTCTACCCCATCGCACCAAAAACAAGGGGCTTACAGGGTGGTTCATGAGTATGAGCGGGTATTCAGCAAGCATCCCCTAGATTTTGGGCAGGTAAAAGGGATTCAACATCATATACCCACAGGAGTTCATCCACCCATTAAAGAGAGATACCGTCCTGTACCCCCAGCTCATTATCAGTGCGCCAAAGACATGTTGCGAGAGATGAAGGAGGCTGGGGTAGTGAGGGACAGTTGTAGCCCCTGGGCAGCTCCATTAGTCCTCGTCAGGAAGAAGGATGGCACGATGAGGATGTGTGTTGATTATAGGCAGTTAAATCGCATTACACATAAGGACGCATACCCACTGCCCAGGATAGAGGAGTCCCTGGCTGCCTTAAAATCTGCTAACTACTTCTCTACCTTAGATCTCACCAGTGGGTACTGGCAGGTTCCCGAAGCAGAGGCAGATAAGGAAAAGATGGCCTTCACCACACCGATGGGTCTCTGTGAGTTTAACTACATGCCGTTCGGACTGTGCAACACCCCAGGAACGTTTCAGAGGATGATAGAGTGCTGTTTTGGACACAAGAACTTTAAAACCGTCTTGCAGTATCTGGATGATGTCATCATCTTCTCCAAGACTTACGAGGACCATCTGGAGCACCTAGCCGAGGTGTTCGAAGCCCTGTCCAACTTTGGCCTAAAGGTAAAACCATCCAAATGCCATCTGTTAAAGCCCAAGGTGCAGTACCTGGGCCATGTAGTGAGTGCCGAAGGAGTGGCCCCAGATCCTGACAAGGTCACTGTGATCAGAGACTGGCCGAAGCCCAGCAACCTTCATGAAGTCCGGCAGTTCCTCGGGTTGGTAGGCTACTACAGGAGATTTATCAAAGACTTCACCAAGAAAGCCACGCCACTACAAGACCTGTTAGTGGGCCAATCCAAGAAAACCAAGGGTAAGAATACCCCATTTGACTGGGACGATGGACTGGAGAGATTCTTCACTCATTTGAAGTTGGCTCTGACGGGAGATGAGGTGCTGGCCTACCCTGAATATGACCAACCGTTTGTGCTGTATACGGACGCCAGCAACATGGGATTAGGAGCCGTGCTGTTCCAGGTCCAGAAAGGCAAAGAAAGGGTAATCGCCAACGCCAGCAGGAAACTTTGTCCCACTGAAAGGAACCCTGAAAACTACAGTTCCTTTAAGCTGGAGTTCCTCGCCATCGTCTGGGCAGTGACGGAGAGATTCAAGCACTACCTAGCCTCGGCAAGATTCACCGTCTTTATGGATAACAATCCACTGACACACTTGGACACAGCAAAACTTGGTGCCCTGGAGCAACGGTGGATGGCCCGGTTGTCCAATTATGATTTCACCATCAAGTACCAGGCAGGGCACAAGAATGCGAATGCCGATGCATTGTCCAGAATGCCCAACTTGCCAGAGTTGGGAGAAGATTCAGAAACACTCGAAGAAATAGAATTGCCAGCTTTCCATCGCCCCAAGAAAACTCAGTATTCTCATCATGTGAGGAACCGGCACCGAAACAAGCCAGCAGCCATGCTGAATCCCCTGCCCCACCATGGATGGGCAGAGACCCAGGACAGTGACCCCGCGGTCCGTCGGGTGAAAGAACTCCTGACGCAGGCAGGTACACGCCCTGGTCTGGATGATCCCCAAGAGACGCAACAACTGTGGAAGGAGAAAGGCAAACTATTTATCTACGATGGTAAGCTGTGCCGGAGAAACATCGACCCACACACTCATGAGTTGGTTTGGCAGATAGTGGTCCCAAGGCAAGATGTGCCAATGGTTCTGGAAGCATACCACGATGGAGCAGGACACTTTGGATGAAAGAAGATGGAGAGTCTACTTCGTGGAAGATTCTACTTGATTGGCATGAGAAAAGCCATTGAAAAGTGGAGCCGAGAGTGTGGCCAATGTAGCCTGCGCAGAAAGGACCGTGACAGTCAGAGGGCTCCTGTCATGATCTCTGCAGGCAGAGATCATAGCAAGCCTATAGAGGGACAAGCTCTCGGAAGATGGAACTATACTGACCATGAACTAAGCCTGCCGCGCAACTAGAAATAGCCAGGTAGCATTTCCTATTTATCGCTAGATGCCCAGCTCTGGCCTAAGACCTAAATAGCTAGCAGAGGGAAATATAAGACCTGGCTCACCTCTAGAGAAATATTCCAAAGAAGACAGTAGCCCCCCACATATAATGACGGTGAGTTCAGATGAAACTACAAACGCAGCAGGAAAATAGTCTTAGCAAATTTGAGGTCCGCTTACTAGATAGCAGAAGACAGATAGTATACTTTCATGGTCAGCAGAAAAACACTAACAAAACACCATCCAGAGATTACCTTAAACTCTGGCACTAACTCATAACGCCAGAGTAGCAATCCCTGATCAACGAGAGCTTTCCAGACACAGTAACAAAACTTCAGCTGTGAACTGGAACAAATAGGCAAAACAAAACATGGACAAAAGTCCAACTTATCTAGTAGTTGTCTAGAAGCAGGAACAAGCACTGAGAGGCATCAGATAACATTGTTGACCGGCAAGAAACCACCAGAGAAATGAGCTTAAATAGCGACACCCACTACTGATGGAACCAGGTGAAACAGGAAAGAGGATGACAAGTCCAATACCACAAGCGGCCACCGGGGGAGCCCAGAATCCAAATTCACAACAGTACCCCCCCCTCAAGGAGGGGGCACCGAACCCTCACCAGATCCACCAGGGCGACCAGGATGAGCCCTATGGAAGGCACGAACAAGATCAGAAGCATGAACATCAGATGCATTGACCCAAGAATTATCCTCCTGGCCGTAACCCTTCCAGTTGACCAGATACTGGAGTTTCCGTCTGGAAACACGAGAGTCCAAAATTTTCTCCACAACGTACTCCAACTCACCCTCAACCAACACCGGAGCAGGAGGCTCAACTGAAGGTACAACAGGTACCTCATACCTGCGCAATAACGACCGATGAAAAACGTTATGAATGGAAAAGGACGCAGGGAGGTCCAAACGGAAAGAAACAGGATTAAGAATCTCCAATATTCTATAAGGGCCGATGAACCGAGGTTTAAACTTAGGAGAAGAGACCCTCATAGGGACAAAACGAGAAGACAACCACACTAAATCTCCAACACAAAGCCGAGAACCAACACGACGATGACGGTTGGCAAAACGCTGAGTCTTCTCCTGGGACAACTTCAAATTGTCCATAACCTGCCCCCAGATGTGATGCAATCTCTCCACCACCGCATCCACTCCAGGACAATCCGAGGATTCCACCTGACCGGAGGAAAATCGAGGGTGAAACCCCGAATTACAGAAAAACGGGGACACCAAGGTGGAAGAACTGGCCCGATTATTGAGGGCGAACTCTGCCAACGGCAAAAAAGCAACCCAATCATCCTGGTCAGCAGAGACAAAACACCTCAGATATGTCTCAAGGGTCTGATTAGTCCGCTCGGTCTGGCCATTAGTCTGAGGGTGAAAAGCAGATGAAAAAGACAAATCTATGCCCATCCTAGCACAGAATGCCCGCCAAAATCTAGACACAAATTGGGTACCTCTGTCAGAAACAATATTCTCAGGAATACCGTGCAATCGGACAACATTCTGAAAAAACAGAGGAACCAACTCAGAAGAAGAAGGCAACTTGGGCAGAGGAACCAAATGGACCATTTTAGAGAAACGGTCACAGACCACCCAGATGACAGACATCTTCTGGGAAACAGGCAGATCTGAAATAAAATCCATCGAGATGTGTGTCCAAGGCCTCTTAGGAATAGGCAAGGGCAACAGCAGTCCGCTAGCCCGAGAACTACAAGACTTGGCCCGAGCACAAACGTCACATGACTGCACAAAGACTCGCACATCTCGTGACAGGGAAGGCCACCAGAAGGATCTTGCCACCAAATCCCTGGTACCAAAAATTCCGGGATGACCTGCCAATGCAGAAGAATGTACCTCAGAGATGACTCTGCTGGTCCAATCATCCGGAACAAACAGTCTATCAGGCGGACAACGATCCGGTCTATCCGCCTGAAACTCTTGCAAGGACCGCCGCAGATCAGGAGAAACGGCCGACAAAATTACTCCCTCCCTAAGGATACCTGTGGGTTCAGAATTACCAGGAGAGTCCGGGTCAAAACTCCTAGAAAGGGCATCTGCCTTAACATTCTTAGAACCCGGTAGGTATGACACCACAAAATTAAAGCGAGAAAAAAATAAAGACCAGCGCGCCTGTCTAGGATTCAGGCGTCTGGCAGTCTCAAGATAAATCAAATTTTTGTGGTCAGTCAATACCACCACCTGATGCCTAGCCCCCTCGAGCCAATGGCGCCACTCCTCAAACGCCCACTTCATGGCCAAAAGCTCCCGATTCCCAACATCATAATTCCGCTCTGCGGGCGAAAATTTGCGAGAAAAGAAGGCACAAGGCCTAATGACGGAGCAGTCGGAACCTTTCTGCGACAACACTGCCCCAGCTCCGATCTCCGAAGCGTCAACCTCAACCTGAAAAGGCAGATTCACATCAGGCTGACGCAACACAGGGGCAGAGGCAAAACGGCGCTTAAGCTCCTGAAAGGCCTCTACAGCATGAGGGGACCAATTAGCAACATCAGCGCCTTGTCTGGTCAAATCAGTCAGTGGTTTAACGACATCCGAAAAACCAGCAATAAATCGGCGGTAAAAGTTGGCAAAGCCCAAAAATCTCTGAAGACCCTTAAGAGAGGAGGGCTGAGTCCAGTCACAAATAGCTTGCACCTTGACGGGATCCATCTCAATGGAAGAGGGAGAAAAAATATACCCCAAAAAGGAAATTTTCTGGACCCCAAAAACGCACTTAGAGCCCTTCACACATAAAGAATTAGACCGCAGAACCTGAAAAACTCTCCTGACCTGCTGGACATGAGAGTCCCAGTCATCAGAAAAAATCAGAATATCATCCAGATATATTATCATAAATCTATCCAGAAAATCGCGGAAAATATCATGCATAAAAGACTGGAAAACTGAAGGGGCATTAGAAAGACCAAAAGGCATGACCAAATACTCAAAGTGGCCCTCGGGCGTATTAAATGCGGTCTTCCACTCATCCCCCTGCCTGATCCGCACCAAATTATACGCCCCACGAAGATCAATTTTAGAGAACCACTTAGCACCCTCTATACGAGCAAACAAATCAGTAAGCAATGGCAATGGGTATTGATACTTAACAGTGATCTTATTCAGAAGCCGATAATCAATACATGGTCTCAAAGAGCCGTCTTTTTTTGAGACAAAGAAAAACCCAGCTCCCAAGGGAGAAGAAGATGGACGAATATGTCCCTTTTCCAAAGACTCCTTTATATATTCCCGCATAGCAGCATGTTCCGGCACAGACAAATTAAACAAACGACCCTTTGGATATTTACAACCCGGTATCAAATCTATGGCACAATCGCACTCACGGTGCGGAGGTAACGACCCAAGCTTGGGTTCGTCAAAGACGTCTTGATAATCAGAGAGGAACTCAGGGACTTCAGAGGGAATGGACGACGAAATAGAAACCAAAGGTACGTCCCCATGAATACCCTTACATCCCCAGCTCAACACAGACATTGCTCTCCAGTCCAAGACTGGGTTGTGAGACTGCAACCATGGCAATCCCAGTACCAAATCGTCATGTAAATTATACAGCACCAGGAAATGAATAATCTCCTGGTGATCCGGATTGATACGCATGGTTACTTGTGTCCAGTATTGTGGTTTATTATTAGCCAATGGGGTGGAGTCAATCCCCTTCAGAGGAATAAGAGTCTCCAAAGGCTCTAAATTAAAACCACAACGATTGGCAAAGGACCAATCCATAAGACTCAGAGCGGCGCCAGAGTCAACATAGGCGTCCGTGGCAATGGATGACAAAGAGCAAATCAGGGTTACAGACAAAATAAACTTAGACTGAATGGTGCCAATGGAAACAGACTTATCAAGCTTCTTTGTACGCCTAGAGCATGCTGATATAACATGAGTAGAATCCCCACAATAGAAACACAATCCATTCTTCCGTCTAAAATTCTGTCGCTCGCTCCTGGACAGAATTCTATCACACTGCATACTTTCTGGCGTCTTTTCCATAGACACCGCCAGATGGTGCACCGGTTTGCGCTCCCGCAGACGCCTATCAATCTGAATAGCCATTGTCATGGACTCATTCAGACCTGCAGGCAAAGGGAACCCCACCATAACATCCTTAACGGCATCAGAGAGACCTTCTCTGAAAGTTGCCGCCAAAGCGCACTCATTCCACTGAGTAAGCACAGACCATTTACGGAATTTTTGGCAGAAAACTTCAGCTTCGTCTTGCCCCTGAGATAGTGCCATCAAAGTTTTTTCTGCCTGAAGTTCCAAATGAGGTTCCTCATAAAGCAAGCCCAAGGCCAGAAAAAACGCATCCACATCGCGTAACGCAGGATCCCCTGCTGGCAATGAGAAGGCCCAATCTTGAGGGTCACCCCTGAGCAAGGAAATCACAATCCTAACCTGCTGAGCAGGGTCTCCAGCTGAACGAGACTTCAGGGACAAATAAAGCTTACAATTATTTCGGAAATTCTGGAAGCTAGCTCTATTCCCTGTGAAGAACTCCGGCAAAGGAATTCTCGGCTCAGATACCGGAGCATGTACCACAAAATCTTGTAAATTTTGTACTTTCGTGATGAGATTATTCAAACCCGCAGTTACACTCTGGAGATCCATGATTGTCAGGTGCCCACAGAGCCATACAGAGATTAGGAGGAGAGAGAGAAAAAAGACTGCAGCAAGGCAGACTGGAGGAAAAAAAAAAAAAAAAATTCCAGCAGACTTCTTATAACTCTCCTTTCTCAACATGGGTCTTTAACACTTTATTGGCCGGTCAAACTGTCATGATCTCTGCAGGCAGAGATCATAGCAAGCCTATAGAGGGACAAGCTCTCGGAAGATGGAACTATACTGACCATGAACTAAGCCTGCCGCGCAACTAGAAATAGCCAGGTAGCATTTCCTATTTATCGCTAGATGCCCAGCTCTGGCCTAAGACCTAAATAGCTAGCAGAGGGAAATATAAGACCTGGCTCACCTCTAGAGAAATATTCCAAAGAAGACAGTAGCCCCCCACATATAATGACGGTGAGTTCAGATGAAACTACAAACGCAGCAGGAAAATAGTCTTAGCAAATTTGAGGTCCGCTTACTAGATAGCAGAAGACAGATAGTATACTTTCATGGTCAGCAGAAAAACACTAACAAAACACCATCCAGAGATTACCTTAAACTCTGGCACTAACTCATAACGCCAGAGTAGCAATCCCTGATCAACGAGAGCTTTCCAGACACAGTAACAAAACTTCAGCTGTGAACTGGAACAAATAGGCAAAACAAAACATGGACAAAAGTCCAACTTATCTAGTAGTTGTCTAGAAGCAGGAACAAGCACTGAGAGGCATCAGATAACATTGTTGACCGGCAAGAAACCACCAGAGAAATGAGCTTAAATAGCGACACCCACTACTGATGGAATCAGGTGAAACAGGAAAGAGGATGACAAGTCCAATTCCACAAGCGGCCACCGGGGGAGCCCAGAATCCAAATTCACAACAGGCTCCCCTACAGCCCATAGTCACCAAACAGCCACTTGAACTGGTGGCTTTAGACCACGTGAACCTAACACCAAGCCGGTCAGGCTATGTCTACGCTCTGACCATCGTGGATCACTACTCCAGATTCCTGGTAGTTGTACCTGTTAAGGATCTGATGGCAAGAACAGCAGCCAAGGCCTTCCAACAGCACTTCTGTAGACCACATGGATATCCTGAGAAGGTACTTACTGATCAAGGTTCAGCCTTTGAAGCGGAAGTGTTTAAAGAGTTCTGCAACCTGTATGGATGCAAAAAGATCAGAACAACACTGTACCACCCACAGACCAATGGAATGTGTGAGAAGATAAACCAAGTAGTGATTGACCTACTGAAAACCTTACCTATACAGGAAAGGAACTTATGGCCAGAAAAGTTGCCAGACTTGGCAGACTTGTACAATCACATTCCAGTGAATTCCACCAACTGCACTCCAGCATACCTGATGAGAGGAAGATCCAGCAAACTACCTGTTGATCTGGATATGAGAGTCCTAACCCTAGAAAATCCATCATCTAATGCAGATTGGGATACAGAAAGACAGCAAAAGTACCGTCAAGTACAAGAATGCGTTGAAAGGAGTCTATTTCAAGCCAGACAAAAACAAGAGAGAGACTTTAACCAACGTGCTCCTGCAATTCCCTTGTCACAGGTGAACAAGTGTTAAAGCGTAAAAGGAGAATGAACAAACTTGATGATCAGTGGAAAGCAGAGGCATGTACCATCTTACCGTCCAACTTTGACAATACCAAAGTCTGTATTAGCAAAGATGGAGGAGAAACTTCGACGGAAGTATCCAGAGATCATCTCAAGAAATGCCCTGATAAATTGAGGAACAGAGAAACAGATCCAGGAACATCTCCGCCTATGGAAGAGAAGATGATACACACTGTTCTTGGAGATTTTCCCCAGTCTTGGACTCAAGTACATCAGGCCATCGTGATTCCTGTCTTAACGTTTCCTCAGCTGGATACACCAGAACAAAATGTGACTCAGAACCCTCCAGAACCTGAAGAGACTCCGCACCAACAGGTTCAAGCAGCAATTGTCGCCCCAGCAGTGGAACCAGACAATCCACCCTCTGCTATTGGTGAAACTGTTAGACCCATGGAGAGTCTGAGACCACGCAGATGCTTACCAAGTATACCTACACATACATGCACTAGTGGGTACGCTACAACAGACACAGTAGATCAGGAACTACGCAGGTCTACACGTAGCACCAAGAGTCAAATCCCAGCTCGTTACAGGGATTAAAAGTGTTAACAATTGCTGTTACATGTTTGAATTGCTTGCTTATCTTTGTTACAGGTTTAAAAATGGACATTGCGATAATGGACAATGCTTACCCAAAAACTTTCTTTGTAAATAGTTTGGCACCTCCAAGGTGCACCATGGTTCTGCCCACTTTGCCGGCGTCGGTAGAGCCTTTCCTTGCTTCATCTGACCAAAGACAATAACAGATAAACTTTTACAAACTTGTTTTGCAACGTTCAAGTGTCCTCACCTCCCACAAAGGGAAGCCAAAGTTTTATAATTGTTCCAAAATGTTTTTCAAAATGTTTGCATTTATTTAACTTGTAAATTGTTTTTTTTTTATTTCCCAGTCCCGGAGTACTGGATTTAACAGGGGGGGAGTGCAGCGCCCCAGGGTCCTGGTCGTTGCAGTAGCGTGAAGGAAAGCAGAGCAAAGGAGAGGATATCTGAGGGAGAAAAGCCAGGAGCAGGCTGCCTCCTTCTCAGGCGTAGAAATTCGGTAGCCGGCACACCGAGGGAGTAGCAGGACAGCTAATTGCAAGTTAGCTATCCACACCTATACCCAGGAGGCAAGGTGGCAACTCTCAGAGGCCGGGGCGTGCTAGAGTCCCTGTAAAAAGCCTCAGGCCACCAGTCCTCCAGACCGGACAGACTCTGCCTGCCCTGTGGTCTGTACCCTGGACTGTGGATGCTGAAGTCTTCAGTAAAGGTAAAGAGACTGCAACCTTGTGTCCTCGTTATTCCTTGCGCCTCTCACCATCCACCATCTACACCCCGGGAAGCCCTGGGGATACACTTCACCTGTGGAAAGGTATAACATCTAGCTGCCATAACATCACCCCAGCGGACCCCTAAGCAGCGTCGGTCACCCTGACCCAATACCACAGGTGGCGTCACGAACACAAACTGTCCCTTTAAAGATCTTTCCCCTTTAACACGGACGTCCCATGGGCCACGGACAGGGTCAGCCACCGTGACATTCCCCCTGTGAACCGAAGGACCCAGTACCGAGTTCCCATAGCCCTTGGGGGTGCTCCAACTTCAGCCTCTTATAACGCTCCAGTACTGATATAACGTGGAGGAGATGACTGCAGACATGTCCGTTGTGAGTGGGGCGCCCCTCGTCGTGGTGGGGTGAGTATGTTACCTGCAGGATTATTATTATTTCCTTTCCTCGTTGTGTCCGGGGTTCTGCCTGTGACGAGTGCGCTGTGTGAACATGCTCTTACACACCGGATTCAAGTTAGTCTGCAGTTAGCTATTAGCTATTAGTTAGCTATTCGATTTTCCATGCATGGGGAATTATACATAGAGTGGATATTGTTTGGGTACAATTTTGATCAGGACTTTGAGATGTTTATTTTGACTACTTGTGGTCCTGGGTTATTCACATAAATCGCTTATGTCGCACATAATCAAATGCACTCAACCGTACATAAGTTCAATTTGAAAATAGGTACCCTGGACCACTAGCACTGAAAATGACCAGCTCAATGTCCTGAACAATATTTCCCAAAAAAAATATCAAGTCTATGTGTAGTTCAGAAGTTATTCACGTAAATCGCTTATGTCGCGAATAAACAAACGCACTCAATCGTACATAAGTTCAATTTGAAAACAGGTACCCTGGACCACTAGTACTCAAAATGAACATATCAATGTCCTGAACAATATTTCCCCCAAAAAATATCAACTCTATGTGTAGTTCAGAAGTTATTCACGTAAATCGCTTATGTCGCACATAATCAATCGTACTCAATCTAACAAATTTTTCCCCAAAAATGCAGAACTCTATGTATTTTAGAAGAATTATACAAAATATGCTAACTACACATGTGAAACATTTTATCGGTACCTCACTGTTTGCTATCACAACTTACTTGAAGTTTCCATAAGGGCTTAGCCCACTAATCTATGGTTAATTCAAGGGTTGTTGAACAGATGCTAAGTTTGTGTGTGAAATTACACTTAATAAAGTTTTATGTCATCAAATTATTTATATGTAATTGTATCGTCATTCTTAACCTTTTTGTAACTTTACATAGTGGTTCTTGTGTAGACATGGGGGTCAGTGGGTGCTCTCGTCCGCTTTCCCGACCGCCTTTACAAAGACAGCATGGACCATGGCTCATCCCAACTGAACGCCCGACCTCCTCAACAGTGGGTGGATCACTACTCATACAACACAGGGTGACGGAATCACAATATTAAGACTTTCTGGGATCTCCAAACAATTAATGGCATATATCACACAACCAGCAAAACACAAAATGTAACAGGCAACAGTTTCTCACCCTTCCACTGGCTCACCAGGGATTATAATATCCATTCATCAGAGCTTCCAGGGCTACTTACTCCAAGCCAGCAGCACCCCGCTTTCGGCGGGCGCCCACCGAGTATAATGCCAGATTTAGGAAGCTGACCGAGTACCGCAAATTCTGTAGTCAGGTGACTGGATTGTCCCAAGCTGGATACCATCCTTATGTAGTCTTTGATCTCTCATCCGAATCCTTGCATTCGATGCTGAAGTCCATGTAGTCTTATAATCCATGTTCGGTTATGGCCTGCCAATCGGATCCGCAGATCAAAAATTGGTACCATGCAGCAAGTGTGACTTGGTCACTGGACAGTCCTTCTATACCCCTGAGCTCTCAATTCAGACTTGGGGCTTCATGATTGGTGGAATAAGAGTGTGCTAGATTGGCTAGATTCCAAGCCGCAAACATAATATCCTTAGTACTAATGGTGTCTAATACAGATGAGATAGTCAGCTAATTTACATAGAATCGAGCAATACAATGAAAGGTTAGCATAATTGATTTATCCGAGTCTGTGACCTTCCCTGGCAAAGGTAATTACATGAGTCAACAGGAACTGTAAACCTAGACTCCTTAGGGTACTGTCTCACATAACGACTTACCAACGATCACGACCAGCGATACGACCTGGCCATGATCGTTGGTAAGTGGTTGTGTGGTCGCTGGGGAGCTGTCACACAGTCAGCTCTCTCCAGCGACCAACGATGCCGAAGGCCCCGGGTAACCAGGGTAAACATCGGGTTACTAAGCGCAGGGCCGCACTTAGTAACCCGATGTTTACCGTGGTTACCATCGTAAAAGTGAAAAAAAAACAAACAGTACATACTCACATTCCGGTGTCTGTCCCCCGGCGTTCTGCTTCTCTGCACTGTAACAACCTCACAAGAATCTAATATATAATTGCCTAGAATACTACTTCCTGCAATTTGTGCCAACTTCCGTGGCTTTGTCCGGAGCTAATGTCCAGAGCTAATGTCCGGAGCTAATGTCCGTAGCTAATGTCCGTAGCTAATGTCCGGAGATAAGTGACGTCACCAGTGTCCTACACCCAGGCAGAGCACAGTGGCCCCAGGCAGAGCACAGGGGCCCCAGGCAGAACATGGGGCCCCAGGCAGAGCACAGGGGCCCCAGGCAGAGCACAGGGCCCCAGGCAGAGCACAGTGGCCCCAGGCAGCATATGGGGCCCCAGGCAGAGCACAGAGGCCCCAGGCAGCATATGGGGCCCCAGGCAGAGCACAGTGGCCCCAGGCAGAGCACACACCAAATCGGAGGCCGAGGGGCCCCGCCAACCAAATCGGAGGCCGAGGGTCCCCGCCCACCAAATCGGAGGCCGAGGGGCCCCGCCAACCAAATCAGAGGCCGAGGGGCCCCGCCCACCAAATCGGAGGCCGAGGGTCCCCGCCCACCAAATCGGAGGCCGAGGGTCCCCGCCCACCAAATCGGAGGCCGAGGGGCCCCACCAACCAAATCGGAGGCCGAGGGGCCCCGCCCACCAAATCGGAGGCCGAGGATCCCTGCCCACCAAATCGGAGGCCGAGAGGCCCCGCCAACCAAATCGGAGGCCGAGGGGCCCCGCCCACCAAATTGGAGGCTGAGGGGCCCCGCCCACCAAATCGGAGGCCGAGGGTCCCCGCCCACCAAATCGGAGGATAAGGGGCCCCGCCCACCAAATCGGAGGCCGAGGGGCCCCACCAACCAAATCGGAGGCTGAGGAGCCCCGCCCACCAAATCGAAGGCCGAGCGGCCCCGCCCACCAAAGCGGAGGCAGAGGGACCCCGCCCACCAAATCGGAGGCCGTGGGGCCCTGCCAACCAAAGCGGAGGCCGAGGGTCCCCGCCCACCAAATCGGAGGCAGAGGGACCCCGCCCACCAAATCGGAGGCCGAGGGGCCCCGCCCACCAAAGCGGAGGCCGAGGGTCCCCGCCCACCAAATCGGAGGTCGAGGGTCCCCGCCCACCAAATCGGAGGCCGAGGGTCCCCGCCCACCAAATCGGAGGCCGGTCCCCGCCCACCAAATCGGAGGCCGAGGGTCCCCACCCACCAAATCGGAGGACGAGGGGCCCCACCAACCAAATCGGAGGCCGAGGAGCCCCGCCCACCAAAAGTAAGTGCGGCCCCAAAAGTAAGTGCGCCCCCGGGTGCAAAAGTAAGTGCGCCCCCGGGTGCAAAAGTAAGTGCGCCCCCGGGTGCAAAAGTAAGTGCGCCCCCGGGTGCAAAAGTAAGTGCGCCCCCGGGTGCAAAAGTAAGTGCGCCCCCGGGTGCAAAAGTAAGTGCGCCCCCGGGTGCAAAAGTGCGCCTCCGGGTGCAAAAGTAAGTGCGCCCCCGGGTGCAAAAGTAAGCGCGCCCCCGGCCCCGGGTGCAAAAGTAAGCGCGCCCCCCAGTCCCGTGTGTGAAAAGTGCTGCTGTAAAGCTGGTAGCGCTGTTCAAGCACCATGTATTTCCTTCAGGAAATGCCCATCTAATATATAATTGCCTAGAATACTACTTCCTGCAATTTGTGCCAACTTCCGTGGCTTTGTCCGGAGCTAATATCCGGAGATAATGTCCGGAGCTAATGTCCGGAGATAATGTCCGGAGCTAATGTCCGGAGCTAATGTCCGGAGATAAGTGACGTCACCAGTGTCCTACACCCAGGCAGAGCACAGGGGCCCCAGGCAGCATGTGGGGCCCCAGGCAGAGCACAGTGGCCCCAGGCAGAGTACAGGGGCCCCAGGCAGCATATGGGGCCCCAGGCAGAGCACAGTGGTCCCAGGCAGAGCACAGGGGCCCCAGGCAGCCTATGGGGCCCCAGGCAGAGCACAGTGGCCCCAGGCAGAGCACAGGGGCCCCAGGCAGCATATGGGGCCCCAGGCAGAGCACAGGGGCCCCAGGCAGCATATGGGGCCCCAGGCAGAGCACAGTGGCCCCAGGCAGAGCACAGGGGCCCCAGGCAGAACATGGGGCCCCAGGCAGAGCACAGGGGCCCCAGGCAGCATATTGGGCCCCAGGCAGAGCACAGGGGCCCCAGGCAAAGCACAGGGGCCCCAGGCAGCATATGGGGCCCCAGGCAGAGCACAGTGGCCCCAGGCAGAGCACAGGGGCCCCAGGCAGAACATGGGGCCCCAGGCAGAGCACAGGGGCCCCAGGCAGAGTACAGGGGCCCCAGGCACATATGGGGCCCCAGGCAGAGCACAGGGGCCCCAGGCAGCATATGGGGCCCCAGGCAGAGCACAGTGGCCCCAGGCAGCATATGGGGCCCCAGGCAGAGCACAGTGGCCCCAGGCAGAGCACAGGGGCCCCAGGCAGCATATGGGGCCCCAGGCAGAGCACAGTGGTCCCAGGCAGAGCACAAGGGCCCCAGGCAGCTTATGGGGCCCCAGGCAGAGCACAGTGGCCCCAGGCAGAACATGGGGCCCCAGGCAGAGCACAGTGGCCCCAGGCAGAGCACAGGGGCCCCAGGCAGAGCACAGGGGCCCCAGGCAGCATATGGGGCCCCAGGCAGAGCACAGGGGCCCCAGGCAGCATATGGGGCCCCAGGCAGAGCACAGTGGCCCCAGGCATAGCACAGGGGCCCCAGGCAGCATATGGGGCCCCAGGCAGAGCACAGTGGTCCCAGGCAGAGCACAGGGGCCCCAGGCAGAACATGGGGCCCCAGGCAGAGCACAGTGGCCCCAGGCAGAGCACAGGGGCCCCAGGCAGCATATGGGGCCCCAGGCAGAGCACAGTGGTCCCAGGTAGAGCACAGGGGCCCCAGGCAGCCTATGGGGCCCCAGGCAGAGCACAGGGGCCCCAGGCAGCATATGGGGCCCCAGGCAGAGCACAGGGGCCCCAGGCAGCATATGGGGCCCCAGGCAGAGCACAGTGGCCCCAGGCAGAGCACAGGGGCCCCAGGCAGAACATGGAGCCCCAGGCAGAGCACAGGGGCCCCAGGCAGAGCACAGGGGCCCCAGGCAGCATATGGGGCCCCAGGCAGAGCACAGGGGCCCCAGGCAGCATATGGGGCCCCAGGCAGAGCACAGTGGCCCCAGGCAGAGCACAGGGGCCCCAGGCAGAACATGGGGCCCCAGGCAGAGCACAGGGGCCCCAGGCAGCATATAGGGGCCCCAGGCAGCATATGGGGCCCCAGGCAGAGCACAGCGATATTTTGGACCACTGTGCGGTGTTTCAGACCCCCTGTGTGATGTCTGGGGCCCTGTTCTTAAGTATATTAAAGATTAAAGTAACGTATATTATAGATCAAATTTGACACGTTTATGAGCACCATTGAGTGATATACTCAAGAATGACATAATTTTTCAACATTTTATGGTTTCAAACTGTAAACACTCAGAGTTTTTTTTACTTCAACCAGAAAACCTTAACGGTTCATAAAAAACTTGACTGTTCAGGATATGATAAAAGTCATAGTATTCTGAATCTTTAACTTATAAAGATCCCTTTACATGGGGTGATTATTGGTTCCAGAGAGGCTTTCGGCCGATAATCGTACACATGGCTGGTGACAGGACAATACAATATAAACGTTCAAAGGTAAACACTGATAACATTAAAATCTAATATATAATTGCCTAGAATACTACTTCCGGCAATTTGTGCCAACTTCCGTGGCTTTGTCCGGAGATAATGTCCGGAGATAAGTGACGTCACCAGCGTCCTACACCCGCTCAGGGTGGACAAAGATATATGCCTTCGTGGTGCGCGGCACTTTTCTGATTGGTTGCCGCCTGCCGCGAGCGGCCAATCAGAAATGTGCCGTACTGTCAAGAATTGTCAAGAGCTGGTGAGTGCAGCCATTGTTTGTTCTTTCTTACTATTATTTATTAATTGTATTATTCTTACATTTGAATAAATAAAGTATATATGGATTCTAGACTCCCGATTCTTTAGAATCGGGCTGCCATCTAGTGAAGTATAAACAAGCTCAAAATAAATTTTATAAAAAACTAAAGTTTATTAAATACACTACTAAAATTACAACAACTTACAAATATTAATAAATAATAAAGTACTATAGAGTGCTTAAAGTATTGGGTACAGTTGCACCAAAAATACACGCAAGGTGTCACATTATGGAAAGAAGGAAGAAAATGGAGGGTATAGTCACATGAGTACTGATCTCAGTGAAAACCAATTTTGGCTCATATGACTGTTAGTCTTAATACAGAAACCCACCACTACACTATATTGCCAAAAACCCTATGCAACGGTCCAGTGACCAAAAAATTCTCCAAATGCAGGGGGGACAATTCATCTCCTACTTAAATCTTACCCTTTTCCTTCTCCATAATGACGACACACGCCCCTACGCGCGTTTCGCCCACTGCTTCGTCTGGGGGCCCGCATGGTGTCTGTGTCTCCCAATATCCTGCTTTTATATCACTCATCGCCACTAATTAGCGGCGCGTGCTGCTGACAAATCCGGGCGCCTATTGCCGCATCATCTCATGCGCCAACATGATGGTGCGGGTCACCGGGAAATCCCGGATGACATCAGTGGCCCGCACACGTCATTAATAGGCGCCGGAGAAAATGCCGCGGCCATTGCCCGTGTCAGGAGCATGCGCACTAGTGGCAGCCCCTTCATCTACAATGCCCAATGCTGCTGCTGCGGCGTGAATCTGTTCAACTACCCGGATCTATCCTATAGCCCTCACAATATCGATGGAATATCACCTATTGGGAGTTAAATACACTATAAGTATAGATATCTAACAAGGACTCATCCCAATAGATTAAATATTAAACCCAAAATAAGATTAGTGTAGTAGTAATAATTATTACAATTATTATAGTCCATACATATCTCAAATATAAAAAAATCAATCCATATGACAATACAATCTAGTGATAATTAATAATTAATAAGATGGACATGTATGTTCATCACATACATAACCCATAATATATAAAAAATGCCAATACATAGTGACAAAATTAAAGTGACAAAGTGCGAAATAGATACACACAAATAAGTGTTGCAACAATCAATACAATATAAGACATACAATACAATAGTGATTATTGTGATGAACATATATGTCCATCACATATAAAAGATATATATACCTATTACATAGTGAAAATATATATACACACATATATTAATAATAAAGTGACATGGTGCAAATTTAAAAAGTTCCATCCATTGATATGAGGGAAGAAGACTCCGGGATCCACATCCAGATGGAATTTTTTCGAAGAAGCGTATGAGTAACAATAATTCATAATTTATTATAATACTGAATAACTACAAAAAGAAACAAACAAGAGAAACAAGTTAAAAACAGGATAAAAATATATGTAAAAACAGTGATTCAGAATCCAGAGACGACCCAAAACTACAGAAATGATGAAAAACTTAATTGCTCATTCAGTCCAAATGGAACCATTGTATTAAGGTGTACTATCCATCTGCATTCCTTTTGCATAAGGATCCTTACAGCGTCACCACCTCTACTCCCCATGTAAACACAATCAATTCCCCAGACTTTCAATTCTTTAGAGTTGCAGTTATGTTTAAGCTTGAAATGTCTGGGGATTGTTTTAAGAGACTCCACGTCATCCTCATCACGAGCGGCCTCAATGTCTCTCACGTGTTCACGAGTTCTAACCCGTAACTCACGTGAGGTGAGTCCTATGTATATCAGGCCACAACTACACATGGCGTAATATACGACATGGGTAGTCGTGCACGTGATATATTCCCTGATTTCAAATGTCTTGAGGCCGCTCGATGATGCGAAGGACGTGGACCTCATATGGTTCTTACACGCTAAACAGTCTCCACAAGGAAAGAAACCTTTTCTCCTATCCTTGATACCAAAAAGGGGGGTAGATTTTGAAATATAGTGGCTTGACACAAGAATATCCCTTAAATTACGGCCTCTCCTAGCTGTCATAAGGGGTACCGGAGTCAGATGTTTATTCAAAACTGGGTCAGTTAGAAGGACCGACCAATGTTTCTTCAAGATGGTTCTCATAAGGTCCCATTGCTGGTTATAAGTAGAGATGATTCGTACACCCATATCTCCTACTTTTTTCTTCTTCTTCCCTACACTTCCTTCCTGAGGAGCCAAAAGGTCCGCTCTTTTAGTATTTTTGGCTCTTCCGTAGCCCTTCTTAATGCTCCTGTTGCTATAACCACGATCTCTAAACCTCTGCCCAAGGTCACTGGCCTGTCCCTCAAACAACGCATCTGTGGTGCAGATTCTACGAGCCCGGAGGAACTGACCGGTTGGTATAGCATTGATCGTGGAGCCCAGATGTGCAGAGGATGCATGTAATAAAGCATTTACAGATGTTTCCTTACGATACATACAAGTATGTATCGATCCATCCTCCTGCACTCTGAGCTCCACGTCAAGGAAGGAGACCTTTTTTTTGTCATATGTATACGTCAGTCTGATGTTGGATTCATTGCGATTCACACCCACCATGAATGTTTCTAAATCTGTAACAGAACCTTGCCAGATGAACAGGATGTCGTCAATAAAACGAAACCATCCAAGGACTTGGGGAGCGGCTTGCGCACCATCCCAAAACAAACCCCTCTCCCAAAAACCGAGAAAGAGGTTTGCATAGGAGGGCGCACAAGCCGCCCCCATCGCGGTCCCCCGTTTTTGCAGGAAGAACCGGTCCTTGAATGTAAAAAAGATTTCCCGGTGACCCGCACCGTCATGTTGGCGCATGAGATGATGCGGCAATAGGCGCCCGGATTTGTCAGCAGCACGCGCCGCTAATTAGTGGCGATGAGTGATATAAAAGCAGGATATTGGGAGACATAGAAACCATGCGGGCCCCCAGACGAAGCAGTGGGCGAAACGCGCGTAGGGGCGTGTGTCGTCATTATGGAGAAGGAAAAGGGTAAGATTTAAGTAGGAGATGAATTGTCCCCCCTGCATTTGGAGAATTTTTTGGTCACTGGACCGTTGCATAGGGTTTTTGGCAATATAGTGTAGTGGTGGGTTTCTGTATTAAGACTAACAGTCATATGAGCCAAAATTGGTTTTTACTGAGATCAGTACTCATGTGACTATACCCTCCATTTTCTTCCTTCTTTCCATAATGTGACACCTTGCGTGTATTTTTGGTGCAACTGTACCCAATACTTTAAGCACTCTATAGTACTTTATTATTTATTAATATTTGTAATTTGTTGTAATTTTAGTGGTGTATTTAATAAACTTTAGTTTTTTATAAAATTTCTTTTGAGCTTGTTTATACTTCATTCTTGTGAGGTTGTTACAGTGCAGAGAAGCAGAACGCCGGGGGACAGACACCGGAATGTGAGTATGTACTGTTTGTTTTTTTTTTACTTTTACGCTGGTAACCACGGTAAACATCGGGTTACTAAGTGCGGCCCTGCGCTTAGTAACCCGATGTTTACCCTGGTTACCCGGGGACTTCGGCATCGTTGGTCGCTGGAGAGAGCTGACTGTGTGACAGCTCCCCAGCGACCACACAACCACTTACCAACGATCATGGCCAGGTCGTATCGCAGGTCGTGATCGTTGGTAAGTCGTTATGTGAGACAGTACCCTAAGGAGTCTAGGTTTACAGTTCCTGTTGACTCATGTAATTACCTTTGCCAGGGAAGGTCAAGGCCCCGTCTCACATAGCGAGATCGCTGCTGAGTCACTAGTTTTGTGACGCAACAGCGACCTCCATAGCGATCTCGCTATGTGTGACACGTACCAGCGATCAGGCCCCTGCTGCGAGATCGCTGGTCGTGTCGGAATGGCCTGGACCTTTTTTTGGTCGTTGAGGCCCCGCTGACATCGCTGAATCGGTGTGTGTGACACCGATCCAGCGATGTCTTCACTGGTAACCAGGGTAAACATCGGGTTACTAAGCGCAGGGCCGCGCTTAGTAACCCGATGTTTACCCTGGTTACCAGCGTAAATGTAAAAAAAAACAAACAATACATACTCGCCTTCTGATGTCCGTCAGGTCCCTTGCCGTCTGCTTCCTGCTCTCACTGACTGCCGGCCGTACAGTGAGAAGTGAGAGCACAGCAGTGACGTCACCGCTGCGCTCTGCTCTCACTGTACGGCGGCTCAGTCAGAGCAGGAAGCAGACGCCAAGGGACCTGGACACCGAAAGGCGAGTATGTACTGTTTGTTTTTTTTGGTAACCAGGGTAAACATCGGGTTACTAAGCGCGGCCCTGCACTTAGTAACTCGATGTTTACCCTGGTTACCCGGGTGCTGCAGGGGGACTTCGGCATCGTTGAAGACAGTTTCAACGATGCCGAAGTCGTTCCCCTGATCGTTGGTCGCTGGAGAGAGCTGTCTGTGTGACAGCTCCCCAGCGACCACACAGCGACTTACCAACGATCACGGCCAGGTCGTATCGCTGGTCGTGATCGTTGGTAAATCGCTAAGTGAGACGGGGCCTTCACAGACTCGGATAAATCAATTATGCTAACCTTTCATTGTATTGCTCGATTCTATGTAAATTAGCTGACTATCTCATCTGTGTTAGACACCATTAGTACTAGGGATATTATGTTTGCGGCTTGGAATCTAGCCAATCTAGCACACTCTTATTCCACCAATCATGAAGCCCCAAGTCTGAATTGAGAGCTCAGGGGTATAGAAGGACTGTCCAGTGACCAAGTCACACTTGCTGCATGGTACCAATTTTTGATCTGCGGATCCGATTGGCAGGCCATAACCGAACATGGATTATAAGACTACATGGACTTCAGCATCGAATGCAAGGATTCGGATGAGAGATCAAAGACTACGTAAGGAATCGGATGGTATCCAGCTTGGGACAATCCAGTCACCTGACTACAGAATTTGCGGTACTCGGTCAGCTTCCTAAATCTGGCATTATACTTGGTGGGCGCCCGCCGAAAGCGGGGTGCTGCTGGCTTGGAGTAAGTAGCCCTGGAAGCTCTGATGAATGGATATTATAATCCCTGGTGAGCCAGTGGAAGGGTGAGAAACTGTTGCCTGTTACATTTTGTGTTTTGCTGGTTGTGTGATATATGCCATTAATTGTTTGGAGATCCCAGAAAGTCTTAATATTGTGATTCCGTCACCCTGTGTTGTATGAGTAGTGTTCCACCCACTGTTGAGGAGGTCGGGCGTTCAGTTGGGATGAGCCATGGTCCATGCTGTCTTTGTAAAGGCGGTCGGGAAAGCGGACGAGAGCACCCACTGACCCCCATGTCTACACAAGAACCACTATGTAAAGTTACAAAAAGGTTAAGAATGACGATACAATTACATATAAATAATTTGATGACATAAAACTTTATTAAGTGTAATTTCACACACAAACTTAGCATCTGTTCAACAACCCTTGAATTAACCATAGATTAGTGGGCTAAGCCCTTATGGAAACTTCAAGTAAGGGTACCGTCACACAGTGCAATTTTGATCGCTATGACGGCACGATTTGTGACGTCGCAGCGTCGTATGGTTATCGCTCCAGCGTCGTAGACTGCGGTCACACTTTGCAATCACGGCGCTGGAGCGATGCCGAAGTCCCCGGTAACCAGGGTAAACATCGGGTAACTAAGCGCAGGGCCGCGCTTAGTAACCCGATGTTTACCCTGGTTACCAGCGTAAAAGTAAAAAAAAACAAACCGTACATGCTCACCATGTGATGTCCGTCCGGTCCCTTGCAGTCTGCTTCCCGCTCTGACAGATCCGGCCGTACAGTGAGAGCAGAGTGCAGCAGTGACGTCACCGCTGTGCTCTGCTCTCACTTTCTGGCCGGCAGACAGTCAGAGCGGGAAGCGGACGGCAAGGGACCGGACGGACATCACATGGTGAGCATGTACGGTTTGTTTTTTTTTACTTTTACGCTGGTAACCAGGGTAAACATCGGGTTACTAAGCGCGGCCCTGCGCTTAGTTACCCGATGTTTACCCTGGTTACAAGTGAACGCATCGCTGGATCGCTGTCACACACAACGATCCAGCGATGACAGCGGGAGATCCAGCGACGAAAGAAAGTTCCAAACGATCTGCTACGACGTACGATTCTCAGCAGGGTCCCTGATCGCTGCTGCGTGTCAGACACTGCGATATCGTATGGATATCGCTGGAACGTCACGGATCGTACCGTCGTAGCGACAAAAGTGCCACTGTGTGACGGTACCCTTAGTTGTGATAGCAAACAGTGAGGTACCGATAAAATGTTTCACATGTGTAGTTAGCATATTTTGTATAATTCTTCTAAAATACATAGAGTTCTGCATTTTTGGGGAAAAATTTGTTAGATTGAGTACGATTGATTATGTGCGACATAAGCGATTTACGTGAATAACTTCTGAACTACACATAGACTTGATATTTTTTTTGGCAAATATTGTTCAGGACATTGAGCTGGTCATTTTCAGTGCTAGTGGTCCAGGGTACCTGTTTTCAAATTGAACTTATGTACGGTTGAGTGCGTTTGATTATGTGCGACATAAGGCTACGTTCACATTTGCGGTCAGCGCCGCAGCGTCGGGCGCCACAGCGGCGCCGCATGCGTCATGCGCCCCTATACTTAACATGGGGGCGCATGGACATGCGTTGTGCTGCGTTTTGCGCCGCATGGCCGCAAGCGTTGGACGCAAGAAACGCTTCAAGTTGCATTTTTTTTGCGTCCAACTTGCGGGCAAAAACGACGCATGCGGCGCAAAACGCAGCGTTTTAGCGTGCGTTTTGCCGCGTTTTTGTTTGCGTTGTGCGCTGCGGCGCACAACGCAAATGTGAACGTAGCCTATGCGATTTATGTGAATAACCCAGGACCACAAGTAGTCAAAATAAACATCTCAAAGTCCTGATCAAAATTGTACCCAAACAATATCCACTCTATGTATAATTCCCCATGCATGGAAAATCGAATAGCTAACTAATAGCTAATAGCTAACTGCAGGCTCTCTGACACACGTGTGCGCTCGCTTCCTTGGCTTTGTGCTGAGGCTGCGCCCACATATTGGGTTACTGGCCCTTTTAGAGATTAGCAGGTGAGGCTGCTGACGATCAGTTGGTCTTTGGCAGGTAACTCCGTGCACTTCGTACACCGGGGCCAATCTGCTGAGCGGCTGCACGGTGCGTTCCCACCTCGGGCATTGGAGGCAGAGAAGGAGACGCGGCCAAACGTGGTGAGCAACCGCAAAGAGCGCCCGGAACCAGGCGGCGACATGTGGAGACAAGTGCTGGAGAACGGCAGGTGAGGGGCTCCCCAATAACAGTGTACCCCCAGCCATGGGGCTTCTGGGGGCACCGAGGTCTGCGGCTCGGAAGGGGGGCACGGGAGCGACTGGCGAAGATCATGTGTAAATGTGCAGAGGTGGCCTGCAGATCTGTGGAGCCCAGCGGCGTAATAATCTGCAGGATCTATCACTATGTATCTGTCAGGAGGTGGAGGAGCGATGCTCTGCAGAGGTCAGTGGTGTAATAATCTGCAGGATCTATCACTATGTATCTGTCAGGAGGTGGAGGAGCGATGCTCTGCAGAGGTCAGTGGTGTAATAATCTGCAGGATCTATCACTATGTATCTGTCAGGAGGTGGAGGAGCGATGCTCTGCAGAGGTCAGTGGTGTAATAATCTGCAGGATATATCACTATGTATCTGTCAGGAGGTGGAGGAGCGATGCTCTGCAGAGAGGTCAGCGGTGTAATAATCTGCAGGATCTATCACTATGTATCTGTCGGGAGGTGGAGGAGCGATGCTCTGCAGAGGTCAGTGGTGTAATAATCTGCAGGATCTATCACTATGTATCTGTCGGGAGCTGGAGGAGCGATGCTCTGCAGAGGTCAGTGGTGTAATAATCTGCAGGATATATCACTATGTATCTGTCAGGAGGTGGAGGAGCGATGCTCTGCAGAGGTCAGTGGTGTAATAATCTGCAGGATCTATCACTATGTATCTGTCAGGAGGTGGAGGAGCGATGCTCTGCAGAGGCCAGTGGTGTAATAATCTGCAGGATCTATCACTATGTATCTGTCGGGAGGTGGAGGAGCGATGCTCTGCAGAGGTCAGTGGTGTAATAATCTGCAGGATATATCACTATGTATCTGTCAGGAGGTGGAGGAGCGATGCTCTGCAGAGGTCAGTGGTGTAATAATCTGCAGGATCTATCACTATGTATCTGTCGGGAGGTGGAGGAGCGATGCTCTGCAGAGGTCAGTGGTGTAATAATCTGCAGGATCTATCACTATGTATCTGTCGGGAGGTGGAGGAGCGATGCTCTGCAGAGGTCAGTGGTGTAATAATCTGCAGGATCTATCACTATGTATCTGTCAAGAGGTGGAGGAGCGATGCTCTGCAGAGGTCAGTGGTGTAATAATCTGCAGGATCTATCACTATGTATCTGTCAAGAGGTGGAGGAGCGATGCTCTGCAGAGGTCAGTGGTGTAATCTGCAGGATATATCACTATGTATCTGTCGGGAGGTGGAGGAGCGATGCTCTGCAGAGAGGTCAGTGGTGTAATAATCTGCAGGATATATCACTATGTATCTGTCAGGAGGTGGAGGAGCGATGTTCTGCAGAGAGGTCAGTGGTGTAATAATCTGCAGGACATATCACTATGTATCTGTCAGGAGGTGGAGCAGCGATGTTCTGCAGAGAGGTCAGTGGTGTAATAATGTGCAGGATATATCACTATGTATCTGTCAGGAGGAGGAGGAGCGATGCTCTGCAGAGAGGTCAGTGGTGTAATAATCCGCAGGATATATCACTATGTATCTGTGAGGAGGAGGAGGAGCGATGCTCTGCAGAGAGGTCAGTGGTGTAATAATCTGCAGGGTATATCACTATGTATCTGTCAGGAGGTGGAGGAGTGATGCTCTGCAGAGGTCAGCGGCGTAATAATCTGCAGGATATATCACTATGTATCTGTCAGGAGGTGGAGGAGCGATGCTCTGCAGAGAGGTCAGTGGTGTAATAATCTGCAGGATCTATCACTATGTATCTGTCGGGAGGTGGAGGAGCGATGCTCTGCAGAGGTCAGTGGTGTAATAATCTGCAGGATCTATCACTATGTATCTGTCAGGAGGTGGAGGAGCGATGCTCTGCAGAGGTCAGTGGTGTAATAATCTGCAGGATCTATCACTATGTATCTGTCAGGAGGTGGAGGAGCGATGCTCTGCAGAGGTCAGTGGTGTAATAATCTGCAGGATATATCACTATGTATCTGTCAGGAGGTGGAGGAGCGATGCTCTGCAGAGAGGTCAGCGGTGTAATAATCTGCAGGATATATCACTATGTATCTGTCAAGAGATGGAGGAGCGATGCTCTGCAGAGAGGTCAGTGGTGTAATAATCTGCAGGATATATCACTATGTATCTGTCGGGAGGTGGAGGAGCGATGCTCTGCAGAGAGGTCAGTGGTGTAATAATCTGCAGGATATATCACTATGTATCTGTCAGGAGGTGGAGGAGCGATGTTCTGCAGAGAGGTCAGTGGTGTAATAATCTGCAGGACATATCACTATGTATCTGTCAGGAGGTGGAGCAGCGATGTTCTGCAGAGAGGTCAGTGGTGTAATAATGTGCAGGATATATCACTATGTATCTGTCAGGAGGAGGAGGAGCGATGCTCTGCAGAGAGGTCAGTGGTGTAATAATCCGCAGGATATATCACTATGTATCTGTGAGGAGGAGGAGGAGCGATGCTCTGCAGAGAGGTCAGTGGTGTAATAATCTGCAGGGTATATCACTATGTATCTGTCAGGAGGTGGAGGAGTGATGCTCTGCAGAGGTCAGCGGCGTAATAATCTGCAGGATATATCACTATGTATCTGTCAGGAGGTGGAGGAGCGATGCTCTGCAGAGAGGTCAGTGGTGTAATAATCTGCAGGATCTATCACTATGTATCTGTCAAGAGATGGAGGAGCGATGCTCTGCAGAGAGGTCAGTGGTGTAATAATCTGCAGGATATATCACTATGTATCTGTCGGGAGGTGGAGGAGCGATGCTCTGCAGAGAGGTCAGTGGTGTAATAATCTGCAGGATATATCACTATGTATCTGTCAGGAGGTGGAGGAGCGATGTTCTGCAGAGAGGTCAGTGGTGTAATAATCTGCAGGACATATCACTATGTATCTGTCAGGAGGTGGAGCAGCGATGTTCTGCAGAGAGGTCAGTGGTGTAATAATGTGCAGGATATATCACTATGTATCTGTCAGGAGGTGGAGGAGCGATGCTCTGCAGAGAGGTCAGTGGTGTAATAATCTGCAGGATATATCACTGTATCTGTCAGGAGGAGGAGGAGCGATGCTCTGCAGAGAGGTCAGTGGTGTAATAATCCGCAGGATATATCACTATGTATCTGTGAGGAGGAGGAGGAGCGATGCTCTGCAGAGAGGTCAGTGGTGTAATAATCTGCAGGGTATATCACTATGTATCTGTCAGGAGGTGGAGGAGTGATGCTCTGCAGAGGTCAGCGGCGTAATAATCTGCAGGATATATCACTATGTATCTGTCAGGAGGTGGAGGAGCGATGCTCTGCAGAGAGGTCAGTGGTGTAATAATCTGCAGGATCTATCACTATGTATCTGTCGGGAGGTGGAGGAGCGATGCTCTGCAGAGGTCAGTGGTGTAATAATCTGCAGGATCTATCACTATGTATCTGTCGGGAGGTGGAGGAGCGATGCTCTGCAGAGGTCAGTGGTGTAATAATCTGCAGGATCTATCACTATGTATCTGTCAGGAGGTGGAGGAGCGATGCTCTGCAGAGGTCAGTGGTGTAATAATCTGCAGGATCTATCACTATGTATCTGTCAGGAGGTGGAGGAGCGATGCTCTGCAGAGGTCAGTGGTGTAATAATCTGCAGGATATATCACTATGTATCTGTCAGGAGGTGGAGGAGCGATGCTCTGCAGAGAGGTCAGCGGTGTAATAATCTGCAGGATATATCACTATGTATCTGTCAAGAGATGGAGGAGCGATGCTCTGCAGAGAGGTCAGTGGTGTAATAATCTGCAGGATATATCACTATGTATCTGTCGGGAGGTGGAGGAGCGATGCTCTGCAGAGAGGTCAGTGGTGTAATAATCTGCAGGATATATCACTATGTATCTGTCAGGAGGTGGAGGAGCGATGTTCTGCAGAGAGGTCAGTGGTGTAATAATCTGCAGGACATATCACTATGTATCTGTCAGGAGGTGGAGCAGCGATGTTCTGCAGAGAGGTCAGTGGTGTAATAATGTGCAGGATATATCACTATTTATCTGTCAGGAGGTGGAGGAGCGATGCTCTGCAGAGAGGTCAGTGGTGTAATAATCTGCAGGATATATCACTGTATCTGTCAGGAGGAGGAGGAGCGATGCTCTGCAGAGAGGTCAGTGGTGTAATAATCCGCAGGATATATCACTATGTATCTGTGAGGAGGAGGAGGAGCGATGCTCTGCAGAGAGGTCAGTGGTGTAATAATCTGCAGGGTATATCACTATGTATCTATCAGGAGGAGGAGGAGCGATGCTCTGCAGAGAGGTCAGTGGTGTAATAATCTGCAGGATCTATCACTATGTATCTGTCAGGAGGTGGAGGAGCGATGCTCTGCAGAGAGGTCAGTGGTGTAATAATCTGCAGGATCTATCACTATGTATCTGTCAGGAGGAGGAGGAGCGATGTTCTGCAGAGAGGTCAGTGGTGTAATAATGTGCAGGATATATCACTAGGTATCTGTCAGGAGGTGGAGGAGCGATGCTCTGCAGAGAGGTCAGTGGTGTAATAATCTGCAGGATATATCACTGTATCTGTCAGGAGGTGGAGGAGCGATGCTCTGCAGAGAGGTCAGTGGTGTAATAATCTGCAGGATATATCACTATGTATCTGTCAGGAGGTGGAGGAGCGATGCTCTGCAGAGAGGTCAGTGGTGTAATAATCTGCAGGATCTATCACTATGTATCTGTCAGGAGGTGGAGGAGCGATGCTCTGCAGAGAGGTCAGTGGTGTAATAATCTGCAGGATATATCACTATGTATCTATCAGGAGGTGGAGGAGCGATGCTCTGCAGAGAGGTCAGCGGTGTAATAATCTGCAGGATATATCACTATGTATCTGTCAGGAGGTGGAGGAGCGATGCTCTGCAGAGAGGTCAGTGGTGTAATAATCTGCAGGATATATCACTATGTATGTCAGGAGGTGGAGGAGCGATGCTCTGCAGAGAGGTCAGTGGTGTAATAATCTGCAGGATATATCACTATGTATCTGTCAGGAGGTGGAGGAGCGATGCTCTGCAGAGAGGTCAGTGGTGTAATAATCTGCAGGATCTATCACTATGTATCCCTCAGGAGGTGGAGGAGCGATGCTCTGCAGAGAGGTCAATGGTGTAATAATCTGCAAGATATATCACTATGTATCTGTCAGGAGGAGGAGGAGCGATGCTCTGCAGAGAGGTCAGTGGTGTAATAATCTGCAGGATATATCACTATGTATCTGTCAGGAGGTGGGGGAGCGATGCTCTGCAGAGGTCAGTGGTGTAATAATCTGAAGGATATATCACTATGTATCTGTCAGGAGGTGGAGGAGTGATGCTCTGCAGAGAGGTCGGTGGTGTAATAATCTGCAGGATATATCACTATGTATCTGTCAGGAGGTGGAGGAGCGATGCTCTGCAGAGAGGTCAGTGGTGTAATAATCTGCAGGATATATCATTATGTATCTGTCAGGAGGTGGAGGAGCTATGCTCTGCAGAGAGGTCAGTGGTGTAATAATCTGCAGGATATCACTATGTATCTGTCAGGAGGTGGAGGAGCGATGCTCTGCAGAGAGGTCATTGGTGTAATAATCTGCAAGATATATCACTATGTATCTGGCGGGAGGTGGAGGAGCGATGCTCTGCAGAGATGTCAGTGGTGTAATAATCTGCAGGATATATCACTATGTATCTGTCGGGAGGTGGAGGAGCGATGCTCTGCAGAGAGGTCAGTGGTGTAATAATCTGCAGGATATATCAATGTGTATCTGTCAGGAGGAGCGGTGCTCTGCAGAGAGGTCAGTGGTGTAATAATCTGCAGGATATATCACTATGTATCTGTCAGGAGGTGGAGGAGCGATGCTCTGCAGAGAGGTCAGTGGTGTAATAATCTGCAGGATATATCACTATGTATCTGTCAGGAGGTGGAGGAGCGACGCTCTGCAGAGAGGTCATTGGTGTAATAATCTGCAAGATATATCACTATGTATCTGGCGGGAGGTGGAGGAGCGATGCTCTGCAGAGATGTCAGTGGTGTAATAATCTGCAGGATATATCACTATGTATCTGTCGGGAGGTGGAGGAGCGATGCTCTGCAGAGAGGTCAGTGGTGTAATAATCTGCAGGATATATCAATGTGTATCTGTCAGGAGGAGCGATGCTCTGCAGAGAGGTCAGTGGTGTAATAATCTGCAGGATATATCACTATGTATCTGTCAGGAGGTGGAGGAGCGATGCTCTGCAGAGAGGTCAGTGGTGTAATAATCTGCAGGATATATCACTATGTATCTGTCAGGAGGTGGAGGAGCGACGCTCTGCAGAGAGGTCAGTGGTGTAATAATCTGCAGGATATATCACTATGTATCTGTCAGGAGGTGGAGGAGCGACGCTCTGCAGAGAGGTCAGTGGCGTAATAATCTGCAGGATATATCACTATGAATCTGTCAGGAGGTGGAGGAGCGATGCTCTGCAGAGAGGTCAGTGGCGTAATAATCTGCAGGATATATCACTGTGAATCTGTCAGGAGGTGGAGGAGCGATGCTCTGCAGAGGTCAGTGGTGTAATAATCTGCAGGATATATCACTGTATGTGAGGAGGTGGAGGAGCGATGCTCTGCAGAGGTCAGTGGTGTAATAATCTGCAGGATATATCACTGTATGTGAGGAGGTGGAGGAGCGATGCTCTGCAGAGAGGTCAGTGGTGTAATAATCTGCAGGATATATCACTGTATCTGTCAGGAGGAGGAGGAGCGATGCTCTGCAGAGAGGTCAGTGGTGTAATAATCTGCAGGATATATCACTATCTGTCAGGAGGTGGAGGAGCGATGCTCTGCAGAGGTCAGTGGTGTAATAATCTGCAGGATATATCACTATATCTGTCAGGAGGTGGAGGAGTGATGCTCTGCAGAGAGGTCAGTGGTGTAATAATCTGCAGGATATATCACTATGTGTCTGTTAGGAGGTGGAGGAGCGATGCTCTGCAGAGGTCAGTGGTGTAATAATCTGCAGGATATATCACTGTGTATCTGTCAGGAGGTGGATGAGCGATGCTCTGCAGAGAGGTCAGTGGTGTAATAATCTGCAGGATATATCACTATGTATCTGTCAGGAGGTGGAGGAGCGATGCTCTGCAGAGAGGTCAGCGGTGTAATAATCTGCAGGATATATCACTATGTATCTGTCAGGAGGTGGAGGAGCGGCGCTTTGCAGAGAGGTCAGTGGTGTAATAATCTGCAGGATATATAACTATGTATCTGTCAGGAGGTGGAGGAGCGATGCTCTGCAGAGAGGTCAGTGGTGTAATAATCTGCAGGATATATCACTATGTATCTGTCAGGAGGAGCGATGCTCTGCAGAGAGGTCAGTGGTGTAATAATCTACAGGATATATCACTGTGTATCTGTCAGGAGGTGGAGGAGCGATGCTCTGCAAAGAGGTCAGTGGTGTAATAATCTGCAGGATATATCACTATGTATCTGTCAGGAGGAGCGATGCTCTGCAGAGAGGTCAGTGGTGTAATAATCTGCAGGATATATCACTATGTATCTGTGAGGAGGGGGAGGAGCGATGCTCTGCAGAGAGGTCAGTGGTGTAATAATCTGCAGGATATATCACTGTATCTGTCAGGAGGAGGAGCGATGCTCTGCAGAGAGGTCAGCGGTGTAATAATCTGCAGGATATATCACTGTATGTCAGGAGGAGGAGGAGCGATGCTCTGCAGAGAGGTCAGTGGTGTAATAATCTGCAGGATATATCACTGTATCTGTCAGGAGGTGGAGGAGTGATGCTCTGCAGAGAGGTCAGTGGTGTAATAATCTGCAGGATATATCACTATCTGTCAGGAGGTGGAGGGGCGATGCTCTGCAGAGGGGTCAGTGGTGTAATAATCTACAGGATATATCACTATGTATCTGTGAGGAGGAGGAGCGATGCTCTGCAGAGAGGTCAGTGGTGTAATAATCTGCAGGATAGATCACTGTGTATCTGTCAGGAGGTGGAGGAGCGATGCTCTGCAGAGAGGTCAGTGGTGTAATAATCTGCAGGATCTATCACTATGTATCTGTCAGGAGGTGGAGGAGTGATGCTCTGCAGAGAGGTCAGTGGTGTAATAATCTGCAGGATATATCACTGTATCTGTCAGGAGGTGGAGGGGCGATGCTCTGCAGAGGGGTCAGTGGTGTAATCTGCAGGATATATTGATGTATCTGTCAGGAGGTGGAGGAGCGATGCTCTGCAGAGAGGTCAGTGGGGTAATAATCTGCAGGATATATCACTATGTATCTGTCAGGAGGTGGAGGAGCGATGCTCTGCAGAGAGGTCAGTGGTGTAATAATCTGCAGGATATATCACTATGTATCTGTCAGGAGGTGAAGGAGCGATGCTCTGCAGAGAGGTCAGTGGTGTAATAATCTGCAGGAGGTGGAGGAGCGATGCTCTGCAGAGAGGTCAGTGGGGTAATAATCTGCAGGATATATCACTATGTATCTGTCAGGAGGTGGAGGAGCGATGCTCTGCAGAGAGGTCAGTGGTGTAATAATCTGCAGGATATATCACTATGTATCTGTCAGGAGGTGAAGGAGCTGCTCTGCAGAGAGGTCAGTGGTGTAATAATCTGCAGGAGGTGGAGGAGCGATGCTCTGCAGAGAGGTCAGTGGTGTAATAATCTGCAGGATATATCACTATGTATCTGTCAGGAGGTGAAGGAGCGATGCTCTGCAGAGAGGTCAGTGGTGTAATAATCTGCAGGAGGTGGAGGAGCGATGCTCTGCAGAGAGGTCAGTGGTGTAATAATCTGCAGGATATATCACTATGTATCTGTCAGGAGGTGAAGGAGCGATGCTCTGCAGAGAGGTCAGTGGTGTAATAATCTGCAGGAGGTGGAGGAGCGATGCTCTGCAGAGAGGTCAGTGGTGTAATAATCTGCAGGATATATCACTATGTATCTGTCAGGAGGTGAAGGAGCGATGCTCTGCAGAGAGGTCAGTGGTGTAATAATCTGCAGGAGGTGGAGGAGCGATGCTCTGCAGAGAGGTCAGTGGTGTAATAATCTGCAGGATATATCACTATGTATCTGTCAGGAGGTGAAGGAGCGATGCTCTGCAGAGAGGTCAGTGGTGTAATAATCTGCAGGAGGTGGAGGAGCGATGCTCTGCAGAGAGGTCAGTGGTGTAATAATCTGCAGAGTAGATCTCCATCACGTGGCTCTTTTCTCCGCAGGGCGGCGTTCCACGATCACTGGCCGCACAGTGCGCTGGTTCCTGTCGGGGTTGGCGGCGCCGTACTCTGCTGGATGTTATGTGGGCGAAGAAAGAAAACCATAGAGATGGGGGATGGGTGGTGGGGTGCAGGGGCGAGACCCCAGAAGAATGAGGACACCAGTGTGAGGCCCTTCCGTATTGAGGCGTCTGAGGAGGATATTAAGGTACGGGGAGCTGGGGTGACGCTGGCATTCACTCTATAGCTATAGTATTCATATACCACAACACTGCTCACAGCTGGAGGTTTGTTACAATGTATCCAGTCTGATAATTCTCTGTGATATCCAGGACTCCAGACTGACACATTGTAGAGGACAAAGGAGAGGATTGTGCTGCTGACAGCCTGCTACATTGTAACAAGTCCCTCAGCTGTGTGACCAGGGCCGGATTTCATTAGTTTCCACATCATGATTTGCTCTGATGCCCCACCCCTGCTCCCATGCCCCACCCCTGCTCCCATGCCCCACCCCTGCTCCCATGCCCCACCCCTGCTCCCATGCCCCACCCCTGCTCCCATGCCCCACCCCTGCTCCCATGCCCCACCCCTGCTCCCATGCCCCACCCCTGCTCCCATGCCCCACCCCCGCCCTGCTCTCACACAAATCACTGATCTGCCTCTCGTGTGACCTCCAGGATCTCCATCACCGCTTGGATCAGAGCCGCTTTGTCTTCCCACTGGAGGACGCCCAGTTCCATTATGGTTTTAAAGGAACAGAGCTGCAGTTAGTCGTCTCCTACTGGAGGAACACGTTCAATTGGGGCAAGCAGGTGGAGATCATCAATAAATACCCGCACTACAAGACCAAGATCGAGGGTGAGTCCTCTGGGGAGCAGAGATGAGCTGGCTCCATGTATTATTACATTACCCCATATGATCATAGTCCTCAACGCTGAGACTACGGCACCGAGGAGAAGTGGTTCCTGATTTCCTTCCTCAGACGACCATTAATGACCTCAGTGACAGCAGCGGAGGCTGGAGGTGCCGGGATTTCGGCACCTTCTGAGGTTGTCATCTTGTTCTCATTTTTCTATCATTTGCAGATCAGTGACTTCTCTTCATCCTCCATTTCTCGCTCCCGGGGTTTGTCCAGGTGACTATTTTTGGTCAAACATCTGCTGCACTCAGACCAGTGTTATTCTAGGGCAGTGGTCCCCAACCTTTCTGACCTTGAGGCCATGTGCACACGTTCAGTATTTTTCGCGTTTTTTTGCTATAAAAACATGATCAAAACGCAAAAAAAATGCGAAAAAAACGCTTACATATGCCTCCCATTATTTTCAGTGTATTCCGCATTTTTTGTGCAAATGTTGCATTTTTTTCCGTGAAAAAATCGCATTGCGGAAAAAAAAGCAACATGTTCATTAAATTTGCGGAATTGCGGGGATTCCGCACAACTAGGAATGCATTGATCTGTATACTTTACGCACGGGGCTGTGCACACGATGCGGGAAGTAAGCAGATTATGTGCGGTTGGTACCCAGGGTGGAGGAGAGGAGACTCTCCTCCACGGTCTGGGCACCATATAATTGGTCAAAAAAAAAGAATTAAAATAAAAAATAGTGATATACTCACCTTCGATGGCCCCCGGAGTCTTCCCGCCTCTCAGGTGCACGCTGCCGCTTCGGTTCCTATAGCTGGAGTGTGTGAAGGACCTGCGATGACGTTGCGGTCTTGTGATTGGTCGCGAGACCGGTCATGTGACCGCGACGTCATCGAAGGTCCTGCACACACCATCAATAGGAACAGACGCCGCTGAGGAGATCGGCTGTCTGCAGGTGAGTATAAGCATTTTTTTTAAACATTCTATCTTTTACTATTGATGCTGCATAAGCTGCATCTATAGTAAAAAGTTGGTCACACTTGTCACGCACTATGTTTGACAAGTGTGACCAACCTGTCAGTTAGTTTTCCAAGCGATGCTACAGATCGCTTGGAAAACTTTAGCATTCTGCAAGCTAATTTCGCTTGCAAAATGCTAAAAAAAACGCGAAAAAAATGGGAAAAAAAACGCAAAAAAAAAAATGCGGATTTCTTGCAGAAAATTTCCGGTTTTCTTCAGGAAATTTCTGCAAGAAATCCTGACGTGTGCACATACCCTGAGAGACACATTCAGCACTGAGAGAGGGTCACGAGCCACATTCAGCTCCCGCCCCCTTCAAAGTAGTGTCAACCAAAGCCCCCATTACAGGTATAATGGTATCCAAAGCTTCTCCACAGTAATCACTCCCGAGCAGTGCACTGAGATCAGGGCCGGACTGGGACTACAATTCAGCCCTGGCATTTGAAGTTACACAGGCCCACTTGTCACACGGTGACTGTATAATATCTTTGTACACTTGTAGGCAGGGCCGGTTTTAGGCAAAGTGGGGGCCTAGGCAAAGTTTAAAGGGCACCTGTCACCCCGTTTTTTCCGTATGAGATAAAAATACTGTTAAATAGGGCCTGAGCTGTGCATTACAATAGTGTAGTTTGTGGACCCCGATTTCCCACCTATGCTGCCGAAATACGTTACCAAAGTAGTCGTTTTCGCCTGTCAATCAGGCTGGTCTGGTCAAAAGGGCGTGGTGTCTTCCCCCAGATTTTGCTTAGTTTTTCGTTGGTGGCGTAGTTGTGTGCGCGTGCCCAAGGTCCCGAATCCACTGCACAGGGGAGTGGAAAGAGCGCGATGTGCACGATTTCATTGGTGATGGGTGGGCGCGGCCATCTTCCTTTGGCCGCGCGTGCGCAGAAGCGGCGCTCTGCTGGCCGCGGCTTCAGGAAAATGGCCGCGGGATGCCGCGCGTGCGCAGATGGAGATCGTGGCGGCCATTTTCCTGAAGCAGAGTTCGCATCTCATAAAGCCCACACAGGGGTATATACAGCAGAGCCCACACAGGGGTATATACAGCAGAGCCCACACGGGGGTATATACAGCAGAGCCCACACGGGGGTATATACAGCAGAGCCCACACGGGGGTATATACAGCAGAGCCCACACGGGGGTGTATACAGCAGAGCCCACACGGGGGTGTATACAGCAGAGCCCACACGGGGGTGTATACAGCAGAGCCCACACGGGGGTGTATACAGCAGAGCCCACACGGGGGTGTATACAGCAGAGCCCACACGGGGGTGTATACAGCAGAGCCCACACGGGGGTGTATACAGCAGAGCCCACACGGGGGTGTATACAGCAGAGCCCACACGGGGGTGTATACAGCAGAGCCCACACGGGGGTGTATACAGCAGAGCCCACACGGGGGTGTATACAGCAGAGCCCACACGGGGGTGTATACAGCAGAGCCCACACGGGGGTGTATACAGCAGAGCCCACACGGGGGTGTATACAGCAGAGCCCACACGGGGGTGTATACAGCAGAGCCCACACGGGGGTGTATACAGCAGAGCCCACACGGGGGTGTATACAGCAGAGCCCACACGGGGGTGTATACAGCAGAGCCCACACGGGGGTGTATACAGCAGAGCCCACACGGGGGTGTATACAGCAGAGCCCACACGGGGGTGTATACAGCAGAGCCCACACGGGGGTGTATACAGCAGAGCCCACACGGGGGTGTATACAGCAGAGCCCACACGGGGGTGTATACAGCAGAGCCCACACGGGGGTGTATACAGCAGAGCCCACACGGGGGTGTATACAGCAGAGCCCACACGGGGGTGTATACAGCAGAGCCCACACGGGGGTGTATACAGCAGAGCCCACACGGGGGTGTATACAGCAGAGCCCACACAGTATACAGCAGATCCCACACGGGGGTGTATACAGCAGAGCCCACACAGTATACAGCAGATCCCACACGGGGGTGTATACAGCAGAGCCCACACAGTATACAGCAGATCCCACACGGGGGTATTTACAGCAGAGCCCACATCTCGTCACCCCCCCCCCCCCCCCCCCGATAATGGCCCCACAGTCCAGTTTAAAAAAAAAAAACACTCTCCTCACCTTTCCTTTTGCCCGCGCTTGCTCCTGGCTCCTGTCTCGGCGGCTGCAGTCTGCCCGGGACACAGCAGGTGTGCGATCATATGACGTCATCGCGCACCCGCAGTGTCAGAGGCAGAGCGGGGAATTATGGGAGAGGGAGCATCTGTAGACGCTCTCTCCTCCATCATTGCATTCAACTATACCGGCGTCATAGACGCCGGTATAGTTAAATGCGGCGGCGGCACTGGTGGGGGAGGGAGGGGGAGGAACAGTGCAGCGGCCCACTACTGGCACCGGCCCTTCTGGCATTTGCCAGAAGTGCCCGATGGCCAGTCCGGCCCTGACTGAGATCCAGGGGTTCCCACAACACCCCCCATTCAGTGTCCTCCCAACACTGTCACATCGAGCTTTGAACACCTCCTCTAACATGTAGTACCATCCTCCAGCGTACCATACCGAAAACATCCCTAAACCCCCAAGACCAGTAAATGTGCATCCAGATCTGCTCTTCTGTGCAGGGCTGCTCACAAAATTCACCATTTTCAGATGTGCTCTTCATACCTGTTTGCTAGACCTGGACCTAATGCACCAAGCTGGCAGACAGTCGCGAGCCACAATTCATGGGACCGCGAGCCACATGTGTCTCCCGAGCTACAGGTTGGGGACCCCTGCACTAGGGGTTTGTGCACAGGTTTCTTTTTCTTCAGACTGAGTGGTCGGGGGGAGAATTTGCTTCCAATAATCGAATGGCACCCGCTGATTCATATCTGTGGATCCGTAGAAAACATCGGCTGACAGAGTGCGGAGCAATTTTCATGGACTGAATGGAGAAATCTTTCTCCACATCCAAGAAGATGGGATCCCGCTCCGATCACTCTGAGTCTGACGACCGTTTTCCTCCAATGGAGAACAGAGTCTTCTGCCCCTGCCCTTCCAATATCGGGCAGTATGACACTACTGTGAGCGGTGTGTTAGATCACGCCGTACCTTATGTGACACCGTCTCCTTATAGCCTCCATTATTACATATCACACGTGGAGCCTCTAATCTGAGGTCCCTGGCTGGAGGCTGTTACACTCACCCGCTGCTGTCCTCACCTTCTATCAACGCCGCTCCGGTCGTCTCCAGCAGTTTGTGACCTGTCGGATGGCTCCAGTGTTTGCTGGACGAGCTAGAGGTCACTTCTCAATGCAAGTCTATGGGAGCCCAGCTCTGGCCTCGCTGTGGCCTCATCCTGGCCTTGCTGTGACCTCGCTCTGGCCTTGTACTGGTCTCGCTCTGGCCTCACACTGGTCTCATCCTAGCCTTGCTCTGGCCTTTTACTGCTCTCGCTGTGACCTCGCTCTGGCCTTGTATTGGTGTTGCTTTGGCCTCGCACTCGTCTTGCTCCGGCCTCATCCTAGCCTCGCTCTGGCCTCGCTGTGACCTCACTCTGGCCTTGTACTGGTCTCGCTCTGGCCTCATCCTAGCCTCACTCTGGCCTTGCTCCTGCCTCACCCTAGCCTCGCACTGGTCTCGCTCTGGCCTCATCCTAGCCTCGCTCTGGCCTTGTACTGGTCTCGCTGTGGCCTCGCTGTGACCTTGTACTGGTGTTGCTTTGGCCTCACACTGGTCTCGCTCCAGCCTCATCCTAGCCTCGCTCTGGCCTTGTATTGGTGTTGCTTTGGCCTCGCGCTCGTCTTGCTCCGGCCTCATCCTAGCCTCATCCTGGCGTCACACTGGTCTCGCACTGCTCTCACTCTGGCCTCATCCCAGCCTCGCTCTCTCCTTGCTCCCGCCTCATCCTAGCCTCGCTCTGGCCTCACTGTGGCCTCATCCTAGCCTCACTCTGGCCTCATCCTGGCCTTTCTGTGGCCTCATCCTGGCGTTGCACTGGTCTCGCTCTGGCCTCGCACTGCTCTCACTCTGGCCTCATCCCAGCCTCGCTCTGGCCTTGCTCTGGCCTCATCCTAGCCTCGCTCTGGCCTTGTATTGGTGTTGCTTTGGCCTCACGCTCGTCTTGCTCCGGCCTCACCCTAGCCTCGCTCTGGCCTCACTGTGGCCTCATCCTAGCCTCACTCTGGCCTCATCCTGGCGTCACACTGGTCTCGCTCTGGCCTCGCACTGCTCTCACTCTGGCCTCATCCCAGCCTCGCTCTGGCCTTGCTCCCGCCTCATCCTAGCCTCGCACTGGTCTCGCTACGGATCTCATAGACTTACATTGAGAGCTTGTAACGGTTACCTCCGACTTCCGGTCAGTCAGAAGTTGCGGGCACATGATGATGCCACAGAACCGGAGCGGCGCTGATAGATGATGGCGTCAGGTAAGAGGAAGACTACGGTCAGGGACCTCAGACTAGAAGGTCCACTCCAGTACTGAAAAAAAACTAAATTCTGGAGAGGAGCATTCAGGTCCCAGGTGACTATAGGGGTCCTCAATAAGAGTTTGCCCCACCATCCCCCATAATGACGGTGCAGTTTCTCAGAATACAAGACTAACTCTCTCCTTTGGCTGTTTTAGGTCTGGACGTCCATTTTGTCCATGTGAAGCCCCCAAACCTTAAGCCGGGACAGAAGGCCATCCCCCTGCTCATGGTTCATGGCTGGCCCGGGTCCTTTTATGAATTCTACCGTATCCTCCCTCTGCTGACAGACCCCGGGAAGCACGGACTGGACCCCAGTCTCACATTTGAGGTCGTCTGTCCGTCCATCCCAGGGTACGGATTCTCCGAAGCGCCACACAAGAAAGGTAAGTGGGGGAGGGGAAAGGGGCGGAGTAGCACCAGTGACCACGCCCTTACCTGCCACGGGGAGGAGTAGCACCAGTGACCGTTGATCTTCCTCCTGTGTCTGTATTACACACATCCCTGTGTCCTCCACAGTCTCTGTTGCCCTTAGCAACCAATCACAGCACAGCTTTCTTTTCAGCAGAACAATTTTTTAAATGCAAGCCGCACTGTGATTGGTTGCCATGGGAGATGGATGGTTTCTCTTTCTGATAATAGAGCAGCCGCACACAGCCCCATACAGACATGGAGGAGAGAACATGAGCGGCCGCACAGAGCCCCATACAGACATGGAGGAGAGAACATGAGCGGCCGTACAGAGCCCCATACAGACATGGAGGAGGAGAACATGAGCGGCCGCACAGAGCCCCATACAGACATGGAGGGGAGAACATGAGCGGCCGCACAGAGCCCCATACAGACATGGAGAGGAGAACATGAGCGGCCTCACAGAGCCCCATACAGACATGGAGAACATGAGCGGCCGCACAGAGCCCCATACAGACATGGAGGAGAGAACATGAGCGGCCGCACACAGCCCCATACAGACATGGAGGAGAGAACATGAGCGGCCGCACAGAGCCCCATACAGACATGGAGGAGAGAACATGAGCGGCCGCACAGAGCCCCATACAGACATGGAGGGAGAACATGAGCGGCCGCACAGAGCCCCATACAGACATGGAGGAGAGAACATGAGCGGCCGCACAGAGCCCCATACAGACATGGAGGAGAGAACATGAGCGGCCGCACAGAGCCCCATACAGACATGGAGGAGAGAACATGAGCGGCCGCACAGAGCCCCATACAGACATGGAGGAGAGAACATGAGCGGCCGCACAGAGCCCCATACAGACATGGAGGAGAGAACATGAGCGGCCGCACACAGCCCCATACAGACATGGAGGAGAGAACATGAGCGGCCGCACAGAGCCCCATACAGACATGGAGGGGAGAACATGAGTGGCCGCACAGAGCCCCATACAGACATGGAGGAGGGAGAACATGAGCGGCCGCACAGAGCCCCATACAGACATGGAGGGGAGAACATGAGCGGCCGCACAGAGCCCCATACAGACATGGAGGGGAGAACATGAGCGGCTGCACAGAGCCCCATACAGACATGGAGGAGAGAACATGAGCGGCCGCACAGAGCCCCATACAGACATGGAGGGGAGAACATGAGCGGCCGCACAGAGCCCCATACAGACATGGAGGAGAGAACATGAGCGGCCGCACAGAGCCCCATACAGACATGGAGGAGAGAACATGAGCGGCCGCACAGAGCCCCATACAGACATGGAGGAGAGAACATGAGCGGCCGCACAGAGCCCAGACCCTAGCACGATCCTAGATCTAATGGGGTTTCATCAGCAATGCCAGTAACAGAAGACATTTGTGATTGATGAATATAATATTAGGTGTTGGGGAACTTACATAAGTTTCAGTGCTGGAGTGCTGTCACTAAAAAACAACAACAAAAAAACAAAACGCTGGAGTGGTATAATGCTGTGCCCAATGGAAAGTCGGAGAAGGGAGGACCATGTACTGTCTGTTGATCTAGGCAGGTCCTAGTCTATCCCCAACCCAAGAGTTACTCCTGAAGGTGGAGATGCCTGGTTCTCATACTGCTCTATGCTCCTACGAAATGCTATGTAGCACTCACCCTCCCACCTGGGAGGAAAGGGGCAGGAGTAAGAGAGTAACACTGGGTGGAAAGACAAGGGGCAAATAAGGCACAATCAAGAAGAGGCATACAGGATAAACTGCAAAGGGTAAATGGGTGCACAGTAAAGAGGAATAAATACAACCTGAAAGACGCCAAGGTAGAGTTATTCACATCGAACCTCATGCAACAATCTCAGGCCGCCAGCAGCGACTCTCCAGAACACTTTCTCCAACGCAGCCAGGAACAGAATGAAGATTCTATAGCTGACATGGAGGGAAGCCGGACACCTGTTTATATACTGGAGGGGTGCGGCTCCAAAAAGCAGCACAGCCAATAGACCAGGAGGAACTGTAAACCCTTGCCATGAAACCTGTTAACTCATGAATGACTGTGTAGATTAAGAGGGCCTGTGCTCAACTACTCGCCGCAATCTTCTGATCTCAGATGTACCACAAGTCCCAGCAGAATGCGGCACATTCATGACAATATTACAGATGATCGTGCACATTATGATTTCTCGCCCCCAGGTTTTAGCTTTGTGGCGGCCGCCCGCGTCTTCTATAAGCTGATGCTCAGACTGGGGTTTAGCGAGTTTTACCTGCAGGGCGGCGACTGGGGCAGTGTGATCACCACCGCGCTGGCACAGATGAAACCCGAGTAAGTAGCCAGCAGCGACCTGCAGAGCGGCGCCACATGTCTACTATGTGGGATCACTTGCTGGGAGTTGTGGTACCTCACATTCATTTTAGAGCCTCACTTACATTCTCAGTTTACACTATGGCAGTAGTGCGGGGTCTCGCGTGCCGGGGTCTCCTGTATTGAGGACTGCTGTATTGGGGGTCTGCTGTGCTGGGGTCCAGGGTCGACAACCCTCCAGAAATTCCAGGACCTTCTGTAAGAAAACCGGTCATAAAAATAATGCTGTCAGTCAATGTGGCGACCACAGTGGGGTCTCGTGTCTGACGACTGCTGTAATGGGGTCTTTTATACTGTTGTATTCTGTTCTGGGGTCTCCTGTACTGGGGTGTCTAGCTCTGTGGTCTCCTGTACTGGGGTGTGCGGTTCTGGGGTCTCCTGTACTGGGGTGTGCGGTTCTGGGGTCTCCTGTACTGGGGTGTGCGGTTCTGGGGTCTCCTGTACTGGGGTGTCTAGCTCTGGGGTCTCCTGTACTGGGGTGTGTGGTTCTGGGGTCTCCTGTACTGGGGTGTGCGGTTCTGGGGTCTCCTGTACTGGGGTGTCTAGCTCTGGGGTCTCCTGTACTGGGGTGTGCGGTTCTGGGGTCTCCTGTACTGGGGTGTGCGGTTCTGGGGTCTCCTGTACTGGGGTGTGCGGTTCTGGGGTCTCCTGTACTGGGGTGTCTAGCTCTGGGGTCTCCTGTATTGGGGTGTGCAGTTCTGGGGTCTCCTGTACTGGGGTGTGCGGTTCTGGGGTCTCCTGTACTGGGGTGTGTGGTTCTGGGGTCTCCTGTACTAAGGTGTGTGGTTCTGGGGTCTCCTGTACTGGGGTGTGTGGTTCTGGGGTCTCCTGTACTAGGGTGTGCGGATCTGGGGTCTCCTGTTCTGGGGTGTGTGGTTCTGGGGTCTCCTGTACTGGGGTGTGTGGTTCTGGGGTCTCCTGTACTGGGGTGTGTGGTTCTGGGGTCTCCTGTACTGGGGTGTCTAGCTCTGGGGTCTCCTGTACTGGGGTGTGCGGATCTGGGGTCTCCTGTTCTGGGGTGTGTGGTTCTGGGGTCTCCTGTACTGGGGTGTGCGGTTCTGGGGTCTCCTGTACTGGGGTGTCTAGCTCTGGGGTCTCCTGTATTGGGGTGTGCGGTTCTGGGGTCTCCTGTACTGAGGTGTGTGGTTGTGGGGTCTCCTGTACTGGGGTGTGCGGTTCTGGGGTCTCCTGTACTGGGGTGTGCGGTTCTGGGGTCTCCTGTACTGGGGTGTCTAGCTCTGGGGTCTCCTGTATTGGGGTGTGCAGTTCTGGGGTCTCCTGTACTGGGGTGTGTGGTTCTGGGGTCTCCTGTACTGGGGTGTGCGGTTCTGGGGTCTCCTGTATTGGGGTGTCTAGCTCTGGGGTCTCCTGTATTGGGGTGTGCAGTTCTGGGGTCTCCTGTACTGGGGTGTGCGGTTCTGGGGTCTCCTGTACTGGGGTGTGCGGTTCTGGGGTCTCCTGTACTGGGGTGTGTGGTTCTGGGGTCTCCTGTACTGGGGTGTGTGGTTCTGGGGTCTCCTGTACTGGGGTGTGTGGTTCTGGGGTCTCCTGTACTGGGGTGTGTGGTTCTGGGGTCTCCTGTACTGGGGTGTGTGGTTCTGGGGTCTCCTGTACTGGGGTGTGCGGTTCTGGGGTCTCCTGTACTGGGGTGTGTGGTTCTGGGGTCTCCTGTACTGGGGTGTGTGGTTCTGGGGTCTCCTGTACTGGGGTGTGTGGTTCTGGGGTCTCCTGTACTGGGGTGTGCGGTTCTGGGGTCTCCTGTATTGGGGTGTCTAGCTCTGGGGTCTCCTGTATTGGGGTGTGCAGTTCTGGGGTCTCCTGTACTGGGGTGTGCGGTTCTGGGGTCTCCTGTACTGGGGTGTGCGGTTCTGGGGTCTCCTGTACTGGGGTGTGTGGTTCTGGGGTCTCCTGTACTGGGGTGTGTGGTTCTGGGGTCTCCTGTACTGGGGTGTGTGGTTCTGGGGTCTCCTGTACTGGGGTGTGTGGTTCTGGGGTCTCCTGTACTGGGGTGTGTGGTTCTGGGGTCTCCTGTACTGGGGTGTGCGGTTCTGGGGTCTCCTGTACTGGGGTGTCTAGCTCTGGGGTCTCCTGTATTGGGGTGTGCGGTTCTGGGGTCTCCTGTACTGAGGTGTGTGGTTGTGGGGTCTCCTGTACTGGGGTGTGTGGTTCTGGGGTCTCCTGTACTGGGGTGTGCGGTTCTGGGGTCTCCTGTACTGGGGTGTGCGGTTCTGGGGTCTCCTGTACTGGGGTGTGCGGTTTTGGGGTCTCCTGTGGCTCAGGCTCCTCCGTTCACATCTCTGAGGGTCTTACTTGATGTCTCTGCTCCTCAGGTCGGTGAAGGGTCTCCACGTGAATATGTTCATTATAACTAAGGGGGGGCTGAAGATGCTTCTGTGCCTGCTCCTCGGCCGCCATCTGCCCTGGCTTGTTGGCTTCACAAGGGAGGATGTGAAGCGCGTCTACCCGTACACGGAGAAGTCGGGGTACGCCATAATGCTGGAGTCGGGATACCTCCATATTCAATCCACCAAACCGGATACCGTTGGTAAGTTTATCACCTGCCCTGCTTATACAGCTGAGGATTTGTTACAGTGTAGACAATCCCGTGTGATCTGCAGATATCCGATTATTGTCCCGGCTGATGGCTCTTGCCTGCAGTGATACAATGTAACAAACCTGCAGCTGTGTCAGCAAGCAGCACCAGCACATAGAATTATTTAGAGACTGAAGGGTCCCTTTATGTCAGGGGTCTCCAACTGCTACAAAATTCCAACTTTCCGGCGTCCTGGGAGTTGTAGTCCTGCATGTTGGCACTAGTGTGGCTGTGATTCGCAGGAGACCCCCTTACCACCATGAATGAGTGGATAATATCCTCCTCCGTCCCCCCAGGCTCCGCTCTGAATGATTCCCCCGCTGGGTTGGCCGCCTACATCCTGGAGAAATTCTCTACGTGGACAAATCAGGAGTTCAGAAAACTAGAGGACGGAGGCCTGCAGAGGTGAGTTATAATCGGGCTCACTAGCCCGAGATATGCAGTTACCATACTGGCCACTAGATGTCAGCACAACGCCCACATCCAGTAAGCATTCTCCCTTTACAGCCTGCTGAAAAGCTGAATGTTATCTCATCAGTGGTAGGAGGAGAGGCCGAGGAGAGGCCGAGGACCTCCAGAGCCAGCGATAACATGTGTAAGGGCAGAAAAGTCACCACATTGTTCCGCTTGTATCACAGGAAATACACCATGGATGATCTTCTCACCAATGTGATGATCTACTGGGTGACAGGATCCATTACATCCTCCATGAGGTTCTACAAGGAGAATTTCACTCGAGACTTCCAGACATCTCCATCAATGAGGTAAATTATCAAAGAACCTACAAATACAGGAGCTTCTCACAAAATTAGAATATCATCAGAAAGTGACTCTCCTATATTCTATAGAGTCATTACAGAGTGATCTATGTCACGGGTTTATTTCTGTTAATGTTGATGATTATGGCTTACAGCCAATGAAAACCCAAAAGTCATTATCTCAGTAAATTAGAATACTTTATAACACCAGCTTGAAAAATGACTGTAAAATCTGGAATGTTCCCTCCTGAAATGTATGATCAGTAAATGCCCTCAGTACTTGGTCGGGATACTTGTTCATCAATTACTGCATCAATGCGGCATGGAGGCGATCAGCCTGTGGCGCTGCTGGGGGGCTATGGAAGCCCAGGTTGCTTTGATAGCAGCCTTCAGCTCGTCTGCATTGTTGGATCTGGTCTCTCATCTTCCTCTTGACAATACCCTCAGTCCTCCGCCCAAGCCATAGTCATCAGCATTTACCCCTTTCTGACATCGGACGGGATAGTACGTCCGAGGTCAGCTCCCCGCTTTGATGCAGGGCTCCGCGGTGAGCCCGCATCAAAGCCGGGACATGTCAGCTGTTTTGAACAGCTGACATGTGCCCGCAATAACGGCGGGTGAAATCGCGATTCACCCGGTGCTATTAACTAGTTAAATGCCGCTGTCAAACGCAGACAGCGGCATTTAACTAAAGCTTCCGGCCGGGCGGCCAGATATGACGTCATCGCCGACCCCCGTCACATGATCGGGGGACGGCGATACTTCAGTATTGTAACCATAGAGGTCCTTGAGACCTCTATGGTTACTGATCGCTGGTAGCTGTGAGCGCCCCCCTGTGGTCGGCGCTCATAGCACACCTGCATTTCTGCTGCACAGCAGCGATCTGGTGATCGCTGCTATGTAGCAGAGGCGATCGGGCTGTGCCTGCTTCTAGCCCCCCATGGAGGCTATTGAAGCATGGCAAAAGTTTAAAAAAAAAAGTAAAAAAAAAATGTGAAAAAAAAAATAAAAAAAAATAAAAGTTTAAATCACCCCCCTTTCGCCCCAATCAAAATAAATCAGTAAAAACAAAATCAAACCTACACATATTTGGTATCGCTGCGTTCAGAATCGCCCGATCTATCAATAAAAAAAAGCATTAACCTGATCGCTAAATGGCGTAGTGAGAAAAAAATTAGAAACTCCAGAATTACGTTTTTTTGGTCGCCGTGACATTGCATTAAAATGCAATAACGGGTGATCAAAAGAACGTATCTGCACCAAAATGGTATCATTAAAAACGCCAGCTCGACACGCAAAAAATAAGCTCTCACCTGACCCCAGATCATGAAAAATGGAGACGCTACGGGTATCGGAATATGGCACAATTTATTTTTTCTTTTTAGCAAAGTTTGGAATTTTTTTTCACCACTTAGATAAAAAATAACCTAGTAATGTTCGGTGTCTATGAACTCGTAATGACCTGGAGAATCATAATATCAGGTCAGTTTTAGCATTTGGTGAACCTAGCAAAAGAGCCAAGCAAAAAACAAGTGTGGGATTGCACTTTTTTTGCAATTTCACCGCACTTGGAATATTTTTCCCGTTTTCTAGTACACGACATGGTAAAACCAATGATGTCGTTCAAAAGTACAACTCGTCCCGCAAAAAATAAGCCCTCACATGGCCAAATTGACAGAAAAATAAAAAAGTTATGGCTCTGGGAAGGAGGGGAGCGAAAAACGAAAACGGAAAAACGGAAAATCCCAAGGTCATGAAGGGGTTAACAGAAATAAACCCGTGAAATAGATCACTCTGTGTAATGACTCTATAGAATAGAGGAGACTCACTGTTTTCATTGAAGAACTGAAATAAATTCTCTTTTTGATGATATTCTAATTTTGTGAAAAGCTCCTGTATGTATCAGAAAGTACCCAGGTTATACCAGCTGTACATATATAATTATATACAGGAGATGCCCAGGTTATACCAGCTGTACATATATAATAATATACAGGAGATGCCCAGGTTATACCGGCTGTACATATATAATTATATACAGGAGATACCCAGGTTATACCAGCTGTGCATATATAATTATATACAGGAGATGCCCAGGTTATACCAGCTGTACATATATAATTATATACAGGAGATGCCCAGGTTATACCGGCTGTACATATATAATTATATACAGGAGATGCCCAGGTTATACCGGCTGTACATATATCATTATATACAGGAGATGCCCAGGTTATACCGGCTGTACATATATCATTATATACAGGAGATGCCCAGGTTATACCGGCTGTACATATATAATTATATACAGGAGATGCCCAGGTTATACCGGCTGTACATATATAATTATATACAGGAGATGTCCAGGTTATACCGGCTGTACATATATAATTATATACAGGAGATGCCCAGGTTATACCGGCTGTACATATATAATTATATACAGGAGATACCCAGGTTATACCAGCTGTGCATATATAATTATATACAGGAGATGCCCAGGTTATACCAGCTGTACATATATAATTATATACAGGAGATGCCCAGGTTATACCGGCTGTACATATATAATTATATACAGGAGATGCCCAGGTTATACCGGCTGTACATATATCATTATATACAGGAGATGCCCAGGTTATACCGGCTGTACATATATCATTATATACAGGAGATGCCCAGGTTATACCGGCTGTACATATATAATTATATACAGGAGATGCCCAGGTTATACCGGCTGTACATATATAATTATATACAGGAGATGTCCAGGTTATACCGGCTGTACATATATAATTATATACAGGAGATGCCCAGGTTATACCGGCTGTACATATATAATAATATACAGGAGATGCCCAGGTTATACCGGCTGTACATATATAATAATATACAGGAGATGCCCAGGTTATACCGGCTGTACATATATAATAATATACAGGAGATGCCCATGTTATACCGGCTGTACATATATAATTATATACAGGAGATGCCCAGGTTATACCGGCTGTACATATATAATAATATACAGGAGATGCCCAGGTTATACCGGCTGTACATATATAATTATATACAGGAGATGCCCAGGTTATACCGGCTGTGCATATATAATTATATACAGGAGATGCCCAGGTTATACCGGCTGTGCATATATAATTATATACAGGAGATGCCCAGGTTATACCGGCTGTGCATATATAATTATATACAGGAGATGCCCAGGTTATACCGGCTGTGCATATATAATTATATACAGGAGATGCCCAGGTTATACCGGCTGTACATATATAATTATATACAGGAGATGCCCAGGTTATACCGGCTGTACATATATAATTATATACAGGAGATGCCCAGGTTATGCCGGATATATATATATATATATATATTTACATAGTTACATAGTTATTAAGGTTGAAAGAAGACTGTAAGTCCATCTAGTTCACCCCATAGCCTAACCTAACATGCCCTAACATGTTGATCCAGGGGAAGGCAAAAAACCCCATGTGGCAAAGAGTAACTCCACATTGGGGAAAAAATTCCTTCCCGACTCCACATACGGCAATCAGACTAGTTCCCTGGATCAACGCCTTATCAAGGAATCTAGTGTATATACCCTGTAACATTATACTTTTCCAGAAAGGTATCCAGTCCCCTCTTAAATGTAAGTCATGAATCACTGATTACAACATCATACGGCAGAGAGTTCCATAGTCTCACTGCTCTTACAGTAAAGAATCCGCGTCTGTTATTATGCTTAAACCTTCTTTCCTCCAGACGTAGAGGATGCCCCCTTGTCCCTGTCACCGGTCTATGAATAAAAAGATCATCAGAAAGGTCTTTGTACTGTCCCCTCATATATTTATACATTAACATAAGATCACCCCTTAGCCTTCGTTTTTCCAAACTAAATAGCCCCAAGTGTAATAACCTATCTTGGTATTGCAGACCCCTCAGTCCTCTAATAACCTTGGTCGCTCTTCTCTGCACCCGCTCCAGTTCAGCTATGTCTTTCTTATACACCGGAGACCAGAACTGTGCACAGTATTCTAAGTGTGGTCGAACTAGTGACTTGTATAGAGGTAAAATTATGTTCTCCTCATGAGCATCTATGCCTCTTTTAATGCATCCCATTATTTTATTTGCCTTTGTAGCAGCTGCCTGACACTGGCCACTGAATATGAGTCTGTCATCCACCCATACACCCAGGTCTTTTTCATTGACGGTTTTGCCCAGAGTTTTAGAATTAAGCACATAGTTATACATCTTATTACTTCTACCCAAGTGCATGACCTTACATTTATCCCCATTAAAGCTCATTTGCCATTTATCAGCCCAAGCTTCTAGTTTACATAAGTCATCCTGTAATATAAAATTATCCTCCCCTGTATTGATTACCCTGCAGAGTTTAGTGTCATCTGCAAATATTGAAATTCTACTCTGAATGCCCCCTACAAGGTCATTAATAAATATGTTAAAAAGAAGAGGGCCCAATACTGACCCCTGTGGTACCCCACTGCTAACCGCGACCCAGTCCGAGTGTGCTCCATTAATAACCACCCTTTGTTTCCTATCCCTGAGCCGGCTCTCAACCCACTTACACATATTTTCCCCTATCCCCATTACTCTCATTTTATGTAACAACCTTTTGTGTGGCACCGTATCAAAGCTTTGGAAAAGTCCATATATACTACGTCCACTGGGTTCCCTTGGTCCAGTCCGGAACTTACCTCTTCATAGAAGCTGATCAGATTAGTCTGACATGAACGGTCCCTAGTAAACCCGTGCTGATACTGGGTCAAGGTTATTCCTCTTCAGATACTCCAGCATAGCATCCCTTAGAATGCCCTCCAGGATTTTACCCACAGTAGAGGTTAAACTTACTGGCCTATAATTACCGAGTTCAGTTTTTGCCCCTTTTTTGAATATTGGCACCACATTTGCTATACGCCAGTCCTGTGGTACAGACCCTGTTATTATGGAGTCTTTAAAGATTAAAAATAATGGTCTATCAATGACTGTACTTAGTTCCTGCAGTACTCGGGGGTGGTTCCCATCCGGGCCCGGAGATTTGTCAATGTTTGTGATTTTTAGACGCCGCCATACTTCCTGCTGGGTTAAGCAGGCGACATTTAATGGGGAATTTTTGTTATCACTGATCATATTGTCTGCCATGGGATTTTCTTTTGTAAATACTGATGAAAAAAAGTCATTTAGCAGATTGGCTTTTTCCTCATCCACCATTTCACCCTGACTATTTTTAAGGGGGCCAACACTGTCATTTTTTAGTTTCTTACTATTTTTGGAGTTAAAGAATATTTTGGGATTATTTTTGCTCTCTCTGGCAATGAGTCTCTCGGTCTCAATCTTTGCTGCCTTGATTTGCTTTTTACAGAATTTATTTAATTTTCTGTATTTATTTAATGCCTCCTCACTACCTACTTCCTTTAATTCTCTAAATGCTTTCTTTTTGTCCCTTATTGCGCCCCTTACAGCTCTATTTAGCCATATTGGTTTCCTCCTATTTCTAGTATGTTTATTCCCATACGGTATATACTGTGCACAGGTCCTATCCAGGATGCTAATAAATGTCTCCCATTTTCTTTGTGTACTTTTATGTCTCAGGATATCGTCCCAGTTAATTGCACCAAGATCCTCTCTCATCCGTTGGAAATTTGCCCTCCTGAAGTTTAGTGTCCTTGTCACCCCTCTACTACACATCTTATTAAAGGATACACGAAAACTTATTATTTTGTGATCACTATTCCCCAAGTGGCCCCCAACCCTTATACTTGATATGCGGTCTGGCCTGTTGGTTAATATTAGGTCTAGCAGTGCCCCCCTCCTTGTTGGGTCCTGAACCAGTTGTGAAAGGTAATTGTCTCTCGTAGTTGTCAAAAACCGATTACCTTTACTGGAACTGCAGGTTTCTGTTCCCCAATCTATTTCAGGGTAGTTGAAGTCCCCCATAATAATGACTTCTCCTTGAGTCGCAGCTTCATCTATTTATCTATATAATTATATACAGGAGATGCCCAGGTTATACCGGCTGTACATATATAATTATATACAGGAGATGCCCCAGGTTATACCAGCTGTACACATATAATTATATACAGGAGATGTCCAGGTTATACCGGCTGTACATATATAATTATATACAGGAGATGCCCAGGTTATACCGGCTGTACATATATAATTATATACAGGAGATGCCCAGGTTATACCGGCTGTACATATATAATTATATACAGGAGATGCCCAGGTTATACCAGCTGTACATATATAATTATATACAGGAGATGCCCAGGTTATACCAGCTGTACATATATAATTATATACAGGAGATGCCCAGGTTATACCAGCTGTACATATATAATTATATACAGGAGATGCCCAGGTTATACCAGCTGTACATATATAATTATATACAGGAGATGCCCAGGTTATACCAGCTGTACATATATAATTATATACAGGAGATGCCCAGGTTATACCAGCTGTACATATATAATAATATACAGGAGATGCCCAGGTTATACCAGCTGTACATATATATACACACTGTGTTCCAAGTTATTCTGCACAAAGAGTTTAGGAGTGATAAGGTTAGAATTTTTTTGTTTGTCATGTAGACTCATTGATGGTGATGTGTGTCAGGGCTCTTTATATCACTGATGCAATTGCAGATACCTGTGCACATTAGTTTGGCCGGTGTGTCCAAATAAAGGCAAGACTACTTAAGAAGGCTGTTCCACATTATTAAGCAGCCTACATTTATTGCCAAAATGGGAAAGAAAAAGGATGTGTCGGCTTCTGAGCAGCAACAAATTGTGGAGTATTTAGGTCAAGGCATGACTACAATCAACATTGCCAAGACACTTCATCGTGATCATCGCACAATCAAGAAGTATGTAGCTGATTCCCAGCACACACATGTGCGTGCTGATAAGGAAAAATTGAGGACTCTTTCCAACAGGCAATTGCATAAGGTTAAAAGAGCAGCTGCAAAAATGCCTTGTCATGGCAGCCGACAAGTTTTTGAAGCTGCTGGTGCCTCCAACGTCCCCAGAACAACAAGATGCAGGGTCCTTCAGAGGTTTGCAGCTGTGCGTAAGCCATCCTGTCGACCACCTCTATCCACTGCACACAAGCAGAAACGGCTCCAGTGGGCCAAACGATACATGAAGACTGACTTCCAAACTGTTTTGTGCACCGATGAGTGCCGTGCAACGCTCGATGGTCCAGATGGATGGAGTGGAGGATGGCTGGTTGATGGACACCCCATGAAAACACGGCTAAGGCGCCAACAAGGAGGAGGTGGAGTAATGTTTTGGGCTGGAATCATGGGGAGAGAGATTGTCGGCCCCTTCATGATCCTTGAAGGGGTAAAGATGAACTCCATAATCTATGTGGAGTTTCTAAAAACACTTCCTGCCATGGTTCAAGAGGAAGAACCGTGCTTTCCGCAGCAAGATCATTTTCATGCATGATAATGCACCGTCTCATGCTGCAAAAAAACACATCTGCATCTCTGGCTGCTATGGGCATAAAAGAGGACAAACTTATGGTGTGGCCACCATCTTCCCCTGACCTCAACCCCATTGAGAACCTCTGGAGCATCATCAAAAGGAGTGTCTATGATGGCGGGAGGCAGTTCACATCTAAGCAACAGCTCTGGGGGGGGGATTCTGTCCACATGCAAAACAATTGGAGCAGAAACCATCCAAAAACTGACAAATTCAATGGACGAGAGAGTTCAGAAGCTTCTTTCCAACAAGGGGTCCTATGTGCTAATGTAACATCACCTAGAATAAAGGTTTCACTTGAAAACTGTTTGATTTCATTTTGTAATAAGCTGATAATGCTTATAACTTCACAATTGACCATTTTTTTTGTTCAAAATAAAAAAAAAAAAAAAAGGTTGAAAACTCTGCTGTGCATAATAATTTGGAACATGCATTTTGAGTGTTTATTTTTTTTTTTAAAAAGATCCTGTTTTCATAGGCAGTTTGTTCCAAAACATTGCAATTATACTAGAATAGTAGATGACTGGAAAATAACAATGACTGCAATTCAGATAGGTAATTTAGAGAAAATAGGAGGAAATAGTATTTGCATAATAATTTGGAACACAGTGTATGTACCGGAGATGCCCGGGTTATACCAGCTGTTCATATATAATTATATACAGGAGATGTCCAGGTTATACCAGCTGTTCATATATAATTATATACAGGAGATGTCCAGGTTATACCAGCTGTACACATAAAAAGATATAACCTTTAACCTTCTTTCTGTATTTTAGGACCCCTGTGTATGTTCCCACTGGTATCGCTGCTTTTCCCAATGAGGTCGCTCACGCTCCCAGGGTATTGGCTAAAGATAAGTACCGGAACATTGTGACTTACACCTTCATGCCTCGTGGAGGACATTTTGCCGCTTTCGAGGAGCCTGAACTTCTCGCCCGCGACATCCAGAAGTTTGTATCCACAGTGGAGAAGAAATAAAAGCTCCGTCCTCCGCCCTCAGTCCTCCGCCCTCTATCCTCTGACCTCAGTTCTCCTCCCTCCGCCCTCTGCTCTCTGTCCTCCACCCTCTATCCTCTGACCTCATTGCTCCTCTCTCCGCCCTCCACCCTCCGTCCTCCACAGAAGCTGTTTTCATAGTAATAAAGTTTCCAGTTCTTTACCGCTCTGACTCCTGTGCTGCGCTCGGTGAGGTCGCCAACCACTCTGAGGGCCTGCTGCATAATCTGTACTAGGACCCCAACCTACCACGCACCATTTTTACGGGGGTCCGCTTTGGTAGTCGTCATGCTCTTGTGCCCCCGCGGGTATCACTTTTTCTTAGCTGTATGTATTAGTGGAGCGCCCCCAGAGGGCTGTGGGGTACTTGGAGCCGGGCCCTTTGGTTCTCAGTGGGGATGTCACGGTGGCTGACCCGGTCCGTGGCCCTAGGGGAACGTCCATTGTAAAATAAGGGAAAGGTCTTTAAAGGGATAGTGTTCATGACGCCACCTGTGGTATTCGGTCAGGGTGACCGACGCTGCTTAGGGGTCCGCTGGGGTGATGTTATGGCAGCTAGATGGTATACCTTCCCACAGGTGAAGTGTATCCCCAGGGCTTCCCAGAGTGTAGATGGTGGATGGTGTGAGGCGCAGTGAAGAACGAGGACACAAGGGTGCAGTCTCTTTACCTTTACTGAAGACTTCAGGTATACTATCTACTATCTACTAAGTGCAAGTACCCTCTAAGGGTATACTATAAAACTTCAAAGTGCAAACCAATATGCTATTCTTACTCCTTCTACACATGCAGGACTATCTATCTACCCCCACGGGCTCACTGCATTTTTCTTCAATTTTATTCGCAGAAAACTTAAATTTTATTTAAAGTACATCATTTAACATTTTCTATTCCTAGCTACATACTATCATTATGTAAATATTATTACTATCTAACTACTTAAGGCAACATTATCATTCTTAAGGAAAGTGCAACAAACGAACATTCCCTTTAAGGGTAACTCAAGTCTCTCAATGAGGTAGTGCAAAATAACCACATCATCAGCATTCAAGTTTATTTAAAGGTGATATGACATAATGTGAGGGACCCGTGACGAACCCCGAACGTTGGTCTTGGGTGTGCTACAAGACGTGTAGTCCTGACCCGGAATTCTGCCGCACCAATGGGTTTTTCTTCAGGTCTGAAAGGCAAAGTTATTTTTACAGCATAATTAACAGCAGTTTCTGTTAGAGGCAGTCTCTGTAAAAGCCTCCTATGTAAAACCAGTAGAGAGCACCTTTTAAGAAGGTGCAAACTATTTACAAGAACAGTTTGTGACCATGCACAGTCCATGATTCTGCAGTTCTTTAAAAGCAATGATAACTTGTGCAAAACAGGTGCAGAACTTAGAATCCTCCTGAAACTGAGGACCCCTATAAGGCATAACCCTGGACGGGTTCAAAGGAAGGAAAGGAAAAGGCAACGTCTTTAAACTATTTACAGTCTTGTCGGTTTTTCGAGGTTTATTTGAATGGCTTCCAGGGCTTTACCTGGCACATAACCCTTCTTGGCCTGGGAAGGGTGGAATCCAGGGTTACACCCGGTGCTGGATAAACGTTGTTAGTCCATCTTTCATGTACGGTTAAGTCATGCGCAGCGATGGAGGTCTGCGTAGCTTGAGTATGGACATTTGCTGCAGCAGAGGTAGCGGCTGCTGCAAGATCAGTCACTGGAACGGAGTCAGCAGCTGTGGCACGAGCAGTCGCTGGAGCGCGGTCGGTCATCAGGGCAGGGTCGTTCTTCATACCTGCTTCAGATGCGGTCCCTCCAGTGCCGGTCTGCTCTGTCTCCGCTGGGGTCTGGAATGCTGGTTGCAGGGCATTGTGCTGCGGCATTGTCATCTCTGTTTGCAGCATCTCGCTTTCCGGCAGGGCCTTGCTTTCTGGCTTTGGAGCGCTGGAACTTCGTTCTTGCTCCGGACCAGACGAGGCTGCCGACAGACGTCTGGTGAGGCTCCCGATGAAGATCTTCCACCCGGCCACAGCTTCCAGCTCCTGGCACATGAGCTGACAGGTGCGTTCTTCCTCTTCTTTCCGCAGGAGGTCCGGATTCATCGTCAGTGAAGGGTGCAGTTCTTGCAGGCCCTGGCTGGGAGAGTCCTCGTGCTCCATCCCATGCTCTGGGGTCCGCTCACCTCCCTCCGCCATGTTGGTTTTCAGCACCTCCTCCTTCCTCACATCACAGTCTTGGCAGAGGGCGGGCATTTTTATTTTTTTGCGCCGCTCTGCTGGACCCGCCCACGATGGCACGCCCTTCCTCTCCTGCGCTCCTCGTGGTGCTATAATGGCGGCAGTTTTGGTGGGAATTTTGGCGGTGATGGCGATACACAAGGCAATCTCAGATCGGATGGGTACCTGACCTGACTGCCTAGTGTGAACACTTACCAAAAAAATAGTATTTTTTCTGACTTGAACGCCCCGCCCTTCACCATGCTGTGATGTTAATTACATCCAAACACAGTTGGTTCTGAGCTTCCTATATAAGCAGGCTTTACCATGTTATTAGCCATAGGTAATTGTTCACACTAGGCAGTCAGCTCAGTTACCCATCCGATCTGAGATCACCTTGAGGTTTGGTGGATGGGCTCACAACTTTTGGCCAAATCTTGTGCTAAGAATCTCATGTGTTTTTTCATAGATTTCACAAGCCATTATGCTATTCACATTTCATGTATCGCACATTTCCTTGCTTTACTACAGTTGAGTGCAGCCATTGATCTATTTGCTATGTAAGTCTTTTTTGGTTATGCACCAGTTCAGACTAGATTGCTGTTCAGTCAGTTTACCTATATTTAATATCCAGAAGACGTCTTTTTTTTGTTATTCCTTCTTCTAGGTGGATTATTCAATGTCTCAATACCAAATATTTTTAAAGGTGACATATTCCTGTTATGTATCGAAATAAAGCGATCGTCTGCTGAGGAAACGAGTCTGTGTGAATTCACATTACTCGTCATTTATACTTGTCACCTCCTGCACGTGCGGCCAGCGCAGAATCCGGACAGTGTGCCTGTGACTGTGCCTGTGACACTGTGTGCCTGTGACTGTGCCTGTGACACTGTGTGCCTGTGACTGTGCCTGTGACACTGTGTGCCTGTGACTGTGCCTGTGACACTGTGTGACTGTGCCTGTGACACTGTGTGCCTGACTGTGCCTGTGACACTGTGTGATTGTGCCTGTGTCTGTGCCTGTGACTGTGACTCTGTGACTGTGACACTGTGTGCCTGTGACTGTGCCTGTGATTGTGCCTGTGACACTGTGTGACTGTGACTCTGTGTGCCTGTGACAGTGTGCCTGTGACACTGTGTGCCTGTGACTGTGACTCTGTGTGCCTGTGACAGTGTGCCTGTGACACTGTGTGCCTGTGACTGTGCCTGTGACACTGTGTGATTGTGCCTGTGACACTGTGTGACTGTGACTCTGTCTCTGTGCCTGTGACTGTGCCTGTGATTGTGCCTGTGACACTGTGTGCCTGTGACTGTGACTGTGACACTGTGTGACTGTGCCTGTGACACTGTGTGCCTGTGACACTGTGTGCCTGTGACACTGTGTGCCTGTGACTGTGCCTGTGACACTGTGTGCCTGTGACTGTGCCTATGACTGTGCCTGTGACAGTGTGCCTGTGATTGTGACTGTGCCTGTGACTGTGACACTGTGTGACTGTGATTGTGCCTGTGCCTGTGACACTGTGTGACTGTGACTCTGTGTGACTGTGACACTGTGTGCCTGTGACTGTGACTGTGACAGTGTGCCTGTGACACTGTGTGCCTGTGACTGTGACTGTGCCTGTGACACTGTGTGCCTGTGACTGTGCCTGTGACACTGTGTGCCTGTGACTGTGCCTGTGACACTGTGTGATTGTGCCTGTGACACTGTGTGCCTGTGACTGTGCCTGTGATTGTGCCTGTGACACTGTGTGCCTGTGACTGTGCCTGTGACACTGTGTGACTGTGCCTGTGACACTGTGTGACTGTGCCTGTGACACTGTGTGACTGTGCCTGTGACACTGTGTGCCTGTGACACTGTGTGCCTGTGACTGTACCTATGCCTGTGACTGTGACACTGTGTGACTGTGCCTGTGACACTGTGTGCCTGTGACTGTGCCTGTGACACTGTGTGCCTGTGACTGTACCTATGCCTGTGACTGTGCCTGTGACACTGTGTGCCTGTGACTGTGCCTGTGACTGTGCCTATGACTGTGCCTGTGACAGTGTGCCTGTGATTGTGACTGTGACTGTGACACTGTGTGACTGTGATTGTGCCTGTGACACTGTGTGCCTGTGACACTGTGTGCCTGTGACTGTGCCTGTGACTGTGCCTATGACTGTGCCTGTGATTGTGACTGTGCCTGTGACTGTGACACTCTGTGACTGTGATTGTGCCTGTGACACTGTGTGCCTGTGACACTGTGTGCCTGTGCCTGTGACTGTGTGCCTGTGCCTGTGACTGTGTGCCTGTGACTGTGAGACTGTGCCTGTGATTGTGCCTGTGACACTGTGCCTGTGACACTGTGTGCCTGTGACTGTGTGCCTGTGACACTGTGCCTGTGACACTGTGCCTGTGACTGTGACTGTGTCACTGTGTGCCTGTGACTGTGCCTGTGACTGCCTGTGACACTGTGTGCCTGTGACTGTGTGCCTGTGACTGTGTGCCTGTGACTGTGACACTGTGCCTGTGACTGTGCCTGCCTGTGACTGTGACTGTGTGCCTGTGACTGTGACTGTGCCTGTGACTGTGTGACTGTGACTGTGACACTGTGTGCCTGTGACTGTGCCTGTGACACTGTGTGCCTGTGACTGTGTGCCTGTGACTGTGTGCCTGTGCCTGTGACACTGTGTGCCTGTGACACTGTGTGCCTGTGACTGTGCCTGTGACACTGACTGTGACTGTGACACTGTGTGCCTGTGACTGTGCCTGTGACTGTGACACTGTGTGCCTGTGACTGTGCCTGTGACTGTGTGCCTGTGACTGTGACACTGTGTGCCTGTGACTGTGCCTGTGACACTGTGTGACTGTGTGCCTGTGCCTGTGACTGTGACACTGTGTGCCTGTGACACTGTGTGCCTGTGACTGTGACACTGTGTGCCTGTGACTGTGCCTGTGACTGTGCCTGTGACACTGTGTGACTGTGACTGTGACTGTGTGCCTGTGACTGTGACACTGTGTGCCTGTGACTGTGCCTGTGACTGTGACACTGTGTGCCTGTGACTGTGCCACTGTGTGACTGTGACTGTGACACTGTGTGACTGTGACTGTGACACTGTGTGCCTGTGACTGTGCCTGTGACACTGTGTGCCTGTGACTGTGACACTGTGTGCCTGTGACACTGTGTGCCTGTGACTGTGACTGTGCCTGTGACACTGTGTGCCTGTGACTGTGACACTGTGTGCCTGTGACTGTGACTGTGCCTGTGACACTGTGTGCCTGTGACTGTGCCTGTGACTGCCTGTGACACTGTGTGCCTGTGATTGTGACTGTGACTGTGACACTGTGTGCCTGTGATTGTGCCTGTGACACTGTGTGCCTGTGACTGTGCCTGTGACTGTGTGCCTGTGACTGTGAGACTGTGCCTGTGACTGTGACTGTGTCACTGTGTGCCTGTGACTGTGCCTGTGCCTGTGTCACTGTGTGCCTGTGACTGTGCCTGTGCCTGTGACACTGTGTGCCTGTGACTGTGTGCCTGTGACTGTGCCTGTGACACTGTGTGCCTGTGACTGTGTGCCTGTGACTGTGCCTGTGACACTGTGTGCCTGTGACTGTGTGCCTGTGACTGTGCCTGTGACACTGTGTGACTGTGACTGTGACTGTGTGCCTGTGACTGTGACACTGTGTGCCTGTGACTGTGCCTGTGACTGTGACACTGTGTGCCTGTGACTGTGCCACTGTGTGACTGTGACTGTGACACTGTGTGACTGTGACTGTGACACTGTGTGCCTGTGACTGTGCCTGTGACACTGTGTGCCTGTGACTGTGACACTGTGTGCCTGTGACACTGTGTGCCTGTGACTGTGACTGTGCCTGTGACACTGTGTGCCTGTGACTGTGACACTGTGTGCCTGTGACTGTGACTGTGCCTGTGACACTGTGTGCCTGTGACTGTGACTGCCTGTGACACTGTGTGCCTGTGATTGTGACTGTGACTGTGACACTGTGTGCCTGTGATTGTGCCTGTGACACTGTGTGCCTGTGACTGTGCCTGTGACTGTGTGCCTGTGACTGTGAGACTGTGCCTGTGACTGTGACTGTGTCACTGTGTGCCTGTGACTGTGCCTGTGCCTGTGTCACTGTGTGCCTGTGACTGTGCCTGTGCCTGTGACACTGTGTGCCTGTGACTGTGTGCCTGTGACTGTGCCTGTGACACTGTGTGCCTGTGACTGTGTGCCTGTGACTGTGCCTGTGACACTGTGTGCCTGTGCCTGTGACTGTGACACTGTGTGCCTGTGACACTGTGTGCCTGTGCCTGTGACACTGTGTGCCTGTGCCTGTGACACTGTGTGCCTGTGCCTGTGACACTGTGTGCCTGTGACTGTGCCTGTGACTGTGTGCCTGTGACTGTGACACTGTGTGCCTGTGACACTGTGTGCCTGTGACACTGTGTGCCTGTGCCTGTGACACTGTGTGCCTGTGCCTGTGACACTGTGTGCCTGTGACTGTGCCTGTGACTGTGTGCCTGTGACTGTGACACTGTGTGCCTGTGACTGTGACACTGTGTGCCTGTGCCTGTGACTGTGCCTGTGACACTGTGAGCCTGTGACTGTGTGTCCTATCTGTGGCCGTGGTTAGGAGATCGGCTCTCACCCAGGCAGTTTTGTTCAAGCCCCAAAAAACATAATACAAATTGGTCACAAAATAATGTTTTTTATAACTGTGGAGCCGGAATTCACGCTCCTAGCAAAACCTTATTGATCTCCTCTGGGTCCAATCCATGTTCCATTAAACCGTTTATTAACGGCAGTTGTGATAATGTAGGACGTACAGTTACTGTGTCAGGAATACTACGCTGGCTGCACAGGCAGAAAACTACAAGTGCGCATAAGAGAACACGTAAATGACGGGTAACATGAGTGCGCACAGACGCATTTCATCAACAAGAACACTTCCACTTTAACCCCTTAATGACAGCCAATACGTCTTTTAACTGACCTGAGATATAAGAGAATAGCCTCCCCATACAGGTGACACTCCAGCAGCTGCCGACTGTACACTATAGCTGACAACTTGCTGTATCAGCCACGGTCAGTGTTTGCACCGTCCAAATCTGTTTAACCCCTTAGATGCTGCTGTCAATAGTGACTACATCATTATTAATGGTTAACAGAGTGTGAGGGCTTCCTATTTATCCAAACTGGTGCCCTCCGATCATGATTGTGTGGTCCTGATGTTTGCCATGGCAATTCACGACCAAATAGCGGCCTTAGAGTCTGACGGCTGTTGTAACCTGTTCAGAAGTTAGAGGCGTTTAGGTGGTAAAAATACACATTTTCATTCCTGTCATGCCACTCTGCATTAATTCCTGTAAAGCACCTGAAGGGTTAATAAACTACCTGACAGCAGCTTTCAATATGTCGCGGGTGCGGTTTCTAAAATGGTATCACATTTGGGGGTTTCCCAATATATGGGACCCCTAAAGTCACTTCACACCTGGATAGGTCCCTAAAAAATAAATTTTGTAAATTTCCTTGCAAAAATGAAAAATTGCTGCTATATTTTTAAACCTCCTAAAATGCTAACAAAATACAATAACATTTTACAAATCGAGCTGATGTAAAGCCGACATGTGGGAAATGTTATGTATTAATGGTTTGCTATGGTATGACTATCTGGATTAAAGGGATAATCATTCAAATTTTGAAAATTGCTAATTTTTTAACATTTTTCTCAAATTTCTGATATTTTTGATAAATAAACACAAAACATATCACCCTAAATTTACCATTATCATAAAGTATAATGTATCACGAATAGTGTTGAGCATTCCGATACTGCAAGTATCGGGTATCGGCCGATATTTGCTGTATCAGAATTCCGATACCGAGTTCCGATATTTTTGCGATATCGGAAATCGGAATCGGAAGTGTGCGGTGCGTATGGTTCCTAGGGTCTGGAGGAGAGGAGACTCTCCTTCAGGCCCTGGGATCCATATTCATGTAAAAAATAAATAAAAATAAAAAATATTGATATACTCACCCCTCCGGCGGCCCCTGCTCTTAGCGGTGCCTCCGTTCCTAAGAATGCAGGGAGTGAAGGACCCGCAATGACGTCGCGGCTTGTGATTGGTCGCGTGTGCGGTCACATGAGCGGTCACGCGACCAATCACAAGACCGCGACGTCATCGCAGGTCCTTCACTCCCTGCATTCTTAGGAACGGAGGCAGACGCTTGGACCGGTGAGAGCCGGGGCCGTCGGAGGGGTGAGTATATCAATATTTTTTATTTTTATTATTTATTTTATACATGAATATGGATCCCCGGGCCTGAAGGAGAGTTTCCTCTCCTTCAGACCCTGGGAACCATTCCAATATTTTGTGTCCCATTGATATGCATTGGTATCGGGTATCGGCGATATCCAATATTTTTTGGATATCGGCCGATCCAATCCGATACCGATACCTTTGCATATCGGAAGGTATCGCTCAACACTAATCACGAAAAAACAATCTCAAAATCACTGGGATTTGTTGAAGCGTTGCAGAGTTATTACCACATAAAATAACACTGGTCAGATTTCAAAAATTTGGCTCCGTCACTAAGGGGTTAAAAATATTTGGTTATGAGAAAATGAATAATCCACCTAAGGAGGGAATAAAAACAATACGCCTTCTGGATAGAGCTGTATAGAGGGGGAAATAGTCAGCTCACCGTGTTCCAGGCATCTGGCAAGAAATGAAGTCCACGCTCGGAGCCGCCCTGGTCCTGGGCGTTTCTTGGAACAGAAATAGAAAAAGAAGGTTCTGCAGCGCAGCAAGAAAAATAAAACTTCATGTTTATTCTTTACTTGTTAAAAAAGACATGTTGAGTACATGTGATGCCCCAGGGTCCTGCTTGTCACAGTGGCATTGCTTTCCTCACAGAGTGATGTTACGCTTAGAAGCGATGAAAGATCTTCTTTTATCAGGTACCACAATGCACACAACATGTTCACACTCCAGGCCCGAAGGGGGAGCTCTAAGCCTGATTTAGGGTGAACTCCCCTATATAAATTCTGATTTGGAGGGAAAAGGGACAGAAAGTGAGTTACAGGGAATATTGTAGACCCACATAGAGTGTCAGGAGGTCTGAAGGGGCCCTGTAGTCTGAAGTACTACAACCCCTGGAGAGAGAGACATATAGAAGGAAAGAACAGAGTTCAGTGAGCGTGTAGGAGAGCGAAGCACAGGACAGTGATATCAGGGGAGGACAGCTGCAAATGAGCTGCCTCCCTCTGAAGCGCAGATCACTGGTAGCTGGAACACCGAGGTTGTAAGGGACTCTAAGACTTACAGCAGAGACCGGCAGGACAGCTGAACTGCAAGATACCTGTCTGCCCTAATACCCAGCAGGCACAGTGACGCATAGAGTCACCTGTCATACGGGTTTGTGTCCTGTCCTATATGAGGGACAGAGGAGAACTGTGAGGACATTATCAGAAGCCATAGGCAGTAAGGGACTACAACACCACGCTAGAGGAAGGCTTTCATCTCCACCTAGTAAAGGGGAACTCTGGATTCTCTTCCAAGCCGGCCGGACCCTGCCTGCCCTGTGATCTGGTGCCCTGGACTGTGGTTGGCTGAAGTCTTCAGTAAAGGTAAAGAGACTGCAAACCTGTGTCCTCGTTCTTCTCTGCGCCTCACACCATTCACCATCTACACACCGGGAGCCCTGGGGATATACTTCACCTGTGGGAAGTTACACCATCTAGCTGCCATAACATCACCCCAGAGGACCCCTTAAAGCAGCGTCGGTCCCCACTGACGAATACCACAGGTGGCATCACGAACATAAACTTTATTCAATTTCCCTTTTACATGGGCGCCCAGAGCCACGGACCGGGTCGCCGGCACCATGACATCCCCCTGTGAACACCGGACCCGGTACCGGGTACCCCACAGCCCTGGCAGGCGACTTATACATCAGAGGAAATCCCAGGGGGGAAGACCGATGCGTTTCGACTAGAAAGTCTTAGTCATGGTCTGTCGCATTATTCTAAGGTTAAAGCTTAAATGCTTTCCTTGGGTGAACAGCTGAGCCAGTGTTCAATCAGTAAGTTCAGTGACAATGTGCTGGAGGGAAGATATGTGTCACTATGTTTAATGGCATCAGTGATATAAAACCCAGAGTTTTATCCTCCAGCACCCTAAGTGCTAATTTATATAATGGCCTGGCTTTTATGTGGACATCCATAGAGCGGGTGGGAGGATGTCCACCTTATCTCCACCCCAGGGTGTGGTCTGGGGCTTAAATAGCTGGACTCTAGAGGCAGTCTTGGTTCAGCAGGGCTGGAGAGAGGATCTCCGGGGTTTCTGTCCTGAGGAGGAAAGACTGAACCTGTGTTGCTCCAGAGCGGGCAGCTCCCCACAAATGTATGGACTGTGCTACAGCATTTTCATGTTTTCTTTGTTGTTTTTCTTGTTTTTGCCTGAAGGGCTGTGTTTTACTTTCCCTTTCTTGTTGGTTTATGCCACCACATAATAAACCAATCGAAGATTTAAAGAGCCAGTGTTCCTGTTTTCTACCTCCATGTACCGCTGAGCGAGTTGAACTGCCACGGTGCATACAATTAACCCTGCAATGTGCATAGGTAACGGGTACACAGGAAAGCATAAAGTTGTTTTTTTTTATAAAAACGTAAATGAGATACATGGTAATGTACAAAAGGAGAGAAATGAAGCCGACTATGAGTTGTATCAGATCTTGTAATTTAAAAGTCCAATGTGATTCCCTATTAAGGATTTCTCTTCTTAGATCGCCTCCTCTAGATGGCTGGAATATTTTTATTATCCCTATAACCCGTAGACAGCCGTGTTACCCTTATGTGCCTGTGTGCAGTGTCTGGAGACCGCGGATGTGTTTGTGGCGGTCACACTAGTGGCGTCTTGTGATGCGTGCTTTTACCGGTCCTGAAGTGCATCCGACATACTGGAGTTTGCATAAGGTGCATTCTACTAGATATACTACGCCCACTGTATTACAGATAATAAAGCCTTTATAAGGAAATTCAGTCCTGTGACATTGGAAGAAAAGGTCATGGACCTTCCCAGCTCATCAATATGAGCCCCCAGCTTTTACTTGTTATTAAAAAGGGGGAACATACAAAAAAATTATCTGGGGTCTCCCCTATTTTTAATAACCAGCAAAGGCTAAGCAGAAAGCTGCAGGCTGATATTAATAGTCTGGGAAGGTCCATGGATATTGGCCCCTTCCCAGACTAATAACACCAGCCCTCAGCTGCACCTGAAATGATGCATCCATTACAATGGCCAATTCGGATACTTACATTCGGCTCTTTCAGTTTTGAGGTTGATACGAGCTGTGTAATGTTTGCAGACATCAAGCCCAGAGGTTAGCAATGGAGAGGCGTCTGTAAGACTCCCCTATTATTAACCCTGTAGTCAAAAGAAATAAACACACACATACAAAAGTCCTTGAATTGTATAAAGCTTCCCCAAAAATTGCTGTCTTTTTACTATTTATTGCAAAGAAAAAATCCACAGGGTCCTCCGTAATCCATAATATGGACATCTCACAATGATCCCTGACTCTGCTACATCCTGAGGCTGTAATTAGTGGTGACATCAATAATGTTACAGCTAACCATGGCCCTGAAACCCACACAGTAGAGTGGGAACCAGCGGCAGTGACAAACTGTGACATCATTAAGGTTGCTGCAGGTCACAACCGGCGGTTCTCACAGTGACCTCTGTGTGAGCTGTGAACTGCGGTAAGCTTACAGAGTTCACGGCATACACAGAGGTTACCGTGAGAACCACGGGCTGTGAACTGCGGTAAACTTAGAGTTCACGGCATACACAGAGGTTACCGTAAGAACCACGGGCTGTGAACTGCGGTAACCTTACAGAGTTCACGGCATACACAGAGGTTACCGTGAGAACCACGGGCTGTGAACTGCGGTAACCTTACAGAGTTCACTGCATACACAGAGGTTACCATGAGAACCACGGGCTGTGAACTGCGGTAACCTTACAGAGATCACGGCATACACAGAGGTTACCGTGAGAACCGCTGGCTGTGAACTGCAGTAACCTTACAGAGTTCACGGCATACACAGAGGTTACCGTGAGAACCACGGGCTGTGAACTGCGGTAACCTTACAGAGTTCACGGCATACACAGAGGTTACCGTGAGAACCACGGGCTGTGAACTGCGGTAACCTTACAGAGTTCACTGCATACACAGAGGTTACCATGAGAACCACGGGCTGTGAACTGCGGTAACCTTACAGAGATCACGGCATACACAGAGGTTACCGTGAGAACCACGGGCTGTGAACTGCGGTAACCTTACAGAGTTCACTGCATACACAGAGGTTACCGTGAGAACCACGGGCTGTGAACTGCGGTAACCTTACAGAGTTCACGGCATACACAGAGGTTACCGTGAGAACCACGGGCTGTGAACTGTGGTAACCTTACAGAGATCACGGCATACACAGAGGTTACCGTGAGAACCACAGGCTGTGAACTGCGGTAACCTTACAGAGTTCACTGCATACACAGAGGTTACCGTGAGAACCACGGGCTGTGAACTGTGGTAACCTTACAGAGTTCACAGCATACACAGAGGTTACCGTGAGAACCACTGGCTGTGAACTGCCATAAACTTAGAGTTCACGGCATACACAGAGGTTACCGTGAGAACCACGGGCTGTGAACTGTGGTAGACATAGAGTTCACGGCATACACAGAGGTTACCGTGAAAACTGCCGGCTGTAAACCGCTATAACCTTAAAGACGTCACTGTCCCTGATTCTCTCCCTACTCTCAGTGGGTTTCGGCAGCCGTGGTGAGTGGTCACGTTACTGATGTCACCGCTCATCACAGCCTCTGGATGTAGCAGAGGTGGGAACGGTTGTGGGACATCCATATTATGGATTACGCCGGACCCCTGGTGATTCTTTTTTTTGGTAATACATGGGTAAAAGTGGGTAATAGTCAGGGAGAGCTTTTTACAATTAAAAGACTTTTCTGTGTGTGTGTTTATTTCTTTTGACTACGGGGTTAGTAATGGGGGTGTCTGATAAATGCATCTCCATTACTAACCCCTCAGCTTGATGTCAGCAGATATTACACAGCAGACATCAACCCCAAAACCATTACCCCTATTACCCCTGCACCAGGGCAAATGGAAAGAGCCAAGGCTAAGTGCTAGAATTGGCGCATCTAATGGCTGTGCCATTTCTGGGGCGGCTGAGGGTTGGTCTTATTAGTCTGGGAAAGGGCCAATATCCATGGACCATCCAGGCCTATTAATATCAGCCCCTAGCTGTCTGCTTAACCTTAGCTGTTAATTAGGCCCCTCTTTTTAATAACCAGTAAAGGCTATGCAGGCAGCTGGGGGCTCAAATTTATAGACTGGGAAGGTCCATGGATATTGGCCCCTTCACAGAATAATAACATCAGCCTCCAGATGCCTTCTTTCCCTCAGCTGGTTATAAACATAGGGGGACGCCACATATTTTTTTCCTTTATTTATCTAATTATTAGCTAAACACAAGTACAGAAAACTACACACTGCACTGATTATATATCTCACTGACCTCTTTCTATCTATTCTGACAGCTGTGAATTTATTGTACTTGACTGATGACATTTCAGGTTTCCTTTGAGATGTGTGCGTGACGGCAGACGCATGGTCCATGTGCTTTCCCATTTTTTTCTTGCATCCATTGATTTGCATTAGTGAGTGTGATTCGATTCTCACAGACAATTGCATCATGCTGCGATTTTTTTTCTCAGTCCAATCCAAGCTGAGAAATAATTTGCAGACGAGCACTGAATCATTAACATGTATCAGCGTGCAATGGGATGAATTGTCGCATTGCGCTCGTTTGTATTATACGCCAGTGTGAGCGAGCCCTTCACATGTGCAGTGTTTGCAGCCAGAACCAGGAGTGGCAAATACACAAGTGGTTTCCATTATACTTTTCTCTGATTGTTTCTCTCATGATTTCAGCTTATACTGATATAAAATACTGACTGTGTGAGCGTGGACTAACACAGCCATACAGTTTACCCATAATGTATCATGTTACAGAATCATAGAATCCTATAATATTAGAGTTGGAAGGGACCTCTTGGGTCATCGTGTCCAACCCCCTACTCAGTGCAGGAGTCACTAAACCATCTCAGACAGATGTCTGTCCAACCTCTGTGTGAAGACTTCCATTGAAGGAGGACTCACCACCTCTCGTGGCCGCCTGCTCCACTCATTGATCTCCCTCACTGTCAAAAAGTTTTTTCTAATACCTAATCTGTGTCTCCTCCCTTCCAGTTTCATCCCATTGCTTCTCGTGTTTCCATGTGTAAATGAGAATGATGATCCCTCTACACTGTGACAGCCCTGCAGATATTTGTAGACAGCTATTAAGTCTCCTCTCAGTCTTCTGTTTTGCAGCTCAACATTCCCAGATCCTTTAACTGTTCCTCGTAGGACATACTGTGTAGTCTGCTCACCATCCTGGTCACTCTTCTCTGAACTTACTCCAGTGTGTCAATGTCCTTTATAATACAGTGCCCAGAACTGGACACAGTATTCCAGATGACACCTGACCAAGGAGGAGTAGAGGGGGGTAATGGCTTCACGTGATCTACACTCTATTCTTCGCTTAATACATCTAAGCACTGTTTGCCTTTTTGCTGCTGCATCACACTGTTGACTCATGTGCAGTCTGTGATCTATTAGTATATTCAAGTCTTTTTCACACGTGCTGAAGCTTAGTGCTATTCCTACCATTCTGTAGATGTAATTTTCATTTGCTTTTTTTGCTAAGAGATAGAATCTACAGGTTTCTCTGTTAAATTCCATTCTATTAGTTGCTGCCGCTTGTTCAAGCTTATCTAGATCCTCCTGAATCCATTCTCTGTCTTCTCTAGCGTTACCTATCCCTCCTAGCAAATTTGATTAGTTTACATTCAGTTCCCTTATCTAGATCATTTATAAAAATGTTGAAAAGCACTGGGGCCAGGTCAGAGCCTTGTGGTCCCGACTTAAAACACTCTTCCAATTAGATGTGCAACCATTTATCACCACTCTGAGTACGATCACTGAGCCAGTTATGAATCCACTTAACTGTAGCCTTGTCAATCCCATAATTGGTCATATTCTCAATAATGATCGTACGAGATGCTTTTTCAAATGCTTTGCTGAAGTCAAGATATTCTTTATCTTTCGCATTTCCCTGATCCACCCAGTCAGTGATTCCATCATAGAAGGAAATTAGATTAGGCTGGCATGACTATATATACAGGGAGCTCCCCCTAGTGGTGGATGCAGACAGGATCTTATCATGTATCTCTGTATACAGGGAGCTCCCTCTAGTGGTGGCTGCAGACAGGACCTTATCTTGTATTTCTGTATACAGGGAGCTCCCCCTAGTGGTGGCTGCAGACAGGATCTTATCATGTATCTGTATACAGAGAGCTCCCCCTAGTGGTGGCTGCAGACAGGATCTTATCATGTATCTCTGTATACAGGGAGCTCCCCCTAGTGGTGGCTGCAGACAGGATCTTATCATGTATCTCTGTATACAGGGAGCTCCCCCTAGTGATGGCTGCAGACAGGATCTTATCATGTATCTCTGTATATAGGGAGCTCCCCCTAGTGGTGACTGCAGACAGAATCTTATCATGTATTTCTGTATACAGGGAGCTCCCCCTAGTGGTGGCTGCAGACAGGATCTTATCATGTATCTCTGTATACAGGGAGCCCCCCCTAGTGATGGCTGCAGACAGGATCTTATCAGGTATCTCTGTATATAGGGAGCTCCCCCTAGTGATGGCTGCAGACAGGATCTGACCATGTATCTCTGTATACAGGGAGCTCCCCCTAGTGGTGGCTGCAGACAGGATCTTATCATGTATCTGTATACAGAGAGCTCCCCCTAGTGGTGGCTGCAGACAGGATCTTATCATGTATCTCTGTATACAGGGAGCTCCCCCTAGTGGTGGCTGCAGACAGGATCTTATTATGTATCTCTGTATACAGGGAGCTCCCCCTAGTGGTGACTGCAGACAGGATCTTATCAGGTATCTCTGTATACAGGGAGCTCCCCCTAGTGGTGACTGCAGACAGAATCTTATCATGTATCTCTGTATACAGGGAGCTCTCCCTATTGGTTGCTGCAGACAGGATCTTTGTTGTGGATTCTGTTTTTGGGCTCCCTCTGGTGGTTACAACTGGTACTGGGTGACTTTGGTGGGTTGCGGTCTCTGGTTTCCACCTGTCCATCAGAGGCTGGGTGTTTCCTATTTAACCTGGCTTTCCTGTCATTTCCTTGCCGGCTATCAATGTATCAGTGTGTCTCTGTTACCTTTGCTACCTGCTCCTAGGCCTTCAAGACAAGCTAAGTCTGGATTTCCCTGTTTCATGTTTGCTTTCATGTTTTTAGTCCAGCTTGCAGATATGTAATTCTCTGCTGCTGGTTGCTCTAGTGGGCTGAAATTACCACTCATGTACCATGAGTTGGCACATGAGTTCAAGTAATTTCAGGATGGTATTTTGAAGGGTTTTAAGCTGACCGCGCAGTTCACCTTTTGTATCCTCTGCTATCTAGCTTAAGCGGGCCTCATTTTGCTGAATCTGTTTTCATAACTACGTTTGTGCCTTCCTCTCATTTCACCGTCATTATATGTGGGGGGCTGCTATTTCTGTGGGAATATTTCTCTGGAGGCAAGATAGGTCTGTGATTCTTCTGATAGGGGTAGCTAGATCTCCGGCTGGCGCGAGACGTCTAGAGTCCCCCCAGGAACGTTCCCCGGCTGCTGTTAGTTGAGTGTTGAGGTTCAGGATCGCGGTCAGCTCAGGTTCCATCACCCTAGAGCTCGTCCTGTTTTTGCCCGTGTTATGTGTTTAATTCCCTGCCATTGGGAACATGACAGTATAGCCGGCCTACAAAGTGTTAATTGTTTGGGCTGAAGCAGGAGAAAAAGAAGTGTTGAAGGGAAATTTTTTTTTTTTTTTTTCCTCAGAGTTTTGCTGCCTAGCCCTTAATTGCTGTCTAGTTGCTTCTTACCTCCTCTTAACCCTTGAATGGCTCTGACCTTAGCTGTTTAACATGGATGTCCAGAGTTTGGCTTCCAGCCTGAATAATCTTGCTGCAAAAGTTCAAAACATACAGGATTTTGTTGTTCACACTCCTATGTCTGAACCTAGAATTCCTATTCCAGAGTTTTTTTCTGGAGATAGATCTACCTTCCTGAATTTCAGGAACAATTGCAAATTGTTTCTTTCTTTGAAATCTCGCTCCTCTGGAGACCCTGCTCAGCAGGTCAAGATTGTAATATCTTTCCTGCGGGGCGACCCTCAGAATTGGGCATTTGCATTGGCACCAGGGGATCCTGCATTGCTCAGTGTGGATGCGTTTTTTCTGGCACTGGGATTGCTCTATGAGGAACCTAACCTGGAGATTCAGGCTGAAAAGGCTTTATTAGCCCTCTCTCAGGGGCATGATGAAGCGGAAGTATATTGTCAAAAATTTCGGAAATGGTCGGTGCTTACTCAGTGGAATGAGTGCGCCCTGGCTGCAAACTTCAGAGATGGTCTTTCTGAGGCCATTAAGGATATTATGGTGGGGTTCCCTGCGCCTACAGGTCTGAATGAGTCTATGGCTATGGCCATTCAGATTGATCGGCGTTTACGGGAGCGCAAACCCGTGCACCAGTTGGCGGTGTCTTCTGAACAGGCACCTGAGACTATGCAATGTGATAGAATTCAGTCCAGAAGTGAACGGCAAAATTATAGGCGGAAAGATGGATTGTGTTTTTATTGTGGTGATTCAGCTCATGTTATATCAGCATGCTCTAAACGCACAAAAAAGGTTGATAAATCTTTTGCCATTAGTACTCTGCAGTCTAAGTTCATTTTGTCTGTAACTCTGATTTGTTCACTGTCATCCATTTCCGTCGATGCCTATGTGGATTCGGGCGCTGCCCTGAGTCTTATGGATTGGTCATTTGCCAAACGCTGCGGTTTTAGTCTGGAGCCACTGGAAGTTCCTATTCCTTTGAAGGGAATTGACTCTACACCATTGGCTATGAATAAACCGCAGTACTGGACACAAGTGACCATGCGCATGACTCCCGTTCATCAGGAGGTGATTCGCTTCCTTGTACTGTATAATTTACATGATGTACTAGTGCTTGGTCTGCCATGGTTACAAACTCATAATCCAGTCCTGGATTGGAAAACAATGTCTGTGTTAAGCTGGGGATGTCAGGGGGTTCATGATGATGCACCTCTGATTTCAATCGCTTCATCTACTCCTTCTGAGGTCCCTGCGTTTTTGTCTGACTATCGGGATGTTTTTGAGGAGCCTAAGCTCAATTCGCTCCCTCCTCATAGGGATTGTGACTGTGCTATAGAATTAATTCCTGGCAGTAAGTTCCCTAAGGGTCGTTTATTTAATCTGTCACTGCCAGAGCATACTGCTATGCGGAATTATATTAAGGAGTCCTTGGAAAAGGGACATATTCGTCCATCTTCGTCCCCTCTGGGAGCAGGTTTTTTTTTCGTGGCAAAAAAAGATGGTTCCCTGAGGCCTTGTATAGATTATCGCCTTCTGAATAAGATTACAGTCAAATACCAGTATCCATTGCCATTATTGACTGATTTGTTTGCTCGCATTAAGGGGGCTAGGTGGTTCACTAAGATAGATCTTCGCGGTGCGTATAATCTTGTGCGGATAAAGCAGGGTGATGAGTGGAAAACCGCATTTAATACGCCTGAGGGCCATTTTGAGTATTTGGTAATGCCTTTTGGACTTTCTAATGCTCCTTCAGTCTTTCAGTCCTTTATGCACAATATTTTCCGTGAATATCTGGATAAGTTTATGATTGTGTATTTGGATGATATTTTGGTGTTTTCTGATGACTGGGAGTCTCATGTTCTACAGGTCAGGAAGGTGTTTCAAGTCCTGCGGGCCAATTCTCTGTTTGTGAAGGGCTCAAAATGTCTCTTCGGAGTCCAGAAGATTTCTTTTTTGGGGTACATTTTTTCTCCTTCTACTATTGAGATGAATCCCGTCAAGGTTCAGGCGATTTGTGACTGGACACAACCTACATCTGTTAAGAGTCTTCAGAAGTTCTTGGGTTTTGCTAATTTTTATCGTCGGTTCATTACTAATTTTTCCAGTGTTGTTAAACCTTTGACTGATTTGACTAAAAAGGGTGCTGATGTTGCTAATTGGTCTCCTACGGCTGTGGAGGCCTTTCAGGAACTTAAGCGCCGGTTTTCTTCTGCTCCTGTGTTATGTCAACCAGATGTTTCACTTCCTTTTCAGGTTGAGGTTGATGCTTCCGAGATTGGAGCGGGGGCGGTTTTGTCACAGAGAAGTTCCGATGGCTCGGTGATGAAGCCATGTGCGTTCTTTTCTAGAAAATTCTCGCCCGCCGAGCGCAATTATGATGTGGGTAATCGGGAGCTTTTGGCCATGAAGTGGGCATTTGAGGAGTGGCGTCATTGGCTTGAGGGTGCTAGACATCGTGTGGTGGTCTTGACTGATCACAAAAATCTGATTTACCTTGAGTCTGCCAGGCGTCTGAATCCCAGACAGGCTCGTTGGTCGTTATTCTTTTCTCGTTTCAATTTTGTGGTTTCATACCTGCCAGGTTCAAAGAATGTGAAGGCAGATGCTCTTTCCAGGAGTTTTGTGCCTGACTCTCCTGGAGACTCTGGGCCTACTGGTATCCTTAGGGATGGGGTAATATTGTCCGCCGTCTCCCCAGATTTGCGACGTGCATTGCAGGAGTTTCAGGCGGATAAACCTGATCGTTGTCCACCAGAAAGACTGTTTGTTCCGGATGATTGGACCAGAAGAGTCATCTCCGAGGTCCATTCTTCTGTGTTGGCTGGTCATCCTGGAATATTTGGTACTAGAGACTTGGTGGCCAGGTCTTTTTGGTGGCCTTCTTTGTCAAGGGATGTGCGCACCTTTGTGCAGTCTTGTGAAGTGTGTGCTCGGGCTAAGCCTTGCTGTTCTCGGGCCAGTGGGTTGTTGTTATCCTTGCCTATCCCGAAGAGGCCTTGGACGCACATTTCCATGGGTTTTATTTCAGATCTCCCTGTCTCACAGAAAATGTCCGTTATCTGGGTTGTGTGTGACCGCTTTTCTAAGATGGTTCATTTGGTACCCTTGCCTAAGTTGCCTTCCTCCTCTGAGTTGGTCTCTTTATTTTTTCAGAACGTGGTTCGTTTGCATGGGATTCCGGAGAATATCGTTTCTGACAGGGGATCCCAGTTTGTGTCTAGATTTTGGCGGATGTTTTGTGCTAAGATGGGCATTGATTTGTCTTTCTCGTCTGCATTCCATCCTCAGACGAATGGCCAGACGGAGCGAACTAATCAGACCTTGGAAACTTATTTAAGGTGTTTTGTTTCTGCTGATCAAGATGACTGGGTTGCCTTTTTGCCACTGGCCGAATTTGCCCTTAATAATCGGGCTAGTTCTGCTACTTTGGTTTCTCCTTTCTTTTGTAATTCGGGGTTTCATCCTCGTTTTTCCTCTGGTCAGGTGGAGCCTTCGGATTGTCCTGGAGTGGACGTGGTGGTGGACAGGCTACATCAGATTTGGAATCAGGTGGTGGACAATTTGAAGTTGTCTCAGGCAGTTTGCTAATCGCCGTCGCCGCGTGGGTCCCCGACTTCTTGTTGGGGACTTGGTGTGGTTGTCTTCTCGTTTTGTCCCTATGAAGGTCTCTTCTCCTAAGTTCAAGCCTCGGTTCATCGGTCCTTATAAGATCTTGGAGATTCTTAACCCTGTATCTTTTCGTTTGGATCTCCCAGCATCGTTTGCTATTCATAATGTGTTCCATCGGTCGTTATTGCGGAGGTATGAGGTGCCCGTTGTTCCTTCGGTTGAGCCTCCTGCTTCGGTGCTGGTGGAGGGAGAATTGGAGTATGTTGTTGAGAAGATCTTGGATTCTCGTGTTTCCAGACGTAAACTCCAGTATTTGGTTAAGTGGTAGGGTTATGGTCAGGAGGATAATTCCTGGGTGGTCGCCTCTGATGTTCATGCGACTGATTTGGTCCGCGCCTTCCATAGAGCTCATCCTGATCGCCCTGGGGGTTCTCGTGAGGGTTCGGTGACCCCTCCTCAAGGGGGGGGGTACTGTTGTGGATTCTGTTTTTGGGCTCCCTCTGGTGGTTACAGCTGGTACTGGGTGACTTTGGTGGGTTGCGGTCTCTGGTTTCCACCTGTCCATCAGAGGCTGGGTGTTTCCTATTTAACCTGGCTTTCCTGTCATTCCCTTGCCGGCCATCAATGTATCAGTGTGTCTCTGTTACCTTTGCTACCTGCTCCTAGGCCTTCAAGACAAGCTAAGTCTGGATTTCCCTGTTTCATGTTTGCTTTCATGTTTTTAGTCCAGCTTGCAGATATGTAATTCTCTGCTGCTGGTTGCTCTAGTGGGCTGAAATTACCACTCATGTACCATGAGTTGGCACATGAGTTCAAGTAATTTCAGGATGGTATTTTGAAGGGTTTTAAGCTGACCGCGCAGTTCACCTTTTGTATCCTCTGCTATCTAGCTTAAGCGGGCCTCATTTTGCTGAATCTGTTTTCATAACTACGTTTGTGCCTTCCTCTCATTTCACCGTCATTATATGTGGGGGGCTGCTATTTCTGTGGGAATATTTCTCTGGAGGCAAGATAGGTCTGTGATTCTTCTGATAGGGGTAGCTAGATCTCCGGCTGGCGCGAGACGTCTAGAGTCCCCCCAGGAACGTTCCCCGGCAGCTGTTAGTTGAGTGTTGAGGTTCAGGATCGCGGTCAGCTCAGGTTCCATCACCCTAGAGCTCGTCCTGTTTTTGCCCGTGTTATGTGTTTAATTCCCTGCCATTGGGAACATGACAGATCTTATCATGTATCTCTGTATACAGGGAGCTCCCCCTAGTGGTGGCTGCAGACAGAATCGTATCATGTATCTCTGTATACAGGGAGCTCCTCCTAGTGGTGGCTGCAGACAGTATGTTATCATGTATCTCTGTATTCAGGGAGCTCCCCCTAGTGGTGGCTGCAGACAGGATCTTATCATGTATCTCTGTATACAGGGAGCTCCCCCTAGTGGTGGCTGCAGACAGGATCTTATCATGTATCTCTGTATACAGGGATCTCCCCCTAGTGGTGACTGCAGACAGGATCTTATCTTGTATCTCTGTATACAGGGAGCTCCCCCTAGTGGTGGCTGCAGACAGGATCATATCATGTATCTCTGTATACAGGGAGCTCCCCCTAGTGGTGGCTGCAGACAGGATCTTATCATGTATCTCTGTATACAGGGAGCTCCCTCTAATGGTGGCTGCAGACAGGATCTTATCATGTATCTCTGTATACAGGGAGCTCCCCCTAGTGGTGGCTGCAGACAGAATCTTATCATGTATCTCTGTATACAGGGAGCTCCCCCTAGTGGTGGCTGCAGACAGGATCTTATCATGTATCTCTGTATACAGGGAGCTCCCCCTAGTGGTGACTGCAGACAGGATCTTATCATGTATCTCTGTATACAGGGAGCTCCCCCTAGTGGTGGCTGCAGACAGGATCTTATCATGTATCTCTGTATACAGGAGCTCCCTCTAATGGTGGCTGCAGACAGGATCTTATCATGTATCTCTGTATACAGGGAGCTCCCCCTAGTGGTGGCTGCAGACAGAATCTTATCATGTATCTCTGTATACAGGGAGCTCCCCCTAGTGGTGACTGCAGACAGGATCTTATCATGTATCTCTGTATACAGGGAGCTCCCCCTAGTGGTGACTGCAGACAGGATCTTATCATGTATCTCTGTATACAGGGAGCTCTCCCTAGTGGTGGCTGCAGACAGGATCTTATCATGTATCTCTGTATACAGGGAGCTCCCCCTAGTGGTGGCTGCAGACAGGATCTTATCATGTATCTCTGTATACAGGAGCTCCCTCTAATGGCGGCTGCAGACAGGATCTTATCATGTATCTCTGTATACAGGGAGCTCCCCCTAGTGGTGGCTGCAGACAGGATCTTATCATGTATCTCTGTACACAGGGAGCTCCCCCTAGTGGTGGCTGCAGACAGGATCTTATCATGTATCTCTGTATACAGGGAGCTCCCCTAGTGGTGACTGCAGACAGAATCTTATCATGTATCTCTGTATACAGGGAGCTCCCCCTAGTGGTGACTGCAGACAGGATCTTATCATGTATCTATGTATACAGGGATCTCCCCCTAGTGGTGACTGCAGACAGGATCTTATCATGTATCTCTGTATACAGGGATCTCCCCCTAGTGGTGACTGCAGACAGGATCTTATCATGTATCTCTATATACAGGGAGCTCCCCCTAGTGGTGACTGCAGACAGGATCTTATAATGTATCTCTGTATACAGGGATCTCCCCCTAGTGGTGACTGCAGACAGGATCATATCATGTATCTCTGTATACAGGGAGCTCCCCCTTGTGGTGGCTGCAGACAGGATCTTATCATGTATCTCTGTATACAGGGAGCTCCCCCTAGTGGTAGCTGCAGACAGGATCTTATCATGTATCTCTGTATACAGGGAGCTCCCCCTAGTGGTGGCTGCAGACAGGATCTTATCATGTATCTCTGTATACAGGGAGCTCCCCCTAGTGGTGGATGCAGATGGAATCTTATCATGTATCTCAATATACAGGGAGCTCCCCCTAGTGGTGGATGCAGATGGAATCTTATCATGTATCTCTGTATACAGGGAGCTCCCCCTAGTGGTAGCTGCAGACAGGATCTTATCATGTATCTCTGTATACAGGGAGCTCCCTCTAGTGGTGGCTGCAGACAGTATCTTATCATGTATCTCTGTACAGGGAGCTCCCCCTAGTGGTGGATGCAGACAGGATCTTATCATGTATCTCTGTATACAGGGAGCTCCCTCTAGTGGTGGCTGCAGACAGGATCTTATCATGTATCTCTGTATACAGGGAGCTCCCTCTAGTGGTGGCTGCAGACAGGATCTTATCATGTATCTCTGTATACAGGGAGCTCCCCCTAGTGGTGACTGCAGACAGGATCTTATAATGTAGCTCTGTATACAGGGAGCTCCCTCTAGTGGTGGCTGCAGACAGGATCTTATGTATCTCTGTATACAGGGAGCTCCCCCTAGTGGTGGCTGCAGACAGGATCTTATCACGTATCTCTGTATACAGGGAGCTCCCCCTAGTGGTGGCTGCAGACAGGATCTTATCATGTATCTCTGTATACAGGGAGCTCCCTCTAGTGGTGGCTGCAGACAGGATCTTATCATGTATCTCTGTATACAGGGAGCTCCCCCTAGTGGTGGCTGCAGACAGGATCGTATCATGTATCTCTGTACACAGGGAGCTCCCCCTAGTGGTGGCTGCAGACAGGATCTTATCATGTATCTCTGTATACAGGGAGGTTCCCCTAGTGGTGGCTGCAGACAGGATCTTATCATGTATCTCTGTACACAGGGAGCTCCCCCTAGTGGTGACTGCAGACAGGATCGTCTCATGTATCTCTGTATACAGGGAGCTCCCCCTAGTGGTGGCTGCAGACAGGATCTTATCATGTATCTCTGTATACAGGGAGCTCCCCCTAGTGGTGGCTGCAGACAGGATCTTACCATGTATCTCTGTATACAGGGAGCTCCCTCTAGTGGTAGCTGCAGACAGGATCTTATCATGTATCTCTGTATACAGGGAGCTCCCCCTAGTGGTGACTGCAGATAGAATCTTATCATGTATCTCTGTATACAGGGAGCTCCCCCTAGTGGTGACTGCAGACAGGATCTTATCATGTATATCTGTATACAGGGAGCTCCCCCTAGTGGTGGCTGCAGACAGGATCTTATCATGTATCTCTGTATACAGGGAGCTCCCCTAGTGGTGACTGCAGACAGAATCTTATCATGTATCTCTGTATACAGGGAGCTCCCCCTAGTGGTGACTGCAGACAGGATCTTATCATGTATCTCTGTATACAGGGATCTCCCCCTAGTGGTGACTGCAGACAGGATCTTATCATGTATCTCTGTATACAGGGATCTCCCCCTAGTGGTGACTGCAGACAGGATCTTATCATGTATCTCTATATACAGGGAGCTCCCCCTAGTGGTGACTGCAGACAGGATCTTATAATGTATCTCTGTATACAGGGATCTCCCCCTAGTGGTGACTGCAGACAGGATCATATCATGTATCTCTGTATACAGGGAGCTCCCCCTTGTGGTGGCTGCAGACAGGATCTTATCATGTATCTCTGTATACAGGGAGCTCCCCCTAGTGGTAGCTGCAGACAGGATCTTATCATGTATCTCTGTATACAGGGAGCTCCCCCTAGTGGTGGCTGCAGACAGGATCTTATCATGTATCTCTGTATACAGGGATCTCCCCCTAGTGGTGGCTGCAGACAGGATCTTATCATGTATCTCTGTATACAGGGAGCTCCCCCTAGTGGTGGATGCAGATGGAATCTTATCATGTATCTCTATATACAGGGAGCTCCCCCTAGTGGTGGATGCAGATGGAATCTTATCATGTATCTCTGTATACAGGGAGCTCCCCCTAGTGGTAGCTGCAGACAGGATCTTATCATGTATCTCTGTATACAGGGAGCTCCCTCTAGTGGTGGCTGAAGACAGGATCTTATCATGTATCTCTGTACAGGGAGCTCCCCCTAGTGGTGGATGCAGACAGGATCTTATCATGTATCTCTGTATACAGGGAGCTCCCTCTAGTGGTGGCTGCAGACAGGATCTTATCATGTATCTCTGTATACAGGGAGCTCCCCCTAGTGGTGACTGCAGACAGGATCTTATAATGTAGCTCTGTATACAGGGAGCTCCCTCTAGTGGTGGCTGCAGACAGGATCTTATGTATCTCTGTATACAGGGAGCTCCCCCTAGTGGTGGCTGCAGACAGGATCTTATCATGTATCTCTGTATACAGGGAGCTCCCCCTAGTGGTGGCTGCAGACAGGATCTTATCATGTATCTCTGTATACAGGGAGCTCCCCCTAGTGGTGGCTGCAGACAGGATCGTATCATGTATCTCTGTACACAGGGAGCACCCCCTAGTGGTGGCTGCAGACAGGATCTTATCATGTATCTCTGTATACAGGGAGCTTCCCCTAGTGGTGGCTGCAGACAGGATCTTATCATGTATCTCTGTACACAGGGAGCTCCCCCTAGTGGTGACTGCAGACAGGATCTTCTCATGTATCTCTGTATGCAGGGAGCTCCCCCTAGTGGTGGCTGCAGACAGGATCTTATCATGTATCTCTGTATACAGGGAGCTCCCCCTAGTGGTGGCTGCAGACAGGATCTTATCATGTATCTCTGTATACAGGGAGCTCCCCCTAGTGGTGGCTGCAGACAGGATCTTATCATATATATCTGTATACAGGGAGCTCCCCCTAGTGGTGGCTGCAGACAGGATCTTATCATGTATCTCTGTATACAGGGAGCTCCCCCTAGTGGTGACTGCAGATAGAATCTTATCATGTATCTCTGTATACAGGGAGCTCCCCCTAGTGGTGACTGCAGACAGGATCTTATCATGTATATCTGTATACAGGGAGCTCCCCCTAGTGGTGGCTGCAGACAGGATCTTATCATGTATCTCTGTATACAGGAGCTCCCTCTAATGGTGGCTGCAGACAGGATCTTATCATGTATCTCTGTATACAGGGAGCTCCCCCTAGTGGTGGCTGCAGACAGGATCTTATCATGTATCTCTGTACACAGGGAGCTCCCCCTAGTGGTGGCTGCAGACAGGATCTTATCATGTATCTCTGTATACAGGGAGCTCCCCTAGTGGTGGCTGCAGACATGATCTTATCATGTATCTCTGTATACAGGGAGCTCCCCCTAGTCGTGACTGCAGATAGAATCTTATCATGTATCTCTGTATACAGGGAGCTCCCCCTAGTGGTGACTGCAGACAGGATCTTATCATGTATATCTGTATACAGGGAGCTCCCCCTAGTGGTGGCTGCAGACAGGATCTTATCATGTATCTCTGTATACAGGGAGCTCCCCTAGTGGTGACTGCAGACAGAATCTTATCATGTATCTCTGTATACAGGGAGCTCCCCCTAGTGGTGACTGCAGACAGGATCTTATCATGTATCTCTGTATACAGGGATCTCCCCCTAGTGGTGACTGCAGACAGGATCTTATCATGTATCTCTGTATACAGGGATCTCCCCCTAGTGGTGACTGCAGACAGGATCTTATCATGTATCTCTATATACAGGGAGCTCCCCCTAGTGTTGACTGCAGACAGGATCTTATAATGTATCTCTGTATACAGGGATCTCCCCCTAGTGGTGACTGCAGACAGGATCATATCATGTATCTCTGTATACAGGGAGCTCCCCCTTGTGGTGGCTGCAGACAGGATCTTATCATGTATCTCTGTATACAGGGAGCTCCCCCTAGTGGTAGCTGCAGACAGGATCTTATCATGTATCTCTGTATACAGGGAGCTCCCCCTAGTGGTGGCTGCAGACAGGATCTTATCATGTATCTCTGTATACAGGGAGCTCCCCCTAGTGGTGGATGCAGATGGAATCTTATCATGTATCTCTATATACAGGGAGCTCCCCCTAGTGGTGGATGCAGATGGAATCTTATCATGTATCTCTGTATACAGGGAGCTCCCCGTAGTGGTAGCTGCAGACAGGATCTTATCATGTATCTCTGTATACAGGGAGCTCCCTCTAGTGGTGGCTGCAGACAGGATCTTATCATGTATCTCTGTACAGGGAGCTCCCCCTAGTGGTGGATGCAGACAGGATCTTATCATGTATCTCTGTATACAGGGAGCTCCCTCTAGTGGTGGCTGCAGACAGGATCTTATCATGTATCTCTGTATACAGGGAGCTCCCTCTAGTGGTGGCTGCAGACAGGATCTTATCATGTATCTCTGTATACAGGGAGCTCCCCCTAGTGGTGACTGCAGACAGGATCTTATAATGTAGCTCTGTATACAGGGAGCTCCCTCTAGTGGTGGCTGCAAACAGGATCTTATGTATCTCTGTATACAGGGAGCTCCCCCTAGTGGTGGCTGCAGACAGGATCTTATCATGTATCTCTGTATACAGGGAGCTCCCCCTAGTGGTGGCTGCAGACAGGATCTTATCATGTATCTCTGTATACAGGGAGCTCCCTCTAGTGGTGGCTGCAGACAGGATCTTATCATGTATCTCTGTATACAGGGAGCTCCCCCTAGTGGTGGCTGCAGACAGGATCGTATCATGTATCTCTGTACACAGGGAGCTCCCCCTAGTGGTGGCTGCAGACAGGATCTTATCATGTATCTCTGTATACAGGGAGCTTCCCCTAGTGGTGGCTGCAGACAGGATCTTATCATGTATCTCTGTACACAGGGAGCTCCCCCTAGTGGTGACTGCAGACAGGATCTTCTCATGTATCTCTGTATACAGGGAGCTCCCCCTAGTGGTGGCTGCAGACAGGATCTTATCATGTATCTCTGTATACAGGGAGCTCCCCCTAGTGGTGGCTGCAGACAGGATCTTATCATGTATCTCTGTATAAAGGGAGCTCCCTCTAGTGGCAGCTGCAGACAGGATCTTATCATGTATCTCTGTATACAGGGAGCTCCCCCTAGTGGTGGCTGCAGACAGGATCTTATCATGTATCTCTGTATACAGGGAGCTCCCCCTAGTGGTGACTGCAGATAGAATCTTATCATGTATCTCTGTATACAGGGAGCTCCCCCTAGTGGTGACTGCAGACAGGATCTTATCATGTATATCTGTATACAGGGAGCTCCCCCTAGTGGTGGCTGCAGACAGGATCTTATCATGTATCTCTGTATACAGGAGCTCCCTCTAATGGTGGCTGCAGACAGGATCTTATCATGTATCTCTGTATACAGGGAGCTCCCCCTAGTGGTGGCTGCAGACAGGATCTTATCATGTATCTCTGTACACAGGGAGCTCCCCCTAGTGGTGGCTGCAGACAGGATCTTATCATGTATCTCTGTATACAGGGAGCTCCCCTAGTGGTGACTGCAGACAGAATCTTATCATGTATCTCTGTATACAGGGATCTCCCCCTAGTGGTGACTGCAGACAGGATCTTATCATATATCTCTGTATACAGGGATCTCCCCCTAGTGGTGACTGCAGACTGGATCTTATCATGTATCTCTATATACAGGGAGCTCCCCCTAGTGGTGACTGCAGACAGGATCTTATAATGTATCTCTGTATACAGGGATCTACCCCTAGTGGTGACTGCAGACAGGATCATATCATGTATCTCTGTAGACAGGGAGCTCCCCCTTGTGGTGGCTGCAGACAGGATCTTATCATGTATCTCTGTATACAGGGAGCTCCCCCTAGTGGTAGCTGCAGACAGGATCTTATCATGTATCTCTGTATACAGGGAGCTCCCCCTAGTGGTGGCTGCAGACAGGATCTTATCATGTATCTCTATATACAGGGAGCTCCCTCTAGTGGTGGCTGCAGACAGGATCTTATCATGTATCTCTGTACAGGGAGCTCCCCCTAGTGGTGGATGCAGACAGGATCTTATCATGTATCTCTGTATACAGGGAGCTCCCTCTAGTGGTGGCTGCAGACAGGATCTTATCATGTATCTCTGTATACAGGGAGCTCCCTCTAGTGGTGTCTGCAGACAGGATCTTATCATGTATCTCTGTATACAGGGAGCTCCCTCTAGTGGTGGCTGCAGACAGGATCTTATCATGTATCTCTGTATACAGGGAGCTCCCCCTAGTGGTGACTGCAGACAGGATCTTATAATGTATCTCTGTATACAGGGAGCTCCCTCTAGTGGTGTCTGCAGACAGGATCTTATCATGTATCTCTGTATACAGGGAGCTCCCTCTAGTGGTGACTGCAGACAGGATCTTATCATGTATCTCTGTATACAGGGAGCTCCCCCTAGTGGTGGCTGCAGACAGGATATTACTATGTATCTCTATACACAGGGAGCTCCCCCTAGTGGTGACTGCAGATAGGATCTTATCATGTATCTCTGTATACAGGGAGCTCCCCCTAGTGGTGGCTGCAGACAGGATCTTATCATGTATCTCTGTACTCAGGGAGCTCCCCCTAGTGGTGGCTGCAGACAGAATCTTATCATGTATCTCTGTATACAGGGAGCTCCCCCTAGTGGTGCCTGCAGACAGGATCTTATCATGTATCTCTGTATACAGGGAGCTCCCCCTAGTGGTGGCTGCAGACAGGATCTTATCATGTATCTCTGTACACAGGGAGCTCCCCCTAGTGGTGGCTGCAGACAGGATCTTATCATGTATCTCTGTACACAGGGAGCTCCCCCTAGTGGTGGCTGCAGACAGGATCTTATCATGTATCTCTGTATACAGGGTGCTCCCCTAGTGGTGGCCGCAGACAGGATCTTATCATGTATCTCTGTATACAGGGAGCTCCCCCTAGTGGTGACTGCAGACAGGATCTTATCATGTATCTCTGTATACAGGGATCTCCCCCTAGTGGTGACTGCAGACAGGATCTTATCATGTATCTCTGTATACAGGGATCTCCCCCTAGTGGTGACTGCAGACAGGATCTTATCATGTATCTCTATATACAGGGAGCTCCCCCTAGTGGTGACTACAGACAGGATCTTATAATGTATCTCTGTATACAGGGAGCTCCCCCTAGTGGTGACTGCAGACAGGACCATATCATGTATCTCTGTATACAGGGAGCTCCCCCTTGTGGTGGCTGCAGACAGGATCTTATCATGTATCTCTGTATACAGGGAGCTCCCCCTAGTGGTAGCTGCAGACAGGATCTTATCATGTATCTCTGTATACAGGGAGCTCCCCCTAGTGGTGGCTGCAGACAGGATCTTATCATGTATCTCTGTATACAGGGAGCTCCCCCTAGTGGTGGATGCAGATGGAATCTTATCATGTATCTCTATATACAGGGAGCTCCCCTTAGTGGTGGATGCAGATGGAATCTTATCATGTATCTCTGTATACAGGGAGCTCCCCCTAGTGGTAGCTGCAGACAGGATCTTATCATGTATCTCTGTATACAGGGAGCTCCCTCTAGTGGTGGCTGCAGACAGGATCTTATCATGTATCTCTGTATACAGGGAGCTCCCCCTAGTGGTAGCTGCAGACAGGATCTTATCATGTATCTCTGTATACAGGGAGCTCCCTCTAGTGGTGGCTGCAGACAGGATCTTATCATGTATCTCTGTATACAGGGAGCTCCCCCTAGTGGTGACTGTAGACAGGATCTTATAATGTATCTCTGTATACAGGGAGCTCCCTCTAGTGGTGGCTGCAGACAGGATCTTATGTATCTCTGTATACAGGGAGCTCCCCCTAGTGGTGGCTGCAGACAGGATCTTATCATGTATCTCTGTATACAGGGAGCTCCCCCTAGTGGTGGCTGCAGACAGGATCTTATCATGTATCTCTGTATACAGGGAGCTCCCTCTAGTGGTGGCTGCAGACAGGATCTTATCATGTATCTCTGTATACAGGGAGCTCCCCCTAGTGGTGGCTGCAGACAGGATCGTATCATGTATCTCTGTACAAAGGGAGCTCCCTCTAGTGGTGGCTGCAGACAGGATCTTATCATGTATCTCTGTATACAGGGAGCTTCCCCTAGTGGTGGCTGCAGACAGGATCTTATCATGTATCTCTGTACACAGGGAGCTCCCCCTAGTGGTGACTGCAGACAGGATCTTCTCATGTATCTCTGTATACAGGGAGCTCCCCCTAGTGGTGGCTGCAGACAGGATCTTATCATGTATCTCTGTATACAGGGAGCTCCCCCTAGTGGTGGCTGCAGACAGGATCTTATCATGTATCTCTGTATACAGGGAGCTCCCTCTAGTGGTAGCTGCAGACAGGATCTTATCATGTATCTCTGTATACAGGGAGCTCCCCCTAGTGGTGGCTGCAGACAGGATCTTATCATGTATCTCTGTATACAGGGAGCTCCCCCTAGTGGTGACTGCAGACAGGATCTTATCATGTATATCTGTATACAGGGAGCTCCCCCTAGTGGTGGCTGCAGACAGGATCTTATCATGTATCTCTGTATACAGGGAGCTCCCCCTAGTGGTGACTGCAGACAGGATCTTATCATGTATCTCTGTATACAGGGAGCTCCCCCTAGTGGTGGCTGCAGACAGGATCTTATCATGTATCTCTGTACACAGGGAGCTCCCCCTAGTGGTGGCTGCAGACAGAATCTTATCATGTATCTCTGTATACAGGGAGCTCCCCCTAGTGGTGCCTGCAGACACGATCTTATCATGTATCTCTGTATACAGGGAGCTCCCCCTAGTGGTGGCTGCAGACAGGATCTTATTATGTATCTCTGTATATAGGGAGCTCCCCCTAGTGGTGGCTGCAGACAGGATCTTATCATGTATCTCTGTACACAGGGAGCTCCCCCTAGTGGTGGCTGCAGACAACAGCTGATGCAGCTTTTCCAAATAACTGAAATGTTTGTTGCGAGTTAACTGATTCATGAATAGAATTCCACAATTTACAGTGAGGACTGACAATGTACAACTTGACAGAGAGCAGAGGATTATAACTTTGTAAATCCAGATTTGTACCACTTGGTAACACCGGAAGAGACTCGTTGATTCGCCCTTTTTCTGTTGCACTTGGTTGACCCTGTCCTATTTGCAGGCAGGAGGGGCATAGGAGGGTGTTCGCTATTTCACTGCTTGTAGCAGGACAAAGGGCATCAGCAGGAGCAATCCGACACCAAAGAGGCCACAATGTGGAGGCAGCTCCTGGAGGATTGCAGGTGAGGGGTGAGGGCAGCCGGTGAGAAATGGGGGGCAGCAGGTAAGGGGTGGGGGGAAGCAGCTGAGGAATGGGGGGCAGCAGGTAAGGGGTGGGGGGAAGCAGCTGAGGAATGGGGGGCAGCAGGTAAGGGGTGGGGGGAAGCAGCTGAGGAATGGTGGGCAGCAGGTAAGGGGTGGGGGGCAGGTGAGCAGCATGGGGCACCAGGTGAGGAGCAGGTGGCAGCAGATGAGGGGTGGGTGCAGAAAAGTAGAAACTGGGGAAAGCAGAGGAGGACCAGAGGCAGCAGGTGAGGGGCAGCAGGTGAGGAGTGGGGGGCACTGGGGGCACCAGGTGAGAAACGAGGGGCAGCACTTGAGGGGTGGGGGCAGCATGTGAGCAGCAGGTGAGGAGCAGGGGCCAGCAGTTGAGTCGCAGCAGGTGATGAGTGGGAGGCAGCAGGTAAGGAGTGGAGACTGGAAGGTGAGGGGTGTGAGGCAGCAGGGGAGTAGCGGGGGGCAGCAGGTGATGGGAGGGGTGGGAGGCAACAGGTGAGGAGTGGGGGGAAGCAGATGAGGGGTGATGGGCCGAAGGTGAGGTGAGGGGAGCAGCAAGTGAGGAGCCTGAGGCAGCAGGTGCAGGGTGGGAGGTAGCGGGTGAGGAGCGAAGAGCAGCAGGTGAGGGGTGGGTGGAAGCAGGTGAGGGGTAGGAGGCAGCAGCTGAGTGGGGAGCATGGGGCAGCAGGTGAGTGGAGAGCAGCAGGTGAAGGGTAGGAAGCAACAGTTGAGGAGTTGGGGGTTACAGATGAGGAGTGAGGAGCAACAGTTGAGGGGTGGGAGGTAGCAGGTGAGGGGTGATGGGCAGTAGGTGAGGGGTGGGAGCCAGCGGGTGAGTTGGCGGGCAGCAGGTAAGGAGTGGGATGCAGCCGGATGTGGTGTGGGAGGCAGCAGACTAGGGCTGGGGGGCAGCAGGTGCACCCACACGTGTTGCTCTGTGTAGGATCCCAATGTATTCAGAAAGAAATAGTTCACTTCTCTATTAATCACATACAGAGCGTGAACCTATAGTCCTTTCTCCTGGTGCTAGTTCCCCTCCTGCAGTAATTTCCCCTGGTGCCAGTTCGCCTCCTGCAGTCCTTTCCCCTGGTGCCAGTCTCTCTCCTGCAGTCCCTTCCCCTGGTGCCAGTTCCGCTTCTGCAGTCCTTTCCCCTGGTATCAGTTCCCCTCCTGCAGTCCTTTCTTTTTCTGCCAGTTCCCCTCCTGCAGTCCTTTCCTTTGGTGCCAGTTCACCTCCTGCAGTCCTTTCCTTTGGTGCCAGTTCCCCTCCTTCAGTCCTTTTCTCCTGCTGCCATTTCCCCTTCTGCAGTCCTTTCTCCTTGTGCCCCTCCCCTCCTGTAGTCCTTTAATAATTATAGGGGATAACTCAGGAGACTCTTTGCGTGGAACAAGACAACTACAGGACACAGTTTTATAAGTGGTAAAGTCTATATTATCACACGGTGATTCAAACAGGTGCAGAGAGAAACTCAAGTCCACAACACTTGGTGTAAATAATAAATGCAGCTCAGCAGTCTATAGGAAACTTCAGAGGAAAATGCAATCACGCAGAAAGTCTATGAAGCACAGTTATTCTTGAGGATACTTGACACGAATACGTCCTTGTCTTAGTCCAAAACACAGATAGATATGCTTATAAGGCAGTTCAAATCATATCTTAGCTCAACCAAGGAGGTCTGGGTAATAGTCTCAGGTTCTTGCAGAGCAGAAACAGCTTACATGTCCAGCAAATGCAGATGAAAGAAAACACGAGCAGCAGATGAAGGAGGATTACTGGAAACTGGTGTATGCAGCAGGAACTCAGAGCAGAGTAGCAGGATCACCCCACAGGTTCACAGGAGCAGGTGTATAGCCAGGGAGTAATCAGAGGTCAGGAGCTGGATGCAAGGCAGAATACTCTAGCACAGACTGAAGGCTGGGGTGGAGTTTTATAGCAGGAAGACACAGTGCACATGAGACCAAAGATGCCATCTTGGAAAAGGGCAGTAATGCACAAAAGGTAAAAAATGTTCAGAGTCCTGACATTACTCCCTCCTTAGAAGCGGCCTGAGGACGATCCTGGACCTGGTTTCTCAGGGAATCTCTGATGAAAACGAGAAATCTTCTGTTGGGCATTGATGTTTTCCACAGGTTCCCAAGAGTCTTCCTCAGGGGGATATCCCTGCCATCTTATCAGATATTGGAGCCGATTCCTGCGAATCCTGGAATCAATAATTTCCTCCACCACAAATTGTTCTTGCCCATCAATCACCACAGGCTGCGGAGGTGGCACAACACGTCCCTGGAAGGTATTAGGAGATACAGGCTTTAGTAATGATACATGAAAAACTGGGTGTACCTTCATAGTCCTAGGCAGCTTCAGCCCGCAGGCCACAGAGCTCACAATACCGTTGATCTTGAAAGGGCCAATGAATTTCTGTCCAAGTTTTTGTGAAGGAACGTTTAACTTCAGATTCTTAGTTGCTAACCACACGGAATCTCCTACCTTGAACATGGGTGCAGGTTTACGGAATCTATCAGCCGATCTCTAGTTATAACGTTCTTCAGCTGTGGTCAGGGATTCCTTCAGAACCTCCAGATTTTGTCTCATCGCAGTCAGCCTTTCCTCCAGTGCCGGAACCGGATAATTAATTGGAGACCTAGGTAAGATACACGCATGATAACCCACATTGGCAAAGAAAGGTGTAAATTTAGTGGAGGCGCTCTGAGAATTATTATATGAAAATTCGGCTAACGGCAACAACTCCAACCAATCATCCTGGAGATGGCTGACATAGCATCTTAGATATTGTTCCAGCATCTGGTTGGTACGCTCAATCTGACCAATTGTCTGGGGATGGTAAGCAGAAGAGAGACAGACATTAATATTGAGTGCAGAGCAAAACCCCTTCCAGAATGTTGAAGTGAACTGCACTCCACGGTCAGAGATGATCTCATCCGGAACCCCGTGCAACCGAAAGACATTCTGTATAACCAAGTTCACTGTATCTTTAGCTGAGGGGAGGCCAGTGCACGGAACAAAATGAGCAGCTTTAGTCAGGCGATCAACTACCACCATGATTGTATTCATGCCCCCCCAATATAGGCAGCTCCACAATAAAGTCCATTGATATAGACCCCCAAGGGCGGGACGGAACAGGTAATGGTTGCAGAAGACCCGTAGGTGCCACATGAGGAGTCTTGTAACGAGCACATACCTCGCAAGAGAGAACATAGTACTTGGTACCCTTCAGGCAAGTTGGCCACCAGAAAAATCGACTCAGGAACTCTTGTGTCTTCTGTACCCCCCTGTGACCAGCCAACTTGGAGTCATGTACCAACTTGAGGATCTGCAGACGGACGACCTCAGGGACATAGATACGTCGATCTCTGAACCACATGCCACCCTTAAAGACAAGATTAATATCCACAGGTGGGTTGGCCAGAAATACATCACTGCCATAAGCCTCCCTGCACTCCTTCCACAAGTCCTGATCGTGGATAACTCCGATGAAATTGGCATCAGATAGAATGGTCGTGGACGGGGCTCCAGGTACGGAATCCGCAGCATGGATTCGGGATAAAGCATCAGCCTTCCCATTACGAGAACCTGGACGGTACGAGATAACAAAGTTAAATTGATTTAAAAATAAGTTCCAACGAGCCTGATGCATTCATTGTTTGAAAGTGGCAATAGTAGCCAACAATTCCTTGTCTCCCACGTCGTAATTCTCTGCTGAGGTTAGTCTACGGGAAAAGAAAGCACAAGGATGTAGCAGACCCTTCTCTCCAGTTCTTTGGGAGAGAATAGCCCCCAAAGCATTATCAGAAGCGTCCACCTCCACAATGAAGGGAAGTGTTGGATCTGGGTGTATCAACAGTGGTGCTGAGGTGAAACAGATCTTAAGCCGATCAAAAGCTTCTTGAGCCTGTGATGACGACTTAAAGGGCTTTTCCTTCTTTGTCAAGGAAGTAATGGGACGGACAATATCAGAAAAATTACAAATAAAGCGTCTGTAGAAATTTGCAAAACCAATAAAACGTTGGACCTCCTTAATGTTCTTGGGTACTGGCCAGTCAAGGATAGCCTGAATCTTACCAGATTCCATGTTCAGCCCCTGGGGAGAGATGATATAACCTAAGAACTGTATTTCAGAACTATGGAACTCGCATTTCTCCGGCTTAATATACAGATGGTTCTCTTTCAGACGTCTTAAAACAGTTTTGACATGTTCTTCATGTTCCTGTAGAGAGTCAGAAAAGATTAGTATATCGTCCAAATAGATCACCACAAACTTGTCCAACAAATCTCTGAAAATGTCATTGGCAAGGTGTTGAAATGTTGCAGGGGCATTATAAAGCCTGAAGGGCATCACAAGAGATTCAAAGTGTCCATACCGGCATCGGAATGCTGTCTTCCACTCATCCCCTGGACGAATACGCACCAAATTATAAGCCCCATGAAGATCCAGTTTAGAGAACACCTTAGCATGGCGGACTCTTTCCAGTAATTCGGGAATCAGAGGCAAAGGGTAACGGTTTCGTATGGTTACCTTATTAAGTTCCCGATAGTCAACACAGGGTCCCAGGGTCCCATCCTTCTTTTTTACAAAAAATATAGATGCCCCTGCTGGTGAGGAAGAAGGACGTATGAAGCCTTTGGCCAGATTTTCATCAATATACTCCTTTAAGGCTTGAAGCTCAGGTGCTGCCAAAGGATATACGTTACCAAAAGGAATGGCTGCTCCGGGAAGCAGCTCAATGGGACAGTCATAATGCCTGTGTGGAGGAAGCTGATCTGCATTCTTCTTGTCACAGATGTCAGAGAACTCTTTATATGCTGAAGGTAAAGTAAATACCTGTACATGTGGTTCCGTAGCCGTGGACTCAGGGACAGCTTCTGTTAACGCTGAGTTGCTCCTTGTTGGAAAGATAATCTCCTTGGTCTCCCAGTTGATAATTGGTTTCTGAGAACGCAACCAAGAAATGCCTAAAATCACAGGAAAATGAGGAGAAGAAATTAGCAAGAAAGAAAGTTGCTCCTGATGATTAGGCTCCAACAAAATTTCAAGGGGTACGGTCTCCTGATCCACAGGCCCAGAGATTAAAGGTGACCCATCCACTGTTTCCATGGTAATTGGAGAGGCTCTTTGCTGAATTTCAATACCATGTTCCTTGGCAAATGCGATATCCATGAAATTGCCACCTGCACCAGAGTCAATCATAGCTGAACTGGAAATCCACTGTCCTGAACACAGGATCTTAATAGGGAGAGAACAGTGAGAGTTCTTTTCCATCAGCTCCTTGGGGGGTCAAGTCTTAGAAAGTGAATGGAATACAGCGTTTAAAGGCAGGCTACATTCAGAGATGTCAGATTCATCATCACAGTTGTCATACTCCCCTACTGCTGCTAGCACCTTGTTAGGCCGTCTAGGACACTTAGGACAATTGATCAAGAAGTGGTCAGACTGGCCGCAGTAGAAACATAGACTTTCACGAAGGCAATGCTCCCGGCGCTCATTGATCTCGCGCCTCTGAACGGAATCAATTTGCATGGGCACCTCCTCCACCTCCCGAGATGTTTTACCTGCAGGCTCTTTGGAAGGAAGGGAAAAGTTAGAAATACGGTTATGTGCAGCAAACTTCTCCTGCCTACGCTCAGTAAGGCGAATGTCTATGCGCACACAATGCTGTATAAATGTTTCTAGCTCTTGTGGTGACTCAGAGCGGGCTAGTTCATCTTTTATAATACTAGACAGACCCCTTTTAAAAATAGGCAATTGTGCATAACTGTCCCAATTGGTATCTACCGCTAATCTCCTGAATTCAGTAGCATACTCAATAACAGAACGTTTTGCCTGGCGTAAAGACAATAAAGCAGATTCAGCGGTTGCACGGCGATTAGGGTCATCAAACATTAATGCCATAGCGGCCAAGAAATCATCCAAGTTAGTTAGCCGTGGGTCACGAGACTCAATCATCGCATTCGCCCAGGCGAGCGCTCGTGAGGTCAGCAGCATTATTACACACAATACTTTGGATCTATCATTAGGAAAACGGTCAGCATGCACATCAAAATATAGCATACATTGATTCACAAAGCCACGAAATTTGTCGCGATCACCATAAAATCTGAATGTGGGCAACTTAGGTGGGCTAGCTGGTGGCGGTTGCCCAGAGGGAAAAGTCGCTTGTGCAGCTATTTGCGTGCTTATGTCCTGAAAAGCCCGTCCATACTGGGACTCTATGCCAGCAAATTTGTTTTCCTGGGCTGCCATGCGGGTGCTTAAGTCCTGCACAGTTTGTCCAAACACTTGTTGATTGTGTTCAAAGCTTCCAAACTTCTTTTGCAGACCTTCCACATCTTTCTGCAGTGATCTAATTATGGAAAACACCTGCTCTAATCTGCTCTCTGCAGTCATTGTTCCAGTAGTCTCCTTTCTTTTTTTTTTAGGCTAGAGTATCCTGTAATAATTATAGGGGATAACTCAGGAGACTCTTTGCGTGGAACAAGACAACTACAGTACAGTTTTGTAAGTGGTAAAGTCTATATTATCACATGGTGATTCAAACAGGTGCAGAGAGAAACTCAAGTCCACAACACTTTATTATAAGTATTAATATTAAACGCAGCTCAGCAGTCTATAGGGAACTTCAGAGGAAAATGCAATCACACAGAAAGTCTATGAAGCACAATTATTCTTGAGGATACTTGACACGAATAAGTCCTTGACTTAGTCCAGGCACAGATAGATATGCTTATAAGGCAGTTCAAATAATATCTTAGCTCAACCAGGGAGGCCTGGGTAATAGTCTCAGGTTTTTGCACAGCAGAAACAGCTTACATGTCCAGCAAATGCAGATGGAAGTAAACACGAGCAGCAGATGAAGGAGGATTACTGGAAACTGGTGTATGCAGCAGGAACTCAGAGCAGAGTAGCAGGATAACCCCACAGGTTCACAGGAGCAGGTACAAAGCCAGGGAGTCACCAGGGTCAGGAGCTGGATGCAAGGCAGAATACTCTAGCACAGGCTGAAGGCTGGGGTGGAGTTTTATACCAGGAAGACACAGTGCACATGAGACCAAAGATGCCATCTTGGAAAAGGGCAGTAATGCACAAAAGGTAATAAAAATGTTCAGAGTCCTTACAAGTCCTTTCTCCTGGTTCCTGCAGTCCTTTCCCCTGGTGCCAGTTCCCCTCCTGAAGCCCTTTCTCTTCGTGCCAGTTCCCATTCCGCAGTCCATTTCCCTGGGGATAGCTCCTCTTTGGCAGTCCTTTCCCCTGGTGCCAGTTCCTCTCCTGCAGTCCTTTCCCCTGGTGCCAGTTCCCCTCCTGCAGTCCTTTCCCCTGGTGCCAGTTCCCCTCCTGCAGTCCTTTCCCCTGGTGCCAGTTCCCCTCCTGCAGTCCTTTCCTCTGGTGCCAGTTGCCTTCCTGCAGTCCTTTCTCCTGGTGCCCATTCCCCTCCTGCAATCCTTCCTCCTGGCTGGTGCCAGTTCCCCTCCTTCAGTCTTTTCTCCTGGTGCTGGTTCCTGCAGTCCTTTCTCCTGGTGCCAGTTCACTTCCTGCAGCCCTTTCTCCTGGTGCCAGTTCCCCATCTGCAGTCCTTTCTCCTGGTGCCAGTTCACTTCCTGCAGTCCTTTCTCCTGGTGCCAGTTCCCCTCCTGCAGTCCTTTCTCCTACTGCTCATTCCTGCAGTCCTTTCTCCTACTGCTCATTCCTGCAGTCCTTTCTCTTGCTGCTTGTTCCTGCAGTCCTTTCTCCTGGTGCCAGTTCCCCTCCTGCAGTACTTTCTCCTGGTGCCAGTTCCCCTCCTGCAGTCCTTTCTCCTGTTGCCAGTTCCCCTCCTGCAGTCCTTTCTCCTTGTCCCGTTCCCTCCCTGCAGTCCTTTCTCCTAGCTGGTTCCAATTCCCCTCCTGCAGTAATTTCCCCTGGTGCCAGTTCCCCACCTGCAGTCCTTTCTCTTCATCCCAGTTCCTCTCCTCCAGTCCTTTCCCCTGGTGCCAGTTTCCCTCCTGCAGTCCTTTCCCCTGGTGCCAGTTCCGCTTCTGCAGTCCTTTCCCCTGGTATCAGTTGCCCTCCAGCAGTCCTTTCTCTTTCTGCCAGTTCCCCTCATGCAGTCCTTTCCCCTGGTGCCAGTTCTCCTCCTGCAGTCCTTTCTCCTGGCTGGTGCCAGTTCCCCTCCTCCATTCCTTTCTCCTTGTGCCCTTCCCCTTCTGTAGTCCTTTCTCCTGGTGCTGGTTCCTGCAGTCCTTTCCCCTGGTGCCAGTTCCTCTCCTGCAGTCCTTTCCTCTGGTGCCAGTTGCCTTCCTGCAATCCTTTCTCCTGGTGCCCATTCCCCTCCTGCAATCCTTTCTCCTGGCTGGTGCCAGTTCCCCTCCTTCAGTCTTTTCTCCTGGTGCTGGTTCCTGCAGTCCTTTCTCCTGGTGCCAGTTCACTTCCTACAGTCCTTTCTCCTGGTGCCAGTTCCCCTCCCGCAGTCCTTTCTCCTGGTGCCAGTTCACTTCCTGAAGTCCTTTCTCCTGGAGCCAGTTCCCCATCTGCAGTCCTTTCTCCTGGTGCCAGTTCACTTCACGAAGTCCTTTCTCCTGGTGCCAGTTCCACTCCCGCAGTCCTTTCTCCTGGTGCCAGTTCCCCTCCTGCAGTCCTTTCTCCTGGCTGGTGCCAGTTCCCCTCCTCCATTCCTATCTCCTTGTGCCCTTCCCCTCCTGTAGTCCTTTCTCCTGGTGCTGGTTCCTGCAGTCCTTTCCCCTGGTGCCAGTTCCCCTCCTGCAGTCCTTTCTCCTGGTGCCAGTTCCCCTCCTGCAGTCCTTTCTCCTGGCTGGTGCCAGTTCCCCTCCTCCATTCCTTTCTCCTTGTGCCCTTCCCCTCCTGGTGCTGGTTCCTGCAGTCCTTTCCCCTGGTGCCAGTTCCTCTCCCGCAGTCCTTTCTCCTGGTGCCAGTTCACTTCCTGAAGTCCTTTCTCCTGGTGCCAGTTCACTTCCTGAAGTCCTTTCTCCTGGTGCCAGTTCACTTCCTGAAGTCCTTTCTCCTGGTGCCAGTTCCCCTCCTGCAGTCCTTTCTCTTGCTGCTTGTTCCTGCAGTCCTTTCTCCTGGTGCTTGTTCCTGCAGTCCTTTCTCCTGGTGCCAGTTCCCCTCTTGCAGTCCCTTCTCCTGGAGCTGGTTCCTGCAGTCCTTTCCCCTGGTGCCAGTTTCCCTCCTGCAGTCCTTTCTCCTGGTGCCAGTTCCCCTCCTGCAGTCCTTTCTCTTGGTGCTCATTCCCCTCCTGCAGTCTTTTCTCCTGGTGCTCGTTCCTGCAGTCCTTTCTCCTAGTGCTCGTTCCCATCCTGAAGTCCTTTCTCCTGGTGCCAGTTCCCCTTCTGCAGTCGTTTCTCCTACTGCTCATTCCTGCAGTCCTTTCTCTTGCTGTTTGTTCCTGCAGTTCTTTCTCCTGGTGCCAGTTCCCCTCCTGCAGTCCCTTCTCCTGGTGCTCGTTCCCCTCCTGAAGTCCTTTCTCGTGGTGCCAGTTCCCCTCCTGCAGTCCTTTCCCCTGGTGCCAGTTCCCCACCTTCAGTCCCTTCTCCTGGTGCTCGTTCCCCTCCTGAAGTCCTTTCTCGTGGTGCCAGTTCCCCTCCTGCAGTCCTTTCTCCTGGTGCCAGTTCCCCACCTTCAGTCCCTTCTCCTGGTGCTCGTTCCCCTCCTGAAGTCCTTTCTCGTGGTGCCAGTTCCCCTCCTGCAGTCCTTTCTCCTGGTGCCAGTTCCCCTCCTTCAGTCCTTTCTCCTGGTTCCAGTTCCCCTCCTTCAGTCCTCTCTCCTGATGCCAGTTCCCCTCCTTCAGTCCTTTCTCCTGGTGCCAGTTTCCCTCCTGCAGTCCTCTCTCCTGGTGCCAGTTCCCCACCTTCAGTCCCTTCTCCTGGTGCTCGTTCCCCTCCTGCAGTCCTTTCTCCTGGTTCCAGTTCCCCTCCTTCAGTCCTTTCTCGTGGTGCCAGTTCCCCTCCTGCAGTCCTCTCTCCTGATGCCAGTTCCCCTCCTTCAGTCCTTTCTCCTGATGCCAGTTCCCCTCCTTCAGTCCTTTCTCCTGGTGCCAGTTTCCCTCCTGCAGTCCTCTCTCCTGATGCCAGTTCCCCTCCTTCAGTCCTTTCTCCTGGTGCCAGTTTCCCTCCTGCAGTCCTCTCTCCTGATGCCAGTTCCCCTCCTTCAGTCCTTTCTCCTGGTGCCAGTTCCCCTCCTTCAGTCCTTTCTCCTGGTGTTCCTTCCCCTCCTGCAGTCCTTTCACAGAGGGAAGACATGGCAGAGACGGTACAGGCGGCAGACACGGCACAGACAGCAGACACAGCACCGATGGCAGACACAGAAGAAATGTCAGATACCACACTGATGGTAGACACGGCACAGATGGCAGAGACAGCACACACAACACAGACAGCAAATACGGCACAGACGGCAGACATGGCACAAATGGAACACATGGTACAGGCAGCATACATGGCACAGGCAGCATACATGTCACAGACGGCACAACAGAGATGGCAGACACCACACAGATGTGGTAGACAAGGCACTGATGGCAGAGACAGCAGACACAACACAGACAGCAGACACAGTACAGACGGCAGACATGGCAAACGCGGCAGACACAGATACACAGCACAGATGGCAAACACGGAAGACACAGCACCGACGGCAGACACAGCAGAGATGGCATACACAGCACCGACGGTAGACACAGTACCAGTGGCAGAGACGGGAGATATGGCACCGACAGTAGACTCATCACAGATGGCAGACACGGCACAGACGGCAGACACGGCACAGACGGCAGACACGGCAGAGATGGCAGACACATCACAGATGGCAGACACGGCACAGACGGCAGACACGGCAGAGATGGCAGACACATCACAGATGGCAGACACGGCAGAGATGGCACACACGGCAGAGATGGCAGACACATCACAGATGGCAGACACGGCACAGACGGCAGACACGGCAGAGATGGCAGACACATCACAGATGGCAGACACGGCAGAGATGGCACACACGGCAGAGATGGCAGACACATCACAGATGGCAGACATGGCACAGACGGCAGACACGGCAGAGATGGCACACACGGCAGAGATGGCAGACACGGCACAGACGGCAGACACGGCACAGACGGCAGACACGGCAGAGATGGCAGACACGGCAGAGATGGCAGACACGGCAGAGATGGCAGACACATCACAGATGGCAGACACGGCACAGACGGCAGACACGGCAGAGATGACACACACGGCAGAGATGGCAGACACGGCACAGACGGCAGACACGGCAGAGATGGCAGACACGGCAGAGATGGCAGACACATCACAGATGGCAGACACGGCACAGACGGCAGACACGGCAGAGATGGCAGACACATCACAGATGGCAGACACGGCACAGACGGCAGACACGGCAGAGATGGCAGACACGGCACAGACGGCAGACACGGCAGAGATGGCAGACACGGCAGAGATGGCAGACACATCACAGATGGCAGACACGGCACAGACGGCAGACACGGCAGAGATGGGACACACGGCAGAGATGGCAGACACATCACAGATGGCAGACACGGCACACACGGCAGACACGGCACACACGGCAGACACGGCAGAGATGGCACACACGGCAGAGACGGCAGACACGGCACAGACGGCAGACACGGCACAGACGGCAGACACGGCACAGATGGCAGACACGGCACAGATGGCAGACACGGCAGAGACGGCAGACACGGCAGAGATGGCAGACACATCACAGATGGCAGACACGGCAGAGATGGCACACACGGCAGAGATGGCAGACACGGCACAGACGGCAGACACGGCAGAGATGGCAGACACAGCAGAGATGGCAGACACATCACAGATGGCAGACACGGCACAGACGGCAGACACGGCACAGACGGCAGACACGGCAGAGACGGCACACACGGCAGAGATGGCAGACACGGCACAGACGGCAGACACGGCAGAGATGGCAGACACGGCAGAGATGGCAGACACATCACAGATGGCAGACACGGCACAGACGGCAGACACGGCAGAGATGGCAGACACGGCACAGATGGCAGACAAATCACAGATGGCAGACAAATCACAGATGGCAGACACGGCAGAGATGGCAGACACAGCAGAGGCAGCAGTTTGTTGACTGTTTCTAGGATAAACCCATTGTCTCCTAGACTAAAGAGAAAACAGCAAAAAGATAAAATCTGTTTAGTCCACGCCGGAGATTATGCAGTGGCATGTAAAAATTTGTGCATCCCACCGTCAAAATTACTGTTATCGTGAACAGTTAACCAAGTTGAACATCAAATGATCTAAAAGGCCTGAAGTTACAGATGACACATTTCCTTTGGATTTCAGGGAATATATATGTCATTCTTTACATTTTAAAAATAACAAAAAGAGAAATGGGCTGATGCAAAAGTTTGTGCACCCTTGGAGATTTGTGCACTCAGATAGGTTTGACCGAGGTGTCAGACCTTAGCCTGTTAGGGTTATGACTTGTTCACTATCATCGTTAGGAAAGATCAGGTGAGGCAAATTTCCAGCTTTATAAAAACCCAGCCTCCTGTAACCTTATGCCAAAAAACAGCAGCCATGGGTTCTTCTAAGCAGCCGCCGAGCACCCGGAAAATGGAGGAGGCCACAAAGCAGGAGAAGCTATAAGAAGTTAGCAAAGAGTTTTCACGTTGCCCTTTTCTCAGTAATGTAATTAAGAAATGGCCGTTACCAGGAACAGTGGAGGTCAAGATAAGGTCTGGAAGACCAAGCAACATTTGAGTGAGATCTGCTCACAGGATTGCTATAGAGGCAATGCAAAAGATCTTCAGAAAGATTTATCAGACTCTGGAGTTGTGGTTCATTGTTCTACTGTTCAGAGACACCTGCACAAATATGGCCTTCATGGAAGAATCATCAGAAGAAAACCTCTCCTGCATCCTCACCATAAAATTCAGCATCTGAAGTATGAAAAGAACATCTGAACAAGCCTGATGTATTTTGGTTACAAGTCCTGTGGACCGATGAGGAAAAAATAGATCTCTGTGGCCACAATGGTCAGAGGTATGTGTGGAGAAAAAAGAGCACAAAATTTCAGGAAAAGAACATCTCGCCAACCATTAAGCATGGAGGTGGATCAATCAGGCTTTGGGGTTGTGCCATTGCAGCCAAAGGCAGGGGGAACATTTCACGGGTAGAGAGAAGAATGGATTAAATGAAATCTCAACTAATTCTTGATGCAAACATAACACCATCTGTAAAAAGCTGAAGGTGAAAAGAGGAAGAGGCAGATGATGGTTGCTACACATGGAGAATGATCCTAAACACATGTCACAATCCACAATAGATGACCTCAGAAGGCGCAAGATGAAGGTTTTACAATGGCCCTCACAGTCCCCTGATCTGACCATCAATGAAAATCTGTGGTGAGACCTCAAAATAGGAGAGGAAGCAAGACGCCCCAGGAATCTCACAGAACGGGAGGAATTCTCCAAGGAAGAACGGAGGAAAATCCCTCAAAGTAGAAATGAAAGACTCTTGTCTGGCTACAAAAAGCATTTACAATCTGTGATACTTGCAAAAGGGGGTGCTACTAGGTACTAACCATGCAGGGAGCACAAACTGGAGTATGTATAAAGCATACATAGGAGCCGTTCTCGGGTCTGAAACTGGCAAATCCCCACAGTGCAGACTGATCGGCGTAGACCGGACAATCCCTTTAAATATTCACGCATTTTGCAGTGAGAAATAAGTATTTGGTCTCTCTGGCAAATGAGACTTACGGTAATACTTGGTGATAAAACCCTTGTTGGCAAGCACAGCAGTCAGACGTTTTTTGTAGTTGATGAGGTTTGCGCACGTCAGGAGGAATTTTGCTCCACTCCTCTTTGCAGATCATCTCTAAATCATTAAGATTTTGAGGCCATCGCTTGGCAACTCGGAGCTTCAATTCCCTCCATAAGTTTTCTATGGGATGAAGGTCTGGAGACTGGCTAGTCCACTCCATGACCTTAATGTTCTTCTTTTTGAGCCACTCCTTTGTTGCCTTGGCTGTATGTTTTGGGTCATTGTCTTGCTAGAAGACCCAGTCACGACCCATTTTTAATGTCCTGGCGGAGGGAAGGAGGTTGTCACTCAGGGTTTTACAGTACTTGGCTCCATCCATTCTCCCATTGATGCGGTGAAGAAGTCCTGTGCCCTTAGCAGAGAAACGCCCCCAAAACAATGTTTCCACCTCCATGCTTGACAGTGGGGATGGTGTTTTTTGGTTATAGACAGCATTTCTCTTCCTCCAAAATCGGCGACATGAGTTAATGCCAAAGAGCTCAATTTTAGTCTCATCTGACCACAGCACCTTCTCCCAGTCACTCACAGAATCATCCAGGTGTTCATTGGTAAACTTCAGACAGGCCGCACATGTTCTTTCTGGAGCAAGGGGACCTTGCAGGCACTGTAAGATTGTAAACCTTTACGGCGTAATGTGTTACCAATGGTTTTCTTGGTGACTGTGGTCCCAGCTGCCTTGAGATCATTAAAGGGAACCTGTCACCTGAATTTGGCGGGACCAGTTTTAGGTCATATGGGCGGGGTTTTCGGGTGTTTGATTCACCCTTTCCTTACCCGCTTGGCTGCATGCTGGCCGCAATATTGGATTGAAGTTCATTCTCTGTCCTCCGGAATACACGCCTGCGCAAGGCAACATTGCTAGAGTCTGACTGATTAATGGAGTATGTAGACAGGAGTATTGTATAAAGGTGACTGTAAGACAGCTGTCTGTAATGCAGGTAACGAGCTGATTAGGAGCGTCTAAGGCTACTTTCACACTTACGTAGGTACGGGGCCGTTTCAAACCGTCGGCCCGACGTACCGACGGACGTTGTGCTAAATTTAGCACAACGTGAGCAGCGGATGCAGTTTTACAACGCATGCGCTGCTCATTGTGATGAGCGGGGAGGAGGGGGCGGAGTTCCGGCCGCACATGCGCATCAGAAAGGCCGGATCCGACGGACAAAAAAAGTTACATTGAGCGTTTTTTTGTCACGACGGACCGCTAAAACATGACTCATCCGTCGTCCATTAAAGTGTATGGCAAAAAAACGGATCCTGCGGGCACATTTGCAGGATCCGTTTTTGGGCCATAACGACGGATTACGACTGTCAGGAATCCACACTGCTGCCACCAGTTTGTCAGGATTCACCCCGTGACCGTCACCTGTTGTGAACTCCGTTTTCAGGCTCCCTCTTGTGGTCACAGATGGTATTGTGTGACTTTGGTTTTTTGGCTCCCCCTGGTGGTTTGGTTTATTATCCTGCGGGTCTGGCTGGATCAGCTGCCTCGTTATTCACCAGGAAGGTTCCTATTTAGCTCTGCTTCACTTCCACTTGCTGCCGGCTGTCAATGTATTCAGTGCTATTCTGATTACTCCTGATTATCTCGTTTTCTGCCTCTTCAGGATAAGCTAAGTTCTGTTTGAATATTTTTTGCTCATCTGCCTGCAATATGATGATGAGTCTAGTCCAGCTTGCTAATATGTGAGTTCTTTTTGCTGGTAAGCTCTGGGTACGGAGTTGCTTCCCCCGCACCGTTAGTTGGTGCAGGGGCTCGAGCAATCTCTGCGTGGATATTTTGTATAGGGTTTTTTATTGACCGCACAGTTTCCTTCCTATTTTCTGCTATCTAGTATTAGCGGGCCTCATTTGCTAAATCTGATTTCATCTCTGCGTTTGTGCTTTCCCCTTAACTCACCGTTAATATTTGTGGGGGGCTATTCTATATCTTTGGGGTCTTCCACTGAGGCAAGTGAGGACTTACTTTCCCTTCAGGAATAGTCAGTTTCTCAGGCCGTGACGAGACGTCTAGGATTTTCAGGTAACGTTCCACGGCTACTTATAGTTGTTTGCGGATAGGATCAGGTTGCGGTCAATCTAGTTACCACTTCCCCAGAGTTTGTAGTCTGTTCAGTTACTTAGCTAGTCCGACCTGCGATCCTTGCCACTAGGATCATAACAGTACAGCCGGCCCATAAAGGGTTAATTGTATGGCAGAAGCAGGAGAAAAGAAGCTTGGAGATATTTTTTTTTTTGCCGTGTGTCTAGCTGCTGTGCTAGCTTCTCTCCTCCTCTTAATCTTGGTGTGGCTCTGAGTTCAGCTGCTGACATGGATGTCCAGAGCTTGGCTTCCAGTCTGGATCATCTTGCTGCAAGGGTACAAAGTATTCAGGATTTTGTTGTGCACAGTCCTATGTCAGAGCCTAGAATACCTATTCCGGAGTTGTTTTCTGGAGATAGATCTAGGTTCCTGAATTTTAAGAACAATTGCAAATTGTTTCTTTCTTTGAAACCTCGTTCCTCTGGGGATTCTGTTCAGCAAGTTAAGATTATTATTTCTTTCTTGCGTGGCGATCCTCAAGATTGGGCTTTCGCATTGGCTCCAGGGGATCCTGCATTGCTCAGTGTGGATACGTTTTTTCTGGCCCTTGGATTGCTCTATGAGGAACCTAATCTTGAGAACCAGGCTGAAAAAGCGTTGTTGGCCCTCTCTCAGGGGCAAGATGATGCAGAGGTGTACTGCCAGAAATTTCGGAAATGGTCGGTGCTTACTCAATGGATTGAGTGTGCCCTGGCTGCAAATTTCAGAAAAGGTCTTTCTGAAGCCATTAAGAATGTCATGGTGGGGTTCCCTACGCCTGCAGGTCTGAATGAGTCAATGACTCTGGCCATTCAGATTAATCGGCGTTTGCGGGAGCGCAAACCTGCGCACCATTTGGCGGTGTCTTCTGAACAGACACCTGAGTCTATGCAATGTGATAGAATTCTGACCAGAAGTGAACGGCAAAATTATAGACGGCAAAATGGGTTGTGCTTTTACTGTGGTGACTCAGCTCATGTTATCTCAGCATGCTCTAAGCGCACAAAAAAGATTGATAAATCTGTCACCATCGGTACTTTACAGCCTAAGTTTATTTTGTCTGTTACCCTGATTTGTTCCCTGTCATCTTACCCGGTTAATGCTTTTGTAGATTCAGGTGCCGCCCTGAGTCTGATGGATTGGTCATTTGCCAGGCGCTGTGGTTTTGTTTTGGAGCCTTTAAAATTCCCTATTCCACTAAGGGGAATTGATGCTACACCATTGGCTACGAATAAACCTCAGTACTGGACACAAGTGACCATGTGCATGACTCCTGTTCATCAGGAGGTGATTCGCTTTCTTGTATTGCATAATTTGCATGATGTAGTCGTGTTGGGTCTGCCATGGTTGCAGACTCATAATCCAGTCCTGGATTGGAAAGCTATGTCTGTGTCAAGTTGGGGTTGTCAGGGAATTCATGGCGACGCTCCTGTGGTGTCAATTGCTTCATCCACTCCTTCTGAGGTCCCTGCGTTTTTGTCAGATTACCAGGATGTATTTGATGAGCCCAAACTCAGTTCTCTACCTCCTCATAGGGATTGTGATTGTGCTATAAATTTGATTCCTGGTAGTAAGTTTCCTAAAGGACGACTTTTCAATTTGTCAGTGCCGGAGCATGCTGCTATGCGGAGTTATATAAAGGAGTCTTTGGAGAAAGGACTTATTCGCCCATCCTAGTCCCCTCTTGGTGCAGGATTCTTTTTTGTGGCTAAGAAGGATGGTTCCTTGAGACCTTGTATTGATTATCGCCTTCTAAACAAAATCACGGTCAAATTTCAGTATCCTTTGCCATTGTTATCTGATCTGTTTGCTCGCATTAGGGGGTCTAGTTGGTTCACCAAGATAGATCTCCGTGGTGCGTATAACCTTGTGCGTATTAAGCAGGGTGATGAATGGAAAACTGCATTTAATACGCCCGAAGGCCATTTTGAGTACTTGGTGATGCCTTTTGGACTTTCTAACGCTCCTTCTGTCTTTCAGTCCTTTATGCACGATATCTTCCACGAATATCTGGATAAATTTATGATTGTGTATCTGGATGATATTCTGTTTTTTTCGGATGATTGGGAGTCCCATGTTAAGCAGGTCAGGATGGTGTTTCAGGTCCTGCGTGCCAATGCTTTATTTGTGAAGGGCTCAAAATGTCTTTTTGGAGTCCAGAAGATTTCTTTTTTGGGTTTCATTTTTTCTCCTTCTGCTATTGAGATGGACCCAGTCAAGGTTCAGGCTATTCATGACTGGACTCAGCCTACATCTGTTAAGAGTCTTCAGAAGTTCTTGGGTTTTGCTAATTTTTACCGTCGCTTCATAGCTAATTTTTCTGGTGTTGTTAAGCCATTGACGGATTTGACCAAGAAGGGTTCTGATGTTACTAATTGGTCTCCTGCGGCCGTGGAGGCCTTTCGGGAGCTGAAGCGCCGGTTTTCTTCGGCTCCGGTCTTATGTCAGCCAGATGTCTCCCTTCCTTTCCAGGTCGAGGTTGATGCTTCTGAGATTGGAGCGGGGGCTGTTTTGTCGCAGAGAAGCTCTGATGGCTCTGTGATGAAGCCATGTGCTTTCTTTTCAAGAAAGTTTTCGCCTGCCGAGCGGAATTATGATGTTGGTAATCGGGAGTTGTTGGTTATGAAGTGGGCATATGAGGAGTGGCGACATTGGCTCGAGGGAGCTAAGCATCGTGTGGTGGTCTTGACTGATCACAAGAATTTGATTTATCTCGAGTCGGCCAAGCGGCTGAATCCTAGACAGGCTCGTTGGTCGTTGTTTTTCTCTCGTTTTGATTTCGTGGTCTCATACCTGCCTGGTTCGAAGAATGTGAAGGCTGATGCTCTTTCTAGGAGTTTTGTGCCTGACTCTCCTGGTGATTCAGAGCCAGCTGGTATCCTCAGAGAAGGGGTGATTTTGTCTGCCATCTCCCCAGATTTGCGACGAGTGCTGCAGGAGTTTGAGGCGGATAGACCTGACCGTTGTCCACCGGAGAGACTGTTTGTCCCGGATAGATGGACCAGCAGAGTTATTTCCGAGGTTCATTCTTCGGTGTTGGCAGGCCAGCCTGGGATTTTTGGTACCAGAGATTTGGTGGCTAGGTCCTTCTGGTGGCCTTCCTTGTCGCGGGATGTGCATTCCTTTGTGCAGTCTTGTGGAATTTGTGCTCGGGCTAAGCCTTGCTGTTCTCGTGCCAGTGGCTTGTTGTTGCCTTTGCCTGTCCCGAAGAGGCCTTGGACGCACATTTCCATGGATTTTATTTCAGATCTCCCTGTCTCTCAGAGAATGTCGGTCATTTGGGTGGTGTGTGATCATTTTTCTAAGATGGTCCATTTGGTGCCCTTGCCTAAGTTGCCTTCCTCCTCCGAGTTGGTTCCTCTGTTTTTTCAAAATGTGGTTCGTTTGCACGGGATCCCTGAAAATATTGTTTCCGACAGAGGATCCCAGTTTGTGTCTAGATTTTGGCGGACCTTTTGTGCTAAGATGGGCATTAATTTGTCTTTTTCGTCGGCCTTCCATCCTCAGACGAATGGCGAAACCGAGCGAACTAATCAGACTTTGGAAACCTATTTAAGATGTTTTGTTTCTGCTGATCAGGACGACTGGGTGACTTTTTTGCCATTGGCCGAGTTTGCCCTTAATAATCGGGCTAGTTCTGCTACTTTGGTTTCGCCTTTTTTTTGTAATTCAGGGTTTCATCCTCGTTTTTCCTCGGGTCAGGTGGAGTCTTCTGACTGTCCTGGAGTGGATGTTGTGGTGGATAGGTTGCATCAGATTTGGAATCATGTGGTGGACAATTTGAAGCTGTCACAAGAGAAGGCTCAGCGCTTTGCCAACCGCCGTCGCTGTGTGGGTCCCCGACTTCGCGTTGGGGATTTGGTGTGGTTGTCTTCTCGCTTTGTTCCTATGAAGATCTCCTCTCCGAAGTTTAAGCCTCGGTTTATCGGTCCTTATAAGATTTTGGAAGTCCTTAACCCTGTGTCATTTCGTTTGGACCTCCCGGCATCGTTTGCTATTCATAATGTGTTCCATCGGTCGTTGTTGCGGAGGTATGTGGTGCCTATGGTTCCTTCGGTTGAGCCTCCTGCCCCTGTGCTGGTTGAGGGAGAATTGGAATACGTGGTGGAGAAGATCTTGGATTCTCGTATTTCTAGACGGAGGCTTCAGTATTTGGTTAAGTGGAAAGGCTATGGTCAGGAGGATAATTCCTGGGTTGTCGCCTCTGATGTTCATGCGGCCGATTTGGTTCGTGCCTTCCATGTGGCTCACCCTGATGGCCCTGGGGGTTTTGATGAGGGTTCGGTGACCCCTCCTCAAGGGGGGGGTACTGTTGTGATCTCCGTTTTCAGGCTCCCTCTTGTGGTCACAGATGGTATTGTGTGACTTTGGTTTTTTGGCTCCCCCTGGTGGTTTGGTTTATTATCCTGCGGGTCTGCTGGATCAGCTGCCTTGTTATTCACCAGGGAGGCTCCTATTTAGCTCTGCTTCACTCCCACTTGTTGCCGGCTGTCAATGTATTCAGTGCTATTCTGATTACTCCTGATTATCTCGTTTTCTGCCTCTTCAGGATAAGCTAAGTTCTGTTTGAATATTTTTTGCTCATCTGCCTGCAATATGATTTCTGTGTATGATGAGTCTAGTCCAGCTTGCTAACATGTGATTTATTTTTGCTGGTAAGCTCTGGGGTACGGAGTTGTTTCCCCCGCACCGTTAGTTGGTGCAGGGGCTCGAGCAATCTCTGCGTGGATATTTTGAATAGGGTTTTTTATTGACCGCACAGTTCCCTTCCTATTTTCTGCTATCTAGTATTAGCGGGCCTCATTTGCTAAATCTGATTTCATCTCTGCGTTTGTGCTTTCCCCTTAACTCACCGTTAATATTTGTGGGGGGCTATTCTATATCTTTGGGGTCTTCCACTGAGGCAAGTGAGGACTTACTTTCCCTTCAGGAATAGTCAGTTTCTCAGGCCGTGACGAGACGTCTAGGATTTTTTAGGTAACGTTCCACGGCTGCCTATAGTTGTTTGCGGATAGGATCAGGTTGCGGTCAATCTAGTTACCACTTCCCCAGAGCTAGTAGTCTGTTCAGTTACTTAGCTAGTCCGACCTGCGATCCTTGCCATTAGGATCATAACAGTCACCCCTACATCACGGATTGGGGTGACTTTAGACCAACAGACGGCTATCACATGTACAGGGGGCTTATTTTAGTTATCCCTCCACTGCTACAATGTGATGAAAAAAAACACACACAAGGCTATTGACCTCTTAGTTTACAGCAGGGGCTTATTTTAGGTATCCCACTGCTCTTCAATATACCACGAACTGCAGGGATTTATGTATATCCTGCTTCCAGTTCCACTTGAAACTTGCGCCCTCTGGCGCCCCCTTTACCCTTAGGTACTGCACCTAGGGTAATTAGTCGCCAGAAAGGCTGCCTGCTATGTACGGGGCGATATAAATACTCCCACTCAGGCAGGAACAATAATTATCAATGCCGCAGTCGCTACAACGGCACCCAAAGGCCCGCACACAAGATGTTGCCACCAGATTCGATTAAATGGGTCCGAAGCTAACCCAAAACAGTATCGTAATTCCCTTCAGAAGGCTTAAGGTACGTTTTAGAACAGGAAGAACGAACTAGTAATTTATATATTTTACTCCGAAAGTTTAAGGCAGTGTTTACAAAAAAGGCATATAAAGATGTTACAATATGAGACAATTGAAAATGTACAAGGTAATTATAAAAATAACAGGGATTAAATAAGAAAGGTAAAACTTACATGTTCTCAGTTATTCAGGCAAAACCATGCTGGCAGGCAGACCCCAGATGTCCCAGTGCATAGTACAGCTCGTCAGGCAAAAAACTGCTGACTACTGCTGGCTGGGTTAGGCTTCTTTCACACTAGTGTCGGGCTCGGCCCGTCGCAGTGCGTCGGGCCGAGGTTACCGACGCTAGCAGTGAATGCGCCGCACAACGGGGGCAGCGGATGCATTTTTCCAGCGCATCCGCTGCCCCATTGTGAGGTGCGGGGAAGTGCGGGGAGGTGGGGGCGGAGTTCCGGCCGCACATGCGCGGTCGGAAAAAGCGGACCGTCGGCAGCAAAAAACGTTACATGTAACGTTTTTTGCTCCCAGGGGACCGCCACAACCGTCTCATGACGGTTGCAACGTGTGTCAGTGCGTTGCAAATGCGTCGCTAATGTTAGTCTATGGGGCAAAAACGCATCCTGCAGACAACTTTGCAGGATGCGTTTTTTCCCCTAAACGACGCATTGCGACTAGTGTTGAGCGATACCGTCTGATACTTGAAAGTATCGGTATCGGAAAGTATCGGCCGATACCGGCAAAGTATCGGATCTAATCCGATACCGATACCCGATACCAATACAAGTCAATGGGACTCAAGTATCGGACGGTATTCCTGATGGTTCCCAGGGTCTGAAGGAGAGGAAACTCTCCTTCAGGCCCTGGGAACCATATTAATGTGTAAAATAAAGAGTTAAAATAAAAAATATTGCTATACTCACCTCTCCGACGCAGCCTGGACCTCACAGAGGGAACCGGCAGCGTTCTTTGCTTAAAATGCGCGCTTTTCCTTCCTTCCGTGACGTCACGGCTTCTGATTGGTCGCGTGCCGCCCATGTGGCCGCGACGCGACCAATCACAGCAAGCCGTGACGTAATTTTCAGGTCCTTCTAGGCATTCAGTATTTTAAAATTACGTTCCGGCTTTGTGATTGGTCGCGTCGCAGTCACATGGGCGACGCGACCAATCACAAGCCGTGACGTCACGGGAGGCAGGAAACGCGCGCATTTTTAAAATTACGTCACGGCTTGTGATTGGTTGCGTGCCGCCCATGTGACCGCGACGCGACCAATCACAAAGCCGGAACGTAATTTTAAAATACTGAATGCCTAGAAGGACCTGAAAATTACGTCACGGCTTGCTGTGATTGGTCGCGTCGCGGCCACATGGGCGGCACGCGACCAATCAGAAGCCGTGACGTCACGGAAGGAAGGAAAAGCGCGCATTTTAAGCAAAGAACGCTGCCGGTTCCCTCGGTGAGGTCCAGGCTGCGTCGGAGAGGTGAGTATAGCAATATTTTTTATTTTAATTCTTTATTTTACACATTAATGTTGTTTCGATACCGATACCCGATACCACAAAAGTATCGGATCTCGGTATCGGAATTCTGATACCCGCAAGTATCGGCCGATACCCGATACTTGCGGTATCGGAATGCTCAACACTAATTGCGACGTATTGAAAAAAACGCCAGTGTGAAAGTAGCCTTAAGAGTAGAGACTTATATACTCTAGCCCCGGGGCATCACTAAGGGCTGGTTAATTATATGCACTGAGGTCAGAGATCTTTACGTTCTGAGACTCTGGAGACAAAGACATTCCTGACTGAGAAGGGAGGGACCACAGGTGGCTTTGCTGGATTGGTCACCTGCAGTTTAAAGCCACACCCTGCTCATACACACTAGCTTCAGGTTACCCAGTGTCTGCCATGTTTTTGGGACCATGGTCTGAAGTGCAAAAATCCATCAGCTATGGTTTTTACATTATCGTGACATACATTTACCTCACAGCGACGGAGGCAAAAAGATGGAAGTGTGAAAGTAGCCTAACTGGTCTGTAGGAGCCAGAACTCTTAATGGTTGGTAGGGGATCAAATACTTATTTCTCACTGCAAAATAAATTTATATAATTTATACAATGTGATTTTCTGGATTTTATTTTTGATATTTTATCTTTCAATGTTAAAATTAACCCTAAAATTACAGTCTGTTCATGTCTTTGTCAGTGGGCAAGCTTACAAAATCAGCAAGGGATCCAATACTTATTTCCCCACTGTATTACCCAGACCCTCCATCTGATGGAAGCGAACCGGCTTCAAGAAATGACAGAAATGTTCCCAAAGTTACGAAACCGCTTCATGATCAACGTTGATTCCTCTAATCTACAGATAATGTGCAGAACCTTACAAGAGTCACATCGTGTATTATCCTCCAGTCACCCCCAGAGCTGCACTCACTATTCTGTTATTACATTGGATCTTATCCTCCACTCACTTCCAGAGCTGCAGTCACTATTCTGCTGTTACATCGTGTCTTATCCTCCAGTCACCTCCAGAGCTGCAGTCACTATTCTGCTGTTATATCAGGTCTTATTCTCCAGTCACCTCCAAAGCTGCACTCACTGTTCTGCTGTTACATCATGTCTTATCCTCCAGTCACCTCCAGAGCTGCAGTCACTATTCTGCTGTTACATCAGGTCTTATTCTCCAATCACCTCCAGAGCTGCAGTCACTATTCTGCTCATACATCATGTCTTATCCTCCAGAGCTGCACTCACTATTCTGCTGTTACATCGTGTCTTATCCTCCAGAGCTGCACTCACTATTCTGCTGTTACATCGTGTCTTATCCTCCAGTCACCTCCAGAGCTGCACTCACTGTTCTGCTGTTACACCATGTCTCCAGTCACCTCCAGAGCTGCAGTCACTATTCTGCTCATACATCATGTCTTATCCTCCAGAGCTGCACTCACTATTCTGCTGTTACATCGTGTCTTATCCTCCAGTCACCTCCAGAGCTGCACTCACTACTCTACTGTTACATCATGTCTTATCCTCCGATCACCTCCAGAGCTGCAGTCACTATTCTGCTGGTACATCATGTCTTATCTTCAGTCACCTCCAGAGCTGCACTCACTATTCTGCTGTTACATTGTGTCTTATCCTCCAGTCACTTCCAGAGCTGCACTCACTGTTTTGCTGTTACACCATGTCTCCAGTCACCTCCGGAGCTGCAGTCCCTTTTCTCATCTTGCTCTGTGTTTCGCTGGTGTTCTGCAGGTCGGCCTTCCATGACCACTGGCCCCGCAGCCTCCTGGTCCCCGTTGCTGTCGGTCTGGGGGGGGCTCTCATGTGCTGGAAGCTGCATGGGCGGAAGGTCAAGACCCTGGAGCTGGGAGAAGGCTGGTGGGGTCCGGGGGAGAAGCCGCTCACCCACGGGGACGACACCCGCCTGCGCCCCTTCGTCATCGAGGCCTCCTTGGCCGATATTGAGGTACAACAATAAGTAGTAAAAGTCCCTGAATCCGGCAAGAAACATTCACATTGGTGTCACGAATCCACACCGCTGCCACCCGTTTGTCACGATTCACACCGTGACCGACACCCCTGCGTCACGGATCGGGGTGACTTTAGGCCAACAGACGGCTATCACATGTGCAGGGGGGCTTATCCTAGTTATCCCTCCACTGCTAGCAATGTGATAAAAAAACACACACAAGGTTATTGACCTCTTAGTTTACAGCAGGGGCTTATTTTAGGTATCCCACTGCTCTTCAATATACCACGAACTGCAGGGATTTATGTATATCCCGCTTTACAGTTCCACTTAAACTTGCAGCTCTCTGGCGCCCCTCTTACCCTCAGGTCAGATTAGGTACTGCACCTAGGGTAATTAGTCGCCAGAAAGGCTGCCTGCTATGTACTGGCTATTGGGCAAGCTGCAGCGACGCGATAAACTACTCCCGCTCAGGCAGGAACAATAATTATCAATGTCGCCGTCACTACGACTCCTTAAGGCACAGTGCACAGTATTGCTGCCACCAGCTTCGATCAACCGGGTCCGAAGCTAACCCAAAACAGTAGCGTAATTCTCTTCAGAAGGCTTAGGATACGTTTTAGAGCATGAAGACCGAATCTAGTATTAAATATTATACTCCATTAAAGTTTAGGCAGTGTTTATAGAAAAATATTACAAGGATGTTACAAAAGAGACAATTGCAAATATGTACAATGTAATTATAAAACAAACCGGGATTAAATGAGAAATAACACTTACATGTGTTCAGATCATTTGAGGCAACCAGTCTAGTGGGCGGAGTTCCCAAATGTCCCAATTCATCAGGGTTCTGGAGTAAGATCAGGCTCACACAGACTCTAGCAGACAGACGCCAGGCTGGGGTGACGGTAGAAACTTATAAAGTGTAGCTCGGTGACATCACCAAAAGGGCTGGCTCCCCAGACCCTCCTATCTCTTCAGTCTTAGTGAATTTAACACAAGTTTGTCTAATGCCTGTATCTCCGCTACAGAACATGTCAGAATCATAACACACCCAGCATTCATCTTGTGTTAAGATTTGCTCTCTATAGATACTAAATTCAGGCTAGTAGGGACACTCAGTTCCAGAGAAATCCAAACTCTGTCCCTGTTGGACTTGGAAGCTCCTGCTTATAGTGATGGATAGATGCGCCGATGGACTTTAGCAATATGTACCCATTATTTTCCTAGCCTAAATCGTTTGCCCAATATCTTGCAATATTAGGACAAAGGACCGCATGTTTTAAAAGGGAGATCAGACCAGTTTCTGCTAGCACAACTTTCCACTGCAGCTATGCCAGTCGTAAATACCTTTCTTCAATAAAACTCCCCCACATACATTGACAAGGCAAGCTCTTGCCTGAGTGAAAGGGAAGGGGGGTTTTAGCCCACAGCCTGGGCTAACAGGAGAAACTAAACTTATATGATATTTCATACCATATTGTGACAATTGATGCAACATTAACACTTAGCTGAGATCTGAGGGACAATTATAGGGGCCCTGGAGGGGCCACAACTGTAATATATTGGGGGCCAAATACTGCAACTCCCTGCAATGAAGAGACTACGAGATGTGGGGCAGCATGAGGGACAGGGCTGACGGATGTAGGGATCAGATTATTTAGATTAAGGGATCTGATGGCATCAGATGAATACGATGGATGGAGGAATCAGTAGGGATTAGATGTACAAATCAATGTAGGGATCAGTAAGCTTAAGATGGATGAGCTGCATGTAGGGATCTAATGTAGTGATCTGTTGGGATCATATGAATGAATGAATGAATCTAGCAACCTGTATGGATTAGACAAATGAGATGGATGTAGGGATCTGTAGTGATCAAATGCTTGAATAAAAGACAAGAATCTCCATTATGAATGACCTGTGATGTCACTGGGATGTCTCTCCAGGATCTTCACAGACGATTGGACGACACCCGCTTCTTTCCTCCACTAGAGGACTCCAGATTCTGCTACGGGTTCAATGCCTCCCATCTGAAGACGGTGATCTCTTATTGGAGGAACAAATATGACTGGAGCAAGCAAGTGGAGATCCTCAATAAATATCCACACTACAAAACGACCATAGAAGGTAGAGGAGACATCAGGTGGTGGGATCTCAAGCTGGGACCTCAGAGTGGGATCTTGGGGTGGGACCTTAGGATGAGTCCACAAAGCGGGACCTTAATGTGGTACCTTAGGCTGAGACTTTGGATGGGATCTTAGAGTAGGACCACAGGCTGGCATCTCAGGATGGGATCTCATGATGAGACCACCTGATGGGATCTCAGGGTGAGACCTCTGGGTGGAATTTCAGGCTGGAACCTCAGGCTAATATCTCAGTATAAGACCGAAATCCCAGTCTGGGATTTCAAGATAAAACCTCAGTTTGGGATCTCAGGATAAAACCTCAGTCTGGATTCTCAGGATAAAACCTCATTTTGGGAACTCAGGGTGGTATTTCAGAGGAAGACCACAGGCTGGGACCTCAGTGGGGACACCAGGGTGGGATTTCAGATTGGGACTTCAGGCCAGGATCTCTAGATAAAAGAACAGAGTGGGACCTCACAATGAAACATCAGAGTGGGATCTCAAGGTTAGACCTCATTCTCAGATCTTAGGATTGAACTTTAGGGTGGGATCTAAGGGTGGGACTTTAGTGTGGTACCTGAGGATGCTACCTCAGGGCAAGACCACAGGCTGGGATCTCAGGGTTGGGACCTTGGTGGAATCCCATTATTAGACCACAGGGTGGGCCTTCAGTCTGGAATCTAAGGGTGAAATCTCAGGGTAGGACCTCAGGGTAGGCTCTCAGAATGGGATTTCAGTCTGGGAGCACAGGATGAAACCTAAGAGTGGTATCTCTGTCTGGGACCTCAGGATGGGGACAGAGATTGAGGTCTCAGTGTGGTATGTCAGGATGAGACCTTAGGGTACCGTCACACAGTGCCATTTTCATCGCTTCGACGGCACGATTCGTGACGTTGCAGCGTCGTATAAGTATCGCTCCAGCGTCGTATACTGCGGTCACACGTTGCAATACACGGCGCTGGAGCGATAATTCCATGACATATTTGCGATGTAGAAGCCGTTGGTTACTGTGTGCACATCGTATACAACCTGTGTCACACAATGCAATCATGCCGCCATAGCGGGACACTAGACGACGAAAGAAAGTTTCAAACGATCTGCTACGACGTATGATTCTCAGCGGGGATCCGGATCGCAGTAGCGTGTCAGACACAACGATATCGTAAATGCATCGCTGGAACGTCACGAATCGTGCCGTCGTAGCGATCAAAATTGCACTGTGTGACGGTACCCTTAGGGTGAGCTCTAAGGATGGGGCTTCAGCTATGTACATAAATTACTGGCGTCACATGCTCCTTATCCCATAGGTCTGGACATACATTTCATTCACGTCAAGCCATCACATCTAAGCCCTGGACAGAAGGTCCATCCTCTCCTCATGGTCCATGGCTGGCCGGGCTCCTTCTACGAATTCTACCACATTCTCCCGATGTTGACGGATCCCGGGAATCACGGTCTAGATCCAAATATTGTCTTTGAGGTCATTTGTCCATCCATCCCAGGATATGGCTTCTCTGAGGCCCCATCTAAGCAGGGTGAGAACTGGTCCTCAAGGCTGAAGTCCTGACCATCTGAGAACATAAATCCAGTTTGAATAATAACCCCGTTTTTTCCTCATATCTAGGATTCAGCGCCTTCGCTGCTGCCCGAATCTTCTACAAGTTGATGCTGAGACTTGGATTCAGAGAGTTTTACCTCCAGGGTGGAGACTGGGGCAGTAGAATCACCACTCTCCTATCTCAGATGAAGCCTCAGTAAGTATCTAGTGGGAGGAGGAAGCCCCCACACCTTATATGAGTCTGCAATATTGGGGGTTGTACTCCAGCAATGGTCCATGTCTTGCTCCTCCCGCAGGTCAGTAAAAGGTCTCCATCTAAACTTTGTGATGCTTCCAACTGGAGGACTCGCAAGGCTGAAATCTCTGTTGATTGGTCGATATCTTCCATGGTTGGTGGGACTGACGAGAGAAGATGTCAGGCGCCTGTATCCGTACATGGAGAAGAGCGTGTTCAGGATCATGCGGGAGACGGGATACCTACACATCCAAGCCACCAAACCGGACACCATCGGTGAGAAGCAGCCAGTATGGTCAATAATAATAATGGTGGAGCATTGTAGCCGCAGAGGCGGTCACACATCTGTCCTCTCAGGAGCCCCGCACCCCCAGCTCATAGTTCTGTGCTGATTATAGCCAGCAGATAGGTCAGCTCCCCCAACACACATCTGTCCTCTCAGGAGCCCCGTACCCCCAGCTCACAGTCCTGCGCTGACTATAACCGGCAGATAGGTCATTCCCCCCCACACACATCTGTCCTCTCAGGAGCCCCGAACCCCCAGCTCACAGTCCTGCGCTGACTATAGCCGGCAGATAGGTCAGCTCCCCCACACACATCTGTCCTCTCAGGAGCCCCGCACCCCAGCTCACAGTCCTGCGCTGACTGTAGCCAGCAGATAGGTCAGCTCCCCCCACACACATCTGTCCTCTCAGGAGCCCCGCACCCCCAGCTCACAGTCCTGCACTGACTATAGCCGGCAGATAGGTCAGCTCCCCCCACACATCTGTCCTCTCAGGAGCCCCGCACCCCCAGCTCACAGTCCTGCGCTGATTGTAGCCGGCAGATAGGTCAGCTCCCCCCACACACATCTGTCCTCTCAGGAGCCCCGCACCCCCAGCTCACAGTCCTGCGCTGACTGTAACCAGCAGATAGGTCAGCTCCCCCCCACACACATCTGTCCTCTCAGGAGCCCCGCACCCCCAGCTCACAGTCCTGCGCTGACTATAGCCGGCAGATAGGTCAGCTCCCCCACACATCTGTCCTCTCAGGAGCCCCGCACCCCCAGCTCACAGTACTGCGCTGACTATAGCCGGCAGATAGGTCAGCTCCCCCACACACATCTGTCCTCTCAGGAGCCCCGCACCCCCAGCTCACAGTCCTGCGCTGACTATAGTCGGCAGGTAGGTCAGCTCCCCCCACACATCTGTCCTCTCAGGAGCCCCGCACTCCCAGCTCATAGTTCTGTGCTGACTATAGCTGGCAAATAGGTCAGCTCCCCCCACACACATCTGTCCTCTCAGGAGCCCCGCACCCCCAGCTCAGTCCTGCGCTGACTATAGCCGGCAAATAGGTCAGCTCCCCCCACACACATCTGTCCTCTCAGGAGCCCCGCACCCCAGCTCACAGTCCTGCGCTGACTATAGCCGGCAGATAGGTCAGCTCCCCCCACACACATCTGTCCTCTCAGGAGCCCCGCACTCCCAGCTCACAGTCCTGCGCTGACTATAGCCGGCAGATAGGTCAGCTCCCCCCACACACATCTGTCCTCTCAGGAGCCCCTGTCATGATTCACACCGTGACTGTCAAGATCCCTTAGCCGCGGCCAGCAGTTTGTCACGAAATCCACAGGGATTCCTGACCACTGTCACCAATATGTCACGGATTGGGGTGACTTTAGACCAACAGACGGCTATCACATGTGCAGGGGGCTTATCTTAGTTATCCCTCCACTGCCACAATGTGATGAAAAAACACACACAAGGCTAGGGACCTCTTAGTTTACAGCAGGGGCTCATTTTAGGTATCCCACTGCTCTTCAATATACCACGAACTGCAGGGATTTTTGTGTATCCCGCTTACAGTTCCACTTAAACCTTGCAGCTCTCTGGCGCCCCCCTTTCTATCAGGTCAGGTTAGGTACTGCACCTAGGGTAATTAGTCGCCAGAAAGGCTGCCTGCTATGTACTGGCTATTGGGCACGCTGCAGCGACGCGATAAACTACTCCCGCTCAGGCAGGAACAATAATTATCAAGCTGCAATCGCTACAACACCCAAAGGCCTGCACAGTACACGGTATTACTGCCACCAGCTTCGATTCAACGGGTCCGAAGCTAACCCAAAACAGTAGCGTAAATTCCCTTCAAGAAGACTTAGGGTACGTTTTTAGAGCATGGAGAAAGAACTGGCATGAAATAATATACCCCACAAAATGTAGGCAGTGCTTTACCAAAATATTTTACAAAGATGTTACAAATGAGACAATTGCAAATATGTACAAGGTAATTATAAAAAAAACAGGGAATAACATGAGAAATAACACTTACAGTTGTTCAAAGCATTGCAGGCAACAGGCTAGGGAAACTTTCCATCTATCCCAGTGCATCAGGGCGTGCACTCTGGGCTCTTAAGGTAAAAACTCAAATCTGACCCTCTTGGACGCCGGCCAGCACTTAAAACCTACAGCCTGTGACCTCACAGAAAGGGCTGGCTTTTCCAATCCCTCGTACCTCTTCCTTTTTACTAACAGGGCATGAAATATATCTGATGCCCGTAACTTCGCTCCAGAATATGTCATAGTCATATCAAACCCAGCATTCATCTCGGATTATCGCTGGCATTCTAGTGAGATCAAATATGCCCTGTCTGGGATACATATTTACAGAGAAATCCCTACTTCTTCACCAGATGGAGTTAGACACCCGTGTTTAGAGTGATGGGTAGGTCCACCGAGTGGAAGTAAGAATATGTATTTTCATGCTCTTAACTTAGATGGTTTGCTTAATATCTTACAAAAACCAAACAAAGAACTTTCATGTGTTCTAGAGACTTAGAATCCAATTCTTGCTGGAGGAAGATTCTAACCTGGTCGTAAAAATTCCTTTAGGCAATAAAACGCTCTTCCCCCATGTACATTGGCAAGGCAGCTCTTGGCTGAGTGAAAGGGAAGGGGGGCTTTTTTAGCCCACAGCTTGCTAGCAAGAGAAACTACTTATATGATATTTCATACCATATCGTGACACCTCCCCCTTTTGGAGTGCGCTAGGGAGGTAGGACCCCACGGTATGCCTCCATGCGCACCTCAGTGGGTTCACCCTGGCGGGACAGTCCATTTGCATTCCCATGCTCTTTGCCCGCTTTGTGTTTAATGGTGAAGTTAAATTGCTGAAGGGCAAGGCTCCAGCGCAGCAACCTGCCGTTGGTTCCACACATGGTGCTTAGCCAGCGCAGAGGGTTGTGGTCGGTCACCACAGTGAAGGTGCGACCGTACAAGTAGGGCTGCAAGCGCTGCAGGGCCCAGACTATGGCCAGGCACTCCTTCTCAATGGTGGAGTAGGCCACTTCCCTCGGCAAAAGTTTCCGGCTCAGGTACAACACGGGGTGCTCTTGGTCCTCCGAGTCAACCTGGCTGAGCACAGCACCGAGGCCAAACTCGCTGGCATCAGTCTGTACCAGGAACGGTCGACTGCTGTCGACTGCTTTCAACACAGGGGCGTTGCACAGTGCGGTTTTCAACGCCTGGAAGGCCCCCTCACAGCCATCTGTCCAGTTGACGATGTGGGGTAGCTTCTTCCTGGTGAGGTCCGTCAAAGGTTTTGACAGGCTACTATAGTGCTACACAAAGCGCCTATAGTACCCTGCAGTGCCCAGGAAGGACATCACCTGTTTCTTGGTCCCAGGAGTGGGCCAGTTCACGATCGCGCCCACTTTCTCAGGCTCTGGCTTCAGGGTGCCTCCGCCTACCCGGTGCCCCAGGTAGTGGACCTCACTCATGCCCATCTTGCACTTTCCCGGCTTGATAGTCAGTCCTGCTTGATGAATTCGCCTTAGCACCTCCTCGAGATGCTGCGTACTTCTCCAGTCCCTGAAGCAGGAGGTTGACCATCCGCTGGAAAGTGGCAGGGGCATTCTTCATGCCGAAGGGCATGACCGTGGACTCGTACAGTCCAAAGGGTGTGATAAAGGCGGACTTCTCCTGTGCCTCGGGGCTCAGGGGAATCTGCCAGTATCCGCGACTCAGATCCATTATTGTCAGGTATTATGCACCAGCTAACTTCTCAAGCAGCTCCTCGATGCGCGGCATTGGGTGCGCGTCAGAGGCTGTAATGGCGTTGAGCCCCCTGTAGTCCACGCAGAACCAGGTGGTCCGGTCTTTTTTTGGCACGAGAACTACAGGTGAGGCCCACGCGCTCTTTGAACGTCGAATCACCCCCAGCTGTAACATCTCATCGATCTCCTGGCGCATAATCTGCTGCACCTGGTCAGAGATTCGAAAGGGTGTTCGCCGTAGTGGGGCGTGATTCCCGGTGTCCACCTCGTGGACGGCTAACTCAGTCCTTCCAGGCCGGTTAGAGAACACGACCCGGAAGGGTTCCAGTGTGGTTTGCAACTGCAACCGCTGTGGTTCATCTAGCGAGGCGCTTACCTCCACATCCTCAATGGACCCATTGGCCTTGGCTTGGGCCAGCATGTCCAGGAGGGTGTCTTCCTCCCCGTCTTCGGGTGCGCTGCAGACCGGTAGGACGAAAGGTTCACGTTCGTGATGAGCCTTCATCATGTTGACGTGAAAGGCCTTTCGCCTACCCCGAGCGTGGTCAAGCGTGACCACGTAGGTGACCGGGTTGAGCTGTTGGTGGACGACGTACGGGCCCTCCCAGGCTGCCTGAAGCTTACCCGTTGGTATGGGGACCAGCACCCACACCTTTTTACCCACGTGGTAGGTCCGCTCCCGGGCGTTCTGGTCGTACCAGTGCTTCTGATCAGCCTGAGCCTGCGTCATGTTGTCATGCACCAACTGCGTCAAGGTCTGCATCTTGTCACGGAAGCGCATGACATACTCCACTATGGACACTTCAGAAGGGTTCGGCTCCTCTTCCCAGGATTCTCTTACCAACCCAAGGGGTCCCCGGACTCGCCTGCCGTACAGGAGCTCGAAGGGGGAGAACCCCGTCGAGGCCTGCGGAACCTCTCGGTAAGCGAATAGCAGGTGTGTGAGGTACCGCTCCCAGTCACGCCCTTGTGTCTCAACCAGCATGCGTAGCATCTGTTTGAGGGTACCATTGAAGCGTTCACACAAGCCATTGGTCTGTGGGTGATACGCACTCGATACCAGGTGCTTCACCTGCATTTTCTTACAGAGAGCCTCCATTAGGTGAGACATAAATTGGGTCCCTTGATCAGTAAGCATTTCCCTGGGAAATCCTACACGTGAAAAGATGGCCAACAGGGCATCCGCCACCTTATCTGCCCTAGTTGAAGACAGAGCTACTGCCTCTTGGTACCGGGTAGCATAGTCTACCACAGTAAGAATAAATCGCTTTCCAGAGCTGCTGGGGACGGCCAGCGGGCCCACAAGGTCCACCGCGATCCTCTGGAAAGGCTCCTCTATCACTGGCAAAGGGATCAGGGGAGCCTTAAGAGCAGGCCCCGCCTTCCCCACTCTTTGACAGGTCACGCAGGAGCGGCAGTAGTTTGACACATCTGTCCCCATCTTAGGCCAATAGAAGTGTTGAGACAGCCGGGCCTTAGTTTTGCTGATCCCCAAGTGTCCAGCTAGTGGGATCTCATGGGCAATCCACAACAACTCACCCCGGAATTGCTGCGGGACGACCAGCTGTCTTTCCCTCAACCACTCCTTTTGTGATTCTCCGGGTACTGTCTCCCGGTACAACCTTCCTCCTTTCCAGAACACCTTCTCCTTATCAGTCTCGGAGAAGCGCGTCCCGGCGAGTTGTCTCAAACTCTCTAGGCTCGCTGTTATGATCCCTAGTGGCTGAGGATCACAAATAGACCAGCAAGTGATTAAACTAAGGACGAGCTCTAGGGAGATGGTAACTGGACTGATCGCAAATCTGAACCTATCCAACACAACTAGAGGTAGCCGGTGAACGTGCCTAAAAAATTACTAGACGTCTCGAGCCAGCCTGAGGAACTAGCTACCCCTAAAGAGAAAGAAAGACCTCGCTTGCCTCCAGAGAAATAATCCCCAAAGATATAGAAGCCCCCAACAAATATTAACGGTGAGGTAAGAAGAAGGCACATACATAGGGATGAAATCAGATTCAGCAAAAGAGGCCCACTAGTACTAGAAAGCAGAAAAATAGAGCAGGGGTCTATGCGATCAATAAAAAACCCTTACAAAATATCCATCCTGAGATTTCAAGAACCCATACACCAACTAACGGTGTGTGGGGAGAAACTCAGCCCACTAGAGCAACCAGCAAGCGAGGGAATTACATTTTAGCAAGCTGGAACAGAAAACATGATAAACACTGCTGATCAAAAAATGAGCAAACAAAACTTAGCTTGTCCTGGATGGACTGGGAGCAAGGTAGTCAGAAGGAATCTGAGTAGCACTGATTACATCGACAGCCGGCAACAAGTGAAAGTAAAACAGAGCTATATAGGAACCTCCCAGAGGATAATGAACCAGCTGATAGCCAGAGACCAGCAGGATAACAGACAAAGCCACCAGGGGGAGCCCAAAGCAAAAGTCACACCATACCACCAGTGACCACAAGAGTGAGCCTGAACACAGAGTTCACAACAGTACCCCCCCCTTGAGGAGGGGTCACCGAACCCTCATGAAAACCACCAGGGCGATCAGGATGAGCCACATGGAAGGCACGAACCAAATCGGCTGCATGAACATCAGAGGCGACAACCCAAGAATTATCCTCCTGACCATAGCCCTTCCATTTAACCAAATACTGGAGCCTCCGTCTAGAAATACGAGAATCCAAGATCTTCTCCACCACGTATTCCAATTCTCCCTCAACCAGCACCGGGGCAGGAGGCTCAACCGGAGGAACCACAGGCACCACATACCTCCGCAACAACGAGCGATGGAACACATTATGAATAGCAAATGATGCTGGGAGGTCCAGACGAAATGACACAGGGCCAAGGACTTCCAGAATCTTATAAGGACCGATAAACCGAGGCTTGAACTTAGGAGAGGAGACCTTCATAGGAACGAAGCGAGAAGACAACCACACCAAGTCCCCAACGCAAAGTCGGGGACCCACACAGCGACGGGGTTGGCAGAGCTGAGCCTTCTCTTGAGACAGCTTCAAATTGTCCACCACATGATTCCAAATCTGATACAACCTATCAACCACAACATCCACTCCAGGACAGTCAGAAGGCTCCACCTGACCTGAGGAAAAACGAGGATGAAACCCCGAATTACAAAAGAAAGGAGAAACCAAAGTAGCAGAACTAGCCCGATTATTAAGGGCAAACTCGGCCAACGGCAAAAAAGTAACCCAGTCGTCCTGATCAGCAGAAACAAAACATCTTAAATAAGTCTCCAAGGTCTGATTAGTTCGCTCGGTTTGGCCATTCGTCTGAGGATGGAAGGCCGACGAAAAAGACAAATCAATGCCCAATTTAGCACAAAAGGTCCGCCAAAATCTAGACACAAACTGGGATCCTCTGTCAGAAACAATGTTTTCAGGAATCCCATGCAAACGAACCACATTTTGAAAAAACAGTGGAACCAACTCGGAGGAGGAAGGCAACTTAGGCAAGGGTACCAAATGGACCATCTTAGAAAAACGATCACACACCACCCAGATGACAGACATTCTCTGAGAGACAGGGAGATCTGAAATAAAATCCATGGAAATGTGCGTCCAAGGCCTCTTCGGGACAGGCAAAGGTAACAGCAAACCACTGGCTCGAGAACAGCAAGGCTTAGCCCGAGCACAAATTCCACAAGACTGCACAAAGGAACGCACATCCCGCGACAAGGAAGGCCACCAAAAAGACCTGGCCACCAAGTCTCTGGTACCAAATATTCCAGGATGGCCCGCCAACACCAAAGAATGAACCTCGGAGATGACTCTGTTGGTCCATCTATCCGGGACAAACAGTCTCTCCGGTGGACAGCGATCAGGTCTATCCGCCTGAAACTCTTGCAGCACACGTCGCAAATCTGGGGAGATGGCAGACAAAATCACACCTTCTCTAAGAATACCAGCCGGCTCTGAATCTCCAGGAGAGTCAGGCACAAAACTCCTAGAAAGAGCATCAGCCTTCACATTCTTCGAACCAGGCAGGTACGAAACCACGAAATCAAAACGAGAGAAAAACAACGACCAACGAGCCTGTCTGGGATTCAGCCGTTTGGCCGACTCGAGATAAATCAAATTCTTGTGATCAGTCAAGACCACCACACGATGCTTAGCTCCCTCGAGCCAATGTCGCCACTCCTCAAATACCCACTTCATAGCCAACAGCTCCCGATTACCGACATCATAATTCCGCTCGGCAGGCGAAAACTTTCTTGAAAAGAAAGCACATGGCTTCATCACAGAGCCATCGGAGCTTCTCTGCGACAAAACAGCCCCCGCTCCAATCTCGGAAGCATCAACCTCCACCTGGAAGGGAAGTGAGACATCTGGCTGACATAAGACCGGAGCCGAAGAAAACCGACGCTTCAGCTCCCGAAAGGCCTCCACAGCCGCAGAAGACCAATTAGTCACATCAGAACCTTTCTTGGTCAAATCCGTCAAAGGCTTAACAACACCAGAAAAATTAGCTATGAAGCGACGGTAAAAATTAGCAAAACCCAAGAACTTCTGAAGACTCTTAACAGATGTAGGCTGCGTCCAGTCATGAATAGCCTGAACCTTGACTGGGTCCATCTCAATAGTAGAAGGAGAAAAAATGAAACCCAAAAAAGAAATCTTCTGGACTCCAAAAAGACACTTTGAGCCCTTCACAAATAAAGCATTGTCACGCAGGACCTGAAAGACCATCCTGACCTGCTTAACATGAGACTCCCAATCATCCGAAAAAAACAGAATATCATCCAGATACACAATCATAAACTTATCCAGATATTCACGGAAGATGTCGTGCATAAAGGACTGAAAGACTGAAGGAGCATTAGAAAGTCCAAAAGGCATCACCAAGTACTCAAAATGGCCTTCAGGCGTATTAAATGCAGTTTTCCATTCATCACCCTGTCTTATACGCACAAGGTTATACGCACCACGAAGATCTATCTTGGTGAACCAACTAGACCCCCTAATGCAAGCAAACAAATCAGTTAACAATGGCAAAGGATACTGAAATTTGACCGTGATTTTATTCAAAAGGCGATAATCAATACAAGGTCTCAGGGAACCATCCTTCTTAGCCACAAAAAAGAATCCTGCACCAAGAGGGGATGAGGACGGGCGAATATGTCCCTTCTCCAAAGACTCCTTTATATAACTCCGCATGGCAGCATGCTCCGGCACAGATAAATTGAAAAGTCGTCCCTTAGGAAACTTACTACCAGGAATCAAATTTATAGCACAATCACAATCCCTATGAGGAGGTAGAGAATTGAGTTTGGGCTCCTCAAATACATCCTGGTAGTCTGACAAAAACGTAGGGACTTCAGAAGGAGTGGACGAAGCAATTGACACCACAGGAGCGTCGCCATGAATTCCCTGACAACCCCAACTTGACACCAACATAGCTTTCCAATCCAGGACTGGATTATGAGTCTGCAACCATGGCAGACCCAACACGACTACATCATGCAAATTATGCAGTACAAGAAAACGAATCACCTCCTGATGAACAGGAGTCATGCACATGGTCACTTATGTCCAGTACTGAGGTCTATTCGTAGCCAATGGTGTAGAATCAATTCCCCTTAGTGGAATAGGGAATTTCAAAGGCTCCAAATCAAAACCACAGCGCCTGGCAAACGACCAATCCATCAGACTCAGGGCAGCACCTGAATCCACAAAAGCATTAACCGGGTAAGATGACAGGGAACAAATCAGGGTAACAGACAAAATGAACTTAGGCTGTAAAGTACCAATGGTGACAGATTTATCAACCTTCTTTTTGCGCTTAGAGCATGCTGAGATAACATGAGCTGAGTCACCACAGTAAAAGCACAAGCCATTTTGCCGTCTATAATTTTGCCGTTCACTTCTGGTCAGAATTCTGTCACACTGCATAAATTCAGGTGTCTGTTCAGAAGACACCGCCAAATGGTGCACAGGTTTGCGCTCCCGCAAACACCGATCAATCTGAATGGCCAGAGTCATTGACTCATTCAGACCTGCAGGCATAGGGAACCCCACCATGACATTCTTAATGGCTTCAGAAAGACCTTCTCTGAAATTTGCAGCCAGGGCACACTCATTCCACTGAGTAAGCACCGACCATTTCCGAAATTTCTGGCAGTACACCTCTGCTTCATCTTACCCCTGTGAGAGGGCCAATAACGCTTTTTCAGCCTGGTTCTCAAGATTAGGTTCCTCATAGAGCAATCCAAGGGCCAGAAAAAACGCATCCACACTGAGCAATGCAGGATCCCCTGGCGCCAATGCGAAAGCCCAATCTTGAGGGTCACCCCGCAAAAAAGAAATGATAATTTTAACTTGCTGAACGGAATCACCAGAGGAACGAGATTTCAAAGAAAGATACAACTTACAATTGTTCTTGAAATTCAGGAACCTAGATCTATCTCCAGAAAACAACTCCGGAATAGGTATTCTAGGCTCTGACATAGGACTGGGAACAACAAAATCCTGAATACTTTGAACCCTAGCAGCAAGATGATCCAGACTGGAAGCCAAGCTCTGGACATCCATGTCAGCAGCTGAACTCAGAGCCACACCAATATTAAGAGGAGGAGAGAAGCTAGCCACAGCAGCTAGACACACGGCAACAACACATAAAAAAAAAAAAATTCTCAAGGCTTCTTTTCTCCTGCTTCTGCCATGCAATTAACACTTTGCGGGCCGGCTGTACTGTTATGATCCCTAGTGGCTGAGGATCACGAATAGACCAGCAAGTGATTAAACTAAGGACGAGCTCTAGGGAGATGGTAACTGGACTGATCGCAAATCTGAACCTATCCAACACAACTAGAGGTAGCCGGTGAACGTGTCTAAAAAATTCCTAGACGTCTCGAGCCAGCCTGAGGAACTAGCTACCCCTAAAGAGAAAGAAAGACCTCGCTTGCCTCCAGAGAAATAATCCCCAAAGATATAGAAGCCCCCAACAAATATTATCGGTGAAGTAAGAAGAAGGCACATACGTAGGGATGAAATCAGATTCAGCAAAAGAGGCCCACTAGTACTAGAAAGCAGAAAATAGAGCAGGGGTCTATGCGATCAATAAAAAACCCTTACAAAATATCCATCCTGAGATTTCAAGAAACCATACACCAACTAACGGTGTGTGGGGAGAAACTCAGCCCACTAGAGCAACCAGCAAGCGAGGGAATTACATTTTAGCAAGTTGGAACAGAAAACATGATAAACACTGCTGATCAAAAAATGAGCAAACAAATCTTAGCTTGTCCTGGATGGACTGGGAGCAAGGTAGTCAGAAGGAATCTGAGTAGCACTGATTACATCGACAGCCGGCAACAAGTGAAAGTAAAACAGAGCTATATAGGAACCTCCCAGAGGATAACGAACCAGCTGATAGCCAGAGACCAGCAGGATAACAAACAAAGCCACCAGGGGGAGCCCAAAGCAAAAGTCACACCATACCACCAGTGACCACAAGAGGGAGCCTGAACACAGAGTTCACAACAGCTCGCATCTGTGTGCAGAGCAGCCTGAAACTCCTGGCTAGGGAAAGCCAGAAGCGACGTCAGGGTCCCTTCCCCACGGGAGCCCTCTGGGACCTGCTCTGGGTCCACCTCTGGTTCAGTCATACTAATGACTGAGGAGGGTCCGGGAGGCAGACAGTTATCTGCGTTCCGGGCACTCTGACTGCGGGTGACAGCAGCTACATAGGCTGTCGCCCCGGGGGTTTCTACAGACCCATCAGCCGACGCTGCTATGGGTTCTACCTCCCCATCCACCCCCCATTACCTCAGGAGCATTGCTACTTATGGGCCAGTTACCTTCCTCGGTGGCACTGGTCAATTGCATGGCATCACCTTCCTCACGGTTCCCATGAATCTCCCCATTTCCTGTAGCACCGACACTTGCCCCTGCTAGGGGTTCCTCAGCCGTCTCACTCCGCAGAGCGACGTGGCTGAGCACTCCTGTACCTATGGACACATCAACTTTCACAGAAACATCATTATCAGATACAGTTGGCACAGGTACAACATTTTCACCATCAATCCTAGGGAAAAAATGGTTATCAGATGCATCATTACAAGATAAAGCATGGTCAGGTAACACATGCGATTTCCCATCATCATCATCATCATCAGGGTTAACTTTACCCTCATTAGTAGATTGGGGAGGGGTGTCAACGTCGTAGTATGCAACCAACCTCCCCAAATCAGTCCCCAACAAAACATCAGTGGGCAAATTATCAGACAGCCCCACTTCCTTCACCCCGCTCCCAGCACCCCAATCAATATAAACCCGGGCCATCGGTAAGGGACAGCTGATGCCCCCAATCCCAGTGACAGTTAGGGTTTTCCCTGGAATGATTTCTTCAGGGGCCGCCAGTTCGGGTCGGATGAGGGTTCGTTCAGCCCCGGTGTCCTTGAGGCCTGTAGCAACATGACCTCCCACAGTGACGCGCTGTACGTTGTCACACACCCTCCCAACCACACCACCCACCAAAAGAACTGCTGCATTAGGCCCTGGGGCCTTGGCTGGGAGATTCTTCTGCTTGTTTGGACAGAAGGTACTGATATGACCAGGCTGCCTGCAGTGGTAACACTGGCGAAGTTCGGTGGTAGGTCTGGTGCTGTTGGCCACGGGGACAGGACCTCTGGTGTGTTGGCTGGCAGGGGTACTGGCGTTGGCTGCAGGCTTACCCCCTCTCCAGCTGGTGGTGACTGGCTTCCGCACTTCCGATCTACGGTTGGCCTCATAGGCATCGGCAATCTGCGCTGCTTTCGTCACGTCTTTGGGTTCTCTGTCCATCACAAACTGTCGCACCTCAGCTGGGCAAAGATGGAAGAGCTGGTCTTTGATCATCAGGTCTCGCAGCTGGGCAAAGGTGGTCACTGACAGTCCTTGGGTCCACTGGTCAAAGTGGGTTTCCAATCCATGCACCACATCACTGTAACTGTCGTGTGGGCCACGTTGGAGGGTCCGGAACTTCTTACGGTACACCTCGGGTGTAAGCTGGTACTTGGCTATCAGAGCCTGCTTGATAGCCTCATAGTCACCATCTTGTTCTTGAGGGAGTGCAGCAAACGCCTCCAGAGCTTTGCCTCTCAGCCCTGGTGTCAGGTATCGTGCCCATTCATCTGTAGGCAGTCGGTACTGTCTGCAGGCTTTCTCAAAGGCCCGCAGAAAAGTGTCCAAGTCCCCATCCTTTTCCATAACAGGAAAGTGGTCAGGCCGCGGCTTCGGTATCTGAGTGCTGCTGGGCTCACGGCTCTGGGCGGTGGAAGGCATCCCCCCCTGCCGGAGCATCTCCAGTTCATGTTCTCGCTGGGCTTGGCGCTCGGCTCGCTGGGCCTGGGCCTCTCGCTCGGCTCTCTCCTGGTATTGCTGGATCAGCTGCCGACGTCCATCACGGTCATCGGCGGGGAGTAGCTCCAAGACCGCCAGCAGGTGGGGGTCCAATCTGCCCTGGTTGCTAATCGGGCCGGCATTCAGTGGTTGGAACTCTGCTGCAGCACCATGTTCGCTGGTGCTGGCTTCTGCGGCTTCTGGGCTCTGTGAGTGGTCTAGAGAGGCTTCCCATTGCACCAGTTCAGCGACCATTTGAGTCTTGGTCTTGCTCTGGGGGTTCTGGCCATGGTACAAGCATATCCCAGCAAGAGCGTCCTTCTTCTGCTGGGTGTACCAGGCTTCTCCTTTCGCAGCCATGGTTGCCAAATAAAAGATAGGATAGAAAAACGAAGAGAAAGGGAGGGGATAATTACCAGTACACAATTGTCTCAAGACTAATAAACACTGAGTTCGTTCTCCAAACTTATTTGCGCAGAGTCCTCGCAAGAACTTTCTGCAAGTTTTTAGTGAGAGGAATGATTGCTCAAACCAAATCACTAATGCTCTAATATCCCACCGCCTTGCCACCAATTGTCAAGACTCACACCGAGACTGTCAAGATCCCTTAGCCGCGGCCAGCAGTTTGTCACGAAATCCACAGGGATTCCTGACCACTGTCACCAATATGTCACGGATTGGGGTGACTTTAGACCAACAGACGGCTATCACATGTGCAGGGGGCTTATCTCAGTTATCCCTCCACTGCCACAATGTGATGAAAAAACACACACAAGGCTAGGGACCTCTTAGTTTACAGCAGGGGCTCATTTTAGGTATCCCACTGCTCTTCAATATACCACGAACTGCAGGGATTTTTGTGTATCCCGCTTACAGTTCCACTTAAACCTTGCAGCTCTCTGGCACCCCCCTTTCTATCAGGTCAGGTTAGGTACTGCACCTAGGGTAATTAGTCGCCAGAAAGGCTGCCTGCTATGTACTGGCTATTGGGCACGCTGCAGCGTTGCGATAAACTACTCCCGCTCAGGCAGGAACAATAATTATCAAGCCGCAATCGCTACAACACCCAAAGGCCTGCACAGTACACGGTATTACTGCCACCAGCTTCGATTCAACGGGTCTGAAGCTAACCCAAAACAGTAGCGTAAATTCCCTTCAAGAAGACTTAGGGTACGTTTTTAGAGCATGGAGAAAGAACTGGCATGAAATAATATACCCCACAAAATGTAGGCAGTGCTTTACCAAAATATTTTACAAAGATGTTACAAATGAGACAATTGCAAATATGTACAAGGTAATTATAAAAAAACAGGGAGTAACATGAGAAATAACACTTACAGTTGTTCAAAGCATTGCAGGCAACAGGCTAGGGAAACTTTCCATCTATCCCAGTGCATCAGGGCGTGCACTCTGGGCTCTTCAGGTAAAAACTCAAATCTGACCCTCTTGGACGCCGGCCACCACTTAAAACCTATAGCCTGTGACCTCACAGAAAGGCCTGGCTTTTCCAATCCCTCCTACCTCTTCCTTTTTACAGGGCATGAAATATTTCTGATGCCCGTAACTTCGCTCCAGAACATGTCATAGTCATATCAAACCCAGCATTCATCTCGGATTATCGCTGGCATTCTAGTGAGATCAAATATGCCCTGTCTGGGATACATATTTACAGAGAAATCCCTACTTCTTCACCAGATGGAGTTAGACACCCGTGTTTAGAGTGATGGGTAGGTCCACCGAGTGGAAGTAAGAATATGTATTTTCGTGCTCTTAACTTAGATGGTTTGCTTAATATCTTACAAAAACCAAACAGAGAACTTTCATGTGTTCTAGAGACTTAGAATCCAGTTATTGCTGGAGGAAGATTCTAACCTGGTCGTAAAAATTCCTTTAGGCAATAAAACGCTCTTCCCCCATGTACATTGGCAAGGCAGCTCTTGGCTGAGTGAAAGGGAAGGGGGGCTTTTTTAGCCCACAGCTTGCTAGCAAGAGAAACTACTTATATGATATTTCATACCATATCGTGACAGCCCCGCACCCCCAACTCACAGTCCTGCGCTGACTATAGCCGGCAGATAGGTCAGTTCCCCCCACACACATCTGTCCTCTCAGGAGCCCCGCACCCCCAGCTCACAGTCCTGCGCTGACTATAGCCGGCAGATAGATCAGCTCCCCCCACACACACATCTGTCCTCTCAGGAGCCCCGCACCCCCAGCTCACAGTCCTGCGCTGACTATAGCCGGCAGATAGGTCAGCTCCCCACACACATCTGTCCTCTCAGGAGCCCCGCACCCCGAGCTCACAGTCCTGCGCTGACTATAGCCGGCAGATAGGTCAGCTCCCCCCCACACACACATCTGTCCTCTCAGGAGCCCAGCACCCCCAGCTCACAGTCCTGCGCTGACTATAGCCAGCAGATAGGTCAGCTCCCCCCACACACATCTGTCCTCTCAGGAGCCCCGCACCCCGAGCTCACAGTCCTGCGCTGACTATAGCCGGCAGATAGGTCAGCTCCCCCCCACACACACATCTGTCCTCTCAGGAGCCCAGCACCCCCAGCTCACAGTCCTGCGCTGACTATAGCCGGCAGATAGGTCAGCTCTCCACACACACATCTGTCCTCTCAGGAGCCCCGCACCCCCAGCTCACAGTCCTGCGCTGACTATAGCCGGCAGGTAGGTCAGTTCCCCCCCACACACATGGAGTGCCCATTAGGACCGTGGGGTACTCGGAACCGGGTCGGTTCTTAAAGGGATGTGTCACAGCAGCGGTGACCCGGACCGTGGCCCTGAGCATCCAATTAAAGGGGAAATAAAGTGTATTGGGAAATAAAGTCTAAAGTTCGTGACGTCTCCTGTGGTATTTGGCCAGGGATGGCCGACGCTGCTTTCAGGGATCTGCTGGGGCCGATGGCACTAGATGGCTTAGTTGGTTTGGCTCCCCACAGGTGGAACAGAGGCCCAAGGGCTCCCAGGACATTCTATGAGAGGTTGTAGATGTTGAGGTGCAGGAACTAATTGTAGGCCACAGGGTTTGCAATCTCTTTACCTTTTAATTGCCAGTGCAGTCCGGGGCACAGGTTACAGGTGATATTGAAATCCGGGCAGCCTGGAAGCGGTTCAGAATCCCCCTAGTCAGGTGGGGTTGGAAGCCTTCCTTTCTGCGCTGAATTCTCGGTTCTTGGTGCATTAGCTTTCCTCAAGTCCCTCTCTCAATCTGTCCTTTTGGTGGGCCACTACCCGCATGGCAGGCAGCTCAAGCCTTTTTACAGGTGTCCCTCTCTCGTGGTGACTCCGGGCTTTAATCTGCTGCTGTGCCTTCGGGTGTCAGTGGTGGTCAGGAGACCTGCAATCCCTGCCCTCCAATTTCTGCTGTGGGGTATACAGTTCCCACACAACCTCGGACCCCGGTGTCCGGTTTCTTGGGCTTAATCCTGGGGGTGAGCTCAATCGCAGCTCCACTCCCAGTTTTTCTCTCCTCATCTGCTTCATCTCCCTTCACTGTCTCAAACAGACTGACTTCTAACTCCTCCTCCAGGCCAGAACTTATAGGGAAGCTACCCTGAAACCAGGTTTAGAGCTCCCCCTTCTGGCCTGGAGTCAGGAAAGTGTTGTATGTAACTGTTACCTGCTAAGGGGACGCCTTCTCGCTTCCAGGCATGGCATCACCCTCCACGGGAGGCAGGCAATACCACTGTGGCATCCGGATTCCTGGGGTGCCACATTCCCTTCCATTAAATCCAGTACTTCCGGACTGGGAAAACATAAACAAAAAACAGGTGAAGACATACAAAATTTTTGAAATGCACTTAAACTGTAAAATAAACTTTTCTTCCCTTTATGGGAGGTTACTTTACTTGAACGTTGCATAACTAATAAAATACAAAAAGTGCAAAAAATAGCAATCAAGTGGAAAACATCACATTGATAACACTTTTACTCAGTAAGTTGTGAGATCCCAAGTCAGTTGATTCCAGCATGAGTGTCTGGGTGGACTGATGACATTGGGTAACTGGCCGGGTCTGTTGCTGCACCTGTAGGGACTGATGCTGCAGGCGGGTCTGCAAACTTTGGCCGACTTTGTATTGGAATACACTTTTTACAGTCAAGAGCGTACCATCCTTTGTTGCTGATGTGGCGGGTGTAAGTTACCTTGTCACCGGGGTTACCTTTTCACACGTTCAGGATTTTTCGCGTTTTTTCTGCGGTTTTCCATTATAAAAACGTGATTAAACCGCAAAAAAAAATGCCTACATTAAGCATCCATTTATTACAATGCATTCCGCTCTTTTTGTGCACATGTTGCGTATTTTTCTACGGCGGAATCGCATTCCAGAAAAAAACACAGCATGTTCATTCTTTGTGAGGAATTGCGGGGATTCGGCACACCTAGGAATGCATTGATCCGCTTACTTTACACATGTGGCTATGCCCACCATGCAGGAAGTAAGTGGATCATGTGCAGTTCATACCCAGGGTGGAAGAGAGGAGCCTCTCCTCCAGGCCCTGGGAACCATATACCTGTAAAAAAAAAATTATTAAAATAAAAAATCGAGATATTCTCACCTTCCGGCGGCCCCTGCAGCCTTCCCACTCCTCGCGATGCTCCCATTGCCAGCGATGCCTCGCGCAATGACCTGTGCTGTGATGCTACATCATCGGGTTATTGTTGCGAGGCATCGCTGGGAATGGGATCTGCTGGGAGCATCGCGAGGATCAGGAAGGCTGCGGGGGCCGCCGGAAGGTGAGAATATCACGATTTTTTATTTTTTTAAATTATTTTTAACATTCTATCTTTTTTACTATTGATGCTGCATAGGCAGCATCAATAGTAAAAGATTGGTCACACTTGTCAAACACTATGCCTGACAAGTGTGACAAACCTGTCAATCAGTTTTCCAAGCGATGCTACAGATCACTTGGAAAACGCTAGCATTCTGTAAGCTAATTACGCTTGTAAAACGCTAGTGTTTAGCGGGTAAATGCACTCCAATTCCACATGCATTTTACCCGCGTTGCGGAATTGCCGCTGAAATTTCCGTGTCAATTCCGGACGTGTGCACATAACCTAAAGGTCTCGGTCAGGGTGACCTTCCATCAGGTGGGACTCTGTCTCTTCGGTTAACAAAATTTTTTTTTTTATCATTCCCGACTCTTTGATAAAGCCCCAGCCTATCTTTAAAGTAAAGTTGACTATTTCTCCCTGCCGTAGTGGTCCCCTGTCTGCCTGAGGGATTTACGGGTTCGGGCCTTTGCCTGTAGATTCTCTTTCTCATACTCTGCCTGCCGGACCAAGGACTGCTGTCTTTCCTGCTCCTCCCGCCGTCTGCAGTGCTCCCGCCAGGTCATGGTGGGGTTTTCCCCCTGGAGCTCTATCATATTCGCCCCAGTTGGTCCCCCTATGCCCCCTATGAACACTACAGGTTCGATGTATTTAACCCGAGGCCCACTGGTTGGAAATAATGGGGCTGTCATTCGGTCAAGGCTGCTGTCCCCTTGATCCCAGTGAAATTGACGAGTGTCTCCTCCGGGTGTTGGTGTCGGCAGGGGCGGTAAGGGACCTACCAGGGTGTTATCTGGCGCAGAAGCTGCATCGGGACTTGATGTCGGAGTACCCTTGGTGTCCAGTGACAATTCACCGAGGAACCCAAAACCCTGGTCGGGAGTGTATAGCGGTGGTGGTGATACAGGCCTAGCCGCTGGTTCTTCTGCCGCCGGGGTCAGGTCCGCACCCCTTACCTTCTCTTCCAGGGTGCCGGCTCTTCTCGTCTGCTCCAGGACGGACGATGTCGCTGGCGGCCACCCGGTAAGCTTTCCCAGGAAGGCCTCCTTCCATCCTGTCACTGCCGCCAGCTGCGTCCTCATGAGCTGATAGGTGAGCGCCTCCACTTCCACGTCTAGGAGGTCTGAATCCAATGCTGGTGGCTGGGAGGGATCATTCGAGGGTCGGCTGGGGGAGTCCTCCTGCTCCACCCCACGCATCGGCGCCTGTCCTACGTTCCCCGCCATGTTGCTTTCCGGGTCTCCTGCGTCTGTCTTGCTTCCCGCGGTTTTGCTGTACCAAGCTCGTCTTCGTGGGCGGTTCCTTGGTCTAAATGGGCGATTTATTTTTCTCTTCTTCTCGTCATCCCAGTAGACGGACACACTTCCCCCACATAATAGCTTTGGTGAGGGGCGGTCATGACTTTCGCACCGTTCTTCCAAACTCCACCCAAGAAAGCACGACCCTCTCCTCCTGCACGCCACATGGTGCTGCAATGGCGACAATTTCTCAGTGTAACGATTTCTCAATAAAACACAGTCTATGGCGCACAGGACTTTCCTCAAGTCCCTCTCTCAATCTTTTCTTTTCATGGAACAATACTCACATGGCAGGCAACCCGAGCCTTTTTACAGGTGTCCCTCTCTCGTGGGGACTCCGGGCTCTAATCTGCTGCTGTGCCTTCGGGTGTCAGTGGTGGTCAGGAGACCTGCAATCTCCTGCCCTCCGGTTTCTGCTGTGGGGCATACAGTTCCCACACAACCTTGGACTTCGGTGACCGGTTTCTTGCGCTCAAACCTGGAGTGAGCCCAATCGCAGCTCCACTCCCAGTTTCTATCTCCTCCTGTGCGTCCTTTAACTGTCTCACACAGACTGAACTCTAACTCCTCCTCCAGGCCAGGACTTATAGGGAAGCTCCCCTGAAACTGGGTTTAAAGCTCTCCCTTCTGGCCTGGAGTCAGGAAAGTGTATGCTAGTGTTACCTGCTAAGGGGACTCCTTCTCGCTTCCAGGCATGGCATCACCCTCCCCGGGAGGCAGGCAATACCACTGTGGCATCCGGATTCCTGGGGTCCCACACACACATTTGTCCTCTCAGGAGCCCCGCACCCCCAACTCACAGTTCTGCGCTGACTATAGCCTTCAGATAGGTCAGCTCCTCCACACTTATGGTCTCTGTTGTGTAATGAGATCCCGCAGATATTCGGAAAGTTCTGGTTGATTTCATAATTTTCAAGTTTCTTCAGTGAGTGCAGAGATTGTGAGCGGTTACAGGCAGCACAACATGCAGATGTAGGGAGAAGTGACTACTGATAACATCACATTCTCCCCTCCCCATGTCATTAACCTCTGACCTCCCTCCTCTCTCATAGGCTCCGCTCTAAATGACTCCCCAGCCGGACTGGCTGCCTACATCCTAGAGAAGTTCTCAACATGGACGGATTACTCCTTTACGGACCTGGAGGATGGCGGACTGGACAAGTGAGACATAATAGATCATTTATAACAGCAGAATAGTGAGTGCAGCTCTGGCGGTGACTGGTGGATAAGACATGATGTAATAGCAGAATAGTGAGTGCAGCTCTGGAGGTGACTGGAGGATAAGACATGATGTAACAGCAGAACAGTGACTGCAGCTCTGGAGGTGACTGGAGGATAAGACACGATGTAACAGCAGAATAGTGAGTGCAGCTCTGGAGGTGACTGGAAGACAGGTGCCCACAATCAGGCACACCCTGCTAGGAGCAGCACCTGTCTTGTGAGCTCCAGCACTTCCAGCTGGAGGCCCAGAGTCGGCCTCTCTTCTCCCCAGGGAGAGGCAGGCTTCCTGGGAGGCCGGCATGGCTTCCCAGGCTTCTGTTCCCCGGTCTGTGTCGGCGGGGGACAGAGAGCAGCAGCAGCAACCGGCCCAAGAGGGACTGAGGAGGTCGGGATGGGTGAGAAGAACCTTACCCACCTACTCCAACCCTGAGACGGCTCATCGTCCGCCCAGAGAGGGAGACAGGGGCACCCCAGGCCCCAGGAAGGAGAGCCCAGGAACATCCTGGGGGGAGAGGAGCTCCGGCGAGTCCACGAGTACCTTCTCCTCCCGAGTGGTCGCCATGCTACGCGAGTACGAGGACGCCGGCAAAGCACTGACCGGGCTGAAGGAGGAGATGCGGGTGGCTCGGGTCCTGAACACCTGAGCCTCTAACAAGGAGAAACCCGCGACCTCCCAGAGGTTCAGAGCCCTCAGAGATGAGGTGGTCCGGTTAGTGCTCCTCCGGGAGGGGATTGAGAAAAGCGCAGGTCCCTTCCTGGAGAGGTTTAAGAACCAGCGGCGGTTCTCAGAAATGAAGGGGTTAAATACCTCAGGAGAGCCGCCAGCCGGCGTCCTAAGCGAGGAGGAGGAGGAGGACAACGACGTGGCTGTAACTGGAGTCCTACAAGCTGGAACCAGCCGGGAGAGTGAGTCGCAGAGCCGACAACAGGGAAGCGGCCTCCCGGCACGGCAGAGGACTCCGACAGCACAGGCTGGAGTGTCAGCGGAGGAAGAGGAGGAGGGCGGTCTGCTACAGGAGATCCGACAGCTGGAGTCTCCAGTGAACCTGGACCGCTTCTCCTTTGGTGAGGACGAGCCAGCAGAGGAAACAAAGAAGAGGAAGAAGACAACGAAGGAGACCGCACGGGAGGTGGTGAGTTACAGATATGTACTGATGGATGATGTTACACCTACCACCTCCTGTGTAAACCCCACCAAACCTAAAGGCACGGGCTCTGCAGTGGGTCCGGGGCATAGGCAAGGTGGGGAGAGGAGGAGGACGTCCGGCGGTGCTGCCGTCTGTGCGGGGAACAGTGCAGGGGGCGAGGCTGTGGAGGTACTCACGGCGCCGGACATAGGGGACCCCGAGGAGTTTCCCTCCCTGCCCTCTGCGGCTAAGCCGGTTATCACCGGGGCTGAGGGGAGCGAGGGGGATGTCCACGCCGTTGCGAAAGGGGGACGGTGTGGGCAGACTCCATCCCTGCTCACTACGGCTGAGCCGGCCGACGCCGGGGCTGTGGGGGGCAGGTCCGAGAAACTTGGTGCGGCGAAAGGGGGGCGCACTGTTGTGACAGGGGCGCAGTGCGCCTCAACAGAGAAGAGGCACGCGGCTGCAATAGGGGAGCAGCGAGTCCAAAAAGGAAAAAAAAAGCAGGAAAAATCAGCTGCAGGGAACACTGGGTGCCCTGCTGCGACGGGGGGACAAAGTGCTCCAGCACCCAAATGTGACACCGGGACCCCGAAGGCTGTGGGTGCGGGGCAGGCAGTGCCCCCCAACAGGCAGCGGGCCCAGAATAATAAAATACAAACTGCTGCAGTAGGGGGGCAAGGAGCTCCAGAGACACAACAGAGCACCAATCAAGGGAAACCGGGTGTGGTGCTGCACCCCTCCCCCGGTCCAGCAGGTGTGAGTGCAGAGAAGCCAGACACAAGTGAGGAGAAAATGGATGTTACTGTGGAAGGTGCAGAGAACACTGGGACAAATGGTGGTGACAATACAGGTAATAAAGTGATGGGAAGTGGTGAGGGGAATGATGGGAGTAGTGGTGGAGTGAATGGTGGGAGTAGTGGTGGAGTGAATGGTGGGAGTAGTGGTGGAGTGAATGATGGGAGTAGTGGTGGAGTGAATGGAGGGAGTAGTGGTGGAGTGAATGATGGGAGTAGTGGTGGAGTGAATGATGGGAGTAGTGGTGGAATGAATGATGGGAGTAGTGGTGGAGTGAATGGAGGGAGTAGTGGTGGAGTGAATGATGGGAGTAGTGGTGGAGTGAATGATGGGAGTAGTGGTGGAGTGAATGGAGGGAGTAGTGGTGGAGTGAATGATGGGAGTAGTGGTGGAGTGAATGGAGGGAGTAGAGGTGGAGTGAATGATGGGAGTAGTGGTGGAGTGAATGCAGGGAGTAGTGACGTTGCCAATGATGAGAGTAGTGGTGGAGTGAATGGTGGGAGTAGTGGTGGAGTGAATGGTGGGAGTAGTGGTGGAGTGAATGGTGGGAGTAGTGGTGGAGTGAATGGTGAGAGTAGTGGTGGAGTGAATGGTGGGAGTAGTGGTGGAGTGAATGGTGGGAGTAGTGGTGGAGTGAATGGTGGGAGTAGTGGTGGAGTGAATGGTGAGAGTAGTGGTGGAGTGAATGGTGGGAGTAGTGGTGGAGTGAATGGTGGGAATGGTGGGAGTAGTGGTGGAGTGAATGGTGGGAGTAGTGGTGGAGTGAATGATGGGAGTAGTGGTGGAGTGAATGATGGGAGTAGTGGTGAAGTGAATGATGGGAGTAGTGGTGGAGTGAATGATGGGAGTAGTGGTGGAGTGAATGATGGGAGTAGTGGTGGAGTGAATGATGGGAGTAGTGGTGGAGTGAATGGAGGGAGTAGTGGTGGAGTGAATGATGGGAGTAGTGGTGGAGTGAATGATGGGAGTAGTGGTGGAGTGAATGGAGGGAGTAGTGGTGGAGTGAATGATGGGAGTAGTGGTGGAGTGAATGATGGGAGTAGTGGTGGAGTGAATGGAGGGAGTAGTGGTGGAGTGAATGATGGGAGTAGTGGTGGAGTGAATGATGGGAGTAGTGGTGAAGTGAATGGTGGGAGTAGTGGTGGAGTGAATGATGGGAGTAGTGACGTTGCCAATGATGGGAGTAGTAGTGGAGTGAATGGTGGGAGTAGTGGTGGAGTGAATGGAGGGAGTAGAGGTGGAGTGAATGATGGGAGTAGTGGTGAAGTGAATGGTGGGAGTAGTGGTGGAGTGAATGATGGGAGTAGTGACGTTGCCAATGATGGGAGTAGTAGTGGAGTGAATGGTGGGAGTAGTGGTGGAGTGAATGGAGGGAGTAGTGGTGGAGTGAATGATGGGAGTAGTGGTGGAGTGAATGGAGGGAGTAGTGGTGGAGTGAATGATGGGAGTAGTGGTGAAGTGAATGGTGGGAGTAGTGGTGGAGTGAATGGTGGGAGTAGTGGTGGAGTGAATGGTGGGAGTAGTGGTGGAGTGAATGGTGGGAGTAGTGGTGGAGTGAATGGAGGGAGTAGTGGTGAAGTGAATGGTGGGAGTAGTGGTGGAGTTACAAATGATGGGAGTTGTATAATATTTGGTTTAGTATAATGTGTTTATAGTGTATATATTGTATATAATATTGTATATAGGACGGTGTGAATGTAGTTGGGGTTGTATATAGTAGTATGAATGAAGCTGGGCCGGGGGTCTTATATGATTTTATACTATTTATTATGTAAAATTTTTACAGGGGTATTCATGTAGTTATGAGTATTTTGTTTGTTGTCTTTTAGTTTTGCTTTATTTTTATTGGAATTTTTCTTTCTCGTCCCTGATTTGTAGGTCATGAACTTTCTCCATTTTGGTTCCATTTCCGGTTTATTTCTTTGTGATTTTCGTCGTTTGTTGCCGTCTGATTGGAGCTTTGTTCTTATGTTTTGTTCTGTGGTGTTTTATTTGTAATGTATCTTAGTTATTGTCATGTAAAGTATTTTTATTTTATTTAATAAAAGACCTGGAGGATTAGACATGATGTAACAGCAGAATAGTGAGTGCAGCTCTGGAGGTGACTGGAGGATTAGACATGATGTATCACTTGTAGATACATTATATTCAGCTATGGTGGGGCGGCCCTGATGGTGGTTGCTGCTGTTGACTGATCCACATTCCTCCTTTTCTCAGGAAATTCTCCCTGGATGATCTCCTCACTAACGTCATGATCTACTGGATTACCGGATCCATCACGTCCTCCATGAGATTCTACAAGGAGAATTTCCCCAGAGACTATAACCGCACCCCGGACACCAAGTAAGGCTGGCGAGGGGCAGTGCGGGGTGTTTGGGGGATGATAGGTGCTGGGACTTCCCTGACCCGCGGTGATGAGGACCCCACTATGGGCCGTCGCCCCCTGGAGGGCAGTCTTGGCCCGGGCTCTTCGGTGGGGTCTGGGGCGCAGGTTTAGGCCACCATTTGTCAGGATCTCTGCTTGCTGTCAGTGATGGGCACACTGTGCTTCTCTCCATCGCTCTCGTACTTTTACAGCTGAGTGTTCGTTACAGTTGTTTCTGGTACAGACAGGCCTCTAATGGATCTGCACCGACACACTGTCGCAAAGCATCAGCACAGGGCAAAGATTGTGCTGCTCACGTGTTCAGCTCACAGAGGAGTATACACAGATGCACTGTACCAAACCCTCAGCTGTGAGAGCTGTACAGGTCAGTGCAGGTGTTAGGGTCTGTGTCCACGTTCAGGATTGCATCAGGATTTGGTCAGGATTTTTCATCAGTATTTGTAGCCAAAACCAGGAGTGGAACAATTAGAGGAAAAGTATAATGGAAACATCTGCTCCACTTCTGCATTTATCACCCACTCCTGGTTTTGGCTACAAATCCTGATGCAATCCTGAACGTGGACACATACCCTTACCGTTCTATGACAGCAAGCAGAGATCTTTACATTAATGCAGTGTTGCAAGGAGTATGCTCATCTCCGAGATCCTATCCCAATGTGTAGTAGGTGTAATAATAATAGCAAATACCTCCAATTAGAAATGTAGCATAGTTCTTCTGATTAGCTGGGTCGCTCACCCCATGTGCAGGACATTGCTGTATCTTAGGTATCCATGATTACGACCACTCAGATACTGACAGCTGGTTGTTAGTGGTCGTAACCATGGATACTTAAGCTACAGCAATGTCCTGCACATGGGGTGAGCGACCCAGCTAATCAGAAGAACTATGCTACATTTCTAACTGGATGTATTTGCTATTATGATTATTATTACACCTACTACATATTGGGATGGGTCCTGGAAGTGGGAATACCCCTTTAAGCATCATCAGCCTGGACACCGGCCCCTTACTGACCCCCATGGAGGGGCAGTACTATGAGCCGCACTGTGGGGGCACGCAGACCCTATATAACGGCTGACTCCTCTTTTAGGATCGGGGTCTCTGTGCCCACCGGCATCGCGGCTTTCCCCTGGGAGCTGGCGCACGCGCCCCGGGTGTGGGCCAAGCAGAAGTTCCGCCACATCGTGTCCTACACCTACATGCCACGCGGGGGGCACTTTGCCGCCTTCGAGGAGCCAGAACTTCTCGCTCGTGACGTCCAGAACTTCGTGTCCAAAGTGGAGAAGATGTAAAGGAGGAAAGAGATGGCAGCTGAGGCTGTGCCCCCCACGTTACTGTGCAGACCCCAGATGATGATCACACGGCCCCTCTAAGACCCCCGGCCCGACCTGCTGCGCCAGAATACATAAATCACTACGAGGAATAAAATGCTGTCTGGATTCTTGTGTGGGGTCCCTTCTGTGGGGTCCCTTCTGTGGGGTCCCTTCTGTGGGGTCTCTTCTGTGGAGTCTCTTCTGTGGGGTCTCTTCTGTGGGGTCTTTTCTGTGGGGTCCCTTCTGTGGGGTCCCTTCTGTGGGGTCCCTTCTGTGGGGTCTTTTCTGTGGGGTCCCTTCTGTGGGATCTCTTCTGTGGGGTCTCTTCTGTGGGGTCTCTTCTGTGGGGTCTTTTCTGTGGGGTCCCTTCTGTGGGGTCCATTCTGTGGGGTCTTTTCTGTGCGGTCCCTTCTGTGGGTTTTTTTCTGTGGGGTCTTTTCTGTGGGGTCCCTTCTGTGGGGTCTTTTCTGTGGGGTCTTTTCTGTGGGGTCCCTTCTGTGGGGTCTCTTCAGTGGGGTCTTTTGTGGGGTCCCTTCTGTGGGGTCCCTTCTGTGGTGTCCATTCTGTGGGGTCTCTTCTGTGGGGTCTTTTCTGTGGGGTCCCTTCTGTGGGGTCCCTTCTGTGGGGTCTCTTCTGTGGGGTCTTTTCTGTGGGGTCCCTTCTGTGGGGTCTCTTCAGTGGGGTCTTTTGTGGGGTCCCTTCTGTGGTGTCCATTCTGTGGGGTCTCTTCTGTGGGGTCTCTTCAGTGGGGTCCATTCTGTGGGGTCCCTTCTGGGGGTCCCTTCTGTGGGGTCTCTTCTGTGGGGTCCATTCTGGGGGTCTCTTCTGTGGGGTCTCTTCTGTGTGGTCTTTTCTGTGGGGTCTCTTCTGTGGGGTCCATTCTGTGGGGTCCCTTCTGTGGGGTCCCTTCTGGGGGGTCCATTCTGGGGGTCCCTTCTGTGGGGTCTCTTCTGTGGGGCCACCTGGGCTGTGGTGTGGACGCTCCTACTCCTTCATTATAGGCCGCAGTCTCCAGCTCTATGGTGACCGTCCCGACTCCTCACACTGCCCCTCCAGGACCCCACACATCAGTCACACTTGGCCGAGCAGGGAAGTGACTGTGATCGGCTGGTGGGAGACCGATGGCAGCGCAGCTCTGGAGCACAAACTGCTGCTCTGACAGGTGAAGGAGACTGTGCAGAGACTGCTGCAATACCCACAGCAGCCACTGGGTGTCACTGCACTGTCTCACTGGAGGCTCAGCTGCAGGTACAAGGGGCTTCTCTCTAGATTAGAATCTCCTATATTCTATAGAGTCATTACAGAGTGATCTATTTCACGTGTTTATTTCTGTTAATGTTGATGATTATGGCTTACAGCCAATGAAAACCCACAAGTCATTATCTCAGTAAATTAGAATACTTTATAACACCAGCTTGAAAAATGATTGTAAAATCTGAAATGTTCCCTACTGAAATGTATGATCAGTAAATGCCCTCAATACTTGGTCGCGGCTCCTTTTGCATCAATTACTGCATCAATGTGGTGTGGCATGGAGGCGATCAGCCTGTGGCACCTCACACCAGACCCAACAATGCAGACGAGCTGAAGGCTGCTATCACAGCAACCTGGGCCTCCATAACCCCTCAGCAGTGCCACAGGCTGATCGCCTCCATGCCACGCCGCATTGATGCAGTAATTGATGCAAAAGGAGCCGCGACCAAGTACTGAGGGCATTTACTGATCATACATTTCAGTAGGGAACATTTCAGATTTTACAATCATTTTTCAAGCTGGTGTTATAAAGTATTCTAATTTACTGAGATAATGACTTGTGGGTTTTCATTGGCTGTAAGCCATAATCATCAACATTAACAGAAATAAACACGTGAAATCGATCACTCTGTAATGACTCTATATAATATAGGAGGTTCACTTTCTGATACTTTTCTCATTTTGTGAGACATCCCTGTATTATTAGGGTAACACCTCCAGGAGGAGCGCGGCCGCCAGTGTCCCCGCATGGTGAGGAGAAGACTCTGCCATCGGGTGCTTTGTCTGGTGCAGCCGCTCCTCCGCTTGCTGTCACCTGCAGATTCGTCTACCTCCTCACCGCACCGCAGTCGTCCCCTGGAGCTCATCGTTCTGTCCTGCACTGATACATTGTAACAAAGAAGCCAAATCTCTCAGGTCTGCGCCGATGTTCTGCCTCTGAATATAAATAAGTGCACCCCTATTCACTTACAGCAAGCAGAGGTGTGACCACGGGGAAGAATCGGGGTCTATTAGGAAGTGGCGGAACTTGTGCAGCTCCTGGTGATCAGGGGCAGTCTGAGGCGGGAAGCTTCACATCCAGTGCAAAAGTCCTGCCCCCCCAGTACTGGCCACTGCTCGGGGGTCCTCCTGAGATGCAGCTCTTAATAGAGTGCAACGATTGGCTCTCAGGGGTCCTGAGGTCAGGTTTTTGGGGGTCCAGTTCTTGGGGGCCTTAAAGTAAGACTTTCCGGAGTCCGCCTCTCAGGGGTCCTGAGGTCCAGCTCTCGGGGTCCGGCTCTCTGGGGTCCTGGAGTCCTGCTCATGGAGGTCCTGAGGTCCAGCTCTCGGGGTCCGGCTTTTGGAGGTTCTGAGGCTCAGGTCTTGGAGGTCCTGAGGCCCAGCTCTTGGAGGTCCTGAGGCCCAGCTCCTGGAGGTCCTGAGGCCCAGCTCCTGGAGGTCCTGAGGCCCAGCTCCTGGAGGTCCTGAGGCCCAGCTCCTGGAGGTCCTGAGGTCCAGCTCATGGAGGTCCTGAGGCCCAGCTCATGGAGGTCCTGAGGCTCAGCTCCTGGAGGTCCTGAGGTCCAGCTCCTGGAGGTCCTGAGGTCCAGCTCCTGGAGGTCCTGAGGTCCAGCTCCTGGAGGTCCTGAGGTCCAGCTCCTGGAGGTCCTGAGGTCCAGCTCCTGGAGGTCCTGAGGTCCAGCTCCTGGAGGTCCTGAGGTCCAGCTCCTGGAGGTCCTGAGGTCCAGCTCCTGGAGGTCCTGAGGCCCAGCTCCTGGAGGTCCTGAGGCCCAGCTCATGGAGGTCCTGAAGCCCAGCTCTTGGAGGTCCTGAGGCGCAGCTCATGGAGGTCCTGAGGCTCAGGTCTTGGAGGTCCTGAGGCCCAGCTCATGGAGGTCCGGAGGCCCAGCTCCTGGAGGTCCCGAGGTCCAGCTCTCGGGGTCCAGCTCTCACGGGTCCGGTTATCATAGACTGTGAGATCCAGCTGCCATATTACATAATGTGTATAACAAGACATAATAATAGGGAACATTAGGGGGTGAATACTTTTACATGGGACTGCCTGTGCTTGGCGCTACAGGGACCTGACATGGCGTTTCCGCTCCTTGTTGCGCTCGGTCAGGAGCCGATGTCGCTTTTGGCTGATGTGAGAGTGAGAAACGCAGCGAGATCCGGAGACTTTATTATTACAGGACGCAGCGACGTATCGGGGCGGAATAGAGCTGCGGAGAACAACTAATGACCTGAAAAACAGAACATCTGCCGACAGCACATTCTTCTACTCCAGTTGCCTCCAGAGCTGCACTCACTATTCTGCTGTTACATCACATCTGATCCTCCAGTCGCCTCCAGAGCTGCACTCACTATTCTGCAGTTACATCACGTCTGATCCTCCAGTCACCTCCAGAGCTGCACTATTCTGCAGTTACATCACATCTGATCCTCCAGTCACCTCCAGAGCTGCACTCACTATTCTGCTGTTACATCCTGCAAAAACACAAAAGATCAAAAAGTCCAACAAGTTATAAATATAAAAGAATGATCCTTTATTAACAAATACATAGTTAGGGGAATATTACAGCGACTGTGACACACAGATAAAAAAGGCTTCAGGACGGGCGAGAGCTGAACGGGCGACATTCCAGGGAGATGAGATTCCATAATAAATGCTGATATCAGTGGAGAGAGAGTCGCTGACATGATGGCGCCAGGTACAGTGTTAGGGGCTTTTATCACCAGTATGGAGGTATGGGCCCCGGGGCCACCGCTGAGATACATCGGACAGGTCAGACAATGAATGCGCTGGGTCCCACTTCTGACCATACACCTCAGCACACCGCACTGTACCCCCTTATGAGCCATGCGATTTGTTTTTTTATTTTATACGGCCTTAACGAATGTATTGGCAGCAACAGTTCTATTTGGAGATCTATATATATATATACACACACACACACACACACACACACAGTGGGGCAAAAAAGTATTTAGTCATTCAGCAATAGTGCAAGTTCCACCACTTAAAAAGATGAGAGGCGTCTGTAATTTACATCATAGGTAGACCTCAACTATGGGAGACAAACTGAGAACAAAAAATCCAGAAAATCACATTGTCTGTTTTTTTATCATTTTATTTGCATATTATGGTGGAAAATAAGTATTTGGTCAGAAACAAAATTTCATCTCAATACTTTGTAATACATCCTTTGTTGGCAATGACAGAGGTCAAACGTTTTCTGTAAGTCTTCACAAGGTTGCCACACACTGTTGTTGGTATGTTGGCCCATTCCTCCATGCAGATCTCCTCTAGAGCGGTGATGTTTTTGGCTTTTCACTTGGCAACACGGACTTTCAACTCCCTCCAAAGGTTTTCTATAGGGTTGAGATCTGGAGACTGGCTAGGCCACTCCAGGACCTTGAAATGCTTCTTACGAAGCCACTCCTTCGTTGCCCTGGCGGTGTGCTTTGGATCATTGTCATGTTGAAAGACCCAGCCACGTTTCATCTTCAATGCCCTTGCTGATGGAAGGAGGTTTGCACTCAAAATCTCACGATACATGGCCCCATTCATTCTTTCATGTACCCGGATCAGTCGTCCTGGCCCCTTTGCAGAGAAACAGCCCCAAAGCATGATGTTTCCACCACCATGCTTTACAGTAGGTATGGTGTTTGATGGATGCAACTCAGTATTCTTTTTCCTCCAAACACGACAAGTTGTGTTTCTACCAAACAGTTCCAGTTTGGTTTCATCAGACCATAGGACATTCTCCCAAAACTCCTCTGGATCATCCAAATGCTCTCTAGCAAACTTCAGACGGGCCCGGACATGTACTGGCTTAAGCAGTGGGACACGTCTGGCACTGCAGGATCTGAGTCCATGGTGGCGTAGTGTGTTACTTATGGTAGGCCTTGTTACATTGGTCCCAGCTCTCTGCAGTTCATTCACTAGGTCCCCCCGCGTGGTTCTGGGATTTTTGCTCACCGTTCTTGTGATCATTCTGACCCCACGGGGTGGGATTTTGCGTGGAGCCCCAGATCGTGAGAGATTATCAGTGGTCTTGAATGTCTTCCATTTTCTAATTATTGCTCCCACTGTTGATTTCTTCACTCCAAGCTGGTTGGCTATTGCAGATTCAGTCTTCCCAGCCTGGTGCAGGGCTACAATTTTGTTTCTGGTGTCCTTTGACAGCTCTTTGGTCTTCACCATAGTGGAGTTTGGAGTCAGACTGTTTGAGGGTGTGCACAGGTGTCTTTTTATACTGATAACAAGTTTAAACAGGTGCCATTACTACAGGTAATGAGTGGAGGACAGAGGAGCCTCTTAAAGAAGAAGTTACAGGTCTGTGAGAGCCAGAAATCTGGATTGTTTGTTTCTGACCAAATACTTATTTTCCACCATAATATGCAAATAAAATGATAAAAAACAGACAATGTGATTTTCTGGATTTTTTTTTTCTCAGTTTGTCTCCCATAGTTGAGGTCTACCTATGATGTAAATTACAGACGCCTCTCATCTTTTTAAGTGGTGGAACTTGCACTATTGCTGACTGACTAAATACTTTTTTGCCCCACTGTATATACACACGGTGTGATGATGTTGGACTGTCTGGTAAATACCCCTGTACTGGCGATCTAGGCCCCTCACACTGTACCTGGCGCCATCATGTTCTCTCTATGCGATTCCTCTCTCCACTGATATCAGCATTTATTATGGAATCTCATCTCCCTGGAATGTCGCCCGTCCTGAAGCCTTTTTTATCTGTGTGTCACCGTCGCTGTAATATTCCCCGGACTATGTATTTGTTAATAAAGGATCATTCTTTTATATTTATAACTTGTTGGACTGTTTGATCGTGAGCTTTGCTCTTTTGTGTTTTTGCTTCTCTAATTGACGATTTATCCATATTTGCTCCACATTATTCATTGGTTGGCTATTGTTCTGTAGTTTGATTTGGATACTTGTATCTAGAAGATAACCAATGCTATTCATAAGTTACTGTGCAGTGACATCAGGTCTTCTCCTCCAGTCACCTCCAGAGCTGCACTCACTATTCTGCTGTGACAAGTACCGCTCCCCCAGGGCCGGCGTCAGCGGACGGCAGGGTTGGGCAGATGCCGGGGCCCCCTGACTTCTGGGGGCCCCCCGGCCCCCAGGATCCGACGGCAATTTTTTTTTATTTTTTTTTTCTTACTTGGGACTGGCCGCCGACTCGCCGATCCAGAGACAGAGGGGACGGAGGAGACGGAGTCCCCGCTGAAAGCCCCGCCCAGCCATATGTTGCCCGGCCCCTCCACGTGGAACGTCCTTCAGCCGTTGCTTGCTGGACCCGGAAGCGAGCCACTGCTGCACCCCGGCGGAATTCCGGACGCAGAACCCGCCGGCTCGCAGGACACAGGTGGCTCTGTCTGTGTCACAGTCAGAGAGCCACCGGCTCCAGACCACGGCCGTCGGCCGTCCACTTGCCCATCTCGATCTCCCCATCTCCCCTCGTATCGGCAGGTTCACCGCCGCTGTATATACGCTGCACACCACTGTCACCACACCTGCCCGCCAGAACCAGCAGACAGCAGCCAGTAAGTACTCAATTAACGTCCACTATGTATATACATATGTGTTACTGTGTATATATCATATGTATTTGTATATATGTGTGAGTGTGTGAGTGAGTGTGTGCGTGAGTGTGTGTGTGTGTGAGTGCGTGTGTGTGGCAGCGTGAGTGAGAATGAGTGTGTGCGCACACAGCCAATATAATGAATAAACATTACTTTCCTTGACTGAACTACATGTGGAAGTGCTGCGTTATACACTATATATGGGGGAAGGGGGGGGCCCAGGCCAGGACCATTCTTTGAACATGGGCCCTTTGGCCTCTGTGTCCGCCACTGGTCCTATGTGACATAGGAGCGCAGACACAGGGAGCCGTCCAGTCCGCTGGAGCCACGGCGCATGGCAGCGCAAACTGAGCCGCTGAAGCCGCTGTGGAACATCAGCGCACACTCAACGCCGGGGATGCGAGCATCCTGTCCGCTGAAGCCACTGCCGCTCACCGCCTGACAGCATTTTTGTAAGTACACTGCATGGTATATATATATATATATATGACCATGCTAGTAACGGTTGGACCCCCTTTTGCCTTCAGAACTGCCTCAATTCTTTGTGGCAGAGATTCAACAAGGTGCTGGAAGCATTCCTCAGAGATTTTGGTCCATATTGACATGATGGCATCACACAGTTGCCGCAGATTTGTCGGCTGCACATCCCTGATGCGAATCTCCCGTTCCACCACATCCCAAAGATGCTCTATTGGATTGAGATCTGGTGACTGAGGAGGCCATTTGAGTACAGTGAACTCATTGTCATGTTCAAGAAACCAATCTGAGATGATTCTAGCTTTATGACATGCACATGGCGCATTATCCTGCTGAAAGTAGCCATCAGATGTTGGGTACATTGTGGTCATAAAGGGATGGACATGGTCATCAACAATACTCAGGTAGGCTGTGGCGTTGCAACGATGCTCAATTGGTACTAAGGGGCCCAAAGAGTGCCAAGAAAATATTCCCCACACCATGACACCATGATGGATCCATGCTTTCATGTTGTTTACGCCAAATTCTGACCCTACCATCCGAATATCGCAGCAGAAATTGAGACTCATCAGACCAAGCAACGTTTTTCCAATCTTCTACTGTCCAATTTCGATGAGCTTGTACAAATTGTAGCCTCAGTTTCCTGTTCTTAGCTGAAAGGAGTGGTACCCGGTGTGGTCTTATAATGGCGGTGATGCAGAGAATAATGAAAGTGATGTAGAGATGATGATGATGGGGACATGATGGTGCTGATGCAGAGAATAATGGCGGTGATGCAGAGATGATCGAGACATGATGGCGGTGATAGGAAAAATAATGACGGTGATGCGGAGATGATGGCGGCGATCCCTTTTTATTTTTTTTAGGCTAAAATGGATAGCACGGATCAAGGCCAAGAACTGGCAAGTCAACATGGACCTCCTACAAAGAAGTACAAGTCTGGAAGTCAGAAAAGAAAAGATAAACAGTTATTGGAGGACAAAATCAAGAAGCTACCTTCTATTGATCGTTTCTTCAGGAAGAGTGCATCTAAAGAGAATGAAGAATCTGTGATTTCTACCATGTCTGATGTGCAGCCAAATGTTAGTGGCTCATTAGAAGCGTGTTCCAACATTGAGGAAATAGGTGACATGCCTTTGGATTCTCCAGACCAGCCAGTCCTGCCCTGTCATCCTGGACCTGTGCCAGAACTCAGTGATGATCCAGCAAAATGGCCTGATGTAATCACCAACCTTCAGAGATGCCAAACTATCAAAAGGGGACCTAAACAAGTAAATCTTCACGATTTTCCACTCACAGATTTTCCGGATGGTAGTAAGAGACGATTTTCTTCTGTTCATTATTACAGGGTGATAGGTACTGGAGAAAAGGTTCCACGTGATTGGCTAATATACTCAATGCTTGGTGACTCCATATATTGTTTTTGTTGTCGGTTATTTGACAATCAAAGTAGATCAATATTCTCCAGCCCAGGTGGATTTAAAGACTGGAAGCATGTCGGTGGTAAGGGATCTTTGCACCTCCATGAAGTATCTAGCAGCCACATGTCTAATTATGTCAAGTGGAAAGAGCTAGAGGCAAGCATCAGTTCAGAGAGAACTATTGATAAAGATTTGCGCCAACAACTCCGTTTAGAAGAACAGCGGTGGCGTGAAGTATTGTTGAGATTGTTAAAAGTTATTCGATGGATGGCAAAAAATAATCTGCCATTTAGAGGATCGTCAGATACAGTGTTTACAGAACAAAATGGAATTTTTCTGCAGTTACTGGAGTTAATCTCCGATTTTGATCTGGTTCTGAAGGAACACTTGCAGCGTGCTAAAGAAGGAACCAATGTCCACTACCTAAGTAAGGATATGCAAAACAAGTTCTTGCAACTGATCGCAGAAGCAGTGATTGAAATAATAATTCAAAAGGTAAAACAAGCTAAATTTTTCAGTATAATAGTGGACTGTACACCAGACATCTCCAAAAAAGAGCAGTTGTCACTTGTGCTGCGATATGTGGAGATTGATAAAATAACAAAAACAGTGGAGGTAAAGGAAAGTTTTCTGCAATTCGTTCATGTCACAGAAACAACTGGAAGAAGTCTTGCAGGAGTTGTTTTGGAAAGACTGAGCGAACATGGATTATGTGTATCTGACATTTGAGGTCAATGCTACGACAATGGTGCCAATATGAGGGGGCAATACAAAGGAGTGCAGGCCATAATTTTAGAAAAAAATCCCTATGCCTTTTTTGTACCCTGCTCGCCACATAATTGGAACCTTGTCATTGTACACGCTGCTGAAAGTTCGAGCCAAGCCAAACGTTTTTATGACGTCCTAAATCGCCTTTATACATTTTTCTCTGGAGCGACAAAAAGGTGGGAAGTGGCCAAAGAGCATTTGTCACAGTTGACACTTAAGGCTTTGTCTCAGACACGGTGGTGTGCTCGTCTTCAATCATTGAAAGCTGTTTTATTACAGTTTCCCCAGCTTGTCGAAGCCCTAGAAGTATTTGTACATGGTACTACTACTACATATTCAAGTGACACATACAGCGAGGCAAAGTTTTTATTAGACTGCATATGCTCATACCCTTTTGTTGTCTCATTATGTGTTTGGTATGATGTCCTTCTGCAGGTTAATCAAATTAGCCTGGCTGTCCAGACAAAGACCATTAATCTCGCTGATGTCCTTCCACTTGTCGAATCTGTGACTGCTTCTTTTAAAGAATATTTGTCATCAGGATTCAAAACAGCAGAAAGTAAAGCTGCTGGTATTTGTGAAAAGCTCGATATCCCGATTGTGTACCCAACTCACAGAATGAGAAAAAAAACTCGACAATGCAGTGATAAAGATTGTCAAGAGCCAGCATGCCAGCAAGCAAGTAGTGGATCGTCATTTTTAGACACAAGGACTGAATTTGAAGAAACTTACTTCAAGCCTCTGCTTAACACCGTCCTTGAGGAAATAGATACAAGATTTAATTTTTTGAAACAATTCACTACCAAATTTGGATTTCTAACGGACCTCAAGAAATCAGCCTCTGATGGATCGGTGCTGGAGCAACACTGTTTAAACTTTTCTGATCCAGCAGTTGATGGGGAGGATATGCTGGAAGAATGTAAAACACTGGCTAGGATGTTGCCAGATGATCATCTAAGCCCACAAGAGACTTTGCAGTATATAGTGTCTCACTCACTGTACTTGACATTTCCTAATCTTGTTTTAGCATTGCAATTGCTGTTAACTGTTCCTGTCTCAGTGGCATCAGCTGAAAGGAGCTTCAGCAAACTGAAGCTGATTAAGAACTACCTCAGGTCCCAGATGTCTCAGGACAGGTTAAATGCTTTGGCCGTTCTTTCCATTGAGGCAGAAGAAGCTGAGTGTGTAGATTTTAATGACGTTATACACCGTTTTGCTTCAGAGAAATCAAGAAGAAAGGTTTAAAGGAGCACCTAAGAAAAGTAACTACTGTTAAAGATCTAGCAAAAGGCATAAATTGTTTAAATTTGTTTAGAAGTTTACAACTTACAGAGAAGCTAATTTATCAAAAGTTTCCCTGATATATTGCACTTTCTCTATTTTGCACTAGTGTTTTTATAAAGTTTACATAGTTTTTTTCTAAATAAAATATTTGGGTCTCTGTGGTCCCTGCTGTTTTACTGTCGCCACATGATTTGCTCCACAAGGGGGCCCACTGAGGTTCTGTCGCCCAAGGGCCCATGAAAACCTGGAGCCGGCCCTGCGCTCCCCCCTTGTCAATGTGAAGCTGAGACCCCCGTATGAAGAAAAAGGAGCGAGGGGCTTCACTGACCTTGTTGTGGGGATGCAGAGGACAGGATTGATGGACGGTACATGGCTGGGCATTCTGTACACCTTCTAGCAGAGTCTCCATGACGTACAGTTGTTCTCAAAAGTTTACAGAAATTTGCACAATTTTTGCTTTCTTGGCCTTTTTTCCGAGAATATGAATGATAACACCAAACCTTTTTCTCCTCTCATGGTTAGTGGTTGGGTGAAGCCATTTATTGTCAGACTACTGTGTTTTCTCTCTAGAAATCATAATGACAACCCAAAACATCCAAATGACCCTGATCAAAAGTTCACATACCCCATTCCTTAATACCATGTGTTGCCCTCTCTAACATCAATGACAGCGTGAAGTCTTTTGTGGTAGTTGTGGACGAGGTTCTTTATTTTCTCAGATGGTAAAGCTGCCCACTCTTCTTGGCAAAAAGCCTCCAGTTCCTGTAAATTCCTGGTCTGTCTAGCATGAACTGCGCGCTTGAGATCTCCCCAGAGTGTCTCAATTATATTGAGGTCAGGAGACTGAGATGGCCACTCCAGAACCTTCACTTTGTTCTGCTGTAGCCAATGACCGGTCGACTTGGCCTTGTGTTTTGGATCATTCTCATATTGGAACGTCCAGGTACGTCCCATGCACAGCTTCCGGGCAGGTGAGTGCAGATTTGCCTCCAGTATTTGCTGATAACGTGCTGCATTCATCTTTACTTCAACTTTAACCAAGTTTCCTTTGCCTTTGTAGCTCACCCAAAACATCAGCAATCCACCTCCATGCTTTACAGTAGGAATGGTGTTCCTTTCATCATAGATCTCCAAATGTAATGTTTATGGTTGTGGCCAAGGTCTCATCACTGCAAATTACCTTGTTCCAGAAGTTTTGAGGCTTGTCTCTGTGCTGTTTTGTGTATTGTAGGTGAGATACTTTGTGGCATTTGCACAGTAATGGCTTCTTCTGGCGACTCGACCATGCAGCCCATTTTTCGTCAAGTGCCTCCTTATTGTGCATCTTGTAATAGCCACACCGCTAGTTTTCAGAGTCCTGTATTTCAGCTGATGATATTTGTGGGTTTTTCTTTGCATCCTGAACAATTTTACTGGCAGTTGTGGATGACATTTTTGTTGGTCTACCTGACCGTGGTATTGTTTTTACAGAGCTCCTGATTTTCCATTTGGTAATCACAGTGTGAACGCTGCTGACGGACATTATCAATTCCTTGGATATCTTTTTGTATCCCTTTCCTGTTTTATACAGTTCAACTAACTTTTCCTGTAGATCCGTTGACAATTATTTTGCTTTCCCCATGACTCACAATCCAGAGACGTCAGTGGCTGGATGAAAGATGCAAGAGTCTGTCTGGATCCCAGAAACTCACTCAGCTTTTATGCACACACACTGATTACAAGCAAACAGGTCACAGGTGAGGATGTTACCTTTAGTAGCCATTCACACCCATCTGTGTCCACTTCTGTGCATGTTATCAGGACAAAATCGCCGGGGTATGTGAACTTTAGATCAGGGTCATGTGGATGTTTTGGGTCATTATGATTTATAAAGAGAAAACACAGTAGTCTGACAATAAATGTCTTCACCCAACCACTGACCATGAGTGGAGGAAACGTTTTGGTGTTATCATTCATATTCTCGGAAAAAAGTCCAAGAAAGAAAAGATTCTGCCGGGGTGTGTAAACTTTTCAGTACAACTGTATAGTGAAGAGGGTACAGAACAGCGGCGCTCACCAGGAGGGCAAGAAGCAGTGGCCGGGGGATAGATGTCCCCATTGTCCCAGGCCCCCGGTGTGGCCCAGCTGCTGCGGAACATCTACCCCTCGGTTACATGGGGAAGGGGGGGAAGACTCCTCTGTTTTCCTTGTAAGGTTTTTGGTTTTGCTCAGGGTCAAATCCGACGTTCAGTCCCAGAGGAAAAGTCAAATCTTTAGGATTGAGAGTCCTCAGTGGTTGGTGCCTTCTAATGGCTGACTGAGAAGATGGGAACAAGTTGCAGCTTTCCAGACTCCTCCGGCCTCATCAGGAAAAGACGAATACAAAGTGATGGTGGTGAGGCGGCGGCTCAGGTGGTGGCGAGGCGGCGGCTCAGGTGGTGGCGAGGAGGTGGCGGCTCAGGTGGTGGCGAGCAGGTGGCGGTTCAGGTGGTGGCGAGGAGGTGGCGGTTCAGGTGGTGGCGAGGAGGTGGCGGTCCATGTGGTGGCGGCTCAGGTGGTGGCGGTACAGGTGGTGGCGAGGAGGTGGTTGGGTGAGGAACGGTTGGGAGGAGGAGGTCCTGGGAGGACTGGAGATTACATGGTGGGAGATCTCAGGAGATTACATGGTGGGAGATCTCAGGAGATTACTTTGAAGCTGTGCGGAGGAGCCGGCTATGGACGGCTTTCATCTGTGAAAGAGGAAGCAGAGCAGTAGTGTGGACAGAGGTGGAGGAGGCGGCAGCAGTGAAGGACGGAGAGGTGCAAGTGTTGGCGGAGGGTCCATCTTGTGCGGCCTCATTACATCATCAGCAGGAGACCCCCGCAGCACTAATAGAGGGGAATATCCCGAAGTCTCCGTGTTCAGTGGCTCCTGATCTGTTAGATCCGCTTGGAGCAGGTCGGGTCAGGGTGCGGCTGGTTTGGGGATTCTCCAGCTTTGCGGACACTTTTTCTCATTACATTCATGTATTTGGGGCTAAACTTCATTTTTATGCTCCAGTTTCATGACAAATGTCGCAAGATTCGGCTGAGAAAAGAATCTCCTGTCAGACGGATCCTCAGCTAGCTCTCACTACAGCCAGGGCCATCAGGGCGGAGCGCAGACTGACAGCTGGGGGCGGGGCCATCAGGGCGGAGCGCAGACTGACAGCTGGGGCGGGGCCATCAGGGCAGAGCGCAGACTGACAGCTGGAGGCGGGGCCATCAGGGCCGAGCGCAGACTGACAGCTGGGGGTGGGGCCATCAGGGCGGAGCGCAGACTGACAGCTGGGGGCGGGGCCATCAGGGCAGAGCGCAGACTGACAGCTGGGGGCGGGGCCATCAGGGCGGAGTGCAGACTGACAGCTGGGGGCGGGGCCATCAGGGCAGAGCGCAGACTGACAGCTGGGGGCGGGGCCATCAGGGCGGAGCGCAGACTGACAGCTGGGGGCGGGGCCATCAGGGCCGAGCGCAGACTGACAGCTGGAGGCGGGGCCATCAGGGCGGAGCGCAGACTGACAGCTGGGGGCGGGGCCATCAGGGCGGAGCGCAGACTGACAGCTGGGGGCGGGGCCATCAGGGCCGAGCGCAGACTGACAGCTGGGGGCGGGGCCATCAGGGCCGAGCGCAGACTGACAGCTGGGGGCGGGGCCATCAGGGCGGAGCGCAGACTGACAGCTGGGGGCGGGGCCATCAGGGCCAAGCGCAGACTGACAGCTGGGGGCGGGGCCATCAGGGCGGAGCACAGACTGACAGCTGAAGGTGGGGCCATCAGGGCGGAGCGCAGACTGACAGCTGGAGGCGGGGCCATCAGGGCCGAGCGCAGACTGACAGCTGGGGGCGGGGCCATCAGGGCTGAGCGCAGACGGACAGCTGGGGGCGGGGCCATCAGGGCTGAGCGCAGACGGACAGCTGGGGGTGGGGCCATCAGGGCTGAGCGTAGACTGCCAGCGGGGGGCGGGGCCATCAGGGCAGAGCGCAGACTGACAGCTGGGGGCGGGGCCATCAGGGCTGAGCGCAGACGGACAGCTGGGGGCGGGGCCATCAGGGCTGAGCGCAGACTGCCAGCGGGGGGCGGGGCCATCAGGGCAGAGCGCAGACTGACAGCTGGGGGCGGGGCCATCAGGGCCGAGGGCAGACGGACAGCTGGGGGCAGGGCCATCAGGGCTGAGCGCAGACTGCCAGCGGGGGGCGGGGCCATCAAGGCGGAGCGCAGACTGACAGCTGGGGGCGGGGCCATCAGGGCGGAGCGCAGACTGACAGCTGGAGGCGGGGCCATCAGGGCCGAGCGCAGACTGACAGCTGGGGGCGGGGCCATCAGGGCTGAGCGCAGACGGACAGCTGGGGGCGGGGCCATCAGGACTGAGCGCAGACGGACAGCTGGGGGTGGGGCCATCAGGGCTGAGCGTAGACTGCCAGCGGGGGGCGGGGCCATCAGGGCTGAGCGCAGACGGACAGCTGGGGGTGGGGCCATCAGGGCTGAGCACAGACTGCCAGCGGGGGGCGGGGCCATCAGGGCAGAGCGCAGACTGACAGCTGGGGGCGGGGCCATCAGGGCCGAGGGCAGACGGACCGCTGGGGGCAGGGCCATCAGGGCTGAGCGCAGACTGCCAGCGGGGGGCGGGGCCATCAAGGCAGAGCGCAGACTGACAGCTGGGGGCGGGGCCATCAGGGCTGAACGCAGACGGACAGCTGGGGGTGGGGCCATCAGGGCTGAGCGCAGACTGACAGCTGGGGACGGGGCCATCAAGGCGGAGCGCAGACTGACAGCTGGGGGCGGGGCCATCAAGGCGGAGCGCAGACTGACAGCTGGGGGCGGGGCCATCAGGGCCAAGCGCAGACTGACAAATGGGGGCGGGGCCATCAGGGCCGAGCGCAGACTGACAGCTGGGGGCGGGGCCATCAGGGCCGAGTGCAGACTGACAGCTGGGGGCGGGGCCATCAGGGCTGAGCGCCGACTGACAGCTGGGGGTGGGGCCATCAGGGCTGAGGGCAAACTGACAGCTGGGGGCGGGGCAATCAGGGCAGAGCGCAGACTGACAGCTGGGGGCGGGGCCATCAGGGCAGAGCGCAGACTGACAGCTGGGGGCGGGGCCATCAGAGCCATGCGCAGACTGACAGCTGGGGGCGGGGCCATCAGGGTTGAGGGCAGACTGACAGCTGGGGGCGGGGCCTTCAAGGCTGAGCGCAGATTGACAGCTGGGGGCGGGGCCATCAGGGCCATGCGCAGACTGACAGCTGGGGCGGGGCCATCAGGGCTGAGGGCAACTGACAGCTGGGGGCGGGGCCATCGGGGCTGAGGGCAACTGACAGCTGGGGGCGGGGCCATCAGGGCCATGCGCAGACTGACAGCTGGGGGCGGGGCCATCAGGGCCGAGCGCAGACTGACAGCTGGGGGCGGGGCCATCAGGGTTGAGGGCAGACTGACAGCTGGGGGCGGGGCCTTCAAGGCTGAGCGCAGACTGACAGCTGGGGGCGGGGCCATCAGGGCCATGCGCAGACTGACAGCTGGGGGTGGGGCCATCAGGGCTGAGTGCAGACTGACAGCTGGGGGCGGGGCCATCAGGGCCATGCGCAGACTGACAGCTGGGGGCGGGGCCTTCAGGGCTGAGGGCAACTGACAGCTGGGGGCGGGGCCATCGGGGCTGAGTGCAGACTGACAGCTGGGGGCGGGGCCATCAGGGCCATGCGCAGACTGACAGCTGGGGGCGGGGCCTTCAGGGCTGAGGGCAACTGACAGCTGGGGGCGGGGCCATCAGGGCCATGCGCAGACTGACAGCTGGGGGCAGGGCCTTCAGGGCTGAGGGCAACTGACAGCTGGGGGCGGGGCCATCAGGGCCGAGCGCAGACTGGCAGCTGGGGGCGGGGCCATCAGGGTTGAGGGCAGACTGACAGCTGGGGGCGGGGCCTTCAAGGCTGAGCGCAGACTGACAGCTGGGGGCGGGGCCATCAGGGCCATGCGCAGACTGACAGCTGGGGGCGGGGCCATCAGGGCAGAGCGCAGACTGACAGCTGGGGGCGGGGCCATCAGGGCTGAGCGCAGACTGACAGCTGGGGGCGGGGCCATCAGGGCGGACCGCAGACTGACAGCTGGGGGAGGGGCCATCAGGGCAGAGCGCAGACTGACAGCTGGGGGAGGGGCCATCGCCTCGCCCGGTCCAATTAGCGATCAGTCTCCGGCTTTCTATTTTTTTCCCTGTAAAATCAGTGACGTCATTTGTGGGCGGTTCATACGACCTGTTGTCAAGGGCGTCACTTCCTGGCTACAGAACGCGTTGCCGTGGAGACCGGAGCATTTCCTGTTCTGTTTCCAGGAGACCGGAGCCGCACAGTGCAGGGCGGGATGGACGCCGAGAGGCTGCAGACGTCCCTGGAGCTGGTGACCGGCTGCGGCCTGAGCCCCGAGCAGAGCGCGGCCCTGAGCACCTCCCTGCTGCTGCTGCGGAGGGACATGCGGCTGTGCCGGGCCTTCTTCTGGGGCAAGATCCTGGGGGTCCGGGGGGATTACTACATCGCACAGGGCACGGAGGGCGGCGAGCAGCTGCGGGGCCGGAGGACGTTCTACAGGTGAGCGGGGCACACGGGCCGGATACTGAGGAGACCCCACTACTGAGGAGAGGCCCCCGATACCGAGGAGAGAGACCCCCGATACTGAGGAGAGAGGCCCCCGATACCGAGGAGAGAGGCCCCCGATACTGAGGAGACCCCGATACTGAGGAGAGACCCCCGGTACTGAGTAGAGACCCCGATACTGAGGAGAGACCCCGATACTGAGGAGAGAGACCCCCGATACTGAGGAGACCCCCGATACTGAGGAGAGACCCCCGATACTGAGGAGAGAGACCCCCGATACTGAGAGAGACCCCCGATACCGAGGAGAGACCCCCGATACTGAGTAGAGACCCCGATACTGAGGAGAGAGGCCCCCGATACTGAGGAGAGAGGCCCCCGATACTGAGGAGAGACCCCCGATACTGAGTAGAGACCCCGATACTGAGGAGAGAGGCCCCCGATACTGAGGAGAGACCCCGATACTGAGGAGAGACCCCCGATACTGAGGAGAGGCCCCCGATACTGAGGAGATACCCCGATACTGAGGAGAGGCCCCCGATACTGAGGAGAGGCCCCCGATACTGAGACCCCGATACTGAGGAGAGACCCCCGACACTGAGGAGAGGCCCCCGACACTGAGGAGAGGCCCCCGATACTGAGGAGAGGCCCCCGATACTGAGGAGAGGCCCCCGATACTGAGGAGAGGCCCCCGATACTGAGGAGAGACCCCCGATACTGAGACCCCGATACTGAGGAGAGGCCCCCGACACTGAGGAGAGGCCCCCGATACTGAGGAGAGGCCCCCGATACTGAGGAGAGACCCCCGATACTGAGACCCCGATACTGAGGAGAGACCCCCGACACTGAGGAGAGGCCCCCGATACTGAGGAGAGGCCCCCGATACTGAGGAGAGGCCCCCGATACTGAGGAGAGGCCCCCGATACTGAGGAGAGACCCCCGATACTGAGACCCCGATACTGAGGAGAGACCCCCGACACTGAGGAGAGGCCCCCGACACTGAGGAGAGGCCCCGATACTGAGGAGAGACCCCCGATACTGAGGAGAGGCCCCCGATACTGAGGAGAGGCCCCCGATACTGAGGAGAGGCCCCCGATACTGAGACCCCGATACTGAGGAGAGGCCCCCGACACTGAGGAGAGGCCCCCGATACTGAGGAGAGGCCCCCGATACTGAGGAGAGGCCCCCGATACTGAGGAGAGGCCCCCGATACTGAGGAGAGGCCCCCGATACTGAGGAGAGACCCCCGATACTGAGACCCCCGATACTGAGGAGAGACCCCCGACACTGAGGAGAGGCCCCCGACACTGAGGAGAGGCCCCCGACACTGAGGAGAGGCCCCGATACTGAGGAGAGACCCCCGATACTGAGGAGAGGCCCCCGATACTGAGGAGAGGCCCCCGTTACTGAGGAGAGACCCCGATACTGAGGAGAGACCCCGATACTGAGGAGAGGCCCCGATACTGAGGAGAGGCCCCCGATACTGAGGAGAGGCCCCCGATACTGAGGAGAGGCCCCCGATACTGAGGAGAGACCCCGATACTGAGGAGAGGCCCCCGATACTGAGGAGAGACCCCCGATACTGAGGAGAGGCCCCGATACTGAGGAGAGGCCCCCGATACTGAGGAGAGGCCCCCGATACTGAGGAGAGGCCCCCGATACTGAGGAGGCACCCCCGATACTGAGGAGAGAGACCCCCGATACCGAGGAGAGACCCCGATACTGAGGAGAGGCCCCCGATACTGAGGAGAGACCCCGATACTGAGGAGAGGCCCCCGATACTGAGGAGAGGCCCCCGATACTGAGGAGAGGCCCCCGATACTGAGGAGAGGCCCCCGATACTGAGGAGAGGCCCCCGATACTGAGGAGAGACCCCGATACTGAGGAGAGGCCCCCGATACTGAGGAGAGACCCCGATACTGAGGAGAGGCCCCCGATACTGAGGAGAGACCCCGATACTGAGGAGAGGCCCCGATACTGAGGAGAGGCCCCCGATACTGAGGAGAGACCCCGATACTGAGGAGAGACCCCGATACTGAGGAGAGACCCCGATACTGAGGAGAGACCCCGATACTGAGGAGAGGCCCCCGATACTGAGGAGAGACCCCGATACTGAGGAGAGGCCCCGATACTGAGGAGAGGCCCCCGATACTGAGGAGAGACCCCGATACTGAGGAGAGGCCCCCGATACTGAGGAGAGGCCCCCGATACTGAGGAGAGGCCCCCGATACTGAGGAGAGGCCCCGATACCGAGGAGAGACCCCGATACCGAGGAGAGGCCCCCGATACTGAGGAGAGGCCCCCGATACTGAGGAGAGGCCCCCGATACTGAGGAGAGGCCCCGATACCGAGGAGAGACCCCGATACCGAGGAGAGGCCCCCGATACTGAGGAGAGGCCCCCGATACTGAGGAGAGGCCCCCGATACTGAGGAGAGGCCCCCGATACTGAGGAGAGACCCCGATACCGAGGAGAGACCCCGATACCGAGGAGACCCCCGATACTGAGGAGAGACCCCGATACTGAGGCCCCGATACTGAGGAGACATGGGGGCCATATTATGCAGACCAAGGGCATATAGGACACACGGGGGTCCTCCAGTATACTGTATATAATCCCCCGCATCGCCCTGTACTCACTGACCCGTCTGGGGGGCACAGATCGGGGGTGCGCTGTATATAATCCCCCCCGCATCGCCCTGTACTCACTGACCCGTCTGGGGGGCACAGATCGGGGGTGCGCGGTTATTTGGGTGCTGATGTGTCGCCCCTTTCCTTGCAGCCTGAATTGTCTGGATTGGTGCCTTCTTTCCCCGCCCACAGATGACATCATCAGGGAGGCGCGGCTCATTAAGGGGCGTTTCATTGGAGATCCCGCCCATGAGTATGAGCTCACAGTCCACAGGAAGTCGGGGGAGGGGACGGAGGTGTACGAGGAGGAGGTGACGGTAATTGTGCATTTTCGGGGCGTCCTCTATTTCGGGGCGTCTGGCGGAGGCGGCTGTGATGTTATACGGTTTTCTTTTTGGCAGAATCACATTAAGGAGGAGTCTCGTCTGATCGGCACAATCGCACTGATCGATCGAGAGGCGGCTGTGGCCCCCCGGGGGGCGTTCACCAAGAGCCCACTGGGACAGGTCCACATAAACCACAGCTTCCGAGGTAAAGGGGAGTCCAGCTGCCTGACGAGGGGGTGCAGCGCCTCATGGGGCCGGTGGTCCCTCGTGTCCAGGAGCGGCGGTCACATGACATTCTGCATTGCCCCTTGTACAGTAGATGTCAGCCCTGGTCGGGGGTCCCGCTCCATGCAGCAGTGCGGTGGTCCCTCGTGTCCAGGAGCCGTCACATGACATTCTGCATTGCCCCTTGTACAGTAGATGTCAGCCCTGGTCGGGGGTCCGCTCCATGCAGCAGTGCGGTGGTCCCTCGTGTCCAGGAGCCGTCACATGACATTCTGCATTGCCCCTTGTACAGTAGATGTCAGTCCTGGTCGGGGGTCCCGCTCCATGCAGCAGTGCGGTGGTCCCTCGTGTCCAGGAGCCGTCACATGACATTCTGCATTGCCCCTTGTACAGCAGATGTCAGTCCTGGTCGGGGGTCCCGCTCCATGCAGCAGTGCGGTGGTCCCTCGTGTCCAGGAGCCGTCACATGACATTCTGCATTGCCCCTTGTACAGCAGATGTCAGCCCTGGTCGGGGGTCCCGCTCCATGCAGCAGTGCGGTGGTCCCTCGTGTCCAGGAGCCGTCACATGACATTCTGCATTGTCCCTTGTACAGTAGATGTCAGTCCTGGTCGGGGGTCCCGCTCCATGCAGCAGTGCGGTGGTCCCTCGTGTCCAGGAGCCGTCACATGACATTCTGCATTGCCCCTTGTACAGCAGATGTCAGCCCTGGTCGGGGGTCCCGCTCCATGCAGCAGTGCGGTGGTCCCTCGTGTCCAGGAGCCGTCACATGACATTCTGCATTGCCCCTTGTACAGTAGATGTCAGTCCTGGTCGGGGGTCCCGCTCTGTGCAGCAGTGCGGTGGTCCCTCGTGTCCAGGAGCCGTCACATGACATTCTGCATTGTCCCTTGTACAGTAGATGTCAGTCCTGGTCGGGGGTCCGCTCCATGCAGCAGTGCGGTGGTCCCTCGTGTCCAGGAGCCGTCACATGACATTCTGCATTGTCCCTTGTACAGTAGATGTCAGTCCTGGTCGGGGGTCCGCTCCATGCAGCAGTGCGGTGGTCCCTCGTGTCCAGGAGCCGTCACATGACATTCTGCATTGTCCCTTGTACAGTAGATGTCAGCCCTGGTCGGGGGTCCCGCTCCATGCAGCAGTGCGGTGGTCCCTCGTGTCCAGGAGCCGTCACATGACATTCTGCATTGCCCCTTGTACAGTAGATGTCAGTCCTGGTCGGGGGTCCGCTCCATGCAGCAGTGCGGTGGTCCCTCGTGTCCAGGAGCGGTCACATGGCATTCTGCATTGCCCCTTGTACAGTAGATGTCAGTCCTGGTCGGGGGTCCCGCTCTGTGCAGCAGTGCGGTGGTCCCTCGTGTCCAGGAGCCGTCACATGACATTCTGCATTGTCCCTTGTACAGTAGATGTCAGTCCTGGTCGGGGGTCCCGCTCCATGCAGCAGTGCGGTGGTCCCTCGTGTCCAGGAGCCGTCACATGACATTCTGCATTGCCCCTTGTACAGTAGATGTCAGTCCTGGTTGGGGGTCCGCTCCATGCAGCAGTGCGGTGGTCCCTCGTGTCCAGGAGCGGTAACATGGCATTCTGCATTGCCCCTTGTACAGTAGATGTCAGTCCTGGTCGGGGGTCCGCTCCATGCAGCAGTGCGGTGGTCCCTCGTGTCCAGGAGCGGTCACATGGCATTCTGCATTGCCCCTTGTACAGTAGATGTCAGTCCTGGTCGGGGGTCCGCTCCATGCAGCAGTGCGGTGGTCCCTCGTGTCCAGGAGCCGTCACATGACATTCTGCATTGCCCCTTGTACAGTAGATGTCAGTCCTGGTTGGGGGTCCGCTCCATGCAGCAGTGCGGTGGTCCCTCGTGTCCAGGAGCGGTCACATGACATTCTGCATTGCCCCTTGTACAGTAGATGTCAGTCCTGGTCGGGGGTCCGCTCCATGCAGCAGTGCGGTGGTCCCTCGTGTCCAGGAGCGGTCACATGGCATTCTGCATTGCCCCTTGTACAGCAGATGTCAGTCCTGGTCGGGGGTCCCGCTCCATGCAGCAGTGCGGTGGTCCCTCGTGTCCAGGAGCCGTCACATGGCATTCTGCATTGCCCCTTGTACAGTAGATGTCAGTCCTGGTCGGGGGTCCCGCTCCATGCAGCAGTGCGGTGGTCCCTCGTGTCCAGGAGCCGTCACATGACATTCTGCATTGTCCGTTGTACAGCAGATGTCAGCCCTGGTCGGGGGTCCGCTCCATGCAGCAGTGCGGTGGTCCCTCGTGTCCAGGAGCGGCGGTCACATGACATTCTGCATTGCCCCTTGTATAGATGTCAGTCCTGGTCGGGGGTCCGCTCCATGCAGCAGTGCGGTGGTCCCTCGTGTCCAGGAGCGGTCACATGACATTCTGCATTGTCCGTTGTACAGCAGATGTCAGCCCTGGTCGGGGGTCCCGCTCTGTGCAGCAGTGCGGTGGTCCCTCGTGTCCAGGAGCGGCGGTCACATGACATTCTGCATTGCCCCTTGTACAGTAGATGTCAGTCCTGGTCGGGGGTCCCGCTCCATGCAGCAGTGCGGTGGTCCCTCGTGTCCAGGAGCCGTCACATGACATTCTGCATTGCCCCTTGTACAGTAGATGTCAGTCCTGGTCGGGGGTCCCGCTCCATGCAGCAGTGCGGTGGTCCCTCGTGTCCAGGAGCGGCGGTCACATGACATTCTGCATTGCCCCTTGTACAGCAGATGTCAGTCCTGGTCGGGGGTCCCGCTCCATGCAGCAGTGCGGTGGTCCCTCGTGTCCAGGAGCCGTCACATGACATTCTGCATTGCCCCTTGTACAGTAGATGTCAGCCCTGGTCGGGGGTCCCGCTCTGTGCAGCAGTGCGGTGGTCCCTCGTGTCCAGGAGCGGTGGTCACATGACATTCTGCATTGTCCGTTGTACAGTAGATGTCAGTCCTGGTTGGGGGTCCGCTCCATGCAGCAGTGCGGTGGTCCCTCGTGTCCAGGAGCCGTCACATGACATTCTGCATTGCCCCTTGTACAGTAGATGTCAGCCCTGGTCGGTGGTCCCGCTCTGTGCAGCAGTGCGGTGGTCCCTCGTGTCCAGGAGCGGCAGTCACATGACATTCTGCATTGCCCCTTGTACAGTAGATGTCAGTCCTGGTCGGGGGTCCCGCTCCATGCAGCAGTGCGGTGGTCCCTCGTGTCCAGGAGCAGTGGTCACATGACATTCTGCATTGTCCCTTGTACAGCAGATGTCAGCCCTGGTCGGGGGTCCCGCTCTGTGCAGCAGTGCGGTGGTCCCTCGTGTCCAGGAGCGGCGGTCACATGACATTCTGCATTGCCCCTTGTACAGTAGATGTCAGTCCTGGTCGGGGGTCCCGCTCCATGCAGCAGTGCGGTGGTCCCTCGTGTCCAGGAGCAGTGGTCACATGACATTCTGCATTGTCCGTTGTACAGTAGATGTCAGTCCTGGTCGGGGGTCCGCTCCATGCAGCAGTGCGGTGGTCCCTCGTGTCCAGGAGCCGTCACATGACATTCTGCATTGCCCCTTGTACAGTAGATGTCAGCCCTGGTCGGGGGTCCCGCTCTGTGCAGCAGTGCGGTGGTCCCTCGTGTCCAGGAGCGGCAGTCACATGACATTCTGCATTGCCCCTTGTACAGTAGATGTCAGTCCTGGTCGGGGGTCCCGCTCCATGCAGCAGTGCGGTGGTCCCTCGTGTCCAGGAGCGGTGGTCACATGACATTCTGCATTGTCCGTTGTACAGTAGATGTCAGTCCTGGTCGGGGGTCCGCTCCATGCAGCAGTGCGGTGGTCCCTCGTGTCCAGGAGCGGTGGTCACATGGCATTCTGCATTGTCCGTTGTACAGTAGATGTCAGTCCTGGTCGGGGGTCCCGCTCTGTGCAGCGACGCTCGTTATCGGTTTCCTGTCCCTCATCAGTCGGAGTACACGGGGTCAGTGCCACAGGGGGTGATGGGTGAGATGAGCCCACATGCTGAGGAAGGGGCACGTCCCCGAACGTTTCCCGTGTTGTGCTGCTGGATGTAGCCCCGGCCGTTCCCTCTCTTCTCCCGTGTTCGGTGGAGGAGTTTTCTCCCCTCAGTGATTGTTCTGGTGAGCGGAATACAACGTTTCATTGTTTTAATATCTTTGAAGACATATTTCCCGCCTCGTGCTCGTCTTGGCGCGATCCTTGTCGTCTCGTTCCCCTGTGACTGCCGTGAGGGTCTGAATATTTCTTCACCGTCCTTCGTAGACACGACCTGTACCTGCTGTGGGGTCATGACCTCTGACCGGTGTTCTTGCCCCTCCAGGTCTTACAGTTAGCGAAGCCAAAAAGCTGAGCTCCTTCTTCCACTTCACCCCAACGCTGATTCCCAAGAAGAAGTCTCTGCTGGAGAAGGCCGACCAGGACCCTGCCATCGACTTCCTGGACTCCTTACAACAGGATATCCCTACAGGTGAGCGACGGACGGTGGTCCGGGCACAGCAGGGGCTCCCAGTGTAGCCATAGTGCATTGTGTGCCCCCCGCAGCGGTGACCAGGGTGGAAGGTGCGGACCTCATCTCCTGGTCCCGGCTGTGATGAGGCCGAGGAGCCGGTGCCTGCATTGGAGCACAGCTGCAGATTCCTGGAAGGATGAGACCACCGGGGAAATCAGGTGACGGTGGTCACATGTGATGGACGCTGCAGGTCATGTACTGGAGGCAGGTGGCTCAGTTGTCAGGAGCGCTGCTCTGAAGCCATTGCCTCATCAGTGGGTGACGCCTGATGGCTGAGGACGGCTCACTGCAGTACGCAATGTGTCACAGCGAGAGCCCCACCGTGATACGGGAGGGACCCCTGGGTCTAGTGAGTGCAGAGATGGCTCCTGTGGCAGGAGATGATGCAGGGCCGCTGGGGCTTCTGTGGACGGCCGCTGGGACCCCACATCTAAAGCCAGGCAGTGGTGACCGTGTACTATCCTGCGCTGCTAATCTTGGTGGTGTCTCCCCCGTACTTCCATACGCCAGGGCTCCCAGTAACACCACTGTAATGGTAAGGATTAGTGATGAGCAAGCGTGGGCAGATGTCATCAGAGGATCTCAGGCGTCCTCGAGTAATAACCACAACACAGGTGGGGACTGGAATACATGACTGGCGCACACCCCAGATATTCGGGTAACACCAGGGTGGATGCACGTCTTCCTCCGATGTGACCGCTCGTCTGCCCAGGAGTCAGGTATGGAGCCATGTCACATCGGGAGGTCAGGAACGGGTCAGTAGAGCGATGGCCGCTCCTTCTCCGGGGCCGCAGCAGTGACGCAGGCAGTGGAGGTGGTCCATCGGCCCCTCAGGCCCAGCACAGATGACCGCACCCGTCTACCAGGACGCAGCCTCTAAGCTTTCCCAAGTGTCGGCTGCCAGTCCTGGGCCCTGGGGCCGGAGATAGCTCTTTGGCGGCCACCACAAAGAACATGAAATATGGTTTTCATTGTTAAGAGAAAAGTTGCAAAGAAAATTTCTACACAGAGGAGACGAGATCTCACTGCAGATCCTGAGAGTCCCCCATTGGCAAACCCTGCCATCCCCCTCCTCACCCCGACACCGAGTCTGACACCTCCGCGCCCACTGCATTCATGGTGCCAGGAAAGCCGGGTGAACGATAGGTGATCCCTAGTGATGAGGGAACGTGCTCGGATGAGGTGTCATGTGTGCGGGTGCGAACAGTGTCTTCAGCGTCACCGCGGGTGCACGTCTCGCAGCTGATTCCTGCATGCGTTGCAGCTGTGTAACAGTGTGAGACGGGCACCGGTGGGGACGCTGAAGATACTGAGCACGCATCACTATTGGTGAACACAAGCGGTAGATCCTGGGGTATGCGGAGGGAGCTCGGGTGTGCAGAGCATCGCAGGCGGCAGCCACAAAGCATGGCGGGATTACCCGGGTTTATCCAGCAATCCCCACGCTTCGTGGCTTTCTAACAGCTGCAAATCATACAACCCCGCATGTCACCCAAACACCCGCAATACTCCGCGCTCCCTAGGCAAACTCACATCTCATGAGGCCCTGTGGAGAAAATGAAAACTTCCTCATAGTGCAGATAGAGTGACACTGCAGCCAATCACTGTCCACAGCGGTCACATCTGTGCCAGGATGTAGAGGGTGGTGAGCGAGAGCAGTGGGGAAGATGGGAGGGAGCCCCAGACGTCAGAAAGTGACATAGCGGCAGCCATATTGGCGGTAGATCACAAGTGTCTGTTCTGTCCCCGCAGGTTGCTGGAGCCTTCAGTGCGAGCAGGGGAGCAGCGTGGTGGTCCTGCGCAGTCTGCTGTGGCTGGGAATGACCTTCTACCACGTCCCCCTCACCCCGCAGCATGGCTATGTATATATCGGGAATGGAGAGCGAAATATCGACCTGCCCTTCATGATCTGAGACGGCGACAACCGGCACCAAATGTCAGGACATCCACACCTTCCCCGGAGATGAAAGGGACTGACACCTGCCCCCACATTACTGAGTGATCACGCTCAATAAAAGCTCTTCTATAACCCTCCGACAGTGCGGAGAACACATTTATTCCTCTATTACAGTCAGGTGATCAGCGGCGCCCACTGCCCGAAGACCAGCGGCACCCACTGCCAGAAGACCAGCGGCGCCCACTGCCAGAAGACCAGCGGCGCCCACTGCCAGAAGACCAGCGGCGCCCACTGCCCGAAGATCAGCGGCGCCCACTGCCTGAAGACCAGCGGCGCTCACTGCCAGAAGATCAGCGGCGCTCACTGCCCGAAGACCAGCGGCGCCCACTGCCCGAAGACCAGCAGTGCTCATTGCCTGAAGACCAGCGGCTTACGGCTGTAGCGGATGTTGTCCTTCATTATGGGGTCCCCGACCGGCATTTTCACCTTACACCACTTCAGGCCTTTCCTCAGGATGGGTTTAGCGGTGGACACAGAGTGGTACGTGAGGTACCTGCGGTGGAGAGATGGGAAACAAGACCATCATCCAGAGTACAGAAGTGCTGATAACAGGGGACAACAGACTGAACGTATCCACATCTGGGTGTATTTAACAGAGGAGCAGAAATAATATCACCCATCACAACACTGCTGAGGGCACAGAGGAAAGGCGAGCGATTCAATAGGGTCGTGTATAAGACCCCCGATAGTTCCCCAACATCACTGTGCCTTTCTGAGGGTCAGACTAGGGGACATCGCCCTGTTCGGCCATTCATCACTCCAACCGTTAGCTCTGTCCCCTTCCCCTGGGCGTGACCTTTGTCCCCATCCAAGCCCCTGCCCCTCCGAGTGGGTGCGACTCGGGTCCCCTAAACCCTTTCCATGACCCCATAGACCTGTCCCCCCCCCATGGACATGGCTGCGAGCTCTGCCCTCCCCCCCAGGCGAGCTCTAATCGTCACCTGTTCAGCTGGAACCGGGCTCTGGGCGTCTTTCCTTCGGGCAGTTTGGGCCGGTGGTCCGGGAGAAGTCCTGCCGACAGACGAGGAGGAGACGTTTTACACTCATTTAAAAGGTCGATTATCTTAAAATGGCGATTTCATCAAGACCTCCCCTCCCAGGGTCTTCAGCCCAACATGGCAGATTGAAAAGAGATAATCACCAGACAATGACACCAAACTCTGCAGAGAGCCATTATGTTTAGTCCATTAGGATAATCCTCACAGCTGAAGGCTTGTTACAGTGTATCGGTGTAGAAATCACATATACATATATATATAGGCACAAACCCATCAGTGGAGCGAGCAGGAATAATGTCCTCCGCCTCTGGACGAAAACAACGATGGCATTCACTGACAGCAAGCAGAAACGGTGACAGCATGGACAGAAATGACAACGTAGCTCTGCAGCGCTATAACATGCAAACGTGTAATATATGAAGCACGACCTGCACTACTGCTCTAGAAAATCAGAAAAATGGAGAATACTTAGCACATAAATCAGCCAATCCATGTGCCCGGCAGCCGCGATAGAGCGATTCTCTCTGCTGGGAACCTGCCTAATGGGACTCATGGACAACTGATGTGCCCAGTGTTCTCCATTTTCCAGATTTTCTCGCCTGATTTATGTTTGAGTGTGCCGGTCAGTCTTTAGCTCTCTGGATACATTGGCTCGCTCACGGAGCACTGCACCCATCATCCACCGTCAGTTACAGCAGGATCCTACCTTCAGCCCAGGAGAGGATTCACACAGGCAGGTTCCCAGCAGCGACAATCGCCTTATCATGGCTGCCGGCCACACATCAATTGGCCAGTTTATCCGCCAGCCATTCTCCAGATTTCCAGTTTACTAGAGCAGTAATGGAGTTCAGACTTGACGTTTGCATGCTATAGCGCTACACAGTGCGGCTTTGTTGGTTGTATACGGAGATGGCTGCTCTTACTAAGGCTTTTGATATTTGTACAGCATGGAATACGGTGACATATGCTGCCAATTATTGGTGGTCCGGGACCCCAAATTCCCCATTCTGGATTTATATCTGCATATTTTATCTTATTTAGCTGTAAATATCACAAAGGACGGGATCCGAGAGAAAAAAGAAGAACCAAAGTGCAGATCCTCCCTCACCTGCTCTGTGCGCCATCTTCACACAGGCCTCCACCTTCTTGTGCTCCTCAGTGCAAAGTCCTGTCACCTTGCGAGACAACATACCCCCGTCTGAGCGAATGAACTGACTGAGAACGAGGACATCCTGCAGAGACAGACATATAACCATCACCTGACAGCACAGACCAGAGAAAAAGTCACATCATGTATTATACTCCAGAGCTGCACTCACTATTCTGCTGGTGCAGTCACTGTATACATACATTACATTACTGATCCTGAGTTACATCCTGTATTATACTCCAGAGCTGCACTCACTATTCTGCTGGTGCAGTCACTGTATACATACATTACATTACTGATCCCGAGTTACCTCCTGTATTATACTCCAGAGCTGCGCTCACTATTCTGCTGGTGCAGTCACTGTGTACATACATTATATTACTGATCCCGAGTTACATCCTGTATTATACTCCAGAGCTGCACTCACTATTCTGCTGGTGCAGTCACTGTGTACATACATTACATTACTGATCCTGAGTTACATCCTGTATTATACTCCAGAGCTGCACTCTCTATTCTGCTGGTGCAGTCACTGTGTACATACATTACTGATCCTGAGTTACATCCTGTATTATACTCCAGAGCTGCAGTCACTATTCTGCTGGTGCAGTCACTGTGTGCATACAATACATCACTGATCCTGAGTTACATCCTGTATTATACTCCAGAGCTGCACTCACTATTCTGCTGGTGCAGTCACTGTGTACACACATTACTGATCCTGAGTTACCTGCTGTACTATACTCCAGAGCTGCACTCACTATTCTGCTGGTGCAGTCACTGTGCACATACATTACTGATCCTGAGTTACCTCCTGTATTATACTCCAGAGCTGCACTCACTATTCTGCTGGTGCAGTCACTATGTACATACATTACATTACTGATCCTTAGTTACATCCTGTATTATACCCCAGAGCTGCGCTCACTATTCTGCTGGTGCAGTCACTGTGTACATACATTACTGATCCTGAGTTACCTCCTGTATTATACCCAGAGCTGCACTCACTATTCTGCTGGTGCAGTCACTGTGTACATACATTACATTACTGATCCTGAGTTACATCCTGTATTATACTCCAGAGCTGCACTCACTATTCTGCTGGTGCAGTCACTGTGTACATACATTACATTACTGATCCTGAGTTACATCCTGTATTATACTCCAGAGCTGCACTCACTATTCTGCTGGTGCAGTCACTGTGTACATACATTACATTACTGATCCTGAGTTACATCCTGTATTATACCCCAGAGCTGCGCTCACTATTCTGCTGGTGCAGTCACTGTGTACATACATTACTGATCCTGAGTTACATCCTGTATTATACTCCAGAGCTGCACTCACTATTCTGCTGGTGCAGTCACTGTGTACATACATTACATTACTGATCCTGAGTTACATCCTGTATTATACCCCAGAGCTGCGCTCACTATTCTGCTGGTGCAGTCACTGTGTACATACATTACTGATCCTGAGTTACCTCCTGTATTATACTCCACAGCTGCGCTCACTATTCTGCAGACACGCTCAGTCTCACCATGTAGTCGTACTTGTGTTTCAGGTTCCACCTGCAGATCGGACACTTCCCCTCGGGGTTCGGGGGGACGGCGCTCGGCTTCTCTTCCAGGATTCGTCCTTCCACCTGCAGGAGATGCAGTTTGATTTCAGCTCTGCTAGGATTTGTGCAGACATTAGATGTGAATATTCTCTTACATGCGTGACATGGTCGGGTCCACAGCTGCAGTTTTGTTACTTTGCACTAGAGTATACGGAGCTCCCTGACTGCGGCTACAATGTATCTGTGAAGCTGCGGAGAAACATTGTAACAAACCCCAAGCTGTGCATACTTCTGTACCGACGCTGTAATGTCATCAGCCTTCTCCGCTAGATTTCTAAAACTTCACATGGACAAAACAGAATTCGTCTTCTTTCCCCCTTGGACTGATCCATTACAGTAAACGGCTGCCCACTCTCCCCAGCTCGCTGCCTCGGGGTAATCCTGGACTCTGATCTCTCCACATGTCCAGGCCCTTTCCACTTCCTGCCGCCTTCAACTCAAAAATGTTTGCGGGATCCGTACATTCCTGAACCAAGAATCTGCAGAACCCCCTAGTCCATGCCCTCATCATCTCCCGCCTGGACTACTGCAACCTCCTGCTCTGTGGCCTCCCCTCTAACACTCTGGCACTAATGCACTCTCGGACTGGTCCACCTGCCCCCCCGCTATTCCCCGGCCTCTCCCTATTACCCAGAGACTCCAGGTCACATCCCTGACCAGGACATACAAAGCCACCCACAGCCCGTCTCCTCCATATATCTGTGCCCTCGCCTCCGGTACCGCTCAGTATTACTGTACTTGTTATTATTATGTACACCCTCCTCACATGTAACGTGCCATGGAGTAAATGGCGATATAATAATAATAATAATAATGTGCCGAGTTCTCCTGCTGACTAGTGATGAGCGAACGTGCTCGGATGAGGTGTTATCTGAGCATGCTCATGTGCGCACAGAGCGTCTTCAGCATTGGCCGAAAAATCTGTTTGAGTCCCCGCAGCTCCATGTCTTGTGGCTGTTACACAGTTGCATCACATGCGGGAGACATGGAGCCGCGGGGACTCAAACAGATTTTTCAACCAATGCTGAAGACGCTCTGTGCGCACATGAGCATGCTGAGATAACACCTCATCTGAGCACGTTCACTCCTCCCTAGCATCAGCTTCAGTCATCGCTCTGGTCACAGCCGAAGCTGCAGTCACCTCTCTGGTCACAGCCGAAGCTGCAATCACCGCTCCGGTCACAGCCGAAGCTGCAATCACCTCTCCGGTCACAGCCGAAGCTGCAGTCACCGTTCTGGTCACAGCCGAAGCTGCAGTCACCGCTCCGGTCACAGCCGAAGCTGCAGTCACCGCTCTGGTCACAGCTGAAGCTGCAGTCACCGCTCTGGTCACAGCTGAAGCTGCAGTCACCGCTCTGGTCACAGCTGAAGCTGCAGTCACCTCTCTGGTCACAGCCGAAGCTGCAGTCACCTCTCTGGTCACAGCCGAAGCTGCAGTCACCTCTCTGGTCACAGCCGAACCTGCAGTCACCGCTCTGGTCACAGCCGAAACTGCAGTCACCTCTCTGGTCACAGCCGAAGCTGCAGTCACCTCTCCGGTCACAGCCGAAGCTGCAGTCACCTCTGTGGTCACAGCCGAAGCTGCAGTCACTTCCCTGCAAGGACAGAGCGGCAGCCCCGGCTGTGACCGCAGGGTGTGATCGCTGCTCTGCTGGCACCGCTCACGTCACCAGGACTCACCGTCGTCACCTTCCCGACCTTCACCTCTGTCACTGCGGAGAAAAGATACAAGAGTCACCGGGGAGCAGTAATCATCACAGCCCCATCCGGCCACGGTACCATGTGACGAGGAGAGGCCGCCTCCACTGTGTCCCGCAGACCTCTCCGCCCTGCGTCCCCCGCGATCTCTCTCTGTCCCGCACTCACACCACGCTCCCTCTATCTCTCTGTCCCGCACCCCCGCTCCCTCTATCTCTCTGTCCCGCACCCCCGCTCCCTCTATCTCTCTGTCCCGCACCCCCGCTCCCTCTATCTCTCTGTCCCGCACCCCCGCTCCCTCTATCTCTCTGTCCCGCACCCCCGCTCCCTCTATCTCTCTGTCCCGCACCCCCGCTCCCTCTATCTCTCTGTCCCGCACCCCCGCTCCCTCTATCTCTCTGTCCCGCACCCCCGCTCCCTCTATCTCTCTGTCCCGCACCCCCGCTCCCTCTATCTCTCTGTCCCGCACCCCCGCTCCCTCTATCTCTCTGTCCCGCACCCCCGCTCCCTCTATCTCTCTGTCCCGCACCCCCGCTCCCTCTATCTCTCTGTCCCGCACCCCCGCTCCCTCTATCTCTCTGTCCCGCACCCCCGCTCCCTCTATCTCTCTGTCCCGCACCCCCGCTCCCTCTATCTCTCTGTCCCGCACTCACGCTCCCTCTATCTCTCTGTCCCGCACTCACGCTCCCTCTATCTCTCCCCGCACTCACACTCCCTCTATCTCTCTGTCCCGCACTCCCGCTCCCTCTATCTCTCTGTCCCGCACTCACGCTCCCGCTATCTCTCTATCCCGCACTCACGCTCCCTCTATCTCTCTGTCCCGCACCCCCGCTCCCTCTATCTCTCTGTCCCGCACCCCCGCTCCCTCTATCTCTCTGTCCCGCACTCACGCTCCCTCTATCTCTCTGTCCCGCACCCCCGCTCCCTCTATCTCTCTGTCCCGCACTCACGCTCCCTCTATCTCTCTGTCCCGCACTCCCGCTCCCTCTATCCCGCACTCACGCTCCCTCTATCTCTCTGTCCCGCACCCCCGCTCCCTCTATCTCTCTGTCCCGCACTCCCGCTATCTCTCTGTCCCGCACCCCCGCTCCCTCTATCTCTCTGTCCCGCACTCACGCTCCCTCTATCTCTCCCCGCACTCACACTCCCTCTATCTCTGTCCCGCACTCCCGCTCCCTCTATCTCTCTGTCCCGCACTCACGCTCCCGCTATCTCTCTATCCCGCACTCACGCTCCCTCTATCTCTCTGTCCCGCACCCCCGCTCCCTCTATCTCTCTGTCCCGCACCCCCGCTCCCTCTATCTCTCTGTCCCGCACCCCCGCTCCCTCTATCTCTCTGTCCCGCACCCCCGCTCCCTCTATCTCTCTGTCCCGCACCCCCGCTCCCTCTATCTCTCTGTCCCGCACTCACGCTCCCTCTATCTCTCTGTCCCGCACTCCCGCTCCCTCTATCCCGCACTCACGCTCCCTCTATCTCTCTGTCCCGCACTCACGCTCCCTCTATCCCACACTCACGATCCCCCTATCTCTCTGTCCCGCACTCACGCTCCATCTCTCTGTCCCGCACTCACGCTCCCTCTATCTCTCTGTCCCGCACTCCCGCTCCCTCTATCTCTGTCCCGCACTCCCGCTCCCTCTATATCTCTGTCCCGCACTCCCGCTCCCTCTATCTCTCTGTCCCGCACCCCCGCTCCCTCTATCTCTCTGTCCCGCACTCCCGCTCCCTCTATCTCTCTGTCCCGCACTCACGCTCCCTCTATCTCTCTGTCCCGCACTCACGCTCCCGCTATCTCTCTGTCCCGCACTCCCGCTCCCTCTATCTCTCTGTCCCGCACTCCCGCTCCCTCTATCTCTCTGTCCCGCACTCCCGCTCCCTCTATCTCTCCCCGCACTCACACTCCCGCAGTCCTCTCCTCTGCGCCCCCGGCGCCGCTGTCCCCCATTGCGGGGGTCTCAGGATTCCCGGTGCTCGGAGCAGCCGCCGGGAGATAGAGGACAGGAGCGCACACGGAGCCGCCATGTTTCTCCGCCCTCGCAGTGACTTCCGCTTCCGGTCCCTTGTCAGAGCAGCGGCCGCCATGTTGGTTGTGGGCAGAGAGATCATGGAACACCGCAGGACGATGCTCCCAGAAGAGAACAGATTGCCGGGCGGATTGTGCGGAGAATGTCTGCTGTCCTGACCCAACATGAAGGGGCATACAGGAAAGGAAGAAGTAAACAATGTGTACTAATGTCCTGCAGGGGAATGAAGTGCTGGGAGAGATGTGCTGCAGAGGACTGAAGTGCTGGGGGAGATGTGCTGCAGAGGAATGAAGTGCTGGGAGAGATGTGCTGCAGAGGAATGAAGTGCTGGGGGAGATGTGCTGCAGGGGACTGAAGTGCTGGGGGAGATGTGCTGCAGGGGACTGAAGTGCTGGGGGAGATGTGCTGCAGAGGAATGAAGTGCTGGGGGAGATGTGCTGCAGGGGAATGAAGTGCTGGGAGAGATGTGCTGCAGAGGAATGAAGTGCTGGGGGAGATGTGCTGCAGAGGAATGAAGTGCTGGGAGAGATGTGCTGCAGAGGAATGAAGTGCTGGGGGAGATGTGCTGCAGAGGAATGAAGTGCTGGGAGAGATGTGCTGCAGAGGAATGAAGTGCTGGGAGAGATGTGCTGCAGAGGTATTAAGTGCTGGGGGAGATGTGCTGTAGGGGAATGAAGTGCTGGGAGAGATGTGCTGCAGAGGAATGAAGTGCTAGGGGAGATGTGCTGCAGAGGAATGAAGTGCTGGGAGAGATGTGCTGCAGAGGTATTAAGTGCTGGGGGAGATGTGCTGCAGGGGAATGAAGTGCTGGGAGAGATGTGCTGCAGAGGAATGAAGTGCTAGGGGAGATGTGCTGCAGAGGAATGAAGTGCTGGGAGAGATGTGCTGCAGAGGTATTAAGTGCTGGGGGAGATGTGCTGCAGGGGAATGAAGTGCTGGGAGAGATGTGCTGCAGAGGAATGAAGTGCTAGGGGAGATGTGCTGCAGAGGAATGAAGTGCTGGGAGAGATGTGCTGCAGAGGTATTAAGTGCTGGGGGAGATGTGCTGCAGGGGAATGAAGTGCTGGGAGAGATGTGCTGCAGAGGAATGAAGTGCTGGGAGAGATGTGCTGCAGAGGGTAGAAGTGCTGGGAGAGATGTGCTGCAGGGGATAGAAGTGCTGGGAGAGATGTGCTGCAGAGGATAGAAGTGCTGGGGGAGATGTGCTGCAGAGGATAGAATTGCTGGGGGAGATGTGCTGCAGAGGAATGAAGTGCTGGGAGAGATGTGCTGCAGAGGATAGAAGTGCTGGGGGAGATGTGCTGCAGAGGATAGAATTGCTGGGGGAGATGTGCTGCAGAGGATAGAATTGCTGGGGGAGATGTGCTGCAGAGGAATGAAGTGCTGGGAGAGATGTGCTGCAGGGGATAGAAGTGCTGGGAGAGATGAGGAAAAGCGCTGAGAAAGATGTGCTGCAGGGAGAGTTGAGCTGCAGGGGAAGGATGTGCTGCAGAGGAAAGAACTGCAGGGGAAAGAACTGTGGAGAGAGTTGTGCTGCAGAGGCAAGAAGTGCTTCAGGGGAAAGAAGTGCTGCAGGGAGAGATGTTTTGCAGGGAAAAGAAGTGCTGCGGGGTCATAGGACACTGATGATGACTTTTCTCATCTACAGCTCGTCTCTGCTGACTTCCGTCTTCTCCGGTCTTCTGCAGCACATCCCCACACAACGCCCTTAGAGATAGCAGCGTGATTAGAATGCTCCTGACTAAATATCCGCCCTGCTCTGATCCCCTGAATAAATAACTGCCCCTCACTATATTCCCTGCATAAAATATGACCCCCACACTGTCCCTCTTATGGTACATGCTCACTACACTGCCCTCTCCTCTTCATACTGGGCCCCCTCTTCACTCTGTCCTCTCACACTGTGTCCCCCCTATAGGCCCCAGTCTCTATATTATGCCCCCTCATCACACTCCCCCTCCTTGGCATACTGTCCCCCCCATGCTATGCCCCCACTACTCAATCTCTGTTCTGTGCCCACTCACTTTTCTCCTCTCAAACCCCTGTTCACCATATAGTCTCCACCTATATTTAGCCCCTCACTATACTGCCTGCTCACACATCCCCCCAACTCCCCATACTGTGTACACATTCCATCACCCTCACTCCCCATACTGTGTCCTGTGTCCACATACATTTTTTCCCTTTGCTCTTCATACTGTGTCTGCACCCATCTGCCCACTCACCATACTGTCTGCACCCATCCGCCCACTCACCATACTGTACACCCATCCGCCCACTCACCATACTGTGTCTGCACTCATCCGCCCACTCACCATACTGTGTCTGCACCCATCCGCCCACTCACCATACTGTGGCTGCACGTATTTGCCCACTCACCATACTGTATCTGCACCTATCTGCCCACTCACCATACTGTGTCTGCACCCATCCGCCCCCTCACCATACTTTGTCTGCACGTATCTGCCCACTCACCATACTGTATCTGCACCTATCTGCCCACTCACCATACTGTGTCTGCACCCATCCGCCCCCTCACCATACTTTGTCTGCACGTATCTGCCCACTCACCATACTGTATCTGCACGTATCTGCCCACTCACCATACTGTATCTGCACCCATCCGCCCACTCACCATACTGTGTCTGTACGTATCTGCCCACTCACCATACTGTATCTGCACCCATCCGCCCACTCACCATACTGTGTCTGCACCCATCCGCCCCCTCACCATACTTTGTCTGCACGTATCTGCCCACTCACCATACTGTATCTGCACGTATCTGCCCACTCACCATACTGTATCTGCACCCATCCGCCCACTCACCATACTGTGTCTGCACCCATCCGCCCACTCACCATACTGTGGCTGCACGTATCTGCCCACTCACCATACTGTATCTGCACGTATCTGCCCACTCACCATACTGTATCTGCACCCATCCGCCCACTCACCATACTGTGTCTGTACGTATCTGCCCACTCACCATACTGTATCTGCACCTATCTGCCCACTCACCATACTGTGTCTGCACCCATCCGCCCCCTCACCATACTTTGTCTGCACGTATCTGCCCACTCACCATACTGTATCTGCACGTATCTGCCCACTCACCATACTGTATCTGCACCCATCCGCCCACTCACCATACTGTGTCTGCACCCATCCGCCCCCTCACCATACTTTGTCTGCACGTATCTGCCCACTCACCATACTGTATCTGCACCTATCTGCCCACTCACCATACTGTGTCTGCACCCATCCGCCCCCTCACCATACTTTGTCTGCACGTATCTGCCCACTCACCATACTGTATCTGCACGTATCTGCCCACTCACCATACTGTATCTGCACCCATCCGCCCACTCACCATACTGTGTCTGTACGTATCTGCCCACTCACCATACTGTGTCTGCACCCATCCGCCCACTCACCATACTGTGTCTGCACCCATCCCCCCATACTGTTTCCTCATACATGCCCTCCATCAACCCCTTGCTCCTCATTTTGTATCTTCAGATTTCTCCAGCTGTCCATATTGTGCCTGCACCTGTACCTTCCTTGCTCCCCAAACTGTGTCCTCAAATCTTCCCCATCCCATTACACTAAATCTCCCCCACATTAACTATCCCCATCCCCACACTAAATCCCGCTTCATGCACTTAATCTTCGGTGTCTTCAGCTCCACTGACACTTAGCACCAGTGTGCGCCTCTGCAGCGCCGACGAGTGGCATCAGCAGCACATGACCTGATCACATGACCTGATCACTCTGCTGGCGTCGCTGTGACCTGGCGGTCAGAGCTTTAATTGTACTTATGTCCGTAAGATGCGAGTACAATTGATCTCTTGGGAGCCGGTGCTGCAGCTTCTGTGTTCTGGGTATCAGCTTGACAGCCGGCTCAGAGAACTGCCAGTTCGGGGGGTGGGCATATTGCAACCGCCGGGAGAGACACATCAGACCACCGCATTAGGCAGCCTGAATATGCCCTCCTGCCCCCTGTGCCCAGGTACATGCCCCGGCTGTCCCCTCCAGATACGCCTCTGACCTCAGCAGCATGTTTTACCATATTGTGGAGGGGGCAGAATGGTGCCTGAATGCTCTGCTGGTGGCGAGCTCTACATGCTGGACATCAGGCATCTTGGAGCTGGGAGTTATTTCCATGTTGGCAACAGATGAAACTTTTCTCCAGCAATAAACTAAGCAGCGGTGCAGGCTGGAGTAGACTAGGACTGCGGCGTCCTTCAGCAGATGAAGATACATCACCTCCCCGTGTGGGAGACGCAGGCCGGCCACAATCAGAGCTAGCCACAAGTTCTCCTTGTAGTTATGGTGGACCGTCCATATCTGCCCCGTCATAGTCATCATCATCCTCATACACTGCTTTCTGGACTCTTTCTCCGCTCCCTCCGTAGCGGTGTCAGTGATCCATATGACGAAGAACATGCATTCAGTCGTCTGTCTGGTGGAAACTCAACCCCACATGTCCACGTTCATCACAGTCGCTGCGGCACCACCTGGATTGTACTGCGTTTTGTAAAATGACTTGCTTTCAGTCATAATATCTTGTAGAAAGTGCTGCAAGTCGCACTCCACATACGACAGTAGCCGCCACAGCCGGTGACATCCCATCTCTGTCATGGACCATTGGGTCAATGGATGGAACTCCAGCGATCCACCATTGCTGCACTTATGCACCTCTTCACCGGACGTCTCCTGGTCTCCAAGAGCTACTGGGCCGAACATTGTGTGGTGTGCCTCATCGGACTGTTCCTCGTCAGCTACAGCTGGGCAACTTAGTGACAATGCCCCAAACATAATGGCGGCCGTGTGTTTGGGCAAAGTAACGTTCTCGCTGCACGGCACGTGTCCTTAATTTCATCGTGCACAGAAGGTGAAAACATTTCTAAACACAAATTCATAACCGTCCGTTATTACAGTTTTCAGTGATTTTTGTGTTTCAGCTGGTGTGAAAATCACCTGCTAGAACCCTGCACAGGATCAGGAACATCAAAAGTGACCGGTCCCTGAGAGAACTTGTGGCCCCTGAATGTAAATAAAATGCGGGATCAATCAGAAGTGGCGGGGACCAGAGGCCATAAAATTCCAATTATTCTCCTGGTCTTACAGGAAGCAAAACAAAGGATAATTTTTGGATGCCACCGATCACCATCCGTTTATTTGTTGAGGCCGATTGGACATCACTAAGGCTGAGATTGTATTAAGAAGCCTCTAAAGGTGTTGGATAATTCCGCAAAGACCTCAGCATTCTGTGTTATCAGAGACTCCAATATTTGAGATTCACTGTGCACCAAATTTATTAGAAAAATTCTGTGAAACTGGCGAACTCGTATTAGAAAAGATTTAATCATCTCGAGTTTTCTGTTTGCATGTCTTTTGGCCGCTCGGTTTATTACCTTATTTTTGCATGTCTTTTGGCCGCTCGGTTTATTACCTTATTTTTGCATGTCTTTTGGCCGCTCGGTTTATTACCTTATTTTTGCATGTCTTTTGGCCGCTCGGTTTATTACCTTATTTTTGCATGTCTTTTGGCCGCTCGGTTTATTACGTTACATCCTATTTTCAGAGAATATAATAAATGCTTCTATTTTTTGGACATCGATCAGATCTTTGAACTGTAAAGAGAAAATCCATCATCGTCTTATTCTTTCTTCTCTTAGAAAACGGCGGCTGTGGAGGAATTCAGCGCTCGCCGGGTGGTCTCGCCTCATCCTATTTATGAAAAATATCTTCATATCGCTTAAAAATAAACCAAGAAAAAGCGTGGATGCCAGGAAAGCGAAGATAGTGGCGCCAAACCCACCCAGCCGCTGCTATAAATTACATCTGATGAAAGCTAGCATGTTTTCTAACCATATGAACTGCAGTAAAGTGATGCTGCATCATGACAAGAATGGCAGAGTCGCTCTGATAATGCCGACCGTCATAGTGCCCGTATCTTCTATAATGCTCTGTGAGCTAAGGAGCCTACACTGCAGCCTAGAGATTTGAGGATCGATCCTCGGAGGTTAAATTTCCTGCACATTTTCCCACAAATTTGAAAACTTTGTGACTGGACCAGAGAGAATCAGCCCCCAAAATAGCGCAGGCTTCTCCATAAATGCCCTGAAGCATCACATGTTCAAGCACATCCACTCAGGGGGGACTATCACAGGCAGAATTAAAGATGGAGGCTGGTAAGAGGTCAGAGCACACAGCTCATCCCACAATCTAGTTGTGATGTTCTACGTCAGTGCTCAAGCATATAGAAAAAGTCTCAGTTTGTGAAGAATAATCCAAAAATTCAAGAGACATACGCGGAAGTGCTGACTACACAGGTCCAGTGTGATGTATCGGAAGGTGCTGGCTCTGTATAATCATTCAGTGTGATATATAGTCACTCACTCTGAATTATAGGTAAGTGCTGGAGCTGTATAGTCAGTGTGATGTATAGGAAGTGTGGAGACATGGCAGGTCGGTGGGTGCCCCGGTCCGCTAGCTGAAACTGCATGGACCAGGGATTGCTACTCAGACAACACAGGGTGAGGGTAAAACAGTGTGGCAATGCTTTATTGAACCACCAACACACAATATCGTATTGGATGTTCCCCACAAATACCCAAAAATGTGCAAATTGCAGAGTCTCACCCTTTTGCTGGGTCGCCGGGATTAGAGCTGCTTCCAGGGCCAAATACCCACCCCTGTGGCATGCAGAAAGTGAAGATAACGACAAGCTTAGGAAGATGACAGTGAATTCAGGTACAAGGCCAGTTGACCGGAGGGTCGCATCCTGGCTTCTCAGAGCATCTCCATGGAGCCAGGTGACTGGCGGGTCCCAATCCTGGCTTTCTCCAAACGTATTCATAGATTCACCATGGTCAATGGAGCAGAACTGTATTCTTCCAGCCGGACCGAGGTCTCCTAAGCTGGCATCCTGTTGAATGACTGTCTGGATGCCTTGGCTGAATCTCTGTCTCTCTATACACAGTTTACACATACACTACTTCCAACAGGTGGCGCTATAGAGTTTAAGTCCTCTTTTTCTCAGAAGAGGCAATTTGCATATTTAATTTCCCAGAGGAGCATTGCACGGCGAATAAGCCTCCTTACCTTGACAAGCCAGCTGGTATGTTACTCTCCATAAGGAGAAACGTTACCCCTTAGACCCCAGTCCAGAGTCTCTCACCTAGCCAAATCAGTTCTCATGCTTCGCACTGACGAGGGCCAACAGCCCGAAACACCGTGTCTGCAAATTGAGATACTGATTTGGCTTTTATCCGAAGTCATATTGCACGACTCGTTAAAGGGTTGATTGTGACCTGTAGGATCGCTACTTCCAACAGGTGGCGCTATAAAGGTCAAGTCCTCTTTTTCTCAGAAGAGGCAATTTGCATATCTCTATACACAGACATATCGCCTCTTTTTATAATTAACAAATGTCCTTTAGTATTTAAAGGTAATGTGAATAAGATCAACTTGCCACACAGGAGGTTGGTGCACAAATGAGAATGCCGGGTCTGGGGGAAAATGTGTGTAAATGGGTTAGTAACTGGCTTAGTGATAGAAAGCAGAGGGTGGTTATAAATGGTATAGTCTCTAACTGGGTCGCTGTGACCAGTGGGGTACCGCAGGGGTCGGTGTTGGGACCTGGTCTCTTCAACATATTTACTAACGATCTGGCAGAAGGTTTACACAGTAAAATATTGATATTTTCAGATGATAGAAAACTATGTAAAGCAGTCAATACTAGAGAAGTTAGTATTCTGCTACAGATGGATCTGGATAAGTTGGAAACTTGGGCCGAAAGGTTGCAATTGTGGATCCTAGTTAATGATAAACTTACCTGGAGCAGCCAGTGCCAGGCAGCAGCTGCCAAGGCAAACAGGATCATGGGGTGCATTAAAAGAGGTCTGGATACACATGATGAGAGCATTATACTGCCTCTGTACAAATCCCTAGTTAGACCGCACATGGAGTACTGTGTACAGTTTTGGGCACCGGTGCTCAAGAAGGACATAATAGAACTAGAGTGAGTACAAAGGAGGGCAACAAAATTAGTAAAGGGGATGGGAGAACTACAATACCCAAATAGATTAGCGAAATTAGGATTATTTAGTCTAGAAAAAAGACCGAGGGGCGATCTAATAACCATGTATAAGTATATAAGGGGACAATACAAATATCTCGCTGAGGATCTGTTTATACCAAGGAAGGTGACGGGCACAAGGGGGCATTCTCTGCGTCTGGAGGAGAGAAGGTTTCTCCACCAACATAGAAGAGGATTCTTTACTGTTAGGGCAGTGAGAATCTGAAATTGCTTGCCTGAGGAGGTGGTGATGGCGAACTCAGTCGAGGGGTTCAAGAGAGGCCTGGATGTCTTCCTGGAGCAGAACAATATTGTATCATACAATTATTAGGTTCTGTAGAAGGACGTAGATCTGGGGATTTATTATGATGGAATATAGGAATATAGGCTGAACTGGATGGACAAATGTCTTTTTCCGCCTTGCTAACTATGTTACTATGTAACTTGCATTGTTTGATTATGTAATCTACAGCTCTGGCAAAAATTAAGACACCACTGCAGATTGTTCAGTTTGTCTGATTGTTCTCTCTATAGGTATATTTTTGAGTAAAATATAAATTGTTCTTTTATTCTATAAACTACTGACAACATGTCTCCAAGCAATACATTTTGTATTTATTTTCTGAAAATGAGAAATGGTCAAAATAACAAAAAACAATGCATTGCTTGCAGACCCCAAATAATGCAAAAAAAAACAAACAAGTTCATAATCATTTAGAAACATCAATACTAATGTTTTACCTCAGGAAGAGTTCAGAAATCAATATTTTGTGGAATAACCATGATGTTTAATCCCAGCTTTCCTGCGTCTTGGCAGCTTTCCACCAGTCTCTCACACTGCTCCTGGGTGACCTTCTGCCGCTCCTGGTACAATAATGTCAGCCGTTCTTCTGTGTTTGATGGCTTGTGACTATCCATCTTCCATCTTGATTACATTCCAGAGGTTTTCAGTGGGGTTCAGGTCTGGAGATTGGGCGGCCATGACAGGGATTTGATGTGGTCCTTCATCCACACCCTGATTGACCTAGCTGTGTGGCATGGTGCATTGTCCTGCTGGAAAAACCAGTCCTCAGAGTTGGGGAACATGGCCTGAGCAGAAGGAATCATCTGTTTTTCCAGGACAACTTTGTATGCGGCTTGATTCATACGTCCTTCGCAAAGAACAACCTGCCCAATTCCAGCCTTACTGAAGCTTCCCCAGATCAACACCTGGTCGTCTAATGGTTAGACGGAGACCTGGAGAGGCGTACAAGCCACAGAGTCTGGCACCCACTGTGAAATTCGGTGGAGGATCGGTGATGATCTGACTGTTTTATGTCTCTGTCAGCAGTGGAGTCCTCCTGGGTTTCCTGCCATAGCGTTTCATTCAAATGTCGATGGATAGCTCACACTGACACTAATGAACCCTGAGCCTGCAGGACAGCTTGAATTTCTTTGGAACTTGATTGGGGCTTCTTATCCACCATCCGGACTGTCCTGTGTCGCAACCTTGCATCAATTTTTCTCTGCCGTCTACGTTCAGGGAGATTAGCTACAGAACTATGGGTTGTATACTTCTTGATTATGCTCCCCACCGTGGACAAAGGAACATCAAGATCTCTCGAGATTGACTTGTAATCTTGAGATTGTTGATGTTTTTTTTTAACAATTTTGGTTCTCGAATCCTCAGGCAGTTTTTGTCTTCTCTTTCTATTCTCCAGGCTTAGTTTGGGACATACAGACCCACAATATAAAGACTGAATCAACTTCTCCCCTTTTTATCTGGTTTCAGGTGTGATTTTCATATTGCCCACACCTGTTGCTTGTCCCAGTTGAGTTTGAACAAGCATCACATGGTTGAAACATAGCTGTGTATCCACAATTTTGGAAAGGTACCAACAATTTTGTCCAGCCCATTTTTGTTTTGTTTTGTTTTTTTGTAAAATTATGTGCGTTTTGCCTTTTTTTTTTTTTTCATTTTATTGGTGTTGTTCCAATACACACTAAGGAAATAAATGTGTATAACGAAACATGTAATTTCATTATTTTCTAGGAGAAATACTTAATTTTCTGGAATAATTTCAAGGGCGCCAACATGTTCATCCATGACTGTATATAGGGAAGTGCTGGACCTGTAAAGTCAGTGTGATATATAGGGAAGTGCTATAACTGTATAGTCATTTATAGGGAAGTGCTGGATCTGTATGGTTACTCTGTGATATATAGGGAAATGCACTTACTGTGTAGTCACTCTTTGACATACCAGGAAGTGCTGTACCTCTATAGTCACTCAGAGTGATATAGGGAAGTGGTGGACCTGTATAGTAACTCAGTGTGATATATATATAGGGAAGTGATGTAGCTGCATAGTCATTCAGTTTTACATGTAGGGAAGTGCGGGATCTGCATAGTCACTCTGATATATAGGAAAGTGCTGGATCTGTATAGTCAATTGGTGTGATTTATAGGAAGTGCTGGATCTGTATACTTGTTTTGTGATATATACGGAAGTGCTGTACAGCTGTAGTCAGTGATATAGAGGAAAGTACTGTAGCTGTATAGTCAGTGTCTTATGTAGGGAGGTGCTGTAGCTATATATGAATAAGTACTGTAGCTACAGTATATAGTCATTCAGTGTCATATATAGGGAAGTTCTGCAGCTCTATAGTTACTCAGTGTGATATATTGGGTTGATGCTAGACCTGAATAGTCATTCTGTTATATATAGGGAAGTTCTGTAGCTATATAGTCACTCAGATATATATATATATATATATATATATATATATATATATATATATATATATATATATATATACACAGTGAAGGAAATAAGTATTTGATCCTTTGCTGATTGTGTAAGTTTGCCCACTGAAAAAGACACAAACAGTCTATAATTTTAAGTGTAGGTTAATTTTAACTTTGAGAGAATATCAAAAATAAAATCCAGTAAATCACATTGTATAAATTATATAAATGTATTTGCATTTTGCAGTGAGAAATATACAGGACAGGAGAAGTGGTACTGTGATCGATCATGCGCACTGCGGCGCCATTCACATGTGGCTCTTTAAATAACGCCTTTAAGAGGAGTGTTGAGGGGTACAGTAAAGTATAGTGAAATCCACTGACCAGGTGTGGGGTGAGTGTTATAGTATATGGGCTGGTGGAGTTTGTGTGTCAGGGCTGCTCTTTTGTCCCAGTCCGACCCTGTGAACCTGTATAGTAACTCTATGATTTACAGGGACATTCTGCAGCTATATAGACACTCAATGTGATATATATGGAGGTGCTGTACCTGTATAGTCACAATATTGAAGTGCTGTAGCTGTATAGTCACCCAGTGTGATGTATAGGGAGGTGTTGTAGCTGTAAAGTCACTCTGTGATATATAGGTAAGTTTTATAGCTATATAGTCACTCAGTGTGACAGATATGGAGGTGCTGGACCTGTATAGTCACTCTGATATATAGGACTGTGCGTAATAACATATACGGCACCTTAATAACAGCATTTTCTTATTCTTCACAGTCGGTAAACAAGGATGGCAGTATTGAACCCCTTAGTGGTCTTAGTGCAAGTAAAACAAAGTCTTGAATCCAAGGCTTGTTTTTCAATGAAAGCTTGCTTCCTGCATTGCAAGACAAACAAGACATTTTTTACTTCCTAAAGAAATAATAATAATTTTATTTATATAGCGCCAACATATTCCGCAGCGCTTTATAAATTATAGAGGGGACTTGTACAGACAATAGACAGTACAGCATAACAAAATCACAGTTCAAAACAGATACAAGAGGAGTGAGGGCCCTGCTGATCGCAAGCTACAATCTATAGGAAAAAGGGAGACACGAGAGGTGGATGGTAACAATTGCTTTCATTGGTTGGACCAGCCATACTGTAAGGATCGGGTGTTCATGTAAAGCTGCATGTACCAGTTATCAGCCTAAGTATGTAACAGTACAGACACAGAGGGCTATTAACTGCATGAAGTGTATGAGAACATGCTGTGAGGAACCTAATTATGTTTTTTTTCTTTTTGAACGAGCCACACAGGGATAGTTAGGTTAATGCATTGAGGCAGTAGGCCAGTCTGAACAAATGCGGTTTTAGGCCACGCTTAAAACTGTGGGGATTGGGGATTAATCCTATTAACCTGGGTAGTGCATTCCAAAGAATTGGCGAAGCACATGAAAAGTATTGGAGACGGGAGTGGGAGGTTCTGATTATTGAGGATGCTAACCTGAGGTCATTAGCAGAACGGAGAGCACGGGTAGGGTGGTAGACTGAGACCAGAGAGGAGATGTAGGATGGTGCTGAGCCATGGAGGGCTTTGTGGATGAGGGTAGTAGTTTTGTACTGGATTCTGGAGTGGATGGGTAGCCAGTGTAATGACTGGCACAAGGTAGAGGCATCGGTGTAACGGTTGGTGAGGAATATGATCCTGGCTGCAGCATTCAGGACAGATTGGAGCGGGGAGAGTTTGGTAAGAGGGAGGCCGATTAGTAGAGAGTTACAATAGTCCAGACGAGAATGAATGAGTGAAACAGTAAGAGTTTTTGCAGAGTCGAAAGTAAGAAAAGGGCGAATTCTAGAAATGTTTTTGAGATGCAGATAAGAAGAGCGAGCCAGTGATCGGATGTGGGGGGTGAATGAAAGCTCGGAATCAAGGATGACCCCAAGGCAGCGGGCATGTTGCTTGGGAGTAATGGTGGAACCACACACGGAGATGGCAATGTCAGGCAAAGGTAGGTTAGTAGAGGGAGAGAACACGAGGAGTTCAGTTTTTGACAGGTTCAGTTTCTGACAGGGAGGACATGATGTTGGAGACAGCGGTAAGACAATCACTGGTGTATTGTAATAATGCAGGCGTGATATCAGGAGCAGAAGTGTATAATTGGGTGTCATCAGCATAGAGATGGTACTGGAACCCAAATCTACTGATTGTTTGTCCAATAGGGGCAGTATACAAAGAGAAGAGGAGGGGGCCTAGGACTGATCCTTGAGGAACCCAAACAGTAAGGGGAAGGTGAGAGGAGGAGGAACCAGCAAAACATACAGTGAAGGAGCGGTCAGAGAGATAGGAGGAGAATCAGGAGAGAACGGTGTCCTCGAGGCCGATGGAGCGGAGCATAGTGAGGAGGAGCTGATGATCCACAGTGTCGAATGCTGCAGAGAGATCCAGGAGAATTAGCATGGAGTAGTGACCATTAGATTTAGCTGTTAGTAGGTCATTAGAGACTTTAGTGAGGGCAGTTTCAGTAGAGTGTAAAGAGCGGAAACCAGATTGAAGAGGGTCGAGAAGAGAGTGATCTGAGATAGCGGGTAAGACGGGAGTGAACCAGGCGTTTGAGGAGTTTAAAGATGAAGGGAAGATTAGAGACAGGTCTATAATTAGCGGCACAGTTTTGGTCGAGGGATGTTTTTTCTAAGTAATGGATGTATGATGGCATGCTTAAATGAGGAGGGAAAGATACCGGAAGACAGAGAAAGGTTGAATATTTTTGTTAGGTAAGAGGTGACAGCCGGGGAAAGGGACTGGAGGAGATGTGATGGAATGGGGTCACTGGTGCAAGTGGTCGGGCGAGAAGATGCAAGGAACCTGATTACTACTTCTGTAACTGGTTCAAAGTCAGAGAGTGAGCGAGATGCAGTGGGGGAGGGAGGACAGTGCCTGGTATGAAGAGATTGGGAGATAATTTCCTGTCGAATGTGGTCAATTTTTTCTTTGAAGTAATTGGCCAGATCGTCAGCGCGGAGATCCGTGGTTGGGGCCTGCACTCTTGGGTTGAGTAGGGACTGGAAAGTGCCAAAGAGACGTTTAGGGTTATTGGACAGCGAGGTGATGAGGGTGTTGAAATAGGTTTGTTTGGAGAGGTGAAGGGCAGAGTTGTATGTTTTAAGCATAAACTTATAATGGATGAAATCTTGGGGTAGATTAGATTTTCTTCACAGTCATTCGGCGCACCTGGAGCACTGCTGCAAGAAACGTGTTTGCAGCGTGTGCCACGGTTGTCGCCGTCTGTGCCGAGTTGTTCTGTGTATAGGAGGTGCAGCTTCCTCCAGGGCACTTTGCAGGGTTTCATTGTAATGCTTCAGTGCAGAAGCAGGACATGAGATGGAGGAGATTGGGGCCAATGAGGACTGCAAGTTCTTCATAAGTTTCTGTCTCTGTCTCTTAATCCAGAAATGTATACACAACTGTCTACCTCGAAAGATTTGAGCATTGTAAACAAATGTTTGTTTTTTGCACACTTTGTTGTTGCAGTAGTCCAATATTAGACCCAAACACACCACCGGAATATAGTGCCTGTTGCAGGTGTGTTGTGAATTTGGATTCTGGGCTCCCCCGGTGGCCGCTTGTGGAATTGGACTTGTCATCCTCTTTCCTGTTTCACCTGATTCCATCAGTAGTGGGTGTCGCTATTTAAGCTCATTTCTCTGGTGGTTTCTTGCCGGTCAACAATGTTATCTGATGCCTCTCAGTGCTTGTTCCTGCTTCTAGACAACTACTGATAAGTTGGACTTTTGTCCATGTTTTGTTTTGCCCATTTGTTCCAGTTCGCAGCTGAAGTTTTGTTACTGTGTCTGGAAAGCTCTCGTCGATCAGGGATTGCTACTCTGGCGTTATGAGTTAATGCCAGAGTTTAAGGTAATCTCTGGATGGTGTTTTGTTAGTATTTTTCTGCTGACCATGAAAGTATACTATCTGTCTTCTGCTATCTAGTAAGCGGACCTCAAATTTGCTAAGACTATTTTCCTGCTGCGTTTGTTGTTTCATCTGAACTCACCGTCATTATATGTGGGGGGCTACTGTCTTCTTTGGAATATTTCTCTAGAGGTGAGCCAGGTCTTATATTTCCCTCTGCTAGCTATTTAGGTCTTAGGCCAGAGCTGGGCATCTAGCGATAAATAGGAAATGCTACCTGGCTATTTCTAGTTGCGCGGCAGGCTTAGTTCATGGTCAGTATAGTTCCATCTTCCGAGAGCTTGTCCCTCTATAGGCTTGCTATGATCTCTGTCTGCAGAGATCATGACAGTTTGACCGGCCAATAAAGTGTTAAAGACCCAGGTTGAGAAAGGAGAGTTATAAGAAGTCTGCTGGAATTTTTTTTTTTTTCCTCCAGTCTGCCTTGCTGCAGTCTTTTTTCTCTCTCTCCTCCTAATCTCTGTATGCTCTGTGTGCACCTGACAATAATGGATCTCCAGAGTGTAACTGCGGGTTTGAATAATCTCATCACGAAAGTACAAAATTTACAAGATTTTGTGGTACATGCTCCGGTATCTGAGCCGAGAATTCCTTTGCCGGAGTTCTTCACAGGGAATAGAGCTAGCTTCCAGAATTTCCGAAATAATTGTAAGCTTTATTTGTCCCTGAAGTCTCGTTCAGCTGGAGACCCTGCTCAGCAGGTTAGGATTGTGATTTCCTTGCTCAGGGGTGACCCTCAAGATTGGGCCTTCTCATTGCCAGCAGGGGATCCTGCGTTACGCGATGTGGATGCGTTTTTTCTGGCCTTGGGCTTGCTTTATGAGGAACCTCATTTGGAACTTCAGGCAGAAAAAACTTTGATGGCACTATCTCAGGGGCAAGACGAAGCTGAAGTTTTCTGCCAAAAATTCCGTAAATGGTCTGTGCTTACTCAGTGGAATGAGTGCGCCTTGGCGGCAACTTTCAGAGAAGGTCTCTCTGATGCCGTTAAGGATGTTATGGTGGGGTTCCCTTTGCCTGCAGGTCTGAATGAGTCCATGACAATGGCTATTCAGATTGATAGGCGTCTGCGGGAGCGCAAACCGATGCACCATCTGGCGGTGTCTATGGAAAAGACGCCAGAAAGTATGCAGTGTGATAGAATTCTGTCCAGGAGCGAGCGACAGAATTTTAGACGGAAGAATGGATTGTGTTTCTATTGTGGGGATTCTACTCATGTTATTTCGGCATGCTCTAGGCGTACAAAGAAGCTTGATAAGTCTGTTTCCATTGGCACCATTCAGTCTAAGTTTATTTTGTCTGTAACCCTGATTTGCTCTTTGTCATCCATTGCCACGGACGCCTATGTTGACTCTGGCGCCGCTCTGAGTCTTATGGATTGGTCCTTTGCCAATCGTTGTGGTTTTGATTTAGAGCCTTTGGAGACTCTTATTCCTCTGAAGGGGATTGACTCCACCCCATTGGCTAATAATAAACCACAATACTGGACACAAGTAACCATGCGTATCAATCCGGATCACCAGGAGATTATTCGTTTCCTGGTGCTGTATAATTTACATGACGATTTGGTACTGGGATTGCCATGGTTGCAGTCTCACAACCCAGTCTTGGACTGGAGAGCTATGCTGTAGAGGCCTTTCAGGAGCTTAAGCGCCGTTTTGCCTCTGCCCCTGTGTTGCGTCAGCCTGATGTGAATCTGCCTTTTCAGGTTGAGGTTGACGCTTCGGAGATCGGAGCTGGGGCAGTGTTGTCGCAGAAAGGTTCCGACTGCTCCGTCATTAGGCCTTGTGCCTTCTTTTCTCGCAAATTTTCGCCCGCAGAGCGGAATTATGATGTTGGGAATCGGGAGCTTTTGGCCATGAAGTGGGCGTTTGAGGAGTGGCGCCATTGGCTCGAGGGGGCTAGGCATCAGGTGGTGGTATTGACTGACCACAAAAATTTGATTTATCTTGAGACTGCCAGACGCCTGAATCCTAGACAGGCGCGCTGGTCTTTATTTTTTTCTCGCTTTAATTTTGTGGTGTCATACCTACCGGGTTCTAAGAATGTTAAGGCAGATGCCCTTTCTAGGAGTTTTGACCCGGACTCTCCTGGTAATTCTGAACCCACAGGTATCCTTAGGGAGGGAGTAATTTTGTCGGCCGTTTCTCCTGATCTGCGGCGGTCCTTGCAAGAGTTTCAGGCGGATAGACCGGATCGTTGTCCGCCTGATAGACTGTTTGTTCCGGATGATTGGACCAGCAGAGTCATCTCTGAGGTACATTCTTCTGCATTGGCAGGTCATCCCGGAATTTTTGGTACCAGGGATTTGGTGGCAAGATCCTTCTGGTGGCCTTCTCTGTCACGAGATGTGCGAGTCTTTGTGCAGTCATGTGACGTTTGTGCTCGGGCCAAGTCTTGTAGTTCTCGGGCTAGCGGACTGCTGTTGCCCTTGCCTATTCCTAAGAGGCCTTGGACACACATCTCGATGGATTTTTTTTCAGATCTGCCTGTTTCCCAGAAGATGTCTGTCATCTGGGTGGTCTGTGACCGTTTCTCTAAAATGGTCCATTTGGTTCCTCTGCCCAAGTTGCCTTCTTCTTCTGAGTTGGTTCCTCTGTTTTTTCAGAATGTTGTCCGATTGCACGGTATTCCTGAGAATATTGTTTCTGACAGAGGTACCCAATTTGTGTCTAGATTTTGGCGGGCATTCTGTGCTAGGATGGGCATAGATTTGTCTTTTTCATCTGCTTTTCACCCTCAGACTAATGGCCAGACCGAGCGGACTAATCAGACCCTTGAGACATATCTGAGGTGTTTTGTCTCTGCTGACCAGGATGATTGGGTTGCTTTTTTGCCATTGGCAGAGTTCGCCCTCAATAATCGGGCCAGTTCTTCCACCTTGGTGTCCCCGTTTTTCTGTAATTCGGGGTTTCACCCTCGATTTTCCTCCGGTCAGGTGGAATCCTCGGATTGTCCTGGAGTGGATGCGGTGGTGGAGAGATTGCATCACATCTGGGGGCAGGTTATGGACAATTTGAAGTTGTCCCAGGAGAAGACTCAGCGTTTTGCCAACCGTCATCGTCGTGTTGGTTCTCGGCTTTGTGTTGGAGATTTAGTGTGGTTGTCTTCTCGTTTTGTCCCTATGAGGGTCTCTTCTCTTAAGTTTAAACCTCGGTTCATCGGCCCTTATAGAATATTGGAGATTCTTAATCCTGTTTCTTTCCGTTTGGACCTCCCTGCGTCCTTTTCCATTCATAACGTTTTTCATCGGTCGTTATTGCGCAGGTATGAGGTACCTGTTGTACCTTCTGTTGAGCCTCCTGCTCCGGTGTTGGTTGAGGGTGAGTTGGAGTACGTTGTGGAGAAAATTTTGGACTCTCGTGTTTCCAGACGGAAACTCCAGTATCTGGTCAACTGGAAGGGTTACGGCCAGGAGGATAATTCTTGGGTCAATGCATCTGATGTTCATGCTTCTGATCTTGTTCGTGCCTTCCATAGGGCTCATCCTGGTCGCCCTGGTGGATCTGGTGAGGGTTCGGTGCCCCCTCCTTGAGGGGGGGGTACTGTTGTGAATTTGGATTCTGGGCTCCCCCGGTGGCCGCTTGTGGAATTGGACTTGTCATCCTCTTTCCTGTTTCACCTGATTCCATCAGTAGTGGGTGTCGCTATTTAAGCTCATTTCTCTGGTGGTTTCTTGCCGGTCAACAATGTTATCTGATGCCTCTCAGTGCTTGTTCCTGCTTCTAGACAACTACTGATAAGTTGGACTTTTGTCCATGTTTTGTTTTGCCCATTTGTTCCAGTTCGCAGCTGAAGTTTTGTTACTGTGTCTGGAAAGCTCTCGTCGATCAGGGATTGCTACTCTGGCGTTATGAGTTAATGCCAGAGTTTAAGGTAATCTCTGGATGGTGTTTTGTTAGTATTTTTCTGCTGACCATGAAAGTATACTATCTGTCTTCTGCTATCTAGTAAGCGGACCTCAAATTTGCTAAGACTATTTTCCTGCTGCGTTTGTTGTTTCATCTGAACTCACCGTCATTATATGTGGGGGGCTACTGTCTTCTTTGGAATATTTCTCTAGAGGTGAGCCAGGTCTTATATTTCCCTCTGCTAGCTATTTAGGTCTTAGGCCAGAGCTGGGCATCTAGCGATAAATAGGAAATGCTACCTGGCTATTTCTAGTTGCGCGGCAGGCTTAGTTCATGGTCAGTATAGTTCCATCTTCCGAGAGCTTGTCCCTCTATAGGCTTGCTATGATCTCTGTCTGCAGAGATCATGACACAGGTGTTTCCCTTTTTTTAAGCAAATTTTCCTATATTTTCTTGACCTGTCCTATTTTGATAAGGCATGTGGTAGTGATTTTTTTAAATCTTTTACAGAAAAGCCACATTTTAAATTGTGAATACCGGTTTAATAGTCCAGGCTATCACTCATACAGTGTACAGCCCAAGAACATGCTGCAGACTGTTGACACATTTTTGTTTTAAGTTGTTAACCTACTTTCAGCTACTTCACAACATAGCATTGCAGGGTTCCATAACTTACATTGCATTGACGATGTAAATAGGCAACATTATATATATATTAAAAAAGGTTAAGATTTTTCAACAGTTTGATTAGTCAAATTTAAGACCTGTAGGCGCCACAATAATAATGTTGGCTGTTACCGTAAATTACTTTCGGTGCGTGTCCCTACTTTCTTAGGGTTAAGCCTTTTTTTTAAGGGTGGAGAATTTAAAACAAAACAAATCTCTGTGCCTTAAAATAAATTGGAAAAAAAATGCTTCATGTTTTACTTTCTACCTATTTGACTACTCCATTTTGGCATCGGTGCACCACACTCTATTCTGCCGTCTGGTGCAGCATTTTTAGCCTGTGTTCCTACCTCCTGACATTAGTTTTTATATGCTCCTTTTGGGCCAGGGAGAATTCATGTGTTTTAACCCAAAATGTGCAATTATTACAGTAAGTTGAGACCTTTAACTGCGCAGGTCTGTTTTTCAACACCCGCAGGCTAGTGCTGAATTATCCTTTTTATCAGCTGGAGTCAGTGTTCTGCTCGGTCCTCCTCCTCTGCCGCCATAACACTGATGTGCATCAGAACCTCCAATGTGTCACTGACACCTGTTTCTGTTCTGCCACATAGTGTCCTAACCATAACACCCCGCGGGATAAAGAACATATTACACCTGAAAACCTTTATCTCCAGTTGACTTATTGGATGAGATGAACAGTCAGCCTTTGTTCTGAGATGAGACTATCCAGGAATATAGTGTGTGGACAGATGCCCGAACCAAGGTAGCAGACTGTTCCTGGCACAAGGTATATGTGGCCGACAGTTCGTGATCGATCACAGTCTTTTTTATTAAGCATATCTCTAAAAAACAATGCATTTTACAACTTGGGTCCCTTTATCAAGTGAAAGATCAGGACAGATTTAAAAAGGGACAGATATATTACTGATAAAGGGGCTCCTGAGCCCTGAAACGCGTTGTGTTTTGGAGATAGTTGATGGTGTATGATCATCAACAGTCTGACATGAAGATGAGGGGGTGAGGGGATCAGAGGTGAGGAGTATTGGCCTAGAGCATACAAGGTGCTGGCTCTGTGGTCATCTATCAGGTTCTGCTGGTGGAGGAGGCTCTACAGTGCCTGAAACGTCTGGTCGCAAAACTGGCGAGTCATGTGTATGGGCTTCTCGTGTCTGGGGCTCCTTTAGAATGGTTCTTTGGCACTCTGCAGGAAAATAAACCATGAATGTTGAGGAACTGCAGCTCAGCACATGAAATGACATCAGCTACTAATTTGGCAAAGTCCAGCCGGCCAGCAATCGAAGCAAGCCTCAAATTGTCCTCCTGGCCATTCTCACTACATTCATCTTCCTGTCAGCCTAGCCGCACCCTCAGATAGCACCTGTTTTCATTGACGATTGTGAGTTGAGGAAACATACGTACGCTCCCAGTCATCTGCTGGTTTGCCATCTAAACTCGCACTTTGCCAAGTTGATGGTGGTGCAGTCGCGGCCTTACCGTAGTGTGGACTCTACCTCCTTCCGACACATGCATTCGGCCTCACTGGAAGATACCAAGCCATCATTATTTCTTATGTGACAAAGCACGTCCTCCTAGCTTTGCAAAAACAAAACAGTCTGCCAGATCACCACCTGGCTCACAACCTGCTGAAATACAACACCGTTTATGTTGGAGCATCTGTACAAGCACTGTAAAGCAGTGACAGAATACATCATGCAGCAAGAAAACTGGAGTGTGGGTTACTTTGAGATCCAACATATGCAGCTAAGGAGGGATGCAGCTCTCCTCCTGAAGCCCTTAAAAGAGGCATCAACATTTAATGGTTGGGAAACATGTGAAATCAGAAAAATCAAACCATCAGTTTTCACTTGCTGAGCATCGCTGTGTATTTTTAGGGAACCTCAATGTGTATGTTACCTGCTGCAAGATCTGAGGAGTAGGAGCAGCAGAAGATGGATGTGAAGAGTAAAGGGTTAGGGGATGAGGATGACAAGGTGAAAATGATGATGCCATGTCACGATATTGTATGAAATATTATTATTATTATTATTCATTTTTATAGCGCCATTTATTCCATGGCGCTTTACATGTGAAATACGGGGCAAATATAGACAAATACATTAGACATGAGCAAAAAAAAAAAACAAGGCACACTGGTACATAAGGAGGGAGGACCCTGCCCGCGAGGGCTCACAATCTGCAGGGGATGGGTGATGATACACTAGGAGAGGGCAGAGCTGGTTGTGCGGCGGTTCAGTAGGTTCAGGATCACTGCAGGCTGTAGGCTTGTCGGAAGAGGTGAGTCTTCAGGTTCTTTTTGAAAGTTTCTATGGTAGGCGAGAGTCTGATGTGCTGGGGTAGAGAGTTCCAGAGTATGGGGGAAACACGGGAGAAGTCTTGGATGCGGTTTTGGGAAGAAGAGATGAGAGGGGAGTAGAGAAGGAGGTCTTGAGAGGATCGGAGGTTGCGTGTTGGTAGGTACCGGTTGATCATGTCACAGATGTATGGAGGAGATAGGTTGTGGATGGCTTTGTAGGTCATTGTGAGGGTTTTGAACTGGAGTCTCTGGGCAATAGGAAGCCAGTGAAGGGCTTGGCATAGGAGAGGCTGGGGAATAGCGGGGAGACAGGTATATTAGTCGAGCAGCAGAGTGTAGGATGGATTGGAGTGGTGCCAGAGTGCTAGAGGGGAGTCCAGAGAGTAGGAGGTTGCAGTAGTCGAGGCGGGAGATGATAAGGGCATGCACTAGTGTTTTTGTGGTGTCACGGTCAAGGAATGCGCGGATCCGGGAAATGTTTTTGAGTTTGAGGCGGCAGGAGGAGGCAAGGGCTTGGATATGTGGCTTGAAAGAGAGGGCAGAGTCGAGGATCACCCCGAGGCACCGGGCGTGTGGGACTGGGGAAAGTGAGCAGCCATTGACAATGATGGATAGGTCTGGTGGAGGGGTAGAGTGAGATGGGGGAAAGATGATGAATTCTGTTTTGTCCATGTTCAGTTGTAGAAAGCGAGCAGAAAAGAAGGCTGAAATAGCAGACAGACAGTGCGGGATTTTGGTAAGTAAGGAGGTGAGGTCAGGTCCGGATAGGTAGATCTGCGTGTCATCAGCATAGAGATCGTACTGCATACCGTGGGATTCTATGAGCTGTCCCAGACCGAAGGTGTAGATGGAGAAGAGTAGGGGTCCTAGAACAGAGCCTTGAGGAACACCGACTGACAAGGGGTGAGGTGAGGAGGTGGTGTGGCGGAGGGAGACACTGAATGTCCGATCTGTCAGATATGATGAGATCCAGGAAAGGGCCAAGTCTGTGATGCCAAGAGATGAGAGGATTTGTAGCAGAAGGGAGTGGTCCACAGTGTCAAAGGCAGAAGACAGGTCCAGGAGAAGGAGGACAGAATAGTGTCGCTTGTTCCTGGCAGTTAGTAGGTCATTGGTGACTTTAGTTAGGGCAGTTTCAGTTGAGTGATGGGAACGGAAGCCAGATTGTAATCGATCAAAGAGGGAGCAGGAGGAGAGGTGAGAGGACAGTTCAAGATGGATGTGTTGCTCCAGCAATTTGGAGGCATAAGGAAGAAGAGATATCGGGCGATAGCTAGACACAGAGGATGGGTCGAGGGAGGGCTTTTTGAGGATGGGTGTGATCTTGGCATGTTTGAAGGATGAGGGGAAGACACCTGTTGTGAGTGAGAGGTTGAAGAGGTGCGTTAGGGTTGGGATGAAGACCGTGGAAAGGTTAGGGATGAGGTGAGATGGGAGCGGGTCGAGCGTGCAGGTGGTGAGGTGTGATCTCGACAGGAGGGTGGAGAGCTGATCTTCTGTCATGGTGGAGAAGCTGGTTTTGGAGGAGCAGGGGTGAGCAGCTAAGAGGGGCAGTGGGCGCTGTGGGCCAAAGCTTTCTCTGATCGTATCGATCTTCTGTTTAAAGAAAGAGGCAAAGTCTTCAGCAGAAATGAGAGGGGAGGGAGGGGGTGCAGGGGGACGGATGTTGTGTATCCGCTTTTTGGGCTCCCCTGGTGGTTGCTGGTGGTACTGGTGACTTGTTTGCACTTTGCTTCTTTTGTTCACCTGCTTCCATCAGTGTTTGGGAGTTTCCTATTTAGCCTTGCTCTGCAGTCATTTCCTTGCCGGTCATCATTGTAACCAGAGCCTTCGGTTGCATGTTCCTGCTACTAGTCTGCTGATCAGCTAAGTGGACTTCGTCCTTTTGTTTTGTACCTTTTGTCCAGTTTGCAGTTTTTGTAATTCTCTGTAGCTGGAAGCTCTTGCGGGCTGAAATTGCCACTCCTGTGTCATGAGTTGACACAGGAGTCTTAAAGTAATTTCAGGATGGTTTTTGAAAGGGTTTTCAGTTGACCGTGAAGTCCTCTTTTGTATCCTTCTGCTATCTAGTAAGTGGACCTCTCTTTGCTAAATCTACTTTCATACTGTGTATGTCTTTTCCTCTTAATTCACCGTTATTACATGTGGGGGGCTGCTATCATCTTTTGGGGTATTTCCCTAGAGGTAAGCCAGGTCTGTTTCTTCCTCTACCAGGCGTAGTTAGTCCCCCGGCTGGCGCATGGCATATAGGAAGCCGTAGGTATGCTCCCTGGCTACTGTTAGTTGTGTGGTAGATTTAGCTCACGGTCAACTCGAGTTTCCATCACCCGAGAGCTCGTTCGTTACTTATATGTTTCTTACGTTCCCTTGCCATTGGGAACCATGACAGTATGACCGGCCTGTGTTAAACTTATTGGCAGAAGAAAGGAGAGAAAAAAGAAGTCTGTAAATTTTTTTTATTTTTTTTTCCCCTTTTTCCTCTATGCTTGCTCCATAGTTGGATCTGTTGTATTTCAGCTTTAATTACAGCCTTTGCCTTTCTCTCCTTATAATCCTTGAATGGCTCTGAGCTCACCTGTTTAAAGATGGATCCTCAGAGTTTGGCTGCAGGTTTAAATATCTTGCTACGAAGGTTCAAAATTTACAAGATTTTGTTATACATGCTCCTATTTCTGAACCTAAAATCCCTACACCAGAGGTGTTTTCCGGAGATAGATCTCGGTTTTTGAATTTCAAATATAATTGTAAATTATTCCTTTCTCTCAGACCTCACTCCTCAGGAGATCCTGTCCAGCAGGTTAAGATTGTAATCTCTTTGCTGCGAGGTGACCCTCAAAATTGGGCATTTTCATTGGCACCAGGGGATTATGCGTTGCTCAATGTGGATGCGTTTTTCCTGGCTTTAGGGTTGCTTTATGAGGAACCTAATTTGGAGATTCAAGCTGAAAAAGCTTTGATAGCCCTATCTCAAGGGCAAGATGAAGCGGAGATATACTGCCAAAAATTTCGTAGGTGGTCTGTGCTTACTCAGTGGAATGAGTGCGCCTTAGCGGCAAATTTCAGAGAGGGCCTTTCTGATGCCGTTAAAGATGTTATGGTCGGGTTCCCTGCGCCTACAGGTCTGAATGAGTCCATGACAATGGCAATTCAGATTGATCGGCGTTTGCGGGAGCGCAAACCCGTGCACCATTTGGCGGTATCTTCTGAAGAGACGCCAGAGAAAATGCAATGTGACAGAGTTATGTCCAGAAGCGAGCGGCAGAATTATAGGCGTAAAAATGGGTTATGCTTCTATTGTGGTGATTCTGCTCATGTTATATCGGCATGCTCTAAGCGTACTAGGAAGGTTGACAAGTCCATTTCAATTGGCACTTTACAGTCCAAATTTATTTTGTCTGTAACCTTGATTTGCTCATTATCAGTTATTACCGTGGATGCCTATGTGGACTCTGGCGCCGCTCTGAGTCTTATGGACTGGTCCTTTGCCAGGCACTGTGGGTTTGATTTAGAGCCTCTGGAAGTCCCTATACCTCTGAAGGGTATTGATTCTACACCTTTGGCTTGTAATAAACCACAGTTCTGGACGCGACTATGCGTATGACTCCAGACCATCAGGAGGTGATTCGCTTCCTTGTGTTGTACAATTTACATGATGTTTTGGTGCTTGGATTACCATGGTTACAGTCTCATAACCCAGTCCTTGACTGGAAGGCTATGTCTGTGTTAAGCTGGGGATGTCGGGGGGCTCATGGGGACACTCCTATGGTGTCCATTTCGTCATCTATTCCATCTGAGATTCCGGCATTTTTGTCTGATTATCGTGATATTTTTGAAGAGCCTAAGATTGGTTCACTCCCTCCTCACAGGGATTGTGATTGCGCCATAGATCTGATTCCTGGCAGTAAATTTCCAAAGGGTCGTTCTGTACCTGAACATGCTGCTATGCGCGAGTATATTAAGGAGTCCCTGGAAAAGGGACATATTCGTCCTTCTTCATCACCTTTAGGAGCCGTTTTTTTCTTTGTCTCTAAAAAGGATGGCTCTCTGAGGCCTTGTATTGATTATCGTCTCCTGAATAAAATTACAGTCAAATATCAGTATCCGTTGCCTTTGCTGACTGATTTGTTTGCTCGCATAAGGGGGGCTAAGTGGTTCTCTAAGATTGATCTTCGTGGGGCGTATAATTTGGTGCGAATTAAGCAGGGGGATGAGTGGAAGACCGCATTTAATACGCCTGAGGGCCATTTTGAGTATTTGGTAATGCCTTTCGGCCTTTCTAATGCACCTTCTGTCTTTCAGTCCTTAATGCATGATATTTTCCGTGAATATTTGGATAAATTTATGATTGTGTACTTGGATGATATTTTGATTTTTTCTGATGACTGGGAGTCTCATGTTCAGCAGGTCAGGAGGGTTTTTCAGGTTTTGCGGGAGAATTCTTTGTGTGTAAAGGGTCCAAAGTGTGTTTTTGGGGTTCAAAAAATTTCATTTTTGGGGTATATTTTTTCCCCTTCTTCTATTGAGATGGACCCTTTCAAGGTTCGGGCTATTTACGACTGGACGCAGCCTACTTCTCTGAAGAGTCTCCAGAAATTCTTGGGCTTTGCTAATTTTTATCGTCGATTTATAGCTGGTTTTTCTGGCGTTGCTAAACCTCTGACGGATTTGACTAAAAAGGGTGCTGATGTTGCCAATTGGTCCCCTGCTGCCGTGGAGGCCTTTCGGGAGCTTAAGCGCCGCTTTTTGTCTGCCCCTGTGTTGCGCCAGCCTGATGTTTCTCTTCCCTTTCAGGTTGAGGTCGATGCTTCCGAGATCGGAGCGGGGGCGGTTTTGTCGCAGAAAAGTTCCGACTGCTCAGTGATGAGACCTTGTGCGTTCTTTTCGCGAAAATTTTCGGCCGCCGAGCGAAACTATGATGTTGGTAATCGGGAGCTTTTGGCCATGAAGTGGGCATTTGAGGAGTGGCGTCATTGGCTTGAGGGTGCCAGACATCAGGTGGTAGTTTTGACTGATCACAAGAATTTAATTTATTTGGAGTCTGCCAGGCGCCTGAATCCTAGACAGGCACGTTGGTCGTTGTTCTTTTCCCGGTTTAATTTTGTGGTCTCGTACTTACCGGGTTCTAGGAATGTGAAAGCAGATGCTCTTTCTAGGAGTTTTGAGCCTGACTCTCCTGGGAATTCTGAACCTGCTGGTGTCCTTAAGGATGGAGTGGTTTTGTCTGCTGTCTCTCCAGATTTGCGACGTGCTTTGCAAGAATTTCAGGCGGATAGACCTGATCGTTGTCCGTCTGGTAGACTGTTTGTTCCTGACGAGTGGACCACTAGAGTCATCTCGGAAGTTCATTCTTCTACTCTGGCAGGTCATCCGGGAATTTTTGGCACCAGAGATTTGGTGGCTAGATCCTTCTGGTGGCCTTCCCTGTCTCGAGATGTGCGTGTTTTTGTGCAGTCTTGCGATGTGTGTGCTCGGGCCAAGCCTTGTTGTTCTAGGGCTAGTGGGTTGTTGTTGCCCTTGCCTATTCCGAAGAGGCCTTGGACGCACATCTCTATGGACTTTATCTCGGATCTCCCTGTTTCTCAGAAGATGTCTGTCATCTGGGTGGTGTGTGACCGTTTTTCTAAAATGGTTCATTTGGTGCCATTGCCTAAGTTGCCTTCCTCATCTGAGTTGGTCCCTCTGTTTTTTCAAAATGTGGTTCGCTTGCATGGTATTCCGGAAAACATCGTTTCTGACAGGGGTACCCAGTTCGTGTCTAGATTTTGGCGGGCAGTCTGTGCCAGGTTGGGCATTGATTTGTCCTTTTCGTCTGCATTCCATCCTCAGACCAATGGCCAGACGGAGCGAACTAATCAGACTTTGGAGACTTATTTGAGGTGTTTTGTGTCTGCGGATCAGGATGATTGGGTTGCCTTTCTGCCGTTGGCGGAGTTTGCTCTTAATAATCGGGCTAGTTCTGCCACTTTGGTTTCTCCTTTCTTTTGCAATTCAGGGTTTCATCCTCGTTTTTCATCTGGTCAGGTTGAATCTTCGGATTGTCCTGGAGTGGATGCGGTGGTGGATCGGTTACATCGGATTTGGGGACAAGTGGTGGATAATTTGGAATTGTCCCAGGAGAGGACTCAGCAGTTTGCTAACCGTCGTCGTCGTGTTGGTCCCCACCTTTGCGTTGGGGACTTGGTGTGGTTGTCTTCCCGTTTTGTCCCTATGAGGGTTTCTTCTCCCAAATTTAAGCCTCGGTTCATCGGTCCTTATAGGATTTTGGAGATTCTTAACCCTGTTTCCTTTCGTTTGGACCTCCCGGCATCTTTCGCTATCCATAATGTGTTCCAGCGGTCGTTGTTGCGGAGATATGAGGTACCGGTGGTTCCTTCTACTGAACCTCCTGCTCCTGTGCTGGTGGAGGGTGAATTGGAGTACGTCGTAGAGAAGATCTTGGACTCCCGTATTTCCAGACGGAGACTTCAATATCTGGTTAAATGGAAAGGCTATGGTCAGGAAGATAATTCTTGGGTAACTGCCTCTGATGTTCATGCCTCGGATTTGGTTCGTGCCTTTCATAGAGCTCATCCAGATCGCCCTGGCGGTTCTTGTGAGGGTTCGGTGCCCCCTCCTTAAGGGGAGGGTACTGTTGTGTATCCGCTTTTTGGGCTCCCCTGGTGGTTGCTGGTGGTACTGGTGACTTGTTTGCACTTTGCTTCTTTTGTTCACCTGCTTCCATCAGTGTTTGGGAGTTTCCTATTTAGCCTTGCTCTCCAGTCATTTCCTTGCCGGTCATCATTGTAACCAGAGCCTTCGGTTGCATGTTCCTGCTACTACTCTGCTGATCAGCTAAGTGGACTTCGTCCTTTTGTTTTGTACCTTTTGTCCAGTTTGCAGTTTTTGTAATTCTCTGTAGCTGGAAGCTCTTGCGGGCTGAAATTGCCACTCCTGTGTCATGAGTTGACACAGGAGTCTTAAAGTAATTTCAGGATGGTTTTTGAAAGGGTTTTCAGTTGACCGTGAAGTCCTCTTTTGTATCCTTCTGCTATCTAGTAAGTGGACCTCTCTTTGCTAAATCTACTTTCATACTGTGTATGTCTTTTCCTCTTAATTCACCGTTATTACATGTGGGGGGCTGCTATCATCTTTTGGGGTATTTCCCTAGAGGTAAGCCAGGTCTGTTTCTTCCTCTACCAGGCGTAGTTAGTCCTCCGGCTGGCGCGTGGCATATAGGAAGCCGTAGGTATGCTCCCTGGCTACTGTTAGTTGTGTGGTAGATTTAGCTCACGGTCAACTCGAGTTTCCATCACCCGAGAGCTCGTTCATTACTTATATGTTTCTTACGTTCCCTTGCCATTGGGAACCATGACAGACGGAGTAGAGAATTGAAAGTGTTGAAAAGCTGTTTAGGGTTGTGAGACAGGGAGGATATGAGAGATGAGAAGTTTGTTTTGCGGCAGTGAGCGCGGACTTGAAGCTGGCGAGGGACTGCTTGTATGCGGTGAAGTGGTCAGCAGAGCGGGATCGCTTCCATCTTCGCTCAGCGATCCTGGAAGCCCGTCTCAGTTCTTTAGTCAGGCTGGTCAGCCAGGGCTGAATATCATATAAGTATATCATATAAGTTTAGTTTCTCTTGTTAGCCCAGGCTGTGGGCTAAAAAAAACCCTTCTTTTTCACTCAGGCAAGAGCTCGCCTTGTCAATGTATGTGGGGGAGTTTTATTGAAGAAAGGTATTTACGACTGGCATAGCTACAGTGGAAAAATTGTGCTAGCAGAAACTGGTCTGATCTCCCTTTTAATCCATGAGGGTCTTTGTTCTGTTTTAGTAAGATATTGGGCCAACCATTTAGGCTAAGAAAATAATAAATACGTATTGTTAATGTCCTTCGGCGGACCTATCAGCCACTCTAAACAAGTGCTTCTAACTCCATCAGGTAAAAAGTAGGGATTTCTCTGTAATTACGCATCACAAATAGGACATATTTGATCTCATTAGAATGCCAACGTTAATACGAGATGAATGCTGGGTTTGTTATGACTATGACATGTTCTGTAGCGGAGTTATAGGCATTAGACAAATTTAGGTTGAATTTATTTAAACTGAAGAGATAGGAGGGTCTGTGAAAACCAACCCTTTTTGTGATGTCACCGAGCTACACTTTATAAGTTTCTACCCTCACCCCAGCCTGGAGTCAGTCTGTCTGCTGGAGTCTGTGTGAGCCTGATCTTACTCCAGAACCCTGATGAATTGGGACATTTGGGAACTCCGCCCACTAGCCTGGTTGCCTGAAATGAACTGAGAACATGTGAGTGTTACCTTTTCTCATTTAACCCCTGTTATTTTTATAATTACCTTGTACATATTTGCAATTGTCTCATTTTGTAACATCCTTGTAATATTTTTCTATAAACACTGCCTAAACTTTATGGAGTATAATATTTAATACTAGTTCGTTCTTCCTGTTCTAAAACGTACCCTAAGTCTTCTGAAGGGAATTACGCTACTGTTTTGGGTTAGCTTCGGACCCGTTTAATCGAAGCTGGTGGCAGCAATACAGTGCACTGTGCCTTTGGGAGTCGTAGCAACGGCGACATTGATAATTATTGTTCCTGCCTGAGCAGGAGTAGTTAAATCGCCTCGCTGCAGCGTGCCCAATAGCCAGTACATAGCAGGCAGCCTTTCTGGCGACTAATTATCCTAGGTGCAGTACCTAATCTGACCTGAGGGTAAAGGGGGCGCCAGAGAGCTGCAGGTTTCAAGTGGAACTGTAAGCGGGATATACATAAATCCCTGCAGTTCGTGGTATATTGAAGAGCAGTGGGATAACTAAAATAAGCCCCTGCTGTAACTAAGAGGTCAATAGCCTTGTGTGTGTTTTTTTTATCACATTGTAGCAGTGGAGGGATACCTAAGATAAGCCCCCCTGCACATGTGATAGCCGTCTGTTGGCCTAAAGTCACCCCAATCCGTGACATATTGGTGGCAGAGGTGCGGAGTCGTGACATGCCAGCCATGTCAACCAACTGTCGCAGCTGCTGATGAAAATAAACCAAAGGATCCCTAGTATATCACCTATCGCTACTTAATTTACCAAAAATAAAAGCTATTGAACCTCTCCAAGCGGAGGATTGTGTGATCCATACACCTGTGCTCAGGACTGATTCATTATCTTAGAAAATACATTCTGCTTTTGTTTGCTACCTGCTGAATGTATTCTCTTGCAGCGCTGCCATCTGCTGGCCAGTATTTGTTTACCGCTCGCTCTAGTTCTTTCCAATTAAGTTGGTTCTTACTGGGCGTGGCTTCACCCTGCAGTTTATGGGTCACCTGCTCTAGACGGCCATTTTATAATTCGACTTGATGTGAGACAGGGACCACTTGTGCTGGGCTTGTGAAGATATCAGCTTCTGACCAGCAGCAGCCGACAGCAGCGGCTTCAGAGGAGGTACAGAGTCATACTGACAAGTATCACTTCTGGATCCGGGGTTAATAAACCAAGGCTTGACTTGTACCATCGCTGTGGTTCTACATCCGAGTCTGTGGACGCTGTGGTTCTACATCCGAGTCTGCGGACGCTGAGTCTGCGGACGCTGTAGTTCTACACCCGAGTATGCGGACGCTTTGGTTCTACATCTGAGTCTGCAAACACTGTGGTTCTACATCCGAATCTGCGAACACTGTGGTTCTATATCCGAGTCGGTGACGCTTTGGTTCTACATCCGAGTCTGCGAACGCTGTGGTTCTACATCCGAATCTGCAAACGCTGTGGTTCTACATCCGAGTCTGCGATCACTGTGGTTCTACATCCGAGTCTGTGGACGCTGTGGTTCTACATCCGAGTCTGCGGACGCTTTGGTTCTACATCCGAGTCTGCAGACGCTGTGGTTCTACATCCGAGTCTGCGGACGCTGTGGTTCTACATCCGAGTCTGTGGACACAGTGGTTCTACATCTGAGTCTGCGGACGCTGTGGTTCTGCATCCGAGTCTGCGGACGCTGTGGTTCTACATCCGAGTCTGCAAACGCTGTGGTTCTACATCCGAATCTGCAAACGCTGTGGTTCTACATCCGAGTCTGCGGACGCTGTGGTTCTACATCTGAGTCTGCGGACGCTGTGGTTCTACATCCGAGTCTGCGGACGCTGTGGTTCTACATCCGAGTCTGCAAACACTGTGGTTCTACATCCGAATCTGCAAATGCTGTGGTTCTACATCCAAGTCTGTGGACGCTGTGGTTCTACATCTGAGTCTGCGGACACTGTGGTTCTACATCCGAGTCTGCGGACGCTTTGGTTCTACATCCGAGTCTGCAGACGCTGTGGTTCTACATCCGAGTCTGCAGATGCTGTGGTCCTACATCCGAGTCTGCGGACGCTGTGGTTCTACATCCGAGTCTGCGGACACAGTGGTTCTACATCCGAGTCTGCGGACGCTGTGGTTCTACATCCGAGTCTGCGGACGCTGTGGTTCTACATCCAAGTCTGCAAACGCTGTGGTTCTACATCCGAATCTGCAAACGCTGTGGTTCTACATCCGAGTCTGCGGATGCTGTGGTTCTACATCCGAGTCTGCAGACGCTGTGGTTCTACATCCGAGTCTGCAGACGCTGTGGTTCTACATCTGAGTCTGCTGTGGTTCTACATCCGAGTCTGCGGACGCTGTGGTTCTACATCCGAGTCTGCAAACACTGTGGTTCTACATCCGAATCTGCAAATGCTGTGGTTCTACATCCGAGTCTGCGGACGCTGTGGTTCTACATCTGAGTCTGCGGACGCTGTGGTTCTACATCTGAGTCTGCGGACGCTGTGGTTATACATCCGAGTCTGCGGACGCTGTGGTTCTACATCCGAGTCTGCGGACGCTGTAGTTCTACATCCGAGCCTGCTGACGCTGTAGTTCTACATCCGAGTCTGCGGACGCTGTGGTTCTACATCCGAGTCTGTGGACGCTGTGGTTCTACACTGTGTTGCAAATTATTATGCAAATTGGATTTAAGTGTCATAAAGATTTAATTGTTTTGTTTTTCAAATAAATTCGTGGATGGTATTGTGTCTCAGGGCTCAATGAATCACTGAAATCAATCTTAAACACATGTGATAATTAGTTTTCAAGGTGATTCTAATTAAAGGAAAACTACTTAAAAATTATGTTCCACATTATTAAGCAGGTCACAGGTTTCAAGCAATATGAGAAATAAAAAGGATCTCTCTGCTGCTGAAAAGCATTAAATAGTGCAATGCCTTGGACAAGGTATGAAAAAATTAGATATTTCACGAAAACTTAAGAGTGATCATCATACTCTGATGAGATTTGTGACTGAAACAGAGCACAGAGTTCATGCAAATAAAGGCATAATGAGGAAGGTTTCTGCCAGACAAATTCATTGGATTAAGAGAGCAGCTGCCAAAATACCATTACAAAGCAGCAAACAGTTATTTGAAGCTGCTGGTGCGTCTGGAGTCCCTCGAACCTCAAGGTGTAGGATCATTCAAAGGCTTGCTGTGGTGTATATACCTACTATTCGGCCACTCCTAAACAGTGTTCACAAGCAGAAACGGTTGCAGTGGGCCCAGACATACATGAAGACTAATTTTCAAACAGTCTTGTTTACTGATGAGTGTCGAGCAACCGTGGACGGTCCAGATGGATGGAGTAGTGGATGGTTGGTGGATGGCCACCATGTCCCAACAAGGCTGCGACGTCAGCAAGGAGGTGGAGGAGTCATGTTTTGAGCTGGAATCATGAGGAACCAGCTGGTAGGGCACTTTAAGGTTCCTGAAGGTGTGAAAATGACCTCAGCAAAGTAAATAGAGTTTCTGACTGACAACTTTCTTCCATGGTCTAAAAAGCAGAACCGTGCCTTCAGGAGCAAAATCATCTTCATGCATGACAATGAATACCTCTGAGTAATTGGCTGCTATGGGCATAAGAGGAGATAAACTCATGGTGTGGCCACCATCTTCCCCTGACCTCAACCCTATAGAGAACCTTTGTAGTATCATCAAGTAAAAGATCTATGAGGGTGGGAGACAGTTCACATCAAAACAGCAGCTCTGGGAGGGAGAAATACAAGCAGAAACTCTCCATAAACTCACAAGTTCAATGGATGCAAGAATTGTGAAGGTGACATCAAAGAAGGCTCCTATGTTACATGTAACTTGGCCTGTTAGGATGTTTTGGAGTTAAATAGCTTTTTATTTAGTGAATGTGACCTCCTAATGCTGCAAATTCCACAAATGAGCATTTTCAGTTCTTTATATCGAATGTTTAGAAATTCTACTGTGCCTAATAATTTTGAACAGTGCATTGTGGGGTTTTATTCATTTTGGAGATTATACTGTTATCATTGGGAGGTTTCTTCAATAAAATTCGATGTATACTCTAATGGGTGATGACTTTTATTAGACTGTCATTTGCACCGACCATTTAGGAAAATCCGAGAAAAATGTAATTTGCATAATAATTTGGAACATAGTGTACATCCGAGTCTGCGCTCCTCCTGTTTGCTCCTCATCTTGGATACGGATGTAGGAACATGTCACAGCCCCTTATCAGTCAGGTACACCTCCATCGCTTTATGTGGAGACAGAACATTTACTTAACAGCAATAGTCACTATACGACATCCGGTGTCTGGTGCCTGTAAGGCCGTGTTCACACGGTGCAGAAATATTGTGTTTTCTCGTGGCATGCGATTAGGGATCAGCTGACGCCGCACAGTCTGAAGAAGGTGGAGGGAGATGAGTGAGAGCCTGAGGTGAAGATATGCACTGCGCATGTCCATGAATCCCAGGCCCGCAGTATCAATAAATCAGAAGACACTGTGGGGCGGGATCTCGGGCAGCGCGGCCGCACAGGCTGAGTCAGCCTGACATCAAATGATGTCAGAAGACGGGCAGCACTAACTGCGCATGCCCAAGAGATAACATAACAGCGCAGGCTCTGGGACAGATTCAAACAACGCTGAGGAGGCGGCGCACGGCACCAAGGGTGTATGAATGATGGCTGTGCTGTGTCTGATTAGGAAGGAAAGTCCCGCCTCCCTGGCAATTTCATGGTATGAGGGGGCACATTTTATAAGTGTTTATTTCAGCGTGTGCAAGGAGCATAACTAAAAGAGCCACCTTGTCCAAATGCAGCATTAGTGCTGCACAAGGTGGCTCTTTTAGTTACAAACGCCTGGGGGGGGGGGGGTGACAGGTTCCCTGTAAGGTTGTTGGTTTGAAGCCCTAGTAGAATCACAGAAAAAAAATTACATTTTTGTAGATACTTATTACTTTTACTACTTTTAAAGGAACAAAAAATCTTTTTCTTGACTTCAGTATACAGGGAACATAGAAATACATTGTTATACACAATGTATCTCATGGACATGTGGGGTTTAACTCTGCCCTGTCCTTCAAACCACACATCCAAGTTCTTTGCACCTCCTGTCGCCTCCAGCTCAAAAATATCTCCAGAATCCGTCCTTTCCTCAACTGTCGATCTACTAAAATTCTTGTGCATGCCCTCATCATCTCCCGCCTCAACTACTGCAACATCCTTTTCTGTGGCCTCCCTGCTAACACCCTTGCACCCCTCCAGTCCATCCTTATCTCTGCTGCCCGACTAATCCATCTCTTTCCTCGCTACTCCTCTGCTTCCCCTGTCATGGTTCTCAACACACAGAGAACATAGTTGAGCATACAAAAAGGACTAGCTCTTGGAAGATGGGAACTCGAGCTGACCGTGAGCTAAACCTATCACAACAACTGAAAGTGGCCGGGTAGCGTGCCTACGTTTTATCCCTAGACGCCCAGCGCCAGCCGGAGAACTGACTGACCCTAGCAGAGGAAAATACAGACCTGGCTCACCTCTAGAGAAATTTTCCCCAAAAGGCGGACAGTAGCCCCCACAAATATTGACGGTGATATCAGAGGAAATTGACATACGAAGTATGAAAATAGGTTTAGCAAAATTGAGGTCCGCTTACTAGATAGAAGGAAGACAGAAAAGGGGACTTCACGGCCAGCTGAAAACCCTATTCAAAATTCCATCCTGAAATTACTTTAGAACTCTAATATCAACTCATGACACCAGAGTGGCAATTTCAGTTCACAAGAGCTTCCAGTCTCAGAAATATTCAAACACAGAGAACTGGAACAAAAATGCAAACAAACTTAGGACAAAAATCCAACTTAGCTGAAAGTAGTCTAGGAGCAGGAACATGCAACAGAAATGCTTCTGGTAACATTGTTGGCCGGCATAGAAATGACTGAGGAGCAAGGCTAAATAGAAACTCCCACATCCTGATGGAAACAGGTGAACAGAGGAGATGACAAACCCACGTTCAGTACCACCAGTGACCACCGGGGGAGCCCAGAAACCAAATTCACAACAGTACCCCCCCTCAAGGAGGGGGCACCGAACCCTCACCAGAACCACCAGGGCGATCAGGATGAGCCCTATGAAAGGCACGGACCAAATCGGAGGCATGAACATCAGAGGCTGTCACCCAAGAATTATCCTCCTGACCGTAGCCCTTCCACTTGACCAAATACAGAAGTCTCCGTCTGGAAACACGGGAGTCCAAGATCTTCTCCACAACGTACTCCAACTCACCCTCAACCAACACCGGAGCAGGAGGCTCAACGGAAGGCACAACAGGCACCTCATACCTGCGCAACAATGACCGATGGAAGACATTATGAATAGAAAAAGATGCAGGGAGGTCCAAACGAAAGGACACAGGGTTAAGAATCTCCAATATCTTGTACGGGCCGATGAACCGAGGCTTAAACTTAGGAGAAGAAACCTTCATAGGGACAAACCGAGAAGATAACCACACCAAATCCCCAACACAAAGACGAGGACCAACACGACGACGGCGGTTGGCAAAATGCTGAGTCTTCTCCTGGGACAACTTCAAATTGTCCACCACCTGCCCCCAAATCTGATGCAATCTCTCCACCACAGCATCCACTCCAGGACAATCCGAAGGCTCCACCTGACCGGAAGAGAAACGAGGATGAAACCCCGAATTACAGAAGAAAGGAGAAACCAAAGTGGCAGAACTAGCCCGATTATTGAGGGCAAACTCCGCCAAGGGCAAGAAGGCAACCCAATCATCCTGATCCGCAGAGACAAAACACCTCAAATAAGTCTCCAAGGTCTGATTAGTTCGCTCGGTCTGGCCATTAGTCTGAGGATGGAAAGCAGACGAAAAAGACAAATCAATGCCCATCCTAGCACAGAACGCTCGCCAAAATCTAGACACGAATTGGGTCCCCCTGTCAGAAACGATATTCTCCGGAATACCATGCAAGCGAACCACATTTTGAAAAAACAGAGGAACCAACTCGGATGAGGAAGGCAACTTAGGCAAGGGAACCAAATGGACCATCTTAGAGAAACGGTCACACACCACCCAGATGACAGACATCTTCTGAGAAACAGGGAGATCAGAAATAAAATCCATCGAGATGTGAGTCCAAGGCCTCTTCGGAATAGGCAAGGGCAACAACAATCCACTAGCCCGAGAACAACAAGGCTTGGCCCGAGCACAAACATCACAAGACTGCACAAAACCTCGCACATCTCGTGACAGGGAAGGCCACCAGAAGGACCTAGCCACCAACTCCCTGGTACCAAAGATTCCAGGATGCCCTGCCAACGCAGAAGAATGGACCTCCGAGATGACTCTACTGGTCCAATCATCAGGAACAAACATTCTACCAGGCGGGCAACGATCAGGTCTATCCGCCTGAAACTCCTGCAAGGCCCGTCGCAGGTCTGGGGAAACAGCAGATAAAATCACTCCCTCCTTAAGGATACCCGTAGGTTCAGAATTACCAGGAGAATCAGGCTCAAAACTCCTAGAAAGGGCATCCGCCTTCACATTTTTAGAACCTGGTAGGTATGAAACCACAAAATTAAACCGAGAGAAAAATAACGACCAGCGCGCCTGTCTAGGATTCAGGCGCCTGGCAGACTCAAGATAAATCAAATTCTTGTGGTCGGTCAATACCACCACCTGATGTCTAGCCCCCTCAAGCCAATGACGCCATTCCTCAAAAGCCCACTTCATAGCTAAGAGTTCACGATTACCAATATCATAATTTCGCTCCGCGGGCGAAAATTTACGAGAAAAGAACGCGCAAGGTCTCATCACGGAGCAGTCGGAACTTTTCTGCGACAAAACCGCCCCAGCTCCAATTTCTGAAGCGTCGACCTCAACCTGAAAAGGAAGAGTAACATCAGGCTGACGCAATACAGGGGCGGAAGAAAAGCGGCGCTTAAGCTCCCGAAAGGCCTCCACAGCAGCAGGGGACCAATCAGCAACATCAGCACCCTTCTTAGTCAAATCAGTCAGTGGTTTAGCAACATCAGAAAACCCAGTTATAAATCGACGGTAGAAATTAGCAAAGCCCAAGAATTTCTGAAGGCTCTTAAGAGAAGAGGGTTGCGTCCAATCGCAAATAGCCTGAACCTTGACAGGATCCATCTCAATGGAAGAGGGGGAAAAAATATACCCCAAAAAAGAAATCTTTTGAACCCCAAAAATGCACTTAGAACCCTTCACACACAAGGAATTAGCCCGCAAAACCTGAAAAACCCTCCTGACCTGTTGGACATGAGAGTCCCAGTCATCCGAAAAAATCAAAATATCATCCAAATACACAATCATAAATTTATCCAAATATTCACGGAAAATGTCATGCATAAAGGACTGAAAGACTGAAGGGGCATTTGAAAGACCAAAAGGCATTACTAAATACTCAAAATGACCCTCAGGCGTATTAAATGCGGTTTTCCACTCGTCCCCCTGCTTAATTCGCACTAAATTATACGCCCCACGAAGATCAATCTTAGAGAACCACTTGGCCCCCTTTATGCGAGCAAACAAATCAGTAAGCAATGGCAAAGGGTACTGATATTTAATCGTGATTTTATTCAAAAGCCGATAATCAATACACGGCCTCAAAGAGCCATCCTTTTTAGATACAAAGAAAAAGCCGGCTCCTAAAGGAGATGACGAAGGATGAATATGTCCCTTTTCCAAGGACTCCTTAATATATTCACGCATAGCAGCATGTTCAGGCACAGACAGATTAAATAAACGACCTTTTGGAAACTTACTGCCCGGAATCAGATCTATTGTACAATCGCACTCTCTGTGCGGAGGTAGTGAACCAAGTTTAGGTTCCTCAAAAACGTCACGATAATCAGATAAGAATTCCGGAATCTCAGAGGGAACAGATGACGAAATGGCAACCAAAGGTACGTCCCCATGAGTCCCCTGACATCCCCAGCTTAACACAGACATTGCTTTCCAGTCGAGGACTGGGTTATGAGATTGCAGCCATGGCAATCCAAGCACCAAAACATCATGTAGATTATACAATACAAGAAAGCGAATAATCTCCTGGTGATCCGGATTAATACGCATAGTTACTTGTGTCCAGTATTGTGGTTTATTACTAGCCAATGGCGTGGAGTCAATACCCTTCAGAGGTATAGGAACTTCCAGAGGCTCTAAATCATAACCACAGCATTTGGCAAAGGACCAATCCATAAGACTCAAAGCGGCGCCAGAGTCGACATAAGCGTCCGCGGTAATTGACGATAAAGAGCAAATCAGGGTCACAGATAGAATAAACTTAGACTGTAAAGTGCTGATTGAAACAGACTTATCAACCTTCTTTGTACGTTTAGAGCATGCTGATATAACATGAGTTGAATCACCACAATAGAAGCATAACCCATTTTTTCGCCTAAAGTTCTGCCGTTCGCTTCTAGACAGAATTCTATCACATTGCATATTCTCTGGCGCCTTCTCAGTAGACACCGCCAAATGGTGCACAGGTTTGCGCTCCCGCAAACGCCGATCAATCTGAATAGCCATTGTCATGGACTCATTCAGACCTGCAGGCACAGGGAACCCCACCATAACATCCTTAATGGCATCAGAGAGACCCTCTCTGAAAATCGCCGCCAGGGCGCACTCATTCCACTGAGTAAGCACAGACCACTTACGAAATTTTTGGCAGTATATTTCTGCCTCATCTGTACCCTGGGACAGGGCCATCAAGGCTTTTTCAGCCTGAATCTCTAAATGGGGTTCCTCATAAAGCAACCCCAAAGCTAGAAAAAACGCATCCACATTGAGCAACGCAGGATCCCCTGGTGCCAAAGCAAATGCCCAATCCTGAGGGTCGCCCCGGAGTAAGGAAATTACAATCCTGACCTGCTGTGCAGGATCTCCAGCGGAGCGAGATCTCAGAGACAAAAACAATTTACAATTATGTTTGAAATTCTGAAAGCGAGATCTATCCCCGGAGAAAAATTCAGGTAAAGGGATTCTAGGTTCAGATATTGGAGCATGAATAACAAAATCCTGTAAACTTTGAACCTTATTAGCGAGATTACTCAAACCAGTAGCTAAACTCTGAGGATCCATTTTAATCAGGTGAGATCAGAGCCATTCAAGGATTAGAAGGAGAGAGAGACGAAGGCTGCAGTATAAGCAGAGAAGCAAACTCAGGGGAAAAAAAAAAAAAAATTATCTGCAGACTTCTAATTCTCTCCTTTCATCAGCCAATTATTTTAACCCTTGGCCGGCCAAACTGTCATGGTTCTCAACACACAGAGAACATAGTTGAGCATACAAAAAGGACTAGCTCTTGGAAGATGGGAACTCGAGCTGACCGTGAGCTAAACCTATCACAACAACTGAAAGTGGCCGGGTAGCGTGCCTACGTTTTATCCCTAGACGCCCAGCGCCAGCCGGAGAACTGACTGACCCTAGCAGAGGAAAATACAGACCTGGCTCACCTCTAGAGAAATTTTCCCCAAAAGGCGGACAGTAGCCCCCACAAATATTGACGGTGATATCAGAGGAAATTGACATACGAAGTATGAAAATAGGTTTAGCAAAATTGAGGTCCGCTTACTAGATAGAAGGAAGACAGAAAAGGGGACTTCACGGCCAGCTGAAAACCCTATTCAAAATTCCATCCTGAAATTACTTTAGAACTCTAATATCAACTCATGACACCAGAGTGGCAATTTCAGTTCACAAGAGCTTCCAGTCTCAGAAATATTCAAACACAACGAACTGGAACAAAAATGCAAACAAACTTAGGACAAAAATCCAACTTAGCTGAAAGTAGTCTAGGAGCAGGAACATGCAACAGAAATGCTTCTGGTAACATTGTTGGCCGGCATAGAAATGACTGAGGAGCAAGGCTAAATAGAAACTCCCACATCCTGATGGAAACAGGTGAACAGAGGAGATGACAAACCCACGTTCAGTACCACCAGTGACCACCGGGGGAGCCCAGAAACCAAATTCACAACATTCCCCCCTCTGCAAATCTCTTCACTGGCTCCCATTCCCTCAGCGTATCCAGTTCACATTACTAATACTGACCTACAAAGCCATCCATAACCTGTCTCCTCCATATATCTCTGAACTAATCTCCTGATATCTTCCCTCACGTAATCTCCGGTCCTCCCAAGACCTCCTTCTCTCCACAGTTATTCGCTCCTCACCCAATTGCCTCCAAGACTTCTCCCATCCTCTGGAATTCTGTGCCCCAACACGTCCGGTTATCCACCACATTCGGATCCTTCAGACGGAACCTGAAAACCCACCTCTTCAGGAAAGTCTACAGCCTGCACTGACCCCGCTGCCTCCTCACCACCACCGGAGCTACCGCCTCACCAACATCGGAGCTACCGCCTCACCACTACCGAAGCTACCGCCTCACCACTACCGAAGCTACCGCCTCACCACCACTGGAGCTACCGCCTCACCAACATCGGAGCTACCGCCTCACCAACACCGGAGCTCCTGCAACCCCCAACCTATTGTCTACTTCCCCACCATCCTGTAGAATGTAAGCCCGGAAGGGCAGGGTCCTCCCCCTCTGTACCAGTCAGTAATTGTTAGTTTACTGTAAGCGATATTTGTAATTAGTATGGAATCCCTTCTCATGTACAGCACCATGGAATTAATGGTGCTATAGAAATAATAATAATAATAATCTGCTCCTTTGTTCATTGCCTGTAATAAAGAAGATTACCAAAATCTGATATTTACATCATTCTAGGCTGTGGCTCATTGGTAGAGCTACAACTTGGGAAAACAGAGATAGGAAAAACATGAGCGGCCGCACAGAGCCCCATACAGACATGAAGGGGGGAGAACATAAGCGGATCTGTTCCATTGACCATCACTGAACTCATTGGTATGTTTGGAGAAGTCAGGATTTTAACAAACCAGTGACCTGATGACTCTTGTAGGTTAAATTGATATTTGGAAATTGCTGAATTGTTGTTGTTTATCTCTTATATCTGCTCCTGCAGTTTATTATACTGTTATCTTTGCACAACAGTGTTGCAGGGTCACTGAACAATGATGTTTTCTGATATGTTGGTTGCACATTATACTTGGCCATGCAGTTTGTTGACTTGCAAACATTGAAGATAAACTAAATAATCAAACAATGCAAGTTAAGGTACCTTCACACTAACCGATTTTGCAGCGATAACGATAGCGATCCGTGACGTTGCAGCGTCCTGGATAGCGATATCGTTGTGTTTGACACGCAGCAGCGATCTGGATCCTGCTGTGATATCACTGGTCGTTGCTGAAAGTTCAGAACTTTATTTGGTCGTCAGATCGGCGTGTATCGTTGTGTTTGACAGCCAAAGCAACGATGCCAGCGATGTTTTACAGTGGTAACCAGGGTAAATATCGGGTTACTAAGCACAGGGCCGCGATTAGTAACCCGATGTTTACCTTGGTTACCATTGTAAATGTAAAAAAAACAAACAGAACATACTCACCCTCTGATGTCTGTCACACGTCCCTCGCCGTCTCCTTTCCGCACTGACTGTGAGTGCCGGCGGTACAGAGCACAGCGGTGACATCACCGCTGTGCTCTGCTTTTACTTTACGGCCGGCCGGCGCTCTCACAGTCAGTGCGGGAAGGAGACGGCGAGGGACGTGTGACAGACAGCAGAAGGTGAGTATGTACTGTTTGTTTTTTTTACATTTACAATGGTAACCAGGGTAAACATCGGGTTACTAAGCGTGGCCCTGCGCTTAGTAACCTGTTGTGAATTTGGATTCTGGGCTCCCCCGGTGGCTACTGGTGGAATTACTGGTGTTTTCATCTTCTCTGTTCACCTGTTCCCATCAAGATGTGGGAGTCGCTATATAACCTTGCTGCTCTGTTAGTTGCTTGCCGGTCAACAATGTTATCAGAAGCCTCTCTGTGCTTGTTCCTGCTCCTAGACAACTACTAGATAAGTTGGACTCTTGTCCATGTTTGTTTTTGCATTTTTGTTCCAGTTCACAGCTGTAGTTTCGTTACTGTGTCTGGAAAGCTCTTGTGAACAGTAATTGCCACTCTGGTGTTATGAGTTAATGCCAGAGTTTTAAAGTAATTTCTGGATGGTATTTTGATAGGGTTTTCAGCTGACCATGAAAGTGTCCTTTCTGTCTTCTGCTATGTAGTAAGTGGACCTCAAATTTGCTAAACCTATTTTCATACTACGTTTGTTATTTCATCTTTATTCACCGCCAATACATGTGGGGGGCCTCTGTCTCCTTTCGGGGTATTTCTCTAGAGGTGAGCTAGGACTGATATTTTCCTCTGCTAGCATTATTTAGTCCTCCGGCTGGTGCTGGGCATCTAGAATCAACGTAGGCATGCTACCCGGCCACTGCTAGTTGTGCGTTAGGTTTAGTTCATGGTCAGCTTAGTTCCCATCTTCCAAGAGCTAGTTCCTATATATGCTTATGCTATGATCTCTTGCCATTGAGATCATGACAGTTTGACCGGCCCACAAAGTGTTAATTGTTTGGGCTGAAGCAGGAGAAAAAGAAGTGTTCAAGGGAAATTTTTTTTTTTTTTTTTTTTTTTTTTTTTTTCCTTCAGAGTTTTGCTGCCTAGCCCTTAATTGCTGTCTAGCTGCTTCTTACCTCCTCTTAATCTTTGAATGGTTCTGTGTCCACCTGTTTGTAATGGATCTTCAGAGTGTAACTGCAGGTTTGAATAATCTCGCCACGAAGGTACAAAATTTGCAAGATTTTGTTTGTCATGCACCTGTATCTGAGCCGAGAATTCCTTTGCCGGAATTTTTCTCGGGGAATAGATCTGGGTTTCAGAATTTTCGAAATAATTGCAAATTATTTTTGTCCCTGAAATCTCGCTCTGCCGGAGACCCTGCACAGCAGGTCAGGATTGTAATTTCCTTGCTCCGGGGCGACCCTCAAGACTGGGCTTTTTCATTGACACCAGGGGATCCTGCGTTGCTCAATGTGGATGCGTTTTTTCTGGCCTTGGGGTTGCTTTATGACGAACCTCATTTGGAGCTTCAGGCAGAAAAAACTTTGATGTCCCTATCTCAGGGGCAAGATGAAGCGGAAATTTACTGCCAAAGATTCCGTAAATGGTCTGTGCTTACTCAGTGGAATGAGTGCGCCCTGGCGGCGACTTTCAGAGAGGGTCTCTCTGATGCCATTAAGGATGTTATGGTGGGGTTCCCTGTGCCTGCGGGTCTGAATGAGTCCATGACAATGGCTATTCAGATCGATAGGCGTTTGCGGGAGCGCAAACCAGTGCACCATCTGGCGGTGTCCACTGAGAAGTCGCCAGAGAGTATGCAGTGTGATAGAATTCTGTCCCGAAGCGAGCGGCAGAATTTTAGACGGAAAAATGGGTTGTGTTTCTATTGTGGTGATTCTACTCATGTTATATCAGCATGCTCTAAGCGCACTAAAAAGCTTGATAAATCTGTTTCCATTTGCACCTTACCGTCTAAGTTTATTCTATCTGTGACCCTGATTTGCTCTTTGTCATCTATTACCACGGACGCCTATGTCGACTCTGGCGCCGCTTTGAGTCTTATGGATTGGTCCTTTGCCAAACGCTGTGGGTATGATTTAGAGCCTTTGGAGACTCTTATTCCTCTGAAGGGGATTGACTCCACCCCATTGGCTAATAATAAACCACAATACTGGACACAAGTGACTATGCGTATTAATCCGGATCACCAGGAGATTATTCGCTTTCTGGTGCTGTATAATCTACATGATGATTTGGTGCTAGGATTGCCTTGGCTGCAATCTCACAACCCAGTCCTCGACTGGAGAGCTATGTCTGTGTTGAGCTGGGGATGTAAGGGGGCTCATGGGGATGTACCTGTGGTTTCCATTTCATCATCTATTCCCTCTGAAATTCCTGAGTTCCTGTCTGACTATCGTGACGTCTTTGAAGAATCCAAGCTTGGTTCATTACCTCCGCACCGGGAGTGCGATTGTGCCATAGATTTAATCCCGGGTAGTAAATACCCAAAGGGTCGTTTATTTAATCTGTCTGTGCCTGAACATGCTGCTATGCGAGAATATATAAAGGAGTCCTTGGAAAAGGGACATATTCGTCCATCGTCATCTCCCTTAGGAGCCGGTTTTTTCTTTGTGTCAAAAAAAGACGGCTCTTTGAGACCATGTATCGATTATCGGCTTTTGAATAAAATCACTGTAAAATATCAATACCCATTGCCGTTGCTGACTGATTTGTTTGCTCGCATAAAGGGGGCCAAGTGGTTCTCTAAGATTGACCTTCATGGGGCGTATAATTTGGTGCGAATCAGGCAGGGGGATGAGTGGAAAACCGCATTTAATACGCCCGAGGGCCACTTTGAGTATTTAGTGATGCCTTTTGGTCTTTCAAATGCTCCGTCAGTTTTCCAGTCCTTTATGCATGATATTTTTCGCGATTATTTGGATAAATTTATGATTGTGTATCTGGATGATATTCTGATTTTTTCGGATGACTGGGACTCTCATGTCCAGCAAGTCAGGAGGGTTTTCCAGGTTTTGCGGTCTAATTCTTTGTGTGTGAAGGGTTCTAAGTGTGTTTTTGGGGTACAGAGGATTTCCTTTTTGGGATATATTTTTTCTCCCTCTTCCATTGAAATGGATCCTGTCAAGGTTCAAGCTATTTGTGATTGGACGCAGCCCTCTTCTCTTAAGAGTCTTCAGAAATTTTTGGGCTTTGCTAACTTTTATCGTCGATTTATTGCTGGTTTTTCGGATATTGCTAAGCCATTGACCGATTTGACTAAGAAGGGTGCTGATGTTGCTGATTGGTCCCCTGACGCTGTGGAGGCCTTTCGGGAGCTTAAGCGCCGTTTTTCCTCTGCCCCTGTGTTGCGTCAGCCTGATGTTGCTCTACCTTTTCAGGTTGAGGTCGACGCTTCTGAGATCGGAGCTGGGGCAGTGTTGTCGCAGAAAAGTTCTGACTGCTCCGTGATGAGGCCTTGTGCCTTCTTTTCCCGTAAATTTTCGCCCGCTGAGCGGAATTATGATGTTGGGAATCGGGAGCTTTTGGCCATGAAGTGGGCTTTTGAGGAGTGGCGCCATTGGCTTGAGGGGGCCAGACATCAGGTGGTGGTATTGACTGACCACAAAAACTTGATTTATCTTGAGACCGCCAGGCGCCTGAATCCTAGACAGGCGCGCTGGTCATTATTTTTCTCTCGGTTTAATTTTGTGGTGTCGTACCTACCGGGTTCTAAGAATGTTAAGGCGGATGCCCTTTCTAGGAGTTTTGAGCCTGACTCGCCTGGTAACTCTGAACCCACAGGTATCCTTAAGGATGGAGTGGTATTGTCAGCTGTTTTTCCAGACCTGCGGCGGGCCTTGCAGGAGTTTCAGGCGGATAGACCGGATCGTTGCCCACCTGATAAACTGTTTGTTCCTGATGATTGGACCAGTAGAGTCATCTCTGAGGTTCATTCGTCTGCGTTGGCAGGTCATCCTGGCATTTTTGGTACCAGGGATTTGGTGGCCAGGTCCTTCTGGTGGCCTTCCCTGTCACGAGATGTGCGAGGCTTTGTGCAGTCTTGTGACGTTTGTGCTCGGGCCAAGCCTTGTTGCTCTCGGGCTAGTGGATTATTGTTGCCCTTGCCTATTCCTAAGAGGCCTTGGACGCACATCTCGATGGATTTTATTTCAGATCTGCCTGTTTCTCAGAAGATGTCTGTCATCTGGGTGGTGTGTGACCGTTTCTCTAAGATGGTCCATTTGGTTCCTCTGCCCAAGTTGCCTTCTTCTTCCGAGTTGGTTCCTCTGTTTTTTCAAAATGTTGTTCGTTTGCATGGTATTCCTGAGAATATCATTTCTGACAGAGGGACCCAATTCGTGTCTAGATTTTGGCGGGCATTCTGTGCTAGGATGGGCATAGATTTGTCTTTTTCGTCCGCTTTCCATCCTCAGACGAATGGCCAGACCGAGCGGACTAATCAGACCCTGGAGACATATCTGAGGTGTTTTGTGTCTGCTGACCAGGATGATTGGGTTGCTTTTTTGCCATTGGCAGAGTTCGCTCTCAATAATCGGGCCAGCTCTGCCACTTTGGTGTCCCCGTTTTTCTGTAATTCGGGGTTTCATCCTCGATTTTCCTCTGGTCAGGTGGAATCGTCGGATTGTCCTGGAGTGGATGCTGTGGTGGAGAGATTGCATCAGATCTGGGGGCAGGTGGTGGATAATTTGAGGTTGTCCCAGGAGAAGACTCAGCTTTTTGCCAACCGCCACCGTCGTGTTGGTCCTCGGCTTTGTGTTGGGGATTTGGTGTGGTTGTCTTCTCGTTTTGTCCCTATGAGGGTCTCTTCTTCTAAGTTTAAGCCTCGGTTCATCGGCCCGTATAAGATATTGGAGATTCTTAACCCTGTTTCCTTCCGTTTGGACCTCCCTGCATCCTTTTCTATTCATAACGTTTTTCATCGGTCATTATTGCGCAGGTATGAGGTACCGGTTGTGCCTTCCGTTGAGCCTCCTGCTCCGGTGTTGGTTGAGGGTGAGTTGGAGTACGTTGTGGAGAAAATCTTAGACTCTCGTGTTTCCAGACGGAGACTCCAGTATCTGGTCAAGTGGAAGGGATACGGCCAGGAGGATAATTCTTGGGTGAATGCATCTGATGTTCATGCCTCTGATCTGGTTCGTGCCTTTCATAGGGCCCATCCTGATCGCCCTGGTGGTTCTGGTGAGGGTTCGGTGCCCCCTCCTTGAGGGGGGGGTACTGTTGTGAATTTGGATTCTGGGCTCCCCCGGTGGCTACTGGTGGAATTACTGGTGTTTTCATCTTCTCTGTTCACCTGTTCCCATCAAGATGTGGGAGTCGCTATATAACCTTGCTGCTCTGTTAGTTGCTTGCCGGTCAACAATGTTATCAGAAGCCTCTCTGTGCTTGTTCCTGCTCCTAGACAACTACTAGATAAGTTGGACTCTTGTCCATGTTTGTTTTTGCATTTTTGTTCCAGTTCACAGCTGTAGTTTCGTTACTGTGTCTGGAAAGCTCTTGTGAACAGTAATTGCCACTCTGGTGTTATGAGTTAATGCCAGAGTTTTAAAGTAATTTCTGGATGGTATTTTGATAGGGTTTTCAGCTGACCATGAAAGTGTCCTTTCTGTCTTCTGCTATGTAGTAAGTGGACCTCAAATTTGCTAAACCTATTTTCATACTACGTTTGTTATTTCATCTTTATTCACCGCCAATACATGTGGGGGGCCTCTGTCTCCTTTCGGGGTATTTCTCTAGAGGTGAGCTAGGACTGATATTTTCCTCTGCTAGCATTATTTAGTCCTCCGGCTGGTGCTGGGCATCTAGAATCAACGTAGGCATGCTACCCGGCCACTGCTAGTTGTGCGTTAGGTTTAGTTCATGGTCAGCTTAGTTCCCATCTTCCAAGAGCTAGTTCCTATATATGCTTATGCTATGATCTCTTGCCATTGAGATCATGACAGTAACCCGATGTTTACCCTGGTTACTAGGGGACTTCGGCATCGTTGGTCGCTGGAGAGCCGTCTGTGTGACAGCTCTCCAGCGACCACACAGCGACTAATGTTGTGAATTCCGTTCTTGGGCTCCCTCCGGTGGTTGTAAGTAGCACTTTTGTGAATTCTGCTCTTGGGCTCCCTCCTGTGGTTTTGAGTGGTATAGCTGCTTCTTGGATTTAGCATCAGCAGCTGCTTCCACTGATCGTCTTTCTGGCTCGGCTAGTTTAGTCTGGCCTTATCCCTCAATCAATGCCAGTTGTCAATAGTTCCTGCTTGGAGTCACTGCTCTTTTCCCTGACACTCTGACCAGTTCTGCAAAGATAAGTCCTTGCTTGTCCTTTTGCTGTCCACTTGTTGTGGACTTTATTGTTCAGCACATTCTATGTTTTGCTCATTTGTCCAGCTTATCAGTATGGATCTATTCAGCTAAGCTGGAAGCTCTGGGCTGCAGATTATGCCCTCCACACCTTTAGTCAGGTGTGGAGATTTTTGCATATCTCTGCGGTGGACTTTTTCTAGTTTTTATTACTGACCGCACAGTGTTCTTTCCTGTACTATCTAGCTAGAAGTGGCCTCCTTTGCTAAATCTTGTTTCATACTACGTATGTCATTTCCCTCTCCACTCACAGTCAATATTTGTGGGGGGCTGTCTGTCCTTTGGGGATTCTCTCTGAGGCAAGATAGCTTTCCTGCTTCTACCTTTAGGGGTAGCTAGTTCTCCGGCTGTGACGAGGTGTCCAGGGAGTGACAGGAACATCCCACGGCTACTGCTAGTGTTGTGTTAAGATCAGGAACTGCGGTCTGTATAGTTACCACCTGCTCAGAGCTAGTCGCATGTCGCTCCTAAATCACCAGTCCATAACAGTACAACTGGCCAAAAATGAGTTGAATGCATCTCAAAAGAAGGAAAAGAAAAAGAGTTCTGAGCCATTTTTTTTTTCTTTAGTCTGTTTTGTCTTTTTCCTTCTTCTTAATCTCTGGGTGGATTTGGGCGCGGACATGGATGTTCAGGGTTTGTTTTCTCGTGTGGATCAGCTTGCTGCAAGAGTACAGATTATCCAAGATTATGTTGTTCAGACTCCAGCCTTAGAGCCTAGAATTCCTACTCCAGATTTGTTTTACGGGGATAGATCTAAGTTTTTGAACTTTAAAAATAACTGCAAATTGTTTTTTGCTCTGAAACCCCGTTCCTCTGGTGACCCCACTCAGCAAGTTAAAATAGTTATTTCTCTGCTGCGTGGTGACCCTCAGGACTGGGCATTCTCCCTTGAGTCAGGGGATCCGGCATTGCTTAATGTAGATGCATTTTTTCAATCTCTCGGATTATTGTATGACGAACCTAACTCTGTGGATCATGCGGAAAAAAACCTTGTTGGCCCTGTGTCAGGGTCAGGAAGCGGCAGAATTATACTGCCAGAAATTTAGAAAATGGTCTGTGCTTACTAAATGGAATGAGGACGCTCTGGCAGCAATTTTCAGAAAGGGTCTTTCTGAAGCCCTTAAAGATGTTATGGTGGGGTTGAGCGAATCTATGACTCTGGCCATTCAGATTGATCGGCGCCTGCGCGAGCGCAAAGTGGTGCACCATATGGCAGCGTCCTCTGAACAGAGTCCTGAGCCTATGCAATGTGATGGGATTCTGACTAGAGCGGAACAGAGGGGATACAGATGTCAGAATGGGCTGTGTTTTTACTGTGGTGATTCTGCTCATGCTATTTCTGATTGCCCTAAGCGTATTAAGAGGGTCGCTAGATCTGTTACCATTAGTACTGTACAGCCTAAGTTTCTCCTGTCTGTGACCCTGATTTGCTCATTGTCATCTTTTTCTGTCATGGCATTTGTGGATTCAGGCGCTGCCCTGAACTTAATGGACTTAGACTTCGCCAGGCGCTGTGGCTTTTCTTTGCAGCCTTTGCAGAGCCCTATTCCTTTGAGGGGTATTGATGCTACACCGTTGGCCAAGAATAAACCTCAGTATTGGACTCAGCTGACTATGTGCATGGCTCCAGCACATCAGGAAGATTGTCGTTTTCTGGTGTTGCATAATTTACATGATGTTGTTGTACTGGGTTTTCCATGGTTACAAGTACATAATCCAGTGTTGGATTGGAAATCGATGTCTGTGACTAGTTGGGGTTGTCAAGGGGTACATAGTGACGTTCCTTTGATGTCAATTTCCTCTTCCCCCTCTTCTGATGTTCCTGAATAGGGTTGAGCGACTTTTATTTTTATAGGATCGGGTCTGGTTTCATGAAACCCGACTTTCTTAAAAGTCGGGTCGAGTGAAATCGGCCGATCCTATAAAAAAGTCGGGGTCGGGGTCGGCCGAAACACGAAACCCAATGCAGTGCAATGGGATACTATGGTTCCCAGGGTCTGAAGGAGAGGAAACTCTCCTTCAGGCCCTGGGATCCATATAAATGTGTAAAATAAAGAATCAAAATAAAAAATATTGATATACTAATAGGAATATACTCACCCTCGGACGCGCCCTGCTTCTTTCCGGCAGCCTTCCTTCCTAAGAATGAGCGCGTGAAGGACCTTAGATGACGTCGCGGCTTGTCCATGTGACCGCTCGCGACCAATCACAAGCCGCGACGTCACCGCAGGTCATTCACGCGCTCATTCTTAGGAAGGAAGCCTGCCGGTTAGTACCAGGGCGCGTCCGAGGGTGAGTATATCAATATTTTTTATTTTGATTCTTTATTTAACACTTGAATATGGATTCCGATACCGATTCCCGATATCGCAAACATATCGGAACTCGGTATCGGAATTCCGATACCAGATTCAGAAGATCGCCGACCTCATGGCCGACCCCACACAGGGGTCGGGTTTCATGAAACCCGACTTTGCCAAAAGTCGGCGACTTCTGAAAATGGCCGACCCGTTTCGCTCAACCCTATTCCTGAATTTTTGTCAGATTTCCAGGATGTATTCGATGAGCCCAAGTCCAGTTCCCTTCCTCCACATAGGGACTGTGATTGTGCTATTGACTTGGTTCAAGGCTGTAAGTTCCCTAAGGGCCGACTCTTCAATCTGTCTGTGCCAGAACATGCCGCCATGCGGAGCTATGTGAAGGAGTCTTTAGAGAAGGGGCATATCCGGCCGTCTTCGTCACCATTGGGAGCGGGATTCTTTTTTGTTGCCAAGAAGGATGGCTCCTTGAGACCCTGTATTGATTATCGCCTTCTTAATAAAATCACGGTCAAATTCCAATACCCTTTACCTTTGCTCTCTGATTTGTTTGCTCGGATTAAGGGGGCTAGTTGGTTTACCAAGATTGACCTTCGAGGGGCATATAATCTTGTCCGTATTAAACAGGGTGACGAATGGAAAACTGCATTTAATACGCCCGAAGGCCATTTTGAATACCTGGTGATGCCTTTCGGGCTTTCTAATGCTCCTTCTGTGTTCCAGTCCTTCATGCATGATATTTTCCGCAATTATCTTGATAAATTCTTGATTGTGTATTTGGATGATATTTTGATTTTTTTCCAATGATTGGGAGTCTCATGTGAAGCAGGTCAGGATGGTATTCCAGATCCTTTGTGATAATGCTCTATTTGTGAAGGGGTCTAAGTGCCTATTTGGAGTTCAGAAGGTCTCTTTTTTGGGGTTTATTTTTTCTCCTTCGTCTATAGAAATGGATCCTGTTAAGGTCCAAGCCATTCATGACTGGATTCAACCCACATCTGTGAACAGCCTTCAAAAATTTTTGGGCTTTGCTAATTTTTATCGCCGTTTCATTGCCAACTTCTCTAGTGTGGTTAAGCCCCTGACCGATTTGACAAAGAAAGGCGCTGATGTGACAAATTGGTCCTCTGAGGCTGTTGAGGCCTTTCAGGAGCTTAAGCGCCGATTTACTTCTGCCCCTGTCTTGCGTCAGCCAGATGTGTCTCTTCCTTTTCAGGTTGAGGTTGACGCTTCTGAGATTGGAGCAGGGGCCGTTTTGTCACAGAGGAATTCTGATGGTTCCTTGATGAAACCATGTGCCTTCTTTTCCCGAAAGTTTTCGCCTGCGGAACGCAATTATGATGTCGGCAATCGGGAGTTATTGGCTATGAAGTGGGCATTTGAGGAGTGGCGACATTGGCTTGAGGGAGCCAAGCACCGCGTTGTGGTCTTGACCGATCATAAGAATCTGATTTACCTCGAGTCGGCCAAGTGGCTGAACCCTAGACAGGCTCAATGGTCCCTGTTTTTCTCCCGTTTCAATTTTGTGGTCTCATATCTTCCGGGACCTAAGAATGTTAAAGCGGATGCTCTCTCTAGGAGTTTTTTGCCTGATTCTCCTGGAGTTCTTGAGCCGGTTGGCATTCTTAGGGAAGGGGTGATTCTTTCTGCCATCTCTCCTGATTTACGGCGAGTGCTTCAGGAGTTTCAGGCTGATAAACCTGACCGCTGTCCAGTGGGGAAGCTGTTTGTTCCTGATAGATGGACAAGTAAGGTAATTTCTGAGGTCCATTGTTCGGTGTTGGCCGGTCATCCTGGGATTTTTGGTACCAGAGATTTGGTTGCTAGGTCCTTTTGGTGGCCTTCCTTGTCACGGGATGTGCGTTCTTTTGTGCAGTCCTGTGGGACCTGTGCCCGGGCTAAGCCTTGCTGTTCCCGCGCTAGTGGGTTGCTTTTGCCTTTGCCCGTCCCTGAGAGGCCCTGGACGCATATTTCCATGGATTTTATTTCGGATCTTCCTGTGTCCCAGAGGATGTCTGTTATCTGGGTGGTTTGTGACCGGTTCTCTAAAATGGTCCATTTGGTACCTTTGCCTAAATTGCCTTCCTCCTCTGATTTGGTTCCATTATTTTTTCAGCATGTCGTTCGTTTACATGGCATTCCGGAGAATATTGTGTCTGACAGAGGTTCCCAATTTGTTTCCAGGTTTTGGCGGGCCTTTTGTGCTAGGATGGGCATTAATTTGTCTTTTTCTTCGGCGTTCCATCCTCAGACAAATGGCCAAACTGAGCGAACTAATCAAACCTTGGAAACCTATTTGAGATGCTTTGTGTCTGCTGATCAGGATGATTGGGTGGCTTTCTTGCCGTTGGCCGAGTTCACCCTTAATAATCGGGCCAGTTCGGCTACTTTGGTTTCGCCTTTTTTTTGTAATTTTGGTTTCCATCCTCGTTTTTCTTCAGGGCAGGTTGAGCCTTCTGATTGTCCTGGTGTGGATTCTGTGATGGACAGGTTACAGCAGATTTGGACTCATGTGGTAGACAATTTGACGCTGTCTCAGGAAAAGGCTCAGCGTTTTGCTAACCGCCGTCGGTATGTTGGTCCTCGGCTTTGTGTGGGGGATTTAGTCTGGTTATCTTCCCGTCATGTTCCTATGAAGGTTCCTTCCCCTAAGTTCAAGCCTCGGTTTATTGGTCCTTATAAGATTTCTGAGATTATCAATCCAGTGTCTTTTCGTTTGGCCCTTCCAGCCTCGTTTGCCATCCACAATGTTTTCCATAGATCTTTGTTGCGGAGATATGTGGTACCTGTTGTTCCCTCTGTTGATCCTCCTGCCCCGGTGTTGGTTGAGGGGGAGTTGGAATATGTGGTTGAAAAAATTTTGGATTCTCGTTTTTCGAGGTGGAGGCTTCAGTATCTTGTCAAGTGGAAGGGTTATGGCCAGGAGGATAATTCTTGGGTGGTTGCCTCCGATGTCCATGCCGCCGATTTGGTTCCTGCTTTTCACTTGGCTCGTCCTGAATGGCCTGGGGGCTCTGGTGAGGGTTCGGTGACCCCTCCTCAAGGGGAGGGGGGTACTGTTGTGAATTCCGTTCTTGGGCTCCCTCCGGTGGTTGTAAGTAGCACTTTTGTGAATTCTGCTCTTGGGCTCCCTCCTATGGTTTTGAGTGGTATAACTGCTTCTTGGATTTAGCATCAGCAGCTGCTTCCACTGATCGTCTTTCTGGCTCGGCTGTTTTAGTCTGGCCTTATCCCTCAATCAATGCCAGTTGTCAATTGTTCCTGCTTGGAGATACTGCTCTTTTGGATTTCCCTGACACTCTGACCAGTTCTGCAAAGATAAGTCCTTGCTTGTCCTTTTGCTGTCCACTTGTTGTGGACTTTATTGTTCAGCACATTCTATGTTTTGCTCATTTGTCCAGCTTATCAGTATGGATCTATTCAGCTAAGCTGGAAGCTCTGGGCTGCAGATTTTGCCCTCCACACCTTTAGTCAGGTGTGAAGATTTTTGCATATCTCTGCGGTGGACTTTTTCTAGTTTTTATTACTGACCGCACAGTGTTCTTTCCTGTACTATCTATCTAGCTAGAAGTGGCCTCCTTTGCTAAATCTTGTTTCATACTATGTATGTCATTTCCCTCTCCACTCACAGTCAATATTTGTGGGGGGCTGTCCTATCCTTTGGGGATTTTCTCTGAGGCAAGATAGCTTTCCTATTTTTACCTTTAGGGGTAGCTAGTTCTCCGGCTGTGACGAGGTGTCCAGGGAGTGACAGGAACATCCCACGGCTACTGCTAGTGTTGTGTTAAGATCAGGAACTGCGGTCTGTATAGTTACCACCTGCTCAGAGCTAGTCGCATGTCGCTCCTAAATTACCAGTCCATAACAGACTAAACAGCGACGCTGCAGCGATCGGCATCGTTGTCTGTATCGCTGCAGCGTCGCTAAGTGTGAAGGTACCTTTAATCTCATCAGCCCTTCCCCTTGACAGTTGTGAACTATGAAAAGGATATGCCTCTGTAACAAAACACATCCAGACATCCAAGAGATCCAGAGATAAAGAGAACCAGAGACGTTTTACAAAACCACAGCCAGGAACACTCTACAGCAGTGGTCCCCAACCTTTCTGACCTTGAGAGCCACATTCAGCTTAGAGAAATGGTCGCGAGCCACATTCAGCACTGAGAGAGGGTCGCGAGCCACATCTAGCTACCACCCCCTTCAAAGTAGTGTCAACCAAAGCCCCCATTACAGGTATAATGATAACCAAAGCTTTTGCACAGAAATCACTCCAAAGCAGTACACTGAGATCCAAGGGTTCCCACAATACCCCCATTCAGTATTCTCCCATCAAGGACTCCCAACACACTGTCACATCGAGCTTTGAGCACCTCCTCTAACAGGTAGTACCATCCTCTAGCGTACCATACCGAAAACATCTCTAAACCCCCAAGACCAGTAAATGTGCATCCAGATCTGCTCTCCTGTGCAGGGCTACTCACAAAATTCACCATTTTCAGATGTGCTCTTCATACCTGTTTGCTAGACCTGGACCTAATGCACCAAGCTGGCAGACAGTCGCGAGCCACAATTCATGGGACCGCGAGTCACATGTGGCTCCCGAGCTACAGGTTGGGGATCCCTGCTCTACAGGATAGCTGCCAGATCATGGCTCCATCACGAAGGACACAGATTTGACATTCTAGAGGATACAAGCTTAGGGGATCACAGCCTCGGCTGAAAGAATACAGGATCTTCTCCATTGACCATCATTGAACCATGGAGACTAGAGTTGAGCGACTTTTACTTTTTTAGGATCGAGTCGGGTTTCGCGAAACCCGACTTTCTCAAAAGTCGGGTCGGGTGAAATCGGCCGATTATTGCGAAAAGTCGGGGGCCGACTGAAACACGAAACCTAATGCAAGTCAATGGGGAATCAAATTCGGCAGTGAGTGGAGGACAGGAAAACACCTACAGTGCCCATTTTAATGCCAAAAACATCAATTCTTATTACTGAAGATTGTCAATCTTAATTTACCTTATAATAATAGTTAGGCATTGAAAACTGGGGGTCATTTGGCTAAAGTTATGGGGGTAGGGCTGGCTCAAGTTTTTCGTGGGCCCAGGAAACGCGGACTATGTCACGGCGCTGGAGCAGGGAGAGGTAAGTATTTCAACTTTGCAAGTGCTGTGATCCTGAGCAAGCAGGGGGGGCACACTCATTGGCATTGGCACTGGCACAGGGCCCCTCATAGTATGGCGGTGTGTATGCACGGCGGGGGCGCCTCCCACCGGCAGCGACACTTTTGCGTACTATGATGGGCCCTGTGCCAGTACCAACGAGTATGCCCCCCCCCCACCTGATGAAGGAACCTGCACTTTCATCTACACCTTCCTCTTTGTCCCCGTGTAAGGTGGTATAGTATGCGGGAAGGGGAACCTTACTTTCAGCAGGGTCAGAGTCTGGCTATGTAGAGTGCAAGGGGAATGTAGTGTTCTGGGTCAATGTACCAGCAGACTCATCTAGCAGTGGCTGGGCAATGGGCAGGATGAGGAGGAAACACAGATATAGGCCCAAATAATAAAGTGGGCTAAATGCAGTTCAAAATTGGTAACAGGACTAAACAGGCGGCATTGCTTTGTTCAGCGGAGGACAATTATAAGGAGTGGCAGAAACAGTGAGTAGGCCCAAATAAGTAAGTAGGCTAAATGCAGTTCAAATGTGGTAACAGGACTAAACAGGCGGCATAGCTTTGTTCAGTGGAGTAAAACTGTAATGAGGGGCAGACACAGTTAGTAGGCCCAAATAATAAAGTGGGCTAAATGTCTGCCAAAAAAAATCTTCATAAATAAACAGGTGGCATAGCTAGGTACAGGGGTGGGCTCCTCTGCTGAGTAGCAGACAGTGGTAGTAGGCGCAAAGTATTAACTGTTCTAAATGGAGGCCAGGGCCCCTGTATATTTTAACTATCATCTATCATTTCAACTAATTTGTATTGGCAGTGCCATTGAAGGATGTAACAGCACAGACTACACAGTGGTGGAGCAGGGAGAGGTGAGTATTGCAAGTGGTAGAGCACTGTTTGAGCTCAGGGGGGACACTCTCTCGTGGGCGGCGGTACTGGCACAGGGCCCCTCATATTACGACAGTGTGTCTGACGTTGGTTGTGCACCACCACTGTCAGAGACACTTCATTGTACTATGAGGGACCATGTGCCAGTGCCGTCGCCCAAGAGTGGGCACACCCACCTGTCCAGGCAAACGGCACTCGTACGGGTGCTTGCGCCAGGTGGTGACCACGGCCCTGTGGGAGGAGTCAGACCATTTAGGGAGGTGTAAAAATGGCCTATGGTGGACATTCAGCAGCTGCAAATGGAGGAATTGGAGCAGTCAGTAAGAGGAGGCCAAAAGCAAGACATTTTTCAGGCAAGCTACGTGTCAGCAGGGGAAGGTGGGGCAAAATAATTAGAAATCCATGATTGGTTCATTTTAATGAAGGTTAGATCATCAACATTTTGGGTAGCCACCAGACGAGTCCTTTTTTCAGTCAGTATTGAACCAGCAGCACTGAATATTCTTTTTGATGGCACACTAGCAGCAGGGCAAGCGAGCTCTTGTAATGCATATTCTCCCAATTCAGGCCGGGTGTCTATTTTAGATGCCCAGTAATCAAAGGGGAATGACCTGTGAGGGAGAACATCGATAAGGGCTGAAAAATAGTTAGTAACCATACTGGACAAATGCTGTCTCCTGTCACTTTTAATTGATGCTGCAGTACCTGTCGTGTCTGCGGTCATTGCGAAATCACTCCACAACCTTGTCATAAAACCCCTCTGTCCAATGCCACCTCTGATTTGTGCCCCTCTAACACCTCTGCCCTGAAGCCCCCTGCAGCTCATGTGAGAACCATCACCGCCGCTGTGTCCTGGGAATGCCTGAACCAAGCGGTCTACAAGAGTTGCTTGTTTGGTAGCCAATATTTGCTCAAGGTTCTCATGTGGCATGATATTTTGTAATTTCCTATTATAGTGTGGATCCAGGAGGCAGGCCAACCAGTAATCATCATCGGTCATCATTTTGATAATGCGGGGGTCCCTTTTTAGGATACGCAAGGCATAATCAGCCATGTGGGCCAATGTTCCAGGTGTCAATTCACTGCTTGTGCTGGGTTGAGGAGCACTTTCTTGCAAATCAACATCACTTGTCTCCCGCAAAAACCCTGTACCTGACCTTGCAACGCCACCAGTTTCTATTGCCCCCTGAGAAGCTTCCTCCTCCCATAAATATTCATCCCCATCATCCTCCTCGTCCTCCTCCTCTTCGTCCGCCACCTCGTCCAGGAGAGTACCCTGAGCAGACAATGGCTGACTGTCATCAAGGCTTCCCTCATCCTCGGCTGCAGACGCCTGCTCCTTAATGTGCGTCAAACTTTGCATCAGCAGATGCATTAGTGGGATGCTCATGCTTATGATGGCGTCGTCTGCACTAACCAGCCGTGTGCATTCCTCAAAACACTGAAGGACTTGACAGAGGTCTTGTAGCTTCGACCACTGCACACCTGACAACTCCATGTCTGCCATCCAACTGCCTGCCCGTGTATGTGTATCCTACCACAAATAAATTACAGCACACCTCTGTTCGCACAGCCTCTGAACCATGTGCAGTGTGGAGTTCCACCTTGTTGCAATGTCGATTATTAGGTGGTGCTGTGGAAGATTTAGCGATCGCTGATGGTTCAGCATACGGCTGGAGTGTACGGGCGACCGGCAGATGTGCGAGCAAAGTCTTCTCACCTTCAGGAGCAGGGCTGGTAACCCCGGATAACTTTTCAGGAAGCACTGCACACCAGGTTCAAGGTGTGAGCCAGGCAAGGTATGTGTTTCAGTTCTGAAAGGGCTATGACAGCCATAAAATTCCTTCTGTTATCACTGACTACCTTGCCAGCCTCAAGATGTACACTGCCCAGCCATGACTAAGTTTGTTGCTGCAAGTACTCGGCCAGTACTTCTGCAGTGTGTCTGTTGTCGCCCAAACACTTCATTTCCAACACAGCCTGCTGACGCTTACCACTAGCTGTTCCATAATGGGACACCTCGTGTGCAACACTGGCAGCTGCGGATGGAGTGGTCGTGCGACTGCGCTCTGTGGATGAGCTTTCACTTCTGCTGGAGGAGGAGGAGGAGGAGGAGGGGTGGCGAACGCCTACAGCCAACTGTTTCTTAGATCGTGGGCTAGGCAGAACTGTCCCACTATGGCTGTCCCCTGTGGACCCTGCATCCACCACATTAACCCAGTGCACCATGATGGACACGTAACGTCCCTGGCCATGCCTACTGGTCCATGCATCTGTTGTGAGGTGCACCTTTCCACTGACTGATTGCCTCAGTGCATGGACAATGCGGTCTTTGACATGCTGGTGGAGGGCTGGGATGGCTTTTCTCACAAAGAAGTGTCGACTGGGTAGGTCATAGCGTGGTACTGCGTAGGCCATCAGGTCTTTGAAAGCTTCGCTTTCAACCAACCGGTAGGGCATCATCTCTAACGAGATTAGTCTAGCAATATGGGCGTTCAAACCCTGTGTACGCGGATGAAAGGATGAGTACTTCCTTTTCCTAACGAGAGTCTCTTGTAGGGTGAGCTGGACTGGAGAGCTTCATATGGTGGAACTAGCGGGGGTGGTGGTGGACATGGCAGATTGAGAGAGGGTTGGTGATGGTATTCTTGATGTTGGCCTACATACAGTGTTTCCTACCAATAACCTTGTGATTCCCTGACTGCTTTGGCCTTGCGATGATACCTCCACATTTGCTGCTGGTGGTGTCCTAACCGGTGGGCTTACAGTGAGGGAAACAATGTAGCGTTGCTGACTAGCTTCATTCTGAGTGGGTGCATCTACGTTACGGGATGTTTGGTAGTTAGTCCAGGCTTGCAAGTGCATGCTGGTTAAATGTCTACGCATGCACATTGTATTTACATTTTTGACATTCTGCCCTCTGCTAAAGGTCTTTGAGCATTTCTTACAGATAACTTTTGACTGATCATTCGGATCTTGGTTAAAAAACTGCCACACTGCACTCTTCCTACTATGGAATACCTTTTCAGGCATTGCACGCTGTGCTACTTTCACCGGATGGCCACGCTGTCCTAAAACTGTTTTTGTTTTTAACACACGTTTTTGGCCTGATACGGGCCTGCCAGATGACAGCTGTTGCGATGTAGATGCCTGCTGCGGCTCATACTCCTCCGCTTCTGAGCTACTGTCAGCGGCACCCTCTTCCCCCAATGTCTGCCAATCAGGGTCAACAACTGGGTCATCTATCACCTCCTCTTCAATGTCATGTGCACCTTCCTCTGTGTCACCGTGTAAGGTGCTATAGCGTTCGGGACGGGGCACCATAGTCTCATCAGGGTCAGATTCTGGCTCAGTACACTGCGCGGGCAATGTAGTGATCTGAGTCAATGGAACAGCATAATAATCTAGCTGTGGCAGTGCATCAGTGCACTCCATGTCCGATTCATCTTGTAATGGGCAGTTAACAATTTCCCTTTCTAACCCAGGCACGGTATGTGTAAAGAGCTCCATGGAGTAAACTGTAGTGTTGCCTGACGCATCCTTCACTTTTGGTTTGGGTGAAGGACACAAGGAAGCGACTTGTTCCTGACCCGGAGCATCCACTGACGACTCGCTGCTTTTATATTTGGAACTTTCTGAAGAGGAGGCGAAAGAGCTAGAGGCTGAGTCAGCAATGAAAGCCAAAACTTTTTCCTGCTGCTCCGGCTTTAAAAGCGGTTTTCCTACTCCCAGATAAGGGAGCCTTCGAGGCCTTGTGTAGCCAGACGATGACGCTGGCTCAACACCTCCAGCCTTAGGTGCTATTGTGCTTTTCCCACTACCACCAGATGCTCCACCACCACCACCACTACCACCACCATCAGTACCAGCTGGCAACCACCGACCACGGCCTCTTCCACCAGACTTCCTCATTTTTGGCAAAATGTAACCAAAATAACAACCGTTATATGGTACTGTAAAACAAGGTAGAAGGTGTATATAAACTTGTTGAGAATTTAAATCTCCCTTTTTTGGGGGGTGTGACTGCACCAAAACTCAGGCCCAGTGTATTACACTACACAATGTACGTGGCAGAAAGTGGCTGGCTGATACACCACAAACTAAGAGGACTGAGGTTTACCCACTTTGTGAGAATTTGAATCTCACTTTTTTTGGGGGGAGACTGAACCCAAACTCAGGCCCAGTGTATAACACAACACAATGTAAGTGGCAGAAAGTGGCTGGAAGATATATGAAAAAATCCAAGGACTGTAGTACAATTTCAATCTCCCTACAATGATTTCAGGACAAGTATGGCAGCAATAAAAAGGACTGCTGCACACAAAAGTGTGGACAAATAAACAAGATAACTGCAGAAAGGAGCAACAGGATTGTTGCTTTTAAAAAAGTAGTTGGTTTGCACAGCAGCATGCAAACAGCAATGCAGCTATCAGGGAGCCTTATAAGCTACAGAACTGATGCACAGAAATCTAGCCTCCACTGTCCCTGCAAAAAAAGGTGGTGGTGGACAGTGGAAATCGCTACAGCACAAGCAGTTTTGGGGATAATCTTCCCTCCCTAACTATATCCCTTCTTCTGACGAAGCTGCAGCAACCTCTCCCTATGCTAAGATCGGCAGAAGTAAGATGGCGGTCGGCGTGCACGTCACTTTATAGCCCCTGTGATGCCGCAGAAAGCAAGCCAATCACTGTAATGCCCTTCTCTAAGATGGTGGGGACCGAGACCTATGTCATCACGCTGCCCACACTCTGCATCCTCCATTGGCTGAGAAATGGCGCTGAACGCGTCATACGAAACGCGACTTTGGCGCGAAGATCGCCGACCGCATGGACGATCCCACACTAGGATCGGGTCGGGTTTCATGAAACCCGACTTTGCCGAAAGTCGGCGATTTTTGAATTTGTCCGATCTGTTTCGCTCAACCCTAATGGAGACGTTTCTGGAATCAAGGATTTTGACATACTGGTTACCTGGCTCCATGGAGATGTTCAGAGAAGCCAGGTTGTGACACTCTGGTCAACTGGCCTTGTACCTGAATGGACTGTCATCTTCCTACGCTTGTCGTTACCTCCTCTCTGTGAGTGCCACATCTCTGAAGTCGCAACTGCTCTTATCCTAGTGAGTCAGCGGAAGGTTGAGACTCTGTAATGTGCACCATCTTGGATATTTTGCTGGGACTGTTCAATGTGTTATTGTCTGTTTTGTGGTTCAATCAAATACCACACTGTATTACCCTCACCCTGTGTTGTCTGAGTAGTATTCTGCCCACAGTAAAAATAGAGCGGGCGTTCAGTGGGATGAGCCCTGGTCCATGTGGTCTCGGGCCATGCACTAGAGTACCTGTTGTTTCCACAGGGGTGCACTGCATTTATCAGGATCTGGAACGGGGCTGTACTACTTGCTGAGGGGATCCCAGCTGTGATCAGAGGGATTTAAATGGAGCTGGGCCGCGATCCTCGCCCTCTGGACAGTCACAGAGCCCTGGTCATTTTTCATATCTTGACGTTACATGAGATCCCATCAGTGTCAGGAGGGGGCAGGAAAGCTCTTCACATTATGTCTGCGATTTACATACATTACTGAAAGACGCTGCCGCTCTGACACCCCAAATCAAAATTATCTGCAAAGAACAATGGTTTATCCCATACAACTGTAAAATGCCCCCAAATCCCTGCCCTTGTTCCCCCATGTGATGGCACCAATCATAGGCGCTCTGTCATCCTGCATGGCTCGGGGGAGAGGGGTACACATAATTATGAATGCATTTTCTGCACATAGACTGGTATGATGTATGAGAATCCTTGTGAAACATGCAGTAACACGGTCCAGCTGTTTTCTTAAGAACGCAGCGCGGGAATCGTTATTACAAGGAATGGATTAGTGCAGCTTCCAAAAACAACGATGTGGTGCCAGGCCTGGAAGGTTCAGAGCTGGAGAGGTGGGGACGGGCCAAAAGTGAAAATCCTGAATGGAGACCGTCGTCGTACTGCGCTCCAGAGGCCCAGACCGCCATTAATCATCCACGCTCAATGTGGCCCCGAGGACACGGTGTTGGCCCTGTGACTGTGGAGCAGTTGATGACATCAGGCTTCATGCACCTGGCACAGAGGAAAGAACAGGTGGCACAGAGGACAACACAGAAAAGCACGGGCGACACAGAGGATGGCACAGATTAAAGAACGGGCGTCACAGAGGACAACACAGAGGAAAGCACAGGCGGCACAGAGGACGGTACAGAGGAAAGAACGGGAATCACAGAGGAAAGCATGGGCGGCATAGAGGAAAGCACAGAGGTAAGAACAGGCGTCACAGAGGACAACACAGAGAAAAGCACGGGTGACACAGAGGACGGCACAGAGGAATGAACGGGCTTCACAGAGGACAACACAGATTAAAGAATGGGCGTCACAGAGGACAACACAGAGAAAAGCACGGACGGCACAGAAGAAAGAACGGGCGTCACAGAGGACAACACAGAGGAAAGCACAGGCGGCACAGAGGACGGTACAGAGGAAAGAATGGGCGTCACAGAGGAAAGCATGGGCGGCATAGAGGAAAGCACAGAGGAAAGAACAGGCGTCACAGAGGACAACACAGAGGAAAGAACTGACGACACAGAGGACAGCACAGAAGAAAGCAAGGGCAGCATAGAGGAAAGCACTGTAGATGTTATCGAGCCCTCGCCATGCTTCTCGGTAGACATCACCGAGCCCCCGCCATGGTCCACTGTAGACATCACCGAGCCCCCGCTGTGCTCCACTGTAGACATCACCGAGCCCCCGCCATGCTCCACTGTAGACATCACCGAGCCCACGCCGTGCTCCACTGTAGACATCACTGAGCCCCCGCTGTGCTCCACTGTAGATATCACTGAGCCCCCACTGTGCTCCACTGTAGACATCACCGAGCCCCCGCCATGCTCCACTGTAGACATCACCGAGCCCACGCCGTGCTCCACTGTAGACATCACTGAGCCCCCGCTGTGCTCCACTGTAGACATCACCAAGCCCCCGCTGTGCTCCACTGTAGACATCACCAAGCCCCCGCTGTGCTCCACTGTAGATATCTCCGAGCCCCCGCTGTGCTCCACTGTAGATATCTCCGAGCCCCCGCTGTGCTCCACTGTAGATATCTCCGAGCCCCCGCTGTGCTCCACTGTAGACATCACTGAGCCCCCGCTGTGCTCCACTGTAGACATCACTGAGCCCCTGCCATGCTCCACTGTAGACATCACCGAGCCCCCACTGTGCTCCACTGTAGATATCTCCGAGCCCCTGCTGTGCTCCACTGTAGATATCTCCGAGCCCCCGCTGTGCTCCACTGTAGACATCACTGAGCCCCTGCCGTGCTCCACTGTAGACATCACTGAGCCCCTGCCATGCTCCACTGTAGACATCACCGATCCCCCGCTGTGCTCCACTGTAGACATCACTGAGCCCCTGCCATGCTCCACTGTAGACATCACCGATCCCCCGCTGTGCTCCACTGTAGATATCTCTGAGCCCCTGCCATGCTCCACTGTGGACATCACCAAGCCCCCGCTGTGCTCCACTGTAGACATCACCAAGCCCCCGCTGTGCTCCATTGTAGACATCTCTGAGCCCCTGCCGTGCTCCACAGTAGACATCTCCGAGCCCCCGCCATGCTTTATTGAAGACATCTCCGAGCCCCCACTGTGCTCCACTGTAGACATCACTGAGCCCCCGCTGTGCTCCATTGTAGACATCTCCGAGCCCCCGCCGTGCTTCTCTGTAGACATCACCGAGCCCCCACTGCGCTCCACTGTAGACATTGCCGAGCCCCCACCATGCTTTACTGTAGAGATCTGAGTCCTCACCGTGCTTCACTGTAGACATCTCTGAGCCCCCACCGTGCTCCACTGTAGACATCGCCGAGCCCCCGCTATGCTTTACTGTAGACATCGCCGAGCCCCCACCATGCTTTACTGTAGACATCTCCGAGCCCCCGCCGTGCTTCTCTGTAGACATCTCTGAGCCCCCACCGTGCTCCACTGTAGACATCGCCGAGCCCCCGCTATGCTTTACTGTAGACATCGCCGAGCCCCCGCCATGCTTCACTGTAGACATCTCCGAGCCCCCACCATGCTTTACTGTAGAGATCTGAGTCCTCACCGTGCTTCACTGTAGACATCTCCGAGCCCCCGCCATGCTTTACTGTAGACATCTCCGAGCCCCGCCGTGCTTCTCTGTAGACATCGCTGATGGCCAATAAAGTCTATTTTTTCTACTTTCCTTGTTTCTGTCTGTATTTGGATTCTTCCTTTCTTGTTCACTCCCGCCTTCCTCCTGCAGGGGGCAGTGTGTCCCTGTGTCGGCGGCCCTGGCTGACAGATGTTGGAGGTAACTCGCGGTCACCGCTCGCACATCTGCTGCGCTACTTCTGCACGTTGCACGGACTGAGGTCTCTGATGTCGCTGCTTCTTGTTTTCTTGTCCTGGGACCCGATCGTCACATTTCCTGCCGGTCAGACGTGGAGCGTCCACATACATTCAGCACATACTCACCTGCGGACGCTGCCATTACGTCACTCGGCGCCGTCTGACCAGTGCTTCTAGGGACGGGAAATTCAGATATTTCCCCTTAAAACAAAAATCAAACATTCCTAATATTGCGGGGGCTGCCCATTCCAGCGGCCTGACTGGTGGCAGCGGTGCCAGCAGAGGCTGAGATTAACCCCTTCACTACACTGGGATGTCAGTGTTACTCCCCAGGGTTCCCTCATGTATGAACTAACCCTCGGCCGCTGCAGACCACCAGAGATGGGACCCTCTGACTTCTGGATCCACTGTCTTCAGTGTGCAGCACCACAACTCCCATCACCACCACTCCCTCCATCAGCATTACCACCAATTGTCAGATCTTCAATGTATTTCCAGGAGTGTCAGGAGCTGTTGTGGACCCCCATCTCTGCACGTCCTCGGTGGGCACGCAGCCGCTTCATCTTCCTGTGTGCGTGACTCTCAGGGGATTTGTGGTGGTCCTGACATCACTGCTCTCCCGACAGCTGCTACTGCGCCCCAAGACATGACCGTCCGCAGCCTGGGGGGCCAGGAAGAGGAGATTTATAGGATTATCAGTGTTTACCTTATAGAGGACACATCCACAGACCCCTGGAGACCCCCGCTCATCTGCCCCTCAACGCCATCCCAGACGCTATACCACTGAGAATATTACATCTCCCAGCAGCACAGAGTATTTCAGAGGAGGAGTGTGCTGATCTTCTAGGAGGTCACAGACTAAGACTGACATAGTGAAAGAACCAGGGTCCCAGCAGCACAGACAATTTCAAAAGGAGTGTGCTCATCTTCTTGGAGAACACAGTCTGAGTCTGACATAGTGAAAGAACCAGGGTCCCAGCAGCACAGAGGATTTCAGGGGAGGAGTGTGTTCATCTTCTAGGAGAACACAGACTGAGACTGGCATAGTGGAAGAACCAAGGTCCCAGCAGCACAGAGGATTTCAGGAGGAGTGTGCTGATCTTCTAGGAGGTCACAGACTAAGACTGACATAGTGAAAGAACCAGGGTCCCAGCAGCACAGAGTATTTCAGAGGAGGAGTGTGCTGATCTTCTAGGAGGTCACAGACTAAGACTGACATAGTGAAAGAACCAGGGTCCCAGCAGCACAGAGGATTTCAAGAGGAGGAGTTTGCTGATCTTCTAGGAGGTCACAGACTAAGACTGACATAGTGAAAGAACCAGGGTCCCAGCAGCACAGAGGATTTCAGAGGAGTGTGCTGATCTTCTAGGAGGTCACAGACTAAGACTGACATAGTGAAAGAACCAGGGTCCCAGCAGCACAGAGGATTTCAAGAGGAGGAGTTTGCTGATCTTCTAGGAGGTCACAGACTAAGACTGATAGTGGAAGAACCAGGGTCCCAACAGCACAGAGGATTTCAAGAGGAGGAGTGTGCTGATCTTCTAGGAGGTCACAGACTAAGACTGACATAGTGAAAGAACCAGGGTCCCAGCAGCACAGAGGATTTCAGAGGAGGAGTGTGCTGATCTTCTAGGAGGTCACAGACTAAGACTGACATAGTGAAAGAACCAGGGTCCCAGCAGCACAGAGGATTTCAGAGGAGGAGTGTGCTGATCTTCTAGGAGGTCACAGACTAAGACTGACATAGTGAAAGAACCAGGGTCCCAGCAGCACAGAGGATTTCAAGAGGAGTGTGCTGATCTTCTAGGAGGTCACAGATTGAGACTGATAGTGGAAGAACCAGGGTCCCAGCAGCACAGAGGATTTTATGTAATGCACATCAGCAGAAACCTGAGCAATAAAAAATGTGAAAAATGAGACTGGAAGGAGGTGAGTCCGCAGTCGCTAATGGCCTTCACCATATGGGCTGACCCCCTGGTACAAGTTATTTCAGAGTCCTCTTGTTGTTTATTTTCCTGCTGGACACTTTTATGTCATCACATTATCTCTGACACTTCTATTCTTTTAATATTAAATTCTTCTTGTTCTTCCTCCTAATTTATTTTGTGTCTTCTGCTGTTTTGCAGTTTGCAGTTTTTTCATTAGTAAAATCAAAGATTTTGTTTAATATTGTTTTTCCCTCTTCTTAAGGTGTCTGGTCAGATAGTAGTTTTATTTTTCATCAATGTAGCACATGTTCAGAAGCAGCAACAAGGACAACATAATACAGCAGTACTGAGCAGTGTAGATGTGAAACCAAATCTGGGGTGAAATAATAAAACACGTAATAGAAGTTGCAGCATGCGGGACATTATATATCAGTACTGAGCAGTAGATATGTGAATCCCAATCTGGGGGAGATAAAACACCTACTAGAAGTTGCAGCATGCAGGACATGAGATAGCAGTACTGATCAGTGTATATGTAAATCCAACTTTGTGAAATAAACATTGTGACAGGGTCACTGGCTGTCACAGAGTGACTGTCCCAGTGTGACACAACCCTACAATTGGAAACACAACAGGGGAAACGTTAACAACGGTGGGCCCTGACAATAGGGAATGGGGGAATGGACACCTCCTGCACTCCCCTGAGGCTGTACCGTAATCTCCCTAACGTCCCTATACAGGTTCTTTCACCCGGTCGCCGAGGAGGACACCTAAAACCCTCACTTGCCCTGATCTAATCCCTAGGTAGGGAGCTGGCAGGTGAGAGCACTAGTCACACCACTGCACTAATAAAACACAAAGGAAAGTTAAGACAAACACCACAGGGAATGGGGAACAAAAATACAACACTTCGCTTTCTCTGCTGCACAGCACAGTAATGCACCAGATAACAGTATTCAGCTGAAGCACCACTGCACCAGCAACCTCCAGGCTCCAGCTCAGTTGGTCTCCACAAGGACCTGTATAAGCCACAGTCAGCTGAAGCATCAGGTGACATTCTGAAGGATGGTGGGCGTGGTCACCAACCACATCAGCAGAACTAGCAGCAATTACACAGCTGACCAGCAGGGGAAAAACACTGCAATTAACCCCCGATGACCTGAGAGGAAAAAAGTTTTAATATGAAAAGCCAGATCTGCCATAGATCCAAAAATGGATGGTGACACTGGCACTGCATGCGAGGGGAGATGTGTGTCATGGAGATTATTTTCCTCTGATCTAGAAACCCATACGATTCTTTTCAGCATGCTATGTGCTGAAGTTAAGTGGCCATGTTATGGGCGGGTTTTTAGGTGAGTAGGTAAGAGATGGGCGGGACGCCTACTCACCATAGCTCCACCTCAAGGGTGTGGTTTTTCCCCCTCAGTCTGTGCTGTTGTGTGGAGGCAAGGAAGCCTCCATACTGTGAGAGCCGCCCTAGGTGTTGGCCCAGCAGTGCCGGGCCGGACGGTGGATGAACGGTTTATTCTCTTTTCAGGCTGTTTTTTCTGTTACCATTTTGTGTGTTTTTGTGTTTACGACACAATAAAGCACTGAGAGACTTTAACCCCACGTGTGCCTGTGTACCCCGAGGAGCAGCTAAGTGAGCCGACCTACCACAACACTTGTAGAAACGGCTTTATTGTCTTCCAGTCTCACAGCCGCTGCCCACTCCTCCCTCCATTGTCTCTACATAAAAGGATGTAATGTGGTCCCTCAGTGGCGGCTATCTGACTTGTGTAGAGACATTTGACATCTGATTGATGAGTTCAGGAGCTGGGGTGAGGGGGAGACAGAGAAAAGGTGGCTCATAAGTGGAGAAAGAAGCAGGTTTCTCCAATGAGAAGTATTCCAGGATGTCTTCTATTCCCTTGTGCTTCTAATTTACGTGAAGTTTGTAGAAAGGAGAGTAATGACTGAAGCTCCCGGACGGGATACACTGTGACAAAGCAGCAGCTGTGAGCAGGAATAATGAAGGAAGGGCTGCCGATCAGTGAGAGCAGCAGAGATCTTTAGGACGGGGATGTATTGATGAGGAGCAGCACGAATTACTTACATCACTACTTCGCCACTTTTCTGAGGTTTTCCGGTCCATGTCAGTGAGAGGCCGTCGTCGTCTGCCCTGTAGTCACCCGGATCGTGGAGGCGTCAGGTTGTTCCTGGACTATGTGCAGTCAGTTATCCCCAGTGACAGGAAGCAGAGATAGTGACCAGGAGCCCGGTGACAGGACATGTCCTCCTGGGAAGAAACCAGTGTGATCTAAGGGCTGTCCCACACGTCCAGATAATTCCGGTACCGGAATAAATCGGTACCGGAGTTATCCGTGTCCGTGTGCCTGGGAACTCACGGAGGCCATACCTGCGGCACACGTGTGCCGCCCGTATGGCGAGTGGGTACCACACGGAGCGTGTGGTACCCACTCTGCATGGTGCTGAAGCTGCGATTCATATCCTCTCTGCAGTAACGTTTGCTGCAGAGAAAATATGAAGAATAGTGTTAAAAATAAAGATTTAGGTGTCCGCCGCCCCCCCACCCCCTGTGCGCCCCCCCGCTGGTCAGAAAATACTTACCCGCTCCCTCGCTGCTTCCTGGTCTGGCCGCGGCTTCTCCTGCATGCGGTCACGTGGGCCCGATCATTTACAGTCATGAATATGTGGCTCCACCTCCATAGGGGCGGAGCCGACTATTCATGATTGTAATTGATCGGCCCCACGTGACCGCATACAGTAAGCCGCGGCCAGACCAGGAAGGAGCGAGTAAGTATTTTCTGACCAGCGGGGGGGCGCACAGGGGGTGGGGGGGCGGCGGACACATGGATCTTTATTTTTAACACTATTCTTCATATTTTCTCTATAGCAAACGCTACTGCAGAGAGGATATGAATACCGGCTTCAGCACCATGTGGGGGGGACAGCGCTTACTGTAGCGCTGTCTCCTGCACGCACACGGACCCCAGACGGAGAATGTCCGTGTGAGGTCCGTGTTTTACACGGACCCATTGACTCTATTGGGTCCGTGTAAAACGTGCGCTCCCACGAACACTGACATGTCTCCGTGTTTGGCACACGGAGACACGGTCCGCAAAAAATCAATGACATCTGCACAGATGCATTGATTTTTATGGGTCTACGTGTGTCAGTGTCTCCGGTACGTGAGGAAACTGTCACCTCACGTACCGGAATCACTGACGTGTGAAACCGGCCTAACATAGTGCAGTGTTATACAATACAGTGCAGGGCGGTGTTACATAATGTAGTGCAGTGTGGTGTTCTATAATATAGTACAGTGTTATATAATATAGTGCAGTGTTATATAATGTAGTGCAGTGTGGTGTAATATAATACTGTTAATACAGCACAAAGGGCCTGCAGGGCTCAGCTGCCCCGGTGTCAGGACTAATGCACGCTCACAAACATGTAGTAAAGATGGCGGCAGCACAGGTGCAAAATACTGATGAGACGACCGCTCCCAACACATGGAGGGCGACTGCTCAGTATATGGCCGGCGTCACACTGGCGAGTTTTACGGACGTAAGAGCGCAGAAACTACGTCCGTAAAACTCGCATAACATACGGCACAATTATTCTCAATGGGGCTGCTCCTATCAGCCGTATATAACGCATCCGTAATATATGCCTTTCTACGGCCGTACAAAATCCCAGCATGCTGCGTTTGTCAGCGTATTGCGCAAAAAATTCGCTAATGAAAGTCTATGGGGGCGAGAAAAATACGGATTCCACACGGACCAGCAGTGTGACTTGCGAGAAATACGCAGCGGTGTTAGTGAAAAGCCGGTAATTCAATTGCCGGCTTTTCATTTCTCCTGCACAAACCCGACAGGATATGAGACATGATTACATACAGTAAACCATCTCATATCCCCTTTTTTTTGCATATTCCACACTACTAATGATAGTAGTGTGTATGTGCAAAATTTGGGCGCTGTAGCTGCTAAAATAAAGGGTTAAATGGCGGAAAAAATTGGCGTGGGCTCCCGCGCAATTTTCTCCGCCAGAGTGGTAAAGCCAGTGACTGAGGGCAGATATTAATAGCCAGGAGAGGGTCCATGGTTATTGGCCCCCCCGTGGCTAAAAACATCTGCCCCCAGCCACCCCAGAAAAGGCACATCTGGAAGATGCGCCTATTCTGGCACTTGGCCACTCTCTTCCCACTCCCTGTAGCGGTGGGATATGGGGTAATGAAGGGTTAATGCCACCTTGCTATTGTAAGGTGACATTAAGCCAGATTAATAATGGAGAGGCGTCAATTATGTCACCTATCCATTATTAATCCAATTGTAGGAAAGGGTTAAAAAACACACACACATTATTAAAAAGGATTTTAATGAAATAAACACAGCGGTTGTTGTAATAATTTATTGTTCTCGCAATCCATTTGCAGACCCTCGCTTGGCAAAATAATAAACGCACAAAATACATACCTTCTGGTGAACCGTCTCGTCCCACGAGGTAATCCATCTGAAGGGGTTAATTATTTTACAGGCAGGAGCCCTGCTAATGCACTCGCTCGTGCCTGTAATTCCCCGGCGAATGAATGAAATGTAGGTCATTGACCTACATTTCCTTCAGTCGCGGTGATGCGCCCCCTGGTGGATGTCCTCATATAACCTGGAGCGTGGGAAAAAGTTCCCAGGCTGCAGTTCATGAGAACATCCAGCAGGGGCGCATCACCGCACTCAATGTAAGTATAGATCACTGCTTTCCTTTCAGCACCCGGGGATTACAGGCACCAGCGAGTGGTTTATCGCAGCTCTGCCTGTAATATTAGTTAACCCCTTCAGATGGATTACATCGTGGGACGTGACAGTTCATCAGAGAGGGTATGTATATTGTGTGTTAATTGTTTTGCCAAGCGAGGACCTGAAAATGGAATGAGAGAGCAATAAATTATTACAACAACCGCTGTGTTTATTTCATTAAAATACTTTTAAATCATGTGTGTGTGTGTGTTTTAACCCTTTCCAACAATTGGATTAATAATGGATAGGTGACATAACTGACACCTCTCCATTATTAATCTGGCTTAATGTCACCTTCCAATAGCAAGGTGGCATTAACCCTTCATTACCCCATATCCCACCGCTACAGGGAGTGGGAAGAGAGGGGACAAGTGCCAGAATAGGCGCATCTTCCAGATGTGCCTTTTCTGGGGTGGCTGGGGGCAGATGTTTGTAGCCGGGGGGGCCAATAACCATGGACCCTCTCTAGGCTATTAATATCTGCCCTCAGTCACTGACTTTACCATTCTGGCGGAGAAAATTGCGCGGGAGCCCACGCCAATTTTTTCCGCCATTTAACCCTTTATTTCAGCAGCTACAGCGCTGAAATTTTGCACATACACACTACTAACATTAGTAGTGTGGAATATGCAAAAAAAAGGGGGATATGAGATGGTTTACTGTATGTAATCATGTCTCATATCCTGTCGGGTTTGTGCAGGAGAAATGAAAAGCCGGCAATTGAATTAGCGGCTGTTCAAAGATATCGCGCTGAATGAAATCTAAATACAGAATATATATATATATGTGTCTCAATGACATATATATATATATATATATATATATATACACTGTATATATGTTTTCCCGAACATTTGAGCACATAAATCCATTAGATGTCGGTTTTGCAAGCCTGCGTGAAAATCTCGCAGTACGGATGCCATACGGATTACATACGGAGGATGCCATGCGCAAAATACGCTGACACACCCTGACTACGGATCACTATTTTGGGAACATTTCTCCGTATTACGGCCGTAGTACGGACGTATAATACGTGGCGTATTGTCTTACGCCGAGTGTGACGCCGGCCTATGACTGCACAGCTTGTATCGGGCGCTGGTCACACACAGGTCATGCAGTGTTCCCGGCTCACAGACTATTCATTTTTGGAGGATTTTTTCTCCTCTTTCTGTGGTTTTTCTATGAAGTTTAGTGTGAGGATCCTCGGTGCTGGTTGTGAGCTTATATATCATGGCCAAAATATGTCATATACAGGGGCTTCTCACAAAATGAGAATATTGTCAAACAGGGAATTTATTTCAGTTCTTCATTACAAAAAGTGAATTTCCTATATTCTATAGTCTTTACACACAGAGTGATCTATTTCATGTGGTTATTTCTGTTAATGTTGATGATTATGGCTTACAGCCAATGAAAACCCAAAAGTCATTATCTCAGTAAATTAGAATACTTTATAACACCAGATGGAAAAATGATTGTAAAATCTGAAATGTTCCCTACTGAAATGTATGATCAGTAAATGCCCTCAGTACTTGGTCCTTTTGCATCAATTACTGCATCAATGCGGCGTGGCATGGAGGGATCAGCCTGTGGCACTGCTGAGGGGTTATGGAAGCCCAGGTTGCTGTGTTATCAGCCTTCAGCTCATCTGCATTGTTGGATCTGGTGTCTCATCTTCCTCTTGACAATACTCCATAGATTCTCTATGGGGTTAAGGTCAGGAGAGTTTGCTGCCAATCAAGCCCAGTGATACTGTTGTTTTTACACCAGGTATTGGTACTTTTCGCATTGTGGACAGGGGCCAAGTCCTGTTGGAGAATGACATTTCCATCTCCATAAAGCTTGTCGGCAGAGGGAAGCATGAAGTGCTCTACAATGTCCTGGTAGACGGCTGCGCTGACTTTGGTCTTGATAACACACAGTGGACCTACACCAGCAGATGACATGACTCCCCAAACCATCACTGATTGTGGAAACACTAAACCACCATACACACTGCACTACAGCACCATGCACACGGCACCGCAACACAATACACAGAGTAATGCAGAAAACCATACTGCACTAAACAACGCTGTACTAGAGAACATGGCACTGCATCACACTGCACGACCACACTACCCCACACTGCACGGCCACACTGGCTGCTGTCAGTCCCTCGGGCCGCACTGCACAGATCTCTGGGTGATGCGAATCTTTGGACACTTTCGGCTGCTGATGAATCGTCAGAGATTTTCTTCGTTCCAGAGAAGAATCTTATGTAATTGTATCACGTCTTCACACTGGAGTAACACGCAGTGCGGAGGACGCGGACCCCTCCTCCGGAGGCCGGTGTCAGCCAAGGTAACATGGGGGCCCCACAGCCGCCTGCGGTTTCCTCTGGAGGGAAGTTCTTTACAGTCTGCATTAACTCCTCCAGTGCTGGAATTCAGTGAATATAAGGATCTGCCGCCGTCCTCCCCCGAGACCCCGACCCACATCTTTATATGTATATATACACACCTGTTATTGGCACTGTATGGCGATATTTGGGCTGTGCGGCACAGCGCTGTATATTTCTTGCAGATGTGGTTATGGTGGTATTATATAATATTTATTGAGCCACAATAATGCACGGCGCGGCTCTGCAGAGATGACACATTGTGCAGTCACTTGTGCACTGCATGGCAGTAATACATGGCGGGGGAGGGGGGAGCATCAAAAAGTAGCAGAAGTGACAGCAAACCCCAAAATCTGGGGCTCCAAACCAATCAGTCAGTATCACCCAAGATCTTGACTGTAAGGACCCATCACTCCCCCCTATAGGGACCAAGAAATAAACTGCAAGTGCCCCTGAGTCCCCCGACCATGGTGGCAGATAATGTCCCCTCTGCACTTAGTGGCACAACCCCAGTGACAAACCACAAGCCCCACTGGACATCAGCGGTAGCAGATCGCAGGCACCGTCATCATGGTGCAGTTTACTGCAGTGCCACTAGAGGGCAGCCTGGTTACACCGAGCGCTGCACTGCAGGACCAGCGGCTGCCAAATCTATCTATTGTAGGAAGGAAATAATGTCACAAAGTGTGAAGAGGCGGCCCAGAAATCCTGCACCATCCACACATTATATATATATGTGGCATGCAGAAGTCTGTGCACCCCTCGGCCAAAATTACTGCTGTTCTGAACAGTGAAGCAAGATGAAGATGAAATGATCTAAAAGGCCTGAAGTTACAGATGACACATTTCCTGTATATATATATATATATAGTACAGACCAAAAGTTTGGACACACCTTCTCATTTAAAGATTTTTCTGTATTTTCATGACTATGAAAATTGTACATTCACACTGAAGGCATCAAAACTATGAATTAACACATGTGGAATTATATACTTAACAAAAAAGTGTGAAACAACTGAAATTATGTGATATTCTAGGTTCTTCAAAGTATCCACCTTTTGCTTTGATGACTGCTTTGCACACTCTTGGCATTCTCTTGATGAGCTTCAAGAGGTAGTCACCGGGAATGGTCTTCCAACAATCTTGAAGGAGTTCCCAGAGATGCTTAGCACTTGTTGGCCCTTTTGCCTTCACTCTGCGGTCCAGCTCACCCTAAACCATCAGGTCATCTGGTGTAGCCTGTTATGACCCCAATGGCAGAGGGTCTCAGAAATAATAACCAAGTCTGCAAACACAAAAAAACAGCTCATAGGGCAGTGGTAACTGGGCTGACCATATATCTAATCCTAGCACCACAAATAGAAGTAGCCGGGGAACGTGCCTACGTTGGTTCTAGACGTCTCGCGCCAGCCGGAGAACTAACTAACCCTAGAAGGGAAAAGAAAGACCTTTCTTGCCTCCAGAGAAAAGACCCCAAAAAGTTGGATACAAGCCCCCAACAAATAATAACGGTGAGGTAAGAGGAAAAGACAAACATAAGAATGAACTAGGTATTTAGCAAAGAGAGGCCCACTAGCTAATAGCAGAATATAGTAAGATGACTTATATGGTCAGCAAAAACCCTATTAAAATATCCACGCTGGATATTCAAGAACCCCCGAACCGTCTAACGGCCCGGGGGGAGAACACCAGCCCCCTAGAGCTTCCAGCAAGGTCAGAAATCACATTTAGTACAAGCTGGACAAAAATAGAAGCAAAGCAAATAACCCAAATAACCAAAAAGCAAGACTTAGCTTAATTTTGCAAAAACCAGGACCAGCGGACAGGAGCAAACAGAAGGATCTGATTACAACGATGCCAGGCACTGGACTAAGGATCCAGGAAGTTAATATAGCAACACCCCTGGACTAACGGCCCAGGTGAGTGCCAAAGTGAAGAAAGACAATCCCAGAGTCATATCACTAGTGACCACAAGAGGGAGCCAAAAAGTCTAATTCACAACAGTACCCCCCCCCTTAAGGAGGGGTCACCGAACCCTCACCAAGACCACCAGGGCGATCAGGATGAGCAGCGTGAAAGGCACAAACTAAATCGGCCGCATGCACATCAGAGGCAACCACCCAGGAATTATCCTCCTGACCATAGCCCTTCCACTTGACCAGATACTGAAGCCTCCGCCTGGAGAGACGAGAATCCAAGATCTTCTCCACCACGTACTCCAACTCGCCCTCAACCAACACCGGAGCAGGAGGCTCAACAGAAGGAACCACAGGCACAACGTACCGCCGCAACAAAGACCTATGGAACACGTTGTGAATGGCAAACGACACCGGAAGATCCAAGCGAAAGGACACCGGATTAAGGATTTCCAATATCTTGTAAGGACCGATGAAGCGAGGCTTAAATTTAGGAGAGGAGACCTTCATAGGAACAAATCGAGAAGACAGCCATACCAAATCCCCAACACGAAGTCGGGGACCCACACCGCGGCGGCGGTTGGCAAAACGCTGAGCCTTCTCCTGTGACAACTTTAAGTTGTCCACCACATGATTCCAGATCTGCTGCAACCTATCCACCACAGAATCTACCCCAGGACAGTCAGAAGGCTCCACATGTCCCGAGGACAAACGAGGATGGAAACCAGAGTTGCAGAAAAAAGGCGAAACCAATGTAGCGGAACTAGCCCGATTATTAAGGGCAAACTCAGCCAACGGCAAGAAGGTCACCCAATCATCCTGATCTGCAGAAACAAAACACCTCAAATAAGCCTCCAGAGTCTGATTAGTTCGCTCCGTTTGTCCATTAGTCTGAGGATGAAAGGCAGACGAAAACGACAAATCAATGCCCATCCTAGCACAAAAGGATCGCCAGAACCTGGAAACAAACTGGGATCCTCTGTCAGACACAATATTCTCAGGAATGCCGTGTAAACGAACCACATTCTGAAAGAACACAGGAACCAGATCGGAAGAGGAAGGCAGCTTAGGCAAAGATACCAAATGGACCATCTTGGAAAAGCGATCACATACCACCCAGATGACAGACATGCCCTGAGACACCGGAAGATCTGAAATGAAATCCATGGAAATGTGTGTCCAAGGCCTCTTCGAGACAGGCAAGGGCAAGAGCAACCCGCTGGCACGAGAGCAGCAAGGCTTAGCTCGAGCACAAGTCCCACAGGACTGCACAAACGACCGCACATCCCGAGACAAGGAAGGCCACCAAAAGGACCTAGCCACCAAATCTCTGGTGCCAAAAATTCCCGGATGCCCTGCCAACACCGAGGAATGAACCTCGGAAATGACTCTGCTGGTCCACTTATCAGGAACAAACAGTCTGTCAGGTGGACAAGAATCAGGTCTCCCAGCCTGAAATCTCTGCAACACACGTCGCAAATCCGGAGAAATGGCTGACAAGATAACTCCCTCTTTAAGAATACCAACTGGTTCTGCGACTCCCGGACAGTCAGGCACAAAGCTCCTTGAAAGAGCATCAGCCTTCACATTCTTTGAACCTGGTAAATACGAGACCACAAAGTCAAAACGGGAGAAAAACAATGACCAGCGGGCCTGTCTAGGATTCAGGCGTTTAGCAGACTCGAGATACATCAAATTTTTGTGATCAGTCAAGACCACCACACGATGCTTAGCACCTTCGAGCCAATGACGCCACTCCTCAAATGCCCACTTCATGGCCAGCAACTCCCGATTGCCAACATCATAATTCCGCTCAGCAGGCGAAAACTTCCTAGAGAAAAAAGCACATGGTCTCATTACAGAGCAACCAGGGCCTCTCTGCGACAAAACGGCCCCTGCCCCAATCTCAGAAGCATCCACTTCAACCTGAAAGGGAAGTGAGACATCAGGCTGGCACAAAACAGGCGCCGAAGTAAACCGGCGTTTCAACTCCTGAAAAGCCTCCACGGCTGCAGGAGCCCAGTTAGCAACATCAGAACCTTTCTTGGTCATATCCGTCAAAGGTTTAACAATGCTAGAAAAATTAGCAATAAAACGACGGTAGAAGTTAGCAAAACCCAAGAACTTCTGAAGACTCTTAACTGACGTGGGCTGAGTCCAATCATGAATAGCTCGGACCTTGACTGGGTCCATCTCCACAGCAGAAGGGGAAAAAATAAACCCCAAAAAGGGAACCTTCTGTACTCCAAAGAGACACTTTGAGCCCTTAACAAACAACGCATTCTTGCGCAAAACCTGAAACACCATCCTGACCTGCTCCACATGCGAGTCCCAGTCATCAAAAAAAACCAGAATATCATCCAGATAAACAATCATAAATTTATCCAGATACTTCCGGAAAATATCATGCATAAAGGACTGAAACACTGAAGGAGCATTAGAGAGCCCAAAAGGCATCACCAAGTACTCAAAATGACCTTCGGGCGTATTAAACGCAGTTTTCCATTCATCTCCTCGCTTAATGCGCACAAGGTTGTACGCACCACGAAGATCTATCTTGGTGAACCACTTGGCACCCTTAATCCGGGCAAACAAGTCCGACAACAGAGGCAAAGGATACTGAAATTTAACAGTGATTTTATTCAGAAGCCGATAGTCAATACAAGGTCTCAAAGATCCGTCCTTCTTGGCCACAAAAAAGAATCCCGCAGCAAGAGGGGAAGAGGATGGACGGATATGCCCCTTCTCCAGAGATTCCTTGATATACGAACGCATTGCGGTATGCTCAGGTACAGACAGATTAAATAGTCTTCCCTTAGGAAATTTACTACCTGGAATCAAATCTATAGCGCAGTCACAGTCCCTATGAGGAGGCAGAGCACTGGACCTGGACTCGCTGAATACATCCTGAAAATCAGACAAATACTCAGGAACTTCCGAAGGAGTAGAGGAAGCAATAGACACCGGCGGGGAATCACCATGAATTCCCTGACAGCCCCAACTTGACACAGACATTGCCTTCCAATCCAAGACTGGATTATGGGTCTGTAACCATGGCAGACCCAAAACGACCAAATCATGCATTTTATGCAGAACAAGAAAACGAATCACCTCCCGATGTTCAGGAGTCATGCACATGGTTACCTGCGTCCAAAACTGCAGCTTATTTTCTGCCAATGGCGTAGCATCAATACCTCTAAGAGGAATAGGATTTACCAACGGCTCAAGAACAAAACCACAGCGCTTGGCGAATGACAGATCCATAAGACTCAGGGCAGCACCTGAATCCACAAACGCCATAACAGGGTAAGAGGACAATGAGCAAATTAAAGTTACAGACAAAATAAATTTAGGTTGCAAATTACCAATGGCGACAGGACTAACAACCCTTGTTAGGCGTTTAGAGCATGCTGATATAACATGTGTAGAATCACCACAGTAAAAACCCATTCTGACGTCTATGATTTTTCCGCTCATTTCTAGTCTGAATTCTATCACATTGCATTAAATCAGGTGTTTGTTCAGACAACACCACCAGAGGATTAGCGGTTTTGCGCTCCCGCAAACGCCGGTCAATTTGAATAGCTAGCGCCATAGAATCATTCAGACTTGTAGGAATGGGGAAACCCACCATCACATTCTTAATGGCTTCAGAAAGGCCATTTCTGAAATTTGCGGCCAGAGCACACTCATTCCACTGAGTAAGCACGGACCATTTCCGAAATTTTTGGCAATACACTTCAGCTTCATCCTGGCCCTGAGAAATAGCCAGCAAGGCTTTTTCTGCCTGAACTTCAAGATTGGGTTCCTCGTAAAGCAATCCGAGCGCCAGAAAAAACGCATCAATATTTGCCAATGCCAGATCTCCTGGCGCTAGCGAGAAGGCCCAATCCTGAGGGTCGCCCCGTAAAAAAGAGATAACAATTTTAACTTGCTGAGCCGAGTCTCCAGATGAACGGGGTCTCAGAGATAGAAACAATTTACAATTATTCCTGAAATTCCTAAACTTAAATCGGTCTCCAGAGAACAGTTCAGGAATAGGTATTTTAGGTTCAGACATTGGACTCCTGGTAACAAAATCTTGTATGCCCTGCACACGAGCCGCTCGCTGGTCCACACTTGTAATCAAGGTCTGGACATTCATGTCTGCAGCAAGCACAAGCCACTCCGAGGTAAAGGGGAGGAAGAGAGGAAAAAAAAAAAAAAACTCAGAATTTCCTTTCTTATATCCCACTTCTGCAATGCATTAAACATTCAATGTTGGCCTGGCATACTGTTATGACCCCAATGGCAGAGGGTCTCTGCAATAAATACCAAGTCTGCAAACACAAAAAACCAGCTCATAGGGCAGTGGTAACTGAGCTGACCATATATCTAATCCTAGCACCACAAATAGCAGCAGCCGGGGAACGTGCCTACTTTGGTTCTAGACGTCTCGCGCCAGCCGGAGAACTAACTAACCCTAGAAGGGAAAAGAAAGACCTTTCTTGCCTCCAGAGAAAAGACCCCAAAAGTTGGATACAAGCCCCCCACAAATAATAACGGTGAGGTAAGAAGAAAAGACAAACGTAAGAATGAGCTAGGTATTTAGCAAAGAGAGGCCCACTAGCTAATAGCAGAATATAGTAAGATGACTTATATGGTCAGCAAAAACCCTATTAAAATATCCACGCTGGATATTCAAGAACCCCCGAACCGTCTAACGGCCGGGGGGAGAACACCAGCCCCCTAGAGCTTCCAGCAAGGTCAGAAATCACATTTAGTACAAGCTGGACAAAAATAGAAGCAAAGCAAATAACCCAAATAACCAAAAAGCAAGACTTAAGGTACCTTCACACGAAACGACATCGCTAGCGATCCGTGACGTTGCAGCGTCCTGGCTAGCGATATCGTTTCGTTTGACAGGCAGCAGCGATCAGGATCCTGCTGTGATGTCGCTGGTCGCTGAATAAAGTCCAGAACTTTATTTGGTCGTCCGATCGCCATGTATCGTTGTGTTTGAAAGCAAAAGCAACGATACCAGCGATGTTTTACACTGGTAACCAGGGTAAACATCGGGTTACCAAGCGCAGGGCCGCGCTTAGTAACCCGATGTTTACCCTGGTTACCAGCGTAAAAGTAAAAAAACCAAACAGTACATGCTCACCTGCGCGTCCCCCAGCGTCTGCTTCCTGACACTTACTGAGCGCCGGCCCTAAAGTGAAAGCACAGCGGTGACGTCACTCCTCTGCTGTTAGGGCCGGAGCTCAGTCAGTGTCAGGAAGCGGATGCTGGGGGACGCGCAGGTGAGCATGTACTGTTTGTTTTTTTTACTTTTACGCTGGTAACCAGGGTAAACATCGGGTTACTAAGCGCGGCCCTGCACTTAGCAACCCGATGTTTACCCTGGTTACCCGGGGACCTCGGCATCGTTGGTCGCTGGAGAGCGGTCTGTGTGACAGCTCCCCAGCGATCAAACAGCGACGCTGCAATGATCGGCATCGTTGTCGCTATCGCTGCAGCGTCGCTTCGTGTGAAGGTACCTTTAGCTTAATTTTGCAAAAACCAGGACCAGCGGACAGGAGCAAACAGAAGGATCTGATTACAACGATGCCAGGCACTGGACTAAGGATCCAGGAAGTTAATATAGCAACACCCCTGGACTAACGGCCCAGGTGAGTGCCAAAGTGAAGAAAGACAATCCCAGAGTCATATCACTAGTGACCACAAGAGGGAGCCAAAAAGTCTAATTCACAACAGTAGCCCCCCATCACTCTGCTTCTTGGTCAAATAGCCCTTACACAGCCTGGAGGTGTGTTTGGGGTCATTGTCCTGTTGAAAAATAAATGATGGTCCAACGAAATGTAAACCGGATGGAATAGCATGCCGCTGCAAGATGCTGTGGTAGCCATGCTGGTTCAGTATGCCTTCAATTTTGAATAAATCCCCAGCAGTGTCACCAGCAAAGCCCCCCCACACCATCACACCTCCTCCTCCATGCTTCACGGTGGGAACCAGACATGTAGAGTCCATCCGTTCACCTTTTCTGCATTGCACAAAGACACGGTGGTTGGAACCAGAGATCTCAAATTTGGACTCATCAGACCAAAGCACAGATTTCCACTGGTCTAATGTCCATTCCTTGTGTTCTCTTCTGCTTGTTGCCTGTCCTTAGCAGTGGTTTCCTAGCAGCTATTTTACCATGAAGGCCTGCTGCACAAAGTCTCCTCTTAACAGTTGTTGTAGAGATGTGTCTGCTGCTAGAACTCTGTGTGGCATTGACCTGGTCTCTAATCTGAGCTGCTGTTAACCTGCGATTTCTGAGGCTGGTGACTCGGATAAACTTATCCTCAGAAGCAGAGGTGACTCTTGGTCTTCCTTTCCTGGGGCGGTCCTCATGTGAGCCAGTTTCTTTGTAGCGCTTGATGGTTTTTGCCACTGCACTTGGGGACACTTTCAAAGTTTTCTCAATTTTTCGGACTGACTGACCTTCATTTCTTAAAGTAATGATGGCCACTCGTTTTTCATTACTTAGCTGCTTTTTTCTTGCCATAATACAAATTCTAAGTCTATTCAGTAGGACTATCAGCTGTGTATCCACCAGACTTCAGCACAACACAACTGATGGTCCCAAACCCATTTATAAGGCAAGAAATCCCACTTATTAAACCTGACAGGGCACACCTGTGAAGTGAAAACCATTCCCGGTGACTACCTCCTGAAGCTCATCAAGAGAATGCCAAGAGTGTGCAAAGCAGTCATCAAAGCAAAAGGTGGCTACTTTGAAGAACCTAGAATATAAGACATAATTTCAGTTGTTTCACACTTTTTTGTTAAGTATATAATTCCACATGTGTTAATTCATAGTTTTGATGCCTTCAGTGTGAATGTACAATTTTCATAGTCATGAAAATACAGAAAAATCTTTAAATAAGGTGTGTCCAAACTTTTGGTCTGTACTGTATATATATATACAGTATATATATATATATATATATATATATATATATATATATATATATATATATATATATATATATATACACAATATATCATATATAAGGTCATTTTTTACATTTTAAAAATTACAAACCCTTGGAGATTTGTGCGCTCAGATAGGTTTGACCGAGGTGTCAGCCCTTAATTATCCAGTTAGGCTTATGGCTTGTTCACCATCATCATTAGGAAAGGCCAGGTGAGGCAAATTTACAGCTTTATAAAAATTGAGCCTTCTCTAACCTTGTGCCAAAAAACAGCAGCCATGGGATCTTCTAAGCAGCTGCCGAGCACCCGGAAAATGGTGGAGGCCAGAAAACAGGAAAAGCTATAAGAAGATAGCAAAGTGTTTTCAAGTTGTCCTTTCTTCAGCTCGAAATGTAATTAAGAAATGGCCGTTACCAGGAACAGTGGAGATCAAGATAACGTCTGGTAGACCAAGGAAAATGTCAGCGAGAACTTCTCGCAGAATTGCTAGAGAGGCAAATCAGAATCCCCACTTGACTTCAAAAGACCTTCAGATAGATTCAGCAGACTCTGGAGTTGTGGTTCATTGTTCTACTGGTCAGAGACACCAGCACAAATATGGTCTTCATGGAAGAGTCATCAGAAGAAAACCTCTCCTGCGTCCCCAGCATAACATTGAGCATCAGGAGTATGAATAGAACATCTGAACAAGCCTGATGCATTGTGGAAACAAGTCCACTGCAGCTCTGCAGTATAATACAGAATGTAACTCAGGATCAGTAATGTAATGTATGTACACAGTGACTGCACCAGCAGAATAGTGAGTGCAGCTCTGGAGTATAATACAGAATGTAACTCAGGATCAGTAATGTAATGTATGTACACAGTGACTGCACCAGCAGAATAGTGAGTGCAGCTCTGGGGTATAATACAGAATGTAACTCAGGATCAGTAATGTAATGTATGTACACAGTGACTGCACCAGCAGAATAGTGAGTGCAGCTCTGGAGTATAATACAGAATGTAACTCAGGATCAGTAATGTAATGTATGTACACAGTGACTGCACCAGCAGAATAGTGAGTGCAGCTCTGGAGTATAATACAGAATGTAACTCAGGATCAGTAATGTAATGTATGTACACAGTGACTGCACCAGCAGAATAGTGAGTGCAGCTCTGGGGTATAATACAGAATGTAACTCAGGATCAGTAATGTAATGTATGTACACAGTGACTGCACCAGCAGAATAGTGAGTGCAGCTCTGGGGTATAATACAGAATGTAACTCAGGATCAGTAATGTAATGTATGTACACAGTGACTGCACCAGCAGAAAAGTGAGTGCTGCTCTGGGGTATAATACAGGATGTAACTCAGGATCAGTAATGTAATGTATGTACACAGTGACTGCACCAGCAGAATAGTGAGTGCAGCTCTGGAGTATAATACAGTATGTATGTACACAGTGACTGCACCAGTAGAATAGTGAGTGCAGCTCTGGAGTATAATACAGGATGTAACTCAGGATCAGTAATGTAATGTATGTACACAGTGACTGCACCAGCAGAATAGTGAGTGCAGCTCTGCAGTATAATACAGGATATAACTCAGGATCAGAAATGTATGTACACAGTGACCGCACCAGCAGAATAGTGAGTGCAGCTCTGGAGTATAATACAGGATGTAACTCAGGATCAGTAATGTATGTACACAGTGACCGCACCAGCAGAATAGTGAGTGCAGCTCTGAAGTATAATACAGGATATAACTCAGGATCAGTAATATAATGTATGTACACAGTGACTGCACCAGCAGAATAGTGAATGCAGCTCTGGAGTATAATACAGGATGTAACTCAGGATCAGTAATGTAATGTATGTACACAGTGACTGCACAAGCAAAATAGTGAGTGCAGCTCTGGAGTAAAATACAGGAGGTAACTCAGGATCAGTAATGTAATGTATGTACACAGTGACTGCACCAGCAGAATAGTGAGTGCAGCTCTGGGGTATAATACAGGCTGTAACTCAGGATCAGTAATGTAATGTATGTACACAGTGACTGCTCCAGCAGAATAGTGAGTGTAGCTCTGGGGTATAATACAGGATGTAACTCCGGATCAGTAATGTAATGTATGTACACAGTGACTGCACCAGCAGAATAGTGAGTGCAGCTCTGGAGTATAATAAAGGATGTAACTCAGGATCAGTAATGTAATGTATGTACACAGTGACTGCACCAGCAGAATAGTGAGCGCAGCTCTGGAGTATAATACAGGATGTAACTCAGGATCAGTAATGTAATGTATGTACACAGTGACTGCACTAGCAGAATAGTGAGTGCAGCTCTGGAGTATAATACAGGATGTTACTCAGGATGAGTAATGTATGTACACAGTGACTGCACCAGCAGAATAGTGAGTGCAGCTCTGGAATATAATACAGGATGTAACTCAGGATCAGTATTGTAATGTATGTACACAGTGACTGCACCAGCAGAATAGTGAGTGCAGCTCTGGAGTACACAGTGTTGGGGTTGGTCTGCCCGCTGATTCGGAATGTGTTCGGCCCCTATAACATGTTACTGGCAGATGCCGCTGATACATTTTGGATATTTCCTCCTGGTTATGTTCTGGGTACTTTGCTGGTGTTTGGCCCCGGCAGGTTTCTTGAGCTGTGGACCCGCTGCTCATCTCTCCTGCTCTGGGAATCTACTAATCATATGTCGGGGTCTTACAATCCGGGGGCCTTCCAGCATCGGGGGTTCTCAGTGTAATGCGCCCCTCATATGAAGTGAGTGCAGGTGGGAGCGCCTTTTCTGGGGTCCTCTGCGATGACTGGACATCCACTGTGTGCACTGATCAGCATGTGGTGGGCCGCAGCTGTGCAGGACACTGACTGTTAGGGGGTCCCAGCCTGCGTCACTTTCTTATTCTCTGTCAGGGTAAATGTTCACGTCCTCCGCTGTCGCCTTCCCCTTTGCACTTCCGTCTTATGTGGCCTCTTCTGAATCTTTCATATGTGACGCGATCATGGCCCAGCGGAGGTCGCGTGGGAACGGTGATGTCTCAGGGGGTCTCCCTGTGTCACACGGAGGGTCCAGGGTATGGGGATGATGTGATGGAGGTTGGGGGATGGATGATGGTGGCTACCATCTACCTAGACAGAAGCTGAAGGTTTCAGGCCACTGAGCACAATAAATGATGACAGACAGCTACTGACACGGCTGTGGAACTACAAGCCTCAGCATGTCCAGTACCTAATGCAGCCTTTTTGTGGTTTGGCCTTCAGTAGGCCACGTATTGGGTGACGGTGCGGACACTTCACCGGTGGCTCGTGCTGACTCCTTGTCGTAATCGGCAGCCACCAGTCGCCCGTAGGTGCGGGGTGACCCGACCGGCACAAGCCTGACACCCGTCCTTCCGGAAACAAGCGACCACCACACATAAAACATCCAAAGGCTCCAATCAGATCTTCATTAAATAAAACCTTTACCCTCTCTGGAATCGCGTCAGCAGCTGCCGAAGGGTTAAGTGTGACCGGGACGGCCGCCAAGTGGCTGCGGTGTAACCTCCTCCTCCTCGTGTGATGAATGGTCTCCGGCCGCCGCCGCGATTAGCGATTGTGCAATAAGGATCCGACATAAAACAGAAATAAACTCTGCGCCCCCGACCTGAAGCGCGAAACGTCCGGAGCGAAACGTCACAGAACGGTCACATCTAGTAATGATATTATCACGCACAGGGCGGACACAGAAATCAAGCAGAGCAGAAGTTTTATATGGACCCCTTCCAAAAAACCCTTAATGATCTGCAGGGTCACAGACGAGAAGATCCCACAACTTTACTGCCCTCCTACTGCTGCCCCTAGATCAACTTTTTATTGCCCCTATAAAGTATGATGCCAACTACAGTATTCCCTCATAATACAGTACTATACCCCTACAGTGAATTCCTCCAGGGTACCCTCCACACATGATGACGCTACAGTACCCCACTCCCACTGAACCCTCCCGTGGTAAAGTATGGTGACCTCAGCACAGTATGATGCCCCGACTGTGATTGGCACACACCCCTCCACACAGTATGATGACCCCCAACCCCCTCCACACCATAAAATGGCCCCTCCACCCCTCCACACAGTATAATGGCCCCACACCCCTCCACACAGTATAATGACCCCCAAACCCCTCCACACCATATAATGGCCCCTCCACCCCTCCACACAGTATAATGGCCCCACACCCCTCCACACAGTATAATGACCCCCAAACCCCTGCACACCATATAATGGCCCCCACACCCCTCCACACAGTATAATGGCCCCCACACCCCTCCACACAGTATCATGGCCCCCACACCCCTCCACACAGTATAATGGCCCATACACCTCTCTACTCAGTATAATGGCCCCCACACCTCACACAGTATAATGACCCCCAGACCTCTCCACACAGTATAATGGCCCCCTCACCTCACACAGTATAATGACCCCCAGACCTCTCCACACAGTATAATGGCCCCCACACCTCACACAGTATAATGACCCCAGACCTCTCCACACAGTATAATGGCCCCCAGACCCCTCCACTCAGTATAATGGCTCTCCACTTAGTATAATGGCCACCACACCCCTCCACTCAGTATAATGGCCCCCACCTCTCCACTTAGTATAATGGCCCCCACACCCTTCCACTCAGTATAATGGCCCCCACACCTCTCCACTCAGTATAATGGCCTCCACACCTCTCCACTCAGTATAATGGCCTCCACACCTCTCCACTCAGTATAATGGCCCCCCACACCCCTCCACACAGCATTATAGCCCCCACACCCCTCCACACAGTATAATGGCCCCCACATCCCTCCACACAGTATAATGGCCCCCACACCTCTCCACTCAGTATCATGGCCTCCACACCTCTCCACTCAGTATAATGGCCCCCACACCCCTCCACACAGCATTATAGCCTCCACACCCCTCCACACAGTATAATGGCCCCGACATCCCTCCACACAGTATAATGGCCCCCACACCTCTCCACTCAGTATAATGGCCCCCACACCTCTCCACTCAGTAAAATGGCCCTCACACCCCTCCACACAGCATAATGGCCCCCACACCCCTCCTCCCAGCATAATGGTCCTCACACCCCTCCACACAGCATAATGGCCCCCACACCCCTCCACTCATAACCATCCACACTGTATAATGGCCCCCAGTAGCATTCCAAATTGTATAATAGCCCCACCCAGCTCTACAAACAGCATACTGTCCCCCACACAGCCCTCTACACAGTATGATGTAGCTCACAAAAACCTTTTAATATGACTCAGATGTCGGGTGTCTCGGGGCCAGGGGCTCCTTCTCTGTCCCTAACGCTAGAGGAGCTCTAGCTCGCCCAGTTCCACGTATTACTTCTGTTGGTGAAGACGCTGAGGCCACATACCTTGTTTTAGCTTCTGAATCCGCTCTCCGTCTGTACCCTTTCCCAACACAGGGAAGAGGGGGGTAGTAGTGTACTGTAATACACCAACCAGACTAACAAGGTAATGTGAACAGGGATAATAAAAAACAGCAATCATACAAACATACTCACACAGACAACAGAGGAATGCATCAGGGAATGGAGGATGGGATAAAACCAAAGTAGGAGAAGGAGGGGAGTTATCACACACTCAGGACCTAGCAACAGTCACAGATATATCCACCAAACTCCTTCTCCAATAATAACCACCAATAACCTCCAGCCATGCAGCAAAAACTAGCCCTGACAATGAGTACTGGCCAGGGCCCAGATTATATAGGAGATGGAAGGGCTAACAGTGCACAGCTGAGAACCTTAATGCAGGAAAGCTTCTAGGAGCTCTAAACTGAGCAGATTAACTCTTGCAATGCCAAAAGAAACCTGCACTTGTTTAATAACAAGGTGAAGTGCTTCTAATCAGTGTAGGAGTCACTTGACACATGGTAAGGTTTTAATACTAAAGGTTAGGACCATCCCGAATGTGATACACCTTGACGCTGGTGGGATGGCTTTTATGCTTTTTTTGTTCAAAAACTGTGTTTACTAAGTCCCCTATGTTATTTATTTATATGCACTATTGCTTTTACTTATTTACTTACAGCAGGGTGTATGTTAATTTTGTTTCTGTCTTGGGTTTTGTTTGTTTAATAGCCAGTGTGAACATGCTCCAATTTGGCATGTATACCAACTTATACTCCAGTTCATTTTTTTTCAGTTATAACCCTCCAAACAATATAATAGTCCCTGACATAGTCTTGTGAATGCTCGCCCTCTACATATTCCAGCAAACAGTATAATGGCACTGACATAGCCCTCCATACCGTATTATGTGCACCACGTAGTCCTCCATACAGTATTATGGGCACCACGTAGCAATCCATACAGTATCATTGGCCCCACATAGTCCTCCATACCGTATTATGGGCACCACATAGTCCTCCATACCGTATTATGGGCACCACATAGTCCCCATACAGTATAATGGCCACCACATAGTCCTCCATACAGTATTATGGGCCCCACATAGTCCTCCATACAGCATTATGCGTACCACATAGTCCCCATACAGTATTATGGCCACCACATAGTCCTCTATACAGTATAATGGGCCCCATATAGTCTTCCATACAGTATTATGGGCCCCACATAGTCTCCATACAGTATTATGGGCCCCACATAGAGCTCCATACAGTATTATGGGCACCACATAGTCCTCCATACAGTATTATGGGCACCACATAGTCCTCCATGCAGTATTATGGGCACCACATAGTCCTCCATACAGTATTATGGGCACCATTTAGTCCAACATACAGTATTATGGGCCCCACATAATCCTCTATACAGTATTATGGGCCCCACATAGTCCTCCATACAGTATTATGGCCCCACATAGTCCTCCATACAGTATCATTGGCACTACACAATCCTCCATGCATAAAAAATTAAAAATTACTCTCCTCTCTCCATTCCCTTGCTGCTCCAGTCTTGTCAGCATCCTCTGACTCTCCACTTGCTCGACATACACGGCATGCTGTAGTGACATAATCGCTCCCTCAGCGCCGAGACATTACAGAGCTCAGGTGCAGGGGCAATGATGAGAAGGGAGAATCACCTGACCTGATGTCAGGTTCCTATTGGCTAAGTATCTGGATTGTCAGGTTCCTGTAGCCTGGTTATTAGAGTGGTCAGCGGGTGTCCGCTTCCATACTGAATCTGGGCGATGTTTCTCAACCTTGGCAGCGCAGAGCTCATTTAGTGGTTAGTTCCCAGAGATGACAGTCCTATTGGTGGCCCCTCAGACACGCCAAGCCCCACAATCTTTTTGTTATCCATCTGTGACTCGCTCTCATGGCATCGGTCAGCGGCTTAGCCTCATGGCACAGATTTATGGCTTGCAATCATGGCATGAGTCTGTGGCTCTCGCTCATGGCAATGGACTGCGCCTCGCCCTCATGGCATTGGTCAGGGGCTCGGCCTCATGGCATCGTAATTGCGGCTCCCCCTCATGGCATCGGTCTTTGGCTGCCCACATGGCGTCAGTCTGTGGCTCGCCCTCCTGGCATCGGTCTGCGGCTCGCCCTCATGGCGTTGGTCTGTGGCTCACCCTCATGGCGTCGGTCTGTGGCTCACCCTCATGGCGTCGGTCTGTGGCTCACCCTCATGGCGTCGGTCTGTGGCTCACCCTCATGGCGTCGGTCTGTGGCTTGCCCTCATAGTGTCTGTCTGTGGCTGCCCTCATGGCGTCGGTGCGTGGCTCGGCCCTCATGGCACTGGTCTGCGGCTCGCCCTCATGGCATCGGTGCGTGGCTCGGCCATCATGGCGTCGGTCTGCAGCTCGCCCTCATGGCGTCGGTCTGTGGCTCGTCCTCATGGCGTCAGTCTGTGGCTCGCCCTCATTGAGTTGGTCTGCGGCTCGCCCTCATGGCGTTGGTCTGTGGCTCGCCCTCATGGCGTCGGTCTGTGGCTCGCCCTCATTGCGTTGGTCTGTGGCTCGTCCTCATGGCATCCGTCTGTTGCTCGTCCTCATGGCGTCGTTCTGTGGCTCGTCCTCATGGCGTCAGTCTGTGGCTCGCCCTCATTGCGTTGGTCTGTGGCTCGCCCTCATGGCGTTGGTCTGTGGCTCGTCCTCATGGCGTCAGTCTGTGGCTCGTCCTCATGGCGTCGGTCTGTGGCTCGTCCTCATGGCGTCAGTCTGTGGCTCGTCCTCATGGCGTCGGTCTGTGGCTCGTCCTCATGGCGTCAGTCTGTGGCTCGCCCTCATTGCGTTGGTCTGTGGCTCGCCCTCATGGCGTCGGTCTGTGGCTCGTCCTCATGGCGTCAGTCTGTGGCTCGTCCTCATGGCGTCAGTCTGTGGCTCGTCCTCATGGCGTCGGTCTGTGGCTCGTCCTCATGGCATCAGTCTGTGGCTCGTCCTCATGGCGTCGGTCTGTGGCTCGTCCTCATGGCGTCAGTCTGTGGCTCGCCCTCATTGCGTTGGTCTGTGGCTCGCCCTCATGGCGTCGGTCTGTGGCTCGTCCTCATGGCGTCAGTCTGTGGCTCGTCCTCATGGCGTCAGTCTGTGGCTCGTCCTCATGGCGTTGGTCTGTGGCTCGTCCTCATGGCGTCGGTTTGTGGCTCGTCCTCATGGCGTCGGTCTGCGGCTCGTCCTCATGGCGTCAGTCTGTGGCTCGTCCTCATGGCGTTGGTCTGTGGCTCGTCCTCATGGCGTCGGTTTGCGGCTCGTCCTCATGGCGTCAGTCTGTGGCTCGTCCTCATGGCGTCAGTCTGTGGCTCGTCCTCATGGCGTCAGTCTGTGGCTCGTCCTCATGGCGTCAGTCTGTGGCTCGTCCTCATGGCGTTGGTCTGTGGCTCGTCCTCATGGCGTCAGTCTGTGGCTCGTCCTCATGGCGTCGGTCTGTGGCTCGTTCTCATGGCGTCAGTCTGTGGCTCGCCCTCATTGCGTTGGTTTGTGGCTCGCCCTCATGGCGTCAGTCTGTGGCTCGTCCTCATGGCGTCAGTCTGTGGCTCGTCCTCATGGCGTTGGTCTGTGGCTCGTCCTCATGGCGTCGGTTTGCGGCTCGTCCTCATGGCGTCAGTCTGTGGCTCGCTCTCATGGCGTCAGTCTGTGGCTCGTCCTCATGGCGTCGGTCTGTGGCTCGTCCTCATGGCGTCGGTCTGTGGCTCACCCTCATTGCGTTGGTCTGTGGCTCGTCCTCATGGCGTTGGTTTGCGGCTCGTCCTCATTGCGTTGGTCTGCGGCTCGCCCTCATGGCGTTGGTCTGTGGCTCGTCCTCATGGCGTCAGTCTGTGGCTCGTCCTCATGGCGTCAGTCTGTGGCTCGTCCTCATTGCGTTGGTCTGTGGCTCGTCCTCATGGCGTCGGTCTGTGGCTCGTCCTCATGGCGTCGGTCTGCGGCTCGCCCTCATGATCACTGCTGCAGTGTCGTTGCTCTGTTGGAGGTGTCCATGTTCACCAGACATACGGCATCCAGATGCGGCACTGCCTTTCCGAGGATCTGGGCCTGTTTACTTACAGTGGGGGATCTGGTCTTCCAGTGGAGAGAATGGAGAGACATCTGCAGAGACCCCCGCCCCTCCCCCGCTCCATAAATATATCCGAAGAGGAAGCAAGACTTGCTACATTGTGATAATACCAATCTCTGTGTGCCTCCTCCCCAGCATGTGCCACCTGATGGGAGCGCCATTAACCCTTTCACTGACAGCACTCTCAGCACACCCTCCTCCTTTTACTGTTAATGTGTAGCAGAGCCGAGGAGGACGCACTCGTGACCTCACACTACACACGTGTCTGACCCACACTGGAGAAAAATCCACAGAGAAACCACCAGACCACAACACACAGTGCATCCCGCTGCACGTGCCGAGCGCCAGAGCCGACTCCGTGCCACATCCGTGACAACATCTCAGTGCAGGGAAAAGCTGTGACTGCGGCCACAAGATCCGTCTGGACGAGGTCATTACCCTCAGTAACGAATGTAAATGACTCGTTGACATGACCGGCAGGCAATCTCGCGGCAAGTTTGCATCATCTCTGGCCCCGAACTCAAACTTTACAAAGAAAACTCTTGAACCCGCCGATTCCGATCATCGGGGGGTTCGCCCATCACTAGTAGTGAGCTAGGAGAGACACAACCGTCCCGTCCGTTCTCCGGGGGATTCATTCACATCCTCCCAAGAAATCTGTCCTCTGATAACATTACATAAATGAGTACGGTCAAGGAGTTACAACTGCCTCTTGGAAAGCTGGGAGACAAACATCTCAGTGCTCTCGGCAGTGGTCACCCTGCTAGGGTCCTCTATGTGGATCACGCACAGCGGCGGGGCAGCGACCATATTGTCCTTTGTTATCAGGACAAAGTTGATAACACACATTTGACCTCCTACTTTAGACTGAAAGAGAATCCCAGCACCATGGACCTGAGGCGGGCGAACGCGAACTGCACATCACAACCCGTAATCACTGCATAAAGTACACAATGCTGGCCCTTTAATTTCTAATGTTATCATTTCTATATTTAAAGCAGAATTGTCCTCACATTGTGTTTGGATCAGCTGCTGGTCTCTTCTTGTAGGAGGGTCAGCTGCTTGTCTCTTCTTGTAGGAGGGTCAGCTGCTTGTCTCTTCTTGTAGGAGGGTCAGCTGCTTGTCTCTTGTAGGAGGGTCAGCTGCTTGTCTCTTCTTGTAGGAGGGTCAGCTGCTTGTCTCTTCTTGTAGAAGGATCAGCTGCTGGTCTCTTCTTGTATCAGGATCAGCTGCTTGTCTCTTCTTGTAGGAGGTCAGCTGCTTGTCTCTTCTTGTAGGAGGGTCAGCTGCTTGTCTCTTCTTGTAGGAGGGTCAGCTGCTTGTCTCTTCTTGTAGGAGGTCAGCTGCTTGTCTCTTCTTGTAGGAGGTCAGCTGCTTGTCTCTTCTTGTAGGAGGGTCAGCTGCTTGTCTCTTCTTGTAGGAGGGTCAGCTGCTTGTCTCTACTTGTAGAAGGATCAGCTGCTTGTCTCTTCTTGTAGGAGAATCAGCTGCTTGTCTCTTCTTGTAGGAGGGTCAGCTGCTTGTCTCTTCTTGTAGGAGGATCAGCTGCTTGTCTCTTCTTGTAGGAGGATCAGCTGCTTGTCTCTTCTTGTAGGAGGATCAGCTGCTTGTCTCTACTTGTTGGAGGGTCAGCTGCTTGTCTCTTCTTGTAGGAGGATCAGCTGCTTGTCTCTACTTGTAGGAGGATCAGCTGCTGGTCTCTTCTTGTAGGAGGGTCATCTGCTTGTCTCTTCTAGTAGGAGGGTCAGCTGCTTGTCTCTTCTTGTAGGAGGGTCAGCTGCTTGTCTCTTCCTGTAGGAGGGTCATCTGCTTGTCTCTTCTAGTAGGAGGGTCAGCTGCTTGTCTCTTCTAGTAGGAGGGTCAGCTGCTTGTCTCTTCTTGTAGGAGGGTCAGCTGCTTGTCTCTTCGTGTAGGAGGGTCATCTGCTTGTCTCTTCTTGTAGGAGGGTCAGCTGCTTGTCTCTTCTAGTAGGAGGGTCAGCTGCTTGTCTCTTCTTGTAGGAGGGTCAGCTGCTTGTCTCTCCTTGTAGGAGGTCAGCTGCATTTCTCTTTTTGTAGGAGGATCAGCTGCTTGTCTCTTCTTGTAGGAGGGTCAGCTGCTGGTCTCTTCTTGTAGGAGGATCAGCTGCTGGTCTCTACTTGTAGGAGGGTCAGCTGCTGGTCTCATCTTGTAGGAGGGTCAGCTGCTTGTCTCTTCTTGTAGGAGGGTCAGCTGCTTGTCTCTTCTTGTAGGAGGATCAGCTGCTTGTCTCTTCTTGTAGGAGAATCAGCTGCTTGTCTCTTCTTGTAGGAGGTCAGCTGCTTGTCTCTTCTTGTAGGAGGGTCAGCTGCTTGTCTCTTCTTGTAGGAGGGTCAGCTGCTTGTCTCTACTTGTAGAAGGATCAGCTGCTTGTCTCTTCTTGTAGGAGAATCAGCTGCTTGTCTCTTCTTGTAGGAGGGTCAGCTGCTTGTCTCTTCTTGTAGGAGGATCAGCTGCTTGTCTCTTCTTGTAGGAGGATCAGCTGCTTGTCTCTTCTTGTAGGAGGATCAGCTGCTTGTCTCTACTTGTTGGAGGGTCAGCTGCTTGTCTCTTCTTGTAGGAGGATCAGCTGCTTGTCTCTACTTGTAGGAGGATCAGCTGCTGGTCTCTTCTTGTAGGAGGGTCATCTGCTTGTCTCTTCTAGTAGGAGGGTCAGCTGCTTGTCTCTTCTTGTAGGAGGGTCAGCTGCTTGTCTCTTCCTGTAGGAGGGTCATCTGCTTGTCTCTTCTTGTAGGAGGGTCAGCTGCTTGTCTCTTCTAGTAGGAGGGTCAGCTGCTTGTCTCTTCTTGTAGGAGGGTCAGCTGCTTGTCTCTCCTTGTAGGAGGTCAGCTGCGTTTCTCTTTTTGTAGGAGGATCAGCTGCTTGTCTCTTCTTGTAGGAGGGTCAGCTGCTGGTCTCTTCTTGTAGGAGGATCAGCTGCTGGTCTCTACTTGTTGGAGGATCAGCTGCTTGTCTCTTCTTGTAGGAGGATCAGCTGTTGGTCTCATCTTGTAGGAGGGTCAGCTGCTGGTCTCTTCTTGTAGGAGGATCAGCTGCTGGTCTCATCTTGTAGGAGGGTCAGCTGCTTGTCTCTTCTTGTAGGAGGTCAGCTGCTTGTCTCTTCTTCTAGGAGGATCAGCTGCTTGTCTCTTCTTGTAGGAGGGTCAGCTGCTTGTCTCTTCTTGTAGGAGGATCAGCTGCTGGTCTCTACTTGTTGGAGGATCAGCTGCTTGTCTCTTCTTGTATCAGGATCAGCTGCTTGTCTCTTCTTGTAGAAGGATTAGCTGCTGGTCTTATCTTGTAGGAGGGTCAGCTGCTTGTCTCTTCTTGGAGGATCAGCTGCTTGTCTCTTCTTGTAGGAGGATCAGCTGCTGGTCTCTACTTGTTGGAGGGTCAGCTGTTTGTCTCTTTTTGTAGGAGGATGAGCTGCTGGTCTCTACTTGTTGGAGGGTCAGCTGCTGGTCTCTTCTTGTAGGAGGGTCAGCTACTTGTATCTTGTAGGATGGTCAGCTGCTTGTCTCTTCTTGTAGGAGGATCAGCTGCTGGTCTCAACTTCTGGGAGGGTCAGCAGCTTGTCTCTTCTTGTAGGAGGGTCAGCTGCTGGTCTCTTCTTGAAGGAGGGTCAGCTGCTTGTCTCTTCTTGTAGGAGGGTCAGCTTATGTTTCTTCTTATAGGAGGGTCAGCTGCTTGTCTCTTCTTGTAGGAGGGTCAGCTGCTTGTCTCTTCTTGTAGGAGGATCAGCTGCTTGTCTCTTCTTGTAGGAGGGTCAGATGCTGGTCTCTACTTGTAGGAGGGTCAGCTGCTGGTCTCTTCTTGTAGGAGGGTCAGCTGCTGGTCTCTACTTGTAGGTCAGCTGCTTGTCTCTTCTTGTAGGAGGGTCAGCTGCCTGTCTCTTCCTGTAGGAGGTCAGCCGCTTGTCTCTTCTTATAGGAGGGTCAGCTGCTTGTCTCCACTTGTAGGAGGGTCAGCTGCTTGTCTCTTCTTGTAGGAGGGTCAGCTGCTTGTCTCTTGTAGGAGGGTCAGCTTCTTGTCTCTTCCTGTAGGAGGGTCATCTGCTTGTCTCTTCTTGTAGGAGGGTCAGCTGCTTGTTTCTTCTTGTAGGAGGGTCAGCTACTTGTCTCTTCTTGTAGGAGGGTCAGCTTCTTGTCTCTTCTTGTAGGAGGGTCAGCTGCTTGTCTCTTCTTGTAGGAGGGTCAACGTCTTGTTTTTTCTTGTAGGAGGGTCAGCTGCTTGCCTCTTCTTGTAGGAGGGTCAGCTGCTTGTCTCTTCTTGTAGGAGGGTCAGCTGCTTGTCTCTTCTTGTAGGAGGGTCAGTTGCTTGTCTCTTCTTGTAGGAGGGTCAGCAGCTTGTCTCTTCTTGTAGGCGGATCAGCTGCTTGTCTCATCTTATAGGAGGATGAGCTGTGTGTCTCTTTTTGTAGGAGGGTCAGCTGCTTGTCTCTTCTTGTAGGAGGGTCAGCTGCTTGTCTCTTCCTGTAGGAGGATCACACCTCACATATCAACCAACAAAATAATAGACCCCTAAAAGGTAAGTTTTGTTAATATATTATAAGCATAAATGACTCATATGTCAAACACATACTAGCAATGAACTTACACTGCTGATCCAACTTCAGTGGAAATGCCTCAAGACAAGGAAATGATGCTCAGTAGTGTGTGTGTGGCCTCCACGTGACTATATGACCTCCCTGCAATGCCTGGGCATGCTCCTGATGAGGCGGCGGATGGTCTCCTGAGGGATCTTTTTCCAGACCTTGACTAAAGCATCCGCCAACTCCTGGACAGTCTGTGGTGCAACGTGACGGTGGATAGTGCGAGACATAGTGTCCCAGATGTGTTCAATCGGATTCAGGTCTGGGGAACGGGTGGGCCAGTCCATAGCTTCCATGCCTTCATCTTGAGGGAACTGCCGACACACTCCAGCCCCATGAGGTCTGGCATTGTCCTGCATTAGGAGGAACCCAGGGCCAACCGCACCAGCATATGGTCTCACAAGGGGTCTGAGGATCTCATCTCGGTACCTAATGGCAGTCAGGCTACCTCTGGCGAGCACATGGAGAGCTGTGCAGCCCTCCAAAGAAATGCCACCGCACACCATTACTGACCCACTGCCAAACCGGTCATGCTGAAGGATGTTGCAGGCAGCAGATCGCTCTCCACGGTGTCTCCAGACTCTGTCACGTCTGTCACATGTGCTCAGTGTGAACCTGCTTTCATCTGTGAAGAGCACAGGGCACCAGTGGTGAATTTGACAATCCTGGTGTTCTGTGGCAAATGCCAAGCGTCCTGCACGGTGTTGGGCTGTGAGCACAACCCCCATCTGTGGACGTCGGGCACTCAGACCATCCTCATGGAGTCGGTTTCTAACCGTTTGTGCAGACACATGCACATTTGTGGCCTGCAGGAGGTCATTTTGCAGGGCTCTGGCAGTGCTCCTCCTGTTCCTCCTGCACAAAGGCTGAGGTAGCGGTCCTGCTGCTGGGTTGTTGCCCTCCTCCGGCCCCCTCCACATCTCCTGGCGTACTGGCCTGTCTCCTGGTAGCGCCTCCAGCCTCTGGAGCCACAGCTCGCATTGATGTGCCATCCTGGATGAGCTGCACTACCTGAGCCACTTGTGTGGGTTGTAGAGTCCGTCTCATGTTACCACGAGTGTTAAAGCACAACCAACATTCAAAAGTGACCAAAACATCAGCCAGAAAGTATTGGTACTGAGATGTGGTCTGTGGTTCCCACCTGCAGAACCTCTCCTTTATTGAGGGGGTCTTGATAATTGCCAATAATTTCCATCTGTTGTCTATTCCGTGTGCACAACAGCAGGTGACATTGATTGTCAATCAGTGTTGTTCCTAAGTGGACAGTTTGATTTCACAGAAGTTTGATTTACTTGGAGTTATATTCTGTTGTTTAGTGTTCCCTTTATTTTCTTGAGCAGTGTATATTGATGTAGTGAAGATATGGCATCTAGGGTTAATGAGATTGTTCTAGGTAGGGTGTATACAAACCGCTGGATTCCCTAGTATTCCCTATCAATCGCCCTACCTTGCAGCTGAGGATGGCATGACTGACATGCGGCAGTGAAGACTCCATACATGGGAGCAGCGTGAAGAGGAGAGCTGTGGGAACCATGGTGTCATGGATGCAATATCACAATGCTGAGGGACCCCATTAACATCACTGCAGACCAGTGAAGGTCAATACATGACATAAGGAAATGGGGCATCATTAATTAATGGGGGTCTTGCCTGTAATTGGACTTTAAACTTATCTGACAGCGGGCGCCTGTGTCCTGTGCGTGCGGAGGGCGCCCTCCTAACACTCAGTATTTACATATTACGGGGATGACGCACCCGAACCCGCCTCATTAGTATACACTACATGACCATGTACGCAGCCTATAAACAGGCCATAAAACTCACAGGACATTCTTATAAAGGATATCACGATGGGCGGGGGGCTCATATCACCTGGTGTCATGGCCGCCTTCCAGTATACGCAGTCACACCTCTGTGCTGCTGGTGCTGCAGGGGTTAACAGCCATTATAAATCACTGGGATCCAGGCATCTGGAAGAGATTGAGCCTAAGTGCTCCCAGACTTGTGCTGTTACATTGTCAGGACCTGTGTGTGGTTTCCATTAGTGGACTATGTTTCTGCACATGGAGGTGCACTGGATGGCGGCGGCCGCTCTGTGCTGCGGGTCCAGGGAGTAGATGGCGGAACTGACTGTTACATGATAGAGCTTATATAACGCACTCATAAAGCGGGGAATATTGTCCTCTAGTGATCCACAGCTGCTCAATAATAGACTGCCACCTACAGGCAGAGCTGGGAGTGCACCTGCCAATTAGCTGTTAATTACATCTATCACCAACCAAGAAGTATCATTTCTCCTTGCAGAGATTGACCAGTTCTCTTCCTCTCTGAAGAGACAATTTGCATAATTTGCATCTATAATATGCTGAACGACTGATCATGGCAGTGACCCTCGTAATGTATACAATGTGTAATCCTTTCCCTGAGCACTCTTACATTAGGGAATCCACTGCTCTTACATTAGTGAATCCACTGCTCTTACATTAGGGAATCCACTGCTCTTACATTAGGGAATCCACTGCTCTTACAGTAGAGAATCCACTGCTCTTACATTAGGAAATCCACTGCTCTTACAGTAGAGAATCCACTGCTCTTACATTAGGGAATCCACTGCTCTTACATTAGGGAATCCACTGCTCTTACATTAGGGAATCCACTGCTCTTACAGTAGAGAATCCACTGCTCTTACCTTAGGGAATCCACTGCTCTTACATTAGGGAATCCACTGCTCTTACATTAGGGAATCCACTGCTCTTACATTAGGGAATCCACTGCTCTTACATTAGGGAATCCACTGCTCTTACAGCAGAGAATCCACTGCTCTTATATTAGGGAATCCACTGCTCTTACAGCAGAGAATCCACAGTGTGACCATGCTTACACTATTACATAGTCTCCTCTCATTATATATATTACTGCACCTTGTTATACAGTGCCCCTCTTGTTATGTGCAGCATTGTTCCTTATTATATAGTGCCCTCTCTTTTTATTTATGGCACTGTCCCTTACTACACAATGCCCTCTCTTGTAATGTACACCGCTGTCCCTTATTACATAGTGCCCTCACTTGTTATATAAACTGCTGTTCTTTATTACACAGTGCCCTCTCTGGTTATGTACAGCACCGTACCTTACATATCAGATTCTCCTCATTTTTGTTATTTATAGCGCCCTGTTCTTTAATACATATCGTCCTCTCTTGTTAGATATGAACATTGATGGAGCATGGGAAAGCTTATTTTCTGGTGGAGCTGATAGAGCAGCATCAGACCAGAAGCCAGTCTATCAGAAGTCATTTTATTTTATATCTAACAAGAGATAACTATGTAATAAAGAGAGGGTTACATGAATAACAAAAATAATGAGAACATGCTATGTAAGGAACGGTGCTTTATATAACAAGACATGATACTATGTAATAATGGGACAGCACAGGACATAACAGAGGACGCTACATAATAAGGGACCTCACCATACTTAACTATAGAGGATGGTACATAACAAAGGACGCTCCTTCCTGTAATACTGTCCTTTATACTGTGCCCCTTCCTGGGATAATCTCTTCTAACCTGGCTTTCTTCTTGGTATAATGTCCCCCATCTTGGTCTCCTACCTGGTATAATGTCCCTCATCCTGATCCCCTTTCTGGTATAATGTGCCCCATCCTGGTATACATGTCCCCCCATCCTCGTATAATGTGCCCCATCCTGGTATAATGTTCCCCATCCTGGTATGTTCCCCAACCTGGTATACTGTGCCCCATCCTGGTATAATGTTCCCCATCCTGGTATACATGTTCCCCATCCTGGTATAATGTGCCCCATCCTGGTATACATGTCCCCCATCCAGGAATAATGTGCCCCATTCTGGTATACATGTCCCCCCATCCAGGTATAATGCGCCCCATCCTGGTATACATGTGCCCCATCCTGGTATAATGTGCCCCATCCTGATATAATGTGCCCCCATCCTGGTATACATGTGCCCCCATCCAGGTATAATGTGCCCCATCCTGGTATACATGTGCCCCCATCCAGGTATAATGTGCCCCATCCTGGTATACATGTGCCCCCATCCAGGTATAATGTGCCCCATCCTGGTATACATGTCCCCCATCCAGGTATAATGTGCCCCATCCTGGTATACATGTGCCCCATCCTGGTATAATGTGCCCCATCCTGATATAATGTGCCCCATCCTGGTATACATGTGCCCCCATCCAGTTATAATGTGTCCCATCCTGGTATACATGTGCCCCCATCCTGGTATACATGTCCCCCATCCTGATATACATGTGCCCCATCCAGATATAATGTGCCCCATCCTGGTATACATGTCCCCCATCAAGGTATAATGTGCCCCATCCTGGTATACATGTCCCATTCTGGTATACATGTGCCCCCATCCTGGTATACGTGTTCCCATCCTGGTATACATGTGCCCCCTTCCAGGTATAATGTGCCCCATCCTGGTATACATGTGCCCCCATCCAGGTACAATGTGCCCCATCCAGGTATAATGTTCCCCATCTTGGTATACATGTCCCCCATCCTGGTATACATGTGCCCCCATCCAGGTATAATGTGCCCCATCCTGGTATACATGTCCCCCCATCCAGGTATAATGTGCCCCATCCTGGTATACATGTCCCATCCTGGTATACATGTGCCTCCATCCTGGTATACATGTGCCCCCATTCAGGTATAATGTGCTCCATCCTGGTATACATGTCCCCCAACCAGGTATAATGTGCCCCCATCCAGGTATAATGTGCCCCATCCTGGTATACATGTCCCCCATCCAGGTATAATGTGCCCCATCCTGGTATACCTGTGCCCCCATCCTGGTACACATGTGCCCCATCCTGGTATAATGTGCCCCATCCTGGTACAATGTGCCCCATCCTGGTATAATGTGCTCCATCCTGGTATAATGTGCCCCATCCTGGTATACATGTCCCCCCAACCAGGTATAATGTGCCCCATCCAGGTATAATGTGCTCCATCCTGGTATACATGTCCCATCCTGGTATAATGTGCCCCATCCTGGTATACATGTCCCCCATCCAGGAATAATGTGCCCCATTCTGGTATACATGTCCCCCCATCCAGGTATAATGTGCCCCATCCTGGTATACATGTGCCCCATCCTGGTATAATGTGCCCCATCCTGATATAATGTGCCCCCATCCTGGTATACATGTGCCCCCATCCAGGTATAATGTGCCCCATCCTGGTATACAGGTGCCCCCATCCAGGTATAATGTGCCCCATCCTGGTATACATGTCCCCCATCCAGGTATAATGTGCCCCATCCTGGTATACATGTGCCCCATCCTGGTATAATGTGCCCCATCCTGATATAATGTGCCCCCATCCTGGTATACATGTGCCCCCATCCAGGTATAATGTGTCCCATCCTGGTATACATGTGCCCCCATCCTGGTATACATGTGCCCTATCCTGGTATAATGTGCCCCATCCAGGTATAATGTTCCCCATCTTGGTATACATGTCCCCCATCCTGATATACATGTGCCCCATCCAGATATAATGTGCCCCATCCTGGTATACATGTCCCCCATCCAGGTATAATGTGCCCCATCCTGGTATACATGTCCCATTCTGGTATACATGTGCCCCCATCCTGGTATACTTGTTCCCATCCTGGTATACATGTGCCCCCTTCCAGGCATAATGTGCCCCATCCTGGTATACATGTGCCCCCATCCTGGTATAATGTGCCCCATCCTGGTATACATGTCCTCCCATCCAGGTATAATGTGCCCCATCCAGGTATAATGTTCCCCATCTTGGTATACATGTCCCCCATCCTGGTATACATGTCCCCCCATCCAGGTATAATGTGCCCCATCCTGGTATACATGTCCCATCCTGGTATACATGTGCCTCCATCCTGGTATACATGTGCCCCCATTCAGGTATAATGTGCTCCATCCTGGTATACATGTCCCCCAACCAGGTATAATGTGCCCCCATCCAGGTATAATGTGCCCCATCCTGGTATACATGTCCCCCATCCAGGTATAATGTGCCCCATCCTGGTATACCTGTGCCCCCATCCTGGTACACATGTGCCCCATCCTGGTATAATGTGCCCCATCCTGGTACAATGTGCCCCATCCTGGTATAATGTGCTCCATCCTGGTATAATGTGCCCCATCCTGGTATACATGTCCCCCCAACCAGGTATAATGTGCCCCATCCAGGTATAATGTGCTCCATCCTGGTATACATGTCCCATCCTGGTATACATGTGCCCCCATCCTGGTATACATGTGCCCCCATCCAGGTATAATGTGCCCCATCCTGGTATACATGTGCCCCCTACCTGGTATACATGTGCCCCATCCTGGTATAATGTGCCCCATCCTGGTATAATGTGCCCCATCCTGGTATAATGTGCCCCATCCTGGTATACATGTGCCATATTTTGCACTACATAAAAAACAATACTACTCCCCGTCCCCTTAGCTCCCAAGATCTGGGTGGCATTCTCTTCTACAGCCGACATGGGAGCCGGCAGCTTACTTCGGTGTCCCTGTCATGGCTCATGATGTCACTGCCATGAGCCCCCCGTGCCCGATGTCAGCTGCCAGCCTCTGATTGGCTGATGGCGTGTAATGCAGCTCAAGGAGCCGGCGGGTTCTCTCAACCGGTATACATTTCAGCTAAATGTGCGTCCAGTTGAAGCAGTCCCTGGTGCTGATGTGCCCCTCTCCACCTCCAGGCCCTGATCATCACTGTCATTATCACCACCTTCACCATCATCATCACCATTATCATCATCACCTTCACCACCATAGCTCCCAACCGTCCCTCATACTGCGGGACTGTCCCGATTTTGAGGCTGTGCCCCGCAGTCCCGCACGGGACTCCACCTCTCCCGCACAGCCAGCAGCAGAAACAGCCGACACGCCCCTTGTATTAGGCCACGCCCCCTCCGTATATTTTTCTCCGGTGGTTCAGAGAGGGAGAGAGGAGAGAGGACATTCTGAGGTGTGTGTGTGTTCACATTCAAGCAGCTGGCCCTGCTGTGCTTACAGTACAAGGCATTATAACCAGGAGTAGTGGCAGCAGTTAGCACAATCCAGTGCAGACTGTTAGTCATAGGCACAGTTTATATATATGTATCCTTTATATACTACAGCAGTTATGGAGTGGAGCCAGTAGTTAGTGGTGTTGTCTGAGTGCATGCAGAGTTCGCAGAGTTGGGCTACATTGCAATGTGCAGGATCTGTGAGGCAGCAGTGTGGGCAGTGACAGGTGGTGAAATCTTTGCCTGCATTGTAAGAAGAGCTGCTGGGACACATCTACAGCCCCGACTGTACACTGGCATCATCGTGTGTGGCCATTATACAGTATGGAACATCATGTGGTGCTATTATACTGTAGCAGCGTCATGTGAGGCCATTATACAGTATGGAGCATCATGTGTGTCCATTATACTGTAGCAGCATCATGTGGGGCCATTATACAGTATGTAGCACTGTGGCCATTATACAGTATGAAGCATCATGTGGGGCCATTATATAGTATGGAGCACTGTGGCCATTATACAGTATGGAGCATCATGTGGTGCTATTATACTGTAGCAGCGTCATGTGAGGCCATTATACAGTATGGAGCATCATGTGTGTCCATTATACTGTAGCAGCATCATGTGGGGCCATTATACAGTATGTAGCACTGTGGCCATTATACAGTATGAAGCATCATGTGGGGCCATTATATAGTATGGAGCACTGTGGCCATTATACAGTATGGAGCATCATGTGGGGCCATTATATAGTATGGAGCACTGTGTGGCCATTATACAGTATTGAGCATCAAGTGTGACCATTATACAGTATGGAGCACTGTGTGACCATTATACAGTATGGAGCATCATGTGGGGCCATTATACAGTATGGAGCACTGTGTGGCCATTATACAGTATGGAGCACTGTGGGCAATTAAATAGTTTTGAGCACTGTGTGGCCTGTTATGACCCCAATGGCGAGGGTCTCAGAGAAACAAGTAAGTCTGCGACGTACAAAAATCCAGCTCATAGGGCAGTGGTAACTGGGTTGACCATATATCTACTCCTAACGCCAACACTAGCAGTAGCCGGGGAACATGCCTACGTTGGTCGCTAGATGTCTCGCGCCAGCCGGAGGACTAACTACCCCTAGAAGAGGAAAACAAAGACCTCTCTTGCCTCCAGAGAATAGACCCCAAAAGTAGAATAGTAGCCCCCCACAAATAATAACGGTGAGGTAAGAGGAAATGACAAACACAGAGATGAACTAGGTTTTAGCAAAGAGAGGCCCACTTACTAATAGCAGAATGTAGTAAGATAACTTATATGGTCAACAAAAACCCTATCAAAATCCACGCTGGAGATTCAAGAACCCCCGAACCGTCTAACGGCCCGGGGGGAGAACACCAGCCACCCTAGAGCTTCCAGCAAGGTCAGGAAACAGATTATATATAAGCTGGACAAAAATGCAAACAAAAACAAATAGCAAAAAGCAAGGAAGCAGACTTAGCTTAATCAAGCAGGAACCAGGATCAGTAGACAAGAGCACTACAGATTAGCTCTGATATCAACGTTGCCAGGCATTGAACTGAAGGTCCAGGGAGCTTATATAGCAACACCCCTGACCTAACGACCCAGGTGAGCATACAAGGAATGAATGACATACCCAGAATCACTAGTAGCCACTAGAGGGAGCCAAAAGGTAAATTCACAACAGTACCCCCCCCTTAGTGAGGGGTCACCGAACCCTCACCAAGACCATCAGGGCGATCAGGATGAGCGGCGTGAAAGGCACGAACTAAATCGGCCGCATGCACATCAGAGGCGACCACCCAGGAATTATCCTCCTGACCATAGCCCTTCCACTTGACCAGGTACTGAAGCCTCCGCCTGGAGAGACGAGAATCTAAGATCTTCTCCACCACGTACTCCAACTCGCTCTCAACCAACACCGGAGCAGGAGGCTCAGCAGAAGGAACCACGGGCACAACGTACCGCCGCAACAAGGACCTATGAAATACGTTGTGGATGGCAAACGACACCGGAAGATCCAGGCGAAAGGATACAGGATTAATGATTTCCAATATCTTGTAAGGACCAATGAAGCGAGGCTTAAATTTGGGAGAGGAGACCTTCATAGGAACAAATCGAGAAGACAGCCATACCAAATCCCCAACGCGAAGTCGGGGACCCACACCGCGGCGGCGGTTGGCAAAACGCTGAGCCTTCTCCTGTGACAACTTCAAGTTGTCCACCACATGCCCCCAGATCCGCTGCAACCTATCCACCACGGAATCCACCCCAGGACATTCAGAAGGCTCCACATGTCCCGAGGAAAAACGAGGATGGAAACCAGAGTTGCAGAAAAATGGCGAAACCAAGGTGGCGGAACTAGCCCGATTATTAAGGGCAAATTCAGCCAACGGCAAGAAGGTCACCCAATCATCCTGATCAGAAGAGACAAAACACCTCAAATAAACCTCCAGAGTCTGATTAGTTCGCTCCGTTTGTCCGTTAGTCTGGGGATGGAAAGCGGATGAAAACGACAACTCAATGCCCATCCTACCACAAAAGGATCGCCAGAACCTGGAAACAAACTGGGATCCTCTGTCCGACACAATATTCTCAGGAATGCCGTGCAAACGAACCACGTTCTGGAAGAACACAGGAACCAGATCAGAAGAGGAGGGCAGCTTAGGCAAAGGAACCAAATGGACCATCTTGGAGAAACGATCACATATCACCCAGATGACAGACATGCCCTGAGACACCGGAAGATCAGAAATGAAATCCATAGAGATGTGTGTCCAAGGTCTCTTCGGGACAGGCAAGGGCAAGAGCAACCCGCTGGCACGAGAGCAGCAAGGCTTAGCTCGAGCGCAAGTACCACAGGACTGTACAAATGACCGCACATCCCTTGACAAGGAAGGCCACCAAAAGGACCTGGCCACCAGATCTCTGGTGCCAAAAATTCCCGGGTGCCCTGCCAACACCGAGGAATGAACCTCGGAAATGACTCTGCTGGTCCATCTAGCAGGCACAAACAATCTGTCAGGTGGACAAGAGTCAGGCCTACCAGCCTGAAATCTCTGCAACACACGTCGCAGATCTGGAGAAATAGCAGACACGATAACTCCTTCCTTAAGAATACCCACAGGTTCAGCGACTCCAGGAGCATCAGGCACAAAGCTCCTAGACAGAGCATCGGCCTTCACATTCTTAGAACCTGGTAAATACGAGAGCACAAAGTCAAAACGGGAGAAAAACAATGACCAGCGGGCCTGTCTAGGATTCAGGCGTTTAGCAGACTCGAGATACATCAGATTTTTGTGATCAGTCAAGACCACCACACGATGCTTAGCACCCTCGAGCCAATGACGCCACTCCTCAAATGCCCACTTCATGGCCAACAACTCCCGATTGCCCACATCATAATTTCGCTCTGCCGGCGAAAACTTCCTAGAGAAAAAGGCACAAGGTCTCATAGTAGAGCAACCAGGGCCTCTCTGCGACAAAACGGCCCCTGCCCCAATCTCCGAAGCATCCACCTCAACCTGAAAGGGAAGTGAGATGTCAGGCTGGCACAAAACAGGCGCCGAAGTAAACCGGCGTTTTAACTCCTGGAAAGCCTCCACGGCAGCAGGAGCCCAGTTAGCTACATCAGAGCCTTTCTTGGTCATATCCGTCAGTGGTTTAACAACGCTAGAGAAATTTGCGATAAAACGACGGTAGAAGTTAGCAAAACCCAAGAACTTCTGAAGACTCTTAACTGACGAGGGTTGAGTCCAATCATGAATAGCTCGGACCTTGACTGGATCCATCTCCACAGCAGAAGGGGAAAAAATGAACCCCAAAAAGGGAACCTTCTGTACACCAAAGAGACACTTTGAGCCTTTTACAAACAAAGAATTTTCACGCAGAATCTCAAAAACCATCCTGACCTGCTCCACATGCGAGTCCCAATCATCAGAAAAAACCAGAATATCATCCAGATAAACAATCAAAAATTTATCCAGATACTTCCGGAAAATGTCATGCATGAAGGACTGAAAAACTGAAGGTGCATTAGAGAGACCGAATGGCATCACCAAGTACTCAAAATGACCTTCGGGCGTATTGAATGCGGTTTTCCATTCATCGCCCTGCCTAATGCGCACAAGGTTGTACGCACCACGAAGGTCTATCTTGGTGAACCACTTGGCACCTTTAATCCGGGCAAACAAATCTAACAACAGCGGCAAAGGATACTGAAATTTGACAGTGATCTTATTTAAAAGCCGATAGTCAATACAAGGCCTCAAAGATCCGTCCTTTTTGGCCACAAAAAAGAATCCCGCACCAAGAGGGAAAGAAGAAGGACGGATATGCCCCTTCTCAAGAGACTCCTTGATATATGAACGCATCGCGGTATGTTCAGGTACCGACAGATTAAACAGTCTCCCCTTAGGAAACTTACTGCCAGGAATCAAATCTATTGCACAGTCACATTCCCTATGAGGAGGCAGTGCACTGGACTTAGACTCGCTGAAGACATCCTGATAATCAGACAAATACGCCGGAACTTCCGAAGGTGTAGAAGAAGCAATAGACAAGGGCAGGGAATCTCCATGAATTCCATGGCAGCCCCAACTTGACACTGACATAGCCTTCCAGTCCAAGACTGGATTATGGGTCTGTAACCATGGCAAACCCAAAACAACCAAATCATGCATTTTATGCAGAACAAGAAAACGTATTACCTCCCGATGTTCGGGAGTCATGCACATGGTAACCTGTGTCCAAAACTGCGGTTTATTTTTTGCCAATGGCGTAGAATCAATACCCCTAAGAGGGATAGGATTTTCCAATGGCTCAAGAACAAATCCGCAGCGCTTGGCAAATGACAGATCCATAAGGCTCAGGGCAGCACCCGAGTCCACAAACGCCATGACAGGATACGATGACAGTGAGCAAATCAAAGTTACAGATAGAATAAATTTAGGTTGCAAATTACCAATGGCGACCGGACTAACAACCTTAGTAAGACGTTTAGAGCATGCTGAGATAACATGTGTAGAATCACCACAGTAGTAACACAAGCCATTCTGGCGTCTATGAATTTTACGCTCATTTCTAGTCAGGATTCTATCACATTGCATTAAATCAGGTGTCTGTTCAGACAACACCATGAGGGAATTAGCGGTTTTGCGCTCCCGAAACCGCCGGTCGATTTGAATAGCCAGGGCCATAGAATCATTCAGACCTGTGGGAATGGGAAAACCCACCATCACATTCTTAATGGCTTCAGAAAGGCCATTTCTAAAATTAGCAGCCAATGCACACTCGTTCCACTGGGTCAGCACGGACCATTTCCGAAATTTTTGGCAATACACTTCAGCCTCATCCTGGCCCTGAGACATAGCCAGCAAGGCCTTTTCTGCCTGAATCTCAAGATTGGGTTCCTCATAAAGCAAACCGAGCGCCAGAAAAAACGCATCAATGTCAGCCAATGCCGGATCTCCTGGCGCCAGCGAGAAGGCCCAATCCTGAGGGTCGCCCCGTAAAAAAGAAATAACAATTTTTACTTGCTGAGGGGAGTCTCCAGATGAACAGGGTTTCAGGGACAAAAACAATTTACAATTATTCCTGAAATTTCTAAATTTAAATCGGTCTCCGGAAAACGGTTCAGGAATCGGTATCTTAGGTTCTGGCATAGGACTTCTGATAACATAATCTTGTATGCCCTGCACACGAGCAGCAAGCTGGTCCACACTTGTAATCAAGGTCTGGACATTCATGTCTGCAGCAAACACAAGCCACTCAGAGGTAAAGGGGAAAAGAAAAAAAAATGAGAAAGAGAAAAAAAAACTCAGAACTTTCTTTCTTATAATCCCGCTTCTGCAATGCATTTAACATTTAATACTGGCCTGGCAAACTGTTATGACCCCAATGGCGAGGGTCTCAGAGAAACAAGTAAGTCTGCGACGTACAAAAATCCAGCTCATAGGGCAGTGGTAACTGGGTTGACCATATATCTACTCCTAACGCCAACACTAGCAGTAGCCGGGGAACATGCCTACGTTGGTCGCTAGATGTCTCGCGCCAGCCGGAGGACTAACTACCCCTAGAAGAGGAAAACAAAGACCTCTCTTGCCTCCAGAGAATAGACCCCAAAAGTAGGATAGTAGCCCCCCACAAATAATAACGGTGAGGTAAGAGGAAATGACAAACACAGAGATGAACTAGGTTTTAGCAAAGAGAGGCCCACTTACTAATAGCAGAATGTAGTAAGATAACTTATATGGTCAACAAAAACCCTATCAAAATCCACGCTGGAGATTCAAGAACCCCCGAACCGTCTAACGGCCCGGGGGGAGAACACCAGCCACCCTAGAGCTTCCAGCAAGGTCAGGAAACAGATTATATATAAGCTGGACAAAAATGCAAACAAAAACAAATAGCAAAAAGCAAGGAAGCAGACTTAGCTTAATCAAGCAGGAACCAGGATCAGTAGACAAGAGCACTACAGATTAGCTCTGATATCAACGTTGCCAGGCATTGAACTGAAGGTCCAGGGAGCTTATATAGCAACACCCCTGACCTAACGACCCAGGTGAGCATACAAGGAATGAATGACATACCCAGAGTCAAATCACTAGTAGCCACTAGAGGGAGCCAAAAGGTAAATTCACAACAGTGGCCATTATACAGTATTGAGCATCATGTGTGGCAATTATACAGTATGGAGCATCATGTGTGGCCATTATACAGTATGGTGCACTATGTGTGGCCATTATACAGCATGGATCATCATGTGGTGCTATTATACTGTTGCAGCATCATGTGGGGCCATTATACAGTATGGAGCACTGTGGCCATTATACAGTATGGAACATCATGTGTGGCCATTTTACTGTAGCAGCATCATGTGGGGCCATTATATAGTATGGAGCACTGTGTGGCCATTATACAGTATTGAGCATCATGTGTGACCATTATACAGTATGGAGCATCATGTGGGGCCATTATACAGTATGGGGCACTGTGTGGCCATTATACAGTATGGAGCATCGTATGTGGCCATTATACAATATTGAGCATCATGTGTGGCTATTATACAGAATGGAGGACTGTGTGGCCATTATACAGTATGGAGCATCATGTGTGGCCATTATACTGTACGCAGCATCATGTGGGGCCATTATACAGTATTGAACATCATGTTGGGCCATTATACAGCACTGTGTAGCCATATTTTTTTCTGTTTATAATTATTGTTTATGAAACAGTGTGATCAGCAGTGCTAAATGGGTGTGGTTAGGGCATGAATATGGGTGTGACTAGTTGTGAAATGGGTGTGGTCAGGGCGGGGCCTAAAATTTGCTAACTTTGTCCCTCTTTACCTTCTTCAAAAGTTGGGAGGTATGTTCACCATCATCATCACCGCCTTCATCTTCATAATCATCATAATAATCATCAATCATCACTACCACCACCACGTAAGCTGTACTAATACTAGAGATGAGCGGATTTATCTGCAGAGGATCAACTTTGAATCGACTTTCTTAAAATTCACGGTTTCCTGTAAGCTCCATCACTGTAACATTTGATTTGCAAAGATTACAAAAAAAATGTGCCTGGCGCCATTTCCCACAATGCTGTAGCATCGATGATGTTTTCACCCTTGCATGCTCGCAGCCATGACATTACATGGTCTGTCCCAGGTTGTAGCCAGTACCGGGGTTATCACAGAGAATGCGGCTCAGCTCTCTCCTCCAGTTCGACAACGATCAGTCTGATCAGTGCAGACCTGGAAGGAAGCTGGCAGGATCGGCACATCAGGACTCTGCACGGACTCTGCAGGTCCTGAGTAGCTAAAGGACTTTTCAGGCAGGAACAGACATATTACTGGTAGAATCTGTGCAGCTGCACAGGGGCCCTAGAGGTCACGGGGAAACATCACCTCTAAAACAGTTGGAATTGTGCATCATGATGAACTTCTGCTCTGCAAAGGGCCCATGTATTGTTCTTGCACTAGGGCCCATGTATTGTTCTTGCACTGGGGCCCATGTATTGTTCTTACACTGGGGCCCATGTATTGTTCTTGCACTGGGGCCCATGTACTATTCTTGCACTAGGGCCCATGTATTGTTCTTGCACTGGGGCCCATGTATTGTTCTTACACTGGGGCCCATGTACTGTTCTTGCACTAGGGCCCATGTATTGTTCTTGCACTAGGGCCCATGTATTGTTCTTGCACTGGGGCCCATGTACCGTTCTTGCACTGGGGCCCATGTACCGTTCTTGCACAGGGGTGTTGTGAACTATACTTCTTGGCTCCCTCTTGTGGTCACTAGTGATTTGGCACTTGGATTGTCTTTTACCAGGTTTGTACTCACCTGCTTCGTTAGGCCTGGGGTGTTGCTATTTAAACTTCCTGGATTCTCAGTCCAGTGCCTGGCATCGTTGTAATCAGTTCATTTCTGTTTGCTCCTGTCTTCAGGTCCTGGTTCTTTGCAAGATAAGCTAAGTCCTGCTTTCTTACTTTTGTTTATTTGCATTGTTTTTATTTTTGTCCAGCTTGTACAAAATGTGATTCCTGATATCGCTGGAAGCTCTAGGGGGCTGATATTCTCCCCCTTCACCGTTAGTCAGTTTGGGGGTTCTTGGATATTCGGCGTGGATATTTTGCAGGGTTTTTTGCTGACCATATAAGTCATCTTACTATCTTCTGCTATTTAGTCAGTGGGCCTCTCTTTGCTAAAATCTAGTTCATTCTTACGTTTGTCTTTTCTTCTTGCCTCACCGTTATTATTTGTTGGGGGCTTGTATTTCTTTGGGGTCTTTTCTCTGGAGGCAAGAGAGGTCTTATTTTCCCTGATAGGGTTAGTTAGTTCTCCGGCTGGAGCGAGACGTCTAGGATCAACGTAGGCACGTTCCCCGGCTACTGTTAGGGTTTGTGCTAGGATCAGCTATATTGTCAGCCTAGTTACCACTTCCCTATGAGCTGGTATGTATGTTTGCAGACTTTGCTTAATCTCTGTGATCCCCTGCCATTGGAGATCATAACAGTATGCCAGGCCTAAATAGTTAATGCATTGCAGAAATGGGATTAAAAGAAAAGGAGTTCTGAGTTGTTTTTTTTTTTTCTCCTCTTTCTTCCTTCCCCTTTTTCTCAGAGTGGCTGTGAGCTTGCTGCAGACATGAATGTTCAGACCTTGATTACTAGTGTGGATCAGCTTGCTGCACGAGTGCAGAGCATTCAGGATTTTGTTGTTAGCAGTCCTATGTCTGAGCCTAAGATACCTATTCCTGAGCTGTTCTCTGGAGATCGATTTAAATTTGGGAATTTTAGGAATAATTGTAAATTGTTTCTATCTTTGAAACCTCGTTCGTCTGGAGATTCAGCTCAGCAAGTTAAAATTGTTATCTCCTTTTTGCGTGGCGACCCTCAGGATTGGGCTTTCTCGTTGGCGCCAGGAGATCCGGCATTGGCGGATGTTGATGCGTTTTTTCTGGCGCTCGGATTGCTTTATGAGGAGCCTAATCTTGAAATTCAGGCAGAAAAAGCTCTACTGGCTATCTCTCAGGGCCAGGATGAAGCTGAGGTGTACTGCCAAAAATTTCGGAAATGGTCCGTGCTTACTCAATGGAATGAATGTGCTCTGGCCGCAAATTTCAGAAATGGCCTTTCTGAAGCCATTAAGAATGTTATGGTGGGTTTTCCAATTCCTACAAGTCTGAATGATTCTATGGCGCTGGCTATTCAGATTGATCGGCGTTTGCGGGAGCGCAAATCCGCTAATCCTCTCGCGGTGTTGTCTGAACGGACACCTGTCTCAATGCAATGCGACAGAATCCTGACTAGAACCGAACGACAAAATCATAGACGTCAGAATGGGTTGTGTTTTTACTGTGGTGATTCTACACGTTATATCAGCATGCTCTAAACGCCTAACCAAGGTTATCAGTCCTGTCACCATTGGTAATTTGCAGCCTAAATTTATTTTGTCTGTGACTTTAATTTGTTCATTGTCTTCCTACCCTGTTATGGCGTTTGTGGATTCAGGTGCTGCCCTGAGTCTTATGGACTTGTCATTTGCCAAGCACTGCGGTTTTGTCCTGGAGCCTTTAAAAATTCCTATTCCTCTCAGAGGAATTGATGCTACGCCACTGGCGGAAAATAAACCGCAGTTTTGGACACAAGTGACCATGTGCATGACTCCTGAACATCGGGAGGTGATTCGTTTTCTTGTTCTGCATAAAATGAATGATTTGGTCGTGTTAGGTCTGCCATGGTTACAGACCCATAATCCTGTTTTGGATTGGAAGGCTATGTCTGTGTCGAGTTGGGGCTGTCAGGGAATTCATTACGATTCTCCGCCGGTGTCTATTGCTACTTCTACTCCTTCAGAGGTTCCTGAGTATTTGTGTGACTATCAGGATGTATTCAGTGAGTCCAGGTCCAGTGCTCTTCCTCCTCATAGGGACTGTGACTGCGCTATAGATTTGATTCCTGGTAGTAAATTTCCTAAGGGACGATTATTTAATTTGTCTGTACCCGAGCATGCCGCGATGCGTTCTTATGTCAAGGAGTCTTTGGAGAAGGGGCATATTCGTCCATCCTCTTCCCCTCTCGGTGCGGGATTCTTTTTTGTGGCCAAGAAAGACGGGTCTTTGAGACCTTGTATAGACTATCGGCTTCTGAATAAAATCACTGTTAAGTTTCAGTATCCTTTGCCACTATTGTCAGACTTGTTTGCTCGGATTAAGGGCGCCAAGTGGTTCACCAAGATAGATCTTCGTGGTGCGTACAACCTTGTGCGCATTAGGCAGGGAGATGAATGGAAAACTGCATTCAATACGCCCGAAGGTCATTTTGAATACTTGGTGATGCCCTTTGGGCTCTCTAATGCTCCTTCAGTGTTTCAGTCCTTTATGCATGATATCTTCCGGAAGTATCTGGATAAATTCATGATTGTTTATCTGGATGATATTCTGGTTTTCTCGGATGATTGGGATTCTCATGTAAAGCAGGTCAGGATGGTGTTTCAGGTTTTGCGTGATAATGCTTTGTTTGTGAAGGGCTCAAAGTGTCTCTTTGGAGTGCAGAAGGTTTCCTTATTGGGTTTCATTTTCTCCCCTTCTGCTGTGGAGATGGACCCAGTCAAGGTCCGAGCTATTCATGATTGGACTCAGCCCACGTCTGTTAAGAGTCTTGAGAAGTTCTTGGGGTTTGCTAATTTCTACCGTCGCTTTATCGCTAATTTTTCTAGCGTTGTTAAACCTTTGACGGATATGACCAAGAAAGGTTCTTTTGTGGCTAATTGGGCCCCTGCAGCCGTGGAGGCCTTCCAGGAGCTGAAGCGCCGGTTTACTTCGGCGCCTGTTTTGTGCCAGCCTGATGTCTCACTTCCCTTTCAGGTTGAAGTGGATGCTTCTGAGATCGGTGCTGGGGCTGTTTTGTCGCAGAGAGGCTCTGGTTGCTCTGTGATGAGACCATGTGCCTTTTTCTCTAGAAAGTTTTTGCCTGCTGAGCGGAACTATGATGTTGGTAATCGAGAGTTGTTGGCCATGAAGTGGGCATTTGAGGAGTGGCGTCATTGGCTCGAGGGTGCTAAGCATCGTGTGGTGGTCTTGACTGATCACAAAAATCTGATGTATCTCGAGTCTGCTAAGCGCCTGAATCCTAGACAGGCTCGTTGGTCATTGTTTTTCGCTCGTTTTGACTTTGTGGTCTCGTACCTGCCTGGTTCGAAGAATGTTAAGGCTGATGCTCTTTCTAGGAGCTTTGTGCCTGACTCTCCTGGAGTCTCGGAGCCAGCTGGTATTCTTAAAGAGGGAGTAATCGTGTTGGCCATATCTCCTGATTTGCGACGTGTGTTGCAGAGATTTCAGGCTGGTAGACCTGACTCTTGTCCACCCGACAGACTGTTTGTTCCTGATAAATGGACCAGCAAAGTCATTTCCGAGGTTCATTCCTCGGTGTTGGCAGGGCATCCGGGAATTTTTGGTACCCGAGATTTGGTGGCTAGGTCCTTTTGGTGGCCTTCCTGGTCACGGGATGTGCGGTCATTTGTGCAGTCCTGTGGGACTTGTGCTCGGGCTAAGCCTTGTTGTTCTCGTGCTAGCGGGTTGCTTCTGCCCTTGCCCGTCCCGAAGAGGCCTTGGACACACATTTCCATGGATTTCATTTCTGATCTTCCGGTGTCTCAAGGAATGTCTGTCATCTGGGTGGTGTGTGATCGTTTTTCCAAGATGGTCCATTTGGTACCCTTGCCTAAGTTGCCTTCCTCTTCCGATCTGGTTCCTTTGTTTTTTCAGAATGTGGTTTGTTGTGAATTTGGTTTCTGGGCTCCCCCGGTGGTTTCTGGTGGTACTGCACTTGTGTGCTTCATCTCCTCTGTTCACCTGTTTTCCATCTGGATGTGGGAGTTTTCTATTTAGCCTTGCTCCTCAGTCATTTCTATGCCGGCCAACAATGTTACCAGAAGCCTTTCTGTTGCATGTTCCTGCTCCTAGACAACTATCAGCTAAGTTGGACTTGTTGTCCTAAGTTTGTTTTGCATTTTTGTTCCAGTTCTCTGTGATTGAATATTTCTGAGGCTGGAAGCTCTTGTGAGCTGAAATTGCCACTCTGGTGTCATGAGTTGATATTAGAGTCTTAAAGTAATTTCAGGATGGTATTTTGAAAGGGTTTTCAGCTGACCGTGAAGTTCCCTTTTCTGTCTTCCTACTATCTAGTAGCGGACCTCAATTTGCTAAACCTATCTTCATACTTCGTATGTCAATTTCCTCTAAAATCACCGCCAATATATGTGGGGGCTACTGTCTGCCTTTTGGAAAAAATTTCTCTAGAGGTAAGCCAGGTCTGTATTTTCCTCTGCTAGGGTCAGTTAGTTCTCCGGCTGGCGCTGGGCGTCTAGGGATAAAACGTAGGCACGCTACCCGGCCACAGTTAGTTGTGCGGTAGGTTTAGCTCATGGTCAGCTCGAGTTCCCATCTTCCAAGAGCTAGTCCTTTTGTATGCTTTATTACGTTCTCTTGCCATTGAGAACCATGACAGTTTGGCCGGCCAAGGGTTAAAATAATTGGCAGAAGAAAGGAGAGAAAAGAAGTCTGCAGAGATTTTTTTTTTTTTCCTGAGTTTGCTCATTAGTTGATTCACTAGCATCTCTGCTTACTGCAGCCTTCGTCTCTCTCTCCTTCTAATCCTTGAATGGTTCTGATTTCACCTGATTAATATGGATCCTCAGAGTTTAGCTACAGGTTTGAATAATCTCGCTATGAAGGTTCAAAGCTTACAGGATTTCGTTATTCATGCTCCTACATCTGAACCTAGAATTCCTTTACCTGAATTTTTCTCTGGGGATAGATCTCGCTTCCAGAATTTCAAACATAATTGTAAATTATTTTTGTCTCTGAGATCTCGCTCCGCTGGAGATCCTGCACAGCAGGTCAGGATTGTAATTTCCTTGCTCCGGGGCGACCCTCAGGATTGGGCATTTGCTTTGGCACCAGGGGATCCTGCGTTGCTCAATGTGGATGCGTTTTTCCTGGCTTTGGGGTTGCTTTATGAGGAACCTCATTTAGAAATTCAGGCTGAAAAAGCCTTAATGGCCCTGTCTCAAGGGCAAGATGAGGCTGAAATATACTGCCAAAAATTTCGTAAGTGGTCTGTGCTTACTCAGTGGAATGAGTGCGCCCTGGCGGCGAAATTCAGAGAGGGTCTCTCTGATGCCATTAAAGATGTTATGGTGGGGTTCCCTGTGCCTACAGGTCTGAATGAGTCCATGACAATGGCTATTCAGATTGATCGGCGTTTGCGGGAGCGCAAACCTGTGCACCATTTGGCGGTGTCTACTGAGAAGACGCCAGAGATTATGCAATGTGATAGAATTCTGTCCAGAAGCGAACGACAGAATTTTAGGCGAAAAAATGGGTTATGCTTCTATTGTGGTGATTCAACTCATGTTATATCAGCATGCTCTAAACGTACTAAGAAGGTTGATAAGTCTGTTTCAATTGGCACTTTACAGTCTAAGTTTATTCTATCTGTGACCCTGATTTGCTCTTTATCGTCTATTACCGCGGACGCCTATGTCGACTCTGGCGCCGCTTTGAGTCTTATGGATTGGTCCTTTGCCAAACGCTGTGGGTTTGATTTAGAGCCTCTGGAAGTTCCTATACCTCTGAAGGGTATTGACTCCACGCCATTGGCTAGTAACAAACCACAATACTGGACACAAGTAACTATGCGTATTAATCCGGATCACCAGGAGATTATTCGCTTCCTTGTGTTGTATAATCTACATGATGTGTTGGTGCTTGGATTGCCATGGCTGCAATCTCATAACCCAGTCCTCGACTGGAAAGCAATGTCTGTGTTAAGCTGGGGATGTCAGGGGACTCATGGGGACGTACCTTTGGTTTCCATTTCGTCATCTATTCCCTCTGAGATTCCGGAATTTTTATCTGATTATCGTGACGTTTTTGAGGAGCCTAAACTTGGTTCACTACCTCCGCACAGAGATTGCGATTGCACTATAGATCTGATTCCGGGCAGTAAGTTTCCAAAGGGTCGTTTATTTAATCTATCTGTGCCTGAACATGCTGCTATGCGGGAATATATTAAGGAGTCCTTGGAAAAGGGACATATTCGTCCTTCGTCATCTCCCTTAGGAGCCGTTTTTTTCTTTGTATCTAAAAAAGATGGCTCTTTGAGGCCGTGTATTGATTATCGGCTTTTGAATAAAATCACGGTTAAATATCAGTATCCTTTGCCACTGCTTACTGATTTGTTTGCTCGAATAAAGGGGGCCAAGTGGTTCTCTAAGATTGATCTTCGTGGGGCGTATAATTTGGTGCGAATTAAGCAGGGGGATGAGTGGAAAACCGCATTTAATACGCCTGAGGGCCATTTTGAGTATTTAGTAATGCCTTTTGGTCTTTCAAATGCCCCTTCAGTCTTTCAGTCCTTTATGCATGACATTTTCCGTGATTATTTGGATAAATTTTTGATTGTGTATCTTGATGATATTTTGATTTTTTCGGATGACTGGGACTCTCATGTCCAACAGGTCAGGAGGGTTTTTCAGGTTTTGCGCTCTAATTCCTTGTGTGTAAAGGGTTCTAAGTGTGTTTTTGGGGTTCAAAAGATTTCGTTTTTGGGGTACATTTTTTCCCCCTCTTCCATTGAGATGGACCCTGTCAAGGTTCAGGCTATTTGTGATTGGACGCAACCCTCTTCTCTTAAGAGCCTTCAGAAGTTTTTGGGCTTTGCTAATTTTTATCGTCGATTTATAACTGGTTTTTCTGATGTTGCTAAACCGTTGACTGATTTGACTAAGAAGGGTGCTGATGTTGCTGATTGGTCCCCTGCTGCTGTGGAGGCCTTTCGGGAGCTTAAGCGCCGCTTTTCTTCCGCCCCTGTATTGCGTCAGCCTGATGTTACTCTTCCTTTTCAGGTTGAGGTTGACGCTTCAGAAATCGGAGCTGGGGCGGTTTTGTCGCAGAAAAGTTCCGACTGCTCCGTGATGAGACCTTGTGCGTTCTTTTCTCGTAAATTTTCGCCCGCTGAGCGAAATTATGATATTGGTAATCGGGAGCTCTTGGCTATGAAGTGGGCTTTTGAGGAGTGGCGTCATTGGCTTGAGGGGGCTAGACATCAGGTGGTGGTATTGACCGACCACAAGAATTTGATTTATCTTGAGTCTGCCAGGCGCCTGAATCCTAGACAGGCGCGCTGGTCGTTATTTTTCTCTCGGTTTAATTTTGTGGTTTCTTACCTACCAGGTTCTAAAAATGTGAAGGCGGATGCCCTTTCTAGGAGTTTTGAGCCTGATTCCCCTGGTAATTCTGAACCTACAGGTATCCTTAAGGATGGAGTGATATTATCTGCTGTTTCCCCAGACTTGCGACGGGTCTTGCAGGAGTTTCAGGCGCATAGACCTGATCGTTGCCCGCCTGGTAGAATGTTTGTTCCTGATGATTGGACCAGTAGAGTCATCTCGGAGGTCCATTCTTCTGCGTTAGCAGGTCATCCTGGAATCTTTGGTACCAGGGATTTGGTGGCTAGGTCCTTCTGGTGGCCTTCCCTGTCGCGAGATGTGCGAGGTTTTGTGCAGTCTTGTGATGTTTGTGCTCGGGCCAAGCCTTGTTGTTCTCGGGCTAGTGGATTGTTGTTATCCTTGCCTATTCCGAAGAGGCCTTGGACTCACATCTCCATGGATTTTATTTCTGATCTCCCTGTTTCTCAGAAGATGTCTGTCATCTGGGTGGTGTGTGACCGTTTCTCTAAGATGGTCCATTTGGTTCCCTTGCCCAAATTGCCTTCCTCATCCGAGCTGGTTCCTCTGTTTTTTCAAAATGTGGTGCGCTTGCATGGTATTCCGGAGAATATCGTTTCTGACAGGGGAACCCAATTCGTGTCTAGATTTTGGCGAGCGTTCTGTGCTAGGATGGGCATTGATTTGTCTTTTTCGTCTGCTTTCCATCCTCAGACTAATGGCCAGACCGAGCGAACTAATCAGACCTTGGAGACTTATTTGAGGTGTTTTGTGTCTGCGGATCAGGATGATTGGGTTGCCTTTTTGCCCTTGGCGGAGTTTGCCCTCAATAATCGGGCTAGTTCTGCCACCTTGGTTTCTCCTTTCTTCTGTAATTCGGGGTTTCATCCTCGTTTCTCTTCCGGTCAGGTGGAGTCTTCGGATTGTCCTGGAGTGGATGCTGTGGTGGAGAGGTTGCATCAGATTTGGGGACATGTGGTGGACAATTTGAAGTTGTCCCAGGAGAAGACTCAGCATTTTGCCAACCGCCGTCGTCGTGTTGGTCCTCGTCTTTGTGTTGGGGACTTGGTGTGGTTATCTTCTCGTTTTGTCCCTATGAAGGTTTCTTCTCCTAAGTTTAAGCCTCGGTTCATCGGCCCGTACAAGATATTGGAGATTCTTAACCCTGTGTCCTTTCGTTTGGACCTCCCTGCATCTTTTTCTATTCATAATGTCTTCCATCGGTCGTTGTTGCGCAGGTATGAGGTACCGGTTGTGCCTTCCGTTGAGCCTCCTGCTCCGGTGTTGGTTGAGGGTGAGTTGGAGTACGTTGTCGAGAAGATCTTGGACTCCCGTGTTTCCAGACGGAGACTTCAGTATCTGGTCAAGTGGAAGGGCTACGGTCAGGAGGATAACTCTTGGGTGACAGCCTCTGATGTTCATGCCTCCGATTTGGTCCGTGCCTTTCATAGGGCTCATCCTGATCGCCCTGGTGGTTCTGGTGAGGGTTCGGTGCCCCCTCCTTGAAGGGGGGGTACTGTTGTGAATTTGGTTTCTGGGCTCCCCCGGTGGTTTCTGGTGGTACTGCACTTGTGTGCTTCATCTCCTCTGTTCACCTGTTTTCCATCTGGATGTGGGAGTTTTCTATTTAGCCTTGCTCCTCAGTCATTTCTATGCCGGCCAACAATGTTACCAGAAGCCTTTCTGTTGCATGTTCCTGCTCCTAGACAACTATCAGCTAAGTTGGACTTGTTGTCCTAAGTTTGTTTTGCATTTTTGTTCCAGTTCTCTGTGATTGAATATTTCTGAGGCTGGAAGCTCTTGTGAGCTGAAATTGCCACTCTGGTGTCATGAGTTGATATTAGAGTCTTAAAGTAATTTCAGGATGGTATTTTGAAAGGGTTTTCAGCTGACCGTGAAGTTCCCTTTTCTGTCTTCCTACTATCTAGTAGTGGACCTCAATTTGCTAAACCTATCTTCATACTTCGTATGTCAATTTCCTCTAAAATCACCGCCAATATATGTGGGGGCTACTGTCTGCCTTTTGGGAAAAATTTCTCTAGAGGTAAGCCAGGTCTGTATTTTCCTCTGCTAGGGTCAGTCAGTTCTCCGGCTGGCGCTGGGCGTCTAGGGATAAAACGTAGGCACGCTACCCGGCCACTGTTAGTTGTGCGGTAGGTTTAGCTCATGGTCAGCTCGAGTTCCCATCTTCCAAGAGCTAGTCCTTTTGTATGCTTTATTACGTTCTCTTGCCATTGAGAACCATGACAGTGGTTCGTTTGCACGGCATTCCGGAGAATATCGTGTCCGACAGAGGATCCCAGTTTGTGTCCAGATTCTGGCGATCTTTTTGTGCTAAAATGGGCATTGATTTGTCGTTTTCATCTGCCTTCCATCCTCAGACTAATGGTCAAACGGAGCGAACTAATCAGACACTGGAGGCTTATTTGAGATGTTTTGTTTCTGCGGACCAGGATGATTGGGTGACCTTCTTGCCATTGGCGGAGTTTGCCCTTAATAATCGGGCTAGTTCCGCTACTTTGGTTTCGCCATTCTTCTGCAACTCTGGTTTTCATCCTCGTTTCTCCTCGGGTCATGTTGAGTCTTCTGACTGTCCTGGGGTGGATTCCGTGGTGGATAGGTTGCAGCGGATTTGGAATCATGTGGTGGACAACTTGAAGTTGTCACAGGAGAAGGCTCAGCGTTTTGCCAACCGCCACCGCGGTGTGGGCCCCCGACTTCGTGTTGGGGATTTGGTTTGGTTGTCTTCTCGGTATGTCCCTCTGAAGGTTTCCTCTCCTAAGTTTAAGCCTCGCTTTATTGGTCCTTATAAAATTTTGGAAGTTCTTAACCCGGTTTCTTTTCGTTTGGATCTTCCGGTGTCGTTTGCCATTCACAACGTGTTCCATAGGTCTTTGTTGCGGCGGTACGTTGTGCCTGTGGTTCCTGCTGTTGAGCCTCCTGCTCCGGTGTTGGTTGAGGGCGAGTTGGAGTACGTGGTAGAGAAGATCTTGGATTCTCGTCTCTCTAGACGGAGGCTTCAGTATTTGGTCAAATGGAAGGGCTATGGTCAGGAGGATAATTCCTGGGTGGCCGCCTCTGATGTTCATGCGGCCGATTTGGTTCGTGCCTTCCACGCTGCTCATCCTGGTCGCCCTGGTGGTCTTGGTGAGGGTTCGGTGACCCCTCCTTAAAGGGGGGGTACTGTTGTGAACTATACTTCTTGGCTCCCTCTTGTGGTCACTAGTGATTTGGCACTTGGATTGTCTTTTACCAGGTTTGTACTCACCTGCTTCGTTAGGCCTGGGGTGTTGCTATTTAAACTTCCTGGATTCTCAGTCCAGTGCCTGGCATCGTTGTAATCAGTTCATTTCTGTTTGCTCCTGTCTTCAGGTCCTGGTTCTTTGCAAGATAAGCTAAGTCCTGCTTTCTTACTTTTGTTTATTTGCATTGTTGTTATTTTTGTCCAGCTTGTACAAAATGTGATTCCTGATATCGCTGGAAGCTCTAGGGGGCTGATATTCTCCCCCCTCACCGTTAGTCAGTTTGGGGGTTCTTGGATATTCGGCGTGGATATTTTGCAGGGTTTTTTGCTGACCATATAAGTCATCTTACTATCTTCTGCTATTTAGTCAGTGGGCCTCTCTTTGCTAAAATCTAGTTCATTCTTACGTTTGTCTTTTCTTCTTGCCTCACCGTTATTATTTGTTGGGGGCTTGTATTTCTTCGGGGTCTTTTCTCTGGAGGCAAGAGAGGTCTTATTTTCCCTGATAGGGTTAGTTAGTTCTCCGGCTGGCGCGAGACGTCTAGGATCAACGTAGGCACGTTCCCCGGCTACTGTTAGTGTTTGTGCTAGGATCAGCTATATGGTCAGCCTAGTTACCACTTCCCTATGAGCTGGTATGTATGTTTGCAGACTTTGCTTAATCTCTGTGATCCCTTGCCATTGAGATCATAACACAGGGGCCCATGTATTGTTCTTACACTGGGGCCCATGTACTGTTCTTGTACTGGGGCCCATGTACTGTTCTTGCACTGGAGCCCATGTACCATTCTTGCACTGGGGCCCATGTACTGTTCTTACACTGGGGCCCATGTACTGTTCTTACTCTGGGGCCCGTGTGCTGTTCTTACACTTGGGCCCATGTACTGTTCTTGCACTGGGGCCCATGTACTGTTCTTACACTGGGGCCCATGTACTGTTCTTGCACTGGGGCCCATGTACTGTTCTTACAATTGGGCCCATGTACTGTTCTTACACTGGGGCCCATATACTGTTCTTAAACTGGGTCCCATGTACCGTTCTTACACTGGGGTGTTGTGAATTCTTGGGCTCCCTCCGGTGGTGGTAAGTGGCACTTTTGTGAGTTCTGCTCTTGGGCTCCCTCCGGTGGTTTTAAGTGGTACTGCTGCTCCTTGGATTTAGTAGTCAGCAGCTGCTTCCACTGATTGTCTTTCTGGCTCGGCTATTTAGCCTGGTTCTATCCTTCAGCCTGTGCCAGTTGTCAATGGTTCCTGGTTGGATTCACATCTCTGCTTGGATTTCCCTGATATTCTGACCAGTTCAGCAAAGATAAGTCCTTGCTTTGTTCTTTTGCAGTCCACTTGTTGTGGACTTAATCTTTCTGCACTTTCTATGTTTTTTCTAGTCCAGCTTGTAAGTATGGATTTATTCAGTTAAGCTGGAAGCTCTGGGAAGCAGATTTACCCTCCACACCTTTAGTCAGGTGTGGAGATTTTTGTAAACTCTGTGGTGGATTTTTCTAGTTTTTAATACTGACCGCACAGTATTCTGTCCTGTTCTATCTATCTAGCTAGACTGGCCTCCTTTGCTACATCCTGGTTTCATTCTGCGTATGTCATTTCCCTCTCCACTCACAGTCAATATTTGTGGGGGGCTGTCCTATCCTTTGGGGATTTTCTGAGGCAAGATAGCTTTCCTGTTTCTATCTTTAGGGGTAGTTAGTCCTCCGGCTGTGATGAGGTGTCTAGGGAGTGACAGGAACATCCCACGGCTACTTCTAGTGTTGTGTTAAGCTCAGGAACTGCGGTCAGTACAGGTACCACCTCCTCCAGAGCACGTCCCATGTTGCTCCTAAACCACTAGTTCATAACAGTACAACTGGCCAAAAATGAATTAAATGCATCTCAAAAGAAGGAAAAGGAAGTTCTGAGCCATTTTTTTTTCTGCAGTCTGTTTTGTCTTTTTTTTCCTTTTAATCTCTGGGTGGTTCAGGATTTTGGCGCTGGCATGGATGTTCAGGGTTTGTTTTCTCGTGTGGATCAACTTGTTGCAAGAGTACAGAGTATCCAAGATTATGTTGTCCAGACTCCGGCTTTAGAGCCTAGAATTCCTACCCCTGATTTGTTTTTTGGGGACAGATCCAAGTTTTTGAACTTTAAAAATAACTGCAAATTGTTTTTTGCCTTGAAACCCCGTTCCTCTGGTGATTCCATTCATCAGGTTAAAATTGTCATCTCTCTGCTGCGTGGTGACCCTCAGGACTGGGCATTCTCCCTTGAATCAGGGGATCCGGCATTGCTTAATGTAGACGCATTTTTTCAAGCGCTCGGATTATTGTATGACGAACCTAATTCTGTGGATCATGCAGAAAAGACCTTGTTGGCCCTGTGTCAGGGTCAGAAAGCGGCAGAAGTATACTGCCAGAAATTTAGAAAATGGTCTGTGCTCACTAAATGGAATGAGGAGGCTCTGACAGCAATTTTCAGAAAGGGTCTTTCTGAAGCCCTTAAAGATGTTATGGTGGGGTTCCCCACGCCTGCTGGTTTGAGCGAATCTATGTCTCTAGCCATTCAGATTGATCGGCGCCTGCGCGAGCGCAAAGTTGTGCACCATATGGCAGTATCCTCTGAGCAGAGTCCTGAGCCTATGCAATGTGATAGGATATTGACTAGAGAACGGCAGGGATTCAGACGCCAGAATAGGCTGTGTTTTTACTGTGGTGATTCTGCTCATGTTATTTCTGATTGCCCTAAGCGTACAAAGAGGGTCGCTAGGTCTGTTACCATAAGTACTGTACAGCCTAAATTTCTCTTATCTGTGACCTTGATTTGCTCATTATCGTCCTTTTCTGTCATGGCATTTGTGGATTCAGGCGCTGCCCTGAACTTGATGGACTTGGAATTCGCCAGGCGTTGTGGTTTTTCCTTGCAGCCTTTGCAGAGCCCTATTCCTTTGAGGGGCATTGATGCAACACCGTTGGCCAAGGATAAACCTCAGTATTGGACTCAGCTGACCATGTGCATGGCTCCAGCACATCAGGAAGATTGCCGTTTTCTGGTGTTGCATAATTTGCATGATGTTGTTGTACTGGGTTTTCCATGGTTACAGGGACATAATCCGGTGCTGGATTGGAAATCTATGTCTGTGACTAGTTGGGGTTGTCAAGGGGTACATAGTGACGTTCCTTTGATGTCAATTTCCTCTTCCCCCTCTTCTGAAGTTCCTGAGTTTTTGTCGGATTTCCAGGATGTATTTGATGAGCCCAAGTCCAGTTCCCTTCCTCCACATAGGGACTGTGATTGTGCTATTAACTTGATTCCTGGCTGTAAGTTCCCTAAGGGCCGACTTTTCAATCTGTCTGTGCCAGAGCATGCCGCCATGCGGAGTTATGTTAAGGAGTCTTTGGAGAAGGGGCATATTCGGCCGTCTTCCTCACCATTGGGAGCGGGATTCTTTTTTGTTGCCAAGAAGGATGGCTCCTTGAGACCCTGTATTGATTATCGCCTTCTTAATAAGATCACGGTCAAATTCCAATACCCTTTACCTTTGCTTTCTGATTTGTTTGCTCGGATCAAGGGGGCTAGTTGGTTTACTAAGATTGACCTTCGAGGGGCATATAATCTTGTTCGTATTAAACACGGTGACGAATGGAAAACTGCATTTAATACGCCCGAAGGCCATTTTGAATAACTTGTGATGCCTTTCGGGCTCTCTAATGCTCCTTCTGTATTTCAGTCCTTCATGCATGATATTTTCCGCAATTATCTTGATAAATTCATGATTGTGTATTTGGATGATATTTTGATTTTTTCCGATGATTGGGAGTCTCATGTGAAGCAGGTCAGGATGGTATTCCAAATCCTTTGTGATAATGCTTTATTTGTGAAGGGGTCTAAGTGCCTATTTGGAGTTCAGAAGGTCTCTTTTTTGGGTTTTATTTTTTCTCCCTCGTCTATAGAAATGGATCCTGTTAAGGTCCAAGCCATTCATGACTGGATTCAACCCACATCTGTGAAGAGTCTTCAGAAATTTTTGGGCTTTGCTAATTTTTATCGCCGTTTCATTGCCAACTTTTCCAGTGTGGTTAAACCCCTGACCGATTTGACGAAGAAAGGCGCTGATGTGACGAATTGGTCCTCTGCGGCTGTTGAGGCCTTTCAGGAGCTTAAACGCCGATTTACTTCTGCCCGTGTTGCGTCAGCCGGATGTTTCTCTTCCTTTTCAGGTTGAGGTTGACGCTTCTGAGATTGGGGCAGGGGCCGTTTTGTCTCAGAGGAGTTCTGATGGTTCTTTGATGAAACCGTGTGCCTTTTTTTTCCAGAAAGTTTTCGCCTGCGGAGCGCAATTATGATGTCGGCAATCGGGAGTTGTTGGCCATGAAGTGGGCATTTGAGGAGTGGCGACATTGGCTTGAGGGAGCCAAGCACCACGTTGTGGTCTTGACCGATCATAAGAATCTGATTTACCTCGAGTCAGCCAAGCGGCTGAACCCTAGACAGGCTCGATGGTCCCTGTTTTTCTCCCGTTTTGATTTTGTGGTCTCGTATCTTCCGGGATCTAAGAATGTTAAGGCTGATGCCCTCTCTAGGAGTTTTTTGCCTGATTCTCCTGGAGTCCTTGAGCCGGTTGGCATTCTTAAGGAAGGGGTGATTCTTTCTGCCATCTCCCCTGATTTACGGCGGGTGCTTCAGGAATTTCAGGCTGATAAACCTGACCGCTGTCCTGTGGGGAAGCTGTTTGTTCCTGATAGATGGACAAGTAAGGTAATTTCTGAGGTTCATTGTTCGGTGTTGGCTGGTCATCCTGGGATTTTTGGTACCAGAGATTTGGTTGCTAGGTCCTTTTGGTGGCCTTCCTTGTCACGGGATGTGCGTTCTTTTGTGCAGTCCTGTGGGACTTGTGCCCGGGCCAAGCCTTGCTGTTCCCGCGCTAGTGGGTTGCGTTTGCCTTTGCCGGTCCCTGAGAGGCCCTGGACGCATGTTTCCATGGATTTTATTTTGGATCTTCCTGTTTCCCAGAAGATGTCTGTTATCTGGGTGGTTTGTGACCGGTTCTCTAAAATGGTCCATTTGGTACCTTTGCCTAAATTGCCTTCCTCCTCTGATTTGGTTCCATTGTTTTTTCAGCATGTGGTTCATTTGCATGGCATTCCGGAGAATATTGTGTCTGACAGAGGTTCCCAGTTTGTTTCTAGGTTTTGGCGGGCCTTTTGTGCTAGGATGGGCATTGATTTGTCTTTTTCTTCGGCGTTTCATCCTCAGACAAATGGCCAAACTGAGCGAACTAATCAGACCTTGGAAACCTATTTGAGATGCTTTGTGTCTGCTGACCAGGATGATTGGGTGGCTGTCTTGCCGTTGGTCGAGTTTGCCCTTAATAATCGGGCTAGTTCGGCTACTTTGGTTTCGCCTTTCTTTTGTAATTTTGGTTTTCATCCTCGTTTTTCTTCGGGGCAGGTTGAGCCTTCTGATTGTCCTGGTGTGGATTCTGTAATGGACAGGTTACAGCAGATTTGGACTCATGTGGTAGACAATTTGACGTTGTCTCAGGAAAAGGCTCAACGTTTTGCTAACCGCCGTCGGTGTGTTGGTCCCCGGCTTCGGGTGGGGGATTTAGTCTGGTTATCTTCTCGTCATGTTCCTATGAAGGTTTCTTCCCCTAAGTTCAAGCCTCGGTTTATTGGTCCTTATAAGATTTCTGAGATTATCAATCCGGTATCTTTTCGTTTGGCCCTTCCAGCCTCTTTTGCCATCCATAATGTTTTCCATAGATCTTTGTTGCGGAGATATGTGGTGCCCGTTGTTCCCTCTGTTGATCCTCCTGCCCCGGTGTTGGTTGATGGGGAGTTGGAATATGTGGTGGAGAAAATTTTGGATTCTCGTTTTTCGAGGCGGAGGCTTCAGTATCTTGTCAAGTGGAAGGGTTATGGCCAGGAGGATAATTCTTGGGTTGTTGCATCCGATGTCCATGCCGCCGATTTGGTTCGTGCTTTTCACTTGGCTCGTCCTGATCGGCCTGGGGGCTCTGGTGAGGGTTCGGTGACCCCTCCTCAAGGGGGGGGGGTACTGTTGTGAATTCCGCTCTTGGGCTCCCTCCGGTGGTTGTAAGTGGCACTTTTGTGAGTTCTGCTCTTGGTCTCCCTCCGGTGGTTTGAAGTGGTACTGCTGCTCCTTGGATTTAGTAGTCAGCAGCTGCTTCCACTGCATGTCTTTCTGGCTCGGCTATTTAGCCTGGTTCTATCCTTCAGCCTGTGCCAGTTGTCAATGGTTCCTGGTTGGATTCACATCTCTGCTTGGATTTCCCTGATATTCTGACCAGTTCAGCAAAGATAAGTCCTTGCTTTGTTCTTTTGCAGTCCACTTGTTGTGGACTTAATCTTTCTGCACTTTCTATGTTTTTTCTAGTCCAGCTTGTCAGTATGGATTTATTCAGTTAAGCTGGAAGCTCTGGGAAGCAGATTTACCCTCCACACCTTTAGTTTGTAAACTCTGTGGTGGATTTTTCTAGTTTTTAATACTGACCGCACAGTATTCTGTCCTGTTCTATCTATCTAGCTAGACTGGCCTCCTTTGCTACATCCTGGTTTCATTCTGCGTATGTCATTTCCCTCTCCACTCACAGTCAATATTTGTGGGGGGCTGTCCTATCCTTTGGGGATTTTCTCTGAGGCAAGATAGCTTTCCTGTTTCTATCTTTAAGGGTAGTTAGTCCTCCGGCTGTGACAAGGTGTCTAGGGAGTGACAGGAACATCCCACGGCTACTTCTAGTGTTGTGTTAAGCTCAGGAACTGCGGTCAGTACAGGTACCATCTCCTCCAGAGCACGTCCCATGTTGCTCCTAAACCACCAGTTCATAACACTGGGGCCCATGTACTGTTCTTGCACTGGGGCCCATGTACCGTTCTTACACTGGGGCCCATGTACTGTTCTTGCACTGGGGCCCATGTACTGTTCTTACACTGGGGCCCATGTACTGTTCTTGCACAGGGGCTCATGTGTTGTTCTTGCACTGGGGCCCATGTATTGTTCTTGCACTGGGGCCCATGTATTGTTCTTGCACTGGGGCCCATGTATTGTTCTTACACTGGGGCCCATGTACTGTTCTTACACTGGAGCCCATGTACCGTTCTTACACTGGGGCCCATGTATTGTTCTTGCACTGGGGCCCATGTGCTGTTCTTGCACTGGGGCCCATGTATTGTTCTTGCACTGGGGCCCATGTACTGTTCTTGCACTAGGGCCCATGTATTGTTCTTGCACTAGGGCCCATGTATTGTTCTTGCACTGGGGCCCATATATTGTTCTTGCACTGGGGCCCATGTACCGTTCTTACACTGGGGCCCATGTACCATTCTTGCACAGGGGCCCATGTATTGTTCTTACACTGGGGCCCATGTACCGTTCTTGCACTGGAGCCCATGTACCATTCTTGCACTGGGGCCCATGTACTGTTCTTACACTGGGGCCCATGTACTGTTCTTACTCTGGGGCCCGTGTGCTGTTCTTACACTTGGGCCCATGTACTGTTCTTGCACTGGGGCCCATATACTGTTCTTGCCCTGGGGCCCACGTACTGTTCTTACACTGGGGCCCATGTACTGTTCTTGCACTGGGGCCCATGTACTGTTCTTGCACTGGGGCCCATGTACCGTTCTTACACTGGGGCCCATGTACTGTTCTTGCACTGGGGCCCATGTAATGTTCTTGCACTGGGGCCCATGTACTGTTCTTACACTGGGGCCCATGTACTGTTCTTGCACTGGGGCCCATGTACTGTTCTTACACTGGGGCCCATGTACTGTTCTTGCACAGGGGCTCATGTGTTGTTCTTGCACTGGGGCCCATGTATTGTTCTTACACTGGGGCCCATGTACTGTTCTTACACTGGAGCCCATGTACCGTTCTTACACTGGGGCCCATGTATTGTTCTTGCACAGGGGCCCATGTGCTGTTCTTGCACTGGGGCCCATGTACCGTTCTTACACTGGGGCCCATGTACTGTTCTTGCACAGGGGCCCATGTGCTGTTCTTGCACTGGGGCCCATGTATTGTTCTTGCCCTGGGGCCCACTTATTGTTCTTGCACAGGGGCCCATGTATTGTTCTTGCCCTGGGGCCCATGTATTGTTCTTGCACAGGGGCCCATGCACTGTTCTTGCACAGGGGCCCATGTATTGTTCTTGCACAGGGGCCCATGTACTGTTCTTGCACTGGGGCCCATTTATTGTTCTTACACTGGGGCCCATGTACTGTTCTTGCACAGGGGCCCATGTATTGTTCTTGCACAGGGGCCCATGTACTGTTCTTACACTGGGGCCCATGTACTGTTCTTGCACTGGGGCCCATGTACTGTTCTTACACTGGGGCCCATGTACTGTTCTTGCACAGGGGCTCATGTGTTGTTCTTGCACTGGGGCCCATGTATTGTTCTTACACTGGGGCCCATGTACCGTTCTTACACTGGGGCCCATGTATTGTTCTTGCACAGGGGCCCATGTGCTGTTCTTGCACTGGGGCCCATGTACCGTTCTTGCACAGGGGCTCATGTGTTGTTCTTGCACTGGGGCCCATGTACTGTTCTTACACTGGAGCCCATGTACCGTTCTTACACTGGGGCCCATGTATTGTTCTTGCACAGGGGCCCATGTGCTGTTCTTGCACTGGGGCCCATGTACCGTTCTTACACTGGGGCCCATGTACTGTTCTTGCACAGGGGCCCATGTGCTGTTCTTGCACTGGGGCCCATGTATTGTTCTTGCCCTGGGGCCCACTTATTGTTCTTGCACAGGGGCCCATGTATTGTTCTTGCCCTGGGGCCCATGTATTGTTCTTGCACAGGGGCCCATGCACTGTTCTTGCACTGGAGCCCATGTACTGTTCTTACACTGGGGCCCATGTACTGTTCTTGCACTGGGGCCCATGTACTGTTCTTACACTGGGGCCCATGTACTGTTCTTGCACAGGGGCTCATGTGTTGTTCTTGCACTGGGGCCCATGTATTGTTCTTACACTGGGGCCCATGTACTGTTCTTACACTGGAGCCCATGTACCGTTCTTACACTGGGGCCCATGTATTGTTCTTGCACAGGGGCCCATGTGCTGTTCTTGCACTGGGGCCCATGTACCGTTCTTACACTGGGGCCCATGTACTGTTCTTGCACAGGGGCCCATGTGCTGTTCTTGCACTGGGGCCCATGTATTGTTCTTGCCCTGGGGCCCACTTATTGTTCTTGCACAGGGGCCCATGTATTGTTCTTGCCCTGGGGCCCATGTATTGTTCTTGCACAGGGGCCCATGCACTGTTCTTGCACAGGGGCCCATGTATTGTTCTTGCACAGGGGCCCATGTGCTGTTCTTGCACTGGGGCCCATTTATTGTTCTTGCACAGGGGCCCATGTATTGTTCTTGCACAGGGGCCCATGTACTGTTCTTGCACAGGGGCCCATGTATTGTTCTTGCACAGGGGCCCATGTATTGTTCTTGCACAGGGGCCCATGTATTGTTCTTGCACTGGGGCCCATGTATTGTTCTTGCACTGGGGCCTATGTATTGTTCTTGCACTGTGGCCCATGTATTGTTCTTGCCCTGAGGCCCATGTATTGTTCTTGCACAGGGGCCCATGAATTGTTCTTGCACAGGGGCCCATGTACTGTTCTTGCACTGGGGCCCATGTATTGTTCTTGCACAGGGGCCCATGTATTGTTCTTGCACTGGGGCCCATGTATTGTTCTTGAACTGTGGCCCATGTATTGTTCTTGCACAGGGGCCCATGTATTGTTCTTGCACAGGGGCCCATGTATTGTTCTTGCACAGTGGCCCATGTATTGTTCTTGCACTGGGGCCCATGTATTGTTCTTGCACTGGGGCCCATGTACTGTTCTTGCACTGTGGCCCATGTATTGTTCTTGCACAGGGGCCCATGTATTGTTCTTGCACAGGGGCCCATGTATTGTTCTTGCACTGGGGCCCATGTATTGTTCTTGCACTGGGGCCCATGTATTGTTCTTGCACTGGGGCCCATGTACTGTTCTTACACTGGGGCCCATGTACTGTTCTTGCACTGGGGCCCATGTACCGTTCTTACACTGGGGCCCATGTATTGTTCTTGCACAGGGGCCCATGTACTGTTCTTGCACAGGGGCCCATGTACCGTTCTTGCACTGGGGCCCATGTACCGTTCTTGGTTCCCATGAACTGTAATCTTTGGAATCTATGAGTATGATTGTTACAAAGTGATGACTCCTTGGCCTCCTCTCAGGCGATCGCCCGACCCTCGTCCCGTTTCTGCGGTCCCGCTCGCTCGCTGAGTCTCTCTTTCTCGGTTCGCCTTGGTTCCTCCATACATATCCAGCCTGAGAATCCTCGGAGAATCTGGAAGATGAGGGAGGAGAGGCTCCTGGCCATGAAACTGATCAGCGCTCCTCTCCTCTGCCAAGAATATTAGTTGGAAACTGAAAGAACAACTACTTTCTGAGCCTCGTCCAGTGCCATCTCCTGGCAGGACATAACATACGGCCTCATGATCCATCCCATCTGTTCTCCCAGACATTGCATCTGTATACTGGCGCCGCTTATCACTGGGGAGACAAAGCGGCTCAAGATGTGGGGAAACCAGAGAAGAAGCGGCTACAAGATCTAGGATGATCCTCTGAGAACCTGTGCAACAAACCAACTATTTTCTGGAGAAGCACAACCCATATTGTCCTGTTCTCTCCTGGTCCTTCCCATGGGAACCAGCCACGCTGCCCTTTCCTTATGGTTACACAATCTTTCTTTGGCATTTTGGTTAACATCCCGGGAACTTGGCCGTTGTCCACATAGTCTTCAAGCCTTATGGCCGTCTACCAGAGAAAAGGCAACTCTTGTACCCGAGAGTGTCCTGTGTTCCACTTGTGGAGTGCCGGACTCTTCTCTCTGGTGGTCTCCATTGTCTCTAGGGAGTCATGTGCCAGTCCTCTACCACAAATGGTTCTATAAATGTGGGGAATAGGCGTTATTGTCGTCGGTGGCCTCACATGCTTCAGTGATTCGTACGATCAGGTCCTCGGGCGCCTCATGTTCTGCCGGTGATCAGCCTTTCTTTGCTTTCCTGGTCCTTGGCCAGCATGGCACAACATGAATGGCCAGAATGGGAGCATGGGTCAGCAGATTGTCAGCTCTGGGGGGACTCGTTCTTCCTCTGGACTCCAGGATGTTTCCTTTGGGCACCTCTAGATTGCAGAATTATCAGCACCCTTAGGGTACCGTCACACAGTGCAATTTTGATCGCTGCGACGGCACGATTCGTGACGTTCCAGCGATGCATTTACGATATCGCTGTGTCTGACACGCTACTGCGATCCGGATCCCCGCTGAGAATCGTACGTCGTAGCAGATCGTTTGAAACTTTCTTTCGTCGTCTAGTGTCCCGCTGTGGCGGCATGATTGCACTGTGTGACACAGGTTGTATACGATGTGCGCACAGTAACCAATGGCTTCTACATCGCAAATACGTCATGAAATTATCGCTCCAGCGCTGTGTATTGCAACGTGTGACCGCAGTATACGACGCTGGAGCGATACTTATACGACGCTGCAACGTCACGAATCGTGCCGTCGTAGCGATGAAAATGGCACTGTGTGACGGTACCCTTATTCATTTTCTGGAATGGTGACAAAGTCTTTAATGAGGCCTCGAAAATAACTCACTTAATTCCTAGAAAGCTGGGCATTCTGTGATGGAGCCCGTGGACACTGCTGCACCACCTCGGCCTTGGAGTTCTTGGGTCGTGTTCCTTCTGTGGTGACAATGTGTGCTTTCCTTCTTCGTATCTCGTCTCCACCAGGTCTCACCTGGGTGGGTGCTCAGGGAAGGCACCAAGATTAAAAACAAAATGTACTCCACGTCTAGCTCCCCCAGACACAACCCCAGCACTCTGAAAGGTGACAGGTGAGGGGGTCCCCACAGGCGTCCTAACAGCCCTAGGAGGAATGAAGACTGGTCTCTATCTCTTTCACAGCTCGGTTCCTATTGAAATGAATGTGATCTGAGCTCCTCAGCATTGTGTACCGAGCACTGTGCACTGTTCATATTCAACCGCCACCAGAGCCGCAAGCTAGTCAGCGGGGGCTGGGGTACAGATCTACGGATGACCCCTTTAACTCTCGTCCTCAGTAATGCGGGGGCTGCATTGATGGGCCGGCTTTTGGCAGATGGACCCGAGACGCGCTGTCTGCACACAACTCTGAATATTCTCAGCCGCGACCCATACTCACAAAACGGGACAGTGCAACACCATTAATTGTGGTCATAACTACAGGGGTCTTCCCTCACTAACACTTTGGATCTGACTGGGGGTCGTGGTGAGAATTGTCCCCTGCGGTTTATGTCTCAGCCCCGAGTGGCTTTGCATGAATTCTCTTGGTTGGCAGTGGAGTGGGAGTGATATCCGCAGGCTCAGCGCCGGCCTTCACCTGCAGAGTCTCTCCTCCTTGTCCACCTGCCAGGTCCATCTCCTGGTGCTCCACTAAGCTCCTTCCTAACTTTCCTCTCCGTCTCTTCTAGGGGAACCATTCTGCGGTCTCCCACTTGTCTTTTTCGGACACTCCTAACATTGCTGCCCTGTTTTTGGTAGGGGCTGGTCCTGGTCATGTTCTGTGGTTCTCTGTACCCTTATCTGTAGGTTACAACCTATTGATGTTTCTGGAGACCTGGAGAACGTGGCTGCCACATTTCTGGCTCGGTGGGTAGCACTGTTACTTTGCAGACCTGGAGTCCTGGAGCCAAATCCACAGTAGTGATATCCTGAACCCATTGGGTGCACAATCACCTGGACGCTATGATGTGATGCTTCTCGTCTGCCAGATTTCATAAACCACCTACAGTCTCTGCTTCCTTAGCAGATATCGGGGGTCTCAGGCTGTGCCGATATCAACGACATGTGGCTGTGAAGGGGACACTGACCACTCAGGTGGTGTATGGCACCATTATATAGTCCCCAAGGCAGAGCTGCACTGGAAACACTGTGTATTCAGACCCCACGGATTGTGACGTTATCTGGCGGTATTATTATTGCAGCTGTTCTGATACACTGTATCTTTGGAAGGATTATTTGGGTTGATAGTTTGGCCGTATTGTCCGGGTGCTGTGGTGTGCTTAATGTTGTACTGTCTAGCAGTTTTATTTTATTACGATATGGCAGCACAAAATCTTGGTTTCACACAAAGGCCTCATGAGGTCAGTGTATGATGGTATTGCTGTAGAGCACTGCCTGGCACTTCTTATTGGGCACAGTATGGCAGTATATTTGCCAAACTGTATTGTGGGGATAATTTGGCACTGTTTGGTGTTATATGGTGGTTCTATAAATGCACCATTCCTCAATATTACATGGGCAATGCTTGGCGGTATAATATGAGCACTGTGCCACGATTCCAGCTCATAGTGTGTCTGGGTTGCAGTTACTGACAGCTCGGCTGACCAGTCTGGTGCAGGGGTGTGCTGAGCTGCCAGTGTTTAGATTGACAGCTCAGTCATCCAATCTCAGACTAGGAGGTGCTGGCTGTCTCCAGGTGTTCATTGTCCCAGGTGATTGCCCGGCTACTTAGCTTAGCTGTTAGTCCCAGACCATTGCCAGCCGTAACTTCAGCTAAGTGTGGTTGGTCTCTCTGTGCCTAGTGTTTTGCTTGATGATATATCGCTGCCTGATCTTGGACCACGTTCTGACCAGCCATCTGTTTAACCCCTTCTATCCTACTGGTATTTTGACCTTGGACTGTTTGTCCTTAAGTAGTGACACAGCGTCACATTGTTTGGTGGTATAATATGAGCAGCATGTGCTATTACATGACCATTGTTTGACAGTATATGAGCACTGTGTGCTATTATATGAGCACTGTTTGGTGGTATAATATGAGCACTGTTTGGGGGTATAATATAAGCACTATGTGCTATTACATAGCACTGTTTGGTGGTATAATATGAGCACTGTTTGGTGTTGTACTTGCGGTCTCCTGACATTCACAAACTTTGGCACCATCAGGATCATGAGATGGATGAGGAATCTCCGCCGCCATCGATGTGTTAGTAAACATGCGGTCCGGCAGTGAGATGTCCTCATCCTGAATGAGCAGAGCTGGAAAGCTTCAGTGCAGCTGCTCTGCGGACCGGCTCTGCACGTAGCTCTGGAGGCGCACTCCTATCATCTCCTGTCATCTCCTATCATCTCCTGATTCCAGATTTGTTACAGGAGTAATGTAAATATTGTAAGTGATGGAAATCTTATCTGAGAATGTGCACAACCGTCCTCCAGATCATCCTGCAGCGACTACAGGGGCAAAATGGAAGGATGGAAACCGGTGACGTTATAGATAAAGGCTCCAGATGGAAGAATTTATATACAAGTTACACACCGGCCACCCAGGATAGACATACGGTATATATCCGAGAAAGCTACACAGCGGTGTTATGGGTGATGTCACCGCTGATCTCTAGTGATGGATAGGAGACATTCTCAGTGATGTCACCGCTAATCTCTGGTGATGGATAGGAGGCATTCTCAGTGATGTCACCTCTGATCTCTGGTGATGGATAGGAGGCATTCTCAGTGATGTCACCGCTGATCTCTGGTGATGGATAGGAGGCATTCTCAGTGATGTCACCGCTGATCTCTGGTGATGGATAGGAGGCATTCTCAGTGATGTCACCGCTGATCTCTGGTGATGGATAGTAGACATTCTCAGTGCTGTCACCGCTGATCTCTGGTGATGGATAGGAGGCATTCTCAGTTATGTCACCTCTGGTGATGGACAGGAGGCATTCTCAGTGATGTCACCGCTGATCTCTGGTGATGGATAGGAGGCATTCTCAGTGATGTCACCGCTGATCTCTGGTGATGGATAGGAGGCATTCTCAGTGATGTCACCGCTGATCTCTGGTGATGGATAGGAGGCATTCTCAGTGATGTCACCGCTGATCTCTGGTGATGGATAGTAGACATTCTCAGTGGTGTCACCGCTGATCTCTGGTGATGGATAGGAGGCATTCTCAGTGATGTCACCGCTGATCTCTGGTGATGGATAGGAGACATTCTCAGTGATGTCACCTCTGATCTCTGGTGATGGATAGGAGGCATTCTCACTGATGTCACCTCTGATCTCTGGTGATGGATAGGAGACATTCTCAGTGATGTCACCTCTGATCTCTGGTGATGGATAGGAGGCATTCTCAGTGATGTCACCTCTGATCTCTGGTGATGGATAGGAGGCATTCTCAGTGATGTCACCTCTGATCTCTGGTGATGGATAGGAGGCATTCTCACTGATGTCACCTCTGATCTCTGGTGATGGATAGGAGACATTCTCAGTGATGTCACCTCTGATCTCTGGTGATGGATAGGAGGCATTCTCACTGATGTCACCTCTGATCTCTGGTGATGGATAGGAGACATTCTCAGTGATGTCACCTCTGATCTCTGGTGATGGATAGGAGACATTCTCACTGATGTCACCTCTGATCTCTGGTGATGGATAGGAGGTATTCTCAGTGATGTCACCGCTGATCTCTGGTGATGGATAGGAGGCATTCTCAGTGATGTCACCGCTGATCTCTAGTGATGGATAGGAGACATTCTCAGTGATGTCACCGCTGATCTCTGGTGATGGATAGGAGACATTCTCAGTTATGTCACCGCTGATCTCTGGTGATGGATAGGAGGCATTCTCAGTGATGTCACCGCTGATCTCTGGTGATGGATAGGAGGCATTCTCAGTTATGTCACCGCTGATCTCTAGTGATGGATAGGAGGCATTCTCAGTGATGTCACCGCAGATCTCTGGTGATGGATAGGAGACATTCTCAGTTATGTCACCGCTGATCTCTGGTGATGGATAGGAGGCATTCTCAGTGATGTCACCGCTGATCTCTGGTGATGGATAGGAGGCATTCTCAGTTATGTCACCGCTGATCTCTAGTGATGGATAGGAGGCATTCTCAGTGATGTCACCGCTGATCTCTGGTGATGGATAGGAGGCACTCTCAGTGATGTCACCGCTGATCTCTGGTGATGGATAGGAGGCATTCTCAGTGATGTCACCGCTGATCTCTGGTGATGGATAGAAGGCATTCTCAGTGATGTCACCGCTGATCTCTGGTGATGGATAGGAGACATTCTCAGTGATGTCACCGCTGATCTCTGGTGATGGATAGGAGACATTCTCAGTGATGTCACCTCTGATCTCTGGTGATGGATAGGAGGCATTCTCAGTGATGTCACCTCTGATCTCTGGTGATGGATAGGAGGCATTCTCAGTGATGTCACCGCTGATCTCTAGTGATGGATAGGAGACATTCTCAGTGATGTCACCGCTGATCTCTAGTGATGGATAGGAGGCATTCTCAGTGATGTCACCGCTGATCTCTGGTGATGGATAGGAGACATTCTCAGTGATGTCACCTCTGATCTCTGGTGATGGATAGGAGGCATTCTCAGTGATGTCACCTCTGATCTCTGGTGATGGATAGGAGACATTCTCAGTGATGTCACCGCTGATCTCTGGTGATGGATAGGAGGCATTCTCAGTGATGTCACAGCTGATCTCTAGTGATGGATAGGAGACATTCTCAGTGATGTCACCGCTGATCTCTGGTGGTGGATAGGAGACATTCTCAGTGATGTCACCTCTGATCTCTGGTGATGGATAGGAGGCATTCTCAGTGATGTCACCGCTGATCTCTGGTGATGGATAGGAGACATTCTCAGTGATGTCACCTCTGATCTCTGGTGATGGATAGGAGGCATTCTCAGTGATGTCACCGCTGATCTCTGGTGATGGATAGGAGACATTCTCAGTGATGTCACCGCTGATCTCTGGTGATGGATAGGAGACATTCTCAGTGATGTCACCGCTGATCTCTGGTGATGGATAGGAGACATTCTCAGTGATGTCACCGCTGATCTCTGGTGATGGATAGGAGACATTCTCAGTGATGTCACCGCTGATCTCTGGTGATGGATAGGAGACATTCTCAGTGATGTCACCGCTGATCTCTGGTGATGGATAGGAGACATTCTCAGTGATGTCACCGCTGATCTCTGGTGATGGATAGGAGACATTCTCAGTGATGTCACCGCTGATCTCTGGTGATGGATAGGAGACATTCTCAGTGATGTCACCGCTGATCTCTGGTGATGGATAGGAGGCATTCTCAGTGATGTCACCTCTGATCTCTAGTGATGGATAGGAGGCATTCTCAGTGATGTCACCGCTGATCTCTGGTGATGGATAGGAGGCATTCTCAGTGATGTCACCTCTGATCTCTAGTGATGGATAGGAGGCATTCTCAGTGATGTCACCGCTGATCTCTGGTGATGGATAGGAGACATTCTCAGTGATGTCACCGCTGATCTCTGGTGATGGATAGGAGACATTCTCAGTGATGTCACCGCTGATCTCTGGTGATGGATAGGAGACATTCTCAGTGATGTCACCTCTGATCTCTGGTGATGGATAGGAGGCATTCTCAGTGATGTCACCGCTGATCTCTGGTGATGGATAGGAGGCATTCTCAGTGATGTCACTGCTGATCTCTGGTGATGGATAGGAGACATTCTCAGTGATGTCACCTCTGATCTTTAGTGATGGATAGGAGACATTCTCAGTGATGTCACCGCTGATCTCTAGTGATGGATAGGAGACATTCTCAGTGATGTCACCGCTGATCTCTAGTGATGGATAGGAGACATTCTCAGTGATGTCACCGCTGATCTCTAGTGATGGATAGGAGACATTCTCAGTGATGTCACTGCTGATCTCTGGTGATGGATAGGAGGCATTCTCAGTGATGTCACCTCTGATCTCTGGTGATGGATAGGAGACATTCTCAGTGATGTCACCTCTGATCTCTAGTGATGGATAGGAGATATTCTCAGTAGTGTCACCGCTGATCTCTGGTGATGGATAGGAGACATTCTCAGTGATGTCACCTCTGATCTCTGGTGATGGATAGGAGACATTCTCACTGATGTCACCACTAATCTCTGGTGATGGATAGGAGGCATTCTCAGTGATGTCACCGCTGATCTCTGGTGATGGATAGGAGGCATTCTCAGTGATGTCACCGCTGATCTCTGGTGATGGATAGGAGACATTCTCAGTGATGTCACCTCTGATCTCTGGTGATGGATAGGAGGCATTCTCAGTGATGTCACCGCTGATCTCTGGTGATGGATAGGAGGCATTCTCAGTGATGTCACCGCTGATCTCTAGTGATGGATAGGAGATATTCTCAGTAGTGTCACCGCTGATCTCTGGTGATGGATAGGAGACATTCTCAGTGATGTCACCTCTGATCTCTGGTGATGGATAGGAGGCATTCTCAGTGATGTCACCGCTGATCTCTGGTGATGGATAGGAGACATTCTCAGTGATGTCACCGCTGATCTCTGGTGATGGATAGGAGGCATTCTCAGTGATGTCACCGCTGATCTCTGGTGATGGACAGGAGGCATTCTCAGTGATGTCACCTCTGATCTCTGGTGATGGATAGGAGGCATTCTCAGTGATGTCACCGCTGATCTCTGGTGATGGATAGGAGGCATTCTCAGTGATGTCACCGCTGATCTCTGGTGATGGATAGGAGGCATTCTCAGTGATGTCACCTCTGATCTCTAGTGATGGATAGGAGGCATTCTCAGTGATGTCACCTCTGATCTCTGGTGATGGATAGGAGACATTCTCAGTGATGTCACCGCTGATCTCTGGTGATGGATAGGAGACATTCTCAGTGATGTCACCGCTGATCTCTGGTGATGGATAGGAGGCATTCTCAGTGATGTCACCGCTGATCTCTGGTGATGGATAGGAGGCATTCTCAGTGATGTCACCGCTGATCTCTGGTGATGGATAGGAGACATTCTCAGTGATGTCACCGCTGATCTCTGGTGATGGATAGGAGGCATTGTCAGTGATGTCACCGCTGATCTCTAGTGATGGATAGGAGGCATTGTCAGTGATGTCACCGCTGATCTCTGGTGATGGATAGGAGGCATTCTCAGTGATGTCACCGCTGATCTCTGGTCCTGGCTGATCACCTCGTCGCTGTTCTTCACAAGACATCACACACTTATCTTCAGGCCGCCGCTGCTCCGTTCCTGGTACTTGGGGCCCTACATCTCTCCATGACCCAACTTTATTATGAAATCCCTAAATCCTGGTGTATCTTCCTGTAGGAGGAAATGAAGGAGAGAAGTTCATTAATAGTGGGAGCATTTCCCTGCTCTTCCCCTGCACTTTCCTCTCTGCAGTGACCGCTCGTCTGACTGTTCCGTTTCCCGTCTTCTCGGGTAATGAGTCTAATAAGAGACGTCTGTGGGGAGACGTCCGATATTCTCTCCTGTAAATCACGTATTGGTTAGTGGGGATCCCACATGCGCCATTTATAACCACGAACCTCAGGGAAGTTTGGGAAAGAGGATTTCAGCCAAGTCTTCTCTCCAGCTGTTGCCAGATAACGGGGGCTCCAGGAGCCTGGGATAGGGGTCTTGCAGGCCTCCACCCCGCACAGCGTGAGGCCTCCGCAGTTTTATCTTTTGGTGCCACATCTGGGGCGCTGTCCCTGCATCTCATTTTTACGATGACGCGGCTTTGAACTTCTCAGCTCTTTACTAATTACCTGACATGATAATGGCCGCCGGGAAGAGCGGATGTTCCTGCTGCTCGCTGTGAAGTCTGGAGGCCGCTGCCTCCACATCCACCACCAGCCTCCATCCTTCCCAGTAAATGCCCCATGATGGAGAGGCTGCACCCACAGGGCTGGATCATAGAATGGCCTTAAACTCTTCCTAGTAGCGTAGCAACGGGGGGGAGCAGAGGGGGCCATCGCCCCGGGCCCTGTCACGCGAAGGGGCCCACCGGGAGCCGGGGCCACTACTGGGAGCCAGGGCAGAGCACCGCATAGGAGCAGAGCAGTATAACGTCTGCTCCCGTCTGACGCTAGTATTAGCACAGTGGCGGCTGCAGTCTCCCCCCTGCAGTGAATGGTTTCGCCCGTCTGACCTGATCATGAAGCTTTTCCCGGCTGCAGTTTTCCTCACTCTGTGCACGCTGGGATTGGCTCAGGCACGCTGGGTCCTAGTGCCCACACCTTGCATTTCACCTAGACACTTCCTGGTCCTGCCTGCAGTGCAAACCTTATCAGTAAGTGCTGGGGATGGAACATGTTAGGTTTATTAAATTCAGGTATGTCACTGAGACCCTTGGGGTATTGTGGGGGCTGAAAGTGAGTGAGGGGGGACAGGGTACTGGGGGGGTGGATGTGAGACCATGGGGGTATTGTGGGGGAGGGGAGACAGGGCACTGGGGGGTAAATGTGAGACCATTTGGGTGTTGTGAGGGCAGAAGGTGGGTGAGGTGGGACAGGGCACTGAGGGGTGGATGTGAGATGATGGGGGCATTGGGGCTGAAGTGGGGGAGGGGGGACAGGGCACTGAGGGGTGGATGTGAGACCATGGGGGTATTGTGGGGGAGGGGGGACAGGGCACTGGGGGGTAAATGTGAGACCATTTGGGTATTGTGAGGGCAGAAGGTGGGTGAGGTGGGACAGGGCACTGGGGGGGTGAATGTGAGATGATGGGGGCATTGGGGCTGAAGTGGGGGACGGGGGACAGGGCACTGGTGGCTGAATATTATAATGTTTTGTTCTGATATTATATGTACTCCATGTAATATTTGCTGTCTGGAGGGGCTGGAGATGGGGGGATGGTAGGGGGCTTTTGATACGGACCACCTGGGTCTTTTATAAGTATTAGTATAAGGAGCCGGCATACAGTGACCAAGAGCTGCATCACATTTACAGCACCACTCCGGCATTATTATTTATTTCATTGCTGGAGCGGTGCTGACAATCCCCGTCCCCTGCCCCCAGTCTGATACTCACTTTCTGGCGTTTTCATCTGTTTTAGTCTCCGCTCAGCTCCGTCTCCTGCAGTTTGTGACCTGTCCGAGGCTCCAGTGTTTCGTGGAGCAGCGCAGAGGTCACTAATCAGTGTGAGTCTGTGGGAGCCTTGATCTGGCCTGTTCCTCACTCTCAGGCTGTGTGCACACGGCGCGGATTCACAGCAGTTTTCCATCTGGTTTACAGTGTAAACCTATGGAAAACCAAATCCGCAGTGCCCATGGTGTGGAAAATACCACACGGAAACGCTGCGTTGTATTTTCCGTAGCATGTCAATTCTTTTTGAGGATTCCGCAGTGTTTTACATCTGCTCCTGTATAGGATTCCGCAGGTGAAATCTGCACAAAAAACACAGAAATCTGCAGTAAATCCGCACACGAATCCGCAACAAGTGCACATAGCCTCATAGTCTCACATTGAGCGCTTGTGACATAGCTTCTAACTTCTGGCCTGTCAGAAGCTGCACTCACAAGTTTGAGCCGTGGCCCTGCAGCAGTGCCACAAAATAGTGAATATGCCGGAGGATGAGTAAATGACCGGGACATCCAAATCATGACAGGGAGCTGTGAGTCCACCATACTGTGTATAAGGGAGCTGTGAGTCCACCATACTGTGTATAAGGGAGCTGTGGGCCCATCATACTGTGTATAAGGGAGCTGCGGGCCCATCATACTGTGTATAAGGGAGCTGTGGGCCCATCATACTCTGTATAAGGGAGCTGCGGGCCCATCATACTGTGTATAAGGGAGCTGCGGGCCCATCATACTGTGTATAAGGGAGCTGCGGGCCCATCATACTGTGTATAAGGGAGCTGCGGGCCCATCATACTGTGTATAAGGGAGCTGCGGGCTCATCATACTGCGTATAAGGGAGCTGCGGACCCATCATACTGTGTATAAGGGAGCTGTGGGCCCATCATACTGCGTATAAGGGAGCTGCGGACCCATCATACTGTGTATAAGGGAGCTGCGGACCCATCTGCAGCGCCCCAGAGTCCTGGTCGTTGCAGTACTGTGGCTCCGCCACTAAGGGGAGCTATGGTACGTCTGATGGCACTGAAGGAGTTCATCTGATCAGGTATCACAGACACCAATACATTTCACAGTCGGGCCTCCGGGGGGAACTAAGGGTTCTATTCACTAGGCCACTCCCCACCATAGTGGGTAAACTGGGGGTCAGGCAGGAAGTTAGATCAGAAAGCTGACTGGGTTGGAACCAGGCAACACCTTGTGGCAGAGGGTGTTGTGGGGGAAGATACAGTAGGGTCTCTGTCAGGGGTGGGATCCTGACAGAGGCTTGGCAACTTGAACGAACGTAACGGGACCGTGCCTGCTCCGGGTAGCGGCGGTGCCCAAGGAAGGACTAGAAGAGAGATAGATTGTGCTGAGTGAGAAACGAGATCACGCAAAAGGAGAAATACCAGTAGGGGTCGTGCTGTAAGACCGAGGCAACATCCTACTGAGGCGCACTACCGGTGGCCGGAACGCCGAGGGAGTATAATAACATTCAGCTTCAAGCAATACTCCAAACAGCGGCAGGACAGTCAGTCTAAGGCGGGCTGTCTAACTTAAATCACCTATGCAGTCTTGGGGGGCAACTTGTGGAGAGGGGCGACTCTAGGGTCCCGGAAGAGCTCCGAGCCTACCCGTCAAACGGGTGCCAGAACACCAGGGAGGGACGGAGGATTAGCAGAACATCATCTAATTGAGTTGTGAGGGAACTTAAGAAACAGACACAACAGTTGTGGGGACTTTCCGTAAGCACAGCAGGGAAGGACCACAACACATAGCGCTAGAAGGAAGGCACCGATTTCCACCTGTGAAGAGAACTCTGGAGGTGCCATTGGACCGGCCGGACTTGCGCAGCCTGGTGAACCGTATTCTGGACTGAGGACCCAGAGATCTTCAGTAAAGAGGTAAAGAGACTGCAACCTGGTGTCCTCGTTATTTACTGCACTGCACCACTACAGCCTCATCACCATCATCCGTTATACCTATTTCACTGTGCGCCCCTCGGCAGGGTCACGGACCGGGCCTAGCCACCGTGACAACCCCGGAGCAGAGACTCAGAGGCCCGGCACCGGGTACCCCTCGGCCCTGCGGCAGTGGGGGGCGCTACAACTTGGCGTCACGAACAGGATCTACTTAAGCCTGAAGAATCAGGTCATGTGTGCCTTGGAACTGTGATTTGTTGTGCTTGGACTGTATTTTATTACAAAGACTGTGCTGCGCCATTTACCGCCAAAATCCGCCATTATAGCGCTGAGGAGAGCGCGGGAGAAGAAGAGGGGCGTGGAATGGGTGTAGGTAAGCTGGAGAGCGCGAACAACAATGGCTGCCCAGTCTAAATACTTCTGCACCGTGAGGACGTGTCCGTCAGCAGCAGAGATCCGCCTCCTAATCCTCAATGGGGGGTGGAGATCGAGAAAACGACGACGCCCACGAAGGAGAGAGCGGGAAAAAGACCAGGAAGCGACCCACGTGGAGGACGCTATGGCCAGCAGCTCCGAACCCGACAGTGGGGTTGAAGTGGAAGTCTCCCCCAACTACCCGGATGAGCACAACAGCCCGTTCTCCGTGGACAGCACTGAACTTCTGCGGGTCGAGATGGAGAGCCTGATCGACCAACTCCTCCAACTGAGCATGAAGGCCCAGGCTCCGCACCAGGCAGCGCCGGAAGAAGGTCCTCAGGCGTCGGTTCCTGCACCGTCACCGGAGCAGCCGCAGAGACCCTCGTCGACACCGCCGGAGGAATCTGCCGCGGAGGAGGCCTCTGTATCGGCTGGTGAGTCCGCCGACCCCGTCCCACCGGCCGAGGGCTTACTAGTAGGCCCCATTGCGGCGCCCCCTCTCCCCGGGACCCATAGACTCCAACGCCTGTTACCCTGGGAGGAGGCCACGGGCATGGAACACCGCATGAAGCCCCGATCGCGCCAACCACCCTGCTGTGTGAAGTCCGTGCAGAGCGCACAGTGTGTCGCTGGATGAACCCGGGCTCTAACCTTATGGGGTTCCCCGGGGTGGAGACCCAGGAAGGGGAGATGGTACAGGCCTTAAGCTGGGAGGAATACCGGGTCCAGCTAGAGCAACAGTGGAAAGAGGAGGAGAAGACATACCAGGCCGGGCTGGAGGCTCACCATCAAAAAGACCTGGCGGTTAAGGACCGGGCCGGCAAGGATCCCGCTGCTCAGCAGGCCCCGCGCAGACAGGGCACCGTCATTGACTTTAAGCTCCGTGGAGGCTGGGGCTTTATAAGGGAACCGGGTCTATATGCCGAAGTTTTTGTTAACCGGCGAGATGTAGAGTCACATCTTAGAGAGGGCCACCTAGGCCGGGATCTTTATCCGAGGGATGATGTCGTTTACACCCGGCACCTTGGGGAGAAGGGGTGGTTTGCCCTGAACGTCCACAAGAGGCACAGTTCCATGACCCCCTTGCCTAGGGTGCCCGAAAAGTTGTCCCCCGTGGCCAGGCTGCCCCCTTGTGACCGGCCCACGGTTACCACTGAGACCACCGTGGTCACCCCAACAGGCACCATTGTGAAGACCACGACGTGCCGTGTCATGACCTCCACCGCTGTCGTGGCCACGCAGGCACCTCCTCAAGTGACCAGCGTGTCTACTGCCCGCACCGCTGCAGAACTGAAGACTGTGGGTACACAGACCCCCAGATGGGACGACAGACCCCCTTATGCAGTACCGGGCGGCTCGCAATACCCAAAGGGGTTGCCCCCGCCGGTGCTGCCTCCTGGGTGGTTTTGAGTAGATGTTCCCGTATAATGCTTTAACATGTAAATAGTTAACTGTTTCTCTGCTGTTTTGCTGCTAAAACCCGTCCAGGGTTAACTCTTAAGGGGATCCTTCTGTTGACCCGGGATCCCTATTGTTTTGCTTTTGTTTGATTTTTCCAAGTTTTTGCACAAAGTTTCCAGAACTGCTGAAATCATGAACAGTGCATGATCCGAACTTCTTGTATATAGTTTGCACCTTATTAAAGGTGCTCCCTACTGGTTTTACTTAAAGAAGGACTCTTTGTGAAGATACCACACTGGAACCTTTGTTGAGTACGGACTGGTAGCCTGAGAAGGCGTGCTACCTCATAGAGACTTAGTCCCCTCTTAAAGGGGATGTTCACTTGTCGCACTTAAACGATGATATTGCTTTAAGATAGGTAGCAATGATGTTTGACGAAAGAAAATGATGATAATGTTTCCATGAGAAAGTTATATGTATTTAACTAGTTAATTGTGAAGAAATGCTGATGATGTTCCGGAAAGAAAGTGAAAGCGAGAAGAAGGATGCAGTGAGCCCGTAGGGGTAGACGTGGTGTCCAGCATGCATGTTAGTGAGAAAAATAATGAGAAGGTTTGATGTTGTGTAAAGAAAATGGTTAATTACGTTGATAGATGATAGATAATTAGGATAGAAGGTAAACCCTGAGTCCTCATAAGAGCCATACAGAGATGGCTCAGTGCTCTTAAACTGAAAGTATGTTATGTTCTATACTGTGTATAGTAGTTGAAAAGACAGAAGGCTCGGGCTGAAAGGAGCGGTCCTGTAAGAAAGGAGAGGCAGTAGGTCTGGCGCCGTTAGGACAGGTGGTCCTGCAGATTTAAAGAAGGAGAATGAAAAAGTTAAATTGCCTTATAATGTGATTATAAGAAGGTCTTTAGTGGATTTAGAGTGTATGTCCTTAAAGGCAATGTTAAATTAATGTTCAACAATTTTGCACTTAGTAGAATACCCGGTTGGGTAAGAAAAGTTATTTGTAGCATGTTGCTATGATATTTAGCCACGTTTGTAACGTTCAAGTGTCCTTACCTCCCATAAAGGGAAGCCTGTTTAAATATGCTTATTGTTATTACACTCAACAAAACTGTATGTCTTTTTGCTAACTTGTATTGTTGTTTTCTTCCCAGTCCCGGAGTACTGTGTTTAACCAGGGGGGAGTGCAGCGCCCCAGAGTCCTGGTCGTTGCAGTACTGTGGCTTCGCCACTAAGGGGAGCTATGGTACGTCTGATGGCACTGAAGGAGTTCATCTGATCAGGTATCACAGACACCAATACATTTCACAGCCGGGCCTCCGGGGGAGCTAAGGGTTCTATTCACTAGGCCACTCCCCACCATAGTGGGTAAACTGGGGGTCAGGCAGGAAGTTAGATCAGAAAGCTGACTGGGTTGGAACCAGGCAACACCTTGTGGCAGAGGGTGTTGTGGGGGAAGATACAGTAGGGTCTCTGTCAGGGGTGGGATCCTGACAGAGGCTTGGCAACTTGAACGAACGTAACGGGACCGTGCCTGCTCCGGGTAGCGGCGGTGCCCAAGGAAGGACTAGAAGAGAGATAGATTGTGCTGAGTGAGAAACGAGATCACGCAAAAGGAGAAATACCAGTAGGGGTCGTGCTGTAAGACCGAGGCAACATCCTACTGAGGCGCACTACCGGTGGCCGGAACGCCGAGGGAGTATAATAACATTCAGCTTCAAGCAATACTTCAAACAGCGGCAGGACAGTCAGTCTAAGGCGGGCTGTCTAACTTAAATCACCTATGCAGTCTTGGGGGGCAACTTGTGGAGAGGGGCGACTCTAGGGTCCCGGAAGAGCTCCGAGCCTACCCGTCAAACGGGTGCCGTCCCAACCAGAACACCAGGGAGGGACGGAGGATTAGCAGAACATCATCTAATTGAGTTGTGAGGGAACTTAAGAAACAGACACAACAGTTGTGTGGACTTTCCGTAAGCACAGCAGGGAAGGACCACAACACATAGCGCTAGAAGGAAGGCACCGATTTCCACCTGTGAAGAGAACTCTGAAGGTGCCATTGGACCGGCCGGACTTGCGCAGCCTGGTGAACCGTATTCTGGACTGAGGACCCAGAGATCTTCAGTAAAGAGGTAAAGAGACTGCAACCTGGTGTCCTCGTTATTTACTGCACTGCACCACTACAGCCTCATCACCATCATCCGTTATACCTATTTCACTGTGCGCCCCTCGGCAGGGTCACGGACCGGGCCTAGCCACCGTGACAATCCCGGAGCAGAGACTCAGAGGCCCGGCACCGGGTACCCCTCGGCCCTGCGGCAGTGGGGGGCGCTACACATCATACTGTGTATAAGAGAGCTGCGGGCCCATCATACTGTGTATAAGGGAGCTGCGGGCCCATCATACTGTGTACACTGTGTTCCAAGTTATTCTGCACAAAGAGTTTCGGAGTGATAAGGTTAGAATTTTTTGTTTGTCATTTAAACTCATTGATGGTGATGTGTGTCAGGGCTCTTTATATCACTGAAAGCAATTGCAGATACCTGTGCACATTAGTTTGGCCGGTGTGTCCAAATAAAGGCAAGACTACTTAAGAAGGATGTTCCACATTATTAAGCAGCCTACATTTTTGGCCAAAATGGGAAAGGAAAAGGATGTGTCGGCTGCTGAGAAGCAACAAATTGTGGAGTATTTAGGTCAAGGCATGACTACAATCAACATTGCCAAGACACTTCATCGTGATCATCGCACAATCAAGAAGTATGTAGCTGATTCCCAGCACACACGTGTGCCTGCTGATAAGGAAACATTGAGGACTCTTTCCAACAGGCAATTGCGTAAAGTTAAAAGAGCAGCTGCAAAAATGCCTTGTCATAGCAGCAGACAAGTTTTTGAAGCTGCTGGTGCCTCCAACGTCCCCAGAACAACAAGATGCAGGGTCCTTCAGAGGTTTGCAGCTGTGCGTAAGCACCCCTGTTGACCACCTCTATCCACTGCACACAAGCAGAAATGGCTCCAGTGGGCCAAACGATACATGAAGACTGACTTCCAAACTGTTTTGTTCACCGATGAGTGCCGTGCAACGCTCGATTGTCCAGATAGATGGAGTGGAGGATGGCTGGTTGATGGACACCCCATGAAAACACGGCTAAGGCGCCAACAAGGAGGAGGTGGAGTAATGTTTTGGGCTGGAATCATGGGGAGAGAGATTGTCGGCCCCTTTATGATCCCTGAAGGGGTAAAGATGAACGCCATAATCTATGTGGAGTTTCTAAAACAACACTTCCTGCCATGGTTCAAGAGGAAGAACCGTGCTTTCCGCAGCAAGATCATTTTCATACATAATAATGCACCGTCTCATGCTGCAAAAGACACATCTGCATCTCTGGCTGCTATGGGCATAAAAGAGGACAAACTTATGGTGTGGCCACCATCTTCCCCTGACCTCAACCCCATTGAGAACCTCTGGAGCATCATCAAAAGGAGTGTCTATGATGGCGGGAGGCAGTTCACATCTAAGCAACAGCTCTGGGAGGGGATTCTGTCCACATGCAAAACAATTGGAGCAGAAACCATCCAAAAACTGACAAATTCAATGGACAAGAGAGTTCAGAAGCTTCTTTCCAACAAGGGGTCCTATGTGCAAATGTAACATCACCTAGAATAAAGGTTTCACTTGAAAACTGTTTGATTTCATTTTGTAATAAGCTGATAATGCTTAGAACTTCACAACTGACCATTTTTTTTGTTCAAAATAAAAAAAGGTTGAAAACTCTGCTGTGCATAATAATTTGGAACATGCATTTTGAGTGTTTATTTTTTTTAAAAAGATTCTGTTTTCATAGGCAGTTTGTTCCAAAACATTGCAATTATACTAGAATAGTAGATGACTGGAAAATAACAATGACTGCAATTCAGATAGGTAATTTAGAGAAAATAGGAAATATTATTTGCATAATAATTTGGAACACAGTGTATAAGGGAGCTGCGGGCCCATCATACTGTGTATAAGGGAGCTGCGGGCCCATCATACTGTGTATAAGGGAGCTGCGGGCCCATCATACTGTGTATAAGGGAGCTGCGGGCCCATCATACTGTGTATAAGGGAGCTGCGGGCCCATCATACTGTGTATAAGGGAGCTGCGGGCCCATCATACTGTGTATAAGGGAGCTGTGGGCCCATCATACTGTGTATAAGGGAGCTGTGTGTTATGACCCCAATGGCAGAGGGTCTCAGAAATAATAACTAAGTCTGCAAACACAAAAAACCAGCTCATAGGGCAGTGGTAACTGGGCTGACCATATATCTAATCCTAGCACCACAAATAGCAGCAGCCGGGGAACGTGCCTACGTTGGTTCTAGACGTCTCGCGCCAGCCGGAGAACTAACTAACCCTAGAAGGGAAAAGAAAGACCTTTCTTGCCTCCAGAGAAGAGACCCCAAAAGTAGGATACAAGCCCCCAACAAATAATAACGGTGAGGTAAGAGGAAAAGACAAACGTAAGAATGAGCTAGGTATTTAGCAAAGAGAGGCCCACTAGCTAATAGCAGAATATAGTAAGATGACTTATATGGTCAGCAAAAACCCTATCAAAATATCCACGCTGGATATTCAAGAACCCCCGAACCGTCTAACAGCCCGGGGGGAGAACACCAGCCCCCCTAGAGCTTCCAGCAAAGTCAGGAATCACATTTAGTACAAGCTGGACAAAAATGAGAGCAAAGCAAATAACCAAAAAACAAAGAAGCAGGACTTAGCTTAATTTTGCACGAACCAGGACAGCAGACACGAACAAACAGAAAGGATCTGATTACAACGATGCCAGGCACTGGACTAAGGATCCAGGAAGCTTATATAGCAACTCCCCTGGACTAACGACCCAGGTGGGTGCCAAACTGAGGAAAGACAATCCCAGAGTCATATCTCTAGTAACCACAAGAGGGAGCCAAAAAGTCTAATTTCCAACAGTACCCCCCCCTTAAGGAGGGGTCACCGAACCCTCACCAAGACCACCAGGGCGATCAGGATGAGCAGCGTGAAAGGCACGAACTAAATCGGCCGCATGCACATCAGAGGCAACCACCCAGGAATTATCCTCCTGACCATAGCCCTTCCACTTGACCAGATACTGAAGCCTCCGTCTGGAGAGACGAGAATCCAAGATCTTCACCACGTACTCCAACTCGCCCTCAACCAACACCGGAGCAGGAGGCTCAACAGAAGGAACCACAGGTACAACGTACCGCCGCAACAAAGACCTATGGAACACGTTGTGAATGGCAAACGACACCGGAAGATCCAAGCGAAAGGACACAGGATTAAGGATTTCCAATATCTTGTAAGGACCGATGAAGCGAGGCTTAAATTTAGGAGAGGAGACCTTCATAGGAACAAATCGAGAAGACAGCCATACCAAATCCCCAACACGAAGTCGGGGACCCACACCGCGGCGGCGGTTGGCAAAACGCTGAGCCTTCTCCTGTGACAACTTTAAGTTGTCCACCACATGATTCCAGATCTGCTGCAACCTATCCACCACAGAATCTACCCCAGGACAGTCAGAAGGCTCCACATGTCCCGAGCAAAAACGAGGATGGAAACCAGAGTTACAGAAAAATGGCGAAACCAAAGTAGCGGAACTAGCCCGATTATTAAGGGCAAACTCAGCCAACGGCAAGAAGGTCCCCAATCATCCTGATCTGCAGAAACAAAACACCTCAAATAAGTCTCCAGAGTCTGATTAGTTCGCTCCGTTTGTCCATTAGTCTGAGGATGAAAGGCAGACGAAAACGACAAATCAATGCCCATCCTAGCACAAAAGGATCGCCAGAACCTGGAAACAAACTGGGATCCTCTGTCAGACACAATATTCTCAGGAATGCCGTGTAAACGAACCACATTCTGAAAGAACACAGGAACCAAATCGGAAGAGGAAGGCAGCTTAGGCAAAGGCACCAAATGGACCATTTTAGAAAAGCGATCACATACCACCCAGATGACAGACATGCCCTGAGACACCGGGAGATCTGAAATGAAATCCATGGAAATGTGTGTCCAAGGCCTCTTCGGGACAGGCAAGGGCAAGAGCAACCCGCTGGCACGAGAACAGCAAGGCTTAGCTCGAGCACAAGTCCCACAGGACTGCACAAATGACCGCACATCCCGTGACAAGGAAGGCCACCAAAAGGACCTAGCCACCAGATCTCTGGTGCCAAAAATTCCCGGATGCCCTGCCAACACCGAGGAATGAACCTCGGAAATGACTCTGCTGGTCCACTTATCAGGAACAAACAGTCTGTCAGGTGGACAAGAGTCAGGTCTACCAGCCTGAAATCTCTGCAACACACGTCGCAAATCAGGAGAAATGGCCGACAAGATAACTCCCTCTTTAAGAATACCAACTGGTTCTGTGACTCCAGGAGAGTCAGGCACAAAGCTCCTTGAAAGAGCATCAGCCTTCACATTCTTTGAACCTGGTAAATACGAGACCACAAAGTCAAAACGGGAGAAAAACAATGACCAGCGGGCCTGTCTAGGATTCAGGCGTTTAGCAGACTCGAGATACATCAAATTTTTGTGATCAGTCAAGACCACCACACGATGCTTAGCACCCTCGAGCCAATGACGCCACTCCTCAAATGCCCACTTCATGGCCAGCAACTCCCGATTGCCAACATCATAATTCCGCTCAGCAGGCGAAAACTTCCTAGAGAAGAAGGCACATGGTCTCATTACCGAGCAACCAGGGCCTCTCTGCGACAAAACGGCCCCTGCCCCAATCTCAGAAGCATCCACTTCGACCTGAAAGGGAAGTGAGACATCAGGCTGGCACAAAACAGGCGCCGAAGTAAACCGGCGCTTCAACTCTTGGAACGCCTCCACGGCTGCAGGAGCCCAGTTAGCAACATCAGAACCTTTCTTGGTCATATCCGTCAAAGGTTTAACAACGCTAGAAAAATTAGCGATAAAACGACGGCAGAAGTTAGCAAAACCCAAGAACTTCTGAAGACTCTTAACTGACGTGGGTTGAGTCCAATCATGAATAGCTCGGACCTTGACTGGGTCCATCTCCATAGCAGAAGGGGAAAAAATAAACCCCAAAAAGGGAACCTTCTGTACTCCAAAGAGACACTTTGAGCCCTTAACAAACAAAGCATTCTCACGCAAAACCTGAAACACCATCCTGACCTGCTCCACATGTGAGTCCCAATCTTCAGAGAAAACCAGAATATCATCCAGATAAACAATCATAAATTTATCCAGATACTTCCGGAAAATATCATGCATAAAGGACTGAAACACTGAGGGAGCATTAGAGAGCCCAAAAGGCATCACCAAGTACTCAAAATGACCTTCGGGCGTATTAAATGCTGTCTTCCATTCATCTCCTTGCTTAATGCGCACAAGGTTGTACGCACCACGAAGATCTATCTTGGTGAACCACTTGGCACCTTTAATCCGGGCAAACAAGTCCGACAACAGAGGCAAAGGATACTGAAATTTAACAGTGATTTTATTCAGAAGCCGATAGTCAATACAAGGTCTCAAAGATCCGTCCTTCTTGGCCACAAAAAAGAATCCCGCACCAAGAGGGGAAGAGGATGGACGGATATGCCCCTTCTCCAGAGACTCCTTGATATATGAACGCATTGCGGCATGCTCAGGTACAGACAGATTAAATAGTCTTCCCTTAGGAAATTTACTACCTGGAATCAAATCTATGGCGCAGTCACAGTCCCTATGAGGAGGCAGAGCACTGGACCTGGACTCGCTGAATACATCCTGATAATCAGACAAATACTCAGGAACTTCCGAAGGAGTAGAGGAAGCAATAGACACCGGCGGGGAATCAGCATGAATTCCCTGACAGCCCCAACTTGACACAGACATTGCCTTCCAATCCAAGACTGGATTGTGGGTCTGTAACCATGGCAGACCCAAAACGACCAAATCATGCATTTTATGCAGAACAAGAAAACGAATCACCTCCCGATGTTCAGGAGTCATGCACATGGTTACCTGCGTCCAAAACTGCGGTTTATTTTCCGCCAATGGCGTAGCATCAATACCTCTAAGAGGAATAGGATTTACCAACGGTTCAAGAACAAAACCACAGCGCTTGGCAAATGACAGATCCATAAGACTCAGGGCAGCACCTGAATCCACAAACGCCATAACAGGGTAAGAAGACAATGAGCAAATTAAAGTCACAGACAAAATAAATTTAGGTTGCAAATTACCAATGGCGACAGGACTAACAACCCTTGTTAGGCGTTTAGAGCATGCTGATATAACATGTGTAGAATCACCACAGTAAAAACACAACCCATTCTGACGTCTATGATTTTTCCGCTCATTTCTAGTCTGAATTCTATCACATTGCATTAAATCAGGTGTTTGTTCAGACAACACCACCAGAGGATTAGCGGTTTTGCGCTCCCGCAAACGCCGGTCAATTTGAATAGCCAGCGCCATGGAATCATTCAGACTTGTAGGAATGGGGAAACCCACCATCACATTCTTAATGGCTTCAGAAAGGCCATTTCTGAAGTTTGCGGCCAGAGCACACTCATTCCACTGAGTAAGCACGGACCATTTCCGAAATTTTTGGCAATACACTTCAGCTTCATCCTGGCCCTGAGAAATAGCCAGCAAGGCTTTTTCTGCCTGAACTTCAAGATTGGGTTCCTCGTAAAGCAATCCGAGCGCCAGAAAAAACGCATCAATATTTGCCAATGCCGGATCTCCTGGCGCTAGCGAGAAAGCCCAATCCTGAGGGTCGCCCCGTAAAAAAGAGATAACAATTTTAACTTGCTGAGCTGAATCTCCAGATGAACGGGGTCTCAGAGATAGAAACAATTTACAATTATTCCTGAAATTCCTAAACTTAAATCGGTCTCCAGAAAACAGTTCAGGAATAGGTATTTTAGGTTCAGACATTGGACTACTGGTAACAAAATCTTGTATGCCCTGCACACGAGCAGCAAGCTGTTCTACACTTGTAATCAAGGTCTGGACATTCATGTCTGCAGCAAGCACAAGCCACTCAGAGGTAAAGGGGAGGAAGAGAGGAAAAAAAAAAAAAAACCTCAGAATTTCCTTTCTTATTATCCCACTTCTGCAATGCATTAAACATTCAATGTCGGCCTGGCATACTGTTATGACCCCAATGGCAGAGGGTCTCAGAAATAATAACTAAGTCTGCAAACACAAAAAAACAGCTCATAGGGCAGTGGTAACTGGGCTGACCATATATCTAATCCTAGCACCACAAATAGCAGCAGCCGGGGAACGTGCCTACGTTGGTTCTAGACGTCTCGCGCCAGCCGGAGAACTAACTAACCCTAGAAGGGAAAAGAAAGACCTTTCTTGCCTCCAGAGAAGAGACCCCAAAAGTAGGATACAAGCCCCCAACAAATAATAACGGTGAGGTAAGAGGAAAAGACAAACGTAAGAATGAGCTAGGTATTTAGCAAAGAGAGGCCCACTAGCTAATAGCAGAATATAGTAAGATGACTTATATGGTCAGCAAAAACCCTATCAAAATATCCACGCTGGATATTCAAGAACCCCCGAACCGTCTAACGGCCCGGGGGGAGAACACCAGCCCCCCTAGAGCTTCCAGCAAAGTCAGGAATCACATTTAGTACAAGCTGGACAAAAATGAGAGCAAAGCAAATAACCAAAAAACAAAGAAGCAGGACTTAGCTTAATTTTGCACGAACCAGGACAGCAGACACGAGCAAACAGAAAGGATCTGATTACAACGATGCCAGGCACTGGACTAAGGATCCAGGAAGCTTATATAGCAACTCCCCTGGACTAACGACCCAGGTGGGTGCCAAACTGAGGAAAGACAATCCCAGAGTCATATCACTAGTAACCACAAGAGGGAGCCAAAAAGTCTAATTCACAACAGCTGTGGGCCCACCATACTGTGTATAAGGGAGCTGTGGGACCATCATACTGTGTATAAGGGAGCTGCGGGCCCATCATACTGTGTATAAGGGAGCTGCGGGCCCATCATACTGTGTATAAGGGAGCTGTGGGCCCATCATACTGTGTATAAGGGAGCTGTGGGCCCATCATACTGTGTATAAGGGAGCTGTGGGCCCACCATACTGTGTATAAGGGAGCTGTGGGACCATCATACTGTGTAAGGGAGCTGCGGGTCCATCATACTGTGTATAAGGGAGCTGCGGGCCCATCATACTGTGTATAAGGGAGCTGCGGGCCCATCATACTGTGTATAAGGGAGCTGCGGGCCCATCATACTGTGTATAGGGGAGCTGCGGGCCCATCATACTGTGTATAAGGGAGCTGTGGGACCATCATACTGTGTATAGGGGAGCTGTGAGCCCATCATACTGTGTATAAGGGAGCTGCGGGCCCATCATACTGTGTATAAGGGAGCTGTGGGACCATCATACTGTGTATAGGGGACCTGTGAGCCCATCATACTGTGTATAAGGGAGCTGCGGGCCCATCATACTGTGTATAAGGGAGCTGTGGGACCATCATACTGTGTATAGGGGAGCTGTGCACACATCATACTGTGTATAAGGGAGCTGTGGACCCATCATACTGTGTATAAGGGAGCTGCGGGCCCATCATACTGTGTATAAGGGAGCTGTGAGCCCATCATACTGTGTATAAGGGAGCTGCGGGCCCATCATACTGTGTATAAGGGAGCTGTGGGACCATCATACTGTGTATAGGGGAGCTGCGGGTCCATCATACTGTGTATAAGGGAGCTGCGGGCCCATCATACTGTGTATAAGGGAGCTGCAAGCCCATCATACTGTGTATAAGGGAGCTGCGGGCCCATCATACTGTGTATAAGGGAGCTGCGGGCCCATCATACTGTGTATAAGGGAGCTGCGGGCCCATCATACTGTGTATAAGGGAGCTGCGGGCCCATCATACTGTGTATAAGGGAGCTGCGGGCCCATCATACTGTGTATAAGGGAGCTGCGGGCCCATCATACTGTGTATAAGGGAGCTGCGGGCCCATCATACTGTGTATAAGGGAGCTGCGGGCCCATCATACTGTGTATAAGGGAGCTGCGGGCCCATCATACTGTGTATAAGGGAGCTGCGGGCCCATCATACTGTGTATAAGGGAGCTGCGGGCCCATCATACTGTGTATAAGGGAGCTGCGGGCCCATTATACTGTATATAAAGGAGCTGCGGGCCCATCATACTGTGTATAAGGGAGCTGTGGGCCCATCATACTGCGCATAAGAGAGCTGCGGGCCCATAATATTGTGTATAAGGGAGCTGTGGGCCCATCATACTGTGTATAAGGAAGCTGTGCACACATCATACTGTGTATAAAGGAGCTGCGGGCCCATCATACTGTATATAAAGGAGTTGCGGGCCCATCATACTGTGTATAAGGGAGCTGCGGGCCCATCATACTGTGTATAAGGGAGCTATGGGCCCATCATACTGTGTATAAGGGAGCTGCGGGCCCATCATACTGTGTATAAGGGAGCTGTGGGCCCATCATACTGTGTATAAGGGAGCTGTGGGCCCATCATACTGTGTATAAAGGAGCTGCGGACCCATCATACTGTGTATAAGGGAGCTACGAGCCCATCATACTGTGTATAAGGGAGCTGTGGGCCCATCATACTGTGTATAAGGAAGCTGTGCACACATCATACTGTGTATAAAGGAGCTGCGGGCCCATCATACTGTATATAAAGGAGCTGCGGGCCCATCATACTGTGTATAAGGGAGCTGTGGGCCCATCATACTGTGTATAAGGGAGCTACGAGCCCATCATACTGTGTATAAGGGAGCTGCGGGCCCATCATACTGTGTATAAGGAAGCTGTGCACACATCATACTGTGTATAAAGGAGCTGCGGGCCAATCATACTGTATATAAAGAAGCTGCGGGCCCATCATACTGTGTATAAGGGAGCTGTGGGCCCATCATACTGTGTATAGGGAACTGTGAAGGAATATTGTGCATATCGGAGCTGTTGGCCCATTACACTGTATATAGGGGAGCTCTGGGGGGCATTATACTTTCTTTTGTGGAGTTGTGTCAGCATTATACTGTGTATAGGGGAGCTGTGGGGGCCTTAGACTGTGTATATGGAAGCTTTAAGCTCACCATACTGTATATAATGGAGCAGTACATGGGGGAACTTAGGGACATTATTAAATGTTAAGTGGGCACTTAAGCATTATTGTTATAGGGACACTCAGAGTATTGTGACCATCAAAGTTGCATATGGTCACAATATGGCGGTAAAGTCAACGTTCGTTTTTGTGTATAGATTTATTTTCAATAACAGTAGGGTCATATTCTGAGGTTCCCCTATATTCACAATTAGAGTGCGCACCCGTAGCTGTAATCAGGGTTCGCTGGTTAGGGGCCCACTCAGATGTTTCGCCCCCCTAAGTTGAACCCTAGCTACGCCTCTGCCTCTTCCTGTCTGCAACAGCTGCATAGATTTCAGGTTGCATTCTGGATTTGTGGAGACTGAAGAATCAATGAGGAGCGAGATTGACGACATTACAAATTAACACTTTGCTAGAACTGGGACAGAAAATTCAAGTGCAACCACCCCCATCCTCCATCCAGACTCTTCTCTCCTTCTCTCTGGCCTCCACCTCAGCATCTGCACTCAGCGCCGAGGCTTCCAGGGCAGAATAGACCTCTGCCTCCACGACATGCGTGGCCCAAATCACATGACGTCATGGTGGCGACCTAACCTCAAAGTCCTGTCCAGAAGGAGAAGAGTGAAAATGGTGAACGGAGGATGGAAAGAATGAAAGAAACACAAGGCTGGAGGGAGGCAATGGAGAGATCGGATGGGGGCGGCTTTCTGGATATTATACTATATTTTTAACCCTTTTCTCAACAAATCAACAAAATAGTAGTCGAATTGTTTGTGAAAATTCACTTTGGCTCCATCCATCTCGTCTCGACAAATAATTATTTTTATGTAATTACTCTATGTATTGAGAAGATATGAAATTTTGTAACATATAGCGCTGTGTAAAAATTTTCGGCAGATGTGGAATATATACAGCCTAAGAAGCGGATACAAAGTATCAAAAATACTCCACTTTAAGGAGGTGTATATAAGAATAATGGAAATTTTATTCAAAGTTAATACATGTTACAAAAGAGACATGAGTCATGTAGGAGGGATCAAAAAAAGAGGAAAGTACTCAAGTAAGAATGAGTGGTAGAGCCCAATAGTATCAGGCTGCGGGTACAAAAACAGCAGTGGAGTAAATGGGCCCTAAAGAAACCCGGGATGTCAAAATGGTAACAAAGTGCTGCATGTGGTATAAACCGTAAAAACCTTTTAGGCATATCACATAGTAAAGAATATATGTTAAAGCTTACCCATAGTGCAGTTTTAGCGCCCGTCCGCAGTACCACAGATGCCCCAACGCGCGTTTCTCAAGAAAGCACAGGATTGCCTGTTTCTTAATCCCTCCATGTGTTGCGGCTGTCGAACAGCCACAAGACATGCAGCCGCGGGGAATCGAACCTATTTTTCAAGCCGCCGAACACGCTTGGTTAGCAGCCGAACATGCTCAGATAACAGCTGATCTGGGCACGTTTGCTCATCACCTGTCATGATGTCAAACCATGCAGGTGCAGAAAAGTGTTAGGTCTCATCAACGCTGGACATCCCACCCTAGCGTAATAAGAGGTGATCAAAAAATGCAGTGAGTTTCGAATGGGTGGCGACGAGGAGCGGAGGGTGAGTTCAAGGAATTGTTTAAGTTTTTAACCTTTTCAGAGTCCTTCAGGGTATGTGTCCACAGGCTGGATTAGCTGCGTACAACCGCAGCGTTCAACCCGCAGCGTCCAGATGTTACAGCATAGTGGAGTTGATTTTATGAAATCCCGTCTCCACTATGCGTGCGAACACGCACCCGACAGCCCTGCGTTTATGGACATGCGGCGCGTCTTTTTAGAACGCAGCATGTCTGTTTACCTTGCGGCGATGCTCCGTCACTGCATGGTAAATAACAGGGTCCTATGTATGGAGTGCGGTGATTCCGGATGTGTGCAATGAACACATCCGGAATAACAGAAGGGGGCGGCGTTTTGGGCGGAGAGGGTTTTCCGCTCCATCCAAAGCGCCAGCAATCCGGACCGTGGACACGCACCCTTATGGTTCAGAAAAATTACCAATTTATTCACTCATCTCTAGTTCTGTTTGATTTTACATACAGCCACTGGTCTCACCCAAACATGTGCATGTATGGTGCGTGATTACTGCGGCAAGTGATTGGCTACTGTCAATCAGTGAGGTCCTGACATGACCCTCCTAACAACAAGGAAAAAAATGTACTGGAAGTAAGGATTCTCCCAACATCTGACACCATCATGTCCTGACTATAAGGACCCTGCCGACACCTGACATGACCACGTCCTGACTGTAAGGACCCTCCCGACACTTGATATGACCACGTCATGACTGTAAGGACCCTCCCGACACCCAACATGACCACGTCCTGACTGTAATGATCCTCCTGACACCTGATATGACCATGTCATGACTGTAAGGACCCTCCCGACACCTGACACGACTTCTTCATGACTGTAAGGACATTCCCGACACCTGACATGACCACATCCTGACTGTAAGGACCCTCCCGACACCTGACATGACCATGTCCTGACTGTAAGGACCCTGCCGACACCTGACACGACCGCATCATGACTGTAAGGACATTCCCGACACCTGACACCACCATGTCCTGACTGTAAGGACCCTACCGACACCTGACACGACCACATCATGACTGTAAGGACATTCCCGACACCTGACACCACCATGTCCTGACTGTAAGGACCCTCCCGACACCTGACATGACCACGTCCTGACTGTAAGGAGCCTCTCGACACCTAACATGACCACGTCATGACTGTAAGGACCCTCCTGACACCACCACGTCCTGACTGTAATGATCCTCCTGACACCTGACATGACCACGTCCTGACTGTAAGGAGCCTCTCGACACCTAACATGACCACGTCATGACTGTAAGGACCCTCCCGACACCTGACACCACTACGTCATGACTGTAAGGACCCTGCCGACACCTGACATGACCACGTCCTGACTCTAAGGACCCTGCCGACACCTGACACAACCGCGTCATGACTGTAAGGACATTCCCGACACCTGACACCACCATGTCCTGACTGTAAGGACCCTCCCGACACCTGACACCACTACGTCATGACTGTAAGGGCATTCCCGACACCTGACATGACCACGTCCTGACTGTAAGGACCCTCCCGACACCTGACATGACCATGTCCTGACTGTAAGGACCCTCCTGACACCTGACATGACCATGTCCTGACTGTAAGGACCCTCCCGACACCTGACATGACCATGTCCTGACTGTAAGGACCCTGCCGACACCTGACACGACCGCATCATGACTGTAAGGACATTCCCGACACCTGACACCACCATGTCCTGACTGTAAGGACCCTACCGACACCTGACACGACCACAACATGACTGTAAGGACATTCCCGACACCTGACACCACCATGTCCTGACTGTAAGGACCCTCCCGACACCTGACATGACCACGTCCTGACTGTAAGGAGCCTCTCGACACCTAACATGACCACGTCATGACTGTAAGGACCCTCCTGACACCACCACGTCCTGACTGTAATGATCCTCCTGACACCTGACATGACCACGTCCTGACTGTAAGGAGCCTCTCGACACCTAACATGACCACGTCATGACTGTAAGGACCCTCCCGACACCTGACACCACTACGTCATGACTGTAAGGACCCTGCCGACACCTGACATGACCACGTCCTGACTCTAAGGACCCTGCCGACACCTGACACAACCGCGTCATGACTGTAAGGACATTCCCGACACCTGACACCACCATGTCCTGACTGTAAGGACCTTCCCGACACCTGACACCACTACGTCATGACTGTAAGGGCATTCCCGACACCTGACATGACCACGTCCTGACTGTAAGGACCCTCCCGACACCTGACATGACCATGTCCTGACTGTAAGGACCCTCCCGACACCTGACATGACCATGTCCTGACTGTAAGGACCCTCCTGACACCTGACATGACCATGTCCTGACTGTAAGGACCCTGCCGACACCTGACACGACTGCGTCATGACTGTAAGGACATTCCCGACACCTGACACCACCATGTCCTGACTGTAAGGACCCTCCCGACACCTGACATGACCACGTCCTGACCGATGTCAGCAAGTCCTTCCCTGCAGCTCATTTTTCATTAAGTCTGAGCTCCATGACCTCTGCCTGTCACTGATGTAAATACAGTGAGATCATGGCCATCATGGATGGGCTGGAGATAACTGGGATGTGCACTAAGCCCTGGACCTGCCGCCTCATTAACCGTAAACCATGATGGCAATTAGCGCGGCCTCGTTACATGTCGTCGTTAACAAGGGCTTGTGACTAATGAGTGTATGATGGTGAGGGGGCCTCGGCGAGGATGGACGGAGCAATGCTGAGAACTGACCCCCTCACTATAATCGCTCGTCTGCCCAGAAAGCAGCGGCCCGGCCTTTCCCACATCCCCCCAGAGATGTTGTGTCTGGGAAAATCCTTTCTAGCAGAGCCAGCTCCGGCGGCAGCCAAGTCCAGGACCTCCCAGCTCTGCGCTGTCTACCTATCCGCGAGCCACCATCCCGCCTGATCCCGCTCAGTGCGGAGGCCGCAGGACATCTTCCCATAATCTCGGTGTATAGGATTACCCTTAAAGGGGCGCACCATTTCAGTTCAGCAACTATCAGCTAGACTTTGTTTCAGCATCCCTGCTTGCTGTGGGTGAATAGAAGCTTAGTCACATCCAGAGGAATTAGGTGGTTTCAGACACCCGTGTATCACACTCCGAGTACAGACTGTGATGCGTGGACTGTGTAACGCTGACAGCCTCACAGGCATAGATGGTGCCGCCGACAGTCCCCATCACGTCCCCACTCCTGACCAGACCTCAGTGCTGCTGGACAATGAATACGTCAGAGGTCCATGTATCCCAGAGGATCACTGGACACAACTGTACCGAGCGGTGATCAGAGCTACACGGGGAATCACACGTAGCCCTGATCGCACCGCCAAGGAACGTTAGTCTGTGTTCACACTGCGAGTGTTTCTGGCTCGGAAAATCGTCTGTTTCCAAGCACAACACTCTTCAGGCATCTTTTCTTTTCTCTGGATCTTTTGTAAGCCTGACAAGTATTTTTTTAAGCATTTTTTGGTTATTTCCAGAGCATTTCTTCAATTTTTTTGTTTGCTTTCTTCAGCATTTTTTGGGGCGTCTCTTAATCTGGAACTTTTGTGAAATCCATTAACTAAAGAAAACTCTGACAAAGCATTGAAAATAATGCCGACATCTTCCCAGTGTCTTTTCAGCCTTTCCAGCTTTTACCATTGTGGTGAATTACGGAGCGTTTTCTTACAGAGCTTCAGTGTAGGTGACAGCCGCCAGCCAGTAGGGAGATCAGCACTGATTCTTTGTGCGGCTTCTGCACGATTGTGGACAAGATACAGTTGTGTGAAAGTGTTCACCCCTTCCTGATGTCCTATTCTTTTGCATGTTTTCCACATTTAAATGTTTCCGATCACCAAACAAATGTAAATATTAGAGAAAGATAACACAAGTAACACAAAATGCAGTTTATAAACGAAGGACTTTATTATTAAGGGAAAAAGAAATCCAAACCTCCAGGGTCCTGTGTGAGAAAGTGATTGCCCCCTAAACCTAATAACTGGTTGGGCTGCCCTTAGCAGCAACAACTGCAATCAAGCATTTGTGATAACTGGCAATGAGTCTTTAACAACGCTCTGGAGGACTTTTGGCCACTCATCTTTGCAGAATTGTTGTAATGCAGCCACATTGGAGGTTTCTGATTATGAACCGCGTTTTAAGGTCATGCCACAAGATCTCAATCAGATTAAGGTCAGGACTTTGACTAAGCCACTCCAAAGTCTTAATTTTGTTTTTGTTAAGCTGTTTAGAGGTGGACTTGTGGCATGTTTTGGCTCATGGTCCTACTGCATAACCTAAGTGCTCTTCAGCTTGATGGTCGGACATTCTCCTTCAGGATTTTTGGTAGGCAGTAGAATTCATGGTTCCATTTACCCCAGCAAGTCTTCCAGGTCCTGAAGCAGCTAAACAGCTCCAGACCATTACCTACCACCACCATATTTTACTGTTGGTATGATGTTCCTTTTCTGAAATGCTGTGTTACTTTTTATGCCAGATGTAATGGTTGCATACACCTTCCAAAAAGCTCAGCTTTTGTCTCGTCAGTCCACAGAGTATTTTCCCAAAAGTGTTGGGGATAATCAAAATATTTTCTGGGAAAACTAAGATGAGCCTTTATGTTCTTATTGCTCAGCAGTGGTTTTCATCTTGGATCTATGCCATGCAGGCCATTCTTGCCTGGTCTCTTTCTTATGGAGGATTCATGAACAATGACCTTAACTGAGGCAAGTGAGGCCTGTAGTTATGGTCTGCGCTGTGGTCATACACTTGTGTTGTATGCACAGGACCTATGATCCCAGGATTGGACGTGCAGGTCATCAGGTTAGTGCAGGACAGCAGTGGACTGGCTGAAGACAGCATCATTGTGAGTGGCCTGCACAGAAGAGCAGATCGGGGTACACATACACCGGTCTTAGGGGTTTAGAGAGAACATAAGTCTGGTACGCTGGAGGCCGGATGATGCCACCTGTAGAGGAGGCGCGTGATAATGGATACGACAGTGTTTTGGGAGTGCTTGATGGGAGAATAGTGAATAGAGGGATTGTGGGAACGCCTGTATCTGGGTATATTGCTTCAGGGTGATTTCTGTTGAAAAGCATTGGTTATCATTATATCCATAATGAGGGCTTTGGTTGCCACTATGGTGAGGGGGGCAGGAGCTGGATGTGGCTCACGACCCTTTGTCAGATCTGGACTTGGCTCACGACCCTCTGAAGGAGCTGAATGTGTCTCTCAAAGTCAGAAAGGTTGTAGACCACTGATCTATGGAACTTCAAGCTCAAGGAACATCAGTGTCAGATCGCACCATCCATCGTTGTATGAGCCAAAGTGGACTTCATGGGAGATGACCAAGGAGAACACCATTATTGAAAAAAAATCATAAAAAAGCCAGACTGGAATTTGCCAAATTACATGTTGACAAGCCACAAAGCTTCTGGGAGAATGTCCTATGGACAGATGAGACAAAAATTGAACTTTTTGGCAAGGCACATCAGCTCTATGTTCACAGACGGAAAAATGAAGCTTATCAAGAAAAGAACACTGTCCCTACTGTGAAACATGGAGGAGGCTCTGTTATGTTCTGGGGCTGCTTTGCTGCATCTGGCACAGGGTGTCTAGAATCTGTGCAGGGTACAATGAAATCTCAAGACTATTAAGGGATTCTAGAGAGAAATGTGCTGGCCAGTGTCAGAGAGCTTGGTCTCAGTCGCAGGTCATGGGTCTTGCAACAGGATAATGACCCAAAACACACAGCTAAAAACACCCAAGAATGGCTAAGAGGAAACATTGGACTATTCTGAAGTGGCCTTCTATGAGCCCTGACCGAAATCCTATTGGAAAGAGCTGAAACACGACGTCTGGAGAAGGCGACCATCAGACACGAGACAATGGAGCAGTTTGCTCTTGGAGTGACCAAAATACCTGTGGAGAGGAGCAGACGTCACTGACAGGAATTATTTGATTGCAGCGATTGCCTGAATAGGTTGTGCAACAAAATATTAAGGTAAGGATAAGGGTGCCATCATTTCTGTCCAGGCTGATTTCATGAGGTTCATTTTTTAAAACTTCTGTGGAAGCATGGCTGAAAAGCAACGTCTGACCTTCATTTGTTCATTTTCATAGATCTTTTATTTATTATTACTTTTGTCAGATTCAAGTTATTTCTGTGACCGTTGTGTGATTTTCTGTCATTAAACGAGGGGGACCAACAATTCTGACCAAGTGTGTGTATATATACTAGGGCACATATATAATAGATACATATATAATAGGGCACATATATAATAGATCCATACAGGCTCAGGGCAGTGGAGAAGGAGGACCAGTCATGTCCTCTAATGCCTCACAGTAAGGTTTATCCCTTTCATACAAGCACTCTGTAGCTTTCGGCCTCCTGGAGGCCTCTGTGATCATGTGCGGAGACGTCTCAGGATTCCTACAACTTCTGTTGCTCAGATGATGAGTAATTTCCTAAACTACCGTCCACCTGATGATTGACCGCCCGCGTCACCCCCACTTCTCCGTATTCCCCGCGGACCCTCTGATGTCAGCCTCTCCACACACGCTGTAATGATTCAGGTCTCCGGATCTGCGGCTCGTACTGACACAATTCTTACAAGCACTGTCTGTCTGACAATTCCTGCTCAACTGATGCAAGGAGGGAAAGTCATTCCTGCATCATCCCACCAACCACGGACTTTCCCCTTCTTCAATTGCTTCCTTAAAGAAACAGTCCACATCTCCACGTAGGTGACTTCATGATACATACTCAGCTTTCCCAGGCCGCTGAATGTCAGTGCAGTCAAATAGGGATGTGTCTGCTAGGTTGATATTTTTCCACCTGTCGAATCTGTCATAAGTTAGAGACATATCTGGACTTCAGATCTCCACCTACCATGTGCCCTTTATAATTCAGGGGTTTCTGATGGAGTCTCTGGGCCCTCACATGCTCCAGGGCCCAGTGTGAATAGGACCTCTGTGGCGACTTCCCTGACTCGTATGTCCTGAGGAGCCGCCATTCAGTCATGTGAATAATGAGCCTGTCTATAGGAGGTCGTCCAATCACTGGGACAGCTGACGGCCTGCACTCCCTCTTCTCCTGATGTCAGGACCAGACACATCATCCTTCCGGTATCTCCTGGGATTGAACACCAGATGCTGCCGGATTCCTCCAGACTTATATTTAGATGAGGATGATGAGGATAATGATTCACCTTTATGAAGAGTGAGGACACCACCAGGGTGACCACATGGAGATATTTCCTCATTGCAGGAGCTTGGATGTGCCGGACGTGACCGCCACCATGTACATATGGACATCGATAAGTCGGATGATGGCAGAGGATGACAACATGGAGATATTTCCTCATTGCGCCCCCTGAGGAAGGTATACGTGCCGAAACGCGCGTCGGGGTTGTCTGATGTCCCCTGGGCTGGTCCGGATTCTCTGCAGCAGGTATATGTTCACTATTGTGCTTTTGTTATGTCTAAAGCCACATTACTGCTGGGTACTTTAGGTTATATTAGGTCATAGACATCGTGGCTGTTTGATACTCATTATGCACTGATTCCTTGCTATGCTTTATGCCCGCTTAGTCATATGGGCTGTTTCTGGACTATCTCTGGGGACATTAGACCTTGGGTGACTAGTTTTTCCATGTTGCCTTTGGCATCTTTTTCATCTACTGGTCTCACCGTATACTGTTTGGTTTTTATTTGTGTATTTTTACTATTAACTAATAAAAAGTGTTTTTTTGGATTCTATGACTGCATCTTTTCTGTTCTTAGTCTATTATGCGTTGGCAGTTATCCACATTGTCCATGCTTGGGTGGTGTATCTACCTGGTTATATAGTAGTAATAGTGAGGTGATTTATATGCACCACCAATGATGTTTATTGGAATTCCTATGCTGAGGAGCTTGGATGTACTGGATGTGACCGCCACCATGTACATGTTCTCATATGGACATCGATGAGTCAGAGAATGACAACATGGAGATATTTCCTCATTGCAAGAGCTCGGATGTGCCAGACGTGACCGCCACCATGTACATGTTCTCATATGGACATCGATGAGTCGGATGATGGCAGAGGATGACAAAATGGAGATATTTCCTCATTGCAGGAGCTCGGATGTGCCGGACTTGACTGCCACCTTGTACATGTTCTCATATGGACATCGATTGAGTCGGAGAATGACAACATTGAGATATTTCCTCATGTAGGAGCTCGGATGTGCCAGACGTGACCGCCACCATGTACACGTTCTCGTATGGACATCAATGAGTCGGATGATGGCAGAGGATGACAACATGGAGATTGTTATGGACTGGTGATTTAGGAGCGACATGCGACTAGCTCTGAGCAGGTGGTAACTATACAAACCGCAGTTCCTGATCTTAACACAACACTAGCAGTAGCCGTGGGAGAACATCCCTGGTCACTCCCTGGACACCTCGTCACAGCCGGAGAACTAGCTACCCCTAAAGGTAGAAACATGAAAGCTATCTTGCCTCAGAGAAAATCCCCAAAGGATAGGACAGCCCCCCACAAATAATGACTGTGACAGGAGAAGGAAATGACATAGGTAGTATGAAACAAGATTTAGCAAAGGAGGCCACTTCTAGCTAGATAGATAGTACAGGAAAGAACACTGTGCGGTCAGTAATAAAAACTAGAAAAAGTCCACCGCAGAGATATGCAAAAATCTCCACACCTGACTAAAGGTGTGGAGGGCAAAATCTGCTGCCCAGAGCTTCCAGCTTAGCTGAATAGATCCATACTGATAAGCTGGACAAATGAGCAAAACATAGAATGTGCTGAACAATAAAGTCCACAACAAGTGGACTGCAAAAGGACAAGCAAGGACTTATCTTTGCAGAACTGGTCAGAGTGTCAGGGAAATCCAAAAGAGCAGTGGCTCCAAGCAGGAATAATTGACAACTGGCATTGATTGAGGGATAAGGCCAGACTAAAATAGCCGAGCCAGAAAGACGATGAGTGGAAGCAGCTGCTGATGCTAAATCCAAGAAGCAGCTATACCACTCAAAACCACAGGAGGGAGTCCAAGAGCAGAATTCACAAAAGTGCTACTTACAACCACCAGAGGGAGCCCAAGAGCGGAATTCACAACAGTACCCCCCCCCTTGAGGAGGGGTCACCGAACCCTCACCAGAGCCCCCAGGCCGATCAGGACGAGCCAAGTGAAAAGCACGAACCAAATCGGCAGCATGGACATCGGAGGCAACCACCCAAGAATTATCCTCCTGGCCATAACCCTTCCACTTGTCAAGATACTGAAGTCTCCGCCTCGAAAAACGAGAATCCAAAATTTTCTCAACCACATATTCCAACTCCCCCTCAACCAACACCGGGGCAGGAGGATCAACAGAGGGAACAACGGGCACCACATATCTCCGCAACAAAGATCTATGGAAAACATTGTGGATGGCAAAAGAGGCCGGAAGGGCCAAACGAAAAGACACTGGATTGATAATCTCAGAAATCTTATAAGGACCAATAAACCGAGGCTTGAACTTAGGGGAAGAAACCTTCATAGGAACATGACGAGAAGATAACCAGACCAAATCCCCCACACAAAGCCGAGGACCAACACACCGACGGCGGTTAGCAAAACGCTGAGCCTTTTCCTGAGACAACACCAAATTGTCCACCACATGAGCCCAAATCTGCTGTAACCTGTCCATCACAGAATCTACACCAGGACAATCAGAAGGCTCAACCTGCCCTGAAGAAAAACGAGGATGGAAACCAAAATTACAAAAAAAAGGCGAAACCAAAGAAGCCGAACTGGCCCGATTATTAAGGGCAAACTCGGCCAACGGCAAGAAAGCCACCCAATCATCCTGATCAGCAGACACAAAGCATCTCAAATAGGTTTCCAAGGTTTGATTAGTTCGCTCAGTTTGGCCATTTGTCTGAGGATGGAACGCCGAAGAAAAAGACAAATTAATGCCCATCCTAGCACAAAAGGACCGCCAAAACCTGGAAACAAACTGGGAACCTCTGTCAGACACAATATTCTCTGGAATGCCATGCAAACGAACCACATGCTGAAAAAACAATGGAACCAAATCAGAGGAGGAAGGCAATTTAGGCAAAGGTACCAAATGGACCATTTTAGAGAACCGGTCACAAACCACCCAGATAACAGACATCCTCTGAGACACAGGAAGATCCGAAATAAAATCCATGGAAATATGCGTCCAGGGCCTCTCAGGGACAGGCAAAGGCAAAAGCAACCCACTAGTGCGGGAGCAGCAAGGCTTAGCCTGGGCACAGATCCCACAGGACTGCACAAAAGAACGCACATCCCGCAACAAGGAAGGCCACCAAAAGGACCTAGCAACCAAATCTCTGGTACCAAAAATCTCAGGATGACCGGCCAACACCGAACAATGGACCTCAGAAATTACCTTACTTGTCCATCTATCAGGAACAAACAGCTTCCCCACAGGACAGCGGTCAGGTTTATCAGCCTGAAATTCCTGAAGCACCCGCCGTAAATCAGGGGAGATGGCAGAAAGAATCACCCCTTCCTTAAGAATGCCAACCGGCTCAAGGACTCCAGGAGAATCAGGCAAAAAACTCCTAGAGAGGGCATCCACCTTAACATTCTTAGATCCCGGAAGATATGAGACCACAAAATCGAAACGGGAGAAAAACAGGGACCATCGAGCCTGTCTAGGGTTCAGCCGCTTGGCCGACTCGAGGTAAATCAGATTCTTATGATCGGTCAAGACCACAACGCGGTGCTTGGCTCCCTCAAGCCAATGTCGCCACTCCTCAAATGCCCACTTCATAGCCAACAACTCCCGATTGCCGACATCATAATTGCGTTCCGCAGGCGAAAACTTTCAGGAAAAGAAGGCACATGGCTTCATCAAGGAACCATCAGAATTCCTCTGTGACAAAACGGCCCCTGCCCCAATCTCAGAAGCATCAACCTCAACCTGAAAAGGAAGAGACACATCAGGCTGACGCAAGACAGGGGCAGAAGTAAATCGGCGCTTAAGCTCCTGAAAGGCCTTAACAGCCCCAGAGGACCAATTTGTCACATCAGCGCCCTTCTTCGTCAAATCGGTCAGGGGCTTAACCACACTAGAGAAGTTGGCAATGAAACGGCGATAAAAATTAGCAAAGCCCAAAAATTTCTGAAGGCTCTTCACAGATGTGGGTTGAATCCAGTCATGAATGGCTTGGACCTTAACAGGATCCATTTCTATAGACGAAGGAGAAAAAATAAACCCCAAAAAAGAGACCTTCTGAACTCCAAATAGGCACTTAGACCCCTTCACAAATAGAGCATTATCACGAAGGATCTGGAATACCATCCTGACCTGCTTCACGTGAGACTCCCAATCATTGGAAAAAATCAAAATATCATCCAAATACACAATCAAGAATTTATCAAGATAATTGCGGAAAATATCATGCATGAAGGACTGAAATACAGAAGGAGCATTAGAAAGCCCGAAAGGCATCACAAGGTATTCAAAATGGCCTTCGGGCGTATTAAATGCAGTTTTCCATTCGTCACCCTGTTTAATACAAACAAGATTATATGCCCCTCGAAGGTCAATCTTGGTAAGCCAACTAGCCCCCTTAATCCGAGCAAACAAATCAGAGAGCAAAGGTAAAGGGTATTGGAATTTGACCGTGATCTTATTAAGAAGGCGATAATCAATACAGGGTCTCAAGGAGCCATCCTTCTTGGCAACAAAAAAGAATCCCGCTCACAATGGTGACGAAGACTGCCGAATATGCCCCTTCTCTAAAGACTCCTTAACATAGCTCCGCATGGCGGCATGCTCTGGCACAGACAAATTGAAGAGTCTGCCCTTAGGGAACTTACAGCCAGGAACCAAGTCAGTAGCACAATCACAGTCCCTATGAGGAGGAAGGGAACTGGACTTGGGCTCATCGAATACATCCTGGAAATCTGACAAAAATTCAGGAACATCAGAAGAGGGGGAAGAGGAAATTGACATTAAAGGAACATCACTATGCACCCCTTGACAACCCCAACTAGTCACAGACATCGATTTCCAATCCAACACTGGATTGTGTACTTGTAACCAGGGAAAACCCAGTACAACACCATCATGTAAATTATGCAACACCAGAAAACGACAATCTTCCTGATGTGCTGGAGCCATGCACATAGTCAGCTGAGTCCAATACTGAGGTTTATTCTTGGCCAACGGTGTAGCATCAATACCCCTCAAAGGAATAGGGCTCTGCAAAGGCTGCAAAGAAAAGCCACAGCGCCTGGCGAAGTCTAAGTCCATTAAGTTCAGGGCAGCACCTGAATCCACAAATGCCATGACAGAGAAAGATGACAATGAGCAAATCAGGGTCACAGACAGGAGAAACTTAGGCTGTACAGTACTAATGGTAACAGATCTAGCGACCCTCTTAATACGCTTAGGGCAATCAGAAATAGTATGAGCAGAATCACCACAGTAAAACCACAGCCCATTCTGACATCTGTATCCCCTCTGTTCCGCTCTAGTCAGAATCCTATCACATTGCATAGGCTCAGGACTCTGTTCAGAGAACGCTGCCATATGGTGCACCACTTTGCGCTCGCGCAGGCGCCGATCAATCTGAATGGCTAGGGACATAGATTCGCTCAAACCAACAGGCGTGGGGAACCCCACCATAACATCTTTAAGGGCTTCAGAAAGACCCTTTCTGAAAATTGCTGCCAGAGCATCCTCATTCCATTTAGTGAGCACAGACCATTTTCTAAATTTCTGGCAGTACAATTCTGCCGCTTCCTGACCCTGACACAGGGCCAACAAGGTTTTTTCCGCATGATCCACAGAGTTAGGTTCGTCATACAATAATCCGAGCGATTGAAAAAATGCATCTACATTAAGCAATGCCGGATCCCCTGACTCAAGGGAGAATGCCCAGTACTGAGGGTTACCACGCAGCAGAGAAATAACTATTTTAACTTGCTGAGTGGGGTCACCAGAGGAACGGGGTTTCAGAGCAAAAAACAATTTGCAGTTATTTTTAAAGTTCAAAAACTTAGATCTATCCCCGTAAAACAAATCTGGAGTAGGAATTCTAGGCTCTAAGGCTGGAGTCTGAACAACATAATCTTGGGTACTCTGAACTCTTGCAGCAAGGTGATCCACATGAGAAAACAAACCCTGAACATCCATGTCCGCCCCCAAATCCTGAACCACCCAGAGATTAAGAGGAATGAAAAAGACAAAACAGACTAAAGAAAAAAAAAAGGCTCAGAACTCTTTTTCTTTTCCTTCTTTTGAGATGCATTCAACTCATTTTTGGCCAGTTGTACTGTTATGGACTGGTGATTTAGGAGCGACATGCGACTAGCTCTGAGCAGGTGGTAACTATACAGACCGCAGTTCCTGATCTTAACACAACACTAGCAGTAGCCGTGGGATGTTCCTGTCACTCCCTGGACACCTCGTCACAGCCGGAGAACTAGCTACCCCTAAAGGTAGAAACAGGAAAGCTATCTTGCCTCAGAGAAAATCCCCAAAGGATAGGACAGCCCCCCACAAATAATGACTGTGAGAGGAGAAGGAAATGACATACGTAGTATGAAACAAGATTTAGCAAAGGAGGCCACTTCTAGCTAGATAGATAGTACAGGAAAGAACTCTGTGCAGTCAGTAATAAAAACTAGAAAAAGTCCACCGCAGAGATATGCAAAAATCTCCACACCTGACTAAAGGTGTGGAGGGCAAAATCTGCTGCCCAGAGCTTCCAGCTTAGCTGAATAGATCCATACTGATAACAAATGACAAATGGACAAATGAGCAAAACATAGAATGTGCTGAACAATAAAGTCCACAACAAGTGGACTGCAAAAGGACAAGCAAGGACTTATCTTTGCAGAACTGGTCAGAGTGTCAGGGAAATCCAAAAGAGCAGTGGCTCCAAGCAGGAACAATTGACAACTGGCATTGATTGAGGGATAAGGCCAGACTAAAATAGCCGAGCCAGAAAGACGATCAGTGGAAGCAGCTGCTGATGCTAAATCCAAGAAGCAGCTATACCACTCAAAACCACAGGAGGGAGCCCAAGAGCAGAATTCACAAAAGTGCTACTTACAACCACTGGAGGGAGCCCAAGAGCGGAATTCACAACAGGAGATATTTCCTCATTGCAGGAGCTCGGATGTGCCGGACGTGACTGCCACCATGTACACGTTCTCATATGGACTTCGATGAGTCGGATGATGGCAGAGGATGACAACATGGAGATATTTCCTCATTGCAGGAGCTCGGATGTGTCGGATGTGACTGCCACCATGTACACGTTCTCATGTAGACATCGATGAATTGGAGAATGACAACATGGAGATATTTCCTCATGTAGGAGCTCGCATGTGCCGGACGTGACCGCCACCATGTACATGTTCTCATATGGACATCGATGAATCGGACAATGACAAAATGGAGATATTTCCTCATTGCAGGAGCTCGGCTGTGCCAGACGTGACCACCACCATGTATATGTTCTCATGTAGACATCGATAAGTCGAATGATGGCGGAGGAGCCTTCAGCCTCGGAGTACACTGACTCAGCTTACCTTGTCCTGTCCTCCCAGAATTGTCAGATTCTGATGTTGACATCCCATTCTGCTCAATATTTGTGTAGTGTGAATGTGTTCAGTGACTGATTGGTGTGTCCAATAACACTCGTCCTTCGGGGGGCCTGAGGTGGACGTGGCGAAACAGATAAATTCTACACCTCTAAACCCCCCTTCCATAGAGATTGTGATCCTGTAATATCCCTGTTGGTCTACGAGTTAGGCCGGCTTCACACTAGGCGTAAGTAAATACGGTCCGTTTTTTATGGCCGTAATACGCAGTAATTGTCCCAAAACACTGTTCCGTATTCAATGTGAGGATGCGATTTATCCGTGTGTCATCCATATGGCTTCCGTACGGCGATTTTTTTTCTTCGCAGGCTTGCAAAATGGACATATCATGGATCCATCGGCTCAAATATTCTTAAAAACATATATACAGTCTATATACAGTGGGGCAAAAAAGTATTTAGTCAGTCAGCAATAGTGCAAGTTCCACCACTTAAAAAGATGAGAGGCGTCTGTAATTTACATCATAGGTAGACCTCAACTATGGGAGACAAACTGAGAAAAAAAAATCCAGAAAATCACATTGTCTGTTTTTTTATCATTTTATTTGCATATTATGGTGGAAAATAAGCATTTGGTCAGAAACAAAATTTCATCTCAATACTTTGTAATATATCCTTTGTTGGCAATGACAGAGGTCAAACGTTTTCTGTAAGTCTTCACAAGGTTGCCACACACTGTTGTTGGTATGTTGGCCCATTCCTCCATGCAGATCTCCTCTAGAGCAGTGATGTTTTGGGCTTTTCGCTTGGCAACACGGACTTTCAACTCCCTCCAAAGGTTTTCTATAGGGTTGAGATCTGGAGACTGGCTAGGCCACTCCAGGACCTTGAAATGCTTCTTACGAAGCCACTCCTTTGTTGCCCTGGCGGTGTGCTTTGGATCATTGTCATGTTGAAAGACCCAGCCACGTTTCATCTTCAATGCCCTTGCTGATGGAAGGAGGTTTGCACTCAAAATCTCACGATACATGGCCCCATTCATTCTTTCATGTACCTGGATCAGTCGTCCTGGCCCCTTTGCAGAGAAACAGCCCCAAAGCATGATGTTTCCACCACCATGCTTTACAGTAGGTATGGTGTTGGATGGATGCAACTCAGTATTCTTTTTCCTCCAAACACGACAAGTTGTGTTTCTACCAAACAGTTCCAGTTTGGTTTCATCAGACCATAGGACATTCTCCCAAAACTCCTCTGGATCATCCAAATGCTCTCTAGCAAACTTCAGACGGGCCCGGACATGTACTGGCTTAAGCAGTGGGACACGTCTGGCACTGCAGGATCTGAGTCCATGGTGGCGTAGTGTGTTACTTATGGTAGGCCTTGTTACATTGGTCCCAGCTCTCTGCAGTTCATTCACTAGGTCCCCCCGTGTGGTTCTGGGATTTTTGCTCACCGTTCTTGTGATCATTCTGACCCCACGGGGTGGGATTTTGCGTGGAGCCCCAGATCGAGGGAGATTATCAGTGGTCTTGAATGTCTTCCATTTTCTAATTATTGCTCCCACTGTTGATTTCTTCACTCCAAGCTGGTTGGCTATTGCAGATTCAGTCTTCCCAGCCTGGTGCAGGGCTACAATTTTGTTTCTGGTGTCCTTTGACAGCTCTTTGGTCTTCAGCATAGTGGAGTTTGGAGTCAGACTGTTTGAGGGTGTGCACAGGTGTCTTTTTATACTGATAACAAGTTTAAACAGGTGCCATTACTACAGGTAATGAGGGGAGGAAAGAGGAGCCTCTTAAAGAAGAAGTTACAGGTCTGTGAGAGCCAGAAATCTGGATTGTTTGTTTCTGACCAAATACTTATTTTCCACCATAATATGCAAATAAAATGATAAAAAAACAGACAATGTGATTTTCTGGATTATTTTTTCTCGGTTTGTCTCCCATAGTTGAGGTCTACCTATGATGTAAATTACAGACGCCTCTCATCTTTTTAAGTGGTGGAACTTGCACTATTGCTGACTGACTAAATACTTTTTTGCCCCACTGTATGTATATATATATATATATATATATATATATATATATATATATATATATATATATATATATACAGGGGTTGGACAAAATAATGGAAACACCTGGAAATATCAGCAAAAGTTAGTTTAATATGGTGTAGGTCCTCCTTTTGCAGTGATTACAGCCTCAATTCTCCGAGGTATGGATTCATACAAGGTGTGAATTGTTTCCAAAAGAATTTTAGCCCATTCTGCAGTTAAAACACCCTCCAGTTCTTTGAGCGACGATGGAAATCGACGTCTAAGTTGAATCTCTAAAATTGACCAGAAATGCTCAATAATGTTGAGATATAAAAAAAAGAGAAAAAAGTGATCAGCACTCACCATTCCTGATGCTATAAAAAGTCTTTATTAGGACATGGACACGGACAGGGAGAGCATGGTGTCCAGGGATGACAGCTGTTTCGCGCTACATGCGCTTCCACAGATCCCGATGATTATATAGGAGCTGGTACAGCGTATTGTAGCACGCTAATAGGTGATCGCATGGGACAGCAGTGCGAGTATATTATCTTTTGTTTGGACTCTCAATAATGTTGAGGTCTGGGGATTGTAGGGGCCAGATGAGATGCTCAACTTCATTAGAATGTTCCTCGTGCCATGCTTTAACGATTCTAGATGTATGAATTGGTGCATTATCATCCTGAAAGATGGCGTTCCCCTCTGAGAACAGTGCTTGAACCATTGGATGCCTAAATAATCTCGGCTGTTAATTCTTCCATGAAGGGATATCATTGGCCTGGCGGATCTCCACGAAATAGCACCCCAGATCATCACAGAACCTCCGCCATGTTTTACGGTTGGGAGAAGGCAGTCTGGATGGAATGCTTCTTTCAGCTGTCTCCAAACGTACACTCGGCCGGAGATCAGAAATAGGGTAAACGATGATTCGCCTGAGAATATCACATGTTTCCACTGCTCGAGAGACCAATTCTGGAGGTTTCTGCACCACTCTAAACGCTTGGAAACATTTGTCATTGAGAGCAGCGGTTTTCTAATTGCAGCTCTTCCGTGGAATCCAGATTTGTGCAGCTCCCGACGAACAGTTTTTGTGGAAACTGGGTTCTGTAGGTGTTCATTGAGCTCAGCAGTGATTTTCGGAGCCGTGGTCTTGCGATCCTCTCTCACAATTCGCTTTAGAGTCCGACGGTCTCTCTCAGTCAGCTTTGACTTTCGGCCGGACCTGTGCTTTGCTGCTGATGTTTTTCCTTCACTTTCAAACGCAGTACCTCTTGACACGCCAAGCATTCGGGCACTTTATGTTACACTAGCGCCTGCCATACCAGCACCAACAATTTGGCCTCTTTGAAAATCCGAGAGGTCTGCCATTGGTATCAGGTTCTCATCAATGTTCTTACAATTATGCAAAACAAACAGTTAATTTACATACACATCACATAACACAAATAATCAACTACAAAACATTACCATATGTCACGGTTTGCATGTTTTATCACATGCTCAAAGATTATTATGCCAAAACGTTAGGTGTTTCCATTATTTTGTCCAACCCCTGTGTGTGTGTGTGTATATATACACTCACTGGCCACTTTATTAAGTACACCTGTCCAACTTCTTGTTAACACTTAATTTCTAATCAGCCAATCACATGGCGGCAACTCAGTGCATTTAGGCATGTAGACATGGTCAAGACAATCTCCTGCAGTTCAAACCGAGCATCAGTATGGGGAAGAAAGGTGATTTGAGTGCCTTTGAACGTGGCATGGTTGTTGGTGCCAGAAGGGCTGGTCTGAGTATTTCAGAAACTGCTGATCTACTGGGATTTTCACGCACAACCATCTCTAGGGTTTACAGAGAATGGTCCGAAAAAGAAAAAAAATCCAGTGAGCGGCAGTTCTGTGGGCGGAAATGCCTTGTTGATGCCAGAGGTCAGAGGAGAATGGGCAGACTGGTTCGAGCTGATAGAAAGGCAACAGTGACTCAAATCGCCACCCGTTACAACCAAGGTAGGCCTAAGAGCATCTCTGAACGCACAGTGCGTCGAACTTTGAGGCAGATGGGCTACAGCAGCAGAAGACCACACCGGGTACCACTCCTTTCAGCTAAGAACAGGAAACTGAGGCTACAATTTGTACAAGCTCATCGAAATTGGACAGTAGAAGATTGGAAAAACGTTGCTTGGTCTGATGAGTCTCGATTTCTGCTGCGACATTCGGATGGTAGGGTCAGAATTTGGCGTAAACAACATGAAAGCATGGATCCATCCTGCCTTGTATGGAGCATCTTTGGGATGTGCAGCCGACAAATCTGCGGCAACTGTGTGATGCCATCATGTCAATATGGACCAAAATCTCTGAGGAATGCTTCCAGCACCTTGTTGAATCTATGCCACGAAGAATTGAGGCAGTTCTGAAGGCAAAAGGGGGTCCAACCCGTTACTAGCATGGTGTACCTAATAAAGTGGCCGGTGAGTGTGTGTGTATATATATATATATATATATATATATATATATATATATATATATATATATATATGTCAGTGAGACACATATATATATATATATATATATATATATATATATATATATATATATATATACTGTAATTATATTTAATTCAGAGCTAGATAGCAGAAAAGCCGGTAATTCAATTGCTGGCTTTTGCTTTCCCCTTCACAAACCCGACAGGATATGAGACATGGTTTACATACAGTAAACCATCTCATATCCCTTCTTTTATTACATATTCCTCTTCACTAATGTAACAAGTGTCTCTGTGTAAAATTTGGGGTCTCTAGCTATTAAATTAAAGGGTTAAATCCCGGAAAAAATTGGCGTGGGCTCCTTGTGGATCTAGAGGTTTGTGAGAGAGTTCCTGCAATATCCCTATAAGCCAACAAGTTAGTAATACTTTTCCTGCAATATTCCTGGGGGTTTAGAGGTTAATAGCTGAAGCTGTCACTTGATGGAGCTCCCATTGACCTCAGTAATACATAAGTCTACAGTGAGCTAGTCCTAGTGGAGACCGCTTTTTTTCCCTTAATTTCACCCATTGTTTTTGGAGCGCCCCCACTGTCGCAGGGCCGAGGGGTACCCGGTACCGGGCCTCTCTGTCTCAGTTCTGGGGTTGTCACGGTGGCTAGACCCGGTCCGTGACCCTGCTGAGGGGCGTCCGGTAGAAGTTGAGAGTGATGATGTGTAGTGCAGGGTGTGATGAATAACGAGGACACAGGGTTGCAGTCTCTTTACCTCTTTACTGAAGGCTTCAGGATCCTCAATCCAGAGTACGGTTAACAGGGCTGTCTGAGACCGGCCGGTCCGATGGCACCTCCAGAGTTCCCTTTGCAGGTGGAAATCTGTGCCTTCCTTCTAGCGCTTGTGTGTTGTAGTCCTTCCCTGCTGAGCACCACGGGATAGTCCTCACAACTGTTGTGTCTGTTTCTGATGTTCCCTCACAACTGATTCTGATGTTCTTCTCCGTCCCCCCAGATGATATGGCTAGGATGCACCCGTATGACGGGTAGGCCTGGAGTTCTTCCGGGACCCTAGAGTCGCCCCTCTCCCACTGTTGCCCCCTATGTCTGCTTAGGTGATTTAGGTGAGACAGCCCGCCTATAACTGACTGTCCTGCCGTTGGTTTGAAGTATTGCTTGGAGCCTAATACTTCCTCGGCGTTCCGGCCACCGGCTACACGCCTCAGTAGGATGTTGCCTCGATCTTACAGCACGACTCCTACTGGTATTCTCCTTGTTGCGTTGATCTCGTTTCTCACTCTTCACAATAAACCTCGCTTCTTGTCCTTTCTTGGGGTACCGCCGCAATGAAGTGCAGGCACGGTCCCGTGACGTTCTTTCTGTTCGCTAGGCCTCTGTCAGGATCCCACCCCTGACAGGGACCCCCCTGAATCTTCCCCTGCAACACCCTCTGCCACAGGATGTTGCCTGGTTCCAACCCAGTCAGCTTCTGCCTAACTTCCTATCCAGCCCCCAGTTTTACCAGACTGTGAGGAGTGGCCTAATACATAGCACCCTTAGCTCCCCCTGGAGGCCAGACTGTGAAGTGTATTGGTGTCTGTGATACCTGGTCAGGTGAACTCCTTCAGTGCCATCAGACGTACCAACACCCCCCTTAGCGGCGGAGCATCAGTACTGCAACGACCAGGACTCTGGGGCGCTGCATTTTCTTTTAGTCAGATGTAGGTTTCTGAGTCCTGGTCCAGGCATCCAGAAGTGCCCCACAACAACGACCCATGCGGATAGTGCTGTGTATGGATGCCCTGGATGGTAAACAGGGGTACTTTGGCTGATACTATTATTAGGGCAGTAATGCAGATACTAATTTGGGGTAATGGGGCTGGCACTACTGCAAGGATACTCCTTTCGTTAGGGGTCAACAAAGCTGGCACTGCCGCAGGGTACACACTGATGAGTAAAGCTCATGGATTTACTCTCCACGGATAATATGCTTAGATTCCCTTCTGTTTCTAACGTTTCCTATACTTCTTGGCATGGTAGGTCCGGTGGATTACTTTGGCTGCGGTAACTTCAGGGACGTCTCTGTGTCTTCTATGTATGATCGCTTCCTGGCTGATTCCTCCTCTATCACAGATCCATAAGGCTAATCTCACATGGGAGCGGCTGAGCCCCCTCTATTCTATCTCTAACACGATGTCATCCAAGACAACAAAATGTCTTCCAAAATTTGGAGCTGTGATGTGATCAAGAGCCTGTGAAGAAGGTAATCCCCATAACATTACTGCAAGGAAACTTACGGTTCCTCGAGAGTGAGAACAAAAATCACAGGAGCCCTGGCTGAAACAACAGCTTAGCAATTACTATGTGACTTCTTTACACATTGACGTGTCCTCGGGGCTGAGTTTGATGAAAAGAAGAATCGGACAGGTGGAGCTTCTCGTGGTTTTATTGATCTGGGTTGTACCTGTCAACCAATACTTTATGAAGCCAAATACACACATCTATCACCCAACAATGACCAACTACAGCTATGGATCCAGGGGTCCATGACTGAGCTTTTCTTGCATTGATCATGTGAGTCACCCGCCAGGGCCGTGGGGTACTTGGTACCCGGTCCAGTACTTAAGGGGACGTGTCACGGCGGCGAGCCGGTCCGTGGCCCTGGGCGCCCATATAAAAGGGAAATTGATCAAAGTTTATGTTCGTGACGCCACCTGTGGTATTCGGTCAGTAGGGACCGACGCTGCTTAAATGGGTCCTCTGGTGTGATGGTATGGCAGCTAGATGGTATAACTTCCCACAGGTGAAGATGGTGAATGGCGCAGAGAAGAACGAGGACACGTTTGCAGTCTCTTTACCTGGTTTACTGAAGCTTTAGGCAACCGCAGTCCAGGGAACCAGATCACAGGACAGGCAGGGTCCGGCCGGCTTGGAAGCGAATCCAGAGTCCCCTTTATCAGGTGGAGATGAAAGCCTTCCTCTAGCGTGGTGGTGTTTTTGTCCCTTATTGCCTATGGCTTCTGATAAGGTCCTTACAGTTCCTCTCTGTTCTCCATATAGGTTAGGACACTACCTGTATGACAGGTGAAACAGGCCTTTATACAGGGTCTCTATCACGACACGGGCCCTATATATATCACTGTGTCTCCTGGGTGTAAAGGCGGACAGGTAACGTGAAGTTCAGCTGTCCTGCCGGTTTCAGCTATGCCCCTTAGAGTCTGACACGGCCTCGGTCTTCCGGCTACCGGAACCAGCGCTAGCCAGGGAGGTAGCTAATTCACTGCTCTGCTCCACTGGTGTCACTCTCCTGCACCTTCTCTCTCCTGCACACTTTCAACAAGCTTGTTCTTTCCCTTTCTGTTCTCTTCCTCCGGGAGCTGTAGTACCTCAGACTACATGGCCCCTTCAGACCTTCTGACACTCTATGTCTGTCTGCTCTCTTCTCTGTCCTATGACAGTCTGCTCTCTAACTTCCTCTTCAGACAAAATATATAAGGAAAGTTCCCCTTAATCCGGGTTCAGAGCTCCCCCTTCTGCCCTGGAGTATGAACATGTTGTATGTAAGTGTTTACCTGGTGAAAGTTATCCTTCATCACTTCCAAGCGTGACATCACTCTCTCCAAGGGGAAAGCAATGCCACTGTGACGACCAGGACCCTGGGGTGTCACACATCGATCGACGGTGGTTGCGTTCACCATCACTCAACATTTTATGACACTGTGGAGTGTTCCTGGAAGTCTCAGCTCAACATCAACAAGACTGACTAATGTCAACCCACCTTAAGAAGGTGAAGGAATAAGACTCCAGAAGGAAGAAACATAAATTGAGATGTTTGACTCTGAACAATAAGGACGTTTCCAATCAATACTTCCCAGAATAATCTTTTGAAGTCTGATATCTTCATTGGAAACACAATTGGTATCTTGGCGTCATCTCCGTCTGCCCAGACTAAACAGCACAGGAAGGTGTTGTCACCTCCGTCCATATCTCACTTCTATTGTGACTGGTGATAATATCTATCACACATGCACACAGTCATGGTTAACGCATTGCTTAGTGCTGCCGAATAATGCCAGTTGGCTGCAGGTCAGCACTGTGCTGTGTCCTTTTATGTCGTTGAGTCATTGTCCTATTAGTTGTCTAGAATATGTCTGCTCCTGGGATCTGTTTTGTTGACTTGTCAGCCTTGGTAGGATATTAGCAGAACTCTGAATATCATGTACATCAGCAGATGTTACAGCAAATGGCAGGAGCACATCTGGCAACTGGCCACCGCTCTGTCTGGAGCCCAGAACAGCACTGAGATAATGGGAGAGGTCTGCTCGTAGAAAGCCATTGGAAGCTTGCTGAGATACACCCCAAATGAATGACCCTCCAGAGGTTGATTGTGCTCTTGTAACCCTCCACTCCCCATAATCTCACCAGTCACATCTACGGGTTGAGGGGGCTGAAGACTGCATGTTCTTCACATTTCCCTAACATTATGCAGACTTTTCAGTAGAAATTATAACCACATGTGGTTGAACCGGTCAGAACCTCAGGCGTGACCCACCATGATCGGCCTGGATGGGAGTGTTGACAGTGAAGTCTTCAGTAAGCCAAGCCATTGTACATCACTCCCCAAATGTCCAGCACAATCCACATAAAGGACATGGAGGACGTACATCAGGGACCCTGAGACAATGAAGAGTTTTTGCACCCCTTAGAGACGTGAAAGCTCCTAAACAGTGGTCAGAACCTTCTGTAAACAACGTAATGAGTCTCAAAGTACAACGCATCACAGCAACATGTGTTTTCAGTTTCAATGAAAGTTTTTGGTGGGGGTCTGAAAAGTGAAACTCTTGGAAGGATAATGACTTCCTCTGTGAATTACCGCTCCCTGCAGAACAAACAAGATAAAATAAGAGCAATTTACAAACATTTCAAGAAAATGAGAAATCAGGAGATTATAGAATGGACAAGTACCACATTGCAACATGATAAGAAAAGAGGCACAAATCACAGAGTTACCGAAATCATCATTTTTTAAAAGTTCTTCACAAGTAGACAAGAGTATGAGATACTGGTTCTTATCCCATGGTGTAACTGGAAAGCCTGAAGCAACACATAAATGGCACCCAGTAGTTCTCATTAGACCACACATGGTGACCAGTAGTTCTCATTAGACCATACATGGCACCCGGTAGTTCTCATTAGACCATACATGGCACCCGGTAGTTCTCATTAGACCATACATGGCGCCCAGTAGTTCTCATTAGACCATACATGGCGCCCAGTAGTTCTCATTAGACCATAAATGGCTGCAAGTAGTTCTCAGTAGACCATACATGGCGCCCAGTAGTTCTCATTAGACCATAAATGGCTGCAAGTAGTTCTCAGTAGACCATACATGGCGCCCAGTAGTTCTCATTAGACCATACATGGTGCCCAGTAGTTCTCATTAGACCATACATGGTGCCCAGTAGTTTTCATTAGACCATACATGACGCCCGGTAGTTCTCATTAGTCCATACATGGTGCCTGGTAGTTCTCATTAGACCATACATGGTGCCTGGTAGTTCTCATTAGACCATACATGGTGCCTGGTAGTTCTCATTAGACCATGCATGGTGTCCAGTCATTAGACCATACATGGCACCCAGTAGTTCTCATTAGACCATACATGGCGCCCAGTAGTTTTCATTAGACCATACATGGCACCCGGTAGTTCTCATTAGACCATACATGGCGCCCAGTAGTTCTTATTAGACCATACATGGCGCCCAGTAGTTCTCATTAGACCATACATGGCTGCAAGTAGTTATCAGTAGACCATACATGGCGCCCAGAAGTTCTCATTAGACCATACATGGCACCTGGTAGTTCTCATTAGACCATACATGGCGCCCAGTAGTTCTCATTAGACCATACATGGCGCTCAGCAGTTCTCATTAGACCATACATGGCTGCAAGTAGTTCTCAGTAGACCATACATGGCGCCCAGTAGTTCTCATTAGACCATACATGGCGCCCAGTAGTTCTCATTAGACCATACATGGCGCCCAGTAGTTCTCATTAGACCATACATGGTGCCCAGTAGTTCTCATTAGACCATACATGGCGCCCAGTAGTTCTCATTAGACCATACATGGCGCCCAGTAGTTCTCATTAGACCATACATGGCGCCCAGTAGTTCTCATTAGACCATACATGGCGCCTAGTAGTTCTCATTAGACCATACATGGCACCCGGTAGTTCTCATTAGACCATACATGGCGCCCAGTAGTTCTCAATAGACCATGCATGGTGTCCAGTCATTTGACCATACATGGCACCCAGTAGTTCTCATTAGACCTTACATGGCGCCCAGTAGTTCTCATTAGACCATACATGGCACCCAGTAGTTCTCATTAGACCATACATGGCGCCCAGTAGTTCTCATTAGACCATACATGGCTGCAAGTAGTTCTCATTAGACCATACATGGCGCCCAGTAGTTCTCATTAGACCATACATGGCACCCGGTAGTTCTCAGTAGACCATACATGGCGCCCAGTAGTTCTCATTAGACCATACATGGCGCCCAGTAGTTCTCATTAGACCATACATGGCGCCCAGTAGTTCTCATTAGACCATACATGGTGCCTGGCAGTTCTCATTAGACCATGCATGGTGTCCAGTCATTAGACCATACATGGCACCCAGTAGTTCTCATTAGACCATACATGGTGCCTAGTAGTTCTCATTAGACCATACATGGTGCCTAGTAGTTCTCATTAGACCATACATGATGCCCGATAGTTCTCATTTATCCATACATGGCTACCAGTAGTTCTCAGTAGACCATACATGGCACCCAGTATTACTCAGTAGACCATACATAGCGCCCACTAGTTCTCATTGGAACATACATGGCACCCGGTAGTTCTCATTAGACCATACATGATGCCCGGTAGTTCTCATTTGACCATACGTGGTGCCCGGTGGTTCCATTAGACCATGCATGATGCCCGGTAGTTCTCATTAGACCATACGTGGTGCCCAGTAGTTCTCATTTGGCCATACGTGGTGCCCGGTAGTTCTCATTTGACCATACGTGGTGCCCGGCAGTTCTCATTAGACCATACATGGTGCCCGGTAGTTCTCATTACACCATACATGGCGCCCAGTAGTTCTCATTAGACCATACATGGCGCCCAGTAGTTCTCATTAGACCATACATGGCTGCAAGTAGTTTCAGTAGACCATACATGGCGCCCAGTAGTTCTCATTAGACCATACATGGCGCCCAGTAGTTCTCATTAGACCATACATGGCGCCCAGTAGTTCTCATTAGACCATACATGGCTGCAAGTAGTTCTCAGTAGACCATACATGGCGCCCAGTAGTTCTCATTAGACCATACATGGCGCCCAGTAGTTCTCATTAGACCATACATGGTGCCTGGCAGTTCTCATTAGACCATGCATGGTGTCCAGTCATTAGACCATACATGGCACCCAGTAGTACTCATTAGACCATACATGATGCCCGATAGTTCTCATTAGTCCATACATGGCTACCAGTAGTTCTCAGTAGACCATACATGGCACCCAGTATTACTCAGTAGACCATACATAGCGCCCAGTAGTTCTCATTGGAACATACATGGCACCCGGTAGTTCTCATTAGACCATACATGATGCCCAGTAGTTCTCATTTGACCATACGTGGTGCCCGGTGGTTCCATTAGACCATGCATGATGCCCGGTAGTTCTCATTAGTCCATACATGATGCCCAGTAGTTCTCATTAGACCATACATGGTGCCCAGTAGTTTCCATTAGACCATACATGACGCCCGGTAGTTCTCATTAGACCATACATGGTGCCCGGTAGTTCTCATTAGACCATACATGACACCCGGTAGTTCTCATTAGACCTTACATGGTGCCCAGTAGTTTTCATTAGCATCTCCTGTCTAATTCCTGTCCCAATTGGCACTTTGGTAATAAAGGCAATTGTTGGGTGCAAAAGCACTGACTTGAGGTAATCTTCTGGCTTTCTAGGGTTTGAGACTATTTCCATGCCAGAAGTTTGGAGGAAACAATACAATACAGTTTATGGATAGATACCACCAGTGTACTGAAGCCAATGACTTTCATAGGTTCCTTTGGCTCTGCAAGGTATGCATTGGCGAATTTGATGAAATCTGTGATAGAAGGTCCAGCATAGATATGAATATAGACCCATATCTCCACTAACCAGAGGGTTTGAAAGGGTGGTGAAAGGTCAACAAACCCTCACCCTCCAGAAAGGTGAGTATGGTGGCTGAACTATGCTGAACAAGCAGGCATCCCAGTTCCTTTTTAGCTCCAGGGTCCCCCAGCTTGTATACAGATGTTCACAGCTGATTTTCTTGCTGGCTGCTTTGTTTGCTCCCCACATGTGCACCCTTGTGATCATATTGTAATGACTTCCTCTGCATGTGGTGTCCTCGCTGTGTGTACACTGGCATGGTCGCACTGTTTGGATTGGCTGCTTGTCCCGCATTATGGCCTGTGAGCTCAGATTTAATGCATTATGTGTCCCTGTGGGGCAGTTAGCAGATGCTTCACACCTTGAGTGTTTCCACAGCTACTTAGAAGTGACTTTCACTGCTTGTTTGAGAGGGGGTTAGTCTTTTGCATGTAGTCCTGTACTGAGGGAATACTGTATAAACTATTGTAGGAACCTTTGAAAATTTAGAGACTGAAGGTTCCAGTGACGGAGGACCATTTCATGTCTTATTCCACTATGCGTTGCCATTTTTGTGAATCGCTAAACCTTATACGGCTTTCCTGTAAACTTACCTGTTCTACTTGGGACTTCCTGAGATTTGAGCTGGTAAAAGTTATAGTGGGGTTTGTGCAGTACGTGTCCCCACTTTCAGTACCTTGAGTTAATCAAGTTCTTAGTACTGCCCAGATTCTGACCATTGACCTTGACCACCGATGATGGCTAGGCCAGAAGAAGCTGGTTTTGCCCCATTTTCACCAGTAACTATTTGCATTTATTTCCTGGCTAGTTACCTACTGGAGAACTAACCTCTGGAGAACCAACTCATCAAAAGTCCTGTGGTCCCACATAAACATCTCAAAATAACAAACTCCAATAGGAGAAATTTTCTTTATTTTGGCGCACCTGACCCATCCATAAACCTATAAGCCTCCTGCCGCTGGGTGAATATGATGAGACAAGTGCCATATCTGCGGCCTTCAATTCTCAGGTTGGCCACTGGTGATTGCGATCAGGGACACTGGCACATTTGGGGCACTTACGACCTAATGGTCAGAGATAGAGGTTGTCCAGAGGTCCTGATTCAGATGGTCGCTTATTTTCTCCTGTTGAATCATCAACTACATGTATTTTCTCCCCCTCCTCTTCAGGGTTGAGTAATATTCACTTTCCTGACCTCTCTCCATTAATCTCTGCCCTTTCATGAGAATTTCCAGCCTGTCTTCACACTGAGCTCATCCATTTTGCACAATATCTGATGAAAGGTTAAAATGAGTTGTAATTGCTCCCCTGGCCATCCGGTGACTTGCAGTAACCACGGAGTGCACCATATCTGGGCTACGCTGGTGCATGATCTGCGCGAATAGTCTGGGATTCAGATATAATGGTGTCCTCGGAGTGGGCGTAAGGTGGTATATTTATAGTGGTGGTGCAATATAAGAGAATTGCAGTATTATGGATGTGATGGTGCAAGGGACCCTTTTTGATGAATATGCATTGAGGGTCATGTAGACCGGAGAGCAGTCACAGTCCAAGGACTCACCAGAAAACACTTTAATGTAAACGGCAGATAGGGGGCACTCTTCTTCCCATGAGGTTACCCCTTTGAAGGGAGACCCATCAAGATTTCCCCTCCTTGCTGTTTTCTTTATGATTCTTTTTCACTGGAAAACATAGACTTTTGTGGGAAATAGCCCGACGGCTCGGAACGGACCTCTAACCACGACCAGATGTAGATTCTCTCTTTAGTGTTGGCCACTTGACTTATTTTCTGTGCTCTCTCACTTGTACATGTTTCCTCCTTTTTGGTGAACGATTGATATCACTTGCTCGGCAATTTACAAGGATTTCTCCTAAAACCATCTGTTCACTGACAGGTTTTATGAGTCGGGAGAAGATCTGACACATTTCATCCTTGACCACTTCAGAACTTTACTGTAAACTCCTTTATTCTCGCATTAATATCCATGAGGAAATGTTGGTGCTTGTTACCTGGGGTGTGTCACTGACATCAGAAAAATGGAAAGGCACCATAAAGTCGAATAGGTTTTTTGAATTTTCTGTTTAACAATGTCAAATCTGGAATAATTAAGAATATCAGGTCAAGATGTAAAGCCAATGAATGTGGAGGTCCTTGGGGTCATGGATGCCCCTGTACTTTGGAGGAGTATGTTCAGTAGTGGGTGTGAATCTTTGGACCACAAACCTTGGTGCACTGGGGGGCTGTAGACCCTTATGGAATGAAGCTTTTTGATGGCTGTAGGACAAGGACTTCTAATTTAGTGTAAAGTCACCTTCTTACAATACACAAAGTCACGGTTGACAAAGATTTCAGTGAAGAATGTTCAAAACAGTAGATACAAGATAAAATATAATCAATGGGACAAGAGGCCAACCACCAACTCCAATCTTCATGCTCCTCCTGTGTTTGGTGAAAGTCCTAAGTTCTCACAGTCCTTCGTATGGACTCGAGCTTTGGGACTCAAATTAGAGGCCCTCCAGAAGGACATCTCCGTCCTCCACTTCTTGGTGGTTGGTATTTTGGTCTTGATTTTACCAATAGTTTCCACTGAACTGATATTCAATCCCAACCTGGCACACTCTGCATGAAGCGAATACGGACTCCTGTCCAATCACAGTCAGCTCCTCGTGTATAATGACTGGAATATAAATATCAGTTAGTGTCAGATTCTGGTTTTGATTGTTGGTTAATTGCAAGATGGATTCAGGCCTCAGTCAGACGTCCATTGTTTCTGGTACTGGGTTAGTGTGCCACTGTGCCCATATGCTACAGAAATGACAAAGCTCAAACCCTCTGCAATGTTAACCACAGACTGCACACGGATGCAACATGGATCGCCCCCACGTTAAGGGCAATGGGGTACTCGGTACCGGGTCCTTCTCAGTTCTGGGGATGTCACGGTGGCCCGACCCGGCCCGTGGCCCTATGAGGGGCATCCAATAAAAGGGGGGTGGCAGTTTATATGAAGAATGTTCATGACGCCACCTGTGGTACTCGGTCAGGATGACCGACGCTGCTTAGGGGTCCGCTGGGGTGATGGAATGGCAGCTAGATGGTATATCTTCCCACAGGTGAAGTATGTCCCCAGGGCTTCCCAGAAGTGTAGATGGTGATGGTGGATGATGTAAAGTGCAGTGAATAACGAGGACACAAGGTTGCAGTCTCTTTTCCTTTTACTGAAGACTTCAGCATCCAGAGTACAGATCACAGGGCAGGCAGAGTCCAGCCGGTCCGAAGGCACATCCAGAGTTCCCTTATCCAGGTGGAAATCAGTAGCCTTCCTCTAGTGCCTGGGTGTTGTAGTACCTCCCTGCTGAGCACCACGGGAAAGTCCTCACAACCTTTGTAGATGTTCTAGATGTTATTTCTTCCTCTCTGTCCCCCAGATGGTATGGATAGGACAAACCCGTATGACTGATGGCCTGAGGCTTGTTTATAGGGACCCTAGAGACGCCCCGACCCCCACAATTTGCCACTGTGTCTTCTGAGGGTTTAAGGTCGGGCAGCCAACTTGGAATTGACTGTCCTGCCGGTCTTTGAAGTAATGCGTAGAGTCAATTACTCCCTCGGTGTTCCGGCCACCGGCTACGCGCCTCAGAAGGAGGCTGCCTGTCTCGGGGCAGAACTCCTCCCGGTATTATCTCCTTGTGCTGTGACTTCGTTTCTCACTCCCTGCAACACAATTCCTTTCTTGTCCTTTCTTAGGATGCTGCCGCACGTGGGGCTGGGGCAGCTCCGTAGCTTTCTGTCTCGTTCTAGGCCTCTGTCAGGATCCCACCCCTGACAGGGACCCTCTGTCTGCAGCTCAGATGTTCCTCCTTTCCCCCTGTCTGCCTGACAGGAACTCACTGGGTCAAACCCAGGCAGCTTCTGACTATCTTTCTATCCAACCCACCAGTTTTACCCTAATGTGAGGAGTGGCCTAATAGATAGAACCCTTTGCTCCCCCTGGTGGACTGGAGTGTGAAGTGTAGTGTGTGACTGTGATACCTGGTCAGGTGAACTCCTTTAGTACCATCAGACATAATATCACTCCCCCTGCTGGAAGAGCGACATTACTGCAACGACCAGGACTCTGGAGCACTGCACAACACGCATGGCATACACACTGCACGCACGTGGCACACAGATGGCACACGGATGGCATACACATGGCACACGGATGGCATACACATGGCACACGGATGGCACACAAGGCACACGGATGGCACACACAAAGCACACAGATGGCATACACGGCACACACATGGCACACGGATGACATCCACACACTGTTCCTGATTCTCACTGACTCATATTCGTATGTGTGATTTTGATCTGTCACTTGGATAATGGAGACGTCTCTGTGATTTCTTTGCTGACATATAGTTCGCCAAAATATAAAGACGTAATCAGCACCAGAGGCTGAGACGAGTGCGCGATCTATCCCTAACAACCTGAAAACTAAATGCCTGAATGATGAGGCTCCTGCACAAGGGCCCGTATACTGCTCCCACACAGTGGCCCGTACTGTTGTGATTTTGCTTTTTGCTCCCTCTAGTGGTCATTAGTGATTTGACTCTGGAGCTTCTGTTTTTTCCTTTGTCCTCACCTGGGCCGTTAGTTCAGGGGCGTTGCTATATAAGCTCCCTGGACCTTCAGTTCAATGCCTGGCATCGTTGAAATCAGAGCTAATCTGTTGTGCTCTTGTCCTATGATCCTGGTTCCTGTATTTCAAGCTAAGTCTGCTTCCTTGCTTTTTGCTTTTGTTTTGTTTGGTATTTTTGTCCAGCTTGTTCCAATCTGTATCCTGACCTTTGCTGGAAGCTCTAGGGGGCTGGTGTTCTCCCCCCGGACCGTTAGACGGTTCGGGGGTTCTTGAATCTCCAGCGTGGATTTTTATAGGGTTTTTGTTGACCAGATAAGTTATCTTGCTATATTCTGCTATTAGTAAGCGGGCCTCTCTTTGCTGAACCTGGTTCATTTCTGTGTTTGTCATTTCCTCTTACCTCACCGTTATTATTTGTGGGGGGCTTGTATCTTGCTTTGGGGTCCCTTTCTCTGGAGGCAAGAGAGGTCTTTGTTTTCTTCTCCTAGGGGTAGTTAGATTCTCCGGCTGGCGCGAGTCATCTAGCGATCACCGTAGGCATGATCCCCGGCTACTTCTAGTGTTGGCGTTAGGAGTAGCTATTTGGTCAACCCAGTTACCACAGCCCTATGAGCTGGATTTTTGTATCTCGCAGACTTACACGTTCCTCTGAGACCCTGTCCACTGGGGTCATAACACCGTACACCGCTCCCGCGCAGGGGCCCATACACTGCACAGGGGCCTGTACTCTGCTCCCGTGCAGGGGCCCGTACTCTGCTCTCACACAGTGGCCCGTGCACCACTATGGCAGAGAAACCCATACACGGCTCCCGCGCAGGGGCCTGTGCACCTGGAGCACCCCCAAGGGCAGCGGGGTACTCGGTACCGGGTTCTTCGGTTCACAGGGGGGATGTGACGGTGGCTGACCTGCTCCGTGGCCCTGGGACGTCCGTTTAAAAGGGAAAGGTCTTTAAAGGGGAAATGTTCGTGATGCCACCTGTGGTATTCGGTCAGGGTGACCGACGCTGCTTTAAGGGGTCCGCTGGGGTGATGTTATGGCTGCTAGATGGTATAGCTTCCCACAGGTGAAGTATGTCCTCAGGGCTTCCCAGTCTGTAGATGGTGGATGATGAGAGACACAGTGAAGAAAGAGGACACAAGGTTGCAGTCTCTTTACCTGTACTGAAGGCTTCAGCGTCCACAGTCCAGAGCACCAGATCACAGGGTAGGCAGAGTCCGGCCGGTCTGAAGGCAAATCCAGAGTCCCCTTATCCAGGTAGAAATCAGTAGCCTTCCTCTGGCGCTGCAGTGTTGTAGTTCCTTACTGCTAAGCCTCTCATAAGGTCCTCACAGATGTTGTAGATGTTATGTTTCTCTCTCTGTCCCCCAGGTGGATAGGACAAACCTGTATGACTGGTGGCTTGAGGTGTTTTACAGGGACTCTATCATGCCCCAGCCTCTAAGGGGTGCCACCGTGCCTCCTGGGTTTAGGGCGGGAAGTTAACGTGGAATTATCTGTCCTGCCGGTCTCTGGAGCAAGGCATAAAGGACTATTGCTCCCTCGGTGTTCCGGCTACCGGGATCCTACGCCTCAGAAGGAGGCAGCCTGTGTAGGGCAGAACTCCTCCTGGTATCCACTCCTTTGCTATGACTTCTTCACCCTCTCTACAATACCGTTATCCTTCAGTGTCTCTTTCTAGAAGCTGCCGCACTCAGGGCAGGCACAGCTCCGTGTCCTTCTGTCTCAGCCTCTGACAGGATCCCACCCCTGTCAGGGACCAACTACCTGAGCCAAGCTCAGCCAGCAACTGCCTAACTTCCTCCCCAGGCAACCAGTTTTACCTAAGTGTGAGGAGTGCCCTAATAAATAGGAGCAGAGCTCCCCCTGGTGGCCTGGAGTGCGAAATGTGTTGCATGTTTGTGATACCTGGATGCAGTTGTGGATGCAGGGGCCCGTACACCGCTCCCGCACAGGGGCCCGTACTCTGCTCCCGCACAGGGGCCCGTACTCTGCTCCCGCACAGGGGCCCGTACACCGCTCCCGCACAGGGGCCCGTACACCGCTCCCGCACAGGGGCCCGTACTCTGCTCCCGCACAGGGGCCCGTACTCTGCTCCCGCACAGGGGCCCGTACACTGCTCCCGCACAGGGGCCCGTACACCGCTCCCGCACAGGGGCCCGTACACCGCTCCCGCACAGGGGCCCGTACATCGCTCCCGCACAGGGGCCCGTACACCGCTCCCGCACAGGGGCCCGTACACCGCTCCCGCACAGGGGCCCGTACTCTGCTCCCGCACAGGGGCCCGTACTCTGCTCCCGCACAGGGGCCCGTACACTGCTCCCGCACAGGGGCACGTACACTGCTCCCGCACAGGGGCCCGTACTCTGCTCCCGCACAGGGGCCCGTACACCGCTCCCGCACAGGGGCCCGTACTCTGCTCCCGCACAGGGGCCCGTACTCTGCTCCCGAACAGGGGCCCGTACACTGCTCCCGCACAGGGGCCCGTACACCGCTCCCGCACAGGGGCCCGTACACCGCTCCCGCACAGGGGCCCGTACACCGCTCCCGCACAGGGGCCCGTACTCTGCTCCCGCACAGGGGCCCGTACACCGCTCCCGCACAGGGGCCCGTACACCGCTCCCGCACAGGGGCCCGTACACCGCTCCCGCACAGGGGCCCGTACTCTGCTCCCGCACAGGGGCCCGTACACTGCTCCCGCACAGGGGCCCGTACACCGCTCCCGCACAGGGGCCTGTACTCTGCTCCCGCACAGGGGCCTGTACTCTGCTCCCGCACAGGGGCCTGTACTCTGCTCCCGCACAGGGGCCTGTACTCTGCTCCCGCACAGGGGCCCGTACACCGCTCCCGCACAGGGGGCCGTACACCGCTCCCGCACAGGGGCCCGTACTCCGCTCCCGCACAGGGGCCCATACACCGCTCCCGCACAGGGGCCCGTACTCTGCTCCCGCACAGGGGCCCGTACTCTGCTCCCGCACAGGGGCCCGTACACCGCTCCCGCACAGGGGCCCGTACACCGCTCTCGCACAGGGGCCCGTACTCTGCTCCGGCACAGGGGCCTGTACTCTGCTCCCGCACAGGGGCCCGTACTCTGCTCCCGCACAGAGGCCCGTACACCGCTCCCGCACAGGGGCCCGTACTCTGCTCCCGCACAGGGGCCCGTACTCTGCTCCCGCACAGGGGCCCGTACTCTGCTCCCGCACAGGGGCCTGTACTCTGCTCCCGCACAGGGGCCTGTACTCTGCTCCCGCACAGGGGCCTGTACTCTGCTCCCGCACAGGGGCCCGTACTCTGCTCCCGCACAGAGGTCTGCTGCTGTTTCCCATCTCTCTTGTAATGTAGCTCCATGAATAAGATGTATAGAGTTTATTCTGTGACCTGCTGCAGATTTCTGGGTCGCGCTGTGTCCGGTCCTTGCGCCCATTACACCTGTGTGTGATTTCATGTTTCTCGGCTCCTATAAGGGCTCATTAGATTTTCCAGGTGCCGGTGCGTTGTGCCCTCTCTGCCTCCGGCTATTACGTTTCTCTTCTTCCACTAAAATAATATTTATGAAACGAAGAGGAAAATTCTCAGATGGAAGAAAGAGGAGAATAGAAGATGGAAAATGTGTCCCGGCCTCCTGTGCTGTTACTGGAAGATAATGTGAGTCACGTCCTGGCCCCGTCCTCACAGGGGCACGGGGTTCACCCCTGACCGCGGCAGCATGAAGGCTCCCCGGGCACGGGCCTCGGAGTCAGGACGGTGGTTCTTGTTATGTCTTACATTACACAGAAGAAAAGCTTATAGTGATAGTGCGCTGCGGAGCGACCGTCTGGGGATGGAAGTCACAGCCACATACGCCGCAGCGCAGCTCGTGAGGAAGACAGATGTTAGTAGAGTCTGAGCATAACATGGGCAGATTCACTGATGAGATGTCCTAGAAATGAATCTGATGTCAGATCTAATCAGTAAAGCACAGAGGATATAACAGCTCCCGGCATCCACTCTACGGTATATAGCCGGTGTATACAGGAGACGGCGGGCGGACCCCACAGAAGAGGCCCCTGTGCAAGAACACGGCAAGGGTCCTCTGCGGCCCAACACTGTGTCTGTGACAGACACTGCTTTCCAGGTGGTACTGGCCCCCTGACCTCCTGTGCAACTGCACAGATTGCTCCAATCGAGTGTCCGCTCCTGCGTACCAGCGGTATACATATATATACTCTGTGGAGAAAAGTGGTGAAAGTAATGTTATACACAACTTAATTATTAAATTCCAGTTCTTCCTTTAGCCTCATTTAACCCCAGTGTATAACCTCCAACCCCTCACCCCCCCAGTGTATAACCTCTGACCCCTCACCACCAGTGTGTTACCTCCGGCCCCCCACCCCCAGTGTATAATCTCCGACCCCTCACCCCCAGTGTATAATATTCGACCTCTCACCCCCAGTGTATAATCTTCAACCCCTCACCCCCAGTGTATAATCTTCGACCCCTCACCCCCAGTGTATAACCTCCGGCCCCTCACCCCCAGTGTATAATCTTCGACCCCTCACCCCCAGTGTATAATATTCAACCCCTCACCCCCAGTGTATAAACTCCGGCCTCTCACCCTCAGTGTATAATCTTCGACCCCTCACCCCCAGTGTATAAACTCCGGCCCGGCACCCCCAGTGTATAACCTCCGGCCCCTCACCCCCAGTGTATATTCTTCGACCCCTCACCCCCAGTGTATAACCGCCGGCCCGTCACCCCCAGTGTATAACCTCTGGCCCCTCACCCCCAGTGTATAATCTTCGACCCCTCACCCCCAGTGTATAACCGCCGGCCCGTCACCCCCAGTGTATAACCTCTGGCCCCTCATCCCCAGTGTATAACCGCCGGCCAGTCACCCCCAGTGTATAACCTCCGGCCCTTCACCTCCAGTGTATAACCTCCGGCCCCTCACCCCAGTGAATAACCGCCGACCCCTCACCCCCAGTGTATAACCACCGGTCTGTCACCCCCAGTGTATAACCTCTGACCCCTCACCCCCAGTGTATAACCTCTGACCCCTCACGCCCAGTGTATAACCTCCGGCCCCTCACCCCCAGTGTATAACCGCCAACCCCTCACCCCCAGTGTATAACCTTCGGCCCTTCATCCCCAGTGTATAACTGCCGGCCTGTCACCCAAAGTGTATAACCTCTGACCCCTCACCCCCAGTGTATAACCTCCGGCCCCTCACCCCCAGTGTATAATGTTCGACCTTTCACCCCCAGTGTATAACCTCTGGCCCCTCATCTTCAGTGTATAACCGCCGGTCTGTCACAAATATCTGTCACCCACAGTGTATAACCACTGTCCCCTCACCCAAAGTGTATAACCTCTGACCCCTCACTGCCAGTGTATAACCTCAGGCTCCTCACCCCCAGTGTATAACCTCTGGCCCCTCACCCCCAGAGTATAACCTCTGGGGACCGGCCCCTCACCCGCAGTGTATAACCTCCGGCCCCTCACCCCCAGTGTATAACCTTCGGCCACTCACCCCAAGTGTATAACCTCTGACCCCTCATAACCTCCGGCCCCTCACCCCCAGTGTATAACCTCAGGCTCCTCACCCCCAGTGTATAACCTCCGGCCCCTCACCCCCAGAGTATAACCTCCTTCGACCGGCCCCTCACCACCAGTGTATAACCTCCGGCCCCTCACCCCCAGTGTATAACCTTCGGCCACTCACCCCAAGTGTATAACCTCTGACCCCTCATAACCTCCGGCCCCTCACCCCCAGTGTATAACCTCCGACCCCTCATAGTCTCCGACCCCTCATCCCCAGTGTATAACCTCCGGCCCCTCACCCCCAGTGTATAACCTCCGGCCCCTCACCCCCAGTGTATAACCTCTGACCCCTCATCCCCAGTGTATAACCTCTGACCCCTCACCCCCAGTGTATAACCTCCGGCCCCTCACCCCCATAGAAGCCTAAAGGATAGAGGTCTGTGAGAGAATAGAGGTCTGGAGGAGGACAAGTGTCCCTGCACTCCTTTTATGTAATTCCTGTGTGGTTTGGCCAACATACAACAAGGACAAATGAGAACATAAATACAATTTTTAGACTGACAGTTGACATACTTAGAGGGTGGATATTCATGCTGATCCCTAGGATTAATGAACGGGTATGTAGGAGACGTGAAGGGACAATCCAAGCAGTTTCCACCTGCATTTCAGCCCTTAGGAGAAAAACCTCTATTTAGGCTGATAGATGGGCATACAAATGACTTTTAATAAGATTGTCTTTTAAGTTTTTAGTCCTTCTAGCCTTTAAAAGTGGTTTTGGGGGAAATAACCTCCCTCAATTTAGGTTCCCCAGTAGAATGCTCCAATTTTTATTGATCAACTTGTGGAGATCTTGCAACTTGCCATTGAAAGAGGTAACCAGCCAGGTGGAATGATCACATACCTTTACCCTGAGAGGTAGCAGATCGGTCCAGTTCTGTTGATGAGCGGGGTGCAGAGCTTCACTGATGACTCGTTTGGGGATAACGTCTGCTCCTAAACCGTTTGGTAAATTCTCCAGCCTGTAAATCAAAATCAGATTCATCACTACAGTCGCGTTTGACCCTGATGAATTCACAGAAGGGACAGGCTTGCTCTACACCTTTACAAGATGAAAGCTGGAGAAATGAAGTAAGATATTTGTAGAAGTGGCTTTACAAAAAAGAGTCGAGGTCGCCCTGTTATCTTGAACTGAACGCTGCACAACCAGAAAATTCATACTGGTGGCAACAGTGGAAGTAAAGACTATGTTACAAGAAATAGTTGTGGCACAATTCATGGAGATGAACGCATGGCACAATTCTGGAGGGCCAATCCAACAGAGGAGGACATCATCGATGTACCTATACCACTTCAATACATGATGTTTGAAGAGCTCCAGGGGGACACGTGTCACCTCCCACCACCCCAAAGAGAGGTTGGCGAAGGACGGTCACAACGTGCACCCATGGCTGTGTTCGTTGTTCTTAGTAGGTACGATTGAAATAGAAATAATTGTGTTTGAGTTCCAAGAGGAACAGATGATGTGAACTGTCAGAATCACCTACTTATTCCAAGGAGAATTTTATTGTTTACAGACCCAGCTCGTGTGGTATGCCGGAGTAGAGAGCTTCCACATCAAGTGATACCAGAATAGTACCGGACGGAAGAGAGAAACTCTCCAAGACCTCCAGCAAGTGCATGGTGTCCCGGGTATAGGAGTCCAGATGGGTATCGATGGGTGGAAGATAGTCATCTAGGTATTCACATGTCTGCTCACTAAGGCCACCGATTCCGGCCACAATGCGTCTGCCAGAAGTATTACGCAGAGATTTGGGAACTTTTGGCAGGAGGTAAAAGGTCGAGTTAACAGGTTTAGAAATGATTAAAAAGGCCGTTATCGATGTCCCACTGTGTGAATGCCGAATTCACGAATTAATACAATTTCTTCTTAAAGGTGACCGATGGATCTGAGGGAAGGACAACATGTAAACTTATATCACTTGTCTCCTGGCCTCTGTGAAGTCTAGATCTTCTGGCCACAGGACCACATTCCCACCCCCAGATACCTAGGGAGGGTGTAGATTGTGAGGTCAGACGTGATGTGAGGGGTCTCGGCTCATTAGGTGGTCCTCAAACACTTGGCACTATAGATGGATGGATTGATCATGTGTCCTCCGGCGCTCAGCTCGTTAGGTGGTAGGCCACATTGCTTACAGTGAATACCAAGTGGTACCCTAATGTGTAAGGGAATGACGGAAATCTGCTATGCACGCAGGAACATGGTGAATATGTCATTATATAATGCTGGCGTAACGTCTGACAATATCCAGTCTTGGAAGGTTTGCTGGTTCCTGATGTGCAGCATATTCAGCAGCCACTAGATGGCGAACACACACTGTGACAATTGGCGGGATACTAAGAGATGTGACTGTGAGCGTGCTCTCCGGGGTCATTACAGTATGGCGGGAAATACAATATTACAGGGCTGATGAATGTTCCGCTCCGGTGTGTGCCGCCTCCTCCCGGTGTCATTATAACATGGAGATATATTATTACCGTACAGCTGATAAATGTGCCGCTCCGGTGTGTGCCGCCTCCTCCCGGTGTCATTATAACATGGAGATATATTATTACCGTACAGCTGATGAATGCAGGGCCGGCCTTTGCCCTGTGCGACCTGTGCGGCCGCACAGGGCGCCAAGGCTCGTTAGCATACAAGGGGCGCATTTATTGAGCTCAGCAGATTAATGTCACATTACATCAAAATCAGGGGTGGGATTCAGCCGGTACGACCCGGTACGGGGCAGCCGTTTTCTAAAATTTCCATCTGCCAGCGTTCCGGTTACCACGCCCCCGGTCATCGGGCCCCCCCTGGCAGTGGCGTAGGAAGGGGGCGGCACAATGCGGGGGGCGGCACAATGCGGGGGGGCGGGTCGCCGGCGGCGCAGAATTTACCTGGCTGTTCGCTTCTCGGCTTCAGAAAAATGGCCGCCGCGATCTCCATCTGCGCATGCGCGGCATCCCGCGGCCATTTTCCTGAAGCCCCGGGCAGCAGAGCACTCCACCTGCGCACGCGCGGCCTCAGGAAGATGGCCGCCCCCACCGATAAGCAGATAGAGCAGGATCGCGGTCAGGTAAGAAGAACTTGTTTTTTTTTTTTAATTATTATTGAGAGCGGCGATCGGGAGGGGGGGGGTTCAGGGCAGAAAGCTGGACACAGGGAGGCAGAACGCTGGACACTGGGGCAGAAAGCTGGACACTGGGGCAGAAAGCTGGACACTGGGGCAGAAAGCTGGACACTGGGGCAGAAAGCTGGACACTGGGGCAGAAAGCTGGACACTGGGGCAGAAAGCTGGACACGGGGGCAGAACGCTGGACATTGGGGCAGAACGCTGGACACTGATGCAGAACGCTGGACACTGGGGCAGAAAGCTGGACACTGGGGCAGAACGCTGGACACTGGGGCAGAACGCTGGACACTGGGGCAGAACGCTGGACACTGGGGCAGAACGCTGGACACGGGGGCAGAACGCTGGACACGGGGGCAGAACGCTGGACACTGGGGCAGAAAGCTGGACACTGGGGCAGAAAGCTGGACACTGGGGCACAAAAGCTGGACACGGGGGCAGAACGCTGGACATTGGGGCAGAACGCTGGACACTGATGCAGAACGCTGGACACTGGGGCAGAAAGCTGGACACGGGGGCAGAAAGCTGGACACGGGGGCAGAACGCTGGACACGGGGGCAGAAAGCTGGACACTGGGGCAGAAAGCTGGACACGGGGGCAGAAAGCTGGACACTGGGGCAGAAAGCTGGACACTGGGGCAGAAAGCTGGACACTGGGGCAGAAAGCTGGACACAGGGGCAGAACGCTGGACACAGGGGCAGAACGCTGGACACTGATGCAGAACGCTGGACACTGGGGCAGAAAGCTGGACACTGGGGCAGAACGCTGGACACTGGGGCAGAAAGCTGGACACTGGGGCAGAAAGCTGGACACTGGGGCAGAAAGCTGGACACGGGGCAGAAAGCTGGACACAGGGGCAGAAAGCTGGACACTGGTGCAGAATGCTGGACACTGGTGCAGAATGCTGGACACTGGTGCAGAATGCTGGACACGGGCAGAATGCTTGACACAGGGGCAGAATGGAGACACGGGGCAGGATGACAGACATGGCGTCATGACTGGAGACACTGGAGGCAGGATTGGAGACAGATGGGGCAGGATGGATACGATGGAGACAGATGGGGCAGGATGGGAAGATCATATGGGGCAGGATAGATACTCATTAGGGCAGGATGGGAGAATATATGGCTGACGCCAGGAATGAGACACACGGGGGCCAGGATGGCGAATATTATTACCATAGGGGCTAATTAAGGGATATTATTACTGCAGTGATGTATTTATTTTATTTTTTGAGTATACTGTTTTAAATGGAGGGGCGGTCCTATTACTGTGTAGAGTGACACTATGTCGCCTTCTTCATGTGGTGTAATGTAGAAGTTGGGAAAATTAAGTAATGTGTTCTGCAAGTGGAACTCGAGATAACTGTGTTATTTCCTGCAGAGACGAGTCCTGGCTGGATGAAGTGATGGCGGTCTGTGCGGGATGAAAGATGAAGGACTTCACCTAGAGATGTCACTGGTGAGTCAGTGTGTTACCTATACACTGACACTATACACTGTATACTATATACTGAGGTCCTGTGTATGTCACCGGTGATCACTGTATTACCTATACACAGACGCTGCATACTAAGTACAGATCTCCTGTGTATAATGGCACTTATGGTGATAGTATTGTGGGTTTTTTTATTATTGATCAGTATTGTAGTATTCAGTCACTATGTGGTGGTAATATGTGGTCTGGTCATGATGTTGTGGTATTCGTTCCTTGTATTTGATATTATTCGATCACTGTGGTGGTAATATGTCATCTGGTCATGGTGTGGCGGTGTTTGGCCTTGCAGGCCGCCGCTCTGCACTCTGATTGGCTGTCAGCCCATATGGCTTTGGACCAAGCGTCATTTTTTCCTTTTGGTCCGCTTTAAAGCACTTTATAATTCTCGTTATTGCAATATTAGTGTTTCTTCAAGTGTTTTGCAGGGAAACACAAGTTTTCTAAGTAAACGTGTTGTTGTGAATATTAAAGAGTTATTGTTTTCTTTCAAAGTTTGGAGGGGGGGGGGGCGCCGTCCTGCAGTCTCGCACAGGGCGCCTTTTGGGCTAAGTCCGGCCCTGGATGAATGTGGCGCTCCGGTGTGTGCCGCCTCCTCCCGGTGTCATTATAACATGGAGATACATTATTACCGTACAGCTGATGAATGTGCCGCTCCGGTGTGTGCCGCCTCCTCCCGGTGTCATTATAACATGGAGATACATTATTACCGTACAGCTGATGAATGTGCCGCTCCGGTGTGTGCCGCCTCCTCCCGGTGTCATTATAACATGGAGATACATTATTACCGTACAGCTGATGAATGTGCCGCTCCGGTGTGTGCCACCTCCTCCCGGTGTCATTATAACATGGAGATACATTATTACCGTACAGCTGATGAATGTGCCGCTCCGGGGTGTGCCGCCTCCTCCCGGTGTCATTATAACATGGAGATATATTATTACCGTACAGCTGATGAATGTGGTGCTCCGGTGTGTGCCGCCTCCTCCCGGTGTCATTATGGAGATACATTATTACCGTACAGCTGATGAATGTGCCGCTCCGGTGTGTGCCGCCTCCTCCCGGTGTCATTATAACAAGGAGATATATTATTACCGTACAGCTGATGAATGTGCCGCTCCGGTGTGTGCCACCTCCTCCCGGTGTCATTATAACATGGAGATATATTATTACCGTACAGCTGATGAATGTGCCGCTCCGGTGTGTGCCGCCTCCTCCCGGTGTCATTATAACATGGAGATACATTATTACCGTACAGCTGATGAATGTGCCGCTCCGGTGTGTGCCGCCTCCTCCCGGTGTCATTATAACATGGAGATACATTATTACCGTACAGCTGATGAATGTGCCGCTCCGGTGTGTGCCGCCTCCTCCCGGTGTCATTATAACATGGAGATACATTATTACCGTACAGCTGATGAATGTGCCGCTCCGGGGTGTGCCACCTCCTCCCGGTGTCATTATCACATGGAGATACATTATTACCGTACAGCTGATGAATGTGCCGCTCCGGGGTGTGCCACCTCCTCCCGGTGTCATTATAACATGGAGATACATTATTACCGTACAGCTGATGAATGTGCCGCTCCGGTGTGTGCCACCTCCTCCCGGTGTCATTATAACATGGTGTGGCATAGCGACTGGTCATATGATTAATGGACGGTATGTATCGCAGAGGTGGGGGGCCCTGTGATGGAAGCCTGGGTATGTTTTGCTCAAGCAGATCTACTGCTGAGGGATTTGTTTACTTTGGGAGGCTTCCAGGTGATTGGAGAGATGGGTGGGTTCAGTCACCTACAAACCCACCCAAAGAGGCGTGTCTGAACACGTAAGATGGTTTTGTGTGTAAGGACCTGTGGTGATGTCACGCTCACCTGACTAGCCATGTGACAGGTACCTGGGTGTGGTTACACCTATGTAAAGAGGTGTGTGTAGCACATGGTGTGAGTGTGTGAGTGTCTGTCAGGGTGGACACACTTCCATGTGTCCTGGCTGGACACTGCAGAGTGGCCTGTGTGTTGGACGGTTCCACGTGGGGACAGACGTCCTGAACAACACACAGAGACCATTTAGGCTGGAGAGCCTACGTGCTGGACATGGCATGGTCTGTGTGCCAACAGGTCTGAGAGAGAGCGGAGCTCTATTATGGACATTGAGGAATCATCTGTCTGACGTAAGACTGTTTACCTGTTGTTCCTGTTGCAATGTGGTTTATGGAGCAATAAACCTGTGAACTTTTAAGGAAACGTGTCTCCTGAGGGTCATCCGCCGCACCTAAGCGCGTGTCCCCTAGAGCCGTAGCGGGTGAAATGCTACAATTGGTGGTTCGAATGTGGGCAATGATCCAAGGAACACAGGTTGCAGCGCTGGCTGGTCTGAGCCAGAGAAGTTGGCGGTCTTGACAACCGTGAGTAAATACTGACCGGGGTCAGTGAGAACTGCTGTTTATGGGATACCTCTGAGGAGAAGAGGGATCCCGGAACCTGTGTGGCAATGACAGGTGATGGATGGAGATCCGTGGTGTACTGACCGGGGTCAGATTGGAAGGAAAAGAGAGACATTGCGTCTGGGCACCTCTGAGGCCGAGGGGTGTCCAGGAACCCGTAAAAGTTGCCAACGGGTAACTGTCTGAAAACCGTGTATTATGCTGGTCGGGATCAGTGAGAAACTGTGTTTGGGCTGTAAAGCCGGGTGTGTAACAGACCGGAGTCTGTGTTGTTCTGACCGGGGTCAGTGAGAGACTGTGTTTTTCTATAAAGCACGTGTGCAGGTGCTTGCTGTGGACCGGCGAGTCCATGTATTTCTTTGTTTTTCTTCTTTGATCAACTTGCTGTGGCTCGGCGGGGCCACGAAGACTGAAGGCGTCTGGCGGTAACTCGGCGGGGTAACGAAGTTTGCTGTGGATCGGCGGGTCCACGAACGTGACAAGCGGCTTACTGTGGTTGGCGGGTCCACGAAGTCTGCGGTGCAGAGCCTTGTGAGGTGTACAGCAAAGAGAAAAATGAAAAAAAAAAAAAGACATTGCTGGTTTAGAGTGTGCAGATTCTTAAAGGGCCAGTGACAGGCCAGAGTCACATTGGTGTGCTGTGCGAACTGGGGCCTGAGAGTACTGTGGGAAGTCCATAGGGTGTACCCCAGAGTGGGGTGGTGTCCCAAAAAGGGGGTGGAGTCCCAAAAAACGGAGCGGTGCTCAAATAATTATGGTTGGCCAAAAAGGGGCTGCATCACAAAAGGGGGTAGTTGCCCAGAAGGGGGTGGAATCCCTAAATGGCGTGGTGGCCCTAAAGGAGAAAATGGCCCACAAGGGGGCGGTGACCCAAAAGGGGTGGAGTTCCGCCGAATGGTGGTTTCCAAAAAGGGGCGGAGTCCCAAAAGGGGGCGGTAACCCAAAAGGTAGTGGTTGCCCAAAAGGGGATGGAGTCCCGTGGGATGGTGGTTTCCCAAAAGGGGGCGGAGCATCCCCAAAGCGTGAGTCAGTCGGACTGTTGTCCCAGGCAAATGAATTATTGTGTGTGAAAGTTAATGCAGAGAATGCACCCCCTATAGTTGACAGTCCTAAGTTAGGCGTGACCAAGGAAGATGGTGGACGGTCCCAACTTACGGACATGACATCACCTCATGTGTGCCACAATATGACTGTTAGTGGTGTGATGGATAGAATGTGTGGAGCTGACTCCCGGAAAGAGTGTGACTTTGGTGTTCGCCATTCTATGAGGTGTGACACAGATTATGCGGGTGACTGTGACTCTAAGGAAAAGGGAGAACCGTAAAGAAGAGGCCACCAATGGAGTGGGGCCTGAAGTAGAAACCCGGTTAAAGCAAGAGGAGCTTTGGAGATAGGCTGCTGAGTGCCGTGTGAGAGCCTAATGGAAGAAAGTCATTGGAAGGAATGGTCATGTCATGCAAGAGATGGTGGATACGTCTGGAAGCTGGTGATGTTCAGAGGAAGTTGGCTCTGAAAGCTGAACAAGATGGGTGTCTGGTGACAGCTGAAGAGAAGGAGAGTTCCTTGTTCAGATGTATGATAGACGTACCTGAGGACCTGAGAGAGGCCTGTGCCAGGGAGTCTATGCATGAAGAGTTCAGGAAGGCTGTGGGGGCATGTGGGGTGAATTGGTCCCCAGAGACTAATCAGTTGGTGATGCTGTCCACAGCTGATGTCGCAGCTAAGAGGGTAGCTACCCTGGGTGACTTACGTGGGAGACCCGGTAGCGGACGTGTTGACAAAGAGTCAGTCCAGACAGGTTGTATGGTTGCAAGGGGATTGCGACGCCAGATTGACCATGTTGCCCAAATCCGACTGACACGAGATGACAAGGGGTCGTCTTTATCAAAGGGTGTGACGGAAATGGTTGACGAATGCCGACGAAAGGGGTCAGTAACAGGCCCTGACTTTGACAGACGGTTTGACTGTCAGGGACGACAGAAAAGGATCTCTGGTCAGGTAATAGAAAGTGCCAAGCCCCACGGCTTTAGGCAGAGGGGGGAATATGTGGCATAGCGACTGGTCATGTGATTGATGGACGGTAGGTATCGCAGAGGTGGGGGGCCCTGTGATGGAAGCCTGGGTATGTTTTGCTCAAGCAGATCTACTGCTGAGGGATTTGTTTATGTTGGGAGGCTTCCAGGTGATTGGAGAGATGGGTGGGTTCAGTCACCTACAAACCTACCCAAAGATGCATGTCTGAACACGTAAGATGGTTTTGTGTGTAAGGACCTGTGGTTATGTCACGCTCACCTGACTAGCCATGTGACAGGTACCTGGGTGTGGTTACACCTATGTAAAGGAGGTGTGTGTAGCACATGGAGTGAGTGTGTGGGTGTGTGTCAGGGTGGACACACTTCCAGGTGTCCTGGCTGGACACTGCAGAGTGGCCTGTGTCATGATTCTCAATGGCGAGAGAACATAGCCCAGCATATATGAGAACTAGCTCTTGGAAGATGGAAACTATACTGACCATGAACTAAACCTGCCGCACAACTAGAAGTGGCCGGGTAGCATGCCTACGTTTTTTATCCCTAGATGCCCAGCGCCAGCCGGAGAACTACCTAATCCTAGCAGAGGAAAAGACAGTCCTGGCTCACCTCTAGAGAAATTTCCCCAAAAGGCAGACAGAGGCCCCCACATATATTGGCGGTGATTTTAGATGAAATGACAAACGTAGTATGAAAATAGGTTTAGCAAAATCGAGGTCCGCTTACTAGATAGCAGGAAGACAGAAAGGGCACTTTCATGGTCAGCAGAAAACCCTATCAAAACACCATCCAGAAATTACTTTAAGACTCTAGCATTAACTCATAACACCAGAGTGGCAATTTCCGATCACAAGAGCTTTCCAGACACAGTAACGAAACAGCAGCTGTGAACAGGAACAAAATGCAAAAACACACAAGGACAAAAGTCCAACTTAGCTGGGAGTTGTCTGGTAGCAGGAACATGCACAGAAAGGCTTCTGATTACATTGTTGACCGGCATGAAACTGACAGAGGAGCAAGGTTATATAGCGACTCCCACATCCTGATAGGAGCAGGTGAACAGAGGGGATGATGCACACAAGTTAATTCCACAAGTGGCCACCGGGGGAGCCCAGAATCCAATTTCACAACAGTACCCCCCCCTCAAGGAGGGGGCACCGAACCCTCACCAGAACCACCAGGGCGATCAGGATGAGCCCTATGAAAGGCACGGACAAGATCGGAGGCATGAACATCAGAGGCAGTGACCCAAGAATTATCCTCCTGACCGTATCCCTTCCATTTGACCAGATACTGGAGTTTCCGTCTGGAAACACGAGAGTCTAAGATCTTTTCCACAACGTACTCCAACTCACCCTCAACCAACACCGGAGCAGGAGGCTCAACGGAAGGCACAACCGGTACCTCATACCTGCGCAACAATGACCGATGAAAAACATTATGAATCGAAAAGGATGCAGGGAGGTCCAAACGGAAGGACACAGGGTTAAGAATCTCCAATATCTTGTACGGGCCGATGAACCGAGGCTTAAACTTAGGAGAAGAAACCCTCATAGGGACAAAACGAGAAGACAACCACACCAAGTCCCCAACACAAAGCCGAGGACCAACACGACGACGGCGGTTGGCAAAAAGCTGAGTCTTCTCCTGGGACAACTTCAAATTGTCCACCACCTGCCCCCAAATCTGATGCAACCTCTCCACCACAGCATCCACTCCAGGACAATCCGAAGATTCCACTTGACCGGAGGAAAATCGAGGATGAAACCCCGAATTACAGAAAAACGGGGACACCAAGGTGGCAGAGCTGGCCCGATTATTGAGGGCGAACTCCGCCAAAGGCAAAAAAGCAACCCAATCATCCTGATCCGCAGACACAAAACACCTCAAATATGTCTCCAAGGTCTGATTAGTCCGCTCGGTCTGGCCATTAGTCTGAGGATGGAAAGCAGACGAAAAAGACAAATCTATGCCCATCCTAGCACAGAATGCCCGCCAAAATCTAGACACGAATTGGGTCCCTCTGTCAGAAACGATATTCTCCGGAATACCATGCAAACGAACAACATTTTGAAAAAACAGAGGAACCAACTCGGAAGAAGAAGGCAACTTAGGCAAGGGAACCAGATGGACCATCTTAGAGAAACGGTCACACACCACCCAGATGACAGACATCTTCTGAGAAACAGGCAGATCCGAAATAAAATCCATCGAGATGTGCGTCCAAGGCCTCTTCGGGATAGGCAAGGGTAACAACAATCCACTAGCCCGAGAACAACAAGGCTTGGCCCGAGCACAAACGTCACAAGACTGCACAAAGCCTCGCACATCTCGTGACAGGGAAGGCCACCAGAAGGACCTTGCCACCAAATCCCTGGTACCAAAGATTCCAGGATGACCTGCCAACGATCAGGTCTATCCGCCTGAAACTCCTGCAAGGCCCGCCGCAGGTCTGGAGAAACGGCAGACAATATCACTCCATCTTTAAGGATACCTGTGGGCTCAGAATTACCAGGGGAGTCAGGCTCAAAACTCCTAGAAAGGGCATCCGTCTTAACATTCTTAGAACCCGGTAGGTACGACACCACAAAATTAAACCGAGAGAAAAACAACGACCAGCGCGCCTGTCTAGGATTCAGGCGCCTGGCAGACTCAAGGTAAATTAAATTTTTGTGGTCAGTCAATACCACCACCTGATGTCTGGCCCCCTCAAGCCAGTGACGCCACTCCTCAAAAGCCCACTTCATGGCCAAAAGCTCCCGATTCCCAATATCATAATTCCGCTCGGCGGGCGAAAATTTACGGGAAAAAAAAGCACAAGGTCTCATCACGGAGCAGTCGGAACTTCTCTGCGACAACACCGCCCCAGCTCCGATTTCAGAAGCGTCGACCTCAACCTGAAAAGGAAGAGCAACATCAGGCTGACGCAACACTGGGGCGGAAGAAAAGCGGCGCTTGAGCTCCCGAAAGGCCTCCACAGCATCAGGGGACCAATCAGCAACATCAGCACCCTTCTTAGTCAAATCAGTCAATGGTTTTACAACATCAGAAAAACCAGCAATAAATCGACGATAAAAGTTAGCAAAGCCCAAAAATTTCTGAAGACTCTTAAGAGAAGAGGGTTGCGTCCAATCACCAATAGCCTGAACCTTGACAGGATCCATCTCGATGGAAGAGGGGGAAAAAATGTATCCCAAGAAGGAAATCTTTTGAACCCCAAAAACACACTTAGAACCCTTCACACACAAGGAATTAGACCGCAAAACCTGAAAAACCCTCCTGACCTGCTGGACATGAGAGTCCCAGTCATCCGAAAAAATCAGAATATCATCCAGATACACAATCATAAATTTATCCAAATAATCGCGGAAAATGTCATGCATAAAGGACTGGAAGACTGAAGGGGCATTTGAAAGACCAAAAGGCATCACCAAATACTCAAAATGGCCCTCGGGCGTATTAAATGCGGTTTTCCACTCATCCCCCTGCTTGATTCGCACCAAATTATACGCCCCACGGAGATCAATCTTAGAGAACCACTTGGGCCCCCTTTATACGAGCAAACAAATCAGTAAGCAGTGGTAACGGATATTGATATTTAACCGTGATTTTATTCAAAAGTCGATAATCAATACACGGCCTCAAAGAGCCGTCTTTCTTAGACACAAAGAAAAAACCGGCTCCTAAGGGAGATGACGAAGGACGAATATGTCCCTTTTCCAAGGACTCCTTTATATATTCTCGCATAGCAGCGTGTTCAGGCACAGACAGATTAAATAAACGACCCTTAGGGTATTTACTACCCGGGATCAAGTCTATGGCACAATCGCACTCCCGGTGCGGAGGTAGTGAACCAACCTTGGGTTCTTCAAAAACGTCACGAAAGTCAGACAAGAATTCAGGAATCTCAGAGGGAATAGATGATGAAATGGAAACCAAAGGTACGTCCCCATGAGTTCCTTTACATCCCCAGCTTAACACAGACATAGCTCTCCAGTCGAGGACTGGGTTATGAGATTGCAGCCATGGCAATCCCAGCACCAAAACATCATGCAGATTATACAGCACCAGAAAGCGAATAACCTCCTGGTGATCCGGATTAACACGCATAGTCACTTGTGTCCAGTATTGTGGTTTATTACTAGCCAATGGGGTGGAGTCAATCCCTTTCAGAGGTATCGGAGCCTCCAATGGCTCCAAATCATACCCACAGCGTTTGGCAAAGGACCAATCCATAAGACTCAAAGCAGCGCCAGAGTCGACATAGGCGTCCGCGGTAATAGATGACAAAGAACAAATCAGGGTCACAGATAGAATAAACTTAGACTGTAAAGTGCTAATTGAAACAGACTTGTCAGGCTTCTTAGTACGCTTAAAGCATGCTGATATAACATGAGTAGAATCACCACAATAGAAGCACAACCCATTTTTACGTCTAAAATTCTGCCGCTCGCTTCTGGACAGAATTCTATCACATTGCATATTTTCTGGCGTTTTCTCAGTAGACACCGCCAAATGGTGCACAGGTTTGCGCTCCCGCAGACGCCTATCGATCTGAATAGCCATCGTCATGGACTCATTCAGACCCGCAGGCACAGGGAACCCCACCATAACATCCTTAATGGCATCAGAGAGACCTTCTCTGAAAATCGCCGCCAGGGCGCACTCATTCCACTGAGTAAGCACAGACCATTTGCGGAATTTTTGGCAGTATATTTCAGCTTCATCTTGCCCCTGAGACAAGGACATCAAGGCCTTTTCCGCCTGAAGCTCTAAATGAGGTTCCTCATAAAGCAACCCCAAGGCCAGAAAAAACGCATCCACATTGAGCAACGCAGGATCCCCTGGTGCCAATGCAAAAGCCCAGTCTTGAGGGTCGCCCCGGAGGAAGGAAATTACAATCCTGACCTGCTGTGCAGGGTCTCCGGCAGAGCGAGACTTCAGGGACAAAAACAATTTGCAATTATTTTTAAAATTTTGAAAGTGAGATCTATTCCCCGAGAAGAATTCAGGCAAAGGAATTCTAGGCTCAGACATAGGTGCATGAACAACAAAATCTTGCAAATTTTGTACCTTTGTGGCGAGATTATTCAAACCTGTAGCTACACTCTGAAGATCCATTTGAAACAGGTGAACACAGAGCCATTCAAGGATTAGAAGGAGAAAAATGGAGGAAGGCTGCAGTATAGGCAGACTAGCAAGTGATTCAATTAAGAGCACACTCAGAACTAGAGGGAAAAAAAAAAAAAAAAAAAATTGTAGCAGACTTCTTTTTTCTCTCCTTTCTCAGCCAGTAATTTAACCCTTTTTTGGGCCGGTCAAACTGTCATGATTCTCAATGGCGAGAGAACATAGCCCAGCATATATGAGAGCTAGCTCTTGGAAGATGGAAACTATACTGACCATGAACTAAACCTGCCGCACAACTAGAAGTGGCCGGGTAGCATGCCTACGTTTTTTATCCCTAGATGCCCAGCGCCAGCCGGAGAACTACCTAATCCTAGCAGAGGAAAAGACAGTCCTGGCTCACCTCTAGAGAAATTTCCCCAAAAGGCAGACAGAGGCCCCCACATATATTGGCGGTGATTTTAGATGAAATGACAAACGTAGTATGAAAATAGGTTTAGCAAAATCGAGGTCCGCTTACTAGATAGCAGGAAGACAGAAAGGGCACTTTCATGGTCAGCAGAAAACCCTATCAAAACACCATCCAGAAATTACTTTAAGACTCTAGCATTAACTCATAACACCAGAGTGGCAATTTCCGATCACAAGAGCTTTCCAGACACAGTAACGAAACAGCAGCTGTGAACAGGAACAAAATGCAAAAACACACAAGGACAAAAGTCCAACTTAGCTGGGAGTTGTCTGGTAGCAGGAACATGCACAGAAAGGCTTCTGATTACATTGTTGACCGGCATGAAACTGACAGAGGAGCAAGGTTATATAGCGACTCCCACATCCTGATAGGAGCAGGTGAACAGAGGGGATGATGCACACAAGTTAATTCCACAAGTGGCCACCGGGGGAGCCCAGAATCCAATTTCACAACAGGCCTGTGTGTTGGACGGTTCCATGTGGGGACAGACGTCCTGAACAACACACAGAGACCATTTAGGCTGGAGAGCCTACGTGCTGGACATAGCACGACCTGTGTGCCTACAGGTCTGAGAGAGAGCATCTGTCTGACGTAAGACTGTTTACTAGTGTTGAGCATTCCGATACCGCAAGTATCGGGTATCGGCCGATACTTGCGGTATCGGAATTCCGATACCGAGTTCCGATACTTTTGTGATATCGGGAATCGGTATCGGAACCATATTCATGTGTAAAATAAAGAATTAAAATAAAAAATATGGATATACTCACCTCTCCGGCGGCCCCTGGACCTTACCGCCGTAACCGGGAGCCTCCGTTCCTAAGAATGAGCGCGTGAAGGACCTGAGATGACATCGTGGCTTGTGATTGGTCGTGTGAGCGGTCACATGAGCGCTCACGCGACCAATCAGAAGCCGCGACCTCATCGAAGTATGGCCATCGAAGTATGGCCACACATGATGCTCCATACTGTATAATGGCCCCACATGATGCTTCATACTGTATAATGACCACACATGATGCTCCATACTGTATAATGGCCACACATGATGCTTCATACTGTATAATGGCCACACATGATGCTCCATACTGTATAATGACCACACATGATGCTCCATACTGTATACTGGCCGCACATGATACTTCGTACCGTATAATGGCCACACATAGCTACTCCTACACACACGGATCCGCTCCGTACACACGGCTCCGCTCCATACACCTCGTACACATTCAGCTCTGCTCCATAGACCTCATACACACACGGCTCCACTCCGTACGCCTCTTACACATTCAGCTCCACTCCATACACCTTGTACACATTCAGCACCGCTCCATACACCTCATACACATTCAGCTCTGCTCTATACACCTCGTACACATTCAGCTCCGCTCCATACACCTCATACACACACGGCTCCGCTCCGTACACCTCATACACACATGGTTCTGCTACATCCACACTGTGAACACCTCCTGACCCCACACATAAGGCAGCTTACTTACCTCATCCAGCAGCACCATGGCAAGTTGGAAACCAGCACAGCCGAGTCCTGCAATCTACGGAGGTCCCGATCATGTGACCCCTGACTCCTCCCCTCCTGTGACCTCATCACAGGTCCTGTGCGCACAGAGCAGCCAATATATGGTGTAAGGCTCTGCGGGTGCAGGGATTACCGGCTGATACATTGCACACCTCCCAACCAGAGCGGGACAAACAATACTTGTCCCGGCCGTGACAGCGGGGGAGACTGTCAAAATCGAGACAGTTCCACTGGATCCGGGACAGTTGGGAGGTGTGGTAATTTACAGTCATTGTGAGCAGCGATACGAGTGATAGAGCACCGAACATTCCTCATTAAAAACACTAGTGTTCTCTTCACGAAGGCGGGTCCTAGCGGTGGTCATCGGGTTTTCCCGCTAGGCCGCACGTTTTTTTTCTGAAAGTCTATTAAAGCACTTGAGCCTCCCACTCACCAACCAATCCCCTCCGAACCCGCTGTCCTGACCTCAGCCCAGAGGTGTAGCTAGGGTTTCTGGCACCCGGGGCAAGAATTCACCAAGGACATATGCAATTTGCACACTCAGTCATGTACCCACGAGCTCCTCTTCCTAATGCTCTCAATGATCAGTGAAAAACAGAGAAGCAGAAGAGAAGCTCGTTGTCACAGGACCACAAGTATGAAAATCACATATGAGTGAAGTGTCCATATGACGACGACTGGAACCTGCAGAGCTGAATCCTGACATCGCAGCTTCTGAATTCTCACAACTAATGCACTGTACACTTTTACGATTCTTCCTTGCCGGTGGACGGTCATGTCAGCACAAGCATGCGATTTGGATACTTCTGACCACATTCCGACTAGACGTGCGTCAGCGTCAGCACCCGGGTGTGGGTACCAGCATCTGACGTTCATTCGGCCAGGTTGATCCGGTCTTTTCACGCTGCACACCCTGATAAACCCGTTTCTTAGGTTGCGGAGGTCCTTTGTAGAAAGTGAGGAACTATCACAGGTTTACTGTGACAGAGAGGAGCCAGAAGACCGCAGCACACTAGACCTCATCTTCACACGCCTCTGTGCCATATCTAATCTCAAAACCTCTCCCTTTCCCCTATTTGACCACCATCTACTCACTATCTGCCACCTATTTCAAAAACAAGATCGACCAAACAAGGCAAACCTTTACTGTTCCACCACCTCAGCCACTCCATATACCAGACCTCTGCCCTTCCCTTTATTACCTCCCTCTCCAACTCACTGAAGGAGAGCTTACTCACCTTTCCAAATCATACTCGTGCACTTGACCCCATCCCTTCCCACCTGCTCCCCAACCTCACTAACATGCTCATTCCAGCCCCAACCCATCTCTTCAACCTATCGCTATCTTCTGGTACCTTCCCCTCTGCCTTCAAACATGCCACCATCACTCCCATCCTCAAAAAAACTAACCTTGACCCAACCGCTATGCCCAGCTATCACCCCATATCACTGCTCCCATTTGCTACAAAACTCCTTGAGCAGCATGTCCATGCTCAACTTTCCTCCCACCTCTCATCTACCTCTCTCTCCTTGACAACCTCCAATCTGGCTTCCGCCCACACCACTCCACCGAAACTGCCCTGACCAAAATTACTAATGACTTACAGCCAAAACTAACAGACAGTTCTCCATCCCCCTCCTTCTCGACCTGTCCTCCTCTTTCGACACATTCAACCACTGCCTACTGCTACAGATTCTTTCTTCCCTTGGCATCAAAGGCCTTGCCCTGTCCTGGATCGCCTCATACCTTTCCGACCGCACATTTAGCGTTTCCCACTCCCACACTACCTCGTCATCCCGCCCTCTCTCTGTTGGAGTCCCTCAAGGCTCTGTCCTGGGGCCCCTACTTTTTTCCATCTTTACCCTTGGCCTAGGACAACTCATAAAGTCCCATGGCTTCCAGTACCACCTGTATTACTGACGACACTCAGATCTACCTCTCTGGCCCAGATGTCACCTCCCTGCTGTCCAGAATCCTGGAGTGTCTGTCAGCTATATCCTCCTTCTTCACCTCTCACTTCCTAAAACTCAATGTAGACAAAACCAAACTCATCATCTTTCCCCCATCTCACGTATCCCCCCTACCTGACCTATCTATTATGGTAAACGGCATCACGCTCTCTCCCGCACCTGAAATCCGCTGCCTCGGGGTAACTCTCGACTCTGCCCTGTCCTTCAAATCGCACGTCCAAACTCTTGCCACCTCCTGTCGCCTCCAACTCAAAAATATTGAAGCTCATCAAGAGAATGCCAAGAGTGTGCAAAGCAGTCATCAAAGCAAATGGTGGCTACTTTGAAGAACCTGGAATATAAAACATAATTTCAGTTGTTTCACACTTTTTTATTAAGTATATAATTCCACATGTGTTAATTCATAGTTTTGATGCCTTCAGTGTGAATGTACAATTTTCATAGTCATGAAAATACAGAAAAATCTTTAAATGAGAAGGTGTGTCCAAACTTTTGGTCTGTACTGTATGTGTGAGTATATTTGTATATTTGGAATTTTCCTTTATCCCTGTTCGTATTACCTTGTTAGTCTTGTTGGTGTATTACGGTACAGTATTACTCCCCTCTTCCCTGGGTGGGGGAAGGGTACATACATACAGAGGGCAGATTCAGGAGCTAAGGCAAGGTATGTGGCCCCGGAATCTTCACCATCAGAAATAATCCAGGAAACAGGGCAAACTAGGGTGCCCCTAGATTTAGGGACAGAGAAGGAGGACCTGGTTCCAAGACACCCAGCAACAGAGTCATGACGGGGAGAGGCGGCACATGACAGCTAGTGTGCGAGGCTGTTACTATGCATGAGTGATGAGGGTTCTGTGGTGGTCTCTGCAATGCTGTTACTATGTATTGGTGATGAGGGTCCTGTGGTGGCCTCTGTGGTGCTGCTGCTGTGTATCAGTGATGAGGGTCCTGTGGTAGTCTCTGTGGTGCCGTTACTATGTATCAGTAACGAGGGTTATTTTATTCTGAATAAATTTATATCAGCAAACAAAATAAACAAATACATATTATAGATGCGATCATGCTGCAGCGCAGGCACACACCTGCAGAATGTGGTTTTTTTTTTCAATACATATAATAATCAGTATGTAAAAAAGGGGAGGGTCAAAAAGGATCAGACTTTTCATAAGCCATAAGGATGAATATGTAAGCAGAGCACCACATAAAGACCCCCACACATGACCCTCTCCACAGCCCCGCCCACAAGCCCCCCACACAGCCACACCCACACAACATCCCCACGTGTCCCCACCCACATGCCCCTCCCCACAGCCCCACCCAGACACCCCTCCCTATAGCACCACCCACAAGCCAATCTGATCATGAGAATCCCAGTAACTGAAAACTGCAAATCCAGATTCCACAACAACCACAAGACGGAATTTGAGTGATATTTCCTGATGAATAAGTCTTTAAAACGCGTTGAATAAACCACCATTCTTTATGTGAGACACCTTTGGACCTTCTATTATTCAGCAGTGCAGACTATATCCACATTAACCCTTTCATCCAGCTCAGGGACCTCGATTTGAAAGGTTCTGATTGGTGGACGAGCTCACTTCTGCCATGGATCGTTCTGCTATCTGAGATTTCCAGTGATTTCCCCTTGTAACCACAGGACCATCTTGCACGAATCAATGGCTCAGAGTATTGAGGTCTTGCCTTCTCCCTGTGCTGGCCCCTCCACTCATCTTGCACACATTCCCACAGACTCTCAACCGCAATATTACACTTTCTGCGTCACTCCTCATGTCTACTATGTAAAGTGGTTGTGCATGTGATGAATAAGTAATAACACCCAGGCCCAGGCTCTGCTGCTCTTACCATCAGTGACGCCATCACTCTACATGAAGCCCCCGGGGCCTGGATATTCATCAGGGTGACAGCTCCATGGGGCAGAGCATAGCTCCTTGCTCCAGTCACTGACTGTAGAAACCGGCTGCAGAAATACAACATAGATGAACCTCTGCACCAACCACCACCCTGCACCCCAACTATAACTACTATAATACTGCCCCTTATGTACATGAGTATAACTACTATAATACTGTTCCTATGTACAAGAATATAACTACTATAATACTGCCCCTATGTACAAGAATATAACTACTATAATACTGCTCCTATGTACAAGAATATAACTACTATAATACTGCCCCTATGTACAAGAATATAACTACTTTAATACTGCTCCTATGTACAAGAACATAACTACTATAATACTGCTCCTATGTACAAGAATATAACTACTATAATACTGCCCCTAAGTACAAGAATATAACTACTATAATACTGCCCCTATGCAGGGGCGGGCTGGGCCGGGTGGCAGAAATGCATATGCCCCCCGGGGTCGGTGTCTAAGCAACTGCACAGGGCCGCTGGAGGACTGGCAGTGACTGTAATACATAGCGCGTGGTGGTGTCATCCCGCCAGCAGCCCTGACATGCAGGCTGCAGGGGTATGTGATGAGCAAGCTCCTATGCGCCACTGCCACTCTGAGGGAGAGAGCCAGCAGCCAAGATGAAAGGTCACCATACCAGCCTGTGTGTGCACAGAGCTCCGGCTTCTGCTCTTATCTGCTATCCCGGCAGAGAAGGAGAGACTGGGGAGGTGCCGGGACAGTGCAGAGCTGTGAGCAGGAGAAACTGAAGAGCTGCACATGGACATCAGCTTCCCCGGCACCACAGAGGAGAGTGTGATGTGTGTATGAGGTAACTGGTGTGTGTGTGTGTGAGCTGTGTGTGTGTGTGAGCTGTGTGTGTGTGAACTGTGTGTGAGCTGCGTGCGTGTGAACTGCATGTGTGTGTGAGCTGCGTGTGTGTGTGAGCTGCGTGTGTGTGTGAGCTGCGTGTGTGTGTGAGCTGCGTGTGTGTGAGCTGTGTGTGAGCTGTGTGTGTGTGAGCTGTGTGTGTGAGCTGCGTGTGTGTGTGAGCTGCATGTGTGTGACGTGTGTGTGAGCTGCTTGTGTGTGAGCTGCATGTGTGTGTGAGCTGCGTGTGTGTGTGAGCTGCGTGTGTGTGAGCTGTGTTATGGTCTGGTGATTAAGGAGCGACATGCGACTAGCTCTGGGCAGGTGGTAACTATACAGACCGCAGTTCCTAATCTTAACACAGACACTAGCAGTAGCCGTGGGATGTTCCTGTCACTCCCTGGACACCTCGTCACAGCCGGAGATCTAGCTACCCCTAAAGGTAGAAGCAGGAAAGCTATCTTGCCTCAGAGAAAATCCCCAAAGGATAGGACAGCCCCCCACAAATAATGACTGTGAGAGGAGAAGGAAATGACATACGTACTATGAAACAAGATTTAGCAAAGGAGGCCACTACTAGCTAGAAAGAATTAGTACAGGACAGAACACTGTGCGGTCAGTAATAAAAACTAGAAAAAGTCCACCGCAGAGAAATGCAAAAATCTCCACACCTGACTAAAGGTGTGGAGGGAAAACTCTGCTGCCCAGAGCTTCCAGCTTAGCTGACTAGATACATAATGATAAGCTGGACAAATGAGCAAAACATAGAAAGTGCTAAACAACAAAGTCCACAACAAGTGAACTGCAAAAAGACAAGCAAGGACTTAGCTTTGCTGAAATGGTCAGAGTGACAGGGAAATCCTCAGAGAGCCATGACTCCAAGCTCAACAATTGACAACTGGCATTGAATTAGGGAAAAGGCCAGACTAATATAGCAGAGCCAGAAAGACGATCAGTGAAAACAGCTGCTGATGCTAAATCCAAGAAGCAGCCATACCACTCAAAACCACAGGAGGGAGCCCAAGAGCAGAACTCACAAAAATGCTACTTATAACCACCGGAGGGAGCCCAAGAGCGGAATTCACAACAGTACCCCCCCCCCCTTTGAGGAGGGGTCCCCGAACCCTCACCAGAGCCCCCAGGCCGATCAGGACGAGCCAAATGAAAAGCACGAACCAAATCGGCGGCATGGACATCGGAGGCAACCACCCAAGAATTATCCTCCTGGCCATAACCCTTCCACTTGACAAGATACTGAAGCCTCCGCCTCGAAAAACGAGAATCCAACATTTTCTCAACCACATATTCCAACTCCTCCTCAACCAACACCGGGGCAGGAGGATCAACAGATGGAACAACGGGTACCACATATCTCCGCAACAAAGATCTATGGAAAACATTGTGGATGGCAAAAGAGGCTGGAAGGGCCAAACGAAAAGACACTGGATTGATAATCTCAGAAATCTTATAAGGACCAATAAACCGAGGCTTGAACTTAGGAGAAGAAACCTTCATAGGAACATGACGAGAGGATAACCAGACCAAATCCCCCACACGAAGCCGAGGACCAACACACCGACGGCGGTTAGCAAAACGCTGAGCCTTTTCCTGAGACAACGTCAAATTGTCTACCACATGAGTCCAAATCTGCTGCAACCTGTCCATCACAGAATCCACACCAGGACAATCAGAAGGCTCAACCTGCCCTGAAGAAAAACGAGGATGGAAACCAAAATTACAAAAGAAAGGTGAAACCAAAGTAGCCGAACTGGCCCGATTATTAAGGGCAAACTCGGCCAACGGCAAGAAAGCCACCCAATCATCCTGATCGGCAGACACAAAGCATCTCAAATAGGTTTCCAAGGTTTGGTTAGTTCGCTCAGTTTGGCCATTTGTCTGAGGATGGAACGCCGATGAAAAAGACAAATTAATGCCCATCTTAGCACAAAAGGACCGCCAAAACCTGGAAACAAACTGGGAACCTCTGTCAGACACAATATTCTCTGGAATGCCATGCAAACGAACCACATGCTGAAAAAATAATGGAACCAAATCAGAGGAGGAAGGCAATTTAGGCAAAGGTACCAAATGGACCATTTTAGAGAAACGGTCACAAACCACCCAGATAACAGACATCCTCTGGGACACAGGTAGATCCGAAATAAAATCCATGGAAATATGCGTCCAAGGCCTCTCCGGGACAGGCAAAGGCAAAAGCAACCCACTAGCGTGGGAACAGCAAGGCTTAGCCCGGGCACAAGTCCCACAGGACTGCACAAAAGAACGCACATTCCGCGAGGAAGGCCACCAAAAGGACCTAGCAACTAAATCTCTGGTACCAAAAATCCCAGGATGACCGGCCAACACAGAACAATGGACCTCAGAAATTACCTTATTTGTCCATCTATCAGGAACAAACAGCTTCCCCACAGGACAGCGGTCAGGTTTATCAGCCTGAAATTCCTGAAGCACCCGCCGCAAATCAGGGGAGATGGCAGACAGAATCACCCCTTCCCTAAGAATGCCAACCGGCTCAAGGACTCCAGGAGAATCAGGCAAAAAACTCCTAGAGAGGGCATCCGCTTTAACATTCTTAGATCCTGGAAGATATGAGACCACAAAATCAAAACGGGAGAAAAACAGGGACCACCGAGCCTGTCTAGGGTTCAGCCGCTTGGCCGACTCGAGGTAAATCAGATTCTTATGATCGGTCAAGACCACAATGCGGTGCTTGGCTCCCTCAAGCCAATGTCGCCACTCCTCAAATGCCCACTTCATAGCCAACAACTCCCGATTCCCGACATCATAATTGCGTTCCGCAGGTGAAAACTTTCGGGAAAAGAAGGCACATGGCTTCATCAAGGAACCATCAGAATTCCTCTGTGACAAAACGGCCCCTGCCCCAATCTTAGAAGCGTCAACCTCAACCTGAAAAGGAAAAGAAACATCCGGCTGACGCAAGACAGGGGCAGAAGTAAATCGGCGTTTAAGCTCCTGAAAGGCCTCAACAGCCTCAGAGGACCAATTAGTCACATCAGCGCCTTTCTTCGTCAAATCGGTCAGGGGTTTAACCACACTAGAGAAGTTGGCAATGAAACGGCGATAAAAATTAGCAAAGCCCAAAAATTTCTGAAGGCTCTTCACAGATGTGGGTTGAATCCAGTCATGAATGGCTTGGACCTTAACAGGATCCATTTCTATAGACGAAGGAGAAAAAATAAACCCCCAAAAAAAGACCTTCTGAACTCCAAATAGGCACTTAGACCCCTTCACAAATAGAGCATTATCACGAAGGATCTGGAATACCATCCTGACCTGCTTCACATGAGACTCCCAATCATTGGAAAAAATCAAAATATCATCCAAATACACAATCAAGAATTTGTCAAGATAATTGCGGAAAATATCATGCATAAAGGACTGAAATACAGAAGGAGCATTAGAAAGCCCGAAAGGCATCACCAGGTATTCAAAATGGCCTTCGGGCATATTAAATGCAGTTTTCCATTCGTCACCCTGTTTAATACGAACAAGATTATATGCCCCTCGAAGGTCAATCTTGGTAAACCAACTAGCCCCCTTAATCCGAGCAAACAAATCAGAGAGCAAAGGTAAAGGGTATTGGAATTTGACCGTGATCTTATTAAGAAGGCGATAATCAATACAGGGTCTCAAGGAGCCATCCTTCTTGGCAACAAAAAAGAATCCCGCTCCCAATGGTGACGAAGATGGCCGAATATGCCCCTTCTCTAAAGACTCCTTTACATAGTTCCGCATGGCGGTATGTTCAGGCACAGACAGGTTGAAAAGTCGGCCCTTAGGGAACTTACAGCCAGGAATCAAGTCAATAGCACAATCACAGTCCCTATGTGGAGGAAGGGAACTGGACTTGGGCTCATCAAATACATCCTGGAAATCTGACAAAAATTCAGGAACATCAGAAGAGGGGGAAGAGGAAATTGACATTAAAGGAACGTCATTATGTGCCCCTTGACAACCCCAACTAGTCACAGACATTGATTTCCAATCCAGCACTGGATTGTGAACTTGTAACCATTTAAAACCCAGTACAACAACATCATGTAAATTATGCAACACCAGAAAACGGCAATCTTCCTGATGTGCTGGAGCCATGCACATAGTCATCTGAGTCCAATACTGAGGTTTATTCTTGGCCAACGGTGTAGCATCAATACCCCTTAAGGGAATAGGACTCTGCAAAGGCTGCAAAGAAAAGCCACAGCGCCTAGCGAATTCTAAGTCCATTAAGTTCAGAGCAGTGCCCGAATCCACAAATGCCATGACAGAAAAAGATGACAATGAGCAAATCAGGGTCACAAACAGGAGAAACTTAGGCTGCACAGTACTAATGGTAACAGATCTAGCAACCCTCTTAATACGCTTAGGGCAATCAGAGATAGTATGAGCAGAATCACCACAGTAAAAACACAGCCCAATCTAATGTCTGTATCCCCTCTGTTCCGCTCTAGTCAAAATCCTATCACATTGCATGGGCTCAGGACTCTGCTCCGAGGACGCTGCCATATGGTGCACCACTTTGCGTTCGCGCAGGCGCCGATCAATCTGAATGGCCAGAGACATAGATTCGCTCAAACCAACAGGCGTGGGGAACCCCACCATAACATCTTTAAGGGCTTCAGAAAGACCCTTTCTGAAAATTGCTGCCAGAGCATCCTCATTCCATTTAGTGAGCACAGACCATTTTCTAAATTTCTGGCAGTATAATTCTGCCGCTTCCTGACCCTGACACAGGGCCAACAGTGTTTTCTCAGCATGCTCTACAGAGTTAGGTTCGTCATACAATAATCCAAGCGATTGAAAAAATGCATCTACATTAAGCAATGCCGGATCCCCTGACTCAAGGAAGAATGCCCAGTCCTGAGGGTCACCACGCAGCAGAGAAATAACTATTTTTACTTGCTGAATGGGGTCACCAGAGGAACGGGGTTTCAGAGCAAAAAACAATTTGCAGTTATTTTTAAAGTTCAAAAACTTAGATCTATCCCCGTAAAACAAATCCGGAGTAGGAATTCTAGGCTCTAAGGCTGGAGTCTGAACAACATAATCTTGAATACTCTGTACTCTTGCAGCAAGCTGATCCACACGAGAAAACAACCCCTGAACATCCATGCCCGCATCCAAATCCTGAATCACCCAGAGATTAAGAGGAAGGAAAAAGACAAAACAGACTAAAGAAAAAAAAATGGCTCAGAACTCTTTCTTTTCCTTCTTTTGAGATGCATTCAGCTCATTTTTGGCCAGTTGCACTGTTATGGTCTGGTGATTAAGGAGCGACATGCGACTAGCTCTGAGCAGGTGGTAACTATACCGACCGCAGTTCCTGATCTTAACACAGACACTAGTAGTAGCCGTGGGATGTTCCTGTCACTCCCTGGACACCTCGTCACAGCCGGAGATCTAGCTACCCCTAAAGGTAGAAGCAGGAAAGCTATCTTGCCTCAGAGAAAATCCCCAAAGGATAGGACAGCCCCCCACAAATAATGACTGTGAGAGGAGAAGGAAATGACACACGTAGTATGAAACAAGATTTAGCAAAGGAGGCCACTACTAACTAGAAAGAATTAGTACAGGACAGAACACTGTGCGGTCAGTAATAAAAACTAGAAAAAGTCCACCGCAGAGAAATGCAAAAATCTCCACACCTGACTAAAGGGGTGGAGGGAAAACTCTGCTGCCCAGAGCTTCCAGCTTAGCTGACTAGATACATACTGATAAGCTGGACAAATGAGCAAAACATAGAAAGTGCTAAACAACAAAGTCCACAACAAGTGAACTGCAAAAAGACAAGCAAGGACTTAGCTTTGCTGAAATGGTCAGAGTGACAGGGAAATCCTCAGAGAGCCATGACTCCAAGCTCAACAATTGACAACTGGCATTGAATTAGGGAAAAGGCCAGACTAATATAGCAGAGCCAGAAAGACGATCAGTGAAAACAGCTGCTGATGCTAAATCCAAGAAACAGCCATACCACTCAAAACCACAGGAGGGAGCCCAAGAGCAGAACTCACAAAAATGCTACTTATAACCACCGGAGGGAGCCCAAGAGCGGAATTCACAACAGAGCTGCGTGTGTGTGAGCTGTGTGTGTGTGAGCTGTGTGTGTGTGAGCTGCGTGTGTGTGTGAGCTGTGTGTGCGTGTGAGCTGCATGTGTGTGTGAGCTGTGTGTGTGTGAGCTGCGTGTGTGTGAGCTGTGTGTGAGCTATGTGTGTGTGAGCTGCATGTGTGTGTGAGCTGTGTGCGTGTGTGTAAGCTGCGTGCATGTGTGAGCTGCATGCGTGTGAGCTGCATGTGTGTGTCATTATACAGTGGGGTTGTGCGTGTGCCTGTCATTATACAGTGGGGCTGTGCGTGTGCCTGTCATTATACAGTGGGGCTGTGTGTGTGTGTCATTATACAGTGGGGCTGTACATGTGCGTCATATAGTGGGGCTGTGTGGGTATGTCATTATACAGTGGGGCTGTGCGTGTGTGTGAGCTGCATGTGTGTGTGAGCTGTGTGTGCGTGTGTGAGCTGAGTGTGTGTGAGCTGTGTGTGTGAGCTGCGTGCGTGTGTGTAAGCTGCGAGTATGTGTGAGCTGTGTGTGTGTGTGTGAGCTGTGTGTGTGTGTGAGCTGTGTGTGTGATCTGCGTGCATGTGTGTGAGCTGCATGTGTGTGTGAGCCGCGTGTGTGTGTGCTGCGTGTGTGTGTGAGCTGCGTGCATGTGTGTGAGCTGCATGTGTGTGTCATTATACAGTGGGGTCGTGCGTGTGCCTGTCATTATACAGTGGGGCTGTGTGTTTGTGTGTCATTATACAGTGGGGTTGTGCGTGTGCCTGTCATTATACAGTGGGGCTGTGCATGTGCAGCGCCCCAGAGTCCTGGTCGTTGCAGTACTGTGGCCCCGCCACTAAGGGGGGCTATGGTACGTCTGATGGCACTGAAGGAGTTCATCTGACCAGGTATCACAGACACCAATACATTTCACAGTCGCGCCTCCAGGGGGAGCTAAGGGTACTATTCATTAGGCCACTCCTCACATATTGGTAAAACTGGGGGTCAGGCAGGAAGATAGTAAGAAAGCTGACTGGGTTGGAACCAGGCAACACATTGTGGCAGAGGGTGTTGTGGGGAAGATTCGGTAGGGTCCCTGTCAGGTTTGGGACCCTGACAGAGGCCTGGCAACGAGAAAAAACGTCACGGGACCGTGCCTGCTCAGCATAGCGGCGGTGCCCTAAGAAAGGATCAGAAGCGAGATATATTGTGGTGAGTGAGAAACGAGATCAAAGCAAGAAGGAGAATCCCAGTAGGAGTCGTGCTGTAAGACCGAGGCAACATCCTACTGAGGCGCACAACCGGCGGCCGGAACGCCGAGGAAGTATTTCTATATGCAGCTTCAGGCAATACTTCAAACCAACGGCAGGACAGTCAGTCATAGGCGGGCTGTCTCACCTAAATCACCTAAGAAGACATAGGGGGCAACCTGTGGAGAGGGGCAACTCTAGGGTCCCGGAAGAGCTCCGAGCCTTCCCGTCATACGGGTGCGTCCCAACCGTAACATAAGGGAGGAACGGAGAATTAGCAGAACATCATCTAATCGAGTTGTGAGGGAACATCAAAAACAGACACAACAGTTGTGGGGACTATCCCGTAAGCACAGCAGGGGAGGACCACAACACACAGCGCTAGCAGGAAGGCACAGATTTCCACCTGCAAAGGGAACTCTGGAGGTGCCATCGGACCGGCCGGACTTGCGCAGCCTGGTTGACCGTGTTCCGGGCTGAGGACCCTGAAGCCTTCAGTAAAGAGGTAAAGAGACTGCAACCTGGTGTCCTCGTTATTTACTGCACTGCACTACCACCACCATCATCCACATCTATTACTGTACGCCCCTCAGCAGGGTCACGGACCGGGCCTAGCCACCGTGACAACCCCAGAACAGGGACTCAGAGGCCCGGTGCCGGGTACCCCTCGGCCCTGCGGCAGTGGGGGCGCTACAACTTGGCGTCATGAACAGGATCTACTTAAGCCTGAAGAATCAGGTCATGTGTGCCTTGGAACTGTGATTTACTGTGCTTGGACTGTACTTTATTGCAAAGACTGTGTGCTGCCATTTACCGCCAAAAGTTCCCGCCATTGCAGCGCCACAGGGAGCGCAGAGGAAGAAGAAGGGCGTGCCATGGGAGGAGACTACCAAAGCGGCGCCAGAAGTAGCAACCACCCCCTCCGACTCCTGCTGCAAGAGGACGACCTTTTTTTTTTTTAATGACAGGTATCAGCACCTTTATGGTGCTCGAACTCACCTGTCAGATTTACGATGTTCTCCTCTCTGTGTAGCTGACCGCTGCTCTGTCGTTTCACGTTTCTTTTTGCCCCCGAATGTCTTTAATACAGTCCATAGGTTTCTTATTCAGTAAATTAATACCTGCCTCTTTAATCATTTTTTGTATCCTCATAACCATCACCATGCTAATAATTAGAATTCTTTAGACACAATCGAGGTATTTCATTAAGTATGTATACTAATAAAAAATATATATAATTTTTTTTTTAATGACAGGCTTCAGCACCTTTATGGTGCTCGAACTCACCTGTCAGATCTATAGATTTGCGATGTTCTCCTCCTCTCTGTGTAGCTGACCGCTGCTCCACTGTTTCACGTTTACTTTTGCCCCCGAATGTCTCCAATGCAGTCCATAGGTTTCTTATCCAGTAAATTAATACCTGCCTCCTTAATCATTTTTTGTATCCTTATAACCATCATCATGCCAATAATTAGAATTCTTTATTTGTTTATATATCTTCATAGGTCTCCGATTTAGAGATCGCTCAAGATCCTGTGTATAAATCTTCTTTGAATAAAAATTCTCTTCGAATGATTATCTTGGAACATATAAATGAAACACCCAACAGGTCTTTCATTATGACATTGCTCCAATCATTTTCTTCCAGCTACTTCATAAAGAATTTGATATATCAAAAACTTTTTGGATATTTATTATTATATGTCACATAACTCCACATGCTTCATTTGTAAACAACGAATTATTATGGAATGACATATATGTATTCTGTATTTCCTTTTATATAGCCAAAGTATACATGTAGTCTGCTTGTTGTGGTTTTTTTTTCTGTGCTTTTTTTCTATCTGTCTTGTGCAACTAATTGCAGCTTGCACACACTATCATGTGTTTTTCATTTTGACTAGATTACCTTTTGTAATTAGTTATAGCACCGGTGTACCTACTGGTTGCTAGCATAAAAGCATAGAACAGGCTGCACTAAAGTTATCATGACTAAGGGTGCTATGTCACCAGAAACGCGTAGATAGTGTTTTTAATTATATTGTGCTGTTGTTTTATCCTCTATTTTTTGATATGAAGTGAATAAAGTACCAAGACTTTGCTTTTTCACCAACTCGTTGAGCTGGATTTTTTTCTATTTCCTGCAAGAGGACGACCTACCCAGCAGCAGAGGAGAACCGCCCCCTGATTTGCAACGGCGGGAACGAGGTGAAGAAGGAGCCCGACCTCAAAGAAATGGCGGAGCCAGGTGCATGCGTAGCCGCCGAATGCCAGACAGCGACGATGAGCAGCAAGTGCCCGAGCAACGGCGAGGTGATCCCGGCTTGCCCTCACCCATCAGAGGCGGACTCGCGTCCACCGCCGGTGAAGGACCTGAACTCCTTGGAGCCGCCAGTGGAGGAGCCGAGCCTACCTATCCCAGCCACGGAGCCATGGAGGGCAGAGCCACATCAAGAGGCGACTCCGGAAGAGCCGCAGTCCGGGCTGCAGCCGATTCCAGTGTCCTCGTCAACGGAACCGATCGACATCGGTGGAATCACATCAGGCGCAGGTATGGACGGCACCCCTACTCTCCCGACCGATCCGGCTCCCCTGACCGCTCCTGTGACCGCTCCTCACCCCAGCAGCAATAACCGCGCCTTTATGGTGGAGCGGGTGATCCTCACCCCCGACGCGATGGGGAAGCTGGTACCTCCACTGCCGACCAGGATGGGCGAACCCATGGACGTGGGCCCAGATGGGGTGATCATCCGGTGGGACACCCCCTGGACCGGGCCAGATGGAGCCCGGGAGGATGGCCTCACCCTTGCTGTGCTCACTTGGGAACAGTATAAACAATGTCTGATCCAACACTGGAAAAACTGAGATGGAACAGAACAATCTGATATGCCGAAGACACAACGCAGGAAGCCTGCGCACAACAGGAACGACGTGGTAAAGCGGGGGACTGTGCTAGCCTTCCACCCGAAGAGGGGTTGGGGCTCCATACAGGAACCGGGACTACCAACTGACTTCTTCATTACCAGTTACAACGTGAAAACTCCCTGCTGCAGCCGAAATGGTGACCCATTGCAAAGGGGGGACCAGGTGACCTACACTCGTCACCGGAATGCGCAAGGATGGTGCGCTCGGAACGTCCACTGGTGTAAGCCTGAAGGGGCGTCACCTGTTGCCCCGACCATGACTGATCCAGATTTAACAGATCTTGTTACTATCACCACCGTTTGCCTTGTAGCAGCCACCGAGCTTGCAAGCAGGGTTAGCCTTCAAATCCAGACACCGGCTGACCTGATGGCATCTGAGAGACCAACTACCAGCACAGGTGCTGCCTCGGTCGGGGATCGAAGACCACCCCCTGCACAGCCACCATCAGAGTAAGCAAAAATGCTTTATTGACTGTAAACAGTTCATTGTTTCTCTGCTATTTTGCTGCTAAAACCCGTTTAGGGTTAACTCTTAAAGGGATCCCTTTGTTGACCCGGGATCCCTATTGTTTCTTATTTTTGTTTGTTTTCTACTTTTTGCACAAGTTATCCAGAACTGCTGAATCATGAACAATGCATGATACAAACTCCTTGTATATAGTTTGCACCTTCTTAAAGGTGCTCTCTACTGGTTTTATATAAAAAACGGACTCTGCGAAGGTACGGTTCTTGGAACCTGCACTGGAGTCCTTGCTGCATACGGACTTGCAGCTTGAAAAGTTGCACTACCTCATAGAGACTTGGTCCCCTCTTAAAGGGGATGTTCGCATCCTGCATTTATGAACAGTGTTGCCTTAAGATGGTTGAATGGCAATAATGTCTTGAAAAAGAAAGTATTGATGATGTTGATATGTGAAAGTTAAATGTACCTAATTAGTTGATTGTAAGAAATGTTCAATAATGTTAATAGAAGAATGAGGACAGGAAGTGAACCCGTAGGGGTTAGTAGTGAGTCCCCCTAGGAGCCATATAGAGATGGCTCAGTGATCTTAAACTGAAAGAAAAACAAGTTCTATACTGTGTATAGTAGTGGAAGGACAGTAGGCTCGGGCAGAAAGGAGCGGTCCTGTAAAAGAAAGAGGCAGCAGGCCTGGAGCAGTTAGGACAGGCGGCCCTGCAGAAATAAAAGTAGGAGAATGTAGCACAGTTGCTCAAGCCTTATAATGTGTTATAAGAAGGTCTTTAGTGGATTCCAAGTGTAAATCCTTAAGGGCAATGTTAAATTATTGTTCAGAAATTCGCACTAAGTAGAATACCTGGTTGGGTAAGAAAAGTTATTTATAGTAAAGTTATTTAAAAGTATTTAACCATGTTTGTAACGTTCAAGTGTCCTCACCTCCCATAAAGGGAAGCTCTGTTCAAATATGCTTATTGTTATTGCACTCACAAAAATTGTATGTCTTTTTGCTGACATGTATTGTTGTTTTCTTCCCAGTCCCGGAGTACTGGATTTAACCGGGGGGGAGTGCAGCGCCCTAGAGTCCTGGTCGTTGCAGTACTGTGGCCCCGCCACTAAGGGGGGCTATGGTACGTCTGATGGCACTGAAGGAGTTCATCTGACCAGGTATCACAGACACCAATACATTTCACAGTCAGGCCTCCAGGGGGAGCTAAGGGTACTATTCATTAGGCCACTCCTCACATATTGGTAAAACTGGGGGTCAGGCAGGAAGATAGTAAGAAAGCTGACTGGGTTGGAACCAGGCAACACCTTGTGGCAGAGGGTGTTGTGGGGAAGATTCGGTAGGGTCCCTGTCAGGTTTGGGACCCTGACAGAGGCCTGGCAATGAGAAAAAACGTCACGGGACCGTGCCTGCTCAGCATAGCGGCGGTGCCCTAAGAAAGGATCAGAAGCGAGATATATTGTGCTGAGTGAGAAACGAGATCAAAGCAAGAAGGAGAATCCCAGTAGGAGTCGTGCTGTAAGACCGAGGCAACATCCTACTGAGGCGCACAACCGGCGGCCGGAACGCAGAGGAAGTATTTCTATATACAGCTTCAGGCAATACTTCAAACCAACGGCAGGACAGTCAGTCATAGGCGGGCTGTCTCACCTAAATCACCTAAGAAGACATAGGGGGCAACCTGTGGAGAGGGGCGACTCTAGGGTCCCGGAAGAGCTCCGAGACTACCCGTCATATGGGTGCGTCCCAACCGTAACATCAGGGAGGGACGGAGGATTAGCAGAACATCATCTAATCGAGTTGTGAGGGAACATCAGAAACAGACACAACAGTTGTGGGGACTATCCCGTAAGCACAGCAGGGGAGGACCACAACACATAGCGCTAGCAGGAAGGCACAGAATTCCACCTGTAAAGGGAACTCTGGAGGTACCATCGGACCGGCCGGACTTGCGCAGCCTGGTTGACCGTGTTCCGGGCTGAGGACCCTGAAGCCTTCAGTAAAGAGGTAAAGAGACTGCAACCTGGTGTCCTCGTTATTTACTGCACTGCACCACCACCACCATCCACATCTATTACTGTACGCCCCTCAGCAGGGTCACGGATCGGGCCTAGCCACCGTGACAACCCCAGAACAGAGACTCAGAGGCCCGGTACCGGGTACCCCTCGGCCCTGCGGCAGTGGGGGCGCTACACATGTGCCTGTCATTATACAGTGGGGTTGTGTGTGTGCCTGTCATACAGTGGGGCTGTGCATGTGCCTGTCATTATACAGTGGGGCTGTGTGTGTGTCATTATACAGTGGGGCTGTGCATGTGTGTGTGTCATTATACAGTGGGGCTGTGTGGGTATGTCATTATACAGTGGGGCTGTGCGTGTGTGTGAGCTTCGTGTATGTGTGAGCTGCGTGTGTGTGTGTGAGCTGCGTGTGTGTGTGACCTGTGTGTGTGAGAGCTGTGTGTGTGAGCTGTGTGTTTGTGTGAGCTGTGTGTGTGTGAGCTTTGTGTGTGAGCTGTGTGTGTGAGCTGCGTGCATGTGTGTGAGCTGCGTGTGTGTGAGCTGCGTGTGTGTGTGAGAGCTGTGCGTGTGTGAGCTGTGTGTGTGTGTGAGCTGCGTGTGTGTGTGAGCTGCGTGTGTGTGTGAGCAGCTTGTGTGTGTAAGCTGCGTGTGTGTGAGCTGCGTGCTTGTGTGTGAGCTGCATGTGTGTGTCATTATACATTGGGGCCGTGCGTGTGCCTGTCATTATACAGTGGGGCTGTGCGTGTGTGTGTCATTATACAGTGGGGCTGTGCGTTTGTATGTCATACAGTAGTGCTGTGCGTATGTGTCATACAGTGGGGCTGTGCGTGTGCCTGTCATTAAACAGTGGGGCTGTGCGTGTGCCTGTCATTATACAGTGGGGCTGTGCGTGTGTGTCATTATACAGTGGGGCTGTGCGTGTGTGTCATTGTACAGTGGGGCTGTGCATGTGCCTGCCATTATACAGTGGGGCTGTGTGTGTATGTCATTATACCGTGGGGCTGTGCGTTTGTGTGCCTGTCATTATACAGTGGGGCTGTGCATGTGTGTGTGTCATTATACAGTGGGGCTGTGCTTGTGTGTGTCATTATACAGTGAGGATGTGTGTGCCTGTCATTATATAGTGGGGTTGTGCATGTGTGTCATTATACAATGGGGCTGTGGGTGTGTTTATGTCATTACACAGTGGGGCTGTGTTTGTCATTATACAGTGGGGCTGTGTGTGTGGGTCATTATACAGTGGGGCTGTGCGTGCGTGTGGGTCATTATACAGTGGGGCTGTGCGTGTCATACAGTGGGGCTGTGCGTGTGTCTGTCATACAGTGGGGCTGTGCGTGTGTGTCATTGGTGCATTCACTCTGTGTCATTCTATGGACTGCAGACTTTTGCTTCTCACATTGCTCGCAGTGCTGTGGTCATTTGGCGGGTGTGTGGCTGTAAGTTTGTGATTTGCATACATGTGGTCACATGTCGACTAGACTTGCATGGCCTAATGCAACTGTATTAAACAAGGCCCAAAATAGTCTAGTCGAAATGTGGCTGGGAATATATATATCGCATGATTGCAGTCACAAGACAACCTGTTGCCGGCACCAGAGAATCTTCACAGCGCACAGTGCGCACGATATGAGGATTCACACATAGTGACTGTAGACATGTAGCATAAGATCCGACAACCCCTTTAAGGATGAGCCGCTACTCATGGGCCACTGCTGTGTGCTTGCCCCCCAGGCCAAAATTTGCCAGTCAGCCCCTGCCCCTATGTACAAGAACATAACTACTATAATACTGCCCCTATGTACAGGAATATAACTACTATAATACTGCCCCTATGTACAGGAATATAACTACTATAATACTGCCCCTATGTACAAGAATATAACTACTATAATACTGCCCCTATGTACAAGAATATAACTACTATAATACTGCCCCTATGTACAAGAATATAACTACTATAATACTGCCCATATGTATACGAATAAAACTAATATACTGCCTCTTATGTACAAGAATATAACTACTATTATACTGTCCCCTATGTACAAGAATATAACTACTATAATACTGCCCCTATGTACAAGTATATAACTACTATAATACTGCCCCTATGTACAAGAACATAACTACTATAATACTGCCCCTATGTACAAGAATATAACTACTATAATACTGCCCCTATGTACAAGAATATAACTACTATAATACTACTCCTATGTGCAAGAATATAACTACTATAATACTGCTCCTATGTACAAGAATATAACTACTATAATACTGCCCATATGTATAAGAATAAAACTAATATACTGCCTCTTATGTACAAGAATATAACTACTATAATACTGCCCCTATGTGGAAGAATATAACTACTATAATACTGCCCCTATGTACAAGAATATAACTACTATAATACTGCTCCCTATGTACAAGAATATAACTACTATAATACGGCCCCTATGTTTAAGAATGTAACTACTATAATACTGCTCCTATGTACAAGACTATAACTACTATAATACTGCTCCTATGTAGAAGAATGTAACTACTATAATACTGCCCCTATGTACAAGAATATAACTACTATAATACTGCCCCTATGTACAAGAATATAACTACTACAATACGGCCTCTATGTACAAGAATATAACTACTATAATACTGCCCCTATGTACAAGAATATAACTACTATAATACTGCCCCTATGTACAAGAATATAACTACTATAATACTGCCCCTATGTACAAGAATATAACTACTATAATACTGCCCCTATGTACAAGAATATAACTACTATAATACTGCTCCTATGTACAAGAATATAACTACTATAATACTGCTCCTATCTACAAGAATATAACTACTATAATACTGCTCCTATCTACAAGAATATAACTACTATAATACTGCTCATATGTACAAGAATATAACTACTATAATACGGCCTCTATGTACAAGAATATAACTACTATAATACTGCCCCTATGTACAAGAATATAACTACTATAATACTGCTCCCTATGTACAAGAATATAACTACTATAATACTGCTCCTATCTACAAGAATATAACTACTATAATACTGCTCCTATCTACAAGAATATAACTACTATAATACTGCTCCTATCTACAAGAATATAACTACTATAATACTACTCCTATGTACAAGAATATAACTACTATAATACTGCTCCTATGTACAAGAATATAACTACTATAATACTGCCCCTATGTACAGGAATATAACTACTATAATACTGCTCCTATGTACAAGAATATAACTACTATAATACTGCCCTTATGTACAGGAATATAACTACTATAATACTGCTCCTATGTACAAGAATATCACTACTATAATACTGCTCCTATATACAAGAATATAACTACTATAATACTGCTCCTATGTACAAGAATATAACTACTATAATACTGCTCCTATGTACAAGAATATAACTACTATAATACTGCCCCTATGTACAAGAATATAACTACTATAATACTGCCCCTATGTACAAGAATATAACTACTATAATACTGCCACTATGTACAAGAATATAACTACTATAGTACTGCCCTTATGTACAAGAATATAACTACCATAATACTGCTCCTATGTACAAGAATATAACTACTATAATACTGCCCCTATGTACAAGAATATAACTACTATAATACTACTCCTATGTACAGGAATATAACTACTATAATACTGCTCCTATGTACAAGAATATAACTACTATAATACTGCCCATATGTATAAGAATAAAACTAATATACTGCCTCTTATGTACAAGAATATAACTACTATAATACTGCCCCTATGTAGAAGAATATAACTACTATAATACTGCCCCTATGTACAAGAATATAACTACTATAATACTGCTCCCTATGTACAAGAATATAACTACTATAATACGGCCCCTATGTTTAAGAATGTAACTACTATAATACTGCTCCTATGTACAAGACTATAACTGCTATAATACTGCTCCTATGTAGAAGAATGTAACTACTATAATACTGCCCCTATGTACAAGAATATAACTACTATAATACTGCCCCTATGTACAAGAATATAACTACTACAATACGGCCTCTATGTACAAGAATATAACTACTATAATACTGCCCCTATGTACAAGAATATAACTACTATAATACTGCCCCTATGTACAAGAATATAACTACTATAATACTGCCCCTATGTACAAGAATATAACTACTATAATACTGCCCCTATGTACAAGAATATAACTACTATAATACTCTCCTATGTACAAGAATATAACTACTATAATACTGCTCCTATGTACAAGAATATAACTACTATAATACTGCTCATATGTACAAGAATATAACTACTATAATACGGCCTCTATGTACAAGAATATAACTACTATAATACTGCCCCTATGTACAAGAATATAACTACTATAATACTGCTCCCTATGTACAAGAATATAACTACTATAATACTGCCCTTATGTACAAGAATATAACTACTATAATACTGCTCCTATGTACAAGAATATAACTACTATAATACTGCTCCTATGTACAAGAATATAACTACTATAATACTGCTCCTATCTACAAGAATATAACTACTATAATACTGCTCCTATCTACAAGAATATAACTACTATAATACTGCCCCTATGTACAAGAATATAACTACTATAATACTGCCCCTATGTACAAGAATATAACTACTATAATACTCTCCTATGTACAAGAATATAACTACTATAATACTGCCCCTATGTACAAGAATATAACTACTATAATACTCTCCTATGTACAAGAATATAACTACTATAATACTGCTCCTATGTACAAGAATATAACTACTATAATACTGCCCTTATGTACAAGAATATAACTACTATAATACTGCCCCTATGTACAAGAATATAACTACTATAATACTGCCCCTATGTACAAGAATATAACTACTATAATACTGCTCCCTATGTACAAGAATATAACTACTATAATACGGCCCCTATGTTTAAGAATGTAACTACTATAATACTGCTCCTATGTACAAGACTATAACTACTATAATACTGCTCCTATGTAGAAGAATGTAACTACTATAATACTGCCCCTATGTACAAGAATATAACTACTATAATACTGCCCCTATGTACAAGAATATAACTACTACAATACGGCCTCTATGTACAAGAATATAACTACTATAATACTGCCCCTATGTACAAGAATATAACTACTATAATACTGCCCCTATGTACAAGAATATAACTACTATAATACTGCCCCTATGTACAAGAATATAACTACTATAATACTGCCCCTATGTACAAGAATATAACTACTATAATACTCTCCTATGTACAAGAATATAACTACTATAATACTGCTCCTATGTACAAGAATATAACTACTATAATACTGCTCATATGTACAAGAATATAACTACTATAATACGGCCTCTATGTACAAGAATATAACTACTATAGTACTGCTCCCTATGTACAAGAATATAACTACTATAATACTGCCCTTATGTACAAGAATATAACTACTATAATACTGCTCCTATGTACAAGAATATAACTACTATAATACTGCTCCTATGTACAAGAATATAACTACTATAATACTGCTCCTATCTACAAGAATATAACTACTATAATACTGCTCCTATCTACAAGAATATAACTACTATAATACTGCCCCTATGTACAAGAATATAACTACTATAATACTGCTCCTATCTACAAGAATATAACTACTATAATACTGCTCCTATGTACAAGAATATAACTACTATAATACTGCTCCTATCTACAAGAATATAACTACTATAATACTGCTCCTATCTACAAGAATATAACTACTATAATACTGCCCCTATGTACAAGAATATAACTACTATAATACTGCCCCTATGTACAAGAATATAACTACTATAATACTCTCCTATGTACAAGAATATAACTACTATAATACTGCCCCTATGTACAAGAATATAACTACTATAATACTCTCCTATGTACAAGAATATAACTACTATAATACTGCTCCTATGTACAAGAATATAACTACTATAATACTGCCCTTATGTACAAGAATATAACTACTATAATACTGCCCCTATGTACAAGAATATAACTACTATAATACTGCCCCTATGTACAAGAATATAACTACTATAATACTGCTCCCTATGTACAAGAATATAACTACTATAATACGGCCCCTATGTTTAAGAATGTAACTACTATAATACTGCTCCTATGTACAAGACTATAACTACTATAATACTGCTCCTATGTAGAAGAATGTAACTACTATAATACTGCCCCTATGTACAAGAATATAACTACTATAATACTGCCCCTATGTACAAGAATATAACTACTACAATACGGCCTCTATGTACAAGAATATAACTACTATAATACTGCCCCTATGTACAAGAATATAACTACTATAATACTGCCCCTATGTACAAGAATATAACTACTATAATACTGCCCCTATGTACAAGAATATAACTACTATAATACTGCCCCTATGTACAAGAATATAACTACTATAATACTCTCCTATGTACAAGAATATAACTACTATAATACTGCTCCTATGTACAAGAATATAACTACTATAATACTGCTCATATGTACAAGAATATAACTACTATAATACGGCCTCTATGTACAAGAATATAACTACTATAGTACTGCTCCCTATGTACAAGAATATAACTACTATAATACTGCCCTTATGTACAAGAATATAACTACTATAAGACTGCTCCTATGTACAAGAATATAACTACTATAATACTGCTCCTATGTACAAGAATATAACTACTATAATACTGCTCCTATCTACAAGAATATAACTACTATAATACTGCTCCTATGTACAAGAATATAACTACTATAATACTGCCCCTATGTACAAGAATATAACTACTATAATACTGCCCCTATGTACAAGAATATAACTACTATAATACTGCTCCCTATGTACAAGAATATAACTACTATAATACTGCCCTTATGTACAAGAATATAACTACTATAATACTGCCCCTATGTACAAGAATATAACTACTATAATACTGCTCCTATGTACAAGAATATAACTACTATAATACTGCTCCTATGTACAAGAATATAACTACTATAATACTGCCCCCTATATACAAGAATATAACTACTATAATACTGCCCCTATCTACAAGAATATAACTACTATAATACTGCTCCTATCTACAAGAATATAATTACTATAATACTGCTCCTATGTAGAAGAATGTAACTACTATAATACTGCCCCTATGTACAAGAATATAACTACTATAATACTGCCCCTATGTACAAGAATATAACTACTACAATACGGCCTCTATGTACAAGAATATAACTACTATAATACTGCCCCTATGTACAAGAATATAACTACTATAATACTGCCCCTATGTACAAGAATATAACTACTATAATACTGCCCCTATGTACAAGAATATAACTACTATAATACTGCCCCTATGTACAAGAATATAACTACTATAATACTCTCCTATGTACAAGAATATAACTACTATAATACTGCTCCTATGTACAAGAATATAACTACTATAATACTGCTCATATGTACAAGAATATAACTACTATAATACGGCCTCTATGTACAAGAATATAACTACTATAGTACTGCTCCCTATGTACAAGAATATAACTACTATAATACTGCCCTTATGTACAAGAATATAACTACTATAATACTGCTCCTATGTACAAGAATATAACTACTATAATACTGCTCCTATGTACAAGAATATAACTACTATAATACTGCTCCTATCTACAAGAATATAACTACTATAATACTGCTCCTATGTACAAGAATATAACTACTATAATACTGCCCCTATGTACAAGAATATAACTACTATAATACTGCCCCTATGTACAAGAATATAACTACTATAATACTGCTCCCTATGTACAAGAATATAACTACTATAATACTGCCCTTATGTACAAGAATATAACTACTATAATACTGCCCCTATGTACAAGAATATAACTACTATAATACTGCTCCTATGTACAAGAATATAACTACTATAATACTGCTCCTATGTACAAGAATATAACTACTATAATACTGCCCCCTATATACAAGAATATAACTACTATAATACTGCCCCTATCTACAAGAATATAACTACTATAATACTGCTCCTATCTACAAGAATATAATTACTATAATACTGCTCCTATGTACAAGAATATAACTACTATAATACTGCCCCCTATATACAAGAATATAACTACTATAATACTGCCCCTATCTACAAGAATATAACTACTATAATACTGCTCCTATCTACAAGAATATAACTACTATAATACTGCTCCTATATACAAGAATATAACTACTATAATAGTGCCCCTATGTACAAGAATATAACTACTATAATACTGCTCCTATCTACAAGAATATAACTACTATAATACTGCTCCTATATACAAGAATATAACTACTATAATAGTGCCCCTATGTACAAGAATATAACTACTATAATACTGCTCCTATGTACAAGAATATAGCTACTATAATACTGCTCCTATGTACAGGAATATAACTACTATAATACTGCCCTTATGTACAAGAATATAACTACTATAATACTGCCCTTATGTACAAGAATATAACTACTATAATACTGCCCCTGTGTACAAGAATATAACTACTATAATACTGCTCCTATGTACAAGAATATAACTACTATAATACTGCCCCTATGTACAAGAATATAACTACTATAATACTGCCCCTATGTACAAGAATATAACTACTATAATACTGCTCCCTATGTACAAGAATATAACTACTATAATACTGCCCCTGTGTACAAGAATATAACTACTATAATACTGCCCCCTATGTACAAGAATATAACTACTATAATACTGCTCCTATGTACAAGAATATAACTGCTATAATACTGCCCCTATGTACAAGAATATAACTACTATAATACTGCCCCCTATGTACAAGAATATAACTACTATAATACTGCCCCTATGTACAAGAATATAACTGCTATAATACTGCCCCTATGTACAAGAATATAACTACTATAATACTGCTCCTATGTACAAGAATATAACTACTATAATACTGCTCCTATGTACAAGAATATAACTACTATAATACTGCTCCTATGTACAAGAATATAACTACTATAATACTGCCCCTATGTACAAGAATATAACTACTATAATACTGCCCTTATGTACAAGAATATAACTACTATAATACTTCCCCTATGTACAAGAATATAACTACTATAATACTGCTCCTATGTACAAGAATATAACTACTATAATACTGCTCCTATGTACAAGAATATAACTACTATAATACTGCCCCTATGTACAAGAATATAACTACTATAATACTGCCCTTATGTACAAGAATATAACTACTATAATACTGCTCCTATGTACAAGAATATAACTACTATAATACTGCTCCTATGTACAAGAATATAACTACTATAATACTGTTCCGTGATAGTTTCCAGCTCACAGCGCTGCGTCTTTCCTTTCCCGGGTGTAAGGATTCCCTCTGGATTACACGAGGATGTCCTCATTCTCTGACAGTAAATGAAGACATTGAAGATGGGGAATAGCTGAAGCAGTCATTGCATTAGTAAGTGACAGAAGTTTATTCACATGGAATACATAGAAAGGGTTAATGCGGGCTGATGCCTCACAGTGGTGTGGCCCGTCCTGGCAGCTGCGGGGATTCTGGGGCCCTCTGACCCTGGCTCCGTGTTTGGCAGAGCCTCATGAGCGGGGTTTGGCGGTGGAGATGTGCGGGTGTCCTGGTGCTGTGGGGGGTGCGGAGCATTATGACTGTGTGATGTGTACCCTCACTCGCGTGCCTGCCCAGAGATGTGGGGCGCAGCTGCTGCTTAGGACCGTGGCTGGGAATGCAGCCAGACCATAGTCATTGACAGTTTACCATGAAACGCGCTTTTACAGAATGAGGGCAGATAGTTACAGAGGAAGATCAAAAAGGATGCTACTGTTATGTAATTACTGTGCAGAATCCATCAAAGTATGTGAACCCCTCCTGATCAAAGACTAAAAACGTGCCACGTAAGAACCAGCATAATATAAGGATCACACGATCACGGACAGGTCACAGGTTCCCTGGTGGGGTGAATCGGGTGAGAATCGGGTCCTCCTGCTGCTGATCGAGGTCATGGAGGGCCTGTGTTCTTCTCTCATTCATTGCATGCTTTGGAGGTTGGTAGACTAGTGAAGGTTTAGGGGCTGGTGCCCAAACTGCAACCCCTCTTCTCAGGCTTCAAAGATTGGTAGTTGGGTTTAGACTTTGGTCTTCTGCACTTTTTATTGCCTTGTCAACTTACATTAGCTCCATGGATTAGGAGGTCCAGGTCATGGTGGTCAAAAACTCCTTCCACAGGGCATGATAGTAAACGGTAAGGTACCCGCTGGTCACTCTGCCCTTCTCAGTGAAGTCATGCCAACCATTTGATGGTGCAGTGCAATGGCCGAGGCCACCATGAGTAGAGGAGGTCTCCTTCCATGGTTAATGCCATGCTCGGACCATGGCGGCTTTCTTCAGGGTGGTCCACTCCAGGTGTGCAGTGGACAGATGACTTGTGACCAGACAGTAGCTTCTAATGATGGGCAGACGCAGCACGTTGCCATTGGGCTCAGCCAAGCTGATGCTAATACTGCCCATACATGGGCCCAGTGGTCCTCCCATGGGCACTTCTAAAATATGACCATCAGTAATCAGAAAGAGGCAGGGAGATTCGACTCCAGACCCATAGTTACAGAGGTCAGAGGTCATATACTGGGCACGGTTACGGTACCTTAAAAAATGTCTTCACACCCCGTGAACTTTTCCACAAACTTAAATGTATTTTATTTGCATTTTATGTGAAACCAACAAAAGTAGCAAATATTTATAACATGTAAAGGAAATGATACAGGATATTCTAAATATAGAAAAAATATAAATCTGACAATTGTAGGACCACCTTTTGCTGCAATTACTGCTGCAGTCTTTTGGGGTCTGTGTCTCCACCTTTCTCTGCAGTCTTTTGGGGTCTGTGTCTCCTCCTTTCTCTGCAGTCTTTTGGGGTCTGTGTCTCCTCCTTTCTCTGCAGTCTTTTGGGGTCTGTGTCTCCTCCTTTCTCTGCAGTCTTTTGGGGTCTGTCTCTCCTCCTTTCTCTGCAGTCTTTTGGGGTCTGTGTCTCCTCCTTTCTCTGCAGTCTTTTGGGGTCTGTCTCTCCTCCTTTCTCTGCAGTCTTTTGGGGTCTGTCTCTCTTTTCTCTGCAGTCTTTTGGGGTCTGTCTCTCCACCTTTCTCTGCAGTCTTTTGGGGTCTGTCTCTCCACCTTTCTCTGCAGTCTTTTGGGGTCTAAAAATGTATAAAATAATTTTTCGCGCTGGTACACCCTAGATATTGAGTAACAACCGAGTTGCCAAGATAATTTAAGGACTTATGGACTCGCATATATTATGTAATCCGGATATCTACGTGGCTGTATTACCACAACCCGTTATGCAATCAATAATCCAATATATAAATGTAGTGCAGTCTATGCCCTATTAAAACCACAATATTGTTTGCCAATTGCAGGTAAATCCAGACTCCGGTTAAAACATACAGTCATAAAACAGTCAATACCTTGAGAAATGAAGATAGATCCACTCTTCCTTTGAAGAAGTTTTCAGCTGTACTGGACAGCACGTGTAGAATCTTGCAGGGAGCGTGATGCCGGAGAGCTACCCCGGCCAGTAGTAGCTCAATCCGGGTGTCCAATTCCAGTTAGGGACGGAGATACTCCGTCTTGGTCCGACGCCGCCGCGGGGTGCGAGGTGTACAAGCGGCGCGTCTAGGACCTGTGTGACGTCAGTGATCAGGTGACCGACCCACGTGATCGTTAAACTCCGTACGGATCGCTATGGGGACCAAAACTAGCCAACGCGTTTCGAAAACTACTGTTTTCTTCCTCAGGGCTGGTCCTTGCCCAGTAACGGAGTCCTTTTTATAATCCCCACGATCCCAATTATTCATAGAAGCCAAACAGCTCAACTCCATGGTTGAGTCCTCTAGGGGTCAGTGTGTCCAGCAAAAAAATCCACTTACTCTCAGACCTGGACATGGCTTTGATATAATAAATATAGGAGAAACAAGAGTCAAAGAATGGCTACAAAGATGAAAAAGTACCTAAAAATTGTATTTTATTTAGAATCCACTAAAAAACATCATATGTGATGATATACAATAATATCAAAAATAGTGATTAGTGACTACATACAAAGTGCATCCAATATTCCAGGAACCATAAACGGAACATTAAGTAGTATGTTATTGCAGTGCTTTATAGTCAATATATACGTGCACATTAGCGCTTGGTACGGTGTGCAACAAGGTATAAATGTATCAATGGTGCACCATCGCTATATCAGTAGCACATCCTGTCCCAGCTATCCGCACAGTTAAATATACATATAGTATTTTACAGAAAGTTATTTACCCATGGATGTCTGTAACCGTCCGTCCAGGTCCTGGATAAGTACCCCGACGCGCGTTTCGCGTTTGGTATGTGACCGCTTCCTCAGGGGGCGTGACAGACATCCATGGGTAAATAACTTTCTGTAAAATACTATATGTATATATGTATATTTAACTGTGCGGATAGCTGGGACAGGATGTGCTACTGATATAGCGATGGTGCACCATTGATACATTTATACCTTGTTGCACACCGTAACCAAGTGCTAATGTGCACGTATATATTGACTATAAAGCACCGCAATAACATACTACTTAATGTTCCGTTTATGGTTCCTGGAATATTGGATGCACTTTGTATGTAGTCACTAATCACTATTTTTGATATTATTGTATATCATCACATATGATGTTTTTTAGTGGATTCTAAATAAAATACAATTTTTAGGTACTTTTTCATCTTTGTAGCCATTCTTTGACTCTTGTTTCTCCTATATTTATTATGTGCTATTGAGTCGTGGCATATGGTAATTTGCTGACGCCCCTTGTTTATATAATGGCTTGGATATAGTTGCCACCTCTCCAATGTGGATGTACAATTTCAATCCCCGAAATTTCCATTGTCTGAATCACTCCTCCGTGAACTTCTATAAAATGTTTAGAGAGTGCATGGCCCATAAATTTATTTCTAATGTTGCGTATATGTTCATAGATTCTGATCTTAAGGGGTCTTTTTGTTCGCCCAACGTATAATTTCTGGCATGGACATTTAATAATGTATATAACTCCTACGGTTGAACATGTAATAAAGTCCTTTATTTTGAACTTCAAATCACCTTTATCCAAGCTCGTAGTTTTCTGTGAATTAGTTTGTTTGCACATACTGCACCTCCGACAGGGATAAAAGCCTTTTAATATATGATGAAAGAAAGATGTACAAAAAGCTTAAAAAGGACCCTACCGAGGAGTATATAGGAGATATGAAAGATCTAATTAACAAAGGTTTTAATATGGGCCTTTTAAATAAACATGAGTACGGTTTTATTTATAACCCCACACCAAGGATGGCTGTCTTCTACTACCTACCAAAAGTGCATAAAGATGTAACCAACCCGCCAGGCAGGCCTATTATATAAGGTATCCAATGCCTTACTGCAAATTTATCTAAATATATAGATTGTCATCTGCAGAAAATTGTACCATCTTTACCATCTCATTTGAAAGACAGCACTCACATTTTAAAACTCTTACAAGATATCCAATGGCAAGATCATTATATACGCGGAACATTGGATATCACTTCTTTATATACAATTATAGACAATAATAAAGGGTGTAATGCTGCCAAATATTTTTTAAATAAATTGTCTACGGTCCCCGGTGAACAAATTGAATTTTTATGCGATTCTATGTTATTTATTTTAACCCACAATTACTTCATATACGAGAGGGACTACTACTCCCAGCGGTGGGGCACCGCTATGGGGACCAGGTTCGCTCCCAGTTACGCTAACCTGTATGTGGGCAAGTGGGAAGAGTCCACTATTTTTCCCGAGGGGCGACTGAGAGCGGACCTGGTACTCTGGCGACGCTTCATTGATGACATTGTTTTTATTTGGTCAGACGGACCTGATAATCTTAATAAATTTGTAAATGATTTAAATAAAAATGAATTCCTTTTAAAATTCACTTCCAATATTAGCACAAATGTCATCAATTTTTTAGATTTACAGGTTTTTATTGATAATGGCACCATCCAAACTCGAACTTTTTGTAAACCCACGGACACAAATAGTTTTATCCCACTAGACAGTTGTCACCTCCCCGCTTGGCTATTGAATATCCCCAAAGGCCAATATATGCGTATCTATCGGAATTGCTAAAAAATGGAGGACTTTAATATGGAGGCTGAAAAGATGACACATAAGTTCCTGCAAAAAGGGTATAAACAAGATACACTGAGGATGTCCAAAGACAGTGTCCTCATAAAAATACGTCAGGATCTGATCAGCTCTTCTGATAAACAAAAGGAGAATAATGAATGTGTCCCCATAATTACTCAGTACAATGCCAACTCACATTTGTTACGCAAAATTGTAAATAAGCATTGGCATATACTTAAAGATGACAAAATTATTGGGGATAAAATGTCCATTCATCCCAGATTCATATATAAGAAGGCTTTGAGTCTGGGAAATATGATTGCTCCCACGATACAGAATAGATTCCCTTCAGCCAATAACTCCTCCTTCTTTCATCATATATTAAAAGGCTTTTATCCCTGTCGGAGGTGCAGTATGTGCAAACAAACTAATTCACAGAAAACTACCAGCTTGGATAAAGGTGATTTGAAGTTCCAAATAAAGGACTTTATTACATGTTCAACCGTAGGAGTTATATACATTATTAAATGTCCATGCCAGAAATTATACGTTGGGCGAACAAAAAGACCCCTTAAGATCAGAATCTATGAACATATACGCAACATTAGAAATAAATTTATGGGCCATGCACTCTCTAAACATTTTATAGAAGTTCACGGAGGAGTGATTCAGACAATGGAAATTTCGGGGATTGAAATTGTACATCCACATTGGAGAGGTGGCAACTATATCAAAGCCATGTCCAGGTCTGAGAGTAAGTGGATTTTTTTGCTGGACACACTGACCCCTAGAGGACTCAACCATGGAGTTGAGCTGTTTGGCTTCTATGAATAATTGGGATCGTGGGGATTATAAAAAGGACTCCGTTACTGGGCAAGGACCAGCCCTGAGGAAGAAAACAGTAGTTTTTGAAACATTGGCTAGTTTTGGTCCCCATAGCGATCCGTATGGAGTTTCAGGATCACGTGGGTCGGTCACCTGATCACTGATGTCACACAGGTCCTAGACGCGCCGCTTGTACACCTCGCACCCCGCGGCGGCGTCGGACCAAGACGGAGTATCTCCGTCCCTAACTGGAATTGGACACCCGGATTGAGCTACTACCGGCCGGGGTAGCTCTCCGGCATCACGCTCCCTGCAAGATTCTACACGTGCTGTCCAGTACAGCTGAAAACTTCTTCAAAGGAAGAGTGGATCTATCTTCATTTCTCAAGGTATTGACTGTTTTATGACTGTATGTTTTAACCGGAGACTGGATTTACCTGCAATTGGCAAAATATTGTGGTTTTAATAGGGCATAGACTGCACTACATTTATATATTGGATTATTGATTGCATAACGGGTTGTGGTAATACATCCACGTAGATATCCGGATTACATAATATATGCGAGTCCATAAGTCCTTAAATTATCTTGGCAACTCGGTTGTTACTCAATATCTAGGGTGTACCAGCGCGAAAAATTATTTTATACATTTTTATATTTGTTTTCCACAATCTGGTGGTGATTGTGTTTCTTTTTCGCTGCAGGTAACTATATACCCTATATCACCAGCGCCACTTTCATCATTTTTTTGATACAGTGGGGCAAAAAAGTATTTAGTCAGTCAGCAATAGTGCAAGTTCCACCACTTAAAAAGATGAGAGGCGTCTGTAATTTACATCATAGGTAGACCTCAACTATGGGAGACAAACTGAGAAACAAAAAAATCCAGAAAATCACATTGTCTGTTTTTTTATCATTTTATTTGCATATTATGGTGGAAAATAAGTATTTGGTCAGAAACAAAATTTCATCTCAATACTTTGTAATACATCCTTTGTTGGCAATGACAGAGGTCAAACGTTTTCTGTAAGTCTTCACAAGGTTGCCACACACTGTTGTTGGTATGTTGGCCCATTCCTCCATGCAGATCTCCTCTAGAGCAGTGATGTTTTTGGCTTTTCGCTTGGCAACACGGACTTTCAACTCCCTCCAAAGGTTTTCTATAGGGTTGAGATCTGGAGACTGGCTAGGCCACTCCAGGACCTTGAAATGCTTCTTACGAAGCCACTCCTTCATTGCCCTGGCAGTGTGCTTTGGATCATTGTCATGTTGAAAGACCCAGCCACGTTTCATCTTCAATGCCCTTGCTGATGGAAGGAGGTTTGCACTCAAAATCTCACGATACATGGCCCCATTCATTCTTTCATGTACCCGGATCAGTCGTCCTGGCCCCTTTGCAGAGAAACAGCCCCAAAGCATGATGTTTCCACCACCATGCTTTACAGTAGGTATGGTGTTTGATGGATGCAACTCAGTATTCTTTTTCCTCCAAACACGACAAGTTGTGTTTCCACCAAACAGTTCCAGTTTGGTTTCATCAGACCATAGGACATTCTCCCAAAACTCCTCTGGATCATCCAAATGCTCTCAAGCAAACTTCAGACGGGCCCGGACATGTACTGGCTTAAGCAGTGGGACACGTCTGGCACTGCAGGATCTGAGTCCATGGTGGCGTAGTGTGTCACTTATGGTAGGCCTTGTTACATTGGTCCCAGCTCTCTGCAGTTCATTCACTAGGTCCCCCCGCGTGGTTCTGGGATTTTTGCTCACCGTTCTTGTGATCATTCTGACCCCACGGGGTGATATTTTGCGTGGAGCCCCAGATCGAGGGAGATTATCAGTGGTCTTGAATGTCTTCCATTTTCTAATTATTGCTGCCACTGTTGATTTCTTCACTCCAAGCTGGTTGGCTATTGCTGATTCAGTCTTCCCAGCCTGGTGCAGGGCTACAATTTTGTTTCTGGTGTCCTTTGACAGCTCTTTGGTCTTCACCATAGTGGAGTTTGGAGTCAGACTGTTTGAGGGTGTGCACAGGTGTCTTTTATACTGATAACAAGTTTAAACAGGAGCCATTACTACAGGTAATGAGGGGAGGAAAGAGGAGACTCTTAAAGAAGAAGTTACAGGTCTGTGAGAGCCAGAAATCTGGATTGTTTGTTTCTGACCAAATACTTATTCTCCACCATAATATGCAAATAAAATGATAAAAAAACAGACAATGTGATTTTCTGGATTTTTTTTTCTCAGTTTGTCTCCCATAGTTGAGGTCTACCTATGATGTAAATTACAGATGCCTCTCATCTTTTTAAGTGGTGGAACTTGCACTATTGCTGACTGACTAAATACTTTTTTGCCCCACTGTATATACTACATCTTTTGGGGTCTCTCTCCTCCTTTCTCTGCAGTCTTTTGGGGTCTGTCTCTCCCCATTTCTCTGCAGTCTTTTGGGGTCTGTCTCTCCCCATTTCTCTGCAGTCTTTTGGGGTCTGTCTCTCCCACCTTTCTCTACAGTCTTTTGGGGTCTGTCTCTCCCTCCTTTCTCTGCAGTCTTTTGGGGTTTGTCTCTCCATCTTTCTCTGCAGTCTTTTGGGGTCTCTCCCTCCTTTCTCTGCAGTCTTTTGGGGTCTGTCCCTCCACCTTTCTCTGCAGTCTTTTGGTGCTTGTCTCTCCCACCTTTCTCTGCAGTCTTTTGATGTCTGTCTCTCCCACCTTTCTCTGCAGTCTTTTGGGGTCTGTCTCTCCCACCTTTCTCTGCAGTCTTTTGGTGTTTGTCTCTCCCACCTTTCTCTGCAGTCTTTTGGGGTCTGTCTCTCCCACCTTTCTCTGCAGTCTTTTGCGGTCTGTCTCTCTCACCTTTCTCTGCAGTATTTTGGGGTCTGTCTTTCCCACCTCTCTCTGCAGTCTTTTGGGGTCTCATTTAATTGTAAACACGCAAGTGTAATATTGTTACTCTGGAACACCACCTGAAGGTTGCTCCAGAATCAAGGCTTTTTGGGATTCCAGCTACTAGAGGGAAGCACCTCTGAAAAAGCTTTTTCCACTATAGTAAAATAGATGGTGCACATTACAGTCTCACCCTTTTGCTGACTCGCCGGGATAATGGCAGCTGCTACTTCAGAGGTCAACTACATCACCTGTAGCACGCACACAGAGAGGAGGTAACGACAAGCGTAGGAAGATGACATTCCATTCAGGTCCCAATCTCGAGGGTCACAACCTGGCTTCATATTCCAGGGTCGACTACCTCACCTGTGGGACACACATAGAGAGGGGGTAAAGACAAGATTAGGAAGATGACAGTCCATTGAGGCACAAGACCAGTTGACCTGAGGGTCACAACCTGGCTTCTCTGAACATCTCCATGGAGACAGGCAACCGGCAGGTCCCAATCCTGGCTTTCTCCAAACGTATCCATGGTTCACCAATGGTCAATGGAGCAGATCTGTATTCTTCCAACTGGGGACGAGGTCCCCTAGGTTGTTTCCTGTAGAATGATAGATCCGTGTCCCTCGTAATGGAGCCATGATGTATTGGCAGCAGTCCTGTAGGGTCCCCAGAATGTTTGGATGTCTTGGCAGAATCTCTGTTTTTCTCTCTCTCTCTGTCTCTCTCTCTATAGAGGCATGTAACCTCTTTTTATACTAAACAAGTTTCCTTCATTCAGTGTTGACATAAAGGATGCGAATGGAGATGCTATCAAGTAGCATTATTTGATCTATTTGCATAGTTTTTCCTCCTCTGTTTTCGATGTCACCAAACTATCTAGCCTACACAATGCATAATTACCATATTGGTTAACAGCACTAGTAATCAAGGATAAGAGCACAATATGTTATATGACATGTCAATGTTACAGGCTTACGCAAGCAAAAGTCTGTTTTCTTGACCAACACATAAATTCTAAAGTCAAAATACAGATAACAGTCTATTCTTGGTTTGCTAAAAATTGTTGTCTAGTTAATTAAGATACAATACTGTGTCTCCGCAACCTGTTACCCTAAAGAGACTGAATTAAGGATAAAAGAAACTAAACACCAGGAGAAAAGTTGTATCTGTTGTGGCTCAGTGGACAGAAAACCAGACCACAAAGCACAAAGGCTCAAGAGTTTGAACCCAGGACCATAACACCATCTACCCATCAACTCTGACCAGCTTCCCTGCCCCTGCTGTAGAAAAGCCTCCCCATAGCATAATGCTGCCACCACCATGTGTGATGGTAGGGATTTTGTTTTCAGGGTGATGTGAAGTGTTAATTTTCCCATCCGCTATGCTGTAACATCTGGCCGCTGTGGGTTGGATGCTGCGGATGTACGCAGCATCCAACCAGCAGCATTTACTGACCGCGGAAACATACCCTATGTCTCCTCATACTGGCATGCCAGACCTGGCATGTCACTCTCCACAAGGAGAAACCTTACTCCTTAGACACTTTTATACTTCACAAATACTTGCTACTTTCTGTTGGTATCACATATATTCCCAATAAAATACATTAAAACTTGTGCATGTAATGTGGAAAAATGGGGAAAAGTTCACGGGGTATGAATACTTTTTCAAGACACAGTACATCATTCATGAGCACTGGACCTTCATGTGAGCTTCGGTTCCTCACCCTTAGACCATAGTTGGTCAGCGGGTGAGGTGTCCTCACTTTCTCCTGGGTCCTCAGTATTACTACTGTCTAGTTTTCATCTGTAGATCATCTTCATGACCGTGGGCGGGCCGACGGCCGGGTCATCGGAGTGACACAAGTTTGGAGAACACCATTGTGTAATGAACTATGATAACATGTTTTTTTTCCGTCTTGGCCTGGAGCTCGATTCTTGTAATCCTTTAGTTGGACGTCCTTGACTCGACCTTCTTCTTCTTTCACAAAAGACGCATCAAAGAGGTCGTGACCGAGATGTAAATATGATTTGGTGCACGAAGAACACAAAGTCTCTCATTTTCTTAGCGTTAACTTAAATTATAGTGTTTTATTGTGGTAGAGGAACAGAGGGAGCTTCCTCCGACGCAACAAGCAGAACAGTCATGTTGTCAGGATGACGGTATTACACGGGACAGCCGGTAATTTGTCCCACAGTGCTGAGGAAGTGAAAACTCCCTGACCTGCTCGATGAGGTAATATCACTGCTGAATAACTGGACAGGAATGGCGGTAATAATTATCGCCAATAAACATTATCCAAATGGTTGTGATGTGGAAGGCAAAGTTCTGAAGTCTTCTAAAAGGGCACCTGAAAACCACAAAATGAGCTCCAAAACGCCCCATCACTCACGTCAACCTCAAGACAGTTTGGCCTTTATACAGGTAATTACAATGTAACATCACTTGCGAACTGTCTGTGGACGCACAGCTCCGGTAAACTGATACAATGTAACTCCCCCTAAAGCCTACGCTAGACACAAGCGCAGATGACCCACCATCTGAGAACCCGCAAATGTAACTGTCTGCACATACCCCCAATATGCAAGGTGCCGTGAGGAGTTGGAATGGGTGGGTGGCTGCTAAACTCGGGGGGCCACTGATGAACAAAATGCTTCTAAACTCCGTCCTGTATTTTGCTCCCATTTTCTCCTCGCAGAGCTTCTCTGCCCAATACCAAGTCGGGGGGACTTGATACACTTTGCCGCCTAATTCCACTGAACCACTATAGTTGAGCCCCGAGGGGTTCTTAGATGATATAATGTTCTTCAGTATTATTTCACAATGGCCTTTAGGTGGAAACCTAGTAACGGCCCTTTAAGAATGGGGGAAAGGATTATTCAGCACATCATCATTAGGTTGAGGGAGTCTGGATCTTATTACAGGACCATTCTTTTTTTTTTCCAGCATTACATCCACCTTTTCCTCCAACCATCAGTCCCTGAAAGATTTCATGTAAACAGCCCCAAACACCAGACAGTCATTACCCGACAGTGCGGGAACTGAGAAGGATTTCAGTGTGTTCAGATTATAAAGGACCAAGCGAATTCCAAACAATTCCACAGAATTTATTCTAATCTCATTCATCTAGCGTTGGTTTCAAACTCCGTGTTGTTTTATGGGCACGGCCATGGGAACTCACAACAAGCTTCATATGGGAATAAGCAGATCAATATGGGGAAAAAAATACTTATGGGTAGCATCCAAGAAGCAAAGTGAAATCTGGCAGGAAGAAACCTTATTATCCATGCTCTTCCTCTGATATAGAGTCTCGTCATAAATACTGAGAAGCATCTCATGGAAAATAGCTACTCCTCTGCCACAGTTTCCATCTCAATGGAGTTTGCTTCAATTTTTGATCTCTCAATTCTGCACCAGCCCCAGAATCAAAGGATCTTCCAAGCATGTTCTGCACTAGAATTGATGTTTTCTGGATGGAGCAGACATTTTTGCATTGATGGCGCCTCTCATGTGTGCCCTACCTGTGCCATAGGTATTAATGCAGCCCTATACCATCAGAGATGCAAGGACTGGTTATGTGCCACTGATAACAGGCTGGATGGTCCCTCTCCTCAATAACAAGCTGGAAGGTCCCTCTTCTCTATAACAAGCTGGATGGTCCCTCTTCTCTATAACAAACTGGATGGTCCCTCTTCTCTATAACAAGCTAGATGATCCCTCTCCTCGATAACAAGCTGGATGGTCCCTCTTCTCTATAACAAGCTGGGTGGTCCCTCTCCTTGATTACAAGCTGGATGGTCCCTCTTCTCTATAACAAGCTGGATGGTCCCTCTTCTCTATAACAAACTGGATGGTCCCTCTTCTCTATAACAAGCTGGATGGTCCCTCTCCTCGATAACAAGCTGGATGGTCCCTCTTCTCTATAACAAGCTGGATGATCCCTCTTCTCTATAACAAACAGGATGGTCCCTCTTCTCTATAACAAGCTGGATGATCCCTCTTCTCTAAAACAAACTGGATGGTCCCTCTTCTCTGTAACAAGCTAGAATGTTACTAGGTGGTTCTTTAACTTGACCTATCTATTAGCACACTTGCACTTTTTAGCACCACCAGGATGCATGGGATTTGTGCAATATTGATGGATTTGTGAGTAGTCTCTCCATGGGTCTTGTTGTTGCCTGAAAGGCGTCATGTTATATTCTAATTGTTATGAACTACGTTAATAAAAATTGAAACTTTTTCATTTTATTCACTGGTGCACTCCTTATTCTCCTCCTTATTTTCCTATGTTTCTCCACAATTTTTAGCTGCGGTTGTCACAGATCGATGACCTCTCACCATCTTTTGACTCTGCCTCTCTCACATGCTCTTTTTGTACACAGTCATGTGACTTAATAATAATAATAATTAATTGAATATTGACCTTCTGGCTGTTTTTCAGTAGTATCACTTACTTTCCCAGCCTTTTGTTAACCCTGTCCCAACTTTTTGGGAATGTGCCGCTGCAATCAGTTTCTAAATGAGATCATTTTTTTTAAATGAAATTAGAAAATGTCCAACATCCAACTTCTCCTCTGTTCTATATTCTGTGTCATAAACGTAAGATTTCCAGATCATCGCATTCTTCTCTTTTTTATATTTTACAGATCAGACCAACTTTTTGTGAATTAAGATTTTAAACAGTCTTCTAGGATGCAACACGCAGACAAGGACAAAGCAGAAGTATAACCAAATTAACTATTTATATTCTTAACACGGATAAAAGGAGAGGGTAATTTTGTAGTAAGTAAATTCTTCAAAAACAGGATATACAATATTAGCATAGATGACAATAAGCACACAATAACACTTGCAACATGAATCCTCCAGCTACTTCTAAATAGGTACTATGTCCACGGCAATAAGAATGCCACTAAAATGGTCCGCCATCACACTTCATTTACGTTACAGGCGCGAACGGGGTTCACCGGTATTTACCACTAGGCCGCAAATCCTTCTAACAAAGTCAAGTAATGCTCTATGGGCCCTCGTCACGCTGGCCGGCCCCGGTCCCATCTGCTGCACAGACCGAACCCTGTACTATACACCTGTGTTGGAAGTAATGACCCGGTTCACTCGCACCTCCTGACCACCACTGCGGACGTGCACTTCCAGATTGGGGACCTCACCCGGTATTCTTTTCTTGACCTGCGACAGTCGTCTATTGGGTCAAGACGACCAGAGTAGTCTGGTTCGCTGGTCTTGACTGGCGACGGGCTAGGCCTCAGGTCTTGACTGGCATAGTCTGGTTCCCTGGTCTTGTCTGGTGACGGGCTAGGCCTCAGATCTTGACTGGCATAGTCTGGTTCCCTGGTCTTGTCTGGCGACGGGCTAGGCCTCAGATCTTGACTGGCATAGTCTGGTTCACTGGTCTTGACTGGTGACAGGCTAGGCCTCAGGACTTAACTGGTGTAGTCTAGATCATGGGTCTTGACTGGTGATATCTGTACACCGCTCAATGGCTTGCGACTACCCACTGGTCTATGCTTCCAAGCACATACCGATGACTCGGCTGCGGCGTCCTCAGCACACGTACTGCTGGTTTCACTTCTTGGTGCCAATCTTTTTCCCTTGTCACTCTGGTCTTTTATAGCGCATAGCTGCGTCACAGATGTCACCTGACTCGGTGTGCTCTTTAGACCAGTCCCTCCCGCAACACTTCCCCTATCCTTCAGTTTCGCAGGGTCCTGTTTGAACTGTAGGTGGCACTCTCTGGTCACAAATGCTGCACAGCGCTTGGAAATCTCATCTTCCACAGAACACCCCCTTACAAGTTTGTACAGACCGCCCACAGATGAGCGAACACAAGATCTCAACACAAACTGGTCATATCCATGTTCTAATAGATTGAAGATCACTTCTGTTCCATTATTTCCACCCAAGTCCCACAAATACAGCATTACAAGGGGTTCATACTGATTACTGTCTGCTCTGCAGGGTTGTGAGAATGTCTCCTACTGAGATGTGTGTATTATTTATACATTATTAAAGGGAATCTGTCACCAGGTGTTTGCTCCTCCATCTGAGGGCAGCATGATGCCGGGGCAGAAACCCTTATTCCAGTGATCTGTCACTTACTGAGCTGCTTGTTGCAGATTTGATGAATCCCTGTTTTATCTGCTGCAGATCTAACAGTTCTCTGTGAAACCTCACCGCCTCCACTAATTGGCAGCTCTCTGAGTACACTGTGCATAGACAGAAAGCTGCCAATCAGCGGTGGGGGCAGGGTTATGTGGAGCTCATAAATATGGAGGACTACATGGCAGTAAGCTCCCTAGTCCTTTAGTGATAATTTTTTGCTGATAAAACTATAGCAAGCAGCCCAGTAAGTGACACATTGAAGGAATCAGGGTCTCTTCATTGTGCTGCTCTCAGATTAGGTGGCAAAAAACTTTTGACAGATTCCCTTTAAGAGAAATATCCATCTCAACATTGCTTTTAGAAGGAAGAACTCGGGGCCACTAACAACAGATACCTATATTGAAGAAAACAGCCGCACTCAGGTTTGGATTTTTTTAAATGCATAACAGGAGCAAAAAGTTTATTCAAGTCACCACAGTGTTAAGGCAATTAGGAGAGGGACCCCGTGGTAGGTATAAAGTAGGTAAGTAGGTAACGTTTCGACCCCGTGGTGGGTCTTTGTCAAACCTCACTTGAGAGAGGATAAGGATAGCAAAACGGAGATGCAGTGTAGAAGAATCTGGAGAAATTCCCAGTATGGACTATGGTTAATGTATGTGGAGATCCGGAAAGGCACGGAAGGGGTATGTCCCTGGGAATGCTGCAGGAGCTGGAGTGGTGCCTGGTGGTGACATCCAGTTCATGTTAAAGAATGTTCTGATGAAGGTCCTGTAACGGACCGAAAATGTTCATAACCATTGTGGTCTGGATGCACAAATATAAGGAAGCTCTATTTGGTTCACATACTGAGTGCCAAGTTTATTACTACACTTCTGCCCATTTGTCATTCTTCGCTCTGCTAAAGGTCCTCAAGGATGTCTTCTGACAAAACTCTCTGCTATTCCACACACTCAGCTCTGCTGCATACACAGCTCCTCTGTTCCAAGGTGCCTGTCCCCACACTCAATGTGCTGTTCAGTTAAATCCAGCTCCACTGTTCCAAGATGTTCCTCGTTCTGCCTAGCTAATCCATCTATACCGAACCAGGGCCCCAGACTAATCCAGCTCCACTGTTCCAAGATGTTCCACGTTCTGTCTACCTAATCCATCGGTACTGAACCAGGGGCCCCAGACTAATCCAGCTCCACTGTCCCAAGATGTTCCACATTCTGTCTACCTAATCCATCTCTACTGAACCAGGGGCCCCAGACTAATCCAGCTCCACTGTTCCAAGATGTTCCTCGTTCTGCCTAGCTAATCCATCTATACTGAACCAGGGCCCCAGACTAATCCAGCTCCACTGTTCCAAGATGTTCCACGTTCTGTCTACCTAATCCATCTATACTGAACCAGGGGCCCCAGACTAATCCAGCTCCACTGTTCCAAGATGTTCCTCGTTATGCCTACCTAATCCATCTATACTGAACAAGGGGCCCCAGACTAATCCAGCTCCACTGTTCCAAGATGTTCCACGTTCTGTCTAGGTAATCCATCTGTACTGAACCAGGGACTCCAGACTAATCCAGCTCCACTGTTCCAAGATGTTCCACGTTCTGTCTACCTAATCCATCTATACTGAACCAGGGGCCTGTTGTGGACTCTGTGTTCAGGCTCCCTCTTGTGGTCACTGGTGGTATGGTGTGACTTTTGCTTTGGGCTCCCCCTGGTGGCTTTGCCGGTTATCCTGCTGGTCTCTGGCTATCAGCTGGTTCGTTATCCTCTGGGAGGTTCCTATATAGCTCTGTTTTACTTTCACTTGTTGCCGGCTGTCGATGTAATCAGTGCTACATAGTGGGCTGAGTTTCTCCCCACACACCGTTAGTTGGTGTGTGGGTTCTTGAAATCTCAGGATGGATATTTTGTAACGGTTTTTTATTGATCGCATAGACCCCAGCTCTATTTTCTGCTTTCTAGTACTAGTGGGCCTCTTTTGCTGAATCTGATTTCATCCCTATGTATGTGCCTTCTTCTTACTTCACCGTTAATATTTGTTGGGGGCTTCTATATCTTTGGGGATTATTTCTCTGGAGGCAAGCGAGGTCTTTCTTTCTCTTTAGGGGTAGCTAGTTCCTCAGGTTGGCTCGAGACGTCTAGGAATTTTTTAGGCACGTTCACCGGCTACCTCTAGTTGTTTTGGATAGGTTCAGATTTGCGATCAGTCCAGTTACCATCTCCCTAGAGCTCGTCCTTAGTTTAATCACTTGCTGAACTATTTGTGATCCTCAGCCACTCGGGATCATAACAGTACAGCCGGCCCGCAAAGTGTTAATTGCATGGCAGAAGCAGGAGAAAAGAAGCCTTGAGAATTTTTTTTTTTTTCTTGTTGTTGCCGTGTGTCTAGCTTCTGTGCTAGCTTCTCTCCTCCTCTTAATCTTGGTGTGGCTCTGAGTTCAGCTGCTGACATGGATGTCCAGAGCTTGGCTTCCAGTCTGGATCATCTTGCTCCTAGAGTTCAAAGTATTCAGGATTTTGTTGTTCACAGTCCTATGTCTGAGCCTAGGATACCTATTCCGGAGTTGTTTTCTGGAGATAGATCTAGGTTCCTGAATTTTAAGAACAATTGTAAGTTGTTTCTTTCTTTGAAACCTCGTTCCTCTGGTGATGCCGTTCAGCAAGTTAGGATTATTATTTCCTTTTTGCGTGGTGACCCTCAAGATTGGGCCTTCGCAATGGCGCCAGGGGATCCTGCATTGCTTAGTGTAGATGCGTTTTTTCTAGCCCTTGGATTGCTCTATGAGGAACCTAATCTTGAGAACCAGGCTGAAAAAGCGTTATTGGCGCTCTCGCAGGGGCAAGATGAAGCAGAGGTGTACTGTCAAAAATTTCGGAAATGGTCGGTGCTTACTCAGTGGAATGAGTGTTCCCTGGCTGCAAATTTCAGTGAAGGTCTTTCTGAAGCCATTAAGAATGTCATGGTGGGGTTCCCTACGCCTGCAGGTCTGAATGAGTCAATGACTCTGGCCATTCAGATTGATCGGCGGTTGCGGGAGCGCAAACCTGTGCACCATTTGGCGGTGTCTTCTGAACAGACACCTGAATCTATGCAATGTGACAGAATTCTGACCAGAAGTGAACGGCAAAATTATAGACGGCAAAATGGGTTGTGCTTTTACTGTGGTGACTCAGCTCATGTTATCTCAGCATGCTCTAAGCGCAAAAAAAAAGGTTGATAAATCTGTTACCATTGGTACTTTACAGCCTAAGTTCATTTTGTCTGTTACCCTGATTTGTTCCCTGTCATCTTACCCGGTTAATGCTTTTGTAGATTCAGGTGCCGCCCTGAGTCTGATGGATTGGTCATTTGCCAGGCGCTGTGGTTTTGATTTGGAGCCTTTAAAATTCCCTATTCCATTAAGGGGAATTGACTCTACGCCATTGGCTACGAATAGACCTCAGTACTGGACACAAGTGACCATGTGCATGACTCCTGTTCATGAGGAGGTGATTTGCTTTCTTGTATTGCATAATTTGCATGATGTTGTTGTGTTGGGTCTACCATGGTTGCAGACTCATAATCCAGTCCTGGATTGGAAAGCTATGTCGGTGTCAAGTTGGGGTTGTCAGGGAATTCATGGTGACGCTCCTGTGGTGTCAATTGCTTCGTCCACTCCTTCTGAAGTCCCTACGTTTTTGTCAGACTACCAGGATGTATTTGAGGAGCCCAAACTCAATTCTCTACCTCCTCATAGGGACTGTGATTGTGCTATAAATTTGATTCCTGGTAGTAAGTTTCCTAAGGGACGACTTTTCAATTTATCTGTGCCGGAGCATGCTGCCATGCGGAGTTATATAAAGGAGTCTTTGGAGAAGGGACATATTCGCCCGTGCTCTTCCCCTCTTGGTGCAGGATTCTTTTTTGTGGCTAAAAAGGATGGTTCCCTGAGACCTTGTATTGATTATCGCCTTTTGAATAAAATCACGGTCAAATTTCAGTATCCTTTGCCATTGTTAACTGATTTGTTTGCTAGCATTAGGGGGTCTAGTTGGTTCACCAAGATAGATCTTCGTGGTGCGTATAACCTTGTGCGTATAAAACAGGGTGATGAATGGAAAACTGCATTTAATACGCCTGAAGGCCATTTTGAGTACCTGGTGATGCCTTTTGGACTTTCTAATGCTCCTTCAGTCTTTCAGTCCTTTATGCACGACATCTTCCATGAATATCTGGATAAGTTTATGATTGTGTATCTGGATGATATTCTGTTTTTTTCGGATGATTGGGAGTCTCATGTTAAGCAGGTCAGGATGGTCTTTCAGGTCCTGCGTGACAATGCTTTATTTGTGAAGGGCTCAAAATGTCTTTTTGGAGTCCAGAAGATTTCTTTTTTGGGTTTCATTTTTTCTCCTTCTACTATTGAGATGGACCCAGTCAAGGTTCAGGCTATTCATGACTGGACGCAGCCTACATCGGTTAAGAGTCTTCAGAAGTTCTTGGGTTTTGCTAATTTTTACCGTCGCTTCATAGCTAATTTTTCTGGTGTTGTTAAGCCTTTGACGGATTTGACCAAGAAAGGTTCTGATGTGACTAATTGGTCCTCTGCAGCTGTGGAGGCCTTTCGGGAGCTGAAGCGCCGGTTTTCTTCGGCTCCGGTCTTATGTCAGCCAGATGTCTCACTTCCCTTCCAGGTGGAGGTTGATGCTTCCGAGATTGGAGCGGGGGCTGTTTTGTCGCAGAGAAGCTCCGATGACTCTGTGATGAAGCCATGTGCTTTCTTTTCTAGAAAGTTTTCGCCTGCCGAGCGGAATTATGATGTCGGTAATCGGGAGTTGTTGGCTATGAAGTGGGCATTTGAGGAGTGGCGACATTGGCTCGAGGGAGCTAAGCATCGTGTGGTGGTCTTGAGATAAATCAAATTCTTGTGATCAGTCGAGTCGGCCAAGCGGCTGAATCCCAGACAGGCTCGTTGGTCGTTGTTTTTCTCTCGTTTTGATTTCGTGGTTTCGTGCCTGCCTGGTTCGAAGAATGTGAAGGCTGATGCTCTTTCTAGGAGTTTTGTGCCTGACTCTCCTGGAGATTCAGAGCCGGCTGGTATTCTTAGAGAAGGGGTGATTTTGTCTGCCATCTCCCCAGATTTGCGACGTGTGCTGCAAGAGTTTCAGGCGGATAGACCTGATCGCTGTCCACCGGAGAGACTGTTTGTCCCGGATAGATGGACCAACAGAGTCATCTCCGAGGTTCATTCTTCGGTGTTGGCGGGCCATCCTGGAATATTTGGTACCAGAGACTTGGTGGCCAGGTCTTTTTGGTGGCCTTCCTTGTCGCGGGATGTGCGTTCCTTTGTGCAGTCTTGTGGAATTTGTGCTCGGGCTAAGCCTTGCTGTTCTCGAGCCAGTGGTTTGCTGTTACCTTTGCCTGTCCCGAAGAGGCCTTGGACGCACATTTCCATGGATTTTATTTCAGATCTCCCTGTCTCTCAGAGAATGTCTGTCATCTGGGTGGTGTGTGATCGTTTTTCTAAGATGGTCCATTTGGTGCCCTTGCCTAAGTTGCCTTCCTCCTCTGAGTTGGTTCCACTGTTTTTTCAAAATGTGGTTCGTTTGCACGGGATTCCTGAGAACATTGTTTCTGACAGAGGATCCCAGTTTGTGTTTAGATTTTGGCGGACCTTTTGTGCTAAATTGGGCATTGATTTGTCTTTTTCGTCGGCCTTCCATCCTCAGACGAATGGCCAAACCGAGCGAACTAATCAGACCTTGGAGACTTATTTAAGATGTTTTGTTTCTGCTAATCAGGACGACTGGGTTACTTTTTTGCCGTTGGCCGAGTTTGCCCTTAATAATCGGGCTAGTTCTGCTACTTTGGTTTCTCCTTTCTTTTGTAATTCGGGGTTTCATCCTCGTTTTTCCTCGGGTCAGGTGGAGCCTTCTGACTGTCCTGGAGTGGATGTTGTGGTTGATGGGTTGTATCAGATTTGGAATCATGTGGTGGACAATTTGAAGCTGTCTCAAGAGAAGGCTCAGCTCTTTGCCAACCGCCGTCGCTGTGTGGGTCCCCGACTTTGCGTTGGGGACTTGGTGTGGTTGTCTTCTCGCTTTGCTCCTATGAAGGTCTCCTCTCCTAAGTTCAAGCCTCGGTTTATCGGTCCTTATAAGATTCTGGATGTCCTTGGCCCTGTGTCATTTCGTCTGGACCTCCCAGCATCATTTGCTATTCATAATGTGTTCCATCGCTCGTTGTTGCGGAGGTATGTGGTGCCTGTGGTTCCTCCGGTTGAGCCTCCTGCCCCGGTGCTGGTTGAGGGAGAATTGGAATACGTGGTGGAGAAGATCTTGGATTCTCGTATTTCTAGACGGTGGCTCCAGTATTTGGTTAAATGGAAGGGCTATGGTCAGGAGGATAATTCTTGGGTTGTCGCCTCTGATGTTCATGCAGCCGATTTGGTTCGTGCCTTCCATGCGGCTCATCCTGATCGCCCTGGTGGTTTTCATGAGGGTTCGGTGACCCCTCCTCAAGGGGGGGGTACTGTTGTGAACTCTGTGTTCAGGCTCCCTCTTGTGGTCACTGGTGGTATGGTGTGACTTTTGCTTTGGGCTCCCCCTGGTGGCTTTGCCTGTTATCCTGCTGGTCTCTGGCTATCAGCTGGTTCGTTATCCTCTGGGAGGTTCCTATATAGCTCTGTTTTACTTTCACTTGTTGCCGGCTGTCGATGTAATCAGTGCTACTCAGATTCCTTCTGACTACCTTGCTCCCAGTCCATCCAGGATAAGCTAAGTTTTGTTTGCTCATTTTTTGATCAGCAGTGTTTATCATGTTTTCTGTTCCAGCTTGCTAAAATGTAATTCCCTCGCTTGCTGGTTGCTCTAGTGGGCTGAGTTTCTCCCCACACACCGTTAGTTGGTGTGTGGGTTCTTGAAATCTCAGGATGGATATTTTGTAACGGTTTTTTATTGATCGCATAGACCCCTGCTCTATTTTCTGCTTTCTAGTACTAGTGGGCCTATTTTGCTGAATCTGATTTCATCCCTATGTATGTGCCTTCTTCTTACTTCACCGTTAATATTTGTTGGGGGCTTCTATATCTTTGGGGATTATTTCTCTGGAGGCAAGCGAGGTCTTTCTTTCTCTATAGGGGTAGCTAGTTCCTCAGGCTGGCTCGAGACATCTAGGAATTTTTTAGGCACGTTCACCGGCTACCTCTAGTTGTTTTGGATAGGTTCAGATTTGCGATCAGTCCAGTTACCATCTCCCTAGAGCTCGTCCTTAGTTTAATCACTTGCTAATCTATTTGTGATCCTCAGCCACTCGGGATCATAACAGGGGCCCCAGACTAATCCAGCTCCACTGTTCCAAGATGTTCCACGTTCTGCCTAGCTAATCCATCTATACTGAACCAGGGCCCCAGACTAATCCAGCTCCACTGTTCCAACATGTTCCACTTTCTGTCTAGGTAATCCATCTGTACTCAACCAGGGACTCCAGACTAATCCAGCTCCACTGTTCCAAGATGTTCCACGTTCTGTCTACCTAATCCATCGGTACTGAACCAGGGGCCCCCAGACTAATCCAGCTCCATTGTTCCAAGATGTTCCACGTTCTGTCTACCTAATCCATCGGTACTGAACCAGGGGTCCCCAGACTAATCCATCTCCACTGTTCCAAGATGTTCCACGTTCTGTCTACCTAATCCATCGGTACTGAACCTGGGGCCCCCAGACTAATCCAGCTCCACTGTTCCAAGATGTTCCACGTTCTGTCTACCTAATCCATCTAAACTGAACCAGGGACTCCAGACTAATCCAGCTCCACTGTTCCAAGATGTTCCACGTTCTGTCTACCTAATCCATCTATACTGAACCAGGGGCCCCCAGACTAATCCAGCTCCACTGTTCCAAGATGTCCCACGTTCTGTCTACCTATTCTATCGGTACTGAACCAGGGGCCCCCAGACTAATCCATCTCCACTGTTCCAAGATGTTCCACGTTCTGTCTACCTAATCCATCGGTACTGAACCAGGGCCCCAGACTAATCCAGCTCCACTGTACCAAGATGTTCCACATTCTGTCTACCTAATCCATCTATACTGAACCAGGGGCCCCCAGACTAATCCATCTCCACTGTTCCAAGATGTTCCACGTTCTGTCTACCTAATCCATCGGTACTGAACCTGGGGCCCCCAGACCAATCCAGCTCCACTGTTCCAAGATGTTCCACGTTCTGTCTACCTAATCCATCGGTACTGAACCTGGGGCCCCCAGACCAATCCAGCTCCACTGTTCCAAGATGTTCCACGTTCTGTCTACCTAATCCATCGGTACTGAACCAGGGGCCCCCAGACTCCACTGTTTCACAAGACACTTGCATAATCCGGTTCCACGCTGTGCCTGGTACCGGCCTGCAAATCCAGCTCTGCTGTGCCACATGCTGACCGACACATGAAAACTCTTCTGTATATTTCTGTCTGGACCGATGGTTTAGTGAATCCACTTCACAGCCATGAAACTCCTCCTGTGAATCCTGGTCCTCAGTCATAAACCAAATGTTCTGGTGTAGGGGTCACCAACCGGTGGTGAGGTTATTAGTGGTCTCTGAGGGGCGCTATGACTGGTGTCATTTGTGTACAGGCAGGAGGGTCAATGTCAGAGCAATGTGAGTGACCTTGTGGTATAACGGGCTATGGGGTCACGTATAGCAGGAGGCGAGTGATGAGGAAACCTCCTAGTGTTTCCGGAGAGCTCGGCCATATTTATCTTGATTTCCCAGCACACGGGGCGGTCGATGAGGTTATTACCAGCACTAATGGCCAGCTGCTGACCTGTCAGGATCGCTCTGTACTCCCTGTTCCCTGACTTTTCTATCTCTCAATATTTGGGGAAGATTATGACCAAGGAAATGGGACGAGTCAGGAGGATGATAGATCGCAGCCCCGTTACGGCTTGTTTTCATTCCTCCTCGGAAGAATGGATCAAAAATGAAGAGAAGAGATTGTGAAGGGCGATAATGACCGTCCAGAGAGAACGCAGGATGGAAACGTTCCCAACATCAGAGGGACAGAGCGTCGTAGATCCGAGGGCTTTATGTCTTATCTACGGAGAGGCCATCATCATCTGATCCATGGGGTCCGACTCCTGAGAAGGACAAGGGGCACCGATAAATATATCTGTATATCAGAGGAGTATAGATAAAGAAACACCCCTCTATAACACCTATATAATGGGGGAGGGGATCACACCGAGGGGTATCCCTCTATAACAGGTATATAATGGGGGAGGGGATCACACCGAGGGATATCCCTCTATAACACCTATATAATGGGGGAGGGGATCACACCGAGGGATATCCCTCTATAACACATATATAATGGGGGAGGGGATCACACCGAGGGGTATCCCTCTATAACAGGTATATAATGGGGGAGGGGATCACACCGAGGGATATCCCTCTATAACAGGTATATAATGGGGGAGGGGATCACACCGAGGGATATCCCTCTATAACACGTATATAATGGGGGAGGGGATCACACCGAGGGATATCCCTCTATAACACCTATATAATGGGGGGGGGATCATACCGAGGGATATCCATCTATAACAGGTATATAATGGGGGAGGGGATCACACCGAGGGATACCCCTCTATAACACCTATATAATGGGGGAGGGGATCACACTGAGGGATATCCCTCTATAACACGTATATAATCGGGGAGGGGATCACACCGAGGGATATCCCTCTATAACATGTATATAATGGGGGAGGGGATCACACCGAGGGATATCCCTCTATAACAGGTATATTATGGGGGAGGGGATCACACTGAGGGATATCCCTCTATAACAGGTATATAATGGGGGAGGGGATCACACCGAGGAATATCCCTCTATAACAGGTATATAATGGGGGAGGGGATCACACCGAGGGATATCCCTCTATAACAGGTATATAATGGGGGAGGGGATCACACCGAGGGATATCGCTCTATTACATGTATATAATGGGGGAGGGGATCACACCGAGGGATATCGCTCTATTACATGTATATAATGGGGGAGGGGATCACACCGAGGGATATCTTTCTATAACACATATATAATGGGGGAGGGGATCACACCGAGGGATATCCCTCTATAACACGTATATAATGGGGGAGGGGATCACACCGAGGGATATCCCTCTATAACACGTATATAATGGGGGAGGGGATCACACCGAGGGATATCGCTCTATTACATGTATATAATGGGGGAGGGGATCACGCCGAGAGATATCCCTCTATAACACGTATATAATGGGGGAGGGGATCACACCGAGGGATATCCCTCTATAACATGTATATAATGGGGGAGGGGATCACACCGAGGAATATCCCTCTATAACAGGTATATAATGGGGGAGGGGGATCACGCCGAGGGATATCCCTCTATAACAGGTATATAATGGGGGAGGGGATCACACCGAGGGATATCCCTCTATAACAGGTATATAATGGGGGAGGGGATCACACCGAGGGATATCCCTCTATAACATGTATATTATGGGGGAGGGGATCACACCGAGGGATATCCCTCTATAACACGTATATAATGGGGGAGGGGATCACACCGAGGGATATCGCTCTATTACATGTATATAATGGGGGAGGGGATCACGCCGAGGGATATCCCTCTATAACAGGTATATAATGGGGGAGGGGATCACACCGAGGGATATCCCTCTATAACATGTATATAATGGGGGAGGGGATCACACCGAGGGATATCCCTCTATAACAGGTATATAATGGGGGAGGGGATCACACCAAGGGATATCCCTCTATAACAGATATATAATGGGGGAGGGGATCACACCGAGGGATATCCCTCTATAACAGATATATAATGGGGGAGGGGATCACACCGAGGGATATCCCTCTATAACATGTATATAATGGGGGAGGGGATCACGCCGAGGGATATCCCTCTATAACATGTATATAATCGGGGAGGGGATCACACCGAGGGATATCCCTCTATAACATGTATATAATGGGGGAGGGGATCACACCGAGGAATATCCCTGTATAACAGGAATATAATGGGGGAGGGGATCACGCCGAGGGATATCGCTCTATTACATGTATATTATGGGGGAGGGGATCACACCGAGGGATATCCCACTATAACAGGTATATAATGGGGGAGGGGATCCTACCGAGGGATATCCCTCTATAACAGGTATATAATGGGGGAGGGGATCACACCGAGGGATATCGCTCTATTACATGTATATAATGGGGGAGGGGATCACACCGAGGGATATCCCTCTATAACATGTATATTATGGGGGAGGGGATCACACCGAGGGATATCCCTCTATAACAGGTATATAATGGGGGAGGGGATCACACCGAGGGATATACCTCTATTACATGTATATAATGGGGGAGGGGATCACGCCGAGGAATATCCCTCTATAACAGATATATAATGGGGGAGGGGATCACACCGAGGGATATCCCTCTATAACATGTATATTATGGGGGAGGGGATCACACCGAGGGATATCCCTCTATAACAGGTATATAATGGGGGAGAGGATCACACCGAGGGATATCCCTCTATAACATGTATATAATGGGGGAGGGGATCACACCGAGGGATATCTTTCTATAACACATATATAATGGGGGAGGGGACCACACCGAGGGATATCCCTCTATAACACGTATATAATGGGGGAGGGGATCACACCGAGGGATATCCCTCTATAACACGTATATGATGGGTGAGGCACAGGAAGGGGAGGCTGACAGTGATGGTGAGGCACAGGAAAAGGAGAGTGACAGTGATGGTGAGGCACAGGAAGGGGAGGCTGACAGTGATGGTGAGGCACAGGAAGGGAAGACTGACAGGGATGATGAGGCACAGGAAGGGGAGACTGACAGTGACAGTGAGGCACAGGATGAGGGAAAACTGACAGTGACGGTGAGGCACATAATTAGGAAACTGACAGTGACACTGAGGCACAGGAAGGGAAGACTGACAGTGACGGTGAGGCACAGGAAAGGGAGGCTGACAGTCACAGTGAGGCACAGGATGAGGAAACTGACAGTGACGGTGAGGCACATAATTAGGAAACTGACAGTGACACTGAGGCACAGGAAGGGAAGACTGACAGTGACGGTGAGGCACAGGAAAGGGAGGCTGACAGTCACAGTGAGGCACAGGATGAGGAAACTGACAGTGACGGTGAGGCACATAATTAGGAAACTGACAGTGACACTGAGGCACAGGAAGGGAAGACTGACAGTGACGGTGAGGCACATAATTAGGAAACTGACAGTGACACTGAGGCACAGGAAGGGAAGACTGACAGTGACGGTGAGGCACAGGAAGGGAAGACTGACAGTGACGGTGAGGCACAGGAAAGGTAGGCTGACAGTGACGTTGAGGCACAGGAAGGGGAGGCTGACAGTCACAGTGAGGCACAGGATGAGGAAACTGACAGTGATGGTGAGGCGCAGGACGGGGAAGCTGACAGTGAGGCACAGGAAGGGGAGACTGACAGTGACAGGCACAGAATGGGGAGGCTGACAGTGACGGTGACGCACAGAAAGGCACCTGGGGACAGGGCTGGCGGCAGCTGTGCAGGGAGAATACCCAGAATACAATGTTCACCTCATTACAAGACATAAGATCAGATCACAGGGATCTGGAGAGATTTAGAAGGTGTCGAGGACACGGTGCCGGGCTTCCAATATCCCGTGTATCACACGCACACACATTGTATCCATTTATCTCAGACAATTAGTTCCATGTCCACGAGGCGGCTGTGGAGAATGTCAGATACAAGAAGTTCTACAAAATCTGAGAAATCTGAACATAAGCAGAAAGAGCCCAAGGGCCCAGCAGTGGGGCCAATCTACATTGTCTCTGGTATGCCACACACAGCGGACTCACAGAACAATAGATAATAGACAGATAAGAGATTGATAGATAATTGATAATAGATAGATAATAGATAGATGATAGGTAGATAATAGATGATAGATAATAGATAGATAATACATAGATGGCTAATAGAAAGATAGATAATAGATAACAGATAATAGATAACAGATAGATAATAGATAGATAATTCATAGATAATACATAGATAACACATAGATAATTAATAGATAGATAATAGATAGATAAATAATTGATAGATAGATAACCTATAGATAAAAGATATATAATAGATAGTTAATAGATGATAGATAATGGATAGTTAATAGATGATAGATAAATAGATGATAGATAGATAGATAATAGATAATAAGATAGATAGATATTAGATAGATAATAAATAGATAATAGATAGTGTCACGTCACAGCTGTCGGGTGACCCAGGACCAGGGGCTCCTTCCCTGTCCCTGACACTAGGGGGTGCCCTAGCTCGCCCTATTCCCCGGGATACTTCTAAAGGTAAAGATGCCGAGGTCGCCACCCTTGTCTTCCTGAGTTAGCCCTCCATCTGTTCTCTTCCCTCACACAGGGAAGAGGGGGCGCTACTGTGTACCACAGTACACCAACTCGACAAACAAAAAAACACAAAAATTGAGCTTGACTTGAGTTGGTACACATGCAGAACTTAAACGCATGTTCACATTGGCCACAAAACATATAAAACCTACAAGAGAAAAAGTGAGCAAAAACTCTGCTGTAACTAAGTAACTAAAAAGCAAAAAAATAATTTTTTTAGTAAATACAGTTTTTAGTAATACTTTTTTTTTTTTTTTTTTATAAAAAAAACTTGCATAAAAGCCATCCCACCACGACAAGGTAACTCTGATCGGGACGGTCCTACACTGTCTAATATTAAAACCTTACTATGTGTCAATGTCGACCTCAGTGTGAATAAGGGCAGACAAACGGACCATGCCCAACCAGTGGAACACCAGTCTGGGGAAGCCTTATATGAAAATTCCAGATCAGGAGAGACAGGCCACACCCCAACTTGCACAGAATGCAATAATACAAAGAAAAAACCCACAAAAATTGAGCTTGACTTGAGTTGGTACAAACAAGCCCACACAAACGAGGGCAAACTGAAAACACCAAGCATACAAATATTCACTCACATATAACAGAGGAAAGCAGCGGGGAGTGGAGGACTTGGAGGAGACCAAAGTAGAGGAGGGAAGGGAATTGCCACACTTACAAACCACGCAACAGTCCCAGATAACTCCTTCAGCACTCCTTCTCATATGAACTCCTCTCCTCCTAAGCCATGCAGCAAATGCTAGCTCTGACAGGAATTTGAATCAGGAGCCAGGTTATAAAGGGAATGGGAGTGGCTAAGTGAGCTCAGCTGAGAGCTCAGGGTTTTCCAACATGGCTGATTAACCCCTGTTCTGCCATAAGAAATAAACACCAATAAAATAAAGGAGAAGTGCTTCACCGCAGGAGTAGGAGCAATCAGACGCTGCAGTCTCCTGGCTCCTCTCTGCTGCTGAAACCCCGTGACAGATAGATGATAGAGAATAGATAGATACATAATATATAATAGATAGATAATAGATAGATAGATAACAGATAATACATAGATAGATAACAGATAGATAATAGATAATACATAGATAGAGAATAGATAGATAATAGATAGATAAATAATAATAGATATATAGATAATAGATAGATAGTTAAATAATAGATAAGGGATAGAAAGATAGATAATAGATAAATAATAAGTAGATAGATAACAGATATCTTGATAACTCTATCCATCACACGTGTATTTCTTGGGGCCCGCATCCTAAAGCTGTGACCTCACGTTGCTATAGATTTGGCTGGGGCCGCTCTACAGAATGCTTTCCCACTATTCACACATTTAGGGTCTTAATTCAAAGCATCCGCCAGGAGATATTTGCCCACATTAAGTCGGCGCTGGCCCCAATAAAAGCCGTACAAAGAGGAACATCAAGAAAATGCATGGAATTGCCTGTGCAAATATTTGTCTAGAATGGGAATGACCCAAGAGAATGAGGCCTCTTACCCTGGATGGTGGGGGTGATAATCCAGCTGTGTAACCAGGCTTTGTGCTGAATGTGATATACAGCCGCCAGGTCCTGAGACTTTTAAACTCCAGACATAAGATTTATTAAGATTATAATATTAGACAAGAGACTCACCGAATATTCACTGCCCAATCCCACAGGTTGAATTATAGCATATAATAAAGAGGACCATGGCCTCAAATGCTGCAAAAGGCGGCTTCATAAACAGTGTATGGATCTTTTTGGCAATATTATATGAACTCTTAAAGGCAGCATTATTTTGGGCCTTGTATATGGTGGTATATGAATAGAATAGAATAGACCATGATTGCTGTATATAGACCACATAGGAGACACAGAGACAGGCTGTGCACATTTCACGTAAGAGATACCTAGACTGCTGTATATACATCACATAGGAGACATTGAAGCTGCTGTATACATCACAAAGGAGACACTTACGCTGCTGTCAATACATCACAAAGGAGACACTGAGAATGCTGTATATACATTGTATAGGAAATACTGAGACTGCTGCTTATATATCACTATATCACATAGGAGACACTGAGGCTGCTGTATATACAGCACATAAGAGACACTGAGACTGCAATATATGCTTCACATAGGAGACACTGAGACTGCTGTTTATATATCACATAGGAGACACTGAGGCTGATATATATTGCACATAGGAAACACTAAGACTCTTCTTTATACATCACATAAGAGACACCAAGACTGCTGTATATGCATCTCATAGAAGACACTGAGACTGCTATATGTACATCACATAGGAGACACCGAGACTACAGTATATGCATCACATAGGAGACACTGAGATTGCTATATGTACATTCCATAGGAGATACCGAGACTGCGCTATATACATTGTATAGGAAACACAGACTGCTGTATATACAGTTGAAACCAGAGGTTTCCATACACTATATAAAAAGACACATCTGCATGTTTTTATCAATATCTGACATGAAATCAGAATAAACCTTTCCCGTTTTAGGTCAGTTTCGTATTAATATTTGCCAAATGCTAGCGTAATGAGGGTGTTTAAGGCATTTTTATTACTTACTGCAAAGTGAAAAGTTTCCATACAGTAAGATTACTATTCCTTTAAACAATTGTGGACTGTAAATGACATAGAAGACACAGACTGCTCTATAAACATCACATAGGAGACACAGAGACTGCTGTATATGCACCACATAGCGTCTCCTATGTGATTTATATACAGAAGTCTCAGTGTCTCCTAAGCAGCAGAATAGCTACTGGGGGGCAGAGGTTGCGGTCATCCCGAACTCTGGGGACCCCATGCCGTTTTTTTAAATTACTTAAGTAATTAAAAAAAACAGTGTTGAGACCCCTCTATTCTTGATAACCAGCCTTGCTAACGCTGGCAGTTGAGGGTTATAGCCCCCAGCTGTCAGTTTTGCCTGACTGGTTATCAAAAATACAGAGGAAGCTTTTTTTTTTATTATTATTATTTATTTACAGCATAGCAGTTGGCTGATGAATACTCCCATCAGCCACTCCTGCTCTTGCTGTTATTAGAAGCAGCAGGCGTCGGCTGATTGGAGCAGCAGTCCCATCAGCCAACACCAATGACTGGAAGTGAACTTTATACCTCCGATCCCGAATGCACACTTATGCTATCTTTTGATAGCATGGAAACTGCTGCTGTCTCACCGACGGTGATGATTTCACCTACCGATCAGAAGCAGTGTTTGCCGCATTGTCATGCCCTTTCTTTCTCCCCTGATGAAGCCATGCTTATAGGTGGTGATAGGCATGGCCCTCCCAAGACCACCATCAGAGCACTACTGCCCTAACTGGCATATAGGACCTGGCAAGCAGAGGGGGCCCGCAGTGGGCCCCTTCTCTTCTGCTCACTGGGCCCCAGCGGCAGGACCCTGCCACTTCAGTAACTTATCAAGTATCCTTAGGCGCACAATCAGTTAAAATCTGTTGCCATGCGGCAAGTTATAGTACTATGGGGGTGCATTACACTGGTACAGGGGAGCATTATACTACTATGGGGTTGTATTATACTACTATCGAGGTGAATTTTACAACTATGGGTGTGCATTATATTGCAATGGAGGTGCATTATATTACTATGGGGCTGAATTATACTATGGGGTGCATTATAATGCTATGGTGCTGAATTTTACTACTACTATGGGGACTGCATGATACTGGTATGGGGTCAGCATTATACTCCTATGGGGGTGCATTATACTACTATGGAGGTGCATTATACTGGTATGGGGGTGCATTATACTACTATGGGTGCATTATACTGGTACAGGGGAGCATTATACTACTATGGGGTTGTGTTATAATACTATGGAGGTGAATTTTACTACTATGGGGGTGCATTATATTGCAATGGAAGTGCATTATATTACTATGGGGCTGCATTATACTATGGGGTGCATTATAATGTTATGGTGCTGCATTTTACTACTACTATGGGGACTGCATTATACTGGTATGGGGTGGCATTATACTCCTATGGGGGTGCATTATACTACTATGGAGCTGCATTGTACTGGTTTGGGGTGCATTATACTACTATGGGTGCATTATACTGGTGTGGGGGAGCATTATACTACTATGGGGGTTCATTATTCTGGTGTGGGGCTGCATTATACTGGTATGGGGGTGAATTATACTGCTATTGGGCTGCATAATACTGCTCCGGAGGTGCATTATACTACTATGGGGCTGCATTATATTACTGTGGAGATGCATTATACTGCTATGGAGGTGCAATATATACTGCTGTGGGGCTGCATTATAGTCCTATGGTGCTGCATTATACTACTACTATGGGGGCTGCATTATACTGGTATGGAGCTGCATTATACTGGTATGGGGGCAGCATTATACTCCTCTGGGGGTGCATTATACTACTATGGAGCTGCATTATACTGGTGTGGATGTGCATTATACTCATAGGGGGTGCATTATACTACTATGGGTGCATTGTACTGGTATAGGGGTGCATTATACTACTTTGGGGGTGCATTATACTACTATGGGGTTTCATTATACTGGTATGGGGCTGCATTATACTGGTATGGTGCTGCATTATACTCCTATGTGAGTGCATTATACTGCTATGGGGGTGCATTATACTGCTATAGGGGGTGTAATACACTGGTATGAGGGTGCATTATACCACTATGGGGGTGCATTATACTGGTATGGGGGTGCATTATACTGCTATGAGGGTGCATTATACTTCTATGGGGTGAATTATTCTGCTATTGGGCTGCATTATACTATTATGGAGGTGCATTATACTGGTGTGGGGGTAAATAATACTGCTTTGGGGGGGTGCAATATACTACTATGAGGGTCCATTATACTACTGTGGGGGGTGCATTATACTACTATGGGGTGAATTAAACTGCTATGGGTGTGCATTATACTGCTATTGGGCTGCATTATACCTCTTAGGGCTAGCGAAACGCACCAAGTAATAGAGAGCTTGATACGAGGTGCGTTCGCAGCCCGGGGTCCACCGTGCAGAGATACCTGCTGCAAAGTAATGGCAGATGGACACTGAGCTCACACGTGGGTTAAACTTCACCCTTGTGAAATGTAAGCGACCTCTGCTGCCTCACAGAGTTGCGCTGTACACAGAAACTAATATCCTAACTAGGGTTGTGCTTGCTCTGGAACTCTTCTGTGCTAACTGCACACATGAAGTAACCAGAAGCTAAGTCAAAGCTAATTGCCCCCACTGACGCTAGCTGCCTGCCTGAGTGTACAGCGCCAAAGCTAAACAGACTCACACCACATATATACTGAGTGGTAGAGTATCCACTGGCAACAGCCAAATACAAATGATACTAGCACATGGCCGTGCGGCCATGCGAACCTTTTATAGTTATAGCTCTCCCTCTCCAGGACCTTCCTAGTGGACCAATAGGAGCTGCTACAAGACCTGAGCGTGTGACCCTCGACATCCAATGAGAGGTCTTCCCTTGGGCATGCTCAGAAGGAGAAAAGCAGGACTTCGTCCCAGGAGCGCTTGCTCACCGCCGAACAGTACTGGTTATAATGGCTGAACCTGGAAGGGCAGCAGCAAACAAACGTGCAGTATCTGTCCGAGCCAGGCGCTGGGACCGACGTCTCCGCTGAGCAGGTTCCACTGCGTCTGGAGAAGAATGGGAGACCGCAGCGGACATGGTTCAAGATTCCCCCTGTGCAGCGGCAGGAACTCGACACCTAACAATACTACTTTGGGGGTGCATTATACCGCTATGGGGGTGCATTATGCCACTACTAGTGGGTGAATTACACTGCTATTGGGATGCATTATACTACTATAGGGCTGCATTATATTGCTATGGGGTGGGGGGATGCATTATACTACTATGGAGGTACATTATACTGGTCTGGGGCTGCATTTTACTAATATGGGGGTGCATTATAATAGTATGGGGGTGCACTATAATTGTATGGTGCTGCATTATACTGGTATGGTGGTGCATTATACTACTATGAGGGTGCATTATACTGGTATGGGGTTGCTTTATACTGGTATGGGGGTGCAATATACTGCTATGGGGTGCATTAAACTATATATGACTATGGGGTGAATTATACTACTATTGGAGTGCATTATACTGCTATATATGACAATGGAATGCATTATACTATTATGGATGACTATGGGGGCAATATGTAGAGACATGAGGCAGAATGAGAGGACACGTGGGGTCCAGAATGTAGGATATTATTACTGTAGGTGCTAATTAATGGATATTTATTTTTGAGGATACTGTTCATCTTCATCTAGCGTAGTGTAGAGGTTGGGGAAAAATGACAGAATGTGCTCTATATAACTGTGTTATTTTCTGCAGAGATGAGTCCTGGCTGAAAAAAGTGATGGTGGTATGCGCTGGATGAAGATGTTAAGTGAAGATGTAGGACTTCAACTAGAGACGTCACCTTTAAGTGTGTTAGCGGAACACTGACACTATACACTGTATACTATATACAGAGGTCCTGTGTATAATGTCACCAGTGATAACTGTATTACCTGTACACTGACACTATATACAGAGCTCTTGTGTATAATATCACTGGTGATTACTGTATTACCTGTACACTATACACTTTATACAGAGCTCCTGTGTATAATGTCACAGGGAGGAGTCCTGAGGAGAGAATTTGCATATTCCCAGTGCATTCTGGGATAAGTGAAGAGTCTCCACGAGCTCAAAGAACACTAGATTTTGGCCATTGCAGCTGAAAGGAGGACATGGATAAACCACACGCCAGCCAGCGTGCAAATTTTGGCACATTTCACACCATTTTGATATCTTTTTAACAATAAGAACATGGAAGAGGCCAGGAGGAGCCATTTGCTGAGCTGCATTTCTTGCTATATGTTCACAGACTTACCAGTGGAAAAGCCAAACTTCACATGCCAGAAATGCAAGCTTGTGTCCCTGTTGGAGGAAAAGTTGCAAAATCTAAAAAAAAGGTTAGCTACTAGGGTTGAGCAAAACGGATTGGACAATTTCAAAAATCGCCGACTTTCGGCAAAGTCGGGTTTCGTGAAACCCGACCCGATCCCAGTGTGGGATCGGCTATGCTGTCGGTGATCTTCGCGCCAAAGTCGCGTTTCGTATGACGCTTTCAGCGCCATTTTTCAGCCAATGAAGGAGGACGCAGAGTGTGGGCAGCGTGATGACATAGATCTCGGTCCCCACCATCTTAGAGAAGGGCATGACAGTGATTGGCTTGCTTTCTGCGGCGTCATAGGGGCTATAAAGGGGCGTGCACGCCGACCGCCATCTTACTTCTGCAGATCTGAGCATAGGGAGAGGTTGCTGCTGCTTCGTCAGAAGCAGGGATAGCGTTAGGGAGGGAAGATTAACCCCCAAACCGCTTGTGCTGTAGCGATTTCCACTGTCCAACACCACCTTTTCTTTGCAGGGACAGTGGAGGCTAGATTTTTGTGCATCAGCTCTGTAGCTTATTAGGCTGCCTTATAAGGCTCCCTGATAGCTGCATTGCTGTTTGTACGCCGCTGTGCAAACCAACTGCTTTTTTAAAAGCAAAAATCCTGTTGCTCCTTTCTGCACAGTTCTATTGTTTATTTGTCCGCACTTTTGGTGCAGCAGTCCTTTTTATTGCTGCCATACTTGTCCTGAGATCATTGTAGGGAGTGTCCCTTTTTTTTATATATATATCTGCCAGCCCCTTTCTGCCACGTATACTGTGTAGTGTAATACAGTGGGCCTGATTTTTGCAGTAGTCTCCCACACATAAAAAGGGAGATTTAAATTCTCAACAAGTTTACATACACCTTCCAGCTTGTTTTACAGTACCATATAACGGTTGTTAGTTTGGTTACATTTTCCCAAGAATGAGGAAGTCTGGTGGAAGAGGCCATGGGCGGTCATTGCCAGCTGGTAATGATAGTGGTGGTGGTGGTGGTTGTGGTGTTGGAGCATCTGGTGGTAGTGGGAAAGCAAAATAGCAGCTAAGGCTGAGGGTGTTGAGCCAGCGTCATCGTCTGGCTACACAAGGCCTCGAAGGCTACCTTTTCTGGGAGTAGGAAAACCGCTTTTAAAGCCAGAGCAGCAGGAAAAAGTTTTGGCTTTCCTTGCTGACTCTGCCTCTAGCTCTTTCGCCTCCTCTTCCAAAAGTTCCTAATTTAAAAGCAGCGAGTCGTCAGTGGATGCTCACGGTCAGGAACAAGTCGCTTCCTTGTGTCCTTTACCCAAAGCAAAAGTGAAGGATGCATCAGGCGACACTACAGGTTACTCCATGGAGCTCTTTACACATACCGTGCCTGGGTTAGAAAGGGAAATTGTTCACAGCCCTTTACAAGATGAATCGGACATGGAGTGCACTGATGCACGGCCACAGCTAGATTATTATGCTGTTCCATTGGCTCAGATCACTACATTGCCCTCGCAGTGTACTGAGCCAGAAACTGACCCTGATGAGACTATGGTGCCCCGTCCCCAACGCTATAGCACCTTACACGGTGACACAGAGGAAGGTGCACAGGACATTGAAGAGGAGGTGATAGATGACCCAGTTGTTGACCCAGATTGGCAGCCATTGAGGGAACTGCCGCTGCCAGTAGCTCTGAAGCGGAGGAGTATGAGCCGCAGAAGGCATCAACATTGCAACAGCTGTAATCTGGCAGGCCCGTATCAGGCCAAAAACGTGTGTAAAAAAAAAAACAGTTTTAGGACAGCGTGGCCATCCGGTGAAAGTAGCACAGCGTGCAATGCCTGAAAAGGTATTCGATAGTAGGAAAAGTGCAGTGTGGCAATTTTTTAACCAAAATCCGAATGATCAGTGCAAAGTTATCTGTAAGAAATGCTCAAGACCTTTAGCAGAGGGAAGAATCCCCTAAATTTAAATACAAGATGCATGCGTAGACATTTGACCAGCATGCACTTGCAAGCCTGGACTAACTACCAAACGTCCCGTAACGTTGGTGCACCCGCTCAGAATGAAGGTACATTGCTTCCCTCACTGTAAGCCCACCGGTTAGGACACCACCAGCAGCAAATGTGGAGGTATCGTCGCAAGGCCAAAGCAGTCAGGGAATCACCAGGTTCTTGGTAGGAAACACTGTATATAGGCCAACATCAAGAATACCATCACCAACCCTCTCTCAATCTGCCATGTCTACCACCACCCCCGCTAGTTCCACCATATGCAGCTCTACAGTCCAGCTCACTCTACAAGAGACTCTCGTTAGGAAAAGGAAGTACTCATCCTCTCATCCACGTACACAGGGTTTGAACGCCCACATTGCTAGACTAATCTCGTTAGAGATGATGCCCTACTGGTTGGTTGAAAGCGAAGCTTTCAAAGCCCTGATGGCCTACGCAGTACCACGCTATGACCCACCCAGTCGACACTTCTTTGCGAGAAAAGCCATCCCAGCCCTCCACCAGCATGTCAAAGACCGCATTGTCCATGCACTCAGGCAATCAGTCAGTAGAAAGGTGCACCTCATAACAGATGCATGGACCAGTAGGCATGGCCAGGGATGTTACGTGTCCATCACGGCACACTGGGTTAATGTGGTGGATGCAGGGTCCACAGGGGACAGCCATAGTGGGACAGTTCTGCCTAGCCCACGGTCTAGGAAACAGTTGGCTGTAGGCGTTCACCACCCCTCCTCCTCCTCCTCCTCCAGCAGAAGCGAAAGCTCGTCCACAGAGCGCAGTCGCACGACCACTCCATCCGCAGCTGCCAGTGATGCACATGAGGTGTCACATTATGGAACAGCTAGTGGTAAGCGTCAGCAGGCTGTGTTGGAAATGAAGTGTTTGGGCAAAAACAGACACACCGTGGAAGTTGTGGCCGAGTTCTTGCAGCAAGAAACTCAGTCATGGCTGGGCAGTGTACATCTTGAGGCAGGCAAGGTAGTCAGTGATAACGGAAGGAATTATATGGCTGCCATAGCCCTTTCAGAACTGAAACACATACCTTGCCTGGCTCACACCTTGAACCTCGTGGTGCAGTGCTTCCTGAAAAGTTATCCGGGGTTACCAGCCCTGCTCCTGAAGGTACGAAGACTTTGCTCGCACATCCGCCGGTCGCCCGTACACTCCAGCCGTATGCAGAACCATCAGTGATCGTTGAAGCTTCCCCAGCACCGCCTAATAATCGACATTGCAACAAGGTGGAACTCCACACTGCACATGCTTCAGAGGCTGTGCGAGCAGAGGCGTGCTGTAATGATTGTATTTGTGGGAGGATACACATACACGGGCAGGCAGTTGAATGGCAGACATGGAGTTGTCAGGTGTGCAGTGGTCAAAGCTGCAAGACCTCTGTCAAGTCCTTCAGTGTTTTGAGGAATGCACACGGCTGGTAAGTGCAGACGACGCCATCATAAGCATGAGCATCCCCCTAATGCGTCTGCTGATGCAAAGTTTGACGCACATTAAGAAGCAGGCGTCTGCAGCCGAGGAGGAGGGAAGCCTTGATGACAGTCGGCCATTGTCTGCTCAGGGAACTCTCCTGGATGAGGTGGCGGATGAAGAGGAGGAGGAGAATGATGGGGATGAATATTTATGGGAGGAGGATGTGTAGCGCCCCCACTGCCGCAGGGCCGAGGGGTACTCGGTACCGGGCCTCTGGGTTTCTGCTCTGGGGTTGTCACGGTGGCTAGACCCGGTCCGCGACCCTGCTGAGGGGCGCCCAATGAAAGGTGTGGATGGTGGTGGTAGTGCGGTGCAGTGCTGGTCACAGTAAATAACGAGGACACCAGGTTGCAGTCTCTTTACCTCTTTACTGAAGGCTTCAGGATCCTCAGTCTGGAATACGGTTAACCAGGCTGCGCAAGTCCGGCCGGTCCGATGGCACCTCCAGAGTTCCCTTTGCAGGTGGAAATCTGTGCCTACCTTCTAGCGCTTGTGTGTTGCGGTCCTCCCCTGCTGTGCTTACGGGATAGTCCCCACAACTGTTGTGTCTGTTTCTCGTGTTCCCTCACAACTCGATTCTGATGTTCTTCTTCGTCCCCCAGATGATATGGCTAGGACGCACCCGTATGACGGGTAGGCTCGGAGCTCTTCCTGGACCCTAGTGTCGCCCTTCTCCTATTGTTGCCCCCTGTGTCTTCGTAGGTGATTTGTGTGAGACAGCCCGCCTATAGCTGACTGTCCTGCCGTAGGTTTGAAGTATTGCTTGGAGGCTAGTACTTCCTCGGCGTTCCGGCCACCGGCTACGCGCCTCAGTAGGATGTTGCCTCGTCTTACAGCACGACTCCTACTGGTATTTCTCCTTGTTGCGTTGATCTCGTTTCTCACTCAGCACAATATACCTCGCTTCTTGTCCTTTCTTAGGGCACCGCCGCTATCTAGTGCAGGCGCGGTCCCGTAACGTTCTCTCTGTTTGCTAGGTCTCTGCCAGGATCCCACCCCTGACAGGGATCCCCCTGAGTCTCTCCCCGCAACACCCTCTGACACAGGGTGTTGCCTGTTCGATTCCCAGTCAGCTTCTGTCTAACTTTCTGCCTAACCCCCAGTTTTACCAGATTGTGAGGAGTGGCCTAATACATAGTACCCTTAGCTCCCCCTGGAGGCCAGACTGTGAAGTGTATTGGTGTCTGTGATACCTGGTCAGGTGAACTCCTTCAGTGCCATCAGACGTACCATAGCCCCCCTTAGCGGCGGAGCATCAGTACTGCAACGACCAGGACTCGGGCGCTGCAGATGCTTCTCAGGGGGCAATAGAAACTGGTGGCGTTGCAAGGTCAGGTACAGGGTTTTTGCGGGAGACAAGTGATGTTGATTTGCCAGAAAGTGCTCCTCAACCCAGCACAAGCAGTGAATTGACACCTGGAACATTGGCCCACATGGCTGATTATGCCTTGCGTATCCTAAAAAGGGACCCCCGCATCATCAAAATGATGACCGATGATGATTACTGGTTGGCCTGCCTCCTGGATCCACGATATAAAGGGAAATTGGAAAATATCATGCCACATGAGAACCTTGAGCAAATATTGGCTACCAAACAAGCAACTCTTGTAGACCATTTGGTTCAGGCATTCCCAGCACACAGCGGCGGTGATGGTTCTCACACGAGCTGCAGGGGCAACATGGCAGAGGTGCTAGAGGTGCACAAATCCGAAGTGGCGTTGGACAGAGGGGTTTTCTGACCACGTTGTGGAGTGATTTCACAATGACCGCTGACACGACAGGTACTGCAGCATCTATTCAAAGTGACAGGAGACAGCGTTTGCCCAGTATGGTTACGAACTATTTTTCCTCCCTTATCGATGTTCTCCCTCACAGGTCATTCCCCTTTGATTACTGGGCATCTAAAATAGACACCTGGCCTGAATTGGCAGAATACGCATAGCAGGAGCTCGCTTGCCCAGCTGCTAGTGTGCTATCAGAAAGAGTATTCAGTGCTGCTGGTTCAATACTGACCGAAAGGACACGTCTGGCTACCCGAAATGTTGATGATCTAACCTTCATTAAAATGAACCAATCATGGATTTCTAATTATTTGGCCCCACCTTCCCCTGCTGACACGTAGCTTGCCTGAAAAATGTCTTGCTTTTGGACTCCTCTTACTGACTGCTCCAATTCCTCCATTTGCAGCTGCTGAATGTCCACCATAAGCCATTTTTTTACCTCCATAAATGGGCTGACTCCCCCCACAGGGCCGTGGTCACCACTTAGCGCAAGCACCCGTGCGAGTGCCGTTTGCCTGGACAGGTCGACGGCACTGGCACAGGGTCCCTCATACTACAATGAAGTGTCTCTGGCGGTGGTGGTGCACACCCAACGTCAGACACACCATCGTAATATGAGGGGCCCTGTGCCAGTACCGCCGCCCACGAGAGAGTGTTCCCCCCAGCTCGAACAGTGCTCTACCACTTGCAATACTTACCTCTCCCGGCTCCACCACTGTGTAGTCTGTGCTGTTAAATCCTTCAATGGCGCTGCCAATACAAATTTGTTGAAATGATAGATGATAGTAAAAATACACAGGGGCCCTGGCCTCCATTTTGACCACTTAATACTTTGCGCAAACTACCACTGTCTGCTACTCAGCAGAGGAACCCACCCCTGTACCTAGCTATCCTACCTGTTTATTTATGAACATTTGTTTGGCAGACATTTACCTCACTTTATTGTTTTGGCCTACTAACTGTGTCATCCAGTCCTTACAGTTGTCCTCCACTGAACAAAGCAATGCCACCTGTGTACTCCTGTTACCAGTTTTGAACTGCATAGATCCTACTTTTTGATTTGAGGCCTACTAAGTCTGTCTGCACCACTCCTTGCAATATTCCTCCGCTGAACAAAGCAATGCTGCCTGTGTACCCCTATAACCTATTTTAAACTGCATTGAGCCTACTTTTTTATTTTAGGCCTACTACCTGTGTCTGTCTGCGCCACTCAATATAGCTGTCCTCCACTGAACAAAGCTGAGCTTCAATTTTCAGGCTTTCAGCTTATATCTCATATTAAACTGCATTTGGGCTACTTGTTTGGTTGGGCCTACTAATGGTGTCTGCCGCTCCTTGGTGTTCTCCTCCACTGAACAAAGCTGAGCTTCAATTTTCAGGCTTTCGGCCTAGATCAGATATTCAACTGCATTTGGGCTACTTGTTTGGTTGGGCCCTACTAACGGTGTCTGCCGCTCCTTGCTTTTCTCCTCCACTGAACAAAGCTGAGCTTCAATTTTCAGGCTTTCGGCCTGCAGAAAATATGAAACTGCATTTGGCCTACTTGTTTGGTTGGGCCCTACTAACGGTGTCTGTCTGCCGCTCCTTGCTTGTCTCCTCCACTGAATATAGCTGAGCTTCAATTTTCAGGCTTTCAGCCTACATAAGATATGAAACTGCATTTGGCCTACTTGTTTGGTTGGGCCCTACTAACGGTGTCTGCCTCTCCTTGCTTTTCTCCTCCATTGAACAAAGCTGAGCTTCAATTTTCAAGATTTCGGCCTGAAGAAAATATGAAACTGCATTTGGCCTGCTTGATTGGTTGGCCCTACTAACGGTGTCTGTCTGCCGCTCCTTGCTTGTCTCCTCCACTGAATATAGCTGAGCTTCAATTTTCAGGCTTTCGGCCTACATCAGATATTGAACTGCATTTGGCCTACTTGTTTGGTTGGGCCCTATTAACGGTGTCTGCCGCTCCTTGGTGTTCTCCTCCACTGATCAAAGCTGAGCTTCAATTTTCAGGCTTTCGGCCTAGATGTAATAATTATAGGGGATAACTCAGGAGACTCTTTGCGTGGAACAAGACAACTACAGGACACAGTTTTATAAGTGGTAAAGTCTATATTATCACACTGTGATTCAAACAGGTGCAGAGAGAAACTCAAGTCCACAACACTTGGTGCAAATATCAAATGCAGCTCAGCAGTCTATAGGAAACTTCAGAGGAAAATGCAATCACGCAGAAAGTCTATGAAGCACAATTATTCTTGAGGATACTTGACACGAATAAGTCCTTGCTTAGTCCAAAACACAGATAGATATGCTTATAAGGTAGTTCAAATAATATCTTAGCTCAACCAGGGAGGTCTGGGTAATAGTCTCAGGTTCTTGCAGAGCAGAAACAGCTTACATGTCCAGCAAATGCAGATGGAAGTAAACACGAGCAGCAGATGAAGGAGGATTACTGGAAACTGGTATATGCAGCAGGAACTCAGAGCAGAGTAGCAGGATCACCACACAGGTTCACAGGAGCAGGTGTATAGCCAGGGAGTCACCAGAGGTCAGGAGCTGGATGCAAGGCAGAATACTCTAGCACAGACTGAAGGCTGGGGTGGAGTTTTATAGCAGGAAGACACAGTGCACATGAGACCAAAGACGCCATCTTGGAAAAGGGCAGTAATGCACAAACAGGTAATAAAAAATGTTCAGAGTCCTGACACTAGATCAGATATTAAACTGCATTTGGCCTACTTGTATGGTTGGGCCCTACTAACGGTGTCTGCCGCTCCTTGCTTTTCTCCTCCACTGAACAAAGCTGAGCTTCAATTTTTAGGCTTTCGGCCTGCAGAAAATATGAAACTGCATTTGGCCTACTTGTTTGGTTGGGCCCTGCTAACGGTGTCTGCCGCTCCTTGCTTTTCTCCTCCACTGAACAAAGCTGAGCTTCAATTTTCAGGCTTTTGGCCTGCAGAAAATATGAAACTGCATTTGGCCTACTTGTTTGGTTGGGCCCTACTAACGATGTCTGTCTTCCGCTCCTTGCTTGCCTCCTCCACTGAATATAGCTGAGCTTCAATTTTCAGGCTTTCGGCCTAGATCAGATATTAAACTGCATTTGGCCTACTTGTTTGGTTGGGCCCTACCAACGGTGTCTGCCTCTCCTTGCTTTTCTCCTCCACTGAACAAAGCTGAGATTCAATTTTCAGGCTTTCGGCCTGCAGAAAATATGAAACTGCATTTGGCCTACTTGTTTGATTGGGCCCTACTAACGGTGTCTGCCGCTCCTTGGTGTTCTCCTCCACTGAACAAAGCTGAGCTTCAATTTTCAGAAAATATTAAACTGCATTTGAGCTACTTGTTTGGTTGGGCCTACTAACGGTGTCTGCCGCTGCTTGTTGTTGTCCTTCACTGAAAAAAGCTGAGCTTCAATTTTCAGGCTTTCAGCCTATATCACATATTAAACTGCATTTGGGCTACTTGTTTGATTGGGCCTACTAACGGTGTCTGCCGCTCCTTGCTGTTCTCCTCCACTGAAAAAAGCTGAGCTTCAATTTTCAGGCTTTCAGCCTATATCACATATTAAACTGCATTTGGGCTACTTGTTTGGTTGGGCCTACTAACGGTGTCTGCCGCTCCTTGCTGTTCTTCTCCACTGAAAAAAGCTGAGCTTCAATTTTCAGGCTTTCAGCCTATATTAAATATTAAACTGCATTTGGTCTACTTGTTTGGTTGGGCCTACTAACGGTGTCTGCCGCTCCTTGCTGTTCTCCTCCACTGAACAAAGCAGTGCCGCCTGGTTAGTCCTGTTACCAATTTTGAACTGCATTTAGCCTACTTACTTATTTGGGCCTACTCACTGTGTCAGCCTCTCATTACAGTTTTCCTCCACTGAACAAAGCAATGCCGCCTGGTTAGTCGTGTTACCAATTTTTTACTGCATTTAGCCCACTTTATTATTTGGGCCTATATCTGTGTTTCCTCCTCATCCTGCCCATTGCCCAGCCACTGCTAGATGAGTCTGCTGGTACATTGACCCAGACCACTACATTCCCCTTGCACGCTACACAGCCAGAATCTGACCCTGCTGAAAGTCAGGTTCCCCTTCCCGCATACTATACCACCTTACACGGGGACAAAGAGGAAGGTGCAGATGAAAGTGCAGGTTCCTTCATCAGGTGGGGGGGCATACTCGTTGGCGACGTCATTGACACAGGGCCCCTCATAGTACGCAAAAGTGTTTCTGCTGGTGGGAGGCGCCCCCGCCGTCAAACACACCGCAGTACTTTGAGGGGCCCTGTGCCAGTGCCAACGCCAACGAGTGGGCCCCCCCTGCTTGCTCAGGATCACAGCACTTGCAAAGTTGAAATACTTACCTCTCCCTGCTCCACCGCCATGACGTAGTCCGCGTTTCCTGGGCCCACGAAAAACTTGAGCCAGCCCTACCCCCCCACAACTTTAGCCAAATGACCCCCTGTTGTCAATGAATGACTATTATTATAAGGTAAATTAAAATTGACAATCTTAAGTAACAAGAATTGATGTTTTCGGCATTAAAATGGGCACTGTAGGTGTTTTCCTGTCCTCCACTCACTGCCGACTTTGCTTCCCAATTGACTTGCATTGGGTTTCGTGTTTCAGTCGGTTCCCCGACTTTTCGCAATAATCGGCCGATTTCACCGGACCCGACTTTTGAGAAAGTCGGGTTTCGCGAAACCCGACTCGATCCTAAAAAAGTGAAAGTCGCTCAACTCTATTAGCTACATTGAAAACCATTAAGGAAGGTCAAGAGTTCTTATACAGAGGAAAATTATCTCTTCATGTTACAGAAAGAGAAAAAAATCGAAGTGCACCTGAAGAAACAGAGGAATAGAAGCATGTGACCCAGAGAAGCAGGAGGATTGTGAGGCAGTCAGCACCCATACTGCTCAGGAACCAGTACCAGGCTCTCACGCAGGAGAACAATGAAGGAATACATCAAGATAAGACTTTACCCACAAAGTACAACCTTGTACGCCCTCAGAGACCTCCTGGATGGAGAAAGAAAAATGTTGTGAAGAAGAAACGGAGAGTTGTGGTCATGGGGGATTCCCTGTTGAGAGGAATAGAGGCTGCTATCTGCAGACCGGATATAACCTCAAGAGAAATGTGCTGTCTTCCAGGTGCAAAAATTAAAGATGTGTGTGACAGGATATCAGGACTCTTCAGACCTACAAATGACCACCCATTCCAGCTAATACATGTGGGGACAAACGACACCTCAAGAAAGGACCGGGAAACCATCTGCAGTGACTTTGAAACCTTAGGTAAGAAAGTGAAAGAACTGGGAGCGCAGGTGGTCTTCTCTTCCATCCTCCTAGTGGATGGCCATGGAACAAGGAGGTGGAATAAGATTCTGCAGGTGAACAACTGGCTACGCCGATGGTGCCTTCAGCAAGGATTTGGATTTCTGGATCACAGAGTGAATTACCTATACGATGGGCTGCTTGCTAGAGATGGGGTGCACCTTACGAAGACTGGAAAACATGTATTTGGAAGTCGCCTTGCTACACTCATCAGGAGAGCTTTAAACTAGAACAATGTAGGAAGGGAAGCAAAAGGCCAGAAAAAGCCATGCACCTGACAACTACTATTGAGAACTCTGCTATTAGAAGTGGAAAGGAAGAACAAAGACAAAAAATCTAAGTAATAAAAATATTGGAGGAAGAGAAACCAATCACAAACTAAAATGTTTCTATATGAATGCACAATTCTTGGGCAACAAACAAGGAGAACTGTAACTACTAACACAGGAGAAGAAATATGATGTCATTGGAATCACTGACACTTGGTGGGATAATACATATGATTGGAATACAAGGCTAGAAGGATTCAACTTATTTGCAAGAAACAGACTTGATAAATGAGGAAGTGTCGCATTGTATGTTAGAAAAGCTTAATCTGCACAGAGATCCAAGCTTCAGAGACTGGGAGTTCTGTGGAAACTGGGTAAGAATACAAAGAGAGAACAATGGAAAGGACACCATTGTAGGCATTTACTACAGGCCACCTGTGGAAGCTGAAGATATGGATGAACTCTTTATGCATCAAATGGCCAAGTTCTCCAAAAAATATGACATAGTGGTCATGGGAGATTTCAACTATCTAGACCTTTGTTGGGAATCTCTCTCAGGCAAAATTAACAGGTCAAGCAAATTCTTATCCTCTTTTACTGACAACTTTATCTTCTAAAAGGTAGAGGAGAAAACAAAGAGATCTGCTACCTTGGATCTAATCCTTATAAATAGGGAGGAAATGGTTGAGGAGGTAATAGTGGCTGGGACCCTAGGAGGTAGCGCCCATGCTATTTTAGATTTTTGGATAACTAGAGGATGAAGACCTGTGAAGACTCAGACTTCAAGGTTAGATTTCAGAAAGGCAGATTTTAAGGGACTCAGAAAGAGAATTTGAGAAATCCAGTGGCTGGATATCCTTTAGGACAAAAATGTCCAGGAAGGATGGGAAATCTTGAAAAATGAGATTCTCAAAGCACAATCATTAACAATTCCAAAAAGAGGGAAGAATACGAAGCATTAAGGGTATGTGCACACACTGCAGATTTTGCTGCGGATCCACAGCGGATTGACCGCTGCGGATTCGCAGCAGTTTTCCATGACTTTACAGTACCATGTAAACCTATGGAAAACAAAATCCGCAGTGCACATGCTGTGGAAAAAAAAGAGCGGAAACGCTGCGTTGTTTATTTCGCAGCATGTCAATTCTTTGTGCGGATTCTGCAGCTGTTTACACCTGATCCTCAATAGGAATCTGCAGGTGTAAAACCGCAGGGGAACCTGTCACCTGAATTTGGCGGGACCGGTTTTCAGTCGTATGGGCGGGGTTTTCGGGTGTTTGATTCACCCTTTCCTTACCCACTGGTTGCATGCTGGCCGCAATATTGGATTGAAGTTCATTCTCTGTCCTCCGTAGTACATGCCTGCGCAACGCAATCTTGCCAAATTCAGGTGACAGGTTCCCTTTAAGGAAATCAGGGTGGGTGCGCACAGAACTTCAACACATGCTAAAAAGGAAGAAAGAAATATTCATCAAATGGAAAGAGGGAGGCATATCTAAAGACGAATATAGTGCTGTCTGCAAAACCTGCAGTGCAAGAATCAGATTAGTAAAGCTGACAATTAAGGCTTGCAAGAGACATCAAAAGCAATGAAAAAGTATTTTGGGGATATGTCGAAAGTAAAAGAAAAGTCAAAGATACTATAGGATTTTTACAGGATGAAAATGATGAAATGGCAAGAAAGGATGTTGAGAAGGCTGAACTTTTAAATTCCTATTTTGCATCTGTTTTCTCTCAGAAAGGAAATGTAACATCAACTTATTTTCACTGTCCTATTAAAGGAATATAAGAATCCAGGATATGTATAAACAGAAGGATAGTGAGGAAACAGCTAACATAAATGAATTCAAGTCTCCAGGTCCAGATGAATTACACAACAGAGTACTGAAGGAGATAGCAGGTGAAATTTTTGAACCACTCTCCATAATTCTTGGAGAACAGGAGAAATCCCAGAAGACTGGAGAAGAGCAAATGTTGCTCCTATCTTCAAAAAGGGGAAGAAGGTGGACCTAGGGAACTATAGGCCGGTGAGTCTGACGTCTATACCAGAAAAGATCTTTGAACAAATTATTAAACAACATGTATGTAAGTACCTGGATAAGAATGAAGTGATTAACCAGAGTCAGCATGGGTTTGTAACTAATAGGTCATGTCAGACTAACATAATTTCCTTCTATGACAGAATCACTGATTGGGTGGGTCAGGGAAATGTGGTAGATATAGTATATCTTGACTTCAGCAAAGCATTTGACAAAGTATCTCACACCATCCTTATTGAATAAATGACTAAGTATGGAATGAACAAGGCAACTGTTAGGTGGATTCATAACTCGTGTAGTGATCGGACCCAAAGAGTGGTCGTAAATGGCTGCACATCCAGTTGGAAGAATGTTTGTCCTGGGCCCTGTATTGTTCAACATCTTTATCAATGACTTAGATGAAGGAATGGAGGGTAATCTGATTAAATTTGCTGATGATACAAAGCTAGGAGGGATAGCGAACATTAGAGAAGAGAGAGAGAGGATTCAAAAAAATCTAAACTGAGCAGTGGGCAGCAACTAACAGAATGATTTTTAACAAAGAAAAATGCAAAGTACTACATCTGGGCAATAAAAATGAAAAAGGCATATACAGAATGGGAGGAATAGGGCTAAGCAACAGCACATGTGAAAAAGACTAGGGTATACTAATAGATCACAGACTGAACATGAGTCAACAGAGTGATGCAGCAGCAAAAATGGGAAATGCAATTCTGGGATGTATTAACAGAAGCATACAGTCTAGATCACGTGAAGTCATTATTGCCCTCTACTCCTCCTCGGTCAGACCTCATCTGTAATACTGTGTCCAGTTTTGGGCTCCACATTTTAAATAAGACATCAACAAACTGGAGCAAGTTCAGAGAAGAGCGACCGGATTTGTGACCTATATTGTGTCCTATGAGGAACGGTTACAGGATTTGGGAATGTTTAGCTTGTAAAAAAGAAGACTGAGAGGAGACTTAGTAGCTGTCTACAAATATCTGAAGAGCTGTCACATTGTAGAAGGATCATCTTTATTCTCATTTGCACAAGGAAAGACTAGAAGCAATGGGATGAAACTGAATGGGAGGAGAAAAAGATTAGATAATAGAAAAAACTTTTTGACAGGGTGATCAATGAGTGGAACAGGCAGCCCCGAGAGGTGGTGAGTTCTCCTTCAATGGAAGTCTTCAAACAGAGGCTGGACAGACATCTGTCTGGGATGATTTAGTGAATCCTGCTTTGCGCAGGGGGTTGGACCAGATGACCCAGGAGGTCCCTTCCAACTCTACCATTCTATAATTCTATGTATCTCTCTATACAGGGAGCTCCCCCCATTGGTGGTTCCAGACAGGATCTTATCATGTATCTCTGTATACAGGGAGCTCCCCCTAGTGGTGGCTGCAGACAGGATCTTATCATGTATCTCTGTATACAGGGAGCTCCCCCTAGTGGTGGCTGCAGACAGGATCTTATCATGTATCTCTCTATACAGGGAGCTCCCCCTAGTGGTGACTGCAGGCAGGATCTTATGTATCTCTGTATACAGGGAGCTCTGTTGTGAACTATACTTTTTGGCTCCCTCTTGTGGTCACTAGTGATTTGGCACTTGGATTGTCTTTTACCAGGTTGGTGCTCACCTGCTTCGTTAGGCCTGGGGTGTTGCTATTTAAACTTCCTGGATTCTCAGTCCAGTGCCTGGCATCGTTGTAATCAGTTCACTTCTGTTTGCTCCTGTCTTCAGGTCCTGGTTCTTTGCAAGATAAGCTAAGTCCTGCTTTCGTACTCTTGATCATTTGCATTGTTCATATTTTTTGTCCAGCTTGTACAATATGTGATTCCTGTTATTGCTGGAAGCTCTAGGGGGGCTGATATTCTCCCCCCACACCGTCAGTCGGTTTGGGGGTTCTTGGATATTCAACGTGGATATTTTGCAGGGTTTTTTGCTGACCATATAAGTCTTCTTACTATATTCTGCTATTAGTCAGTGGGCCTCTCTTTGCTAAATCTAGTTCATTCTTACGTTTGTCTTTTCTTCTTACCTCACCGTTATTATTTGTTGGGAGCTTGTATTACTTTGGGGTCTTTTCTCTGGAGGCAAGAGAGGTCTTATTTTCCCTGATAGGGGTAGTTAGTTCTCCGGCTGGCGCGAGACGTCTAGGACCAACGTAGGCACGTTCCCCGGCTGCTGTTAGTGTTTGCGCTAGGATCAGGTATATGGTCAGCCTAGTTACCACTTCCCTATGAGCTGGTATTTATGTTTTGCAGACTTTGCTGTAATCTTTGAGGTCCCCTGCCATTGGGATCATAACAGTATGCCAGGCCAATAAATAGTTAATGCATTGCTGAAGTGGGATTAAAAGAAAAGAAGTTCTGAGTTTTTCTTTTTTTTTTTTTTTCTTCCTCCCCTTTATCTCTGAGTGGCTTGAACCTTTGCTGCAGACATGAATGTTCAGACCTTGATTACTAGTGTGGATCAGCTTGCTGCATGTGTGCAGGGCATTCAGGATTTTGTTGTTAGCAGTCCTATGTCAGAGCCTAAGATACCTATTCCTGAGCTGTTCTCTGGAGATCGATTTAAATTTAGGAATTTTAGGAATAATTGTAAATTGTTTCTATCTTTGAAACCTCGTTCGTCTGGAGATTCAGCTCAGCAAGTCAAAATTATTATCTCCTTCTTGCGTGGCGACCCTCAGGATTGGGCTTTCTCGTTAGCGCCAGGAGATCCTGCATTGGCGGATGTTGATGCGTTTTTTCTGGCGCTCGGATTGCTTTATGAGGAGCCTAATCTTGAAATTCAGGCAGAAAAAGCTCTGCTGGCCATCTCTCAGGGCCAGGATGAAGCTGAGGTGTACTGCCAAAAATTTCAGAAATGGTCCGTGCTTACTCGATGGAATGAATGTGCTCTGGCCGCAAATTTCAGAAATGGCCTTTCTGAAGCCATTAAGAATGTGATGGTGGGTTTTACAATTCCTACAAGTCTGAATGATTCTATGGCGCTGGCTATTCAGATTGATCGGCGTTTGCGGGAGCGCAAATCCGCTAATCCTCTGGCGGTGTTGTCTTAACAGACACCTGTCTCAATGCAATGCGATAGAATCCTGACTAGAACCGAACGACAAAATCATAGACGTCAGAATGGGCTGTGTTTTTACTGTGGTGATTCTACACATGTTATATCAGCATGCTCTAAACGCCTAACCAAGGTTGTCAGTCCTGTCACCATTGGTAATTTGCAGCCTAAATTTATTTTGTCTGTGACTTTAATTTGTTCATTGTCTTCCTACCCTGTTATGGCATTTGTGGATTCAGGTGCTGCCCTGAGTCTTATGGACTTGTCATTTGCCAAGCACTGTGGTTTTGTCCTGGAGCCTTTAAAGGTTCCGATTCCTCTCAGAGGAATTGATGCTACGCCACTGGCGGAAAATAAACCACAGTATTGGACACAAGTGACCATGTGCATGACTCCTGAACATCGGGAGGTGATTCGTTTTCTTGTTCTGCATAAAATGAATGATTTGGTCGTTTTAGGTCTGCCATGGTTACAGACCCATAATCCTGTTTTGGATTGGAAGGCTATGTCTGTCTCAAGTTGGGGTTGTCAGGGAATTCATTGCGATTCTCCGCCGGTGTCTATTGCTACTTCTACTCCTTCAGAAGTTCCTGAGTATTTGTGTGACTATCAGGATGTATTCAGTGAGTCCAGGTCCAGTGCTCTGCCTCCTCATAGGGACTGTGACTGCGCTATAGATTTGATTCCTGGCAGTAAATTTCCTAAGGGACGATTATTTAATTTGTCTGTACCCGAGCATGCCGCGTTCTTATGTCAAGGAGTCTTTGGAGAAGGGGCATATTCGTCCATCCTCTTCCCCTCTCGGTGCGGGATTCTTTTTTGTGGCCTTCCTTGTCACGGGATGTACGGTCATTTGTGCAGTCCTGTGGGACTTGTGCTCGGGCTAAGCCTTGCTGTTCTCGTGCCAGCGGGTTGCTTTTGCCCTTGCCCGTCCCGAAGAGGCCTTGGACGCACATTTCCATGGATTTCATTTCTGATCTTCCGGTGTCTCGGGGAATGTCTGTCATCTGGGTGGTGTGTGATCGTTTTTCCAAGATGGTCCATTTGGTACCCTTGCCTAAGTTGCCTTCCTCTTCCGATCTGGTTCCTTTGTTTTTTCAGAATGTGGTTCGTTTACATGGCATTCCGGAGAATATCGTGTCCGACAGAGGATCCCAGTTTGTGTCCAGATTCTGGCGATCTTTTTGTGCTAAGATGGGCATTGATTTGTCGTTTTCATCTGCCTTCCATCCTCAGACTAATGGTCAAACGGAGCGAACTAATCAGACACTGGAGGCTTATTTGAGATGTTTTGTTTCTGCGGACCAGGATGATTGGGTGACCTTCTTGCCATTGGCGGAGTTTGCCCTTAATAATCAGTCTAGTTCCGCTACTTTGGTTTCGCCATTCTTCTGCAACTCTGGTTTTCATCCTCGTTTCTCCTCGGGTCATGTTGAGTCTTCTGACTGTCCTGGGGTGGATTCCGTGGTGGATAGGTTGCAGCAGATTTGGAATCATGTGGTGGACAACTTGAAGTTGTCACAGGAGAAGGCTCAGCGTTTTGCCAACCGCCGCCGCGGTGTGGGCCCCCGACTTCGTGTTGGGGATTTGGTTTGGTTGTCTTCTCGGTATGTCCCTCTGAAGGTTTCCTCTCCTAAGTTTAAGCCTCGCTTTATTGGTCCTTATAAAATTTTGGAAGTTCTTAACCCGGTTTCTTTTCGTTTGGATCTTCCGGTGTCGTTTGCCATTCACAACGTGTTCCATAGGTCTTTGTTACGGAGGTACGTTGTGCCTGTGGTTCCTGCTGTTGAGCCTCCTGCTCCGGTGTTGGTTGAGGGCGAGTTGGAGTACGTGGTGGAGAAGATCTTGGATTCTCGTCTCTCTAGACGGAGGCTCCAGTATTTGGTCAAATGGAAGGGCTATGGTCAGGAGGATAATTCCTGGGTGGCCGCCTCTGATGTTCATGCGGCCGATTTGGTTCGTGCCTTCCACGCTGCTCATCCTGGTCGCCCTGGTGGTCTTGGTGAGGGTTCGGTGACCCCTCCTTAAAGGGGGGGTACTGTTGTGAACTATACTTTTTGGCTCCCTCTTGTGGTCACTAATGATTTGGCACTTGGATTGTCTTTTACCAGGTTGGTGCTCACCTGCTTCGTTAGGCCTGGGGTGTTGCTATTTAAACTTCCTGGATTCTCAGTCCAGTGCCTGGCATTGTTGTAATCAGTTCACTTCTGTTTGCTCCTGTCTTCAGGTCCTGGTTCTTTGCAAGATAAGCTAAGTCCTGCTTTCGTACTCTTGATCATTTGCATTGTTCATATTTTTTGTCCAGCTTGTACAATATGTGATTCCTGTTATTGCTGGAAGCTCTAGGGGGGCTGATATTCTCCCCCCACACCGTCAGTCGGTTTGGGGGTTCTTGGATATTCAGCGTGGATATTTTGCAGGGTTTTTTGCTGACCATATAAGTCTTCTTACTATATTCTGCTATTAGTCAGTGGGCCTCTCTTTGCTAAATCTAGTTCATTCTTACGTTTGTCTTTTCTTCTTACCTCACCGTTATTATTTGTTGGGAGCTTGTATTACTTTGGGGTCTTTTCTCTGGAGGCAAGAGAGGTCTTATTTTCCCTGATAGGGGTAGTTAGTTCTCCGGCTGGCGCGAGACGTCTAGGACCAACGTAGGCACGTTCCCCGGCTGCTGTTAGTGTTTGCGCTAGGATCAGGTATATGGTCAGCCTAGTTACCACTTCCCTATGAGCTGGTATTTATGTTTTGCAGACTTTGCTGTAATCTTTGAGGTCCCCTGCCATTGGGATCATAACAGAGCTCCCCCTAGTGGTGGCTGCAGGCAGGATTTTATCATTTATCTCTGTATACAGGAAGCTCCCCCTAGTGGTGGCTGCAGACAGGATCTTATCATGTATCTCTGTATACAGGGAGCTCCCCCTAGTGGTGGATACAGACAGGATCTTATCATGTACCTCTGTATACAGGGAGCTCCCCCTAGTGGTGGCTGCAGGCAGGATTTTACCATGTATCTCTGTATACAGGGAGCTCCCCCTAGTGGTGGCTGCAGACAGGATCTTATCATGTATCTCTGTATACAGGGAGCTCCCCCTAGTGGTGGCTACAGACAGGATCTTATCATGTATCTCTGTAAACAGGGAGCTCGCCCTAGTGGTGACTGCAGACAGGATCTTATCATGTATCACTGTATACAGGGAGCTCCCCCTATAGGTGGCTGCAGACAGGATCTTATCATGTATCTCTGTACACAGGGAGCTCCACCTATTGGTGGCTGCAGACAGGATCTTATCATGTATCTCTGTATACAGGGAGCTCCCCCTAGTGGTGGCTCCAGACAGGATCTTGTCATGTATCTCTGTATACAGGGAGCTCCACCTAGTGGTGGCTGCAGACAGGATCTTATCATGTATCTCTGTATACAGGGAGCTCCCCCTAGTGGTGGCTACAGACAGGATCTTATCATGTATCTCTGTATACAGGGAGCTCCCCCTATAGGTGGCTGCAGACAGGATCTTATTATGTATCTCTGTACACAGGGAGCTCCCCCTATAGGTGGCTCCAGACAGGATCTTGTCATGTATCTCTGTATACAAGGAGCTCCCCCTAGTGGTGGCTACAGACAGGATCTTATCATGTATCTCTGTATACAGGGAGCTCCCCCTATAGGTGGCTGCAGACAGGATCTTATCATGTATCTCTGTACACAGGGAGCTCCCCCTATAGGTGGCTCCAGACAGGATCTTGTCATGTATCTCTGTATACAAGGAGCTCCCCCTAGTGGTGGCTACAGACAGGATCTTATCATGTATCTCTATACACAGGGAGCTCCCCACATTGGTGGCTCCAGACAGGATCTTGTCATGTATCTCTGTATACGAGGAGCTCCCCCTAGTGGTGGCTACAGACAGGATCTTATCATGTATCTCTGTATACAGGGAGCTCCCCCAGTGGTGGCTACAGACAGGATCTTATCATGTATCTCTATACACAGGGAGCTCCCCACATTGGTGGCTCCAGACAGGATCTTGTCATGTATCTCTGTATACAGGGAGATCCCCCTAGTGGTGACTGCAGACAGGATCTTATCATGTATCTCAGTATACAGGGAGCTCCCCCTAGTGGTGGCTGCAGACAGGATCTTATCATGTATCTCTGTATACAGGGAGCTCCCCCTAGTGGTGGCTGCAGACAGGATCTTATCATGTATCTCTGTATACAAGGAGCTCCCCCTAGTGGTGACTGCAGAAAGGATCTTATAATTTTTCTCTGTATACAGGAAGCTCCCCCTAGTGGTGACTGCAGAAAGGATCTTATCATGTATCTCTGTATACAGGGAGCTCCCTCTAGTGGTGGCTACAGACAGGATCTTATCATGTATCTCAGTATACAGGGAGATCCCCCTATAGGTGGCTGCAGACAGGATCTTATCATGTATCTCTGTATTCAGGGAGCTCCCCCTAGTGGTGGCTACAGACAGGATCTTATCATGTATCTCTGTATACAGGGAGCTCCCCATATAGGTGGCTGCAGACAGGATCTTATCATGTATCTCTGTATACAGGGAGCTCCCCCCATTGGTGATTGCAGACAGGATCTTATCATGTATCTCTGTATACAGGGAGCTCCCCTCATTGGTGATTGCAGACAGGATCTTATCATGTATCTCTGTATACAGGGAGCTCCTCCTAGTGGTGGCTGCAGACAGTATCTTATGTATCTCTGTATACAGGGAGCTCCTCCTAGTGGTGGCTGCAGACAGTATCTTATGTATCTCTGTATACAGGGAGCTCCCCCTAGTGGTGGCTGCAGACAGTATCTTATGTATCTCTGTATACAGGGAGCTCCCCCTAGTGGTGGCTGCAGACAGGATCTTATCATGTATCTCTGTATACAGGGAGCTCCCCCTAGTGGTGGCTGCAGACAGTATCTTATGTATCTCTGTATACAGGGAGCTCCCTCTAGTGGTGGCTGCAGATAGGATCTTATCATGTATCTCTGTATACAGGGAGCTCTCCCTAGTGGTGGCTGCAGACAGGATCTTATCATGTATCTCTGTATACAGGGAGCTCCCCCTAGTGGTGGCTGCAGACAGGATCTTATCATGTATCTCTGTATACAGGGAGCTCCCCCTAGTGGTGGCTGCAGACAGGATCTTATCATGCATCTCTGTATACAGGGAGCTCCCCCTAGTGGTGATTGCAGACAGGATCTTATCATGTATCTCTGTATACCGGGAGCTCCCCCTAGTGGTGGCTGCAGACAGGATCTTATCATGTATGTCTGTATACAGGGAGCTCCCCCTAGTGGTGGCTGCAGACAGGATCTTATCATGTATCTCTGTATACAGGGAGCTCCCCCTAGTGGTGACTGCAGACAGGATCTTATCATGTATCTCTGTATACAGGGAGCTCCCCCTAGTGGTGACTGCAGACAGGATCTTATCATGTATCTCTGTATACAGGGAGCTCCCCCTAGTGGTGGCTGCAGACAGGATCTTATTATGTATCTCTGTATACAGGGAGCTCCCCCTAGTGGTGGCTGCAGACAGGATTTTATCATTTATCTCTGTATACAGGGAGCTCCCCCTAGCGGTGACTGCAGACAGGATCTTATCATGTGTCTCTGTATGCAGGGAGCTCCCCCTAGTGGTGGCTGCAGACAGGATCTTATCATGTATCTCTGTATACAGGGAGCTCCCCCTAGTGGTGGCTGCAGACAGTATCTTATGTATCTCTGTATACAGGGAGCTCCCTCTAGTGGTGGCTGCAGACAGGATCTTATCATGTATCTCTGTATACAGGGAGCTCTCCCTAGTGGTGGCTGCAGACAGGATCTTATCATGTATCTCTGTATACAGGGAGCTCCCCCTAGTTGTGGCTGCAGACAGGATCTTATCATGCATCTCTGTATACAGGGAGCTCCCCCTAGTGGTGGCTGCAGACAGGATCTTATGTATCTCTGTATACAGGGAGCTCCCCCTAGTGGTGACTGTAGACAGGATCTTATCATGTATGTCTGAGTACAGGGAGCTCCCCCTAGTGGTGGCTGCAGACAGGATATTATCATGTATCTCTGTATACAGGGAGCTCCCCCTAGTGGTGACTGCAGACAGGATCTTATCATGTATCTCTGCATGCAGGGAGCTCCCCCTAGTGGTGGCTGCAGACAGGATCTTATCATATATCTCTGTATACAGGGAGCTCCCCCTAGTGGTGGCTGCAGACAGGATCTTATCATGTATCTCTGTATACAGGGAGCTCCCCCTAGTGGTGGCTGCAGACAGGATCTTATCATGTATCTGTGTATACAGCGAGCTTTCCCTAGTGGTGACTGCAGACAGGATCTTATCATGTATCTCTGTATACAGGGAGCTCCCCCTAGTGTTGGCTGCAGACAGAATCTTATCATGTATCTCTGTATACAGGAAGCTCCCCCTAGTGGTGGCTGCAGACAGGGTCTTATCATGTATCTCTGTATACAGGGAGCTCCCCCTACTGGTGGCTGCAGACAGGATCTTATCATGTATCTCTGTATACAGGGAGCTCCCCCTAGTGGTGACTGCAGACTGGATCTTATCATGTATCTCTGTATACAGCGAGCTTTCCCTAGTGGTGACTGCAGACAGGATCTTATCATGTATCTCTGTATACAGGGAGCTCCCCCTAGTGGTGACTGCAGACAGGATCTTATCATGTATCTCTGTATACAGGGAGCTCCCCCTAGTGGTGACTGCAGACAGGATCTTATCATGTATCTCTGTATACAGGGAGCTCCCCCTAGTGGTGACTGCAGACAGGATCTTATCATGTATCTCTGCATGCAGGGAGCTCCCCCTAGTGGTGGCTGCAGACAGGATCTTATCATATATCTCTGTATACAGGGAGCTCCCCCTAGTGGTGGCTGCAGACAGGATCTTATCATGTATCTCTGTATACAGGGAGCTCCCCCTAGTGGTGGCTGCAGACAGGATCTTATCATGTATCTGTGTATACAGCGAGCTTTCCCTAGTGGTGACTGCAGACAGGATCTTATCATGTATCTCTGTATACAGGGAGCTCCCCCTAGTGTTGGCTGCAGACAGAATCTTATCATGTATCTCTGTATACAGGAAGCTCCCCCTAGTGGTGACTGCAGACAGGATCTTATCATGTATCTCTGTATACAGGGAGCTCCCCCTAGTGGTGGCTGCAGACAGGGTCTTATCATGTATCTCTGTATACAGGGAGCTCCCCCTAGTGGTGACTGCAGACAGGATCTTATCATGTATCTCTGTATACAGGGAGCTCCCCCTAGTGGTGACTGCAGACTGGATCTTATCATGTATCTCTGTATACAGCGAGCTTTCCCTAGTGGTGACTGCAGACAGGATCTTATCATGTATCTCTGTATACAGCGAGCTTTCCCTAGTGGTGACTGCAGACAGAATCTTATCATGTATCTCTGTATACAGGGAGCTCCCCCTAGTGGTGGCTGCAGACAGGATCTTATCATGTATCTCTGTATACAGCGAGCTTTCCCTAGTGGTGACTGCAGACAGGATCTTATCATGTATCTCTGTATACAGGGAGCTCCCCCTAGTGGTGGCTGCAGCAGGATCTTATCATGTATCTCTGTATACAGGGAGCTCCCCCTAGTGGTGACTGCAGACAGGATCTTATCATGTATCTCTGTATACAGGGAGCTCCCCCTAGTGGTGGCTGCAGACAGGATCTTATCATGTATCTCTGTATACAGGGAGCTCCCCCCAGTGGTGACTGCAGACGGGATCTTATCATGTATATCTGTATACAGGGAGCTCCCCCTAGTGGTGACTGCAGAAAGGATCTTATCATGTATCTCTGTATACCGGGAGCTCCCCCTAGTGGTGACTGCAGACAGAATTTTGTAATGTAATATTCAGTGTTATTATACTGTACTCTAAGTGTGTATCTAATTATTTGTCCTTATATATTGTAGGGGATGACACCTGATTCTGTTATTTGGGGAGTCTTGCACATTTAGTGGGTCATCATGGAGCACAGGCGATGGCACAGCAGGCAGCACTTGCCGGAAAGCATGTGGATCACTGAAGACCAGCAGAGCAGGGAATGCAGGATAATAGGCAGGAAAGTGGATCAGGAAAGACAGAAGACACAGTCAGGCATGTTGATATAAACAGGAACTGTAGATGTAAAATCAGTTCAAGATTTGCAGAAAACAAATAGGTAATGGTAGAGTTGCAAGCAGATAGATGGGCAATGTCAGATATGTAAGCAATAAGCAAACAAGTGGTTAATTGCAGGAAGTAGTGATGAACAATGAAACTGGATACTTGCTTTCAGCAAATGTTAAGGTACCGTCACACTAAGCGACGCTGCAGCGATAGCGACAACGATGCCGATCGCTGCAGCGTCGCTGTTTGATCGCTGGAGAGCTGTCACACAGACCGCTCTCCAGCGACCAACGATGCCGAGGTCCCTGGGTAACCAGGGTAAACATCGGGTTGCTAAGCGCAGGGCCGCGCTTAGTAACCCGATGTTTACCCTGGTTACCAGAGTAAAATGTAAAAAAAACAAACACTACATACTTACATGCGTCCCCCGGTGTCCGCTTCCTGCAATGACTGAGCGCCGGCAGTAGCAGGGCACAGCGGTGACGTCACCGCTGTGCTGTGGTTTCACTTTCACTTTGCGGCGCTCAGTCAGTGTGGGAAGCGGACGCTGGGGGACGCGCAGGTGAGCATGTACTGTTTGTTTTTTTTACATTTTACGCTGGTAACCAGGGTAAACATCGGGTTACTAAGCGCGGCCCTGCGCTTAGTAACCCGATATTTACCCTGGTTACCAGTGTAAAATATCGCTGGTATCCTTGCTTTTGCTGTCAAACACAACGATACACGGCGATCGGACGACGAAATAAAGTTCTGAACTTTATTCAGCGACCAGCGACATCACAGCAGGATCCTGATCGCTGCTGCATGTCAAACTAAACGATATCGCTTAGCCAGGACGCTGCAACGTCACGGATTGCTAGCGATATCGTTTAGTGTGACGGTACCTTTACACTCTGTTGGAGCAGCATTGTAGTGTGAACAGCACCAGCAGAGAATAGTTCACTACAAACTATTATACTGCAAACAAATGGTTAGCTGCAAATCTTATCAAGTAAATGCAGAGAGATGATGAACAAGCAGGAATTTGCAGAAGAGATGATTAGCCTGCTGAAATGGATGGTGCAGCTCATGCTGTAACTGAATATGGTGGGTGCAGATAGGTGTCTGAGTAAAGGCCTTTGGTGATCACAGCACAAAGCGAACTGGCCCTAGGGAAGGAACCAAGAGCCGGCGGCTGAGCCAGGACAGGTAACAACATGTATTGGACACGGTGCGTCCTGCCATCTGTGCGGCTTTTCTCCATATTACAAACCCATGAGCTGGTGCTCTTCGGTCGGAGCCAGCGGTTCTATCAGGAGCAGATTGGATTTCTCTTAGTCACCGGTGTTCAGCATATCAAGGATCAGATGTTCCCATGGAGTCGTCTTATTACTGCAGCCACCACCACGGTTCTAGTAATCAGCGGTCGTGAGGACTTCAGCAACAAGCAAAGACCAAATCTAGCGAAATGTGAAGAACACCTTCTGTGAGGAGCTCTACACAGACAGGACGGACTCAGAAGGATCTAGAAAAGCTTAAACAATGGGCAGTGACTAATACACTAATAGTGCCACTGAGGATTTCCATCCATCTGCACCAACAGCCGCTGCCCCTGAGGAGCCGCATTGACAGACATTTCTCACACGTCTGCCACTGAGGAAGTTCCATCCATCTGCACCAACAGCCGCCGCCCCTGAGGAGCCGCATTGACAGATCTCTCCCACCCCACTGCCACTGAGGAAGTTCCATCCATCTGCACCAACAGCCGCTGCCCCTGAGGAGCCGCATTGACAGATCTCTCCCACCCCACTGCCACTGAGGAAGTTCCATCCATCTGCACCAACAGCCGCCGCCCCTGAGGAGCCGCATTGACAGATCTCTCCCACCCCACTGCCACTGAGGAAGTTCCATCCATCTGCACCAACAGCCGCTGCCCCTGAGGAGCCGCATTGACAGACATTTCTCTCCCTTCTGCCGCTGAGGAGTTTCCACCTCTCTGCACAGACAAACAGCCTCCGCCCCTGAGGAGCTACTCATTAACAGATCGCTCCCACCCCACCGCCCCTGAGGAGTTTCCACCTCTCTGCACAAACAGCCTCCACCCCTGAGGAGCTCCTCATTAACAGATCGCTCCCACCCCACCGCCCCTGAGGAGCTTCCACCTCTCTGCACAGACAGCCGCCGCCCCTGAGGAGCTCCTCATTGACAGATCTCTCCAATCCCGCTGCCCCTGAGGAGCTTCCACCTCTCTGCACAAACAGCCTCCACCCCTGAGGAGCTCCTCATTGACAGATCTCTCCCACCCCACCGCCCCCGAGGAGCTTTCACCTCTCTGCACAAACAGCCGCCGCCCCTGAGGAGCTCTGCACCCTACATATTGTTGACATCTCAGTTGTTTTTAGTATATTCTAACTGCTTGCTGTCAGGAACTGGAATCATTCTTCCATATATCTAAACTGTCACAGAGTCACTGGTTTTGTAGAGGAAGCGAGGTACGTGTCACTGCGCATGCAGCGGTCAATGATGTGAAACCAGAGTGTTTTGTGTTTCCAGCACAGTAGGTGCTGAGAGGCCATGTACAGAGTGTAATGGGCCGGTTTCATGTGAGCACCCGCAGTGCGGGAGGGAGGGTGCTCACCATACCCCTTTCCCTGCGGGACCTGCAGGTGCTTGAGGACCTGCAGTGATGTCATGATTGATCACGTGACTAGCACATGACATGATATACCTGGACCTGTGGTTCAGTCTGTGTGTGGCTGTGGGAGAAGCTGTACTTCCCACAGAAGTGAGGACTGAGAGTGGGTTTCCCTAACAGTACGGGAGGACCCCGCACCAAGGAGGACTGAACTGTATGCTGTTATTTTTGTTTAGTTCTTCTGTTGTGCCAGAGGGCTGTGTTTTGTTTTCAATACCGTGGCTTATGCTGCATACAATAAGCGCACTGGTGTTTTATGTGCTCGTGCTCCTGAGTCTACCTGACTTTTAAGCCGCAGTTCTTCTCTGGGAACTTAAATATTCAAATTGTCTCCGTAGAGGAAGAGGACTAGAACTCTAGCGCCACCAACAGGAAGGAGCAATCCTAACAGTCCATATCAACCCTCCAATGAGCCGCCACATGACTTGGGACAAAAGCCAAAACCAGAATCTCCGTTAGACCCTGTGTTTCGGGTGCTGCCCCTCAGCCCTCGGCTGTGGTTTCGGAGGCAGGTCACCAGTGCGGGGCGAGACCCTCTATAAACATCCAGGCACAGGAGCCGCATCCTCCCATCACATAAAATAATCACAGGTCGGATCATGGCGCTCCTGCCCGGTGAGTCGCGGTGAGGCGCCCTCTGCTGGATGTTCTCATGAACTGGAGCCTTACAAAAGTTCCCACGCTCGAGTTCATATGAGGACATCCACCAGAGGGCGCCTCACCGCAACTCAAGGTAAATACAGATCACCCAGCTTTCCTTTCAGCACCCGGGGTTTACAGGCACGAGCGAGTGCTTTAGCACAGCTCCTGCCTGTAAAATGATTTAACCCCTTCAGATGGATTTACTTCGTGGGACCTGACAGTTCTTCAGAAGGTATGTATATTGTTGGTTTATTATTTTTCAGAGCGAGGGTCTTCAGGTGGATTGAGAGAGCAATAAAATATTAAAACAACCTGTGTGTTTATTTCATTAAAATACTTTTTAATCGTGTGTGTGTGTTTTTTAACCCTTTCATACAATTGGATTAATAATGGATAGGTGTCATAATTGACGCCTCTCCATTATTAATCTGGCTTAATGTCACCTTACAATAGCAAGGTGGCATTAACCCTTCATTACCCCATATCCCACCGCTACAGGGAGTGGGAAGAGAGTGGCCAAGTGCCAGAATAGGCGCATCTTCCAGATGTGCCTTTTCTGGGGTGGCTGGGGGCAGATGTTTTTAGCCACGGGGGGGCCAATAACCATGGACCCTCTCCTGGCTATTAATATCTGCCCTCAGTCACTGGCTTTACCACTCTGGCGGAGAAATTTGCGCGGGAGCCCACGCCAATTTTTTCCGCCATTTAACCCTTTATTTTACAAGCTACAGCGCTGAAATTTTGCACATACACACTACTAACATTAGTAGTGTGGAATATGCAAAAAAAATGGGGATATGAGATGGTTTACTGTATGTAATCATGTCTCATATCCTGTCGGGTTTGGGAAGGAGAAATGAAAAGCCGGCAATTGAATTACCGACTTTTCACTAACACCGCTGCGTATTTCTCGCAGGTCACACTGCTGGTCCGTGTGGAATCCGTATTTTTCTCGCCCCCATAGACTTTCACTGGCGTTTTTTTTGCGCAATACGGTGACAAACGCAGCATGCTGCGATTTTCTACGGCCGTACAAGACCGTATATTACGGATGCGTAATATACAGCAGATAGGAGCTGGGACATAGGGAATCATTGGTCCGTGTGTTATGCGTATTTTACGGACGTACTTTATGCGCTCATACGTCCGTAAAACTCGCTAGTGTGAGGCCGGCCTTTTAGGGGATATGTGGATAACGCGCTGTTATGGGGGAGATGTGGATAACGCACTGTTATGGGGGATATGTGGATGACGCACTTGTGGGGGGATCTGTGGATGTTATGGGGGCTTACTCTTCCACATTTTGAGGTGTATCTAATGTTTTTTAAAGCTTCCCCCATTAGTCTCCGTCGGGCGGAGCAGGGCGCAGTGTTTGTCTTACGATTAGTGCGACCACATAATGGGGCAGAGTGGCGTGACGGGTGCGCAGTCAGGGGAGACGGGCGGCCGGGGTTACCAGCGATGTTTGCACACAGGATAAAGATCTCGGCTTACGCATTAGTTGGGGGGTCATTTAATTCTGCGACGCTGCATTTTCCACGCTAATCTCCCTGTAATAATAAACATCGGCCGGTCTATCCTCCGGCCAAAATCGGAGAAAACGGAGAGGAAAATTAACCATTTCCATAGAGGAAGTGTCAGGCAATGGTGGTGTTCCTGCTCCAGTACTGCCCGCCGCACCACCAAAAGGACACAAATGTCTGTACACGACTCCCTAGAAACCCCGGTCACGGGCACAGCGGTGTGGCCGAGGCACCGATGATTGTGCGGTCGGTTTGGTACATTGTTATACTTTGTGTCACCGTCACATTATGGGGATCACAGAGGGGGAAGGGTCTACTGCTGCAGATGATGTAACCATAGAAGACCCTGCACCCCCCAGAGGCGGACGGACCCCCGGGGCCAGAGTCTGTTCTCACTGGACACCTCTATAAATCCAATTAATATCTTTCTCTTATCTGTGTCTATAGTTCTGGATCTATGTGCAGTCCGGCCAAAAAGTCCTGACACGGACACACATTTTGATTTTCACATTTTGTGGTTTGAGTTTTTTACTCTTTTAGTCAGATGTTTCTATGGTTACTGATGGACAATTATAAACATTCCACAAATTGTTACATTTTATTGACAAATCCTTGAAGTTTCTGTGACGTCTCAATATTCCCAGCACTGCCCCTTATCCTCCTCCTCCACACTCCTGCCCCTTATCCTCCTCCTCCACACTCCTGCCCCTTATCCTCCTCCTCCACACTCCTGCCCCTTATCCTCCTCCTCCACACTCCTGCCCCTTATCCTCATCCTCCACACTCTTGCCTCTTATCCTCCTCCTCCACACTCCTGCCCCTTATCCTCCTCCTCCACACTCTTGCCCCTTATCCTCCTCCTCCACACTCCTGCCCATTATCCTCATCCTCTACATTCTTGCCCCTTATCCTCCTCCTCCACACCCCTGCCCCTTTTCTTCATCCTCCACACTCCTGCCTCTTATCATCATCTTTCACACTCCTGCCCCTTATCCTCCTCCTCCACAATCTTGCCTCTTATCCTCCTCCTCCACACTCCTGCCCCTTTTCCTCATCCTCCACACTCCTGCAGCTTATCCTCATCTTTCACACTCCTGCCCCTTATCCTCCTCCTCCACACTCCTGCCTCTTATCCTCATCTTTCACACTCCTGCCCCTTATCCTCATCCTCCACACTCTTGCCTCTTATCCTCCTCCTCCACACTCCTGCCCCTTTTCCTCATCCTCCACACTCTTGCCCCTTTTCCTCATCCTCCACACTCTTGCCCCTTATCCTCCTCCTCCACACTCCTGCCCCTTATCCTCCTCCTCCACACTCCTGACACTTATCCTCATCTTTCACACTCTTGCCCACTATCCTCATCCTCCACACTCTTGCCCCTTATCCTCCTCCTCCACACTCCTGCCCCTTATCCTCCTCCTCCACACTCCTGCCCCTTATCCTCCTCCTCCACACTCTTGCCCCTTATCCTCCTCCTCCACACTCCTGCCCACTATCCTCATCCTCCACATTCTTGCCCCTTATCCTCCTCCTCCACACTCCTGCCCCTTTTCCTCATCCTCCACACTCCTGCCGCTTATCCTCATCTTTCACACTCCTGCCCCTTAACCTCCTCCTCCACACTCCTGCCCCTTATCCTCATCTTTCACACTCCTGCCCCTTATCCTCCTCCTCCACACTCCTGCCCCTTATCCTCATCTTTCACACTCCTGCCCCTTATCCTCATCCTCCACACTCCTGCCGCTTATCCTCATCTTTCACACTCCTGCCCCTTATCCTCCTCCTCCACACTCCTGCCCCTTATCCTCATCTTTCACACTCCTGCCCCTTATCCTCATCCTCCACACTCTTGCCTCTTATCCTCCTCCTCCACACTCCTGCCCCTTATCCTCCTCCTCCACACTCCTGCCCCTTATCCTCCTCCTCCACACTCCTGCCCCTTATCCTCATCCTCCACACTCTTGCCTCTTATCCTCCTCCTCCACACCCCTGCCCCTTTTCCTCATCCTCCACACTCCTGCCTCTTATCCTCATCTTTCACACTCCTGCCCCTTATCCTCCTCCTCCACAATCTTGCCTCTTATCCTCCTCCTCCACACTCCTGCCCCTTTTCCTCATCCTCCACACTCCTGCAGCTTATCCTCATCTTTCACACTCCTGCCCCTTATCCTCCTCCTCCACACTCCTGCCTCTTATCCTCATCTTTCACACTCCTGCCCCTTATCCTCATCCTCCACACTCTTGCCTCTTATCCTCCTCCTCCACACTCCTGCCCCTTTTCCTCATCCTCCACACTCTTGCCCCTTTTCCTCATCCTCCACACTCTTGCCCCTTATCCTCCTCCTCCACACTCCTGCCCCTTATCCTCCTCCTCCACACTCCTGCCGCTTATTCTCCTCCACACTCCTGCCGCTTATCCTCATCTTTCACACTCTAGCCCACTATGCTCATCCTCCACATTCTTGCCCCTTATCCTCCTCCTCCACACTCCTGCCCCTTTTCCTCATCCTCCACACTCCTGCCGCTTATCCTCCTCCTCCACACTCCTGCCCCTTATCCTCCTCCTCCACACTCCTGCCCCTTATCCTCCTCCTCCACACTCCTGCCCCTTATCCTCCTCCTCCACACTCCTGCCCCTTATCCTCCTCCTCCACACTCCTGCCCCTTATCCTCCTCCTCCACACTCCTGCCCCTTATCCCCCAGACTCCTGCCCTGCCCTTGGCAGCTGGATATCAGCTCCTGGACTGATCCTGACTGATGGTCGCCTGTTCTTGTCTCATCATAGTTATCACAAGTTCTAGGTTTTTCTGTCACTTTTTCACAATTAACCGTTCTCACTGGATGGAGATCTGAGAGTTTCCCAATGAGGACGAAAAGTCTCAGTGTTTTATTCACCGAGCCACTTGGTTCTCGCTTTTGCATTGTTACCTCGTCTCCATCATGTGGGAAGAAGCATCATCACCAGACTGGAGGATGGGAGATGTTGTTCTTGGAGACGAATTAGATCCCTGTCTTTATTCATGGCCGTGGTATTAGGTATAATTGTGAGTGATCCGCTCCATGGATGAGAAGCCCCCACACATTGTGAGTGACCACCCTCCATGGATGAGAAGCCCCCACATATTGTTAGTGAGCCCCTCCATGGATGAGAAGCCCCCACACATTGTGAGTGACCACCCTCCATGGATGAGAAGCCCCCACATATTGTTAGTGAGCCCCTCCATGGATGAGAAGCCACCACACATTGTGAGTGATCCCCTCCATGGATGAGAAGCCCCCACACATTGTGAATGACCCCCTCCATGGATGAGAAGCCCCCACACATTGTGAGTGATCCCCTCCATGGATGAGAAGCCCCCGCACATTGTGAGTGATCCCCTCCATGGATGAGAAGCCTCCACACATTGTGAGTGACCACCGTCCATGGATGAGAAGCCCTCACACATTGTGAGTGACCACCTCCATGGATGAGAAGCCCCCGCACATTGTGAGTGACTCCCTCCATGGATGAGAAGCCCCCACACATTGTGAGTGACCCCCTCCATGGATGAGAAGCCTCCACACATTGTGAGTGATCCTCTCCATGGATGAGAAGCCTCCACACATTGTGAGTGACCCCCTCCATGGATGAGAAGCCTCCACACATTGTGAGTGATCCCCTCCATGGATGAGAAGCCTCCACACATTGTGAGTGATCCCCTCCATGGATGAGAAGCCTCCACACATTGTGAGTGACTCCCTCCATGGATGAGAAGCCTCCACACATTGTGAGTGACTCCCTCCATGGATGAGAAGCCTCCACACATTGTGAGTGACCCCCTCCATGGATGAGAAGCCTCCACACATTGTGAGTGACCCCCTCCATGGATGAGAAGCCCCCACACATTGTGAGTGACCCCCTCCATGGATGAGAAGCCCCCACACATTGTGAGTGTCCCCTCCATGGAAGAGAAGCCTCCGCACATTGTGAGTGACCCCACCATGGATGAGAAGCCCCCACACATTGTGAGTGACCACCCTGTTGTGAAATTGGATTCTGGGCTCCCCCGGTGGCCACTTGTGGAATTTAACTTGTGTGCATCATCCCCTCTGTTCACCTGCTCCTATCAGGATGTGGGAGTCGCTATATAACCTTGCTCCTCTGTCAGTTTCATGCCGGTCAACAATGTAATCAGTAGCCTTTCTGTGCATGTTCCTGCTACTAGACAACTCCCAGCTAAGTGGACTTTTGTCCTTGTGTGTTTTTGCATTTTGTTCCTGTTCACAGCTGCTGTTTCGTTACTGTGTCTGGAAAGCTCTTGTGAGCGGAAATTGCCACTCTGGTGTTATGAGTTAATGCTAGAGTCTTAAAGTAATTTCTGGATGGTGTTTTGATAGGGTTTTCTGCTGACCATGAAAGTGCCCTTTCTGTCTTCATGCTATCTAGTAAGCGGACCTCGATTTTGCTAAACCTATTTTCATACTACGTTTGTCATTTCATCTTAAATCACCGCCAATATATGTGGGGGCCTCTGTCTGCCTTTTGGGAAAATTTCTCTAGAGGTGAGCCAGGACTGTCTTTTCCTCTGCTAGGATTAGGTAGTTCTCCGGCTGGCGCTGGGCATCTAGGGATAAAAAAACGTAGGCATGCTACCCGGCCACTTCTAGTTGTGCGGCAGGTTTAGTTCATGGTCAGTATAGTTTCCATCTTCCAAGAGCTAGTTCTCATATATGCTGGGCTATGTTCTCTCGCCATTGAGAATCATGACACCACCCTCCATGGATGAGAAGCCCCCGCACATTGTGAGTGACCACCCTCCATGGATGAGAAGCCCCCACACATTGTGAGTGACCCCCTCCATGGATGAGAAGCCCCCACACATTGTGAGTAATCCCCTCCATGGATGAGAAGCCCCCGCACATTGTGAGTGATCCCCTACATGGATGAGAAGCCCCCGCACATTGTGAGTAATCCCCTCCATGGATGAGAAGCCCCCGCACATTGTGAGTGACTCCCTCCATGGATGAGAAGCCCCCACACATTGTGAGTGACCCCCTCCATAGATGAGAAGCCTCCACACATTGTGAGTGATCCCCTCCATGGATGAGAAGCCTCCACACATTGTGAGTGATCCCCTCCATGGATGAGAAGCCTCCACACATTGTGAGTGATCCCCTCCATGGATGAGAAGCCCCCACACATTGTGAGTGACCCCCTCCATGGATGAGAAGCCTCCACACATTATGAGTGACCCCCTCCATGGATGAGAAGCCTCCACACATTGTGAGTGACCCCCCTCCATGGATGAGAAGCCCCCACACATTGTGAGTGACCCCCTCCATGGATGAGAAGCCCCCGCACATTGTGAGTAATCCCCTCCATGGATGAGAAGCCCCCGCACATTGTGAGTGATCCCCTACATAGATGAGAAGCCCCCGCACATTGTGAGTAATCCCCTCCATGGATGAGAAGCCCCCGCACATTGTGAGTGACTCCCTCCATGGATGAGAAGCCCCCACACATTGTGAGTGACCCCCTCCATGGATGAGAAGCCTCCACACATTGTGAGTGACCCCCTCCATGGATGAGAAGCCTCCACACATTGTGAGTGACCCCCTCCATGGATGAGAAGCCTCCACACATTGTGAGTGATCCCCTCCATGGATGAGAAGCCTCCACACATTGTGAGTGATCCCCTCCATGGATGAGAAGCCCCCACACATTGTGAGTGACCCCCTCCATGGATGAGAAGCCTCCACACATTGTGAGTGACCCCCTCCATGGATGAGAAGCCTCCACACATTGTGAGTGACCCCCTCCATGGATGAGAAGCCCCCACACATTGTGAGTGACCCCCTCCATGGATGAGAAGCCTCCACACATTGTGAGTGATCCCCTCCATGGGTGAGAAGCCTCCACACATTGTGAGTGACCCCCTCCATGGATGAGAAGCCTCCACACATTGTGAATGATCCCCTCCATGGATGAGAAGCCTCCACACATTGTGAGTGATCCCCTCCATGGATGAGAAGCCCCCACACATTGTGAGTGACCCCCTCCATGGATGAGAAGCCTCCACACATTGTGAGTGATCCCCTCCATGGATGAGAAGCCTCCACACATTGTGAGTGACCCCCTCCATGGATGAGAAGCCCCCACACATTGTGAGTGACCCCCTCCATGGATGAGAAGCCTCCACACATTGTGAGTGACCCCCTCCATGGATGAGAAGCCTCCACACATTGTGAATGATCCCCTCCATGGATGAGAAGCCTCCACACATTGTGAGTGATCCCCTCCATGGATGAGAAGCCTCCACACATTGTGAGTGATCCCCTCCATGGATGAGAAGCCCCCACACATTGTGAGTGACCCCCTCCATGGATGAGAAGCCTCCACACATTGTGAGTGACCCCCTCCATGGATGAGAAGCCTCCACACATTGTGAGTGACCCCCTCCATGGATGAGAAGCCCCCACACATTGTGAGTGACCCCCTCCATGGATGAGAAGCCCCCGCACATTGTGAGTAATCCCCTCCATGGATGAGAAGCCCCCGCACATTGTGAGTGATCCCCTACATGGATGAGAAGCCCCCGCACATTGTGAGTAATCCCCTCCATGGATGAGAAGCCCCCGCACATTGTGAGTGACTCCCTCCATGGATGAGAAGCCCCCACACATTGTGAGTGACCCCCTCCATGGATGAGAAGCCTCCACACATTGTGAGTGACCCCCTCCATGGATGAGAAGCCTCCACACATTGTGAGTGACCCCCTCCATGGATGAGAAGCCTCCACACATTGTGAGTGATCCCCTCCATGGATGAGAAGCCTCCACACATTGTGAGTGATCCCCTCCATGGATGAGAAGCCCCCACACATTGTGAGTGACCCCCTCCATGGATGAGAAGCCTCCACACATTGTGAGTGACCCCCTCCATGGATGAGAAGCCTCCACACATTGTGAGTGACCCCCTCCATGGATGAGAAGCCCCCACACATTGTGAGTGACCCCCTCCATGGATGAGAAGCCTCCACACATTGTGAGTGATCCCCTCCATGGATGAGAAGCCTCCACACATTGTGAGTGACCCCCTCCATGGATGAGAAGCCTCCACACATTGTGAATGATCCCCTCCATGGATGAGAAGCCTCCACACATTGTGAGTGACCCCCTCCATGGATGAGAAGCCTCCACACATTGTGAGTGACCCCCTCCATGGATGAGAAGCCCCCACACATTGTGAGTGACCCCCTCCATGGATGAGAAGCCTCCACACATTGTGAGTGACCCCCTCCATGGATGAGAAGCCTCCACACATTGTGAGTGACTCCCTCCATGGATGAGAAGCCTCCACACATTGTGAGTGACCCCCTCCATGGATGAGAAGCCTCCACACATTGTGAGTGACCCCCTCCATGGATGAGAAGCCCCCACACATTGTGAGTGACCCCCTCCATGGATGAGAAGCCCCCGCACATTGTGAGTGTCCCCTCCATGGAAGAGAAGCCTCCGCACATTGTGAGTGACCCCACCATGGATGAGAAGCCCCCACACATTGTGAGTGACCACCCTCCATGGATGAGAAGCCCCCGCACATTGTGAGTGACCCCCTCCATGGATGAGAAGCCCCCACACATTGTGAGTGACCCCCTCCATGGATGAGAAGCCCCCGCACATTGTGAGTAATCCCCTCCATGGATGAGAAGCCCCCGCACATTGTGAGTGATCCCCTACATGGATGAGAAGCCCCCGCACATTGTGAGTAATCCCCTCCATGGATGAGAAGCCCCCGCACATTGTGAGTGATCCCCTCCATGGATGAGAAGCCCCCGCACATTGTGAGTGATCCCCTCCATGGATGAGAAGCCCCCACACATTGTGAGTGATCCCCTCCACGGATGAGAAGCCCCCGCACATTGTGAGTGATCCCCTCCATGGATGAGAAGCCCCCACACATTGTGAGTGACCACCCTCCATGGATGAGAAGCCCCCGCACATTGTGAGTAATCCCCTCCATGGATGAGAAGCCCCCACACTTTGTGAGTGACCACCCTCCATGGATGAGAAGCCCCCACACATTGTGAGTGACCACCCTCCATGGATGAGAAGCCCCTGCACATTGTGAGTAATCCCCTCCATGGATGAGAAGCCCCCACACATTGTGAGTGACCACCCTCCATGGATGAGAAGCCCCCGCACATTGTGAGTGACCCCCTCCATGGATGAGAAGCCCCCACACATTGTGAGTGACCACCCTCCATGGATGAGAAGCCCCCACACATTGTGAGTGATCCCCTACATGGGGGAGAAGATGAGAAGCCCCCATACATTGTGAGTGACCCCCTCCATGGATGAGAAGCCCCCGCACATTGTGAGTGACCCCCTCCATGGATGAGAAGCCTTCACACATTGTGAGTGATCCCCTCCATGGATGAGAAGCCCCCGCACATTATGAATGACCCCCTCCATGGATGAGAAGCCCCCGCACATTGTGAGTGACCCCCTCCATGGATGAGAAGCCCCCGCACATTGTGAGTGATCCCCTCCATGGATGAGAAGCCTCCACACATTGTGAGTGATCCCCTCCATGGATGAGAAGCCCCCGCACATTGTGAATGACCCCCTCCATGGATGAGAAGCCCCCGCACATTGTGAGTGACCCCTTCCATGGATGAGAAGCCCCCGCACATTGTGAGTGACCCCCTCCATGGATGAGAAGCCCCCACACATTGTGAGTGACCACCCTCCATGGATGAGAAGCCCCCACACATTGTGAGTGATCCCCTACATGGATGAGAAGATGAGAAGCCCCCATACATTGTGAGTGACCCCCTCCATGGATGAGAAGCCTTCACACATTGTGAGTGATCCCCTCCATGGATGAGAAGCCCCCGCACATTGTGAATGACCCCCTCCATGGATGAGAAGCCCCCGCACATTGTGAGTGACCCCCTCCATGGATGAGAAGCCCCCGCACATTGTGAGTGACCCCCTCCATGGATGAGAAGCCCCCACACATTGTGAGTGACCACCCTCCATGGATGAGAAGCCCCCACACATTGTGAGTGATCCCCTACATGGATGAGAAGATGAGAAGCCCCCATACATTGTGAGTGACCCCCTCCATGGATGAGAAGCCCCCGCACATTGTGAGTGACCCCCTCCATGGATGAGAAGCCTTCACACATTGTGAGTGATCCCCTCCATGGATGAGAAGCCCCCGCACATTGTGAATGACCCCCTCCATGGATGAGAAGCCCCCGCACATTGTGAGTGACCCCCTCCATGGATGAGAAGCCCCCGCACATTGTGAGTGGTCCCCTCCATGGAAGAGAAGCCTCCACACATTGTGAGTGATCCCCCTCCATGGATGAGAAGCCTCCACACATTGTGAGTGATCCCCTCCATGGATGAGAAGCCCCCACACATTCTGAGAGACTCCCTCCATGGATGAGAAGCCCCCACACATTGTGAGTGACCCCCTCCATGGATGAGAAGCCTCCACACAGTGTGAGTGACCCCCTCCATGGATGAGAAGCCCCCGCACATTGTGAGTAATCCCCTCCATGGATGAGAAGCCCCCACACATTGTGAGTGACCACGCTCCATGGATGAGAAGCCCCCATACATTGTGAGTGACTCCCTCCATGGATGAGAAGCCCCCACACATTGTGAGTGACCCCCTCCATGGATGAGAAGCCCCCACACATTGTGAGTGACTCCCTCCATGGATGAGAAGCCTCCACACATTGTGAGTGTCCCCTCCATGGAAGAGAAGCCTCCACACATTGTGAGTGATCCCCTCCATGGATGAGAAGCCTCCACACATTGTGAGTAATCCCCTCCATGGATGAGAAGCCCCCATACATTGTGAGTGACTCCCTCCATGGATGAGAAGCCCCCACACATTGTGAGTGACCCCCTCCATGGATGAGAAGCCCCCACACATTGTGAGTGACTCCCTCCATGGATGAGAAGCCTCCACACATTGTGAGTGTCCCCTCCATGGAAGAGAAGCCTCCACACATTGTGAGTGACCCCCTCCATGGATGAGAAGTCTCCACACATTGTGAGTAATCCCCTCCATGGATGAGAAGCCCCCATACATTGTGAGTGACCACCCTCCATGGATGAGAAGCCCCCACACATTGTGAGTGACCCCCTCCATGGATGAGAAGCCCCCATACATTGTGAGTGACCACCCTCCATGGATGAGAAGCCCCCACACATTGTGAGTGACCCCCTCCATGGATGAGAAGCCCCCGCACATTGTGAGTGTCCCCTCCATGGAAGAGAAGCCTCCACACATTGTGAGTGACTCGCTCCATGGATGAGAAGCCTCCACACATTGTGAGTGACCACCCTCCATGGATGAGAAGCCTCCACACATTGTGAGTGACTCGCTCCATGGATGAGAAGCCTCCCCACATTGTGAGTGTCCCCTCCATGGAAGAGAAGCCTCCACACATTGTGAGTGACCCCCTCCATGGATGAGAAGCCCCCACACATTGTGAGTAATCCCCTCCATGGATGAGAAGCCCCCACACATTGTGAGTGACCACCCTCCATGGATGAGAAGCCCCCATACATTGTGAGTGACCACCCTCCATGGATGAGAAGCCCCCACACATTGTGAGTGACCCCCTCCATGGATGAGAAGCCCCCGTACATTGTGAGTAATCCCCTCCATGGATGAGAAGCCCCCACACATTGTGAGTGACCACCCTCCATGGATGAGAAGCCCCCACACATTGTGAGTGACCACCCTCCATGGATGAGAAGCCCCCACACATTGTGAGTGATCCCCTACATGGATGAGAAGATGAGAAGCCCCCATACATTGTGAGTGACCCCCTCCATGGATGAGAAGCCTTCACACATTGTGAGTGATCCCCTCCATGGATGAGAAGCCCCCGCACATTGTGAATGACCCCCTCCATGGATGAGAAGCCCCCGCACATTGTGAGTGACCCCCTCCATGGATGAGAAGCCCCCGCACATTGTGAGTGACCCCCTCCATGGATGAGAAGCCCCCACACATTGTGAGTGACCACCCTCCATGGATGAGAAGCCCCCACACATTGTGAGTGATCCCCTACATGGATGAGAAGATGAGAAGCCCCCATACATTGTGAGTGACCCCCTCCATGGATGAGAAGCCCCCGCACATTGTGAGTGACCCCCTCCATGGATGAGAAGCCTTCACACATTGTGAGTGATCCCCTCCATGGATGAGAAGCCCCCGCACATTGTGAATGACCCCCTCCATGGATGAGAAGCCCCCGCACATTGTGAGTGACCCCCTCCATGGATGAGAAGCCCCCGCACATTGTGAGTGGTCCCCTCCATGGAAGAGAAGCCTCCACACATTGTGAGTGATCCCCCTCCATGGATGAGAAGCCTCCACACATTGTGAGTGATCCCCTCCATGGATGAGAAGCCCCCACACATTCTGAGAGACTCCCTCCATGGATGAGAAGCCCCCACACATTGTGAGTGACCCCCTCCATGGATGAGAAGCCTCCACACAGTGTGAGTGACCCCCTCCATGGATGAGAAGCCCCCGCACATTGTGAGTAATCCCCTCCATGGATGAGAAGCCCCCACACATTGTGAGTGACCACGCTCCATGGATGAGAAGCCCCCATACATTGTGAGTGACTCCCTCCATGGATGAGAAGCCCCCACACATTGTGAGTGACCCCCTCCATGGATGAGAAGCCCCCACACATTGTGAGTGACTCCCTCCATGGATGAGAAGCCTCCACACATTGTGAGTGTCCCCTCCATGGAAGAGAAGCCTCCACACATTGTGAGTGATCCCCTCCATGGATGAGAAGCCTCCACACATTGTGAGTAATCCCCTCCATGGATGAGAAGCCCCCATACATTGTGAGTGACTCCCTCCATGGATGAGAAGCCCCCACACATTGTGAGTGACCCCCTCCATGGATGAGAAGCCCCCACACATTGTGAGTGACTCCCTCCATGGATGAGAAGCCTCCACACATTGTGAGTGTCCCCTCCATGGAAGAGAAGCCTCCACACATTGTGAGTGACCCCCTCCATGGATGAGAAGTCTCCACACATTGTGAGTAATCCCCTCCATGGATGAGAAGCCCCCATACATTGTGAGTGACCACCCTCCATGGATGAGAAGCCCCCACACATTGTGAGTGACCCCCTCCATGGATGAGAAGCCCCCATACATTGTGAGTGACCACCCTCCATGGATGAGAAGCCCCCACACATTGTGAGTGACCCCCTCCATGGATGAGAAGCCCCCGCACATTGTGAGTGTCCCCTCCATGGAAGAGAAGCCTCCACACATTGTGAGTGACTCGCTCCATGGATGAGAAGCCTCCACACATTGTGAGTGACCACCCTCCATGGATGAGAAGCCTCCACACATTGTGAGTGACTCGCTCCATGGATGAGAAGCCTCCCCACATTGTGAGTGTCCCCTCCATGGAAGAGAAGCCTCCACACATTGTGAGTGACCCCCTCCATGGATGAGAAGCCCCCACACATTGTGAGTAATCCCCTCCATGGATGAGAAGCCCCCACACATTGTGAGTGACCACCCTCCATGGATGAGAAGCCCCCATACATTGTGAGTGACCACCCTCCATGGATGAGAAGCCCCCACACATTGTGAGTGACCCCCTCCATGGATGAGAAGCCCCCGTACATTGTGAGTAATCCCCTCCATGGATGAGAAGCCCCCACACATTGTGAGTGACCACCCTCCATGGATGAGAAGCCCCCGCACATTGTGAGTAATCCCCTCCATGGATGAGAAGCCCCCACACATTGTGAGTGTCCCCTCCATGGAAGAGAAGCCTCCACACATTGTGAGTGACCCCCTCCATGGATGAGAAGCCTCCACACATTGTGAGTGACTCGCTCCATGGATGAGAAGCCTCCACACATTGTGAGTGACCCCCTCCATGGATGAGAAGCCCCGCACATTGTGAGTGACCCCCTCCATGGATGAGAAGCCCCCGCACATTGTGAGTAATCCCCTCCATGGATGAGAAGCCCCCGCACATTGTGAGTGATCCCCTACATGGATGAGAAGCCACCGCACATTGTGAGTAATCCCCTCCATGGATGAGAAGCCCCCGCACATTGTGAGTGACTCCCTCCATGGATGAGAAGCCCCCGAACATTGTGAGTGACCCCCTCCATGGATGAGAAGCCTCCACACATTGTGAGTGATCCCCTCCATGGATGAGAAGCCTCCACACATTGTGAGTGACCCCCTCCATGGATGAGAAGCCTCCACACATTGTGAGTGACCCCCTCCATGGATGAGAAGCCTCCACACATTGTGAGCGACCCCCTCCATGGATGAGAAGCCCCCACACATTGTGAGTGACCCCCTCCATGGATGAGAAGCCCCCACACATTGTGAGTGTCCCCTCCATGGAAGAGAAGCCTCCGCACATTGTGAGTGACCCCACCATGGATGAGAAGCCCCCACACATTGTGAGTGACCACCCTCCATGGATGAGAAGCCCCCGCACATTGTGAGTGACCACCCTCCATGGATGAGAAGCCCCCACACATTGTGAGTGAACCCCTCCATGGATGAGAAGCCCCCGCACATTGTGAGTAATCCCCTCCATGGATGAGAAGCCCCGCACATTGTGAGTGATCCCCTACATGGATGAGAAGCCCCCGCACATTGTGAGTAATCCCCTCCATGGATGAGAAGCCCCCGCACATTGTGAGTGATCCCCTCCATGGATGAGAAGCCCCCACACATTGTGAGTGACCCCCTCCATGGATGAGAAGCCCCCACACATTGTGAGTGATCCCCTCCATGGATGAGAAGCCCCCGCACATTGTGAGTGATCCCCTCCATGGATGAGAAGCCCCCACACATTGTGAGTGACCACCCTCCATGGATGAGAAGCCCCCGCACATTGTGAGTAATCCCCTCCATGGATGAGAAGCCCCCACACTTTGTGAGTGACCACCCTCCATGGATGAGAAGCCCCCACACATTGTGAGTGACCACCCTCCATGGATGAGAAGCCCCCGCACATTGTGAGTAATCCCCTCCATGGATGAGAAGCCCCCACACATTGTGAGTGACCACCCTCCATGGATGAGAAGCCCCCGCACATTGTGAGTGACCCCCTCCATGGATGAGAAGCCCCCACACATTGTGAGTGACCACCCTCCATGGATGAGAAGCCCCCACACATTGTGAGTGATCCCCTACATGGATGAGAAGATGAGAAGCCCCCATACATTGTGAGTGACCCCCTCCATGGATGAGAAGCCCCCGCACATTGTGAGTGACCCCCTCCATGGATGAGAAGCCTTCACACATTGTGAGTGATCCCCTCCATGGATGAGAAGCCCCCGCACATTGTGAATGACCCCCTCCATGGATGAGAAGCCCCCACACATTGTGAGTGATCCCCCTCCATGGATGAGAAGCCCCCGCACATTGTGAGTGATCCCCTCCATGGATGAGAAGCCTCCACACATTGTGAGTGATCCCCTCCATGGATGAGAAGCCCCTGCACATTGTGAATGACCCCCTCCATGGATGAGAAGCCCCCGCACATTGTGAGTGACCCCCTCCATGGATGAGAAGCCCCCGCACATGGTGAGTGACCCCCTCCATGGATGAGAAGCCCCCTCACATTGTGAGTGACCACCCTCCTTGGATGAGAAGCCCCCACACATTGTGAGTGATCCCCTACATGGATGAGAAGATGAGAAGCCCCCATACATTGTGAGTGACCCCCTCCATGGATGAGAAGCCTTCACACATTGTGAGTGATCCCCTCCATGGATGAGAAGCCCCCGCACATTGTGAATGACCCCCTCCATGGATGAGAAGCCCCCGCACATTGTGAGTGACCCCCTCCATGGATGAGAAGCCTCCGCACATTGTGAGTGACCCCCTCCATGGATGAGAAGCCCCCACACATTGTGAGTGACCACCCTCCATGGATGAGAAGCCCCCACACATTGTGAGTGATCCCCTACATGGATGAGAAGATGAGAAGCCCCCATACATTGTGAGTGACCCCCTCCATGGATGAGAAGCCCCCGCACATTGTGAGTGACCCCCTCCATGGATGAGAAGCCTTCACACATTGTGAGTGATCCCCTCCATGGATGAGAAGCCCCCGCACATTGTGAATGACCCCCTCCATGGATGAGAAGCCCCCGCACATTGTGAGTGACCCCCTCCATGGATGAGAAGCCCCCGCACATTGTGAGTGATCCCCTCCATGGAAGAGAAGCCTCCACACATTGTGAGTGATCCCCCTGCATGGATGAGAAGCCTCGACACATTGTGAGTGATCCCCTCCATGGATGAGAAGCCCCCACACATTCTGAGTGACTCCCTGCATGGATGAGAAGCCCCCACACATTGTGAGTGACCCCCTCCATGGATGAGAAGCCCCCACACAGTGTGAGTGACCCCCTCCATGGATGAGAAGCCCCCGCACATTGTGAGTAATCCCCTCCATGGATGAGAAGCCCCCACACATTGTGAGTGACCCCCTCCATGGATGAGAAGCCCCCACACATTGTGAGTGACCCCCTCCATGGATGAGAAGCCCCCACACATTGTGAGTGTCCCCTCCATGGAAGAGAAGCCTCCGCACATTGTGAGTGACTCGCTCCATGGATGAGAAGCCTCCACACATTGTGAGTGACCACCCTCCATGGATGAGAAGCCTCCACACATTGTGAGTGACTCGCTCCATGGATGAGAAGCCTCCACACATTGTGAGTGTCCCCTCCATGGAAGAGAAGCCTCCACACATTGTGAGTGACCCCCTCCATGGATGAGAAGCCCCCACACATTGTGAGTGACCCCCTCCATGGATGAGAAGCCCCCGTACATTGTGAGTAATCCCCTCCATGGATGAGAAGCCCCCACACATTGTGAGTGACCACCCTCCATGGATGAGAAGCCCCCGCACATTGTGAGTGACCCCCTCCATGGATGAGAAGCCCCCACACATTGTGAGTGACCACCCTCCATGGATGAGAAGCCCCCACACATTGTGAGTGATCCCCTACATGGATGAGAAGATGAGAAGCCCCCATACATTGTGAGTGACCCCCTCCATGGATGAGAAAACCCCACACATTGTGAGTGTCCCCTCCATGGAAGAGAAGCCTCCGCACATTGTGAGTGACCCCACCATGGATGAGAAGCCCCCACACATTGTGAGTGTCCCCTCCATGGAAGAGAAGCCTCCGCACATTGTGAGTGACCCCACCATGGATGAGAAGCCCCCACACAGTGTGAGTGACCACCCTCCATGGATGAGAAGCCCCCGCACATTGTGAGTGACCACCCTCCATGGATGAGAAGCCCCCACACATTGTGAGTGACCCCCTCCATGGATGAGAAGCCCCCGCACATTGTGAGTAATCCCCTCCATGGATGAGAAGCCCCCGCACATTGTGAGTGATCCCCTACATGGATGAGAAGCCCCCACACATTGTGAGTAATCCCCTCCGTGGATGAGAAGCCCCCGCACATTGTGAGTGATCCCCTCCATGGATGAGAAGCCCCCACACATTGTGAGTGACCCCCTCCATGGATGAGAAGCCCCCACACATTGTGAGTGATCCCCTCCATGGATGAGAAGCCCCCGCACATTGTGAGTGATCCCCTCCATGGATGAGAAGCCCCCGCACATTGTGAGTAATCCCCTCCATGGATGAGAAGCCCCCACACTTTGTGAGTGACCACCCTCCATGGATGAGAAGCCCCCACACATTGTGAGTGACCACCCTCCATGGATAAGAAGCCCCCGCACATTGTGAGTAATCCCCTCCATGGATGAGAAGCCCCCACACATTGTGAGTGACCACCCTCCATGGATGAGAAGCCCCCGCACATTGTGAGTGACCCCCTCCATGGATGAGAAGCCCCCACACATTGTGAGTGACCACCCTCCATGGATGAGAAGCCCCCACACATTGTGAGTGATCCCCTACATGGATGAGAAGATGAGAAGCCCCCATACATTGTGAGTGACCCCCTCCATGGATGAGAAGCCCCCGCACATTGTGAGTGACCCCCTCCATGGATGAGAAGCCTTCACACATTGTGAGTGATCCCCTCCATGGATGAGAAGCCCCCGCACATTGTGAATGACCCCCTCCATGGATGAGAAGCCCCCACACATTGTGAGTGATCCCCCTCCATGGATGAGAAGCCCCCGCACATTGTGAGTGATCCCCTCCATGGATGAGAAGCCTCCACACATTGTGAGTGATCCCCTCCATGGATGAGAAGCCCCTGCACATTGTGAATGACCCCCTCCATGGATGAGAAGCCCCCGCACATTGTGAGTGACCCCCTCCATGGATGAGAAGCCCCCGCACATTGTGAGTGACCCCCTCCATGGATGAGAAGCTCCCTCACATTGTGAGTGACCACCCTCCATGGATGAGAAGCCCCCACACATTGTGAGTGATCCCCTACATGGATGAGAAGATGAGAAGCCCCCATACATTGTGAGTGACCCCCTCCATGGATGAGAAGCCTTCACACATTGTGAGTGATCCCCTCCATGGATGAGAAGCCTCCGCACATTGTGAGTGACCCCCTCCATGGATGAGAAGCCCCCGCACATTGTGAGTGACCCCCTCCATGGATGAGAAGCCTCCGCACATTGTGAGTGACCCCCTCCATGGATGAGAAGCCCCCACACATTGTGAGTGACCACCCTCCATGGATGAGAAGCCCCCACACATTGTGAGTGATCCCCTACATGGATGAGAAGATGAGAAGCCCCCATACATTGTGAGTGACCCCCTCCATGGATGAGAAGCCCCCGCACATTGTGAGTGACCCCCTCCATGGATGAGAAGCCTTCACACATTGTGAGTGATCCCCTCCATGGATGAGAAGCCCCCGCACATTGTGAATGACCCCCTCCATGGATGAGAAGCCCCCGCACATTGTGAGTGACCCCCTCCATGGATGAGAAGCCCCCGCACATTGTGAGTGATCCCCTCCATGGAAGAGAAGCCTCCACACATTGTGAGTGATCCCCCTCCATGGATGAGAAGCCTCGACACATTGTGAGTGATCCCCTCCATGGATGAGAAGCCCCCACAGATTCTGAGTGACTCCCTCCATGGATGAGAAGCCCCCACACATTGTGAGTGACCCCCTCCATGGATGAGAAGCCCCCACACAGTGTGAGTGACCCCCTCCATGGATGAGAAGCCCCCACACATTGTGAGTAATCCCCTCCATGGATGAGAAGCCCCCACACATTGTGAGTGACCCCCTCCATGGATGAGAAGCCCCCACACATTGTGAGTGACCGCCTCCATGGATGAGAAGCCCCCACACATTGTGAGTGTCCCCTCCATGGAAGAGAAGCCTCCGCACATTGTGAGTGACTCGCTCCATGGATGAGAAGCCTCCACACATTGTGAGTGACCACCCTCCATGGATGAGAAGCCTCCACACATTGTGAGTGACTCGCTCCATGGATGAGAAGCCTCCACACATTGTGAGTGTCCCCTCCATGGAAGAGAAGCCTCCACACATTGTGAGTGACCCCCTCCATGGATGAGAAGCCCCCACACATTGTGAGTAATCCCCTCCATGGATGAGAAGCCCCCACACATTGTGAGTGACCACCCTCTATGGATGAGAAGCCCCATACATTGTGAGTGACCACCCTCCATGCATGAGAAGCCCCCACACATTGTGAGTGACCCCCTCCATGGATGAGAAGCCCCCGTACATTGTGAGAAATCCCCTCCATGGATGAGAAGCCCCCACACATTGTGAGTGACCACCCTCCATGGATGAGAAGCCCCCGCACATTATGAGTAATCCCCTCCATGGATGAGAAGCCCCCACACATTGTGAGTGTCCCCTCCATGGAAGAGAAGCCTCCACACATTGTGAGTGATCCCCCTCCATGGATGAGAAGCCTCCACACATTGTGAGTGACCACCCTCCATGGATGAGAAGCCCCCACACATTGTGAGTGACCCCCTCCATGGATGAGAAGCCCCCGCACATTGTGAGTGTCCCCTCCATGGACGAGAAGCCTCAACACATTGTGAGTGACTCGCTCCATGGATGAGAAGCCTCCACACATTGTGAGTGACCACCCTCCATGGATGAGAAGCCTCCACACATTGTGAGTGACTCGCTCCATGGATGAGAAGCCTCCACACATTGTGAGTGTCCCCTCCATGGAAGAGAAGCCTCCACACATTGTGAGTGACCCCCTCCATGGATGAGAAGCCCCCGCACATTGTGAGTAATCCCCTCCATGGATGAGAAGCCCCCACACATTGTGAGTGACCACCCTCCATGGATGAGAAGCCCCCATACATTGTGAGTGACCACCCTCCATGGATGAGAAGCCCCCACACATTGTGAGTTACCCCCTCCATGGATGAGAAGCCCCCGTACATTGTGAGTAATCCCCTCCATGGATGAGAAGCCCCCACACATTGTGAGTGACCACCCTCCATGGATGAGAAGCCCCGCAAATTGTGAGTAATCCCCTCCATGGATGAGAAGCCCCCACACATTGTGAGTGTCCCCTCCATGGAAGAGAAGCCTCCACACATTGTGAGTGATCCCCCTCCATGGATGAGAAGCCTCCACACATTGTGAGTAATCCCCTCCATGGATGAGAAGCCCCCATACATTGTGAGTGACCACCCTCCATGGATGAGAAGCCCCCACACATTGTGAGTGACCCCCTCCATGGATGAGAAGCCCCCGCACATTGTGAGTGTCCCCTCCATGGAAGAGAAGCCTCCACACATTGTGAGTGACTCGCTCCATGGATGAGAAGCCTCCACACATTGTGAGTGACCACCCTCCATGGATGAGAAGCCTCCACACATTGTGAGTGACTCGCTCCATGGATGAGAAGCCTCCACACATTGTGATTGACTCGCTCCATGGATGAGAAGCCTCCACACATTGTGAGTGACCACCCTCCATGGATGAGAAGCCTCCACACATTGTGAGTGACTCGCTCCATGGATGAGAAGCCTCCACACATTGTGAGTGACTCGCTCCATGGATGAGAAGCCTCCACACATTGTGAGTGACCACCCTCCATGGATGAGAAGCCTCCACACATTGTGAGTGACCACCCTCCATGGATGAGAAGCCTCCACACATTGTGAGTGCCTCGCTCCATGGATGAGAAGCCTCCACACATTGTGAGTGTCCCCTCCATGGAAGAGAAGCCTCCACACATTGTGAGTGACCCCCTCCATGGATGAGAAGCCCCCGCACATTGTGAGTAATCCCCTCCATGGATGAGAAGCCCCCACACATTGTGAGTGACCACCCTCCATGGATGAGAAGCCCCCATACATTGTGAGTGACCACCCTCCATGGATGAGAAGCCCCCACACATTGTGAGTGACCCCCTCCATGGATGAGAAGCCCCCGTACATTGTGAGTAATCCCCTCCATGGATGAGAAGCCCCCACACATTGTGAGTGACCACCCTCCATGGATGAGAAGCCCCCGCACATTGTGAGTAATCCCCTCCATGGATGAGAAGCCCCCACACATTGTGAGTGACCCCCTCCATGGATGAGAAGCCCCCACACATTGTGAGTGATCCCCTACATGGATGACAAGATGAGAAGCCACCATACATTGTGAGTGACCCCCTCCATGGATGAGAAGCCCCCGCACATTGTGAGTGACCACCCTCCATGGATGAGAAGCCCCCGCACATTGAGTGACCCCCTCCATGGATGAGAAGCCCCCGCACATTGTGAGTGACTCCCTCCATGGATGAGAAGCCTCCACACATTGTGAGTGATCCCCTCCATGGATGAGAAGCCCCCGCACATTTTGAGTGACTCCCTCCATGGATGAGAAGCCCCCACACTTTGTCAGTGATCCCCTCTATTGATGAGAAGCCCCCACACATTGTGAGTGACCCCCTCCATGGAAGAGAAGCCTCCACACATTGTGAGTGACTCCCTCCATGGATGAGAAGCCTCCACACATTGTGAGTGATCCCCTCTATGGAAGAGAAGCCCCCGCACATTGTGAGTGACACCCTCCATGGCTGAGAAGACCCCACATATTGTGAATGACCCCCTCTGTCAGGAAAATATGAATTATTTTCCATTGTTCTGGGGCACAATCAGAGCTGGCCCACCATTGGTTTCTGTAGGACCAAAGGTACCATCACACTCAGCGACGCTGCGGCGATATAGACAACGAGCCGATCGCTGGAGCGTCACTGTTTAGGTCGCTGTAGAGACGTCAAACACAGCAGCTCCAGAACGATGCAGGAGCGATCCAGTGACGTAACGGCGACTCACTTATCGTTCTCGCTGGTTGTTAGTTCCATTACATCCATTGTTAGCGTCGTTGCTTTTGATGTCAAACATGACGATACACGCCGACCTGGTGACGAAATAAAGTTCTGGACTTCTAGCTCCGACCAGCGATGGCACAGCGGGATCCAGATCGCTGCTGCGTGTCAAACACAACGAGATCGCTATCCAGGACGCTGCAACGTCACGGATTGTTGTAGATCTCGTTGCAAAGTTGCTGAGTGTGACGGTACCCCTTGTCCTACACACAGCCCCTCTCTCTCTGTGAATTTCCACCCCCTCCCTTTGGAATGCGAGTTTTATCGCCTGCTAGCACTAGCAGAGCTCAAAGCGTTTTCCCTCCAAAAAACTTTTTGTCTTCTAGCCAAACTCAATAATGCACATTACCCCAGAAACTTGAAAATTAGATTTCCAGGATCTGGGCACTTGGGGTTATGCATGGCAGAGTTTTGCGGCATTTAGGGTTATCAGAAACCTGGGAAATGAATTTCTGCCCATCAGCAAATCACAGACATACCATGTGTGGACTCTAAAAAACGGTAAAATCGCAAGAGAAAAAATAATGTCAATATCATTGGCCTGCGAGCTTCCAGGTTAAAGATATGAAGAAAAGGAGTTATTGATTGTCATGATCTGTACTTTTGCCCTGTCCTGTATTTGAATAATATGCCATTTGATGTATGTAACTGTTCTCTGGTTTCTATAAGCTGTAATTTATGTATTTAATTGTGCTAGGAGTTTACCTGTAACAATGTCTCCTTCCCCCAATACTTGCAGCCCTAAGCTTTAATGTAATTAAGCTTTGTCAACACTAGTGAAGGAATAGCCATTCTTCCTCTCAGCAGGTGGCTAGTCAAATGTACATACAACCTGGACTAAGTGGAGCCGACCAGAATAGAATCTTCTGATGGACCCAACCATTGAATAGAAGGTGTGACCCCTACCCCCCTTCATGGGCGGATCCCAGGAGCTCAGACAAGCCATTCTTATTTTTTGAGATCAGATGTGAGTTGACCCTTGAAGGAGGAGTGGGGATTCTTAGCTGAGGCAAGACCCTACGTTCATCTGTGACTGCGGAAGCGAGACTTGAGCTGAGGACATATCTCGTCGTTCGTGGGATTGTTTTGGGATCCCTTGGACTCGTGTGGACTATTGCTTTGTAAGCTGGCACAAGGATTATCGGGAGGTGCCCCCGAACCTGTTCCGTTGGACTAATTGTGGACTCTGTAGATCTACCTGCATGTGTTGTTCCAGCGTTCTTGATAATAAATCTGTGGAATCATCCATTGGCCTGTTGTCCCTTCTTGCTCTGCCATACACCCCGTCACAAACTGGTGGCAGCAGCGGGATCAGAGCAGAAGGAATGGAGGACAACGGCCCAACATCGGGAACCAGCACTGCAGAGTACAAGAACTGGACTGTGGTGAACTTACAAACAAAGGCCCGTGAACTGGGAGTCAGCTACAAGGGGCTCTCCAAGGAGCAGCTAATTGAGGCTTTGGAAGGAGTTCGCCTGCAAGATCATGCTGAGGAGGGATCCTCACAGCAAATGGAGGAAAGACTGCAGCCGGAGGTAAATACCCAAAAAAGTCAGTGGTGTCATGGTTCTCAATGGCAAGAGACCGTAGTAAAGCATACAAAAGGACTAGCTCTTGGAAGATGGGAACTCGAGCTGACTGTGAGCTAAACCTACCGCACAACTAACAGTGGCCGGGTAGCGTGCCTACGTTTTATCCCTAGACGCCCAGCGCCAGCCGGAGGACTGCCTGACCCTAGCAGAGGAAAATACAGACCTGGCTTACCTCTAGAGAAATTTTCCCCAAAAGGCAGACAGTAGCCCCCACATATATTGTCGGTGATTTTAGAGGAAATTGACATACGAAGTATGAAGATAGGTTTAGCAAATTGAGGTCCGCTTACTAGATAGCAGGAAGACAGAAAAGGGAACTTCACAGTCAGCTGAAAACCCTTTTCAAAACACCATCCTGAAATTACTTTAAGACTCTAATATCAACTCATGACACCAGAGTGGCAATTTCAGCTCACAAGAGCTTCCAGCCTCAGAAATATTCAAACACAGAGAACTGGAACAAAAATGCAAAACAAACTTAGGACTACAAGTCCAACTTAGCTGATAGTAGTCTAGGAGCAGGAACATGCAACAGAAAGGCTTCTGGTAACATTGTTGGCCGGCATAGAAATGACTGAGGAGCAAGGCTAAATAGAAACTCCCACATCCTGATGGAAACAGGTGAACAGAGGAGATGAAGCACACAAGTTCAGTACCACCAGTGACCACCGGGGGAGCCCAGAAACCAAATTCACAACACAGTGGGTTGTATGGTACGAGGAGATGTTGGCATTGCTGGGAGAGGAGGCCACCATCGCCGATAAGAAGGAGGCCATTCACAGAGCTCAGGAGAGGGAGAGGGAGGCCATTCACAGAGCCGAGGAGAGGGAGGCCATTCACAGAGCTCAGGAGAGGGAGGCCATTCACAGAGCCGAGGAGAGGGAGAGGGAGGCCATTCACAGAGCCGAGGACAGAGCTCAGGAGATGGCATTGCTGGAGAGGCAGATCGCTTTGGAAGCAGCTAGAAGCTCCAGACAGACTGTAACCCCAGCACCCACCATGAGGGAACTCCCCAGATTGTCCCGCAAAGACTTCAAGCCGTTTAATGAGGCTTCAGGAGACATCGAGGGCTTCTTCCAGGACTTTGAGCATCAGTGTCGATTAATGGAAGTCCCGGACAGAGAGCGAGTCCGACATCTGGTGGGGCTCTTAGAGGGTGGAGCTGCCGCAGCCTATAGAGCTATGGGCCCTCGAGAGAACTGTGAGTATGCGGAGATTAAACTGACTATTCTAGAACATTATGCTGTGACACCAGACACTTACAGGACTCAGTTCCGTACTTTAGCCTGCGATGAGGAAGTGTCTTTCAAGATGTATGCCCACAGACTCAAACAAATATGTAATCGCTGGCTGGAAGCAGAGGAGGCCTTAACCTGGGAGACTTTTCTCCAGGTTATCCTAAAAGAGCAGTTTTACTTCAAGTGCCCTGCTGAGATCCGGGAATGGGTGCGTGAGAGGAGACCAGCCACTGTGGAGGATGCTGCAGCTCTAGCTGATGAGGTTCTCACCATCAAGCCTCAGTGGAAAAAACTACTACTCAGTGAGAAAAAAACTACCAGCCCCCCAACGCTGGCGGCCCCTGGTCCTTCGGGCTCCAATATTTACCATCCCACTAGACCACCAACTCATGGTGACCTTCGTGTGACTGTGCCTCGCACTACTCCTGCTCCACCTTTGGGAATACGACATGGAGGAAGAATCCCAGAGCGCAGATGTTATGGATGTGGGCAGCCTGGGCATCTGCAATTCCAATGTCCAGGTGTTCGGAGGCAGAACCGCTACAGACTGCCTTTGCCCGTTCATTATCTACAGACCCCCTCACCAGGAGAAGGGCTGGATATAGTCCCTGATGACTTGCCAAGTGACTCGGATACCCTGGATCCCCTACCAGGAGTCTATGGGGTGCGAGCCCCAGCCACCTGTTCTTCTGAGCTTCAGCACAAGCATCTACAGGAGGTCGTGCTGGATGGCCAAAAAATTGTTGGCTTCCGTGACACTGGGGCTTTCCTCACCATAGCCGATCCCCGAGTGATTCAACCAGAAGCAATTCAAAAGGGACCAGGAATTGCTATTGAATTGGCTGGAGGCACCCAGAGATATATTCCAAGAGCGAGTGTGACCCTGGATTATGGCTTTGGGGCCAAACAATGTATGGTCGGTGTGATGAGCGGCCTCCCTGCAGATGTTCTTCTGGGAAATGATGTGGGAAATCTTCAATGCCACTTTGTCGATGCGGTAACCAGAAGTCAAGCCAAGAGGGCAGCGGATGTGGACGTGTACAACCCATCCATGGAAATGAGGCCACCAGAAATGCCGTCACAGCTGGTGAGTGATTCTTCTTGTGGGGATAATATGAATGTTACTTGGGATAAAGTTCAGTTTAGAAAAGAGGTAGAGACTGACCCCACCCTTGCTAGTTTTAGAGCTCGAGCTGAGATAGGGCAGCTAGGGGAGAACGGGGAACTAATTATCAGAGAAAATGGACTTCTATATCGGGTTACCAATGCCGACTCCCTAGATAAGCCCTGGACTTATAGCAAACAGCTGATTATTCCTCAGAAGTACAGAATTCCCCTATTACACCTTGCTCATGACATTCCTACGGCTGGCCATCAAGGCAAAACTCGTACGGAGAGACGATTGACTCAAACTTTCTATTGGCCGGGGATTTCCCAAGCCGTAGCGCATTTTTGCCGAACTTGTGACATATGTCAGCGTAGAGGGCGACCCGGAGATCACCCAAAGGCACCCCTGCAATCGCTCCCTATAATAGAAGAACCCTTTCAAAGAGTAGCTGTCGATATCATTGGACCTCTTGCTAAGCCAAGTAAATCTGGGAAGCAGTACATTCTCACTGTCGTGGACTATGCCACCCGATATCCAGAAGCTGTGGCCTTGTCAAGTATTTCTGCAGCCAAGGTGGCCGAGGCCTTGGTTACCATCTTTACCCGAGTAGGATTCCCCAGTGAGATCTTCTCAGACCAAGGCTCCCAGTTCATGTCAGAGCTGGTCCAGTGCCTGTGGCGCACTTGTGGAGTACGAGCGATCCGAACGACCCCGTATCATCCCCAAACAAATGGACTTTGTGAACGATTCAATGGCACTCTGAAGAATATGCTAAGGGCCTTCACGGACAGAGATTCAGACTGGGAGAAGTACCTACCCCATCTCTTGTTTGCCTATCGGGAAGTTCCCTAGGAGTCCACTGGGTTTTCCCCCTTTGAACTACTCTATGGAAGAAAGGTCCGAGGACCCTTAACCCTGCTCAAGGAATACTGGGAGGGGCAAGTTGAGGATACAGGAGCCCCTGTTGTCCCTTATGTCCTAAAGCTGCGAGAAACCCTGGCTCAACTTGCTAGTTTTGCCCAGAGTCATGTGCGGATGGCTCAAACCAGACAGAAGACATGGTATGACCGTAAAGCACGCTATCGGGAGTTTGTAGAAGGACAACAGGTCTTAGTGATTGTTCCCCATCGGCAGAATAAACTGCAGACCACATGGGAGGGTCCCTTCCGGGTTCTCAGAAAACTAAATGACACCAATTATCTTCTTGCTTTAGATGATCAGGGGCTAAGACAAAAGACTGTTCATGTGCATATGATTAAGGAGTACCATGACAGGAACATTCCAATGATAGCAAGCTGCCAGCTGGCTTCAGAAGATGGTCACGAGGATGAGGACTCCCTACCTGATCTCGTGGAAGCAGCGAGAGCCCCATCCACTGTGGAACAGGTTCCACTGGGAGATCACCTGGATTCCTTACAGAAAAAACAGATGCTGGGAGTGCTTCAACAGAGACGGGTTGCTTTCTCATCCCAACCAGGTCGAACCACCATCACCCAACATCATGTGGACACTCAGGGTATCCGTCCCATACAACAGGCTCCTTACCGGGTACCTGAATCAGTTCGGCACACCATGCAGCACGAACTGGAGATGTTACAGCTTGGGGTAATCCAGGCCTCCCATAGCCCTTGGGCCTCTCCTGTGGTGTTACTACCCAAGAAGGATGGGAGTACCCGGTTTTGTGTGGACTATCGACGACTAAACGACCATACCGTTAGTGATCCGTACCCAATGCCCCGTATTGACGAACTTCTAGACCGCCTGGCTGGGTCCCGATATGTCACTACCTTGGATCTCAGTAAGGGCTACTGGCAAATCCCTCTGACGGAGGAAGGGAGAGAACGGTCCGCTTTTATAACCCCCTTTGGTCTGTATGAATTTCTAAACATGCCCTTTGGAATGAAGACTGCCCCTGCAACCTTCCAGAGAATGGTGGACCATATCCTCCGGGGATGTGGTGACTTTGCTTGTGCCTACTTGGATGATATCGCAATCTTCAGCCAGACGTGGGAAGAACATCTGAGCCAAGTAGCCATTATTCTTGACCTGCTTCTTGCAGCAGGCCTAACCATTCGACCAGATAAATGCCAATTGGGGATGGGTGAAGTTCAGTACCTAGGGCATAGAGTGGGAGGAGGGAAGCTCCGTCCTGAACCTGCCAAAATCCAAGCTATTAGAGACTGGCCTGTACCCCAAACTAAGAAACAAGTTATGGCTTTTTTGGGCACTGCCGGTTATTACCGAAAATTTGTTTCTCATTTCAGCACGGTGGCCAAGCCTCTTACCGACCTGACCAAGAAAACGATGCCCCGGCTGGTGGTCTGGACTCCAGCCTGTGATGAGGCTTTTAACAGGCTGAAGGACGCTCTGGTCTGCGACCCTGTTCTGGCTGCTCCAGACTACAAGAGGAGATTCATTGTGCAGACTGACGCCTCTGCTTATGGACTGGGAGCTGTACTCAGCCAGGTGAATGCAGCTGGGGATGAGCACCCCATTGCCTACCTCAGCCGGAAATTGCTGGACCGAGAAGTGGCCTATGCAACTGTTGAAAAAGAATGTCTGGCTGTAGTGTGGGCCCTCAGGAAACTAAGACCGTATCTGTATGGACGAGAATTCACTGTGGTTACTGATCACAATCCCCTCATCTGGCTGAACAGAGTCTCTGGGGACAATGGACGTTTACTACGATGGAGCCTGGCTCTGCAGCCCTATAACTTTACCATACAGTATAGAAGTGGCAGCCAACACCAAAATGCAGATGGACTGTCCAGGCAAGAGGAGCCCTGAGTCCGGTCAGCCATGCCTGTGTGTACTTAACCAGCGACCTGTGGAGGTCCCTAGTACGTACACAAATTGGGAGGGGAAGGGATTGTCATGATATGTACTTTTGCCCTGTCCTGTATTTGAATAATATGCCATTTGATGTATGTAACTGTTCTCTGGTTTCTATAAGCTGTAATTTATGTATTTAATTGTGCTCGGAGTTTACCTGTAACAATGTCTCCTTCCCCCAATACTTGCAGCCCTAAGCTTTAATGTAATTAAGCTTTGTCAACACTAGTGAAGGAATAGCCATTCTTCCTCTCAGCAGGTGGCTAGTCAAATGTACATAAGACCTAGACTAAGCGGAGCTGACCAGAATAGAATCTTCTGGTGGACTCAGCCATTGAATAAAAGGTGTGACCCCTACCCCCTTCATGGGCAGATCCCAGGAGCTCAGACAATCCATTCTTATTTTTTGAGATCAGATGTGAGTTGACCCTTGAAGGAGAAGGAGTGGGGATTCTTAGCGGAGGCAAGACCCTACGTTCATCTGTGACTGCGGAAGCGAGACTTGAGCTGAGGACATATCTCGTCGTTCGTGGGATTGTTTTGGGATCCCTTGGACTCGTGTGGACTATTGCTTTGTTAGCTGGCACAAGGATTATCGGGAGGTGCCCCGAACCTGTTCCATTGGACTAATTGTGGACTCTGTAGATCTACCTGCATGTGTTGTTCCAGCGTTCTTGATAATAAATCTGTGGAATCATCCATTGGCCTGTTGTCCCTTCTTGTCCCCGTCACATTGATAACTTTCCGAAATATGTGCACCTCCCAGAAAACAGCCCATATGTGAGGTCAGCAAAGAGGGAGTTCTTAGCTTTATGGCCGAAGCATAAAACAAGAACGTCCATCTTTGGCATGCTTTCAGAGCCAGGAGAGACAGCTGAACACCATGCTGTGGTACTGGATCATTTCTTTGGGATCTCTCCTCCCCTTTATCGACACGTCATACCTGTGACTGAGATTTAGTAAGTTTTGTATTTTTATCCTGTTTTATTTCATAACTGTTTGTACATACTTGTGTTTTGTATCTTTTGTAAACACTGCCGATTATTCCGGAGTAAACTTATAAATTTGCTAGCTTCCTTCTTCTAGTTCTATAAGCGATCCGCCACGTACTCTGCGCAAATTCACGCTACCAAACATGTGTCCGACCAACCTATAAGAGGTCTCTGGTGGCAGCATAGTTGTCGTATTTATGTGGTATTGGGGACTTGATGGTGATTGGATCGGGGTATATATATGTTCCTATCAGGAACCGGTGGTATATACATAAATCCAGTCACATCACGTGCCGCAATATTCAACATAAATTGGAGCAGCTGCGCTCATTTCCTTATCCTCTGTCAATACCCTTACTGGTCAGTAGGATAAGGGGGCGCCAGAGAGCTGCAAGTTCCTGACTAAGTTCCTGACACCCTCCATGGATTGTGAGTGAGCCCCCTGCCATGGATGAGAAGCCATGACACATGAGTGGTCTCAGGAGGCTTTACTGCCGATAGACACAGGACTGATGGCAGCGTCACCTTCTCTTCTCTGGACAATCAGTCTTCCTCCTGTCGCAAACTGTCTGAAGGGGCTTCACCAGAGAAATACCTTCACCACCATTCTCTGCAATCTTATCCCTGTACTCCACTTTTTTAAGAAAAGTGGCTTCTATGCCGTCCTTCTTGACACCAGGCCGCCTCCACAGGCCTTCGCCTCACTGTGTGCAGATGCACTGACACCTGGCTGCGGCCGCTCCTGAGCGAGCTCTGCACTGGGGCTGAACCAATTCTGTAGCGGAATCCTCCTAAGGAGGTGGTCTTAGCTGTTGCTGGACTTTCTTTCATGCTGTGAAGTCTTCTTCACAGTAATTAAACCTCTTTCTTTGTGGGTCTTGTTGATCCAATAAATAGTTGGTTTAGGGACAATATTACAAGCAGCAATGTCCTTGCCTGTAAAGCCCCTTTGATGTAAAGCAATGCTCACTCCTTGGAGGTAACCACAGACTATTATTTCAAGCACTAGCTCCATTATATAGAACCTTCTCTAATAATCCATAAAGCATGAGTGATATCAGCTGCCTTGTCCTTATTAACACTTTCTCCTGAGCTAATGAGATCACTGAAATTATGGGAGTCGGTCATTTTGTGGCAAGAATGAAAATCGGCAGAAATGGGGAATTTGTGATTGTTAGTTTTCGTGGCAAACAATGACTTTGTAATTCATCTGATCACTTTTTATAACAATCTCCAGCTGATGCAAATTGCTGTTATAAAAGTAACTGAAGTAGCAAAATGTGTGAAACTACATTTTTACCAGTCCCAAAACTTGTCAGTCCGGGACAGTATGCCGGTGCGTTACTGGTCAGAAAACAAGAAGCTGAAATCTTTTCCCTTGAAGTTACTAAAATAACTGTTCCATTAATTGCACTTTTTATTACACGGTGTAGATAAATGTCACAAACTAGTCAATGATGCGGAGATCTGTGTAATCCGGCCGCACAAGGCACGGGGGGTCAGATGGCGCCTCTTTCATTTGTCCTTTATAAATGAACGCAGCTGCCGGTGAACACAAGGAAACGTCGAGCGTCCAGTTATTGGAAACAGTCAGTAAGGCTGCGGACCGCTCTCTGGGTATGTTCACTCTAAGTTTCTAGAGGAGTTTCAGGTGCCAAAGTAAGCGGGAACTCTCTAACGCTTCCTCAAAAACGTGGAGTTTCCACTCCAAAAACTCAGGGGGAGATAAAAGACACAAAACCACATAGACATATAAGAATCCGCCATCCATTGGTAGTGATGATAATGCCGCTCCCAACGTCTGGGGCACGTGTGCGTCTATGTGCTGGGCTGAGAAGCGGACCCTCGGGAAAGAGTGCAACAAGGAAAAGATGTTACAGACTTTTCGGTTTATGGCTTTTTAATGACTCCGCACAGATTCCCCACATTGGATCCAGTTACTGTATTATACGTCGCTCCTCGGGGATCTGCAGACTCGGGATGACTTGCAGTGATACTTAGTTGCACCATGATGTGATCTATGTTTCCTCTGGTATTGGATTAATTATGCTCATTGACATTTGCACTTTATTTCATCGGCATTTCTTAATCCTATAAGGAGTAAATGCAAATTTCCCAGCATTTTGCATTTTTGTTACCAACATGTTCCATGTTTTGATCCATCAGTTATTCCGTTTGTGTCATATCAGCATGCCCTGCATAATTTAACTGGATGATACTATGTGTACTATCTGAGCACTGTGTGGCACTATCTGAGCACTGTGTGGCACTATCTGAGCACTGTGTGGCACTATCTGAGCACTGTGTGGCACTATATGGATACTGTGTGGCACTATCTGAGCACTGTGTGGCACTATCTGAGCACTGTGTGGCACTATCTGAGCACTGTGTGGCACTATCTGAGCACTGTGTGGCACTATCTGAGCACTGTGTGGCACTATCTGAGCACTGTGTGGCACTATATGGATACTGTGTGGCACTATCTGGATACTGTGTGGCACTATATGGATACTGTGTGGCACTATCTGAGCACTGTGTGGCACTATCTGAGCACTGTGTGGCACTATATGGATACTGTGTGGCACTATATGGATACTGTGTGGCACTATCTGAGCACTGTGTGGCACTATCTGAGCACTGTGTGGCACTATCTGAGCACTGTGTGGCACTATATGGATACTGTGTGGCACTATCTGGATACTGTGTGGCACTATCTGAATACTGTGTGGCACTATCTGAGCACTGTGTGGCACTATCTGAGCACTGTGTGGCACTATCTGAGCACTGTGTGGCACTATCTGGATACTGTGTGGCACTATCTGGATACTGTGTGGCACTATCTGGATACTGTGTGGCACTATCTGAGCACTGTGTGGCACTATCTGGATACTGTGTGGCACTATCTGAGCACTGTGTGGCACTATCTGAGCACTGTGTGGCACTATATGGATACTGTGTGGCACTATCTGAGCACTGTGTGGCACTATCTGAGCACTGTGTGGCACTATCTGGGCACTGTGTGGCACTATCTGGGCACTGTGTGGCACTATCTGGGCACTGTGTGGCACTATCTGGGCACTATTTGTGCACTATCTGGCAGTGTAACTTTACCCCCCGGGGTGCATGTGACTGTATAATCAGATACTTGTAAAGCGCCATGGAATAAATGGCGCTATAACAATAAATAATAATAATAATAATAATAATAATAATAATACTACTCCCCCCATCCTTTCTCAGACACTTGGCAGTGAAGCGCTCGTGGTTCCGTTACATTCACACGTGGTTCCGTGAGTCGCACATTATGGCGGCTTCCTCTGTCTCAGCTGGAAGAAGATGGGGTCACTGCGGCGCTGACCTGAACCTTTCTGCTCTTACAGATGTTCCTGGGTTGGGGGTCCCTGAGCAGCTGAGAATCCTGGATGGACCCTCAGAGGAAGCGGAGCGCGTGAGGAGGGGCCGCACATCCGCACTGATACATTGTACGCAGCCATCATGTGATACATTGTATCGAGTTGTGACAAGAGCCGATTCCTCAAGGCTGTGATTCCAGGATTCAAAGTCGCATATATCTGGTGGAACTGGCAGCTGACCTGAAAGTTCTGGGACTTTTTGGTGTTTTCACTTCATTTTACCTGAGCTCTGACAGACTCGGTGGGGTCGGCCCAGAACGGGGAGTGGGTGATCGCCGCCCCCCAATTCATGGCGATCTGTGGTGAGGCGCCCATGGAGGCGCATGTAGCCTGACACCATCACATCTCATCAAGAACAGCAACGAACTCGAGGTGTCTTCTGTCTGTGATACATTGTACTTAATAACTAGATACAGTGCATCCAATAATACTGTGTGATACATTACAGGTCCTTCTCAAAAAATTAGCATATAGTGTTAAATTTCATTATTTACCATAATGTAATGATTACAATTAAACTTTCATATATTATAGATTCATTATCCACCAACTGAAATTTGTCAGGTCTTTTATTGTTTTAATACTGATGATTTTGGCATACAACTCCTGATAACCCAAAAAACCTGTCTCAATAAATTAGCATATTTCACCCGACCAATCAAATAAAAGTGTTTTTTAATACCAAACAAAAAAAACATCAAATAATAATGTTCAGTTATGCACTCAATACTTGGTCGGGAATCCTTTGGCAGAAATGACTGCTTCAATGCGGCGTGGCATGGAGGCAATCAGCCTGTGACACTGCTGAGATGTTATGGAGGCCCAGGATGCTTCAATAGCGGCCTTAAGCTCATCCAGAGTGTTGGGTCTTGCATCTCTCAACTTTCTCTTCACAATATCCCACAGATTCTCTATGGGGTTCTGGTCAGGAGAGTTGGCAGGCCAATTGAGCACAGTAATACCATGGTCAGTAAACCATTTACCAGTGGTTTTGGCACTGTGAGCAGGTGCCAGGTCGTGCTGAAAAATGAAATCTTCATCTCCGTAAAGCATTTCAGCCGATGGAAGCATGAAGTGCTCCAAAATCTCCTGATAGCTAGCTGCATTGACCCTGCCCTTGATGAAACACAGTGGACCAACACCAGCAGCTGACATGGCACCCCACACCATCACTGACTGTGGGTACTTGACACTGGACTTCAGGCATTTTGGCATTTCCGTCTCCCCAGTCTTCCTCCAGACTCTGGCACCTTGATTTCCGAATGACATGCAAAATTTGCTTTCATCAGAAAAAAGTACTTGGGACCACTTAGCAACAGTCCAGTGCTGCTTCTCTGTAGCCCAGGTCAGGCGCTTCTGCCGCTGTTTACCTGGGGAATGCGGCACCTGTAGCCCATTTCCTGCACACGCCTGTGCACGGTGGCTCTGGATGTTTCCACACCAGACTCAGTCCACTGCTTCCTCAGGTTCCCCAAGGTCTGGAATCGGTCCTTCTCCACAATCTTCCTCAGGGTCCGGTCACCTCTTCTCGTTGTACAGCGTTTTCTGCCACATTGTTTCCTTCCAACAGACTTACCATTGAGGTGCCTTGATACAGCACTCTGGGAACAGCCTATTTGTTGAGAAATTTCTTTCTGGGTCTTACCCTCTTGCTTGAGGGTGTCAATGATGGCCTTCTTGACATCTGTCAGGTTGCTAGTCTTACCCATGATGGGGGTTTTGAGTAATGAACCAGGCAGGGAGTTTTTAAAAGCCTCAGGTATCTTTTGCATGTGTTTAGAGTTAATTAGTTGATTCAGAAGATTAGGGTAATAGGTCATTTAGAGAACCTTTTCTTGATATGCTAATTTATTGAGACAGGTTTTTTGGGTTATCAGGAGTTGTAGGCCAAAATCATCAGTATTAAAACAATAAAAGACCTGACAAATTTCAGTTGGTGGATAATGAATCTATAATATATGAAAGTTTAATTGTAATCATTACATTATGGTAAATAATGAAATTTAACACTATATGCTAATTTTTTGAGAAGGACCTGTATATGTAATATGATCTGATACATTGTATCCGGTTATCATGTGATATGTTGCATTTAGTGCTATGTGATACATTCATAGAATTCTAGAATGTTAGAGTTGGAAGGGACCTCCAGCGTCATTGGGACCTCCAGGGTTCATCGTGTCCAACCCCCGGTGTAACAGGCCAGATTAACCCCCCGCCCAGAATATACCTGGGGTATAAATTCACCTAGGCCAGTTTATACCCCTGTGGGTCAGAATATACCCCAGCTGCTGTAGAACAGATTTTTCAGGCTTCTGGGAACCATTGAGTGTCAGGCTCTGTGCACACGTTGTGGATTTGGCTGTGGATCTGCAGCAGTTTTCCATGCGTTGTACAGCACCATGCAAAACATATGAAAAACAAAATCCGCAGTGCACATGCTGCGGAAAATACCGCACGGAAACGCAGCATTGATTATTCCACAGCATGTCAGTTCTTTGTGCGGATTCTGCAACGGTTTACACCTGTTCCACAATAGGAATCCGCAGGTGTAAAACCACATGTGAAATCCGCACAAAAAAACACATGAAATCTGCGGTTAATCCGCAGGTAATCTGCAGTGCGTTTTACCTGCGAATTTTGCAAAAACAGTGCGGAAAAATCCGCACACCAATCCGCAATGTATGCACATAGCCATATACTCAATAACGGAGCCCCAGGCAGAACACGGGGGCAGAGAGAGCGAACGGGTCCCCTGGCAGCACACGGGGCCCCAGGCAGCACACTGAGACCCCAGGCAGCGCACGGGGGCTCCAGGCAGCACACAGGGTACCAGGCAGAACACAGGGCCCCAAGCAGCACATGGGGCAGAGACAGCAAACGGGGCCCCAGGCAGTACACAGGGACCCCAGGCAGTGCACAGAGCCCCAGGCAGCACACAGGGGCCCCAGGCAGCATACAGTGGCCCCAGGCAGTGCACAGAGGGGCAGAGACAGCGCATGGGACCCCAGACAGCGCACAGGGGGGCAGAGACAGCGCACAAAGGGGGAGAGACAGCGTGCATGGCCCCTGTGCGCTGTCTCTGACCCCCTGTGTGCTGTCTGGGACCCCCTGTGCGTTGTCTGGGACCCACATGATGCTCCATACTGTATAATGGCCACACAGTGCTCCATACTGTATAATGGCCACACAAGATGCTCCATACTGTATAATGGCCACACATCATGCTCCATACTGTATATTGGCCACACATGATACTTCATACCGTATAATGACTGCACATGATGCTCCATACTGTATAATGACCCCACATTATGCTCCATACTGTATAATCACTGCACATGATGCTCCATACTGTGTAATGACCCCACATGATGCTCTATACTGTAGAATGGTCACACATGATGCTCTATACTGTATAATGGCCGCACATGATGTTCCATACTGTATAATGGCCGCACATGATGCTCCATACTGTATAATGACCGCACATGATGCTCCATACTGTATAATGGCCACACATGATGCTCCATACTGTATAATGGCCACACATGATGCTCCATACTGTATAATGGCCACACATGATGCTCCATACTGTATAATGACCACACATGATGCCCCATACTGTATATTGGCCTCACATGAAACTTCGTACCGTATAATGGCCACACATAGCTACTCCTACACATGCGGCTGTGCTCCGTACACTTTGCACACACGGCTCCACTCCGTACACATGCGCTCTGCTCCATACACTTCGTACACACGCGGCTCCGTTCTGTACACCTCGTACACATTTAGCTCCGCTCCATACACCTCATACACACACGGCTCCGCTCTGTACACCTCATGCACACACGGCTCCACTCCGTACACCTCATACAGACACGGCTCCGGTCCGTACACCTTGTACACACACGCTCCACTCCATACACCTCATACACACATGGCTCCGCTCCATACACCTCCTACACACACGGCTCCACTCCATACACCTCATACACACACGCACTCCGCTCCATACACCTCGTACACACACGGCTCCACTCCATATACCTCGTACACACACGGCTCCGGTCCGTACACCTTGTACACACACGCTCCACTCCATACACCTCATACACACACGGCTCCGGTCCGTACACCTTGTACACACACGCTCCACTCCATACACCTCATACACACACGGCTCTGGTCCGTACACCTTGTACACACACGCTCCACTCCATACACCTCATACACACATGGCTCCGCTCCATACACCTCGTACACACACGGCTCCACTCCATATACCTCGTACACACACGGCTCCACTCCTTACACCTCGTACACACACGGCTCCGCTCCATACACCTTGTACACACACGGCTCCACTCCATACACCTCGTACACATTCAGCTCTGCTCCATACACCTCGCACACACACACGGCTCCGCTCCATACACCTCGTACACACACAGCTCCGCTACATCCACAGTGTAAACACCTCCTGACCCCACACAAGGCAGCTTACCTCATCCAGCAGCACCATGGCAAGTTGGCAACCAGCACAGCCGAGTCCTGCAATCCACGGAGGTCCCGATCATGTGACCCCTGACTCCTCCCCTCCTGTGACCTCATCACAGGTTCTGTGGTCACAAAGCAGCCAATATGTGGTGTGCTGTGCTCAGGCTGCTCTGCGGGTGCAGGGATGAGGCTGACCGCCTGATATTGCAGCACACCTCCCAACCACTGCTGGACAACTAATGTCCCGCCCGGGATCGCGGGGCTGACTGTCAAAATCGGGACAGTCCCGCTGGATCCGGGATGGTTGGGAGGTATGTGGGACCCCCGTCCCCTGCCTGGGGCCCCGTTCACTGTCTTTGCCTCCGGTGCGCTGCCTGGGACCTTGTGTGCTCCCTGGGGCCTCCGTGTGCTGCCTAGGGCCCTGTGCGCTGCCTGGAGTCCCAGTGTACTGCCTGGGACCCTGTTCACTGTCTCTGCCTCCCATGTGCTGCCTGGGACCCCGTTCGCTGTCTCTGCCTCCCCGTGTGCTGCCTGGGACCCCGTTCGCTGTCTCTGCCTCCCCGTGTGCTGCCTGGGACCCCGTTCACTGTCTCTGCCTCCCCGTGTGCTGCCTGGGGCCCCGTTCTTGAATAAATCACTCAATCCTGTATGATGTCTGGGGTCCCTTGCGCTGTCTCTGCCCCCCTGTACACTGACTGGAGCCCCGTTATTAAGTATATCACTCAATGGTTCTCAAAAGCATGAAAAATCTGATCTACAGCATCTGGGGTATATTCTGGCCCAGAGGGTATAAACTAGCCTAGGCCACTTTAACCCCGGATATATTCTGGGCGGGGGGTTAATCTGGCCTTTTACACCAGCTCAAAGCAGGATTCACTAAACCCTCTCAGACAGATGTCTGTCCAGCCTCTGTGTGAAAACTTCCATTAAAGGAGAACTCACCACCTCTCGTGGCCACCTGCTCCACTCATTGATCACCCTCACTGGCAAATAGTTTCTCCCTGTATCTTCTCCCTCTCAGTTTCATTCCAATACTTCTCGTTGTACTTAGTTATTGTGTGATATGTTGCATTTAGTGCTATGTGATACGTTGTATCTAGGTGTTGTACGTGTGATACGTTGTATCTAGGCGTTGTACGTGTGATACGTTGTATCTAGGCGTTGTACGTGTGATACGTTTTATCTAGGCGTTGTACGTGTGATACGTTGTATCTAGGTGTTGTGTGTGCATGTGATACGTTGTATCTAGGCGTACGTGTGATACGTTGTATCTAGGTGTTGTGCGTGTGATATGTTGTATCTAGGTGTTGTACGTGTGATACGTTGTATCTAGGCGTTGTACGTGTGATACGTTGTATCTAGGCGTTGTACGTGTGATACGTTGTATCTAGGCGTTGTACATGTGATACGTTGTATCTAGGCGTTGTATGTGTGATACGTTGTATCTAGGTGTTGTACGTGTGATACGTTGTATCTAGGCATTGTACGTGTGATACGTTGTATCTAGGCGTTGTACGTGTGATACGTTGTATCTAGGCGTTGTACGTGTGATACGTTTTATCTAGGCGTTGTACGTGTGATACGTTGTATCTAGGTGTTGTGTGTGCATGTGATACGTTGTATCTAGGCGTACGTGTGATACGTTGTATCTAGGTGTTGTACGTGTGATACGTTGTATCTAGGCGTTGTACGTGTGATACGTTGTATCTAGGCGTTGTACGTGTGATACGTTGTATCTAGGCGTTGTACATGTGATACGTTGTATCTAGGCGTTGTATGTGTGATACGTTGTATCTAGGTGTTGTACGTGTGATACGTTGTATCTAGGCATTGTACGTGTGATACGTTGTATCTAGGCGTTGTACGTGTGATACGTTGTATCTAGGCGTTGTATGTGTGATACGGTGTAGTCAGTTCTGTATCAGACTGATATATTTATGAGGCAGAATAGAGGACGGGAATCTCCCTCGGGCTGGGATCACACATTCAGGTTTTTGTGCAGATTTCGATGCACTTTTTGAGCCAAAGCCAGAAGTGGATGACCAAGTCCTGGTAAATATATAGTCGGATTCAGTTTTGCTGCATTGACTCCTGACTTTGGCGCATAGACCTGCAGCAAAGCGTCCTGACCCCGGCTTCAGTGCTGGATTTGTCCTGTTTCTTGGATTGTGCCAGTTCACACGGCGGCCTCATGCTTCGCGTCCGGACTGACATGGAACGTTGGATGACTTCTGATTGATGACTTTCTGCTCTTGTTTCTTTGCGGCTGGTGCTGATGGAGCAGTAGAGCGCTGCTCGGCCAACGACACGACCTGCGGCCTGGATGGATGCGGAGTCCCCATTGGTAACATTGGTCTCCATAACCTCACTGCCTCTCTACCGGATTCTGCCAGTTCTGGGCCTCCTGTGTATTTCTTCCACAGCTGCTCTTCGTGTTTGTGGGTTGTGGTTGGAGGAATACCCTCATTGTGGATCAAAGCCACCAGAGAAGATAAGGAGCCCCTGCAGCTTTCATAACAAACAAGCCCCCTGTCACTGGGGGCTCCTATTTCATCTTGGTGGGGGAAGATTGTGTTTTGTGATGACAGCTATGATGGCGCCACTGGATTGATTGAGATCTCTGTACAGAGACCTCAGCGCCCAGGCTGATAGCTGTCTGCACGCCGCGCACCTGGCAGGGTCCTGTGCTCACCTGGCTGCACTGCTGGACCCTCTGTACCAGGTGCGCCCCGTCCTCATCTGATAGGACAGGTGAAGGACCAATACTGCATGGAGATGACTGCAGTAAAGCCGCCATGCTCAGTCCCTTCTGCAATATTTACAGAACATGTAACTGTTTCCAACGTCACATTCAGGTAATGACTGTGGTTCTGGTGTCACATCCAACGATTCTGTGATGTCACAATGCAGACTGCCAAGCAAAAAAGGCAGCACACTGCAGCGCTAACACATGCAAACATGAAACACAGAAATTTATCTGCATTACTGCACTAAAAATATGAAAAATGAGAGCGTTTAGCGCATAAAAAAGGCCAATTTTATGTGTACCTGATAGCCACTTTACGGCATCTCTCTTATATCAGGTCCTACGCTTTCCTTCCTCGCTGAGAATAAACGTCTCCATGTGAATGGGCACCTATGAAAACCTCTCATGAGACTAACATTCTCTTTCTCTATGGAGGGGTACTAGACCTGCTACAATTAAGACATCTGTGACTAGGAGGCGGAGTGCTCGGTCAGAAGGTTAGACAATACAATGCAGACTGCGACACAGAATCGCAAATTATTCCAAATGTGTTGGATTTTCTATTGCAGTCCCATGTCACACGGTGATCACTTGCCACAAATGTCAATGCGACTTCTCTGGGAATTGTCTGTGACTTTCTGCAACTTCTATGACCTTCTGTGACTTCTGGGACATGTCTGCGATTTGTCTGTGACTTCTCCATCTTCTCTGCGTCTTCTCTGCGTCTTGTCTGTGACTTGTCTGCGTCTTGTCTGCGTCTTGTCTGTGATTTGTCTGCGTCTTGTATGTTTCCGTAACTTGTCTGCGTCTTGTCTGCGTCTTGTCTGTGACTTGTCTGCGTCTTGTATGTGTCCGTAACTTGTCTGTGTCTTGTCTGCGTCTTGTCTGCGTCTTGTCTGTGACTTGTCTGCATCTTGTCTGCGTCTTGTCTGTGACTTGTCTTTGACTTGTCTGCGTCTTGTCTGTGACTTGTCTGCGTCTTGTATGTGTCCGTAACTTGTCTGCGTCTTGTCTACGACTTGTTTATGTCTTGTCTGCGTCTTGTCTTTGACTTGTCTGCGTCTTGTCTGTGTCCGTAAAGGTACCGTCACACTCAGCGACGCTGCGGCAATATAGACAACGAGTCGACCTAAACTAGATCGCTGGAGCGTCGCTGTTTAGGTCGCTGTAGAGACGTCAAACACAGCAACTCCAGAACGATGCAGGAGCGATCCAGTGACGTAACGGCGACTCACTTCTCGTTCTCGCTGGTTGTTAGCTCCATGTCAAACAGCCGGAGTGTGCCGACTGGCTAGAAGGAGACGCTGCGATGCCCCCTATGCTCGTTGCTGGTGTCGTTGCTTTTGATGTCAAACATGACGATACACGCCGACCTGGCGACGAAATAAAGTTCTAGACTTCTAGCTCTGACCAGCGATGGCACAGCGGGATCCAGATCGCTGCTGCGTGTCAAACACAATGAGATCGCTATCCAGGACGCTGCAACATCACAGATTGTTGTCGTTCTCTTTGCAAAGTTGCTGAGTGTGACGGTACCTTTACTTGTCTGCGTCTTGTCTGTGTCTTGTCTTTGACTTGTCTATGACTTCTGCGTCTTGTCTGCGTCTTGTCTGCGTCTTGTCTGCGACTTGTCTGTGTCTTGTCTGCGTCTTGTCTGCGTCTTGTCTGTGACTTGTCTGCGTTTTACCTGCGACTTGTCTGCGTCTTGTCTGTGACTTGTCTGCTTCTTGTCTGTGACTTGTCTGCGTCTTGTCTGTGACTTGTCTGCGTCTTGTCTGTGACTTGTCTGCGTCTTGTCTGTGACTTGTCTGCGTCTTGTCTGTAACTTGTCTGCTTCTTGTCTGTGACTTGTCTTTGTCTTGTTTGTGACTTGTTTGCTTCTTGTCTGTGACTTGTCTTTGTCTTGTCTGTGACTTGTCTGCGTCTTGTCTGTGTCTTGTCTGCCTCTTGTCTGCATCTTGTCAGCATCTTGTCTGTGACTTGCCTGCATCTTGTCAGCAGCTTGTCTGCATCTTGTCTACGACTTTTCTGTGTCTTGTCTGCGTCTTGTCCATGACTTGTCTGTGTCTTGTCTGCAACTTGTCTGTGACATGTCTACATCTTGTCTGCAATTTGTATGTGTCCACGACTTGTCTGCGTCTTGTCTGTGACTTCTGTGTCTTGTCTGCGTTTTACCTGCGACTTGTCTGTAACTTGTCTGCGTCTTGTCTGCGTCTTGTCTGCGTCTTGTCTGTGACTTGGTTGTGACTTGGTTGTGACTTGGTTGTGACTTGTCTGTGACTTCTGTGTCTTGTCCGTGACTTGTCTGCGTTTTACCTGTGACTTGTCAGCATCTTGTCTGTGACTTGTCTGCGTCTTGTCTGCGACTTGTCTGCGTCTTGTCTGCGACTTGTCTGTGACTTGTCTGTGTCTTGTCTGTGACTTGTCTGCGTCTTGTGACTTGTCTACGTTTTACCTGCGACTTGTCTGAGTTTTTTCTGTGACTTGTCTGCTTCTTGTCTGTGACTTGTCTGCGTCTTGTCTGTGACTTGTCTGCGTCTTGTCTGTGACTTGTCTGCGTCTTGTCTGTGACTTGTCTGTGACTTGTCTGCGTCTTGTCTGCGACTTGTCTGTGACTTGTCTGCTTCTTGTCTGTGACTTGTCTTTGTCTTGTCTGTGACTTGTTTGCTTCTTGTCTGTGACTTGTCTTTGTCGTCTGTGACTTGTCTGCGTCTTGTCTGCGACTTGTGTGTGACTTGTCTGCGTCTTGTCTGTGACTTGTCTGCTTCTTGTCTGTGACTTGTCTTTGTCTTGTCTGTGACTTGTCTGCTTCTTTTCTGTGACTAGTCTTTGTCTTGTCTGTGACTTGTCTGTGTCTTGTCTGTGACTTGTCTGCCTCTTGCCTGCGACTTGTCTGTGACTTGTCTGCATCTTTTCAGCAGCTTGTCTGCGACTTGTCTGACTCTTGTCTGCGCCTTGTCTGCATCTTTTCAGCAGCTTGTCTGCGTCTTGTCTGCAACTTGTCTGTGACATGTCTGCATCTTGTCTGCAATTTGTATGTGTCCGTGAATTGTCTGTGTCTTGTCTGTGACTTGTCTGCATCTTGTCTGTGACTTGTCTGCATCTTGTCTGCGTCTTGTCTGTGACTTGTCTGTCTGCGTCTTGTCTGCATCTTGTCTGCGACTTGTCTGACTTGTCTGCATCTTGTCTGTGACTTGTCTGCTTCTTGTCTGTGACTTGTCTTTGTCTTGTCTGTGACTTGTCAGCGACTTGTCTGTGACTTGTCTTTGTCTTGTCTGTGACTTGTCTGCTTCTTGTCTGTGACTTGTCTGCCTCTTGTCTGCGACTTGTCTGCATCTTTTCAGCAGCTTGTCTGCGACATGTCTGCGCCTTGTCTGCATCTTTTCAGCAGCTTGTCTGCGTCTTGTCTGCAACTTGTCTGTGACATGTCTGCGTCTTGTCTGCAATTTGTATGTGTCCGTGAATTGTCTGCGTCTTGTCTGTGACTTGTATGCAACTTGAATATGTCCACGACTTGTCTGCGTCTTGTCTGTGACTTGTCTGCGTCTTGTCTGTGACTTGTCTGCGTCTTGTCTGCAACTTGGTTGTGGCTTGTCTGTGACTTCTGTGTCTTGTCCATGACTTGTCTGCGTTTTGTCTTGTCTGTGACTTGCCTGCATTTTACCTGCAACTTGTCTGCTTCTTGTCTGGGACTTCTGCGACTTGACCTTTTTTTTATTAAGGTTAAATCACATTTTACGCTAATTCTGAGGCAGCGAGCTGGAGACAGATAGTGGAGATGTGTTTGGTTGGGTGACTTGTCTGAGAATTGCTGTCGCACGACACATGTCACCCCGTTGCCCCCCACACAGACCAGAAGCTGGTTCTGGAGTTGAGTTCTCTTGGATGGTCACCATGGTTTGCAAAGGGTAAAAAGCGATAATTCTTTGCAAACATTGTTCTTTTGGTTGGTAAATCACGTCACGTTCCGCCACTTTTATTATAGTGTGGAAGTGAATAGAAAGTCATGAGACCTGGGGCTTAATCACACCCTCTGTGGGGTCCTGCAGCGACTGCGCTCCTCTTTGTGTCTAAGTAACGTTCATCTCATGGCTTTCACAGTTGTGTTACATCAGCAGGGTTGGGGGAGTCAGGGGGAATCGGGGGCTCAGACATTGGACCACGTGGCCATTAAGCAATCTGTCCTCTGTGAAGAACACTTGTGACCTCCTGAGGACCTTGTGCGGAGATTTCTGGTCACATCTTCGGTGCAGGCATCTTTCATCATATTCACAAAACTGAACTTGGGATTTCTGTAGTTAAAGAAATTGCCCCCATCATCAATGTTCTCATCATGGGAACATGCAGGACTTGTCACAGGCAGCAGGGGGCGCTGCAGGACTGAAGCTCACAGCCTTCACTTCACTCATCCTCCATATTTAATATTACACAAGAGTCATTACATTATTTACAAAGTGAACATCCATTGCAGAAGAAAGTTCTAAAAACGTGAGACATGAGTGACCACCACCATCATCATCATCCTCCTCCTCCTCATCATCATCCTCATCATCATCCTCATCCTCATCTTCCTCATCATCATCCTCCTCATCATCCTCCTCATCATCATCATCATGGTACTGGCAGTGAATAGTAAAGGGATTGTACAGAAGGAGCCTGGAGAGCATTTCCTTTCTTTTCAGCTTCTTGACTATAAAGGTCAGCACTGCTCTATATATAGGTCAGCACGTTGGCTCAGTGGGTAGCACTGTACAATATATAGAGGAGCACAGTGGCTCATTGGTTAACACTGTACTACATACAGGGCAGCTTGGTGGCTCAGTGGTCAACACTGTACTATATATAGGACAGCACTGTGGCTCAATGATCAGCACTGTACTATACAAAGAGCACCGCAGTGGCTCAGTGGTCTGCACTGTACTGTACATAGGGTAGCACAGTGGCTCAGTGATCAGCACTGTATATAGGGCAGCACAGTGGCTCAGTGATCAGCACTGTATATAGGGCAGCACAGTGGCTCAGTGATCAGCACTGTATATAGGACAGCACTGTGGCTCAGTGATTAGCACTGTACTATACAAAGAGCATCGCAGTGGCTCAGTGGTCTGCACTGTACTGTACATAGGGTAGCACAGTAGCTCAGTGATTAGCACTATACTATATATATCACCAAGGAAACATCTGCCAGAAGTTTGTATGTTCTCCCTGAGTTTTTCGGTTTCCGATTGTGAGCCCTGATAGGGACAGAGATGATGATGTCTGTACAGCGCTATGGTATATGATGGTGCTATATAAGTAAAATACAACAAGCATATTATACGTTCTTATGTGACAGTTAATACATTCATTTCTCTACATGCCACTTTTCCTGACTGTGATGCATCTTTTGCCCTTGGTTGAGTCCCTCTGGCTGTTATAACCTGCTGCAGATGTGATTGCCTGACGCTGGCTTCTGGCCACTTTCCTGAAGAATCTGACCCCGGTCCTCATGGGCAACGGCCTACAGATCACAAATACTCTGGGGTTTCCTGCTGTATTCTTTACATTGCAACAAAAATGTTCTTTGAGGTTCACGTGAGGACACTGTGATGACTCCAGGATTGTCCAGGACGTCTTCTGACACCAAACCTCGGTGGACTCTGAGGTTCCGGGGTCACTGTCCTGTGAGACCTTCCAATGATGGTAAAGCTTCAACTTCGATTACAAGTGTATGTAGAAATATTATTTGGCCGTTGTATGGAGGTAGTATTCATAAAGTCACTGCAGGGCGACGGTACAGTAACATTATCCCGATATGGGTGTATTATTCAGTCACTGCAGGGCGACGGTACAGTAACATTATCCCGATATGGGTGTATTATTCAGTCACTGCAGGGTGGCGGTACAGCAACATTATCCCGATATGGGTGTATTATTCATTCACTGCAGGGCGACAGTACAGTAACATTATCCCGATATGGCTGTAGTATTGAGTCACTGCAGGGCGACAGTACAGTAACATTATCCCGATATGGGTGTATTATTCAGTCACTGCAGGGCGACGGTACAGTAACATTATCCTGATATAGCTGTAGTATTGAGTCACTGCAGGGCGACGGTACAGTAACATTATCCCGATATGGGTGTAGTATTCAGTCACTGCAGGGCGACGGTACATTAACATTATCCCGATATGGGTGTATTATTCAGTCACTGCAGGGTGATGGTACAGTAACATTATCCCGATATGGGTGTATTATTCAGTCACTGCAGGGCGACGGTACAGTAACATTATCCCGATATGGGTGTAATATTCAGTCAGTGTAGGGTGACGGTACAGTAACATTATCCTGATATGGCTGTAGTATTGAGTCACTGCAGGGCGACGGTACAGTAACATTATCCCGATATGGGTGTAGTATTCAGTCACTGCAGGGCGACGGTACAGTAACATTATCCCGATATGGGTGTATTATTCAGTCACTGCAGGGTGACGGTACAGTAACATTATCCCAATATGGGTGTAGTATTCAGTCAGTGTAGGGTGGCGGTACAGTAACATTATCCCGATATGGGTGTAATATTCAGTCAGTGTAGGTTGGCGGTACAGTAACATTATCCCGATATGGGTGTATTATTCAGTCACTGCAGGGTGATGGTACAGTAACATTATCCCGATATGGGTGTATTATTCAGTCACTGCAGGGTGACGGTACAGTAACATTATCCCGATATGGGTGTAATATTCAGTCACTGCAGGGCGACGGTACAGTAACATTATCCCGATATGGGTGTAGTATTCAGTCACTGCAGGGCGACGGTACAGTAACATTATCCCGATATGGGTGTATTATTCAGTCACTGCAGGGTGACGGTACAGTAACATTATCCTGATATGGGTGTATTATTCAGTCAGTGTAGGGTGGCGGTACAGTAACATTATCCCGATATGGGTGTAGTATTCAGTCACTGCAGGGCGACGGTACAGTAACATTATTCCGAAATGGGTGTAGTATTCAGTCACTGCAGGGCGACGGTACAGTAACATTATCCCGATATGGGTGTAGTATTCAGTCAGTGTAGGGCGACAGTACAGTAACATTATACCGATATGGGTGTAGTATTCAGTCACTGCAAAGCGATGGTACAGTAACATTATCCCGATATGGGTGTAGTATTCAGTCACTGCAGGGCGACGGTACATTAACATTATCCCGATATGGGTGTATTATTCAGTCTGTGTAGGGCGACGGTACAGTAACATTATCCCGATATGGGTGTATTATTCAGTCACTGCAGGGTGACAGTACAGTAACATTATTCCGATATGGGTGTATTATTCAGTCACTGCAGGGCGACGGTACAGTAACATTATACCGATATGGGTGTAGTATTCAGTCACTGCAAAGCGATGGTACATTAACATTATCCCGATATGGGTGTAGTATTCAGTCACTGCAAAGCGATGGTACAGTAACATTATCCCGATATGGGTGTAGTATTCAGTCACTGCAGGGCGACGGTACATTAACATTATCCCGATATGGGTGTAGTATTCAGTCAGTGTAGGGCGACAGTACAGTAACATTATACCGATGTGGGTGTAGTATTCAGTCACTGCAAAGCGATGGTACATTAACATTATCCCGATATGGGTGTATTATTCAGTCTGTGTAGGGCGACGGTACAGTAACATTATCCCAGTATGGGTGTATTATTCAGTCACTGCAGGGTGACAGTACAGTAACATTATCCCAATATGGGTGTATTATTCAGTCACTGCAGGGTGGTATTGTTAGGCAAAAAATATACATTCCTAAGAAATGACCTTGAAGCTTAGATACACTGGCTTATTGGCCTAAATGGTGGATCAATAGTATCACATATTGTAGGCTCAGGTACAGCAAGCAGCATTTCCAGTTTCCAGCTGCAGAGGAGTTAATGTTTTGTGATGAAGCTGGGATTTCCTGCTGCTCATCCTGCGAGTTCCACCTTCTGCCTCTTCGGTAACACGGCACCAGTGTTGCATCATGTGGTCCGTGACCAACCGGATTATGGCAGACAATAAGCCACCAATGTAAATGTCAGAGAGCGATGGCCGTGTGCGGAGTGTGCGGTGCCGGGCCGAGAAAATAATGTGCCAACTCCATCTGCCAGAGAAAATGCTCATTCATCTTTTATCTATCTAATATCTATCTATAATCTATCTATTATCTATCTATTATCTATCTATTATCTATCTATTATCTATCTATCTATCTATAATCTATTATCTATCATCTATCTATTATCTATAATCTATTATCTATAATCTATCTATCTATTATCTATCTAATATCTATCTATCTATTATCTATTTATTATCTATAATCTAATATCTATAATCTAATATCTATCTATAATCTATTATCTATAATCTATTATCTATCTATCTATTATCTATCTATCTATTATCTATAATCTATCTATCTATTATCTATCTAATATCTATCTATCTATTATCTATTTATTATCTATAATCTAATATCTATAATCTAATATCTATCTATCTATAATCTATTATCTATTATCTATAATCTATCTATCTATCATCTATTATCTACTGTATCTATTATCTATTTATTATCTATAATCTATCTATCTATTATCTATCTATAATCTATCTATCTATCTATCTATCTATCTAATATCTATCTATCTATCTATCTATCTATCTAATATCTATCTATCTATCTATCTATTATCTATCTATTATCTATTTATTACAATGTATTCATATTGGTGGAGTTTAGGAACTTTTCGTTGCTCAGACTGTATATAACTGTATGGATATGTAATAATAACCATGGACAGTTCTGCGCGCTCCGGCCCCTGGAGACAACAATTGCTCTATGTGCACAGTGTTCTGCAGATTCTCTATGTAATGTGAACAGTATTGTGTGATGGTAATGTACATCGTATAAGAATGTAAAGTGTTAATGTATAATGTGAGTAGTGCACAGTGTGGGGTAAGGTCAGGATTACATTGGGGATAAGATAGGTGCTGGTTATATGCAGTTGTGCTCAAAAGTTCACATCCCCCATTCCTTAATGCCGTGTGTTGCCCCCTCTAACATCAATGACATCTTGAAGTCTTTTGTGGAAGTTGTGGATGAGGGTCTTTATTTTCTCAGATGGTAAAGCTGCCCACTCTTCTTGGCATAAAGCCTCCAGTTCCTGTAAATTCCTGGGCTGTCTAGCATGAACTGGGCTCTTGAGATCTCCCCAGAGTGGCTCAATGATATTGAGGTCAGGAGACTGAGATGGCCACTCCAGAACCTTCACTTTGTTCTGCTGTAGCCAATGACAGGTCGACTTGGCCTTGTGTTTTGGATCGTTGTCATGCTGGAACGTCCAAGTACATCCCATGCGCAGCTTCTGGACTGATGAGTGCAAATTTGCCTCCAGTATTTGCTGATAACGTGCTGCATTCATCTTTCCTTCAACTTTGACCAAGTTTCCTGTGCCTTTCTAGCTCACACATCCCCAAAACATCAGCGATCCACCTCCATGCCTTACAGTAGGAATGGTGTTCCTTTCATCATAGGCCTTGTTGATCTCCCTCCAAATGGTTGTGGCCAAAAAGTTCAATTTGGTCTCATGGCTCCAAAGTACCTTGTTCCAGAAGTTTTGAGGCTTGCCTCTGTGCTGTTTTGCGTATTGTAGGCAAGGTACTTTGTGGCATTTGCGCAGTAATGGCTTTCTTCTGGCGACTCGACCATGTAGCCCATTTTTCTTCAAGTGCCTCCTTATTGTGCATCTTGAAACAGCCACACCGCTAGTTTTCAGAGTCCTGTATTTCAGCTGATGTTGTTTGTGGGTTTTTCTTTGCATCCTGAACAGTTTTCCTGGCAGTTGTGGACGACATTTTTGTTGGTCTACCTGACCGTGGTTTTGTTTTTACAGAGCTCCTGATTTTCCATTTGTTAATCACAGGTTGAACACTGCTGACTGACATTATCAATTCCTTGGATATCTTTTTCTATCCCTTTTCTGTTTTATACAGTTCAACTACCTTTTCCTGTAGATCCATTGACAATTCTTTTGCTTTCCCCATGACTCACAATCCAGAAACGTCAGTGGCTGGATGAAAAATGCCAGAGTCTGTCTGGATCCCAGAAACTCACAGCTTTTATGCACACACACTGATTACAAGCAAACAGGTCACAGGTGAGGATGTTACCTTTAGTAGCCATTCACACCCATCTGTGTCCACTTCTGTGCATGTAATCAGCCCAAATCACCAGGGTATGTGAACTTTTGATCAGGGTCATGTGGATGTTCTGGGTTGTCATTATGATTTATAAAGAGAAAACACAGTAGTCTGACAATAAATGGCTTCACCCGACCACTGACCATGAGTGGAGAAAATTTTTTGTTTGGTGTTATCATTCATATTCTCTGAAAAAAGTCCAAGAAAGCAAAAATTCTGCAGGGGTGTGTAGACTTTTGAGCACAACTGTATATATTTATATAGTAAGTGGTTCAGTAACAGCACAGGACATACGATAAGGACAATAGGTTTAGTCTATAGGCTAGGAGAGAGTTAATGGGTAGGACTAGCCCAGTGGGTGGGGACTAGTGTTAATAAAATGTGGGCACTTCCTGGCAGTAACAGGAGAAAGAGAAGTTTAGTAGCAAGTCCCAGTCTAGTGGGCTGCTAGGGTCAGCATGTGTCCACCATTCTAGGCAGCGGGACACCATACAAGGATCCAGAGCGGACTCTCCTGTCGCCCTTGGAGCCCGAGATCTGGCATAGGGGCTGCCGGGCATATCATGTGCTATGATGTACAGGAGAAGACGGACAGGACCCTGCCAAGGCGGAAGGTAATGTGCTAAGAAAGTAAAAAATATGAAATGCTGCGTTCTGTCCCACATTACACCCTGATGAACTTGAAGTAATCAGTAAACGTTTGCTTCTTGCAATGCAAATAGATCAATGGCTGCACTCAATTGTCCTAAAGCAAATGAATGTGTGATACATGAAATGTGAATAGCATAATGGCTCGTGAAATCTATGAAAAACCACGTGAGATGCTTTGCACAAAGTTTGGCCAAAAAACGTGAGCCCATCCACCAACGTCAAGGTAATCTCATGAATCGGATGAGTCCCTGACCTGATTGCCTAGTGTGAACACTTTACTTGCTATGTACAATTTTTTCTGACTTGAACGCCCCGCCCTCCACCATGCTGTGATTTTAATTACATCCAACACATTTGGTTCCGACCTTCCTATATAAGCAGGCTTTACCATGATATTAGCCAGAGGTAAGTGTTCACACTAGGCAGACAGGTCAGGGACCCATCCAATCCATGAGATTACCTTGACGTTGGTGGATGGGCTCACATTTTTTGGCCAAACTTTGTGCTAAGCATCTCATGTGTTTTTTCATAGATTTCACAAGACATTATGCTATTCACATTTCATGTATCGCACATTCATTTGCTTTAGTGCAATTGAGTGCAGCCATTGATCTAATTGCTATGTAAGTTGTTTTTGGTTATGCACCAGTTCAGATTAGTTCTCTGTTCAGTCAGTTTACCATTACTTGCTTCTTGCAATGAACTTGGTGTTCCCTGAGCTGTGTGCGGTGGCTCGTGAAAATGGAGGCCTGAAGACGGCGGAGGCCCGAGGTGGTGGAGGCCCAGAGGCAGCAGAGACCTGGAGACCTCAGAGGCCTGGAGTTACGGATACCTCATGTATGCAGGTTTCATTCCCTTAGATTTGTAAGGAATATTTGTTGAAGTCTTATTGGGGCATATTTTCTGCTAGAAGAGCTGGCTGGGGACACAGAAGACCTGACTTCTCCACTGCCCCCCAGATGGCTTCTTCCCCCACCGCTCTAGTGACTGACAGTGCGAGAGCGCGGGCATCGGATGAGTCAGGTCTTCGGCTGTCTCCATGTTACATAATATCAGACATAATTGTATTCTTTATTCCTCAGGTACAATCTGATCTTCCTCCAATGAGAATCAAATGATTCTTAGAATAGGACGATGCAAACCCAGCGAGTAGCTGCCGTCACCTCTGGAGGACTATACGGCACCGACCGTCCGATTCTGGGCACACGGTGCATGGGTGAGCCTTGTTCTTCGGTGTGATCTTAGGTCTGATCACCCTGTTCTCTGAGCCTGAAGTATTCTGTACAGCTTAGAGTCTGGGTGAAGATGTCCCCGCAGTCAGTGTCAGGCGGAGCCCAGGGTTCTGCAGGGTGCTGTGATGCACAGGACAGATCATGGTGCCCTGGGTGTAGATGTCCCCGCAGTCAGTGTCAGGCGGAGCCCAGGGTTCTGCAGGGTGCTGTGATGTACAGGAGGGTCATGGTGCCCTGGGTGTAGATGTCCCCGCAGTCAGTGCCAGGCGGAGCCCAGGGTTCTGCAGGGTGCTGTGATGCACAGGACAGATCATGGTGCCCTGGGTGAAAATGTCCCCGCAGTCAGTGTCAGGCGGAGCCCAGGGTTCTGCAGGGTGCTGTGATGTACAGGAGGGTCATGGTGCCCTGGGTGTAGATGTCCCCGCAGTCAGTGCCAGGCGGAGCCCAGGGTTCTGCAGGGTGCTGTGATGTACAGGACAGATCATGGTGCCCTGGGTGTAGATGTCCCCGCAGTCAGTGCCAGGCGGAGCCCAGGGTTCTGCAGGGAGTTGTGACTTTGGGACCTCATAGACAGATGATGGCGATGACACCACTACACTGGGGGCCAGTAGATAAGGGGCCACTTCCATCTCCAAGAGCAGCGAGCACAGACCCATAAAGGTGAGCTTTGCGATGAAGCGGCTGTATGGGGCCATGCACTATAACAATACATGAGAATACGGGGTGTGACAGGGCAGGACCTCGCCCCGAGGCATCGTCATTCGACCGCTGATTCATCAGTAACTCACGTTATCCTAATTACCATGACACGTTGTTTCATCTCGGAGGAGAAATGCCGCCTCATAGTGACTGCAAACTCTACAATTAGGGGAAAGTGAGGCGTTTGGCTCATCTGTATCTGATACCTGTTCGCTGAAGACGTACACTCAGTGGGATCATGTCCACAAGTCACAATGAGCTGGAAAAACACAAGTCCCGTAGCTACATACTGCTGTAACATGGTGCGGAGCGGTAGAAGCTGGTGAGGTACTCGCCTCTTGTGCCCCGGAACGTTACATGATGGTGGAGGGTCCTGGAAGGGTGTGTGGATTTGTGCTGCTCACCTTGGACCTTAGGGTCTGCAGTGTATAGAGAAAGGTCCTATGTGACATTCTAAGTAGAAATCGTGACTTTCCCTGATTGGCCCCTCCAACTCTGGGCTAGTCCCAACCATTATCTTTTGCTATCCCTACTGTCAGCAATTCACAATCCTAACATCACTAACACAAGAAACAATTCACTTTATAAAACACCGTTCACATTACAATAACACTTGTTTCTTCAAGAGGGAACATGGCCAATATGTCCATCTCCTTCCACTGACCACAATGATGAATCTTTGATACTGAACACTTCTTCTACATCGTCCAATCAGGATGATCAGTAATTAGGAATTCCTAGTAAGATAAAGTTGGCCTCCACCGACTATTAAAAGGAAACGGTAACATAATAGCAACAATGTAAGAAAAGATCAATATAGCACAGAGGTCACAAACTGGAGCTCAAGAAAGCGGAGGGACGCCATCCACCATCAGCAGCTCTCTCCACATACACAGACGTCCTCCACCATCATCAGCTCTCTCCACATACACAGGCGTCCTCCACCATCAGCAGCTCTCTCCACATACACAGCCGTCCTCCACCATCAGCAGCTCTCTCCACATACACAGCCGTCCTCCACCATCAGCTGCTCTCTCCACATACACAGGCGTTCTCCACCATCAGCAGCTCTCTCCACATACACAGCCATCCTCTACCATCAGTAGCTCTCTCCACATACACAGGCGTTCTCCACCATCAGCAGCTCTCTCCACATACACAGGCGTTCTCCACCATCAGCAGCTCTCTCCACATACACAGGCGTCCTCCACCATCAGCTGCTCTCTCCACATACACAGCCGTCCTCCACCATCAGCAGCTCTCTCCACATACACAGCCGTCCTCCCTCATCAGCAGCTCTCTCCACATACACAGGCGTCCTCCACCATCAGCTGCTCTCTCCACATACACAGCCGTCCTCCACCATCAGCAGCTCTCTCCACATACACAGGCGTTCTCCACCATCAGCAGCTCTCTCCACATACACAGGCGTTCTCCACCATCAGCAGCTCTCTCCACATGCACAGGCGTTCTCCACCATCAGCAGCTCTCTCCACATACACAGCCATCCACCATCAGCAGCTCTCTCCACATACACAGGCGTCCTCCCTCATCAGCTGCTCTCTCCACATACACAGCCGTTCTCCACCATCAGCAGCTCTCTCCACATACACAGCCGTCCTCCACCATCAGCAGCTCTCTCCACATACACAGGCGTTCTCCACCATCAGCAGCTCTCTCCACATACACAGCCGTCCTCTACCATCAGTAGCTCTCTCCACATACACAGGCGTTCTCCACCATCAGCATCTCTCTCCACATACACAGGCGTTCTCCACCAACAGCTGCTCTCTCCACATACACAGGTGTCCTCCACCATCAGCAGCTCTCTCCACATACACAGGCGTCCTCCCTCATCAGCAGCTCTCTCCATAGACACAGGCGTCCTCCACCATCAGTAGCTCTCTCCACATACACAGGCGTTCTCCACCATCAGCAGCTCTCTCCACATACACAGGCGTCCTCCCTCATCAGCAGCTCTCTCCATAGACACAGGCATCCTCCACCATCAGCAGCTCTCTCCACATACAGAGGTGTCCTCCCTCATCAGCAGCTCTCTCCATAGACACAGGCGTCCTCCACCATCAGTAGCTCTCTCCACATACACAGGCGTTCTCCACCATCAGCAGCTCTCTCCACATACACAGGCGTTCTCCCTCATCAGCAGCTCTCTCCATAGACACAGGCATCCTCCACCATCAGCAGCTCTCTCGACATACAGAGGTGTCCTCCACCATCAGCTGCTCTCTCCACATACACAGCCGTCCTCCACCATCAGCAGCTCTCTCCACATACACAGGCGTTCTCCACCATCAGCAGCTCTCTCCACATACACAGGCGTCCTCCACCATCAGCAGCTCTCTCCACATACACAGGCGTTCTCCACCATCAGCAGCTCTCTCCACATACACAGGCGTTCTCCACCATCAGCAGCTCTCTCCACATACACAGGCGTTCTCCACCATCAGCAGCTCTCTCCACATACACAGGCGTTCTCCACCATCAGCAGCTCTCTCCACATACACAGGCGTCCTCCACCATCAGCTGCTCTCTCCACATACACAGCCGTCCTCCACCATCAGCAGCTCTCTCCACATACACAGCCGTCCTCCCTCATCAGCAGCTCTCTCCACATACACAGGCGTCCTCCACCATCAGCTGCTCTCTCCACATACACAGCCGTCCTCCACCATCAGCAGCTCTCTCCACATACACAGGCGTTCTCCACCATCAGCAGCTCTCTCCACATACACAGGCGTTCTCCACCATCAGCAGCTCTCTCCACATGCACAGGCGTTCTCCACCATCAGCAGCTCTCTCCACATACACAGCCATCCACCATCAGCAGCTCTCTCCACATACACAGGCGTCCTCCCTCATCAGCTGCTCTCTCCACATACACAGCCGTTCTCCACCATCAGCAGCTCTCTCCACATACACAGCCGTCCTCCACCATCAGCAGCTCTCTCCACATACACAGGCGTCCTCCACCATCAGCAGCTCTCTCCACATACACAGACGTCCTCTCTCATCAGCAGCTCTCTCCACATACACAGCCGTCCTCCACCATCATCAGCTCTCTCCACATACACAGCCATCCTCCACCATCATCAGCTTTCTCCACATACATAGCCGTCCTCCCTCATCATTATTATTATTATTATTATTTACTGTTATAGCGCCATTTATTCCATGGCTCTTTACATGTGAGGAGGGGTATACATAATAAAAACAAGTACAATAATCTTAAACAATACAAGTCATAACTGGTACAGGAGGATAGAGGACCCTGCCCGCGAAGGCTCACAATCTACAAGGGATGGGTGAGGATACAGTAGGTGAGGATAGAGCTGGTCGTGCAGCGGTTTGGTCGATCGGTGGTTACTGCAGGTTGTAGGCTTGTCGGAAGAGGTGGGTCTTCAGGTTCTTTTTGAAGGTTTCGATGGTAGGTGAGAGTCTGATGTGTTGTGGTAGAGGGTTCCACAGTAGGGGTGATACGCGAGAGAAATCTTGTATACGATTGTGGGAAGAGGAGATAAGAGGGGAGTAGAGAAGGAGATCTTGTGAGGATCGGAGGTTGCGTGTAGGTAAGTACCAGGAGACGAGGTCACAGATGTATGGAGGAGACAGGTTGTGGATGGCTTTGTATGTCATGGTTAGGGTTTTGTACTGGAGTCTCTGGGCAATGGGGAGCCAGTGAAGGGACTGACAGAGTGGGAGAGGCCGGGGAATAGCGGGGGGGACAGGTGGATTAGTCGGGCAGCTGAGTTTAGAATAGATTGGAGGGGTGCGAGAGTGTTCGAGGGGAGGCCACAGAGCAGGAGGTTGCAGTAGTCAAGGCGAGAGATGAGGGCATGGACTAGGGTTTTTGCAGATTCTTGGTTGAGGAATGAACGGATTCGTGAAATATTTTTGAGTTGAAGTCGGCCGGAAGTGGAAAGTGCTTGGATATGTGGTTTGAAGGAGAGATCAGCGTCCAGGATTACCCCGAGGCAGCGAGCTTGTGGGACTGGGGAGAGTGGGCAGCCATTTACTGTAATGGTTAGGTTCGTTGGGGGGGGGGGTCGCGTGAGATGGGGGAAAGATGATGAATTCTGTTTTATCCATGTTAAGTTTCAGAAATCTAGCGGAGAAGAAATCCCTCAATGTCACATTGGTGATGTCTCATCAGCTCTCTCCACATACACAGCCGTCCTCCTTGATCATCAGATCTCTCCACATACACAGCCGTCCTCCACCATCAGCAGCTCTCTCCACATACACAGCCGTCCTCCCTCATCAGCAGCTCTCTCCACAGGAAGGCTGTGTATGTGGAGAGAGCTGATGATGGTAGAGGACGGCTGTGTATGTGGAGAGAGCTACTGATGGTGAAGGACGCCTGTGTATGTGGAGAGAGCTGCTGATGAGGGAGGACGCCTGTGTATGTGGAGAGAGCAGCTGATGGTGGAGGTGGGCTCCCTCATCAGCTGCTCTCTCCACATACACAGCCGTCCTCCACCATCAGCAGCTCTCTCCACATACACAGGCGTCCTTCACCATCAGTAGCTCTCTCCACATACACAGGCGTCCTCCCTCATCAGCAGCTCTCTCCATAGAAACAGGCGTCCTCCCTCATCATCAGCTCTCTCCACATATTCAGCCGTCCTCCCTCATCGGCAGCTCTTTCCACAGACACAGGCGTCCTCCACCATCAGCAGCTCTCTCCACATACACAGCCGTCTTCCATCATCAGCTCTCGCCACATACACAGCCTCCTCCACCATCAGCAGCTCTCTCCACATACACAGCCGTCCTCCACCATCAGCTGCTCTCTCCACATACACATCGTCCTCCACCATCAGCTGCTCTCTCCACATACACAGCCGTCCTCCACCATCAGCAGCTCTCTCCACATACACAGCCTCCTCCACCATCAGCAGCTCTCTCCACATACAAAGCCGTCCTCCACCATCATCAGCTCTCTCCACATACACAGCCGTCCTCCCTCAACAGCAGCTCTCTCCATAGACACAGGCGTCCTCCCTCATCAGCAGCTCTCTCCACAGGAAGGCTGTGTATGTGGAGAGAGCTGATGATGGTAGAGGACGGCTGTGTATGTGGAGAGAGCTACTGATGGTGAAGGACGCCTGTGTATGTGGAGAGAGCTGCTGATGAGGGAGGACGCCTGTGTATGTGGAGAGAGCAGCTGATGGTGGAGGTGGGCTCCCTCATCAGCTGCTCTCTCCACATACACAGCCGTCCTCCACCATCAGCAGCTCTCTCCACATACACAGGCGTCCTCCCTCATCAGCAGCTCTCTCCATAGAAACAGGCGTCCTCCCTCATCATCAGCTCTCTCCACATATTCAGCCGTCCTCCCTCATCGGCAGCTCTTTCCACAGACACAGGCGTCCTCCACCATCAGCAGCTCTCTCCACATACACAGCCGTCCTTCCTCATCATCAGCTCTCGCCACATACACAGCCTCCTCCACCATCAGCAGCTCTCTCCACATACACAGCCGTCCTCCACCATCAGCTGCTCTCTCCACATACACATCGTCCTCCACCATCAGCTGCTCTCTCCACATACACAGCCATCCTCCACCATCAGCAGCTCTCTCCACATACACAGCCTCCTCCACCATCAGCAGCTCTCTCCACATACAAAGCCGTCCTCCACCATCATCAGCTCTCTCCACATACACAGCCGTCCTCCCTCAACAGCAGCTCTCTCCATAGACACAGGCGTCCTCCACCATCAGCAGCTCTCTCCACATACACAGGCGTCCTCCCTCATCAGCTGCTCTCTCCACATCAGCTGCTCTCTCCACATACACAGCCGTCCTCCACCATCAGCAGCTCTCTCCACATACACAGCCGTCCTCCACCATCAGCTGCTCTCTCCACATACACAGCCGTCCTCAGCAGCTCTCTCCACATACACCGCCGTCCTCCACCATCAGCAGCTCTCTCCACATACACAGGCATCCTCCACCATCATCAGCTCTCTCCAAATACACAGCCGTCCTCCACCATCAGCAGCTCTCTCCACATACACAGGCATCCTCCACCATCATCAGCTCTCTCCACATACACAGCCGTCCTCCCTCAACAGCAGCTCTCTCCATAGACACAGGCGTCCTCCACCATCAGCAGTTCTCTCCACATACACAGGCGTCCTCCCTCATCAGCAGCTCTCTCCACATACACAGCCATCCTCCACCATCAGCTGCTCTCTCCACATACACAGCCATCCTCCACAATCAGTAGCTCTCTCCACATACACAGCCGTCCTCAGCAGCTCTCTCCACATACACCGCCGTCCTCCACCATCAGCAGCTCTCTTCACATACACAGGCATCCTCCACCATCATCAGCTCTCTCCAAATACACAGCCGTCCTCCACCATCAGCAGCTCTCTCCGCATACACAGGCATCCTCCACCATCATCAGCTCTCTCCTCATACACAGCCGTCCTCCCTCAACAGCAGCTCTCTCCACATACACAGCCGTCCTCAGCAGCTCTCTCCACATACACCGCCGTCCTCCACCATCAGCAGCTCTCTCCACATACACAGGCATCCTCCACCATCATCAGCTCTCTCCAAATACACAGCCGTCCTCCACCATCAGCAGCTCTCTCCGCATACACAGGCATCCTCCACCATCAGCAGTTCTCTCCACATACACAGGCGTCCTCCCTCATCAGCAGCTCTCTCCACATACACAGCCGTCCTCCACCATCAGCTGCTCTCTCCACATACACAGCCGTCCTCCACAATCAGTAGCTCTCTCCACATACACAGCCGTCCTCAGCAGCTCTCTCCACATACACTGCCGTCCTCCACCATCAGCAGCTCTCTCCACATACACAGGCATCCTCCACCATCATCAGCTCTCTCCACATACACAGCCGTCCTCCAACATCAGCTGCTCTCTCCATATACACAGCCGTCCTCCACCATCAGCAGCTCTCTCCACATACACAGCTGTCCTCCACCATCAGCAGCTCTCTCCACATACACAGCCGTCCTCCCTCATCAGCAGCTCTCTCCACATACACAGCTGTCCTCCACCATCAGCTGCTCTCTCCACATACACAGCTGTCCTCCACCATCAGCAGCTCTCTCCACATACACAGCCGTCCTCCACCATCAGCAGCTCTCTCCACATACACAGCCGTCCTCCCTCATCAGCTGCTCTCTCCACATACACAGCCGTCCTCCACCATCAGCTGCTCTCTCCACATACACAGCCGTCCTCCCTCATCAGCAGCTCTCTCCACATACACAGCCGTCCTCCACCATCAGCTGCTCTCTCCACATACACAGCCGTCCTCCACCATCAGCAGCTCTCTCCACATACACAGCCGTCTTCCACCATCAGCTGCGCTCTCCACAAACACAGCCGTCCTCCCTCATCAGCAGCTCTCTCCACATACACAGCCGTCCTCCACCATCAGCTGCTCTCTCCACATACACAGCCGTCCTCCACCATCAGCTGCTCTCTCCACATACACAGCCGTCCTCCACCATCAGCTGCTCTCTCCACATACACAGCCGTCCTCCACCATCAGCTGCTCTCTCCACATACACAGCCGTCCTCCACCATCAGCTGCTCTCTCCACATACACAGCCGTCCTCCACCATCAGCTGCTCTCTCCACATACACAGCCGACCTCCCTCATCAGGAGCTCTCTCCACATACACAGCCGTCCTCCACCATCAGCTGCTCTCTCCACATACACAGCCGACCTCCCTCATCAGCAGCTCTCTCCACATACACAGCCGTCCTCCACCATCACCTGCTCTCTCCACATACACAGCCGTCCTCCACCATCAGCAGCTCTCTCCACATACACAGCCGTCCTCCACCATCAGCAGCTCTCTCCACATACACAGCCGTCCTCCATCAGCAGCTCTCTCCACCTACACAGCCGTCCTCCACCATCAGCTGCTCTCTTTCCATACACAGCCGTCCTCCACCATCAGCTGCTCTCTTTCCATACACAGCCATCCTCCCTCATAATGTTCATCCCCATGCTCAATGCAACAGTCACTAAATCATCTGTGTGAAAACTTCCATTGAAGGAGAACTCACCACCTCTCCACTCATTGTTTGCCGTCACTGTCAAAAAGTGTTTTCTAATATTTAATCTGTATCTTCTCACTTTCAGTTTTATTCCATTGCTTATCCTGTTTTTCATATGCAAATGAGAGTAATGATGATCCCTCTACAATGTGACAGCCCTTCAGATATTTGTAGACAGCTACAATATTTTGCATCAGTACAGTGCCTTGCGAAAGTATTCGTCTCCCTGAAACGTTTCAGCCTTTTCCCACATATCATGCTTCAAACATAAAGATACCAAATGTAAATTTTTGGTGAAGAATCAACAACAAGTGGAACACAATTGTGAAGTTGAACAAAATTTATTGGTTATTTTAAATTTTTGTGGAAATTTAAAACCTGGAAAGTGGGGCGTGCAATATTATTCGGCCCCTTTATCTTAATACTTTGTTGCGCCACCTTTTGCTGCGATTACAAGTCTCTTGGGGTTTGTCTCTATCAGTTTTGTACATGGAGAGACTGAAATTCTCACCCATTCTTCCTTGGCAAACAGCTCGAGCTCAGTGAGGTTTGATGGAGATCGTTTGTGAACAGCAGTTTTCAGCTCTTTCCACAGATTCTCGATTGGATTGAGGTCTGGACTCTGACTTGGCCATTCTAACACCTGGATACGTTTATTTGTGAACCATTCCATTGTAGATTTTGCTTTATGTTTGGGATCATTGTCTTGTTGGAAGATAAATCTCCGTCCCAGTCTCAGGCCTTTTGCAGACTCCAACAGGTTTTCTTCAAGAATGGTCCTGTATTTGGCTCCATCCATCATCCTATCAATTGTACCCATCTTCCCTGTCCCTGCTGAAGAAAAGCAGGCCCAAACCATGATGCTGCCACCACCATGTTTGACAGTGGGGATGGTGTGTTCAGGGTGATGAGCCGTGTTGCCTTTACGCCAAACATATCGTTTGGCATTGTTGCCACAAAGTTCGATTTTGGTTTCATCTGACCAGAGCACCTTCTTCCACATGTTTGGTGTCTCCCAGGTGGCTTGTTGCAAACTTTAAACAACACTTTTTATGGATATCTTTGAGAAATGGCTTTCTTCTTGCCACTCTTCCATAAAGGCCAGATTTGTGCAGTGTACGACTGATTGTTGTCCTATGGACAGACTGTCCCACCTCCGCTGTAGATCTCTGCAGTTCATCCAGAGTGACCATGGGCCTCTTGGCTGCATCTCTGATCAGTCTTCTCCTGGTATGAGATGAAAGTTTAGAGGGACGGCCGGGTCTTGATAGATTTGCAGTGGTATGATACTCCTTCCATTCCAATATGATCGCTTGCACAGTGCTCCTTGGGATGTTTAAAGTTTTGGAAATCATCTTGTATCCAAGTCCGGCTTTAAACTTCTCCACAACAGTTTCACGGACCTGCCTGTTGTGTTCCTTGGTCTTCATGATGCTCTCTGTGCTTCAAACAGGACCCTGAGACTATCACAGAGCAGGTGCATTTATACGGAGACTTGATTACACACAGGTGGATTCTATTTATCATCATTAGGCATTTAGGACAACACTGGATCATTCAGAGATCCACAATGAACTTCTGCACTGGAAGTAAAGGAGCCGAATAATATTGCACGCCCCACTTTTCAGTTTTTGAATTTCCACAAAAATTTTAAATAACCAATAAATTTCGTTCAACTTCACAATTGTGTTCCACTTGTTGTTGATTCTTCACCAAAAATTTACATTTGGTATCTTTATATCTGAAGCATGATATGTGGGAAAAGGCTGAAAAGTTCCAGGGGACCGAATACTTTCGCAAGGCACTGTATTTGTAGCCAAAACCAGCAGTGGGTGATAATACAGAAGCGGTGACGGTTTTCTATTATAGGTCTCCTCTGATTGTTCTACTCCTGATTTTGGCCACAAATACTGATGTAAAATACTGACCAAATACTGACCGTGTGAACATGGCCTTAGTGTCAGTGTGGCGTGTCTGTAGACTTTTTTGGGCCCCGGGGAGAGGTGTGTTATACCCATGATGGTGTGTCAGGTATCTGCCACCCGCTCTGATGAGCTTTTACGGTGTATTAGGTTTCTGCTGTTTCCTAGAGATTGGGTTTTGTTCTCGGTGGGGGACTTTCCAGCGTAGGATCCGTTTGGAGGATTTATGATTGTTTTGGTGGTCTTATGTCTTCCGTGTTCAGTCCTTTGGGGGAGTCACTTGCCAGCATCACTCCCTTTGATAATCAAATAAAGATTTGTTTGTTTTGACGCTTTTTAATGAAATTGACCCCGCCGTCCCCCTTGGGCTCGGCGTGTTTACCACACTGCACTACAGATGGTTTCAGCCGCCCTCCCGTGTACAAGCAATGTAGGAACCCAAATGTCAACACATAAAACATGTTACTCATCTATACAGGGCATCTGGGAATCCGGCCGCAAGTAAGCATGACGCTATAAGACTGGGCTCACTGTGCAGACTGTGCCGGGTGCAGACAACCCCCCGGAATAACACAACAGCAAATACCATTGTGTGTCGGCCCCTGATCCCCAGAGTACAGTGACTCTCATCATACCCTCACCCTGCACAGACAGAGGCTCACCGGACATCGTCGTACCCTCATCGTACCCTCATCCTGCCAGGGAGACCCCAGCCTTGAAGAATAATGACCCAATCGTGTATATGTCTTTACAGAATAAGTATGAATACTAGAAAACAATATCAGAGAATTAAGACCCTCAGAATGTATATTTCCACAATTCACATTAGCGTATCTGTGTGCAGCGCATCATCTAAATGTGCAAACGCATGCCAAAACGCATGCAAACGCTGTGGTTTTACTCCGCATCATCTTACACATGCCGCAAAAAAAAATGCTGCATGTGCATGCGTTTAATGCATTTTGGCATGGGTTTGCGTTGTTTATGCGCATGGTGGAGGTGATGAAATAATTTCCTGGACATGCGCAATCTGAAGTACGCATGCGTATCGAACGCATGCGTATGCATGTCCTTGCGTACCAATGAATTCCCATAGACAGTAATGCGTTGTTTTGACGCACTCATCCGCATGCGCATGCCCCCGCATAATTGATGCCTTAAAAATGTAACATGTTGCGTTCGCCGGACACCGCAAAACGACGCTTATGTACACATCTGTACACAATGTTAAATATATGTATGCAAGACGCATGCAGATCAGTACGCGAGTATATGCTGCGCACACATACACTAATGTGAACCCGGCCTTAGACTGGAGGTGGCCATGCACCGGGGATAGCTGTCAGCTGAATGCAAGTGTTCGAAGAGAAGAGAATAACTTGCTGCCAGGCACATCTACCCTCCTTCAGACACATCTACCCACCTCCAGGCACATCTACCCTCCTCCAGGCACATCTACCCTCCTACAGGCACATCTACCCTCCTCCAGGCACGTCTACCCTCCTCCTGGCACGTCTACCCACCTCCAGGCACATCTACCCTCCTCCAGGCACATCTACCCTCCTCCAGGCACGTCTACCCTCCTCCAGGCACGTCTACCCACCTCCAGGCACATCTACCCTCCTCCAGGCACATCTACCCTCCTCCAGACACATCTACCCACCTCCAGACACATCTACCCACCTCCAGACACATCTACACTCCACCAAACTCTTCTATCCCGTTCAGACCCTTCTCTTCTTCCCCAGACCCTTCTGAGTCGCCTGCAGGGCAGTGGGGTACTCGGTACCAGGTCCGGTTGCAAGGGGGATGTCACAGTGGCTGTGACCCGGTCCGTGGCCCTGGGCCTCAATGTTAAAGGGGAAAATGTTCAAAGTTTGTTGTGACGCCACCTGTGGAGTTCAGTCAGTAGTAGGACCGATGCTGCATTGAAGGGGTCCCCTGAAGGATGTTGCGGCAGAACAGATGTTACACTTCCCACAGGTGAAGCAGGGTCCCCATTGGTCCTATGGTGTAGGGCGTGGATGGTATAGCCAGTAAATAAATGGAGGAGACAAGCTGTAAGTTTTTACCTGGTTTACGATGGGTGACAGGCCACAGTCCAGGGCACCGACAACAGATGAATTAGGAGTCCAGGCAGTCCAGAGACAAGCGGAATCCCCTTGGCAGGTCAGGTAGAAGCCTTCCACTCTGCGCTTGCTGTAACTGAGGTCTCTGCTGCCACTCAGTGTTCCCAGCAAAGTCCTAATTCGTTCCTCTGTCCTGGGACAGGTACCTGTATGGTAGGCAGCTGGAGCCGTGCTTACTGGGGTCTTTTCACGGAGACTCCAGGCTCCAAGGTGCTGCTGTACCACAGGTGAATATGGACAAAGTCCGGTCCTGCTCTGTGTCTTTTATAGTTCCAAAAAAGCCTCGGGCTCCCGGTACCCGGTTTCTGCGCACTGACTCCCTGGAGGCCTACTTGTGGCCTCCTGGAGTCCTGTATCTCCACTGTGCTCCATCCCTGTCTGTCCTCGCTCACAGACTCTCTGTACAGACTAAACTAACTCCTCCTCCAAACCAGGATTTTTATTCAGGGAAGCTGCCCTAAAACAGGGTTTTGAGTTCCCCCTCCTGGCCTGGATTTGGAAGGTGTTGTGTGTGTGATAACCTGCCAAAGGGAATCTCACTTTTCTCCAGGCATAGCACTACCCTCCCCGAGAGGAAGCACAGCACAGCACTACTGTGGTACCCGAACTCCTGGGGTGCCACACTTCTGTTCTTTTTCCTCCAGACGGTTCTGTTCTCCTCCAGATGGTAATGTTTTCCTCCAGACCCTTCTGTTTTCCTCCAGACCCTTCTCGTCTCCTTCAGATCCCTCTCTTCTCCTCCAGACTCCTTTATACACCCCAGACTTTTGTCCTCCTATAGACTTCTCTGTGCTAAACAAGACTCTCCTATTCCCTCTAGACCTCTCTTTCTCCAAACCCCTCTGTCCCCTTCCAAACCCCACTGACCCCATCAGACGTCTCTGTTCTCTCCAAACACCTGTATTCCTGCCTCTGTCATTACTCCAGATACCTATGTTTGTCTTCTGTCCACTATAGACACCTCTGTGCTCATCAGATTTCTTTGCCCTTCCAGATACCTTTGCCCCTTCGCACCACGGTTCCCTCCCAGACTCCTCTGTCCCTGCAGACACCTCTGATCCCCTCTGGACTCAGTTGTCCTCCAGTCTCGCAGTCCTCTTCAGATCCGTTTATCCTCTCTAGACCTATCTAGTGATGAGCGAATATACTCGTTACTTGAGATTACATGTGGGGATTCCCTAGCAACCAGGCAACCCCCACATGTAATCAAGCTGGCTAATAGCTGTAAATCATTCAGCTGAGGCGAGGAAAACTAAATCTCCGAGCACTAAAAAATACTAGGATGACACCCGAGCATCCTCGAGAAATCTCGAATAACGAGTATATTCGCTCATCACTACTTCTATCCCCTTCAAGCTCCTGTGTCACATCTACACTTCAGTCCCTTTTTGACTACTGTGATTCGCTCTATTGTTTCTTTTAGACTTCCTCAAGACTTCTTGAGTTCTTAGTAATATCATTATATATTATCACAGCCATGACCAGTCAATGAAGCAATCAGTCGTCAGATTTGTGGACGTCCCCGACATCTGGGAGAGGTCCAACACCGAGCCCTTCATGTTGTCTATGTAGCGCCCCCACTGCCGCAGGGCCGAGGGGTACCCGGTACCGGGCCTCTGAGTCTCTGCTCTGGGGTTGTCACGGTGGCTAGGCCCCGGTCCGTGACCCTGCCGTGGGGCGCACAGCAAATGATATGACGGATGACAGTGGTGGTGAGGCTGTGATGGTGCGGTGCAGTTGTGGGGTGCAGGTCGCGGTTAAATAACGAGGACACCAGGTTGCAGTCTCTTTACCTCTTTACTGAAGATCTCTGGGTCCTCAGTCCACAACACGGTTCACCAGGCTGCGCAAGTCCGGCCGGTCCAACGGCACCTCCAGAGTTCTCTTCACAGGTGGAAATCTGTGCCTTCCTTCTAGCGCTATGTGTTGTGGTCCTTCCCTGCTGTGCTTACGGAAAGTCCCCACAACTGTTGTGTCCGTTTCTTAAGTTCCCTCACAACTCAATTAGATGATGTTCTGCTAATCCTCCGTCCCTCCCTGATGTCCTGGTTGGGACGGCACCCGTTTGACGGGTAGGCTCGGAGCTCTTCCTGCCGCTGTTTAGAGTATTGCTTGAAGCTAGATATTATGATACTCCCTCGGCGTTCCGGCCACCGGTAGTGCGCCTCAGTAGGATGTTGCTTCGGTCTTACAGCACGACTCCTACTGGTATTTCTCCTTTGCGTGATCTCGTTTCTCACTCAGCACAATCTATCTCGCTTCTGATCCTTCCTTGGGCACCGCCGCTATGCTGAGCAGGCACGGTCCCGTTACGTTCGTTCAAGTTGCCAAGCCTCTGTCAGGATCCCACCCCTGACAGAGACCCTACTGTATCTTCCCCCCACAACACCCTCTGCCACAAGGTGTTGCCTGGTTCCAACCCAGTCAGCTTTCTCATCTAATTTCCTGCCTGACCCCCAGTTTACCCACTATGGTGGGGAGTGGCCTAGTGAATAGAACCCTTAGCTCCCCCCGGAGGCCCGACTGTGAAATGTATTGGTGTCTGTGATACCTGATCAGATGAACTCCTTCAGTGCCATCAGACGTACCATAGCTCCCCATAGTGGCGGAGCCACAGTACTGCAACGACCAGGACTCTGGGGCGCTGCACTCCCCCCTGGTTAAACACAGTACTCCGGGACTGAGAAGAAAACAACAATACAGTTAGCAAAAAGACATACAGTTTTGTTGAGTGCAATAACAATAAGCATATTTGAACAGAGCTTCCCTTTATGGGAGGTGAGGACACTTGAACGTTACAAACATGGTTAAATATCATAGCAACATGCTATAATTAACTTTTCTTACCCAACCGGGTATTCTACTAAGTGCAAAATTGTTGAACAATAATTTGACGTTGCCTTTAAGGACATACACTCTGAATCCACTAAAGACCTTCTTATAATCACATTATAAGGCAATTTTAACTTTTTCATTCTGCTTCTTTAAATCTGCAGGACCGCCTGTCCTAACGGCACCAGACCTACTGCCTCTCCTTTCTATGCAGGACCGCCCCGTTCAGCCCGGGCCTACTGCCTTTTCAACTACTATACACAGTATAGAGCATAACATTACTTTCAATTACTTTCAATTTAAGAGCACTGAGCCATCTCTGCATGACTCCTATGAGGACTCAGGGTTTACCTTCTATCCTCATTGTCTATCAACATTATCAACCATTTTCTTTACATAACATTAAACCTTCTCATTACCTTCTTACTAACACGTATGCAGGACACTACGTCTACCCCTACGGGCCCACTGCATCCTTCTTCTAGCTTTCACTTTCTTTCAGGGAACATCATCAGCATTTCTTTACAATTAACTAGTTGGATACATATAACTTTCTCATATAAACATTATCATCACTTTCTTTCATCAAACATTATTGCTATCTCTTAGCCTTTAAAGCAATATCACCATTTAAGTGCAACAAATGAACATCCCCTTTAAGAGGGGACCAAGTCTCTATGAGGTAGCATATCTTCTCAAGCTACCAGTCCATATTCGGCAAAGGTTCCAGTGTGGTATCTTCACAAAGAGTCCTTTTTGAAGTAAAACCAGTAGGGAGCACCTTTAATAAGGTGCAAACTATGTACAAAAAGTTTGTATCATGCACTGTTCATGATTGCGGCAGTTCTGGAAACTTTGTGCAAAAACTTTAGAAAAATCAAACAAAACAATAGGGATCCCGGGTCAACAAAAGGATCCCCTTAAGAGGTAACCCTGGACGCCCCCAAGGTACATGGTGGATCCGGGTTCCCCGCTGCTCCGCAGGGGCAGGTTCCATTGCCTTTTCAACAGGAGGCTCATCTTCGGATGTTTCAGCGGCGGCCTGGAGCGCGACGCACCGCTGGACGCCCCGCGCCATCCAGCCAGCTTCGCCTATTGCCCTCCTCCACCTGGTGTAGGTTACAGCATCACCTGGCTCCAGGTCGCGAGCGAACCTTCCTCCGCAGGGCTCTACCTCCTCCCGGTCCACGTGGACTTGTAGCGGCTCCCCGATCTCCTGTATAACCCCTCTTCCATGTCGGGGGTTGAAGGAGACCACTACACCCCAGTGGGACGATGGGACCTCTGCGACGTCGGTCAGATCAACCTGGGTTGCCGGTTGTGGCCGATCTCGCCATGCAGCCACCAAACGCCGCAGGTGTTCGGCCTCTGGCATGATCTTCAGGCCCTGCGTCTGCAGCGCACTTTCAGCCGCGGCCGGGTTGGGAGGAGCAGGGGACACCGGAGACAAATGGACCTCCGTGGGCTGGCCCAGCCAAGCGAGCACGCGGGCATCCGCCTCCAAGCGGCGTGCTATCCTGGCTCCAGGTCGCGAGCGAACCTTCCTCCGCAGGGCTCTACCTCCTCCCGGTCCACGTGGACTTGTAGCGGCTCCCCGATCTCCTGTATAACCCCTCTTCCATGTCGGGGGTTGAAGGAGACCACTACACCCCAGTGGGACGATGGGACCTCTGCGACGTCGGTCAGATCAACCTGGGTTGCCGGTTGTGGCCGATCTCGCCATGCAGCCACCAAACGCCGCAGGTGTTCGGCCTCTGGCATGATCTTCAGGCCCTGCGTCTGCAGCGCACTTTCAGCCGCGGCCGGGTTGGGAGGAGCAGGGGACACCGGAGACAAATGGACCTCCGTGGGCTGGCCCAGCCAAGCGAGCACGCGGGCATCCGCCTCCAAGCGGCGTGCTATCCGGCGGGCCTCGGCTGCAGCTACACACTCCTCAGACGGTGGCAAGGGGGGTCGGCCCATCGGTGGCTCCGTGAGGGTCAGTCCCCGCAACGTTGGCACATCTGGGGCTGTGTCGAGTGGTGCAGCCTCAGGCTGGATCGGGTCAGTCCCACGCGGTGTTCCCGGTGTCGCCATCTTTTCTCCTTCTCCAGTGTCCTCTTCCCGCGGTCTCTTTCGTGGGCGGCCCCATCTCCATGGTCTCCACCCTCCAAACAGGATCAGGAGGCGGACCTCAGCCGTTGACGGACACGTCCTCAGGACACAGAAATATTTAGACTGGGCGGCCATTATTGTTCGCGCTCTCCAGCTTGCCTACGCCCACTCCACGCCCCTCTCCTTCTCCTGTGCTCTCCTCAGCGCTATAATGGCGGCGGATTTTGGCGGTAAATGGCACAGCACAATCTTTGTAATAAAGTAAAGTCCAGGCACAACAAATCACAGTCCCAAGGCACACATGACCTGATTCTTCAGGCTTAAGTAGATCGTGTTCGTGACGCCAAGTTGTAGCGCCCCCACTGCCGCAGGGCCGAGGGGTACCCGGTACCGGGCCTCTGAGTCTCTGCTCTGGGGTTGTCACGGTGGCTAGGCCCCGGTCCGTGACCCTGCCGTGGGGTGCACAGCAAATGATATGACGGATGACAGTGATGGTGAGGCTGTGATGGTGCGGTGCAGTTGTGGGGTGCAGGTCGCGGTTAAATAACGAGGACACCAGGTTGCAGTCTCTTTACCTCTTTACTGAAGATCTCTGGGTCCTCAGTCCAGAACACGGTTCACCAGGCTGCGCAAGTCCGGCCGGTCCAACGGCACCTCCAGAGTTCTCTTCACAGGTGGAAATCTGTGCCTTCCTGCTAGCGCTAGGTGTTGTGGTCCTTCCCTGCTGTGCTTACGGAAAGTCCCCACAACTGTTGTGTCTGTTTCTTAAGTTCCCTCACAACTCGATTAGATGATGTTCTGCTAATCCTCCGTCCCTCCCTGATGTCCTGGTTGGGACGGCACCCGTTTGACGGGTAGGCTCGGAGCTCTTCCGGGACCCTAGAGTCGCCCCTCTCCACAAGTTGCCCCCCAAGACTGCATAGGTGATTTAAGTTAGACAGCCCGCCTTAGACTGACTGTCCTGCCGCTGTTTAGAGTATTGCTTGAAGCTAGATATTATGATACTCCCTCGGCGTTCCGGCCACCGGTTGTGCGCCTCAGTAGGATGTTGCCTCGGTCTTACAGCACGACTCCTACTGGAATTCTCCTCGTTGCTTTGATCTCGTTTCTCACTCAGCACAATCTATCTCACTTCTGATCCTTCCTTGGGCACCGCCGCTATGCTGAGCAGGCACGGTCCCGTTACGTTCGTTCTTGTAGCCAGGCCTCTGTCAGGATCCCACCCCTGACAGAGACCCCATTGTATCTTCCCCCCACAACACCCTCTGCCACAAGGTGTTGCCTGGTTCCAACCCAGTCAGCTTTCTCATCTAACTTCCTGCCTGACCCCCAGTTTACCCACTATGGTGGGGAGTGGCCTAGTGAATAGAACCCTTAGCTCCCCCCGGAGGCCCGACTGTGAAATGTATTGGTGTCTGTGATACCTGGTCAGATGAACTCCTTCAGTGCCATCAGATGTACCATAGCTCCCCTTAGTGGCGGAGCCACAGTACTGCAACGACCAGGACTCTGGGGCGCTGCATCTACGTAACTAGACTTCTGTGCTTAACTCCATTTAGGTGACTACAACAATGGAAGAAAATGCCACAGACATTAGCAGAAGGTCAAAGTCTGCAAACTATTTCAATAACTTTATTCAACAGATGGGTTACACTTTTTCATGGATGAGAACGGTATCAAGGCAGGTGGTAAATTAATGAAATGTCCATTATTATGTTAAGGTCTCAGCTCAATGATCAGACACCTAAACACTCGGTCATCCATAAGACAGCTGAGCAAACTCTGATGTCTATAGAACTAGGCCAACTCTAAAGACCCAGGAGCACAATAGGGAGAATAACGGAGAAGCCAAACTCAACAACTCATAGAATCATAGAATGGTAGCGTTGGAAGGGACCTCCTGGGTCATCTGATCCAACCCCCTGCTCAGAGCAGGATTCACTAAATCATCCCAGACAGTTGTCTGTCCAGCCTTTGTTTGAAGACTTCCATTGAATGAGAACTCACCACCTCTCGTGCCCGCCTGTTCCACTCATTGATCACTCTCACTGTCAAAAAGTTTTTTCTAATATCTAATCTGTGTCTCCTCCCATTCAGTTTCATCCCATTGCTTCTAGTCTTTCCTTGTGCAAATGAGAATAAAGATGATCCTTCTACACTGTGACAGCCCGAGAGATATTTGTAGACAGCTATTAAGTCTCCTCTCAGTCTTCTTTTTTGCAAGCTAAGCATTCCCAAATCCTGCAACCGTTCCTCATAGGACATGGCTTGCAGACCGGTGACAATTCTGGTCGCTCTACTCTGAACTTGCTCCAGTTTGTTGATGTCTTTTTTAATTGAGGAGCCCAAAACTGGACACAGTATTCCAGATGAGGTCTGACCAAAGAGGAGTAGAGGGCAATAATGACTTCACGTGATCTAGACTGTATACTTCTGTTAATACATCCCAGAATTGTATTTGCCCTTTATTGCTGCTGCATCACACTGTTGACTCATGTTCAGTCTGTGATCTATTAGTATTTTCACATGTGCTGTTGCTTAGCCCTATTCCTCCCATTCTGTATATGCCTTTTTCATTTTTATTGCCCAGATGTAGTACTTTGCATTTTTCCTTGTTAAAAACCATTGTTAGTTGCTGCCCACTGCTCCAGTTTATTTATATCTTTTTGAATCATCTCTCTCTCTCTCTCTTCTCTAGCATTAGCTATCCCTCCTAGCTTTGTGTAATCAGCATATTTAATCAGTTTACCCTCAATTTCTTCATCTAAATCATTGATAAAGATGTTGAACAATACAGGGCTCAGGACAGAGCCCTGTGGTACCACACTTGAGACATTCTTCCAACTGGATGTGCAGCCATTTATGACCTCTCTTTGGGTCCGATCACTAAGCCAGTTATGAATCCACCTAACAGTTTCCTTGTCCATTCCATACTAAGTCATTTTTTCAATAAGGATGATGTGAGATATTTTGTCAAATGCTTTGCTGAAGTCAAGATATACTATATCTACAGCATTTCCCTGATCCACCCAGTCAGTGATTCTGTCATAGAAGGAAATTAAGTTAGTCTGACATGACTTATTAGTTACAAACCCATGCTGACTCTGGTTAATCACTTCAATCTTATCCAGGTATTTACATACATGTTGTTTAATAATTTGTTCAAAGATCTTTCCTGGTATAGACATCAGACTCACCGGCCTATAGTTCCCTGGGTCCACCTTCTTCCCCTTTTTGACGACAGGAACAACATTTGCGCTTCTCCAGTCTTCTGGGACTTCTCCTGTTCTCCAAGAATTTTCAAAGATTATGGAGAGTGGTTCAAAAATTTCTTATTATCTCCTTTAGTACTCCGGGGTGTAATTCATCTGGACCTGGAGACTTGAATTCATTGATGTTAGCTAAATGTTTCATCACTATCTTTCTGTTTATAGATATCCTGTATTCTTCTACTCCTTTAATAGGACAGTGAAAATCAGCTGATATTACATTTCCTTTCTGAGAGAAAACAGATGCAAAATAGGAATCTAAACGTTCGGCCTTCTCAACATCCTTTCTTACCATTTCATCATTTTCATCCTTAGGTGGCGACCAATCCAGAAGAACGATTCCTGGTCCAATTGAAGGTTATGATAATGTTGTTATTTTCTGGAGTGTGACACTGTAAGACTGCCAGGAATGATGAGTGATATCTAAACCATAGGCTCTTTTCAGATGATGTGCACTGTTTGAAGATGATGCCTCCCGACCAAGAAGCCAATAAGTTTCAATGTGCAACCAAAGTCCATCCAATGTTTGACCACCATGCCTCCTCCCTGACTGTGAACCCACAACTGTTACTGTGCTCATGATTGCCATGTAGGTCATAAATCATCTTCCAGCATGTCACTATCGATGGATGGATGGAGATATAACTGTATAAAAGGAGACTTCTGTTCCGGATCATGGAACCCAAACCGCAGTTGCAGCTGACGTTCCTTACGTCCATGACACTTTTGTAACTTTCTGTCCAGATATTCCCATCATCTCCAGGATGAGAGATTTGGGGCTCAGGTTCTGTTCTTTGCTCCTTTTCAGTAGAGGAATTCACTCTATTTGGCAGTGGAGTAAATCAACTGAAAACAGAAAAATCTCCAGAGACAGGAGGGAACATGATGAACTTTCTTGTCTCCTCGTGTAGTAAACAGATCAATGACTGGAGTAAAGTTCATAGGGTCTCTGGGCCATGAGGGGCTCTGACCGGGCCAGGGTGGATTACACAACAAAGACTCCAAATCATCACAAAATGGACAGAAATTACCATTCAGCAGCCATGAAAGAGACAGTAATGTCATGAGGTCATAATCTGGAAATGTGGATGCCACTATATTGTAGTTGTGAATTCCAGGAGCTCGGATCTGGAGTCACTGCCTTCCCTGCAAGTCTCGTGTATGAGACCACAATAAGGAATCACAGGAAAATCAGATTAAACCACTAGACCACCAGGGACCATTCAAGAGCCAGTAAATATCAAAGTTCAGATTAAACCACTGAACCACCAGTGATCAGACCAGCGCCACTAGTCTACCAGAGTTCATGCAATCATCCCTGGACCACCAGATATTGGACAAACACCAGACCACCAAGGATCAGACTAACCGGTATCAAGTAATCACCACTGAACTCCAGGTATCGGCACCAAGAAACATACAAATAATGCAAACACCACTGGACCAGAGACCAGACACCAGGGAGGGAGAGCCACCAGACCACTGTGGGGCACTGTGGATACCTGTATTATGGGGCACTGTGGATATCTGTATTATGGGGCTCTGTGGATATCAGTATTATTATGGGGGCACTGTGGATATCTGTATTATGGAGCACTGTGGATATCTGTATTATGGGGCTCTGTGGATATCAGTATTATTATGGGGGCACTGTGGATATCTGTATTATTATGGGGGCACTGTGGATATCTGTATTATGGGGCACTGTGGATATCTGTATTATGGGGCTCTGTGGATATCAGTATTATTATGGGGGCACTGTGGATATCTGTATTATTATGGGGGCACTGTGGATATCTTTATTATTGTCGGTTCTGTGGATATCTGTATTATGGGGCACTGTGGATATCTATTATTATGGGGGCACTGTGGATATCTGTATTATTATGGGGGTACTGTGGATATCTGTATTATTATGGGGGCACTGTGGATATCTGTATTATGGGGCACTGTGGATATCTGTATTATTGTGGGGGTGCTGTGGATATCTGTATTATTATGGGGGCACTGTGGATATCTTTATTATTGTCGGTTCTGTGGATATCTGTATTATGGGGCATTGTGAGTATCTGTATTATTATGGGGCACTGTGGTTATATGTATTATTATGGGGCACTGTGGATATCTGTATTATTGTGGGGGTGCTGTGGATATCTGTATTATGGGGCACTGTGGATATCTGTATTATTATGGGGGCACTGTGGATATCTGTATTATGGGGCACTGTGGATACCTGTATTATTATGGGACACTGTGGATATCTGTATTATTGTGGGGGTGCTGTGGATATCTGTATTATGGGGCACTATGGATATCTGTATTATGGGGCATTGTGAGTATCTGTATTATTATGGGGCACTGTGGTTATATGTATTATTATGGGGCACTGTGGATATCTGTATTATTATGGGGCACTGTGGATATCACTGTTATGGAGCACTGTGGATATCACTGTTATTATGGGGCACTATGGATATCACTGTTATTATGGGGCACTGTGGATATCACTGTTATTATGGGGCACTTTGATATCACTGTTATTATGGGGCACTATGGATATCACTGTTATTGCGGGGGCACTGTGGATATCACTGTTATTATGGGGCACTATGATATCACTGTTATTATGGGGCACTATGATATCACTGTTATTGTGGGAGTGCTGTGGATATCTATTATTAAGGGGGCACTGTGGATATTTGTATTATTATGGGGGTGCTGTGGATATCCGGCCCTTACACTTGCAGTAGAGCAGGGGGAAGGGGTTGATGGAATTACCTATCGCCCCCGATAGTGGCCTGCGCCCCCCCTGACACCTCCCTGTGACCAGGTGACCACACTGTGTGGAGAGATGATGGGCCGCCGCCGATGACAGCAACAGAAAATGCTAAGTTTCTAAGAAAAAGGAAAAGAATACAAAGTAACTTTATGGGCACATTTTAGGCCACGCCCCGGATCACACCCATTTCACAACTAGTCACACCCATATCCACGCCCCAACCACACCTATTTAGCACTGCTGATCACACTGTTTCATAAACAATAATTATAAACACAAAAAAATACGGCTACACAGTGCTCCATACTGTATAATGGCCCCACATAATGCTCCATACTGTATAATGGCCACACATGATGCTCCATACTGTATAATGGCCACACCTGATGCTCCATACTGTATTATGGCCCCACATGATGCTCCATACTGTATATTGGCCACACATGATGCTCAATGCTGTATAATGGCCACACATGATGCTCCATACTGTATAATGGTCCCACATGATGCTCCATACTGTATAATGGCTCCACATGATGCTTCATACTGTATAATGGCCACACAGTGCTCCATACTGTATAATGGCCCCACATGATGCTGTGTACAATATAATGGCCACACGTGATGCTCAATACTGTATAATGGCCACACATGATGCTCAATACTGTATAATGGCCACACATGATGCTCAATACTGTATAATGGCCACACAGTGCTCCACATACTGTATATTGGCCATACAGTGCTCCACACTGTATAATGGGCCCACATGATGCTCAATACTGAATAATGGCCCCACATTATTCTGCATACAGTATAATGGCCCCACAGTGCTCCATACTGTATAATGGTCACACATGATGCTCCATACTGTATAATGACCTCATATGATGCTCAATACTGTATTATGGCCCCACATAATGTTCCATACTGTATAAGGGCCCCACATGATGCTCCATACTGTATAATGGCCCCACATGATGCTCCATACTGTATAATGCCCCAACATGATGCTGCGTACAGTATAATGGCCCCACATGATGCTCCATACTGTATAATGGCCACACGGTGCTCCATACTGTATAATGGCCCCACATGATGCTGTGTACAATATAATGGCTACACGTGATGCTCAATATTGTATAAAGGCTACACATGATGCTCAATACTGTATAATGGCCACATAATGCTCAATACTGTATAATGGCCACACAGTGCTCCATACTGTATAATGGCCACACATGATGCTCAATACTGTATAATGGCTACACAGTGCTCCATACTGTATAATGGCCACACAGTGCTCCATACTGTATAATGGCCCCACATGATGCTCAATACTGTATAATGGCCACAGTGCTCCATACTGTATAATGGCCCCACATGAAGCTGCATATAGTATAATGGCCACACATGATGCTCCATACTGTATAATGGTCACACAGTGTCCATACTGTATAATGGCATCACATGATGCTCAATGCTGTATAATGGCCCTACATGATGCTCCATGTACAGTACAGTCGGGGCTGTAGATGTGTCCCAGCAGCTGTGCTTACAATGCAGGCAAAGTCTGACTAACACCATGACCTGTATATATTTTACCTTCACAGGATAAGGTCTCCCCTCTATTTTGTCTGCAGCTTACTCTCCCTGTGGGGTCACCATGATCTGCGGCCCTATGTGGTGGGTCTTGGTGAGAGTACACCCCCGTCATGCTCCAGTCTGTGCCCACTCCATGGAGATTCCCACAGTGGAGGGATCAGTAGTGACACCTCTCATTGCTTTTGGCCTCCTTTATCTCAGGGACAGGAGGGTAAAGGCGGCCTGTGTCAGCTGTCAGAGGAATGTGTGCTCCAGAGCAGCGCTCCTCCTGGAGGGACAAGCTCCATATTCTTCTCAAGAAATATTCAGGGCAAAAGACAACAACAAAGTCAGCGACAGAGGGATCCAAAGAACACTATATGGCAATCCTCCAGATATACCATTGATCCTCCTGTATAACCCAGTAATCCAGAAACACATGGCCTCTTCATCGAAAAACAGCAGGTTGTGTGTGCTATAGCAGCTATGGACCATGGAGCTGAGCTGCAATTCCTCACACAACTGTACACAAGGAATGCTTGTTTCTGAATGAAGGCAGCCATGTTTAATCCAGGGCAACCCCTTTGATAGTCCCAGTAGATGTGGCCAATAGGAAACCAACAAGGGAGCGGGCAGGGAATCAGCCATCAGGGGGCAGTATGGCGCTCAGTGCAGGCAAGGGATCGGCAACAAGAAGCAAAAGCGCATGGATGGCAGCATCGGCTGGACGGGCATGTTAAGACAACCCCAAGGATATCCCCTGAAGAGTTTGAAACGAAACGCGTCGGGACAGTAGGGGAGGACGTCCACCGCCACCATTATAACTGAATATAACGGTGCAATATGGTTCGAGGCGGGCGAGATCGTTCTATATTATTTTTCCATACCAGCCATACTGATGGATTCTTAAATAGGCCTAATAAGGTTGATGAACAGTCTCAGGTAGACTGAATGCTATGCATCTTTGGCAAGCCCCAGGCTGCAGTGTATATATGTGAACGGTTTCTGCTGTTGCTCTGGGGCCATAGAATCTTTTAGTGGTGCTATAAGTTACCGTACCCAGTAGGTTATTTGAAGTGGTTTTCCACACCTATGGTATGAGTTATTGGTAACCATAGTGGTTTTTGCGCTGTTAGACCCTATTGAGTGTCTTTGAATAGGACAGGATAGCATATCAGAAACTGAGTACTGTATTGATTTCTGGCGGGGATCTATAGCGCTATCCATACATTTGTTTGTATGTTTGTCTGTGTTATGCACCTTGCACTTTCATTGTTAGTTTTGGTTTTTAAATGATGTAGTAAAAGTTATATTTTATCCTATATGAGTTCTAAAGAAGCAAAAGCGCCAAACCCCAAGACAGAAAGAATGAAGCAGCCAATGTGGCGACCAAATGAGGAGAGACGGTGGCCAGTCATTGCCCCAATTCATCACGCTGGTGTGGACAAGAGGGTGCACGTCTCATAATGAATCAAGAGCGTCTGAAAGGTGGTGTGCAGCTCCGTGTGTCTCCGTGTGCTCCTCTGTGTGTCTCTGTGTGCTCCTCTGTGTCTCCATGTGCTCCTCTGTGTGTCTCCGTGTGCTCCTCTGTGTGTCTCCGTGTGCTCCTCTGTGTGTCTCCGTGTGCTCCTCTGTGTGTCTCCGTGTGCTCCTCTGTGTGTCTCCGTGTGCTCCTCTGTGTGTCTCTGTGTGCTCCTCTGTGTCTCCATGTGCTCCTCTGTGTGTCTCCGTGTGCTCCTCTGTGTGTCTCCGTGTGCTCCTCTGTGTGTCTCCCTGTGCTCCTCTGTGTGTCTCCGTGTGCTCCTCTGTGTGCTCCTCTGTGTGTCTCTGTGTGCTCCTCTGTGTGCTCCTCTGTGTGTCTCCGTGTGTCTCCGTGTGCTCCTCTGTGTGTCTCTATGTGCTCCTCTGTGTGTCTCCGTGTTCTCCTCTGTGTGTCTCCGTGTGCTCCTCTGTGTGTCTCCCTGTGCTCCTCTGTGTGTCTCCGTGTGCTCCTCTGTGTGTCTCCGTGTGCTCCTCTGTGTGTCTCCCTGTGCTCCTCTGTGTGTCTCCGTGTACTCCTCTGTGTGTCTCCGTGTGCTCCTCTGTGTGTCTCCGTGTGCTCCTCTGTGTGTCTCCGTGTGCTCCTCTGTGTGTCTCCATGTGCTCCTCTGTGTCTCCGTGTGCTCCTCTGTGTGTCTCTGTGTGCTCCTCTGTGTCTCCGTGTTCTCCTCTGTGTGTCTCCGTGTGCTCCTCTGTGTGTCTCCGTGTGCTCCTCTGTGTGTCTCCGTGTACACCTCGGTGTGCTCCTCTGTGTGTCTCTGTGTGCTCCTCTGTGTCTCCGTGTGCTCCTCTGTGTGTCTCCGTGTGCTCCTCTGTGTGTCTCCGTGTGCTCCTCTGTGTGTCTCCGTGTGCTCCTCTGTGTGTCTCCATGTACACCTCGGTGTGCTCCTCTGTGTGTCTCTGTGTGCTCCTCTGTGTCTCCGTGTTCTCCTCTGTGTGTCTCCGTGTGCTCCTCTGTGTGTCTCCGTGTACACCTCGGTGTGCTCCTCTGTGTGTCTCTGTGTGCTCCTCTGTGTCTCCGTGTTCTCCTCTGTGTGTCTCCGTGTGCTCCTCTGTGTGTCTCCGTGTACACCTCGGTGTGCTCCTCTGTGTGTCTCTGTGTGCTCCTCTGTGTCTCCGTGTTCTCCTCTGTGTGTCTCCGTGTACGCCTCGGTGTGCTCCTCTGTGTGTCTCTGTGTGCTCCTCTGTGTCTCCGTGTTCTCCTCTGTGTGTCTCTGTGTGCTCCTCTGTGTGTCTCCGTGTACACCTCGGTGTGCTCCTCTGTGTGTCTCTGTGTGCTCCTCTGTGTCTCCGTGTTCTCCTCTGTGTGTCTCCGTGTGCTCCTCTGTGTGTCTCCGTGTACACCTCGGTGTGCTCCTCTGTGTGTCTCCGTGTTCACCTCGGTGTGCTCCTCTGTGTGTCTCTGTGTACACCTCGGTGTGCTCCTCTGTGTGTCTCTGTGTGCTCCTCTGTGTCTCCGTGTTCTCCTCTGTGTGTCTCCATGTGCAACTCCGTGTTCTCCTCTGTGTTTCTGTGTACACCTCCATGTGCTCCACTGTGTTCTCCTCTGTGTCTCCGTGTGCTCCTCTGTATGTCTCCATGTGCTCCACTGTGTGTCACTGTGTACACCACTGTGTTCTCCTGTGTCTCCGTGTGCTCCTCTGTGTGTCTCTGTGTGCACCTGTGTGTTCTCCTCTGTCTCTATGTACACCGCCCTTTGCTCCTCTGTGTATCTGTGTACACCGTCGTGTGCTCCTCTGTGTGTGTAATGCCTTCCAGGGCTGTGGAGTACTCGGTATCGGGTCCGGTACTTAAAGGGATGTGTCACAGCAGCGGCGACCTGGTCTGTGGCCCTGGGCATCCATGTTAAAAGGATGGCCTTTTAAAGGGGTTAGTTGAATAATAAAAGTTTGTGACGCCACCTGTGGTATTCGGTCAGGGGTGACCGACGCAGCTAAAAGGGGTCCACTGGGGTGATGTTATGGCAGCTGGGATAATATGGCTTCCCACAGGCGAAGCTGGGTCCCCAGGGTTCCTGGGGTAGTGGGCACATGTGATAGGAGGTGCAGAAAATAAACAGAGGACACAGGGTTGCAGTCTCTTTACCTCTTTACTGTAGTGTTCAGGCAGCCACAGTCCAGGGTACCGGATCACAGATGCTGGTGTGGTCCAGCCGGCTTGGAAGCGTCTCAGGAATCCCCCTAACCAGGTGGGGTTAGAAGCCTTCCTTCTAGAGCTGTGTTGTTGTAGTCCCTTGCTGCCTTAGGCCTCACACAAGGTCCTCACATTCTCTCTGTCCCCCTTTAGGTAGGACACTACCTGTACGACAGGTAGCTCGAGCCTTTTTACAGGATCTCTATCACGACCCGGGCTCTATCTGTTACTGTGTCCTCGGATGTTAATGGTGGACAGGTCACTTGCAATCTTCTGTCCACCGGTTTCTGCTGTGAGACATAAAGTACTGCACAACCTCGGTCTTCTGGCTACCGGTATCTAACTAGCAGCTTCTCTCTCCAGCTCTTTACTTCGCCTTTTGCTTCTTTTCCCTCTCAGTCTCCTAAAGACTGCTCTGCTCTCTTTTTCCTTCCCAGCAGCTGCAGAATCACTCGTCTGCACAGTCCCAGCTTTCCTTCCTCACTTCTCGCTCTCCTCTCACCAACTGCTTCTCTCCAACTGCCTAGCAACTGCCTAGTAACTGACTCCTCCTCCCGACCAGAGAGAGCAGCTCCCCTGAAGTTGGGTGTAGAGCTCGCCCTTCTGGCCTGGAGTCAGAAGAGTGTTGTTTGTGCTGAATACCTGTTAAAGGGATCCTTCCTCGCTTATGCAGCGCCCCAGAGTCCTGGTCGTTGCAGTACTGATGCTCCGCCGCTAAGGGGGGGCTATGGTACGTCTGATGGCACTGAAGGAGTTCACCTGACCAGGTATCACAGACACCAATACACTTCACAGTCTGGCCTCCAGGGGGAGCTAAGGGTGCTATGTATTAGGCCACTCCTCACAGTCTGGTAAAACTGGGGGTTAGGCAGGAAGTTAGTGAGAAGCTGACTGGGAATCGAACAGGCAACACCCTGTGGCAGAGGGTGTTGCAGGGAGAGACTCAGGGGGGTCCCTGTCAGGGGTGGGATCCTGACGGAGGCCTAGCGAACAGAACAGAACGTTACGGGACCGCGCCTGCACCTGATCGCGGCGGTACCCTAAGAAAGGACAAGAAGCGAGGTATGTTGTGCTGAGTGAGAAACGAGATCAACGCAACAAGGAGAAATACCAGTAGGAGTCGTGCTGTAAGACGAGGCAACATCCTACTAAGGCGCGTAGCTGGTGGCCGGAATGCCGAGGAAGTACTAGGCTCCAAGCAATACTTCAAACCTACGGCAGGACAGTCAGCTATAGGCGGGCTGTCTCACACAAATCACCTACGAAGACACAGGGGGCAACAACAGGAGAAGGGCGACACTAGGGTCCAGGAAGAGCTCCGAGCCTACCCATCATACGGGTGCGTCCTAGCCATATCATCTGGGGGACGAAGCAGAACATCATAATCGAGTTGTGAGGGAACTTCAGAAACAGACACAACAGTTGTGGGGACTATCCCGTAAGCACAGCAGGGGAGGACCACAACACACAAGCGCTAGAAGGTAGGCACAGATTTCCACCTGCAAAGGGAACTCTGGAGGCGCCATCGGACCGGCCGGACTTGCGCAGCCTGGTTAACCGTATTCCGGACTGAGGATCCTGAAGCCTTCAGTAAAGAGGTAAAGAGACTGCAACCTGGTGTCCTCGTTATTTACTGCGACCTGCACCGCACCATAACATCACCCCCACCAACACCTTCATTGTACGCCCCTCGGCAGGGTCACGGACCGGGTCTAGCCACCGTGACAATCCCAGAGCAGAGACTCAGAGGCCCGGTACCGGGTACCCCTCGGCCCTGCGGCAGTGGGGGCGCTACAACTTGGCATCACGAACAGGATCTACTTAAGCCTGAAGAATCAGGTCATGTGTGCCTTGGAACTGTGATTTGTTGTGCTTGGACTGTGACTTATTGCAAAGACTGTGCAGTGCCACTTGCCGCCAAAAAAACCGCCGCCATTACAGCGCTGAGGAGAGCGCAGGAGAAGAAGAGGGGCGTGGAGTAGGCGTGGACCAGCTGAAGAGCGCGAAAGACAATGGCCGCCCAGTCTAAATATTTCTGCACTGTGAGGACGTGTCCATCAGCAGCCGAGATCCGCCTCCTGATTCTCAATGGTGGGCGGAGACAGAGAAAACGAAACCGCCCACGAAGGAGAGAGCGGGAAAAAGACCAGGAAGCGACCCATGCGGAGGAAGCCATGACGAGTCGCTCAGACCAGGAATGCGGGGTTGAAGCTGAAGACTCCCCCAGCCACCTGGATGAGTCCAGCGGCCAGCTCTCCGCGATTGGGGCCGGCCTCCTGCAAATGGAGATGGAGGGCCTGATCGAACAACTCCTCCAGCTGCGGACGGAGGCGCCAGCGGAGGACCTTCTAACGTCGGACCCTGCGTTGCTGCCGGAACCCCAGCCGACGCTCCCATTGACCATACCGCCAGCGGAGCCGACCGAGGAGGAGGGGCACGCACCGACTGGTGAGTCCGCCGACCCTGTCCCGCTGGCTGAGGGTCTGTTGATAGGCCCCGTCGCGGCACCCCCTCTCCCTGGGACCCATAGACTCCAGCGCTTGTTACCGTGGGAGGAGGCAACGGGTATGGAACACTTCTTGAAATCCCCGATTCCACCAATTACCCCGCTGAGTGAGGTCCATGCGGAGCGTACAGTGTGCCACTTGGTGAACCTAGGACCCAACCTCATGGGGTTCCCCGGGGAGAAGACACGGGAAGGGGAGATGGTGCAGGCCCTGAGTTGGGAGGAATACCAGGTCCAGCTGCAACAGCAGTGGGAGGAGAAGGAAAGGGTGTACCAGGCCGGGCTAGAGGCCTACCACCAAAAGGACTTGGCGGTCAAGGACCGGGCCCGCAAGGACCCCATCGCTCACCAGGCCCCGCGCAGGCAGGGCACCGTTGTCGCCTTCAAGCTCCGCAGAGGCTGGGGCTTTATAAAAGAGCCGGGCCTGTACGCCGAAGTCTTTTTCAACCGGCGGGATGTGGAGTCTCGTCTCATAGAGGGCCACCCAGACCGGGATCTCTACCCCGGGGACGAAGTTACTTATACCAGGCACTTTGGGGAAAAGGGGTGGTTCGCCCTGAATGTCTATAAGAAGCAAAACCTCGTGACACCCCCGACTAAGGTGCCAGTGAAGCTGACCCCGTGGCAGAGGTGCCCCCTTGTGATCAGCCCATGATCATCACCAAAACCACCGAGGTCACTCCGATGTACACCATTATCAAAACCACGACCTGCAACATTGTCACCTCAACCACTGTCGTGGCCAAGGGGGCGTCTTCTCAGGTGGTCAGTGCACCAGCTGCCCCAGAACGGAAGACGGTGGGCACGCAGACCCCCAGATGGGACAGCGCTCCCCCTTACGCAGTACCAGGCGGCGAGCAATATCCAAAGGGGTTGCCTCCGCCGGTGCTGCCTCCGGAGTGGTTCAAGTAAATGTCCTAATCTTCCGAACATGTAAATAGTTAACTGTTCGTCCTTTCATGTGTTTCTCTGCTGCTACAACCCGACTAGGGTTAACTCTTAAAGGGATCCCTTTGTTTACCCGGGATCCCTTCTTCTGCTTTTTGTTTTTTTGTTTCCTGTTTTATCATTGTTGAAAGAACTGCTGGATCATGAACACTGCATGATTACAAACTCCTTGTAAATAGTTTGCACCTTCTTAAAGGTGTCCTCTACTGGGTTTATAAAAGAAAGGACTCTTTGCGAAGAAACTGTTCCTGGAAGCAGTACCGGAGTCCTTGCTGCGTACGGACTTGCAGCTTGAGAAGTTGCACTAACTCATAGAGACTTGGTTCCTTCTTAAAGGGAACGTTCACCCATAGCACTTAAAGTATAATGATGCTTTAAAAGAAAGTATCAATAATGCTTACGTATAAAAAGGTTATATGTAGTGAGCTAGTTAATTGTGAGAAATGTTTAATGATGTTGCTAGAAGAATGAGGACAGGAAGTGAACCCAGATGGGGTTAATCGGTGAGTCCTCCTAGGAGTCATACAGAGATGGCTCGGTGATCCTGAACTGAGAGATGGAAGATAAGTTCTATACTGTGTATAGTAGCAGAAAGGCAGTAGGCCCGGGCTGAAAGGGGCGGTCCTGCAACAGAACGAGAGGCAGTAGGCCTGGGGCAGATAGACAGGCGGTCCTGCAGATGTAAAGGTGGAAAATGAAGGAAAAGTTGATTAGCCTTATAATGTTTTATAAGAAGGTCTTTAGTGGATTCAGCGTGTACATCCTTAAAGGCAATGTTAAATTATTGTTCAGAAATTGCACTAAGTAGAATACCCGGTTGGGTAAGAAAAAGTTATTTATAGTATGTTATTTAAGGTATTTAACCATGTTTGTAACGTTCAAGTGTCCTCACCTCCCATAAAGGGAAGCTCTGTTCAAACTTACTTATTGTTATTGCATTTCAAAATTGTATGTCTTTTTGCTGACATGTATTGTTGTTTTCTTCCCAGTCCAGGAGTACTGGATTTAACCGGGGGGGAGTGCAGCACCCCAGAGTCCTGGTCGTTGCAGTACTGATGCTCCGCCGCTAAGGGGGGCTATGGTACGTCTGATGGCACTGAAGGAGTTCACCTGACCAGGTATCACAGACACCAATACACTTCACAGTCTGGCCTCCAGGGGGAGCTAAGGGTGCTATGTATTAGGCCACTCCTCACAGTCTGGTAAAACTGGGGGTTAGGCAGGAGGTTAGTGAGAAGCTGACTGGGAATCGAACAGGCAACACCCTGTGGCAGAGGGTGTTGCAGGGAGACACTCAGGGGGGTCCCTGTCAGGGGTGGGATCCTGACAGAGGCCTAGCGAACAGAGAGAACGTTACGAGACCGCGCCTGCACCTGATCGCGGCGGTACCCTAAGAAAGGACAAGAAGCGAGGTATATTGTGCTGAGTGAGAAACGAGATCAACGCAACAAGGAGAAATACCAGTAGGAGTCGTGCTGTAAGACGAGGCAACATCCTACTGAGGCGCGTAGCCGGTGGCCGGAACACCGAGGAAGTACTAGGCTCCAAGCAATACTTCAAACCTACGGCAGGACAGTCAGCTATAGGCGGGCTGTCTCACACAAATCACCTACGAAGACACAGGGGGGTAACAACAGGAGAAGGGCATCACTAGGGTCCAGGAAGAGCTCCGAGCCTACCCGTCATACGGGTGCGTCCTAGCCATATCATCTGGGGGACGAAGCAGAACATCATAATCGAGTTGTGAGGGAACTTCAGAAACAGACACAACAGTTGTGGGGACTATCCCGTAAGCACAGCAGGGGAGGACCACAACACACAAGCGCTAGAAGGTAGGCACAGATTTCCACCTGCAAAGGGAACTCTGGAGGTGCCATCGGACCGGCCGGACTTGCGCAGCCTGGTTAACCGTATTCCGGACTGAGGATCCTGAAGCTTTCAGTAAAGAGGTAAAGAGACTGCAACCTGGTGTCCTCGTTATTTACTGCGACCTGCACCGCACCATAACATCACCCCCACCAACACCTTCATTGTACGCCCCTCAGCAGGGTCACGGACCGGGTCTAGCCACCGTGACAATCCCAGAGCAGAGACTCAGAGGCCCGGTACCGGGTACCCCTCGGCCCTGCGGCAGTGGGGGCGCTACACTTACAAGCGTGACATCACTCTCCCAGTGAGGAAAGCAATGCCACTGTAACAACCAGGAACCTGAGGTGTTACATGTGTATCTGTGTACACCTCCATGTGCTTCGCCGTGTATAATAATAATAATTTTTATTTATATAGCGCCAACATATTCCGCAGCGCTTTACAAATTATAGAGGGGACTTGTACAGACAATAGACATTACAGCATAACAGAAATCACAGTTCAAAACAGATACCAGGAGGAATGAGGGCCCTGCTGCTCGCAAGCTACAAACTATGAGGAAAAGGGGAGACACGAGAGGTGGATGGTGACAATTGCTTTAGTTATTTGGACCAGCCATAGTGTAAGGCTCGGGTGTTCATGTAAAGCTGCATGAACCAGTTATCAGCCTAAGTATGTAGCAGTACAGACACAGAGGGCTATTAACTGCATAAAGTGTATGAGAACATGATGTAAGGAACCTGATTATGTGTTTTGTTTTTTTTTTTCTATTTTTAATAGGCCACTCAGGGATAGTTAGGTTAATGCGTTGAGGCGGTAGGCCAGTCTGAACAAATGCGTTTTTAGGGCACGCTTAAAACTGTGGGGATTGGGGATTAATCGTATTAACCTAGGTAGTGCATTCCAAAGAATCGGTGCAGCACGTGTAAAGTCTTGGAGACGGGAGTGGGAGGTTCTGATTATTGAGGATGCTAACCTGAGGTCATTAGCGGAGCGGAGGGCACGGGTAGGGTGGTAGATTGAGACCAGAGAGGAGATGTAGGGTGGTGCTGAGCCATGGAGTGCTTTGTGGATGAGGGTAGTAGTTTTGTACTGGATTCTGGAGTGGATGGGTAGCCAGTGTAATGACTGGCACAAGGTAGAGGCATCGGTGTAACGGTTGGTGAGGAATATGATCCTGGCAGCAGCATTCAGGACAGATTGGAGCGGAGAGAGTTTGGTAAGAGGGAGGCCGATTCGTAGAGAGTTATAATAGTCCAGACGAGAATGAATAAGTGAGACAGTAAGAGTTTTTGCAGAGTCGAAAGTAAGAAAAGGGCAAATTCCAGAAATGTTTTTGAGATGCAGATAAGAAGAGCGAGCCAGTGATCGGATGTAGGGGGTGAATGAAAGCTCGGAATCAAGTATGACCCCAAGGCAGCGGGCATGTTGCTTTGGAGTAATGGTGGAACCGCACACGGAGATGGCAATGTCAGGCAAAGGTAGGTTAGTAGAGGGAGAGAACACGAGGAGTTCAGTTTTTGACAGGTTCAGTTTCAGATAGAGGGAGAACATGATGTTAGAGACAGCGGTAAGACAATCACTGGTGTTTTCTAAAAAGGTCGGCGTGATAACAGAAGAGGTGTATAATTGGGTGTCGTCAGCATAGAGATGGTACTGGAAACCAAATCTACTGATTGTTTGTCCAATAGGGGCAGTATACAAAGAGAAGAGGAGGGGGCCTAGGACTGATCCTTGAGGAACCCCAACAGTAAGGGGAAGGTGAGAGGTGGAGGAACCAGCAAAACATACAGTGAAGGATCGGTCAATATCACTGTGTACAACACTGTGTGCTCCTCTGTGTGTCTCCATGTGCACATTTGTGTGTCTCTGTATACACTGCTGCGTGCTCCTCTGTGTGTCTGTGTTCTCCTCTGTGTCTTCATGTGCACCTCTGTGTATCTCCATGTGCTCCTGTGTGTGTCTCCGTGTACACCTCTGTATTCTCATATGTGTCTCCGTGTGCTCCTCTGTGTGTCTCCGTGTACACCGCCATGTGCTCCTCTGTGTGTCTCTGTATTATCCTCTGCATGTTTCTGTGTACACCGCCGTGTGCTCCTCTGTGTCTCCATGTGCACCTCCGTGTTCTCCTCTGTGTCTCCGTGTGATCCTGTGTGTCTCCGTGTACACCGCCGTGTGCTCCTCTGTGTGTCTCTGTGTGCTCCTCTGTGTGTCTCTGTGTACACCACCGTGTGCTCCTCTGTGTCTCCATGTGCTTCTCTGTGTGTCTCCATGTGCTCTTCTGTGTTTCTCCGTGTACACCACCATGTGCTCCTCTGTATGTCTCCGTGTACACTGCCGTGTGCTACTCTGTGTGTCTCCGTGTACACCGCCGTGTGCTCCTCTATGTGTCTCCATGTACACTGCCGTGTGCTCCTCGGTGTCTCCGTGTTCTCTTCTGTGTGTTTCTCCATGTACACCACCATGTGCTCCTCTGTGTGTCTCCGTGTACACCGCCGTGTGCTCTTCTGTGAGTCTCTGTGTACACCGCCATGCTCCTCTGCGTGTCTCTGTGTACACCACTGTGTGTTCCTCTGTGTGTCTCCATGTACACTGCCGTGTGCTCCTCGGTGTCTCTGTGTTCTCTTCTGTGTGTTTCTCCGTGTACACCGCCGTGTGCTCTTCTGTGTGTCTCCGTGTACACCGCCGTGTGCTCCTCTGTGTCTCCATGTGCTTCTCTGTGTGTCTCCATGTGCTCTTCTGTGTTTCTCCGTGTACACCACCATGTGCTCCTCTGTATGTCTCCGTGTACACTGCCGTGTGCTACTCTGTGTGTCTCCGTGTACACCGCCGTGTGCTCCTCTATGTGTCTCCATGTACACTGCCGTGTGCTCCTCGGTGTCTCCGTGTTCTCTTCTGTGTGTTTCTCCGTGTACACCACCATGTGCTCCTCTGTGTGTCTCCGTGTACACCGCCGTGTGCTCTTCTGTGAGTCTCTGTGTACACCGCCATGCTCCTCTGCGTGTCTCTGTGTACACCACTGTGTGTTCCTCTGTGTGTCTCCATGTACACTGCCGTGTGCTCCTCGGTGTCTCTGTGTTCTCTTCTGTGTGTTTCTCCGTGTACACCGCCGTGTGCTCTTCTGTGTGTCTCCGTGTACACCGCCGTGTGCTCTTCTGTGAGTCTCTGTGTACACCGCCGTGTGCTCTTCTGTGAGTCTCTGTGTACACCGCTGTGCTCCTCTGTGTGTCTCTGTGCAAACCACCGTGTATGTCTCTGTGTACACCACTGTGTGTTCCTCTGTGTGTCTCCATGTGCACCGCCGTGTGTGCCTCTGTATACATTTGTGCACTTCTTTGTGCCTCTGTGTGTCTCAGTGTGGTTCTGTAAGAAGTAAATAACTTGGCACTCAACTTTGTGTATGGTGATGATTTTAAGAATTAAGTATTTATTACTTGAATAGCAGTCCAGCATAAACGTTTCAGTCAAAACAATGAGACCTTCCTCAGTAGACCGACTGCTTGTCTGATGTAGAGGGTCATAGGGTACAGGTCAAGTCCTATATATTGGTTGTAAAAGGACCTCTAAGGAAAACGATTTCCAGATAAGTAGGGTGTGAACAAATGGTTCTTCAGATTTGTGGTCGGAATGGTAGCAAGGGTAGCCCAAATAGGTACATGCACAGTAGTATTGAAGAAGAACGATAATCTCCAATGTGTTTGCATAAATAGTATAAGTCCGTATACGCTGGCAAACAGTTACGTGCAATGACTCAACCAGCGGCGGACACCGCGTTGATGCACACTATCCATTCACCACATATCGAAGCTGGGGTCTTAGTGGCATTTACTCTGACAGGACACTCAGGGAGATACTAAGCAATAGATTCTGGTGCCATTGCACGTAACTGTTTGCCAGCGTATACGGACTTATACTATTTATGCAAACACATTGGAGATTATCGTTCTTCTTCAATACTACTGTGCATGTACCTATTTGGGCTACCCTTGCTACCATTCCGACCACAAATCTGAAGAACCATTTGTTCACACCCTACTTATCTGGAAATCATTTTCCTTAGAGGTCCTTTTACAACCAATATATAGGACTTGACCTATACCCTATGACCCTCTACATCAGACAAGCAGTCGGTCTACTGAGGAAGGTCTCATTGTTTTGACCGAAACGTTTATGCTGGACTGCTATTCAAGTAATAAATACTTAATTCTTAAAATCATCACCATACACAAAGTTGAGTGCCAAGTTATTTACTTCTTACATGTTTACTGGTGTGGGCAACCTATCTTGAGCACCGACACAGCTGTGCCACGATATACTTCACCTCAGTGTGGTTCTGTGTCCAGCTGTATAAACTTGAGTGCTGATTGGATGAAGAAGATCATGTGATACGTAGTGTCTCCGCGTGTGTCTTCTTTGGCACACAGAGGCACTGGGACATAGCGAGACGCGGAGGCACACAGAGACATACGGAGGAACACAAAGGATCACGGAGACGCACGGAGGAGCACAGAACACCCCACAGGAGCTCCCACCAGAGTGAGCTGCACCTGGACACCTTTCAGCACAGTTGTGGCCATGGAGCAGCCAGTGTCTACAAGTCTGACCCCTATCAGCACGCACAGATCCTGAGACTGCTGCCACCGGACCATGGACTCTGGGTTATTAGTAAGGCCGTGTATGATGGCAGAGCTTCCACAGCGACTGCAACCAGCACAGTCTGGTAACTCAAGCCTGATAATACAGGTGTTAGTGCCAATACCTTCCCATATGTAAATTCTGCTCCTCATAAGACCTCCTCCCCTCCTCACATGACTTTCTCCCCTCCTCTGCTCCTCACAAGACCTCCTCCACTCCTCACAAGACCTCCTCCGCTCCTAAAATGACTTCTTCCCCTCCTCCACTCCTCACAAGACCTCCTCTGCTCCTCACAAGACCTCCTCCGGTCCTCAAATGACTTCCTCCCCTCCTCCGCTCCTCACAAGACCTCCTCCACTCCTCACATGACTTTCTCCCCTCCTCCGCTCCTCACAAGACCTCCTCCACTCCTCACAAGATCTCCTCCACACCTTACAAGACCTCCTCCGCTCCTCACAAGACCTCCTCCACTCCTCACATGACTTCCTCCCCTCCTCCACTCCTCACAAGACCTCCTCCGCTCCTCATAAGACCTCCTCCACACCTTACAAGACCTCCTCTGCTCCTCACAAGACCTCCTCCACTCCTCACATGACTTCCTCCCCTCCTCCACTCCTCACAAGACCTCCTCCGCTCCTCATAAGACCTCCTCCACTCCTTACAAGACCTCCTCCGCTCCTCATAAGACCTCCTCCACTCCTTACAAGACCTCCTCCACTCCTTACAAGACCTCCTCCGCTCCTCACAAGACCTCCTCCGCTCCTCACAAGACCTCCTCCACTCCTCAAATGACTTCTTCCCCTCCTCCGCTCCTCACAAGACCTCCTCCACTCCTCATAAGACCTCCTCCACTCCTCACAAGACCTCCTCCGCTCCTCACAAGACCTCCTCCGCTCCTCACATGACTTCCTCCCCTCCTGTGCTCCTCACAACACCTCCTCCACTCCTCATAAGACTTCCTCCCCTCCTCTCCTACTATGCTCCTTACAAGACCTCCTCCGCTGCTCACAAGACCTCCTCCACTCCTCACATGACTTCTCTCCTGTGCTCCTCACAAGACCTCCTCCACTCCTCATAAGACCTCCTCCACTCCTCACAAGACCTCCTCCGCTCCTCAAATGACATCCTCCCCTCCTCCACTCACAAGACCTCCTCCGCTCCTCACAAGACCTCCTCCACTCCTCACATGACTTTCTCCCCTCCTCCGCTCCTCACAAGACCTTTTCCACTCCTCAAATGACTTCCTCCCCTCCTCCGCTCCTCAGAAGACCTCCTCCACTCCTCACAAGACCTCCTACGATCCTCACAAGACCTCCGCTCCTCACAAGACCTCCTCTGCTCCTCACAAGACCTTCTCCACTCCTCACATGACTTCCTCCACTCCTCAAATGACTTCCTCCCCTCCACCACTCCTCACTCCTCACAAGACCTCCTCTGCTCCTCATAAGACCTCCTCCACTCCTTACAAGACCTCCTCTGCTCCTCACAAGACCTCCTCCACTCCTCACATGACTTCCTCCCCTCCTGCGCTCCTCACAAGACCTCCTCCACTCCTCACAAGACCTCCTCCGCTCCTCACAAGACCTCCTCCACTCCTCAAATGACTTCTTCCCCTCCTCCGCTCCTCACAAGACCTCCTCCACTCCTCACATGACTTCCTCCCCTGCTGTACTCCTCACAAGACCTCCTCCGCTCCTCACAAGACCTCCTCCGCTCCTCACAAGACCTCCTCTGCTCCTCACATGACTTCCTCCCCTCCTGTGCTCCTCACAAGACCTCCTCCGCTCCTCACAAGACCTCCTCCACTCCTCACATGACTTTCTCCCCTCCTCCGCTCCTCACAAGACCTTTTCCACTCCTTACAAGACCTCCTCCACTCCTCAAATGACTTCCTCCCCTCCTCCGCTCCTCAGAAGACCTCCTCCGCTCCTCAGAAGACCTCCTCCACTCCTCACAAGACCTCCTACGCTCCTCACAAGACCTCCTCCGCTCCTCACAAGACCTCCTCTGCTCCTCACATGACTTCTTCCCCTCCTGTGCTCCTCACAAGATCTCCTCCACTCCTCATAAGACCTCCTCCACTCCTCACAAGACCTCCTCCGCTCCTCAAATGACTTCCTCCCCTCCTCCGCTCACAAGACCTCCTCCGCTCCTCACAAGACCTCCTCCACTCCTCACATGACTTCCTCCCCTCCTGCGCTCCTCACAAGACCTCTTCCACTCCTCACAAGACCTCATCCGCTCCTCACAAGACCTCATCCGCTCCTCACAAGACCTCCTCCGATCCTCACAAGACCTCCTTCGATTCTCACAAGACCTCCGATTCTCACAAGAACTCCGATTCTCACAAGACCTCCTCCGCTCCTCACAAGACCTCCTCCCCTCTTCCGCTCCTCACAAGAACTTTTCCACTAATCACAAGACCTCCTCCCCTCCTCACCCAATCACCTCAAAATTTTCTCCAGAGAGCACCCTCTTTGTTACAGTCCCTGTAACTCTGGATGCCCCTGCACTTTAAACTCTATCATTGGATACTTGCACCCAGTGACCCCGTTGGCTCCTTTTAAAGGGGCGATTGTCTCTGGCCTCAGCCATCAGTGACTGACTATAAATAACAGAATTCACATCATTATGGATGTGTCGGAGAAGTGGAGAAAGTTCATCAGCGTCACCTCCAGGAGGGGATGGACCATGTGTGGCGGTGACTATTATTAGCCCCATGCTTCTCCTCATCCACGTGGTCCTCTAGATCTTTGCCCTGGTTATCACCGCAGATAATGAGAGTGTTCCCTCGGATTGCCCAACCTCTCACCCACTCACCGGCCTGAGATCTGGAGTAAGGGCTGCCTCCAGAATCCCAGTTTGATACATGTCATTCCTGGAAGGAGTCGGGATATTATTTACTTCGGAGCTGACGTTCTGTTCACTTCTGGGCAGAGTCACATGGAGTGACTGACTTGTGAGTGATGGCGTCCTGTTTCCTACTGTACATGGCCCTGTGAACCTGAGCGGGGGCCACAGACTCGCTGCTCACAAGAAGAGGGGAATCAGACATTGTGGCTTTATGTCTGTATAACTCACAAGGAAAATGGAATTTTGGAGAGAAATGTTTCAATTTGGTCTCATCTGCCCCAGAACCTCCATAATGTGAAACGTGGGTGTGGCGCCCCACGCAGGCGCTCGTGTGGGCAGACAGGTCGTCCCGTCATTCAGTACATTGTGTCGGTTCAGGGTTTATCAATCATTTCTCCTGTTTTCCTGATTTATTGATTCACGAAGGCCTATCCACTGGGTGTGGCGGAACAGACATTGACACATCTACATAGGAAAGGGTTCTTTACAGTTACAGCTGTCAGTAAAATGTGTCCAAAGTAACCAGCGAACCTGGTGAACAGTTTTTCTAACACATTATAACAACTAGAATATGAGGCGAATCCTCCTGGCTCTGTCCCAATATTTCCCTCTACAGAGACCCCTGAACCCGTCTGTAGGGTCAGTCACCTGCCTACACCTGCAGCCCCAAAATCGAAGCTTTACACCAAGTTTGGACCGAACTGTGATAACTTGACCAAAATTGATTTGTTACTGTCACTTGATAACAAGGCATCGCGATATCATAAATCCACTGGAAAACATCTCTAGAAAGGTCCAGTAAAATGCTGAATTCATGGAGTTTGGAGAATCTGGCATCTTTAGGGACATTGAACCTTTGTATGAGGAGGGGGACAAGGTATTCTGAATACATGTAAGCTGAGTAGCTCAATGTCAGGCAGCAGCTGCAAAAGCAAATATGATATTAGGTAAAACCTGTGACCTCAGTGTAATATCACTTCCACTACAAATGTAACATTACCACTCATTAAATCCCTGGTAAGGACACATAAAAATATGTGCGAGCTACATAGGAAAGAGACTAGAATTCGTGCCTTCAGTACAAAGGACTGGCACAAGGACTGCTCCTTCCAAGGATCTTATAAAGAGCTAGGGGTCATTCAATCCATGTGGAAGAAAGGCGATTCGAGCATCTAAATGGGTAAGGGTTCTTTACAGTTACAGCAGTCGGATAGCCGCAAGTTATACCAAGAGTGTCAACTAAGTAATCTAATGTGATTTACAGTGGCATGTAAAAGTTTGTGCACCCCTGGTCAAAATTACTGTTATTGTGCACAGTGAAGCAAGTTGAAGATGAAATTATCTAAAAGGCCTAAAGTTACAGATTACACATTTCCTCTGCATCTTAATCATACAAATAGACAAATAGTGTCTTTAGTTACATTTTAAAAATTACACAAAGGAAAATGGGCTGATGCAAAACTTTTGGCACCCTGCATGTTTAGTACCTAGTAGCGCCCCCATTTGAAAGATTCACAGCTTGTAAACGCTTTTTATATCCAGATAAGGGTCTTTTATTCTTGTCTGAGGGATTTTCCTCCATTCTTCCTTGGAGAATCCCTCCAGTTCTGTGAGATTCCTGGGGCGTCTTCCATCTTCTGCTATTTTGGGGCCTCGCCACAGATTTTCAATGATGCTCAGATCATGGGACTGTGAGGGCCATTGTAAAACCCTCATCTTGCACCTTTGGAGGTCGTTTATTGTGGATTGTGACGTGTGTATAGGATCATTCTCCATTTGTAGCAGCCATCCTCTTCCTCTTCTTTTCACCTTCAGCTTTGATACAGATGGTGTTATGTTTGCATCAAGAATTTGTTGAGATTTCATTGAATCCATTCTTCACTCTACTCATGAAACATGAAATGTTCCCCGTGCCATTGGCTGCAACACAACCCCAAAGCCTGATTGATTCACCCCCATGCTTAATGGTTGGTGAGATGTTCTTTTCCTGACATTCTGTGCCCCTTTTTCTCCACACATACCTGTGACCATTGTGGCCACAGATTTCTATTTTACCTTTATCAGTTCTCAGGACTTGTTTCCAAAATACATCAGGCTTGTTTAGATGTTCTTTTCTTACTCCTGATGCTGAATTTTATGCTGAGGACGCCGGAGAGGTTTTCTTCTGATGACTCTTCCATGACGGCCATATTTGTGCAGGCGTCTGTGAACAGTACAACAATGAACCACAACACCAGAATCTGCTAAATCTTTCTGAAGATCTTTTTCAGTCAAGGGGGGTGTTATGATCTGGTGGCCTAAGAGCAGCATGAGACGTACTCTGGAGAAGGTGGTACCTGTACTGACCGCAGACCCTGAACCTAACACCGCAACTAGAAGTAGCCCTGGAATGTACCTAGCGCTCCCTAGACATCTCGACACAGCCGGAGGACTAATTACCCCTAGAGATAGAAAAGGGAAAACTATCTTGCCTCAGAGAAAATCCCCAAAGGATAGGCAGCCCCCCACAAATATTGACTGTGAGAGGAGAGGGAAAAAACATACACAGACTGAAATGAGAATTTAGCAAAGGAGGCCACTTCTAGCTAAATAGAAAGGATAGGACAGAGTACTATGCGGTCAGTATTAAAACACTAGAAAATATCCACCACAGAAAATACAAAATCTCCACAGTTAACTAAAGATATGGAGGGTATATCTGCATCTCCAGAGATACCTGCTTGGCTAAAAAAATCCTTATACAGACCAAGCTGGACAAGACAAAACATAGAAAAGAACTGAACAATAAGACCACAGCATGTGGACAGCAAAATCAAGGCCAGAACTTATCTTGTTGAAATGAACTGCAAAGCAGAAGAGACCAGGCAGGGATGTGAATCCTCCAGGAACAATGGACAACTGGCACTGACTAAAGGGTGAAGCAAGACTAAATAGCCCAGTCAAAATTGCCAAAAGTGAACACACCTGATAAATGCTGCGATTCAGAGACAGCAGCGCTACCACTTACAACCACCGGAGGGAGCCCAAGAGCAGAATTCACAACAGTACCCCCCCCCCTTGAGAAGGGGTCACCGAACCCTCACCAGAGCCCCCAGGCCGATCCGGACGAGCCAAATGAAAGGCACGAACCAAATCATCAGCATGAACATCGGAGGCAACAACCCAAGAATTATCCTCCTGGCCATAACCCTTCCATTTGACAAGATACTGAAGCCTCCGCCTCGAAAAACGAGAATCCAAAATCTTCTCAACCACATACTCCAACTCCCCATCAATCAACACCGGGGCAGGAGGATCAACAGAGGGAACAACGGGCACCACATATTTCCGCAACAAAGATCTATGAAAAACATTATGGATGGAAAAAGAGGCTGGAAGGGCCAAACGAAAAGACACTGGATTGATAATCTCAGAAATCCTATAAGGGCCAATAAACCGAGGCTTAAACTTAGGGGAAGAAACCTTCATAGGGACATGGCGGGAAGACAAACAGACCAAATCCCCAACCCGAAGCCGGGAACCAACACACCGATGACGGTTAGCAAAATGCTGAGCCCCCTCCTGAGACAACACCAAATTGTCAACAACATGAGCCCAAATTTGCTGCAACCTGTCAACCACAGAGTCCACCCCAGGACAATCAGAAGGCTCAACCTGCCCTGAAGAAAAACGAGGATGAAAACCAGAGTTACAAAAGAAGGGTGAAACCAAGGTAGCAGAACTAGCCCGATTATTAAGGGCAAACTCGGCCAATGGCAAGAAAGACACTCAATCATCCTGATCAGCAGACACAAAGCATCTCAAATAAGTTTCCAAAGTCTGATTAGTTCGCTCGGTTTGGCCATTTGTCTGAGGATGAATTGCGGAAGAAAAAGACAAATCAATGCCCAGCCTAGCACAAAAGGCCCCCCAAAACCTAGAAACAAACTGGGAACCTCTATCGGACACAATGTTCTCCGGAATGCCATGCAAACGAACCACATGCTGAAAAAACAACGGAACCAAATCAGAAGAGGAAGGCAACTTAGGCAAAGGTACCAAATGAAACATCTTAGAAAACCGGTCACAAACCACCCAGATAACTGACATCCTCTGGGAAACCGGAAGATCCGAAATAAAATCCATAGAAATATGCATCCAAGGCCTCTCAGGGACCGGCAAAGGCAAAAGCAACCCACTAGCGCGGGAACAGCAAGGCTTGGCCGGCGCACAAGTCCCACAGGACTGCACAAAAGAACGCACATCCCGTGACAAAGAAGGCCACCAAAAGGACCTACCAACCAAATCTCTGGTACCAAAAATTCCAGGATGACCGGCTAACACAGAACAATGAACCTCCGAAATCACTTTACTAGTCCATCTGTCAGGAACAAACAATTTCCCCACTGGACAGCGGTCAGGTTTATCAGCCTGAAATTTCTGAAGAACCCGTCGTAAATCAGGGGAGATGGCAGAAAGAATCACCCCTTCCTTCAGAATACCGACCGGCTCAAGGACACCAGGAGAATCAGGCAAAAAGCTCCTAGAGAGGGCATCAGCCTTAACATTCTTAGAACCCGGAAGATACGAGACCACAAAATCAAAACGGGAGAAAAACAGGGACCATCGGGCCTGTCTAGGATTCAGCCGTTTGGCAGACTCGAGATAAATCAGATTCTTATGATCGGTCAAGACCACAATACGGTGCTTGGCCCCCTCAAGCCAATGTCGCCACTCCTCAAATGCCAACTTCATAGCCAACAACTCACGATTGCCGACATCATAATTGCGTTCCGCAGGCGAAAACTTTCGAGAAAGGAAGGCACACGGTTTCATCAAGGAACCATCAGAATTCCTCTGAGACAAAACGGCCCCTGCCCCAATCTCCGAAGCGTCAACCTCAACCTGAAAAGGAAGAGAAACATCCGGCTGATGCAACACAGGGGCAGAAGTAAATCGGCGTTTAAGCTCCTGAAAGGCAGAAACAGCCGCAGAGGACCAATTCGTCACATCAGCGCCTTTCTTCGTCAAATCGGTCAGGGGTTTAACCACACTGGAGAAGTTGGCAATGAAACCGCAATAAAAATTAGCAAAGCCCAAAAATTTCTGAAGGCTCTTCACAGATGTGGGCTGGATCCAATCATGAATGGCCTGAACCTTAACCGGATCCATTTCTATAGATGAGGGAGAAAAAATGAAGCCCAAAAAAGAAATCTTCTGTACTCCAAAGAGGCACTTAGACCCCTTCACAAACAAGGCATTATCACGAAGGATCTGAAATACCATCCTGACTTGTTTCACATGAGACTCCCAATCATCTGAAAAAAATCAAAATATTATCCAAATATGCAATCATGAATTTATCAAGATAATTCCGAAATATATCATGCATGAAGGACTGAAACACAGATGGAGCATTAGAGAGTCCGAATGGCATCACAAGGTATTCAAAATGGCCTTCGGGTGTATTAAACGCAGTTTTCCATTCGTCACCCTGCTTAATACGAACAAGATTATATGCCCCTCGAAGGTCAATCTTAGTAAACCAACTAGCCCCCTTAATCCTAGCAAACAGATCAGAAAGCAAAGGCAAAGGGTATTGGAATTTGACCGTGATCTTATTCAAGAGGCGATAATCAATACAGGGTCTCAAGGAGCCATCTTTTTTGGCAACAAAAAAAAAACCTGATCCCAATGGTGAAGAAGATGGCTGAATATGCCCCTTCTCCAAGGACTCCTTAACATAGCTCCGCATGGCGGTATGTTCTGGCACAGACAGGTTGAAAAGTCGGCCCTTAGGGAACTTACAGCCTGGAATCAAATCAATAGCACAATCACAGTCCCTATGCGGTGGAAGGGAACTAGACTTGGGCTCATCGAAAACATCCTCGAAATCTGACAAAAACTCAGGAATTTCAGAAGAGGGGGAGGAGGCAATTGACATCACAGGAACGTCACCATGAACCCCCTGACAACCCCAACTAGTCACAGACATAGATTTCCAATCTAATACCGGATTATGCACCTGTAACCATGGGAAACCCAGCACAATAGCATCATGCAAATTATGCAACACCAGAAAACGACAATCTTCCTGATGGGCTGGCGCCATGCACATGGTCAGCTGTGTCCAAAACTGAGGTTTATTTTTAGCCAACGGTGTAGCATCAATGCCCCTCAAAGGAATAGGACTCCGCAAAGGCTGCAAGGGGAAACCACAACGTCTGGCAAATTCTACGTTCATTAAGTTTAGAGCGGCGCCTGAATCCACAAATGCCATGACAGAAAATGACGATAATGAGCAGATCAGGGTCACAGATAACAGAAATTTAGGTTGTACAGTACTGATGGTAACAGAACTAGCGATTCTCTTGGTTCGCTTAGGGCAATCAGAAATAACATGAGCAGAATCGCCGCAGTAAAAACACAACCTATTCTGACGTCTGAATCCTTGTCGTTCAGCTCTAGACACAATCCTATCACACTGCATAGGCTCAGGACTCCGCTCGGAAGACAATGCCATAGTGTGCACAACTCTGCGCTCGCGCAAGCGCCGACCAATCTGAATGGCCAGAGACATAGAATCACTCAGACCAGCAGGCGTGGGGAACCCCACCATAACATCTTTAACAGATTCAGAAAGACCCTTTCTGAAGATTGCCGCCAAGGCATCCTCATTCCATTTAGTCAGTACAGACCATTTTCTAAACTTCTGGCAATATGATTCTGCCGCTTCTTGACCCTGAGACAGGGACAACAAGGTCTTCTCAGCATGATCCACTGAATTAGGTTCGTCATACAATAACCCAAGCGCCTGAAAAAAGGTGTCTACATTAAGCAACGCCGGATTCCCAGATTCCAGGGCAAATGCCCAATCCTGGGGGTCACCACGCAGCAGAGATATAATAATTTTAACCTGCTGGATGGGATCACCAGAGGAACGGGGTTTCAGAGCAAAAAACAGTTTACAGTTATTTTTAAAGCTCAGAAATTTGGACCTATCCCCAAAAAACAAATCAGGAGTTGGAATTCTAGGCTCTAAAACTGGAGTCTGAATGATATAATCGGAAATACCCTGTACTCTAGCAGCAAGTTGATCCACACGAGAAGCCAATCCCTGAACATCATACCAGCACCGAACTCCTGAGCCACCCAGAGGTAAAGAGGGAAGAGAAAAAAAAACCACAACAGACTACAGAAAAAAAATGGCTCAGCACTTTCCTTCCCTTCTTCTGAGATGCGGTTAACTCATTGTTGGCCAGTTGTACTGTTATGATCTGGTGGCCTAAGAGCAGCATGAGACGTACTCTGGAGAAGGTGGTACCTGTACTGACCGCAGACCCTGAACCTAACACCGCAACTAGAAGTAGCCCTGGAATGTACCTAGCGCTCCCTAGACATCTCGACACAGCCGGAGGACTAATTACCCCTAGAGATAGAAAAGGGAAAACTATCTTGCCTCAGAGAAAATCCCCAAAGGATAGGCAGCCCCCCACAAATATTGACTGTGAGAGGAGAGGGAAAAAACATACACAGACTGAAATGAGAATTTAGCAAAGGAGGCCACTTCTAGCTAAATAGAAAGGATAGGACAGAGTACTATGCGGTCAGTATTAAAACACTAGAAAATATCCACCACAGAAAATACAAAATCTCCACAGCTAACTAAAGATATGGAGGGCATATCTGCATCTCCAGAGATACCAGCTTGGCTAAAAAAATCCTTATACAGACCAAGCTGGACAAGACAAAACATAGAAAAGAACTGAACAATAAGACCACGGCATGTGGACAGCAAAATCAAGGCCAGAACTTATCTTGTTGAAATGAACTGCAAAGCAGAAGAGACCAGGCAGGGATGTGAATCCTCCAGGAACAATGGACAACTGGCACTGACTAAAGGGTGAAGCAAGACTAAATAGCCCAGTCAAAATTGCTAAAAGTGAACACACCTGATAAATGCTGCGATTCAGAGACAGCAGCGCTACCACTTACAACCACCGGATGGAGCCCAAGAGCGGAATTCACAACAGGGGGGGTTCTGATTTGCCTCTCTAGCAATCCTACAAGCAGCTCTGACTGAAATGTTGCTTGGTCTTCCAGACCTTATCTTGACCTCCACTCTTCCATTTATTAATTACATTTTGAGCTGAGGAAAGGACAACTTGTAAACGCTTTGCTATCTCCTTAAAGCCTTCTTCTGCTTTGTGGGCCTCCACCATTTTAATTTTCAGAGAGCTCGGCGGTTGCTGGTTTTGGCACAAGGTTGGAGGATGCTGGGTTTTATAAAGCTGGTCATTTACATCATCGAGCCTTTCCTAACGATGATAATGAACGAGCCATAACCCTAACAGGCTAATGAAGGTTTAAAATTTTGGTCAATGTTATCTGAGCACACAAAACTCCAAGGGTGCACAGACTTTTGCATCAGCCCATTTATCTTTTTGTAATTTTTAAAATGAAAAAAATGTCTATGTATATATTTTTTAGAGATCATTTAACCTTCAACTTGCTTAACTGTTCACAATAACAGTAATTTTGACCAGGGGTGCACAAACTTTTACATGGCACTGTACATGTATTACTATTAATTTACAGACTTCAGAGAATCTACTGATTGTATTTATTCTACGTTTTGTGTGTTATTGGCCACAGTGTGAATGCGTATGTGCACATTGCACTTATACCTGCAGGTGACTCGTGTCACTGGTCCTACCCCGGGAGGGTGTAATGGCAGATACTATAGAAGACAATGAGATACTTATGGAACGATGTGTGGTATAAGGGCGCAGTCAGACATATAACATGGATGACAGTCACATAGCAATCCTCAGACTGGCCAGCGGCTCTCCTCACCCGAGCCTGATGGCATGCATTTCTATGTAGATATCACGCTTGGGTCAGGAGAGCCGCCGGCCAGTCCAGGCATTGCGATGCAATTGCTGTCCATGTGATATGGCCATCTGACTGCTCCCTTAGGGTTACAGTATGGATAGAGAACGCGGGGAAGATGAGCGGGCACGCAATCTTCAAGCTTATGTTGCGGATGAGCTGCACTGGCAGGAGAGTGCTTACTAGGGGCCCGTCTTTTTCCCTGGGGGATCTGTGAGGAGGCCACTGTATGCTCTATACGGAACTGAACTCCTATCATGTCTCTGGCAAAAAAGAAAACTTATTCCAAAGACGTGATGTTTAAAGAAAGAAAAACCCGAGTGGCATCCGATGAGCAGGCGATGCGTGAGCTCCGACGAGTGAGCGAGACGTGAGCTCTCATCAGCGGGTGATGCATGATCTCTGACAAGCGGGTGAGGTGTGAGCTCCCATCAGCGGGCGATGTGTGAGCTCTGACCAGTGGGTGACGTGCGAGCTCCAATGAGCGGATGATGTGTGAGCTCCAACGAACAGGCGACATGTGAGCTCTGACGAGAGGGTGTTGTGTGAGCTCCGACGAGTGGGTGACACGTGAGCTCTGACCAGCTGGCGATGTGTTAGCTCTGACGAGAGGGTGTTGTGTGAGCTCTGACCAGTGGGTGATGTGTGAGCTCCGATGAGCGGGCGACGTGTGAGCTCCGACGAGTGGGCGACGCGTGAGCTCTGACCAGCTGGCGACGTGTGAGCTTCGATGAGTGGTTGACGTGTGATCTCTGACGAGAGGGCGACGTGTGAGCTCCGATGAGCGGGCAAAGCGTGAGCTCCAACAAGACGGCGACGTGTGAGCTCCAATGAGCGCAGCTCCTCCACTTCCATCTCTCCATTGTAAATATTTCTATAAGATTGTGACTCTCTACATCCGGGGCCGTGTGTACATTGAGCAGTACGCGGCCGGTTGGCTCTCGGGATGCTCGAAGACAGAGACTTCTGGACAGTCTGGAAAAATAGAAATCTTTATTCTGTCGTGTGTAAGAAATATTGATAGAATTTTTTTGAATCTGGAGAAACCTGTGCGGCTTCCTACGATTATTATCCATGACAGATGACAGTGTCGGCAGCGGCTCTGACTTCTGTGTTACTGGTATCACTAATAATATCAATTAATTACTACAGTTTTCCAGTGTGTCCATAAAACATATGTCGACTGTCGATGATTTTTTTATATTTTATTCTTTTCAGGACAAGTTATCGAGTTGGCAATGGCTGTGAGAGCTTCGCAAGACAGAGCTGGGCGGCCGGATACGCACAATTTTTGATGATGTTTTTACTTTCTATTTTTTCTTCTTTTTAGATCCATTTTCTTGAAAAGGCGCCAAAATGAAACATCTGTTTCGTGCAAGAAAACTGACTGTTTTAAAGCAGAATTACCAACTCTCATGGTGAATCGCTCCAGAAGGAGGAGGACCTCCTGGACTGCGGGAGGAGAAGGAAAATCTCCAGGGCACCAACTACTGGAAACGTCCGGAGGGGATCGTGTGCTTGCTCCATCACTGAACATCATTTGTGCTTTATAGGCGTCATGCAGTGGGGCGAGGAATGGATATGGTTTCAGAAAGACAATGCAGTCACTGGCACCCCAGGACCTACTGAAGTGAAAAGGAGGCATGCGTGCCTCGAAGCCTGGGCTACACGGATGGTCTGATCACAGGATCCTAATATCACCTTTCTATGGAGAATCACACTCCAGTCTGAGCCAACTTGTCCTCATAAAGGCCCCCATGGAGATTATGTAGCTGTCAGTTCAGCCATCTTCTATCTCCATAGACTCCTCCATAACAGGAGCACTTGGCTTGGTAGAACGCTCCTTTATTGTAAGAGAGAAGTTGCCAGAATCCCCTTTACATCTCTAGACTCCTCTCTCCTCCTTCAGACTCCCCCATGCCCCTCTAGCCTCCTTTGTCCCCATCCTCCAGACTCCTCTCTCCTCCTCAGACTCCTCTCTCCTTCTCCAGTCTCCTCTATCCTCCTCCAGACCCTCCAATGCCCCTCGAGTCTCCTCTGTCCTCATCCTCCAGTCTCCTCTGTCCCCATACTCCAGACTCCTCTCTCCTCCTCCAGACTCCCCCATGCCAGACTCTTACAGACTTCTCTGTCCTGTTCAAAGTCATCTGTCCTCTTCCAGACTCCTCTGTCCTCCAAAGGCTTCTGTCCTCCTCCAGGCTCCTCTATCCTCATCCTTCAGTCTCCTCTGTTCCCATCCCAGAGTCTCCTGGGACACTAGTCACATCTCACAGTCAAGTCGTGAGTCGGGGAAGTGAAGGAGTCGGAGGTTAAGAAACAGGAGGGTACGTCATAAACAGAGGCGAGAGAAAGGTGTAGTCAGATCACAGTCCGGTGTCAGAATTCCAAGGTCAGAGTGCATCAAGGCAAAAGAGGTAATACAAACAGGTAGCCAAAAGGCTAAGGTCCACCAACAAAGATCAGAATGTCAGAGCACAGAGCAAACACACCACTGAGCAGAAAGCTACGACTGGCAATAGTTCCAGCATAGCTAGTCAGCTATATGGCCAAGCAATCACCCTAAAAAGGGCAACACCTGGAGGATTTCCAGCAGGTCCAGCCTAATTGGGCTACCGAGATATCCCACAAAACCTCTCCTTTGCCCCCTCCAGACACTTCCAGATTCCTCTGTTCTAAATACTCCTTCGTCCCCTCCAGACTCCCCTGTTTCCTCCAGACTCCTCAGTTTTCCTCGTTCAGACTTCTCATGGAGCAGGTAATCTCCGGGAAAACAAAAGGATGGTCTATTGGAAATCCTTCCTGCTGGATCAGTTTCTTCCACATTCACAGTGGACTGTCTGCCGATCCTCCCTACGTCTGTGTCTCGTAGAGACCTTACAGTTCTTACGCTCTTTATGATTATCATGGAGTCATGTTGTGATGTTGCCAGAGTTTCCCTGTGAGGGGATGTTTAGTAATTTTTGCATTTCCTCAACCAAAACCTCAGGCTATGTGCGCATGTTGCGTATTTGCTTGCAGAAATCTGCATCTCTTGGCAGCAGAAACGTTGCGGAAAAATACACTGCGTTTTTGGTGCGTTTTTTTCCTGTGCATTCAATGGGTCAAAAATGCAAGCAAAAAGAATTGACATTCTGTAGAAAAAAACGCACTGCAAATACGGACACAAATTTACTTGTCATGTGCACAACACTTCAGGATTGTCATTGAATTACCTTGCATAAGTTTTCCATTGCGTTTTTGGACCATTTATGTGCAGAAAAAAAGGCAGCAAAAATGCATCAAATACGCAACGTGAGCACATTAAAACGCCTACAAGACAAGCGCCACAAACTGTGAAAAAACCCAAAAAATACATAGAAATAAAGGCACAAAAAGCTCGGATAAAACTGAAAACCACAAGAAAACCTCCTGTATCTCTGACATGGTTTTCTCTGGAAGACGACATTAGACTTTCCAAACTCCATGTGCACATGCTCCTGCTTTCCATGATGATTCCATTCTGTGCAGAGCCCATGTCCATGGACATAACTGCAGGAAAGTCTGTGATGTAGCAGAGCTGTGTGTGTTCCAGCACCGGGCCGGACTTTGGCTGTTACAGATCTGTGTTACACTAATGGATCCCAGGTGTGGCGGCTCCAGTGACCGTTTCACACATCTGGACATAATCACGGTTTCTGGCCGGTGTCCACGGCGGTGACCTTCAGCGGCAGCGCCCTGATCTGGAGCCGATTCGTGGAAGTAACAGGATGAAGGTTAAGTAATCACATTGTTTCTCTGCACAAATCGCAGCCCCACAGCGTTAGGAACTGGTAAACTGCAAGGGAATGTAAACAGACACCAGACTGTCAGCCACAAATGGATCAGACATGGAGGCTTCTAAGGTTTGCTGGCCAGTGACCTGAGAGAATAGAATGGGAGCTCAACAGGAAGTGTTGTCGGGTCTATACCACTCAACAGGATGTGTGGGCGGGTCTATATCTCAGCAGGAAGTGTGGGCGGGTCTATATCCCTCAACAGGAAGTGTGGGCGGGTCTATATCACTCAACAGGATGTGTGGGCGGGTCTATATCTCAGCAGGAAGTGTGGGCGGGTCTATATCCCTCAACAGGAAGTGTGGTCGGGTCTATATCCCTCAACAGGAAGTGTGGTCGGGTCTATATCCCTCAACAGGAAGTGTGGTCGGGTCTATACCACTCAACAGGAAGTGTGGGTGGGTCTATATCACTCAACAGGAAGTGTGGTCGGGTCTATACCACTCAACAGGATGTGTGGGCGGGTCTATATCTCAGCAGGAAGTGTGGGCGGGTCTATATCCCTCAACAGGAAATGTGGTCGGGTCTATATCACTCAACAGGAAGTGTGGTCGGGTCTATACCACTCAACAGGAAGTGTGGTCGGGTCTATATCACTCAACAGGAAGTGTGGGCCGGTCTATATCACTCAACAGGAAGTGTGGGCCGGTCTATATCACTCAACAGGAAGTGTGGGCGGGCCTATATCACTCAACAGGATGTGTGGGCGGGTCTATATCTCAGCAGGAAGTGTGGGCGGGTCTATATCCCTCAACAGGAAATGTGGTCGGGTCTATATCACTCAACAGGAAGTGTGGTCGGGTCTATACCACTCAACAGGAAGTGTGGTCGGGTCTATATCACTCAACAGGAAGTGTGGGCCGGTCTATATCACTCAACAGGAAGTGTGGGCCGGTCTATATCACTCAACAGGAAGTGTGGGCGGGCCTATATCACTCAACAGGATGTGTGGGCGGGTCTATATCTCAGCAGGAAGTGTGGGCGGGTCTATATCACTCAACAGGAAGTGTGGGTGGGTCTACATCACTCAGCAGGAAGTGTGGGTGGGTGTATATCACTCAACAGGATGTGTGGGCAGATCTATATCTCAGCAAGAAGTGTGGGTGGGTCTATACCACTCAACAGGAAGTGTGGGCGAGTCTATACCACTCAACAGGAAGTGTGGGTGAGTCTATACCACTCAACAGGAAGTGTGGGCAGGTCTATATCACTCAACAGGATGTGTGGGCGGGTCTATATCTCAGCAGGAAGTGTGGGCGGGCCTATATCACTCAACAGGATGTGTGGGCAGATCTATATCTCAGCAGGAAGTGTGGGTGGGTCTATACCACTCAACAGGAAGTGTGGGCGAGTCTATACCACTCAACAGGAAGTGTGGGCGAGTCTATATCACTCAACAGGAAGTGTGGGCGCGTCTATACCACTCAGCAGAAAGTGTAGGTGGGTCTATATCCCTCAACAGGAAGTGTGGGCGAGTCTATACCTCTCAACAGGAAGTGTGGGCAGGTCTATATCACTCAACAGGATGTGTGGGGGTGGGTATATATCTCAGCAGGAAGTGTGGGCGCGTCTATATCACTCAACAGGAAGTGTGGGTGGGTCTACATCACCAAACAGGGAGTGTGGGGATATGTATCACTCAGCAGGAAATGTGTGTGAGCAGGTCTATACCACTCAACATGAAGTGTAGGTTGTCTATATCACTTAATAGGAAGTGTGGGCGGGTCTATAGGACTCAGCAAGAAGTGTGGGTGGGTCTATATCACCAAACAGGGAGTGGGGGGTATGTGTCACTCAGCAGGAAATGTGTGTAAGCTGGTCTATCCCACTAAAGTTAGTGTGGGTGGGTCTATATCTCAGCAGGAAGTGTGGGCAGGTCTATATTAATCAACAGGAAGTTGGTGAGATCTATATCACTCAACAAGGAGTGTGGTCGGGTCTATATTACTCAACAGAAAGTGTGGGTGGGTCTACATCAACAAACAGGGAGTGTGGGGGGTATCACTCAACAGGAAGTGTGGGCGGGTCTATATCACTCAACAGGAAGTGTGGGCAGATCGATATCTCTCAGCAGGAAGTGTGAGTTGGTTTATATCTCAGCAGGAAGTGTGAGTGGGTCTATATCACTCAGCAGGAAGTGTGGGTGGGTCAATATCTCAGCAGGAAGTGTGGGCGGGTCTATACCACTCAACAGGAAGTGTGGGCGGGTCTATATCACTCAACAGGAAGTGTGGGCGGGTCTGTATTACTCAACAGGAAGTGTGGGCAGATCTATAGCTCAGCAGGAAAAGTGGGCAGGTCTATATCACTCAACAGGAAGTGTGGGTGGGTCTGTATCTCTCAGCAGGAAAAGTGGGCTGGTCTATATCACAACAAGTTCCAACACCTTTAGTGCTGGCAGAATGCTGATTAGAAGAAGAATGGCCACTGTCCTTATAGCTTGTTACAGTGTGTTAGTGCTAATAATGTATCACACATAATGCACGGCTCCCACATTTGCTCTTGGCTAAGCTCATCTCTCAGGTATGTAGATGCTTGTCTTGTTCAGGGCTGGCATGAAGGTGGAGTGTAAGTGGTAATAAGCAGCGTCCATTCCTGCTGATGATGCCATTTCCTAGCACCGTGTAGTCATTATCTGTGCTGTGTGTGCTGCTCTTGGCCGCAGCAGCACAAATAAACAGTTTACTTTGTGTTCATCTCATCATCTGCAATGAATTCCTCTGCTCGGTGTGTTGTGTCCATTGGCTCAGGGCCACGTGTGCTCTGATCTGGCCCAAGACCCCAATCTAACAGTGAAAAGCTTGTTAACAACCACGATGTCCTGTGTGGTGACAGCGCTGCTGATCAGGATGGGACCCATGATGGCTCCCTACAAGGATAAGGACTTGAAGGAGGGAAAGTGGGGGAAACAACGCCACAAAAACGAGGTGAAAATGAAGCACCGCAAATCCGACACTTAACATGCTGAACCTCAGGAAGCAGTGAGGGAGACGTTTGATACTGAGATATTTTACAATGCTGATCACACATAAAAAAAGAAAACTTTACAAAAGTTCTCAGAACAGCTACTTTTTCTAGTTTCTTAATAAATCTTTAGGGCATCAAGAGCTCATTTATGTGATATATAGCTCCAAATCCATTGCATAGAGACATAAACTTACATGATATAATTAACCAAATCCGCCACTAGGGGGAGCTCCTTGCGTACAGAGATACACGATAAGATCCTGTCTGCAGCCACCACTAGGGGGAGCTCCCTGTATAGAGAGATACATGATAAGATCCTGTCTGCAGTCACCACTAGGGGGAGCTCCCTGTATACAGAGATACATGATAAAATCCTGTCTGCAGTCACCACAAGAGGGAGCTCCCTGTATACAGAGATACATGATAAGATCCTGTCTGCAGCCACCACTAGGGGGAGCTCCCTGTATACAGAGATACATGATAAAATCCTGTCTGCAGTCACCACAAGAGGGAGCTCCCTGTATACAGAGATACATGATAAGATCCTGTCTGCAGCCACCACTAGGGGGAGCTCCCTGTATACAGAGATACATGATAAGATCCTGTCTGCAGTCACCACTAGGGGAGCTCCCTGTATACAGAGATACATGATAAGATCCTGTCTGCAGCTACCACTAGGGGGAGCTCCCTGTATACAGAGATACATAATAAGATCCTGTCTGCAGCCACCACTAGGGGGAGCTCCCTGTATACAGAGATACGTGATAAGATTCTGTCTGCAGCCACCACTAGGGGGAGCTCCCTGTATACAGAGATACATGATAAGATCCTGTCTGCATTCACCACTAGGGGGAGCTCCCTGTATACAGAGACACATGATAAGATCCTGTCTGCAGTCACCACTAGGGGGAGCTCCCTGTATACAGAGATACATGATAAGATCCTGTGTGTAGCCACCACTAGGGGGAGCTTCCTGTGTACAGAGATACATAAGATCCTGTCTGCAGCCACCACTAGGGGGAGCTCCCTGTATACAGAGATATATGATAAGCTCCTGTCTGCAGCCACCACTAGGGGGAGCTCCCTGTATACAGAGATACGTGATAAGATCCTGTCTGCAGCCATCACTAGGGGGAGCTCCCTGTATACAGAGATATATGATAAGCTCCTGTCTGCAGACACCACTAGGGGGAGCTCCCTGTATACAGAGATACATGATAAGATCCTGTCTGCAGCCACCATTAGGGGGAGCTCCCTGTATACAGAGATACATGATAAGATCCTGTCTGCAGCCACCACTAGGGGGAGCTCTCTGTATACAGAGATACATGATAAGATCCTGTCTGCAGCCACCACTAGAGGGAGCTCCCTGTATACAGAGATACATGATAAGATCCTGTCTGCAGCCACCACTAGGGGGATCTCCCTGTATACAGAGATACATGATAAGATCCTGTCTGCAGCCACCACTAGAGGGAGCTCCCTGTATACAGAGATACATGATAAGATCCTGTCTGCAGCCACCACTAGGGGGAGCTCCCTGTATACAGAGATACATGATAAGATTCTGTCTGCAGTCACCACTAGGGGGAGCTTCCTGTATACAGAGATACATGATAAGATTCTGTCTGCAGTCACCACTAGGGGGAGCTCCCTGTATACAGAGATACATGATAAGATTCTGTCTGCAGTCACCACTAGGGGGAGCTCCCTGTATACAGAGATACATGATAAGATCCTGTCTGCAGCCACCACTAGGGGGAGCTTCCTGTATACAGAGATACATGATAAGATTCTGTCTGCAGTCACCACTAGGGGGAGCTTCCTGTATACAGAGATACATGATAAGATCCTGTCTGCAGCCACCACTAGAGGGAGCTTCCTGTATACAGAGATACATGATAAGATCCTGTCTGCAGCCACCACTAGAGGGAGCTCCCTGTATACAGAGATACATGATAAGATCCTGTCTGCAGCCACCACTAGGGGGAGCTCCCTGTATACAGAGATACATGATAAGATTCTGTCTGCAGTCACCACTAGGGGGAGCTCCCTGTATACAGAGATACATGATAAGATTCTGTCTGCAGTCACCACTAGGGGGAGCTCCCTGTATACAGAGATACATGATAAGATTCTGTCTGCAGTCACCACTAGGGGGAGCTCCCTGTATACAGAGATACATGATAAGATTCTGTCTGCAGTCACCACTAGGGGGAGCTCCCTGTATACAGAGATACATGATAAGATCCTGTCTGCAGTCACCACTAGGGGGAGCTCCCTGTATACAGAGATACATGATAAGATCCTGTCTGCAGTCACCACTAGGGGGAGCTCCCTGTATACAGAGATACATGATAAGATCCTGTCTGCAGCCACCACTAGGGGGAGCTCCCTGTATACAGAGATACATGATAAGATTCTGTCTGCAGTCACCACTAGGGGGAGCTCCCTGTATACAGAGATACATGATAAGATCCTGTCTGCAGTCACCACTAGGGGGAGCTCCCTGTATACAGAGATACATGATAAGATCCTGTCTGTAGCCACCACTAGGGGGAGCTCCCTGTATACAGAGATACATGATAAGATCCTGTCTGTAGCCACCACTAGGGGGAGCTCCCTGTATACAGAGATACAGGATAAGATCCTGTCTGCAGCCACCACTAGGGGGAGCTCCCTGTATACAGAGATACATGATAAGATCCTGTCTGCAGCCACCACTAGGGGGAGCTCCCTGTATACAGAGATACATGATAAGATCCTGTCTGCAGCCACCACTAGGAGGAGCTCCCTGTGTACAGAGATACATGATAAGATCCTGTCTGCAGCCACCACTAGGGGGAGCTCCTTGTATACAGAGATACATGATAAGATCCTGTCTGCAGCCACCACAAGGGGGAGCTCCCTGTGTACAGAGATACATGATAAGATCCTGTCTGCAGCCACCACTAGGAGGAGCTCTCTCTATACAGAGATAAATGATAAGAGTCCCTCCTTTATATCTCTTCCAGGGTGTATTGTAAGTTTTCTTTTACATTTTTGATGGGCTTTGCGCCAAGTATTTAGCAGTGTAGGAGTGCCACTATTGATGACTAAGTCACCCCGCATTTCCTGCGTATATTATTCCTCCTGTTCCAGGACCAGGCCGCTGACGTGCTGCCAGTCACTCTCTTCATCTGGACTGCTCTGACCCTCTGCTCTTCATAAGTTACAGTGATTGCAGCCTTCTCCATCCCATCTTTGTTTTGTGTTGTTTCTTCACTTTTTAATACAGCAATGAAGGTAAGATGTTCACTCTCCACACAGTCTTTACTAAGCAGGTCAACAGCTTTACCTTCATTCAAGTTCTTGCTTTTTCTCAATGTGGAGACAGGGGGTTGACGGGCGCCCAGGTCCACTAGCCGAAATCGCATGGACCAGGGATCGTCCCGCCTAATGTCTGCTTTCCATTTAAACATGGGCATAACGCTACTCAGACCACACAGGGTGAGGGTAAAACAGTGTGGCAATGCTTTATTGAACCACAAAACAGGCAGATAACATGTAGAACACTCTCAGCAAAATACCCCAAGACGGTGCACATTACAGAGTCTCACCCTTTCGCTGACTGGCCTGGATAATGGCAGCTGTTACTTCAGAGCTCCCAGGGTTGGCTACCCACCTGTGGCACAACCTGGCTTCATCTTCCAGGGTTGACTACCCCACCTGTGACACGCACACAGAGAGGAGGTAATCACAAGCTTAGAAAGATGATAGTCCATTCAGGTACAAGCCACGTTGACCCAAAGGTCACAACTTGGCTTCTCCGAACATCACCATGGAGCCAGGCAACCAGCGGGTCCCAATCCTGGCTTTTTCCAAATGTATCGATAGTTCAGCGATGGTCAATGGAACAGATCTGTATTCTTCCAACCAGACCGACGTCCCCTAGGTTGTTTCCTGTACAGTAGAATGATAGATCCATGTCCCTCGTGGTAAGGCCATGATGTATTGGCAGCAGTCCTGTCCTGCATGTTTGGATGCTTTGGTAGAATCTCTGTCTGTCTCTCTCTCTGTCTCTCATAGAGTAATGTAACCTCTTTTTATGTTTAACAAGTGTACTTCAGTCTAGTGGATCGCCCCCACGTTAAGGGCAATGGGGTACTCGGTACCGGGTCCCTCTCGGTTCTGGGGATGTCACAGTGGCCTGAACCAGTCCGTGGCCCTTTGAGGGACTTCCAATTAAAGGTGTAGTTTGTACGGTGTTCGTGATGCCACCTGTGGTACTCGGTCAGGGTGACCGACGCTGCTTAGGGGTCCGCTGGGGTGATGGAATGGCAGCTAGATGGTATACCTTCCCACAGGTGAAGTGTGTCCCCAGGGCTTCTCAGATGGGTAGGTGGTGATGGTGGGTGATGTAAGGCGCAGTGAATAACGAGGACACAAGGTTGCAGTCTCTTTACCTTTTACTGGAAGCTTCAGCATCCACAGTCCAGGGTACAGACCATAGGGTAGGCAGAGTCCGGCCGGTCCGAAGGCACATCCACAGTCCCCTTATCCAGGTGGAAATCATTAGCCTTCCTACTAGCGCCTGTGTGTTGTAGTACTTCCCTGCTGATCACCACGGGATAGTCCTCACAACTTTCGTGGATGTTTCTGATGTCTTCTCTCTGTCCCCCAGATGGTATGCATAGGACAAATCCGTATGACTGGGATGGCCTGAGGCTTGTTTATAGGGACCCTAGAGACGCCCCGACCCCCACAATTTGCCACCGTGCCTTCTTAGTTATTAAGGTCGGGCGGCCAACTTGGAATTGACTGTCCTGCCGGTCTCTGGAGTAATGCATAGATCATCAATTACTCCCTCAGTGTTCCGGCCACCAGCTACGCGCCTCAGAAAGAGGCAGCCTATTTCAGGGCAGAACTCCTCCCGGTGATTTCTCCTTGTGCTGTGACTTTGTTTCTCACTCTCTACAATACACTTCTCCTCGTGTCCTTCCTTAGGATGCTGCCACACGTGGGGCAGGCGCAGCTCTGTAGCTTTCTATCTCGTGCTAGGCCTCTGTCAGGATCCCACCCCTGACAGGGACCCTCTGTCTGCAGCTCAGATGTTCCTCCTTTCCCCCTGTCTGCCTGACAGGTGTTGCCTGGGCAAAGCCCAGGCAGCTTCTCCCTCACTTTCTATCCAGCCCACCAGTTTTACCCTAATGTGAGGAGTGCCCTACTAGATAGGAGCAAGGCTCCCCCTGGTGGTCTGGAGTGTGAAGTGTGTGTGATGCTGTGATACCTGGAAAGATGGACTCCTTTATTACCTTCAGACGTAATATCACTCCCCCTGGTGGAAGAATAATATTACTGCAGCAACCAGGACTCTGGGGCGCTGCACTAGCATCACAGATAAGGGGAAGAATTGTGACAACCAAGTTGCATTTGTTGATTATGTAATCTATTTTCATAGTTTTTCCTCCTTTGTTTTGAATGCTAACAAGCTGTCTATCATGCACAATGCATGTAATCAACATATCAGCAAACATCATTGTCTGGTGGCCATGCATTACTATTTTGCAAAGATAACAGAAAATAAACTGTAGGAGATAATAATAGAGGTAAATATTCGTTCCACAAGAAGAGTCAATACTTCAAACGTCTGGTTAATTAAGATACAATGCTGTGTCTCCACACTCATCTTGCTCTATTCCTCGTTGTCTGATGTCAGTATTGTCTGATGGAAATGAGTGTTGTTTCTGGTCACATACATCTCTTCCACAGTCCACAACATCCGTATGTCATCAGTGTGACACATACTGGTGCCTGAGAAAAGCAGTACAGTTAGTGCTGTTTCCAGGCACCGGATGCTAAAGGCAGCTTTCATCATTGTCGCCTGATCTCCATGAAATCAGCCCGACCAGTCGACATTATGGAAGTTGTATTCATCACTTGCTAAGTACACTGTATGCAAAATAAAGAGCTAAATTAAAAAAAATTGCTGTTGGTTCCTGTGTAATTTTGATAACCAGCAGAGGGAAAGCCCATGTCTGGGAGCTGATGTTAATAACCTAGGAAAGTGACAACATCCCATAAGGTTCCTAGGCTATTAATAACAGCTCACAGCTGTATGCTTAGCCTTTGCTGGTTAGTTTCTGGGGGACCCCAGAAAAAAATAAGGGAAGGTTCCCCTATAAATTCTAATCTGCATAGGCTAAACAGACAGCTGTGGGTTGATATTTAGAGCCTGGGAAGGGGCCAGGGATACTGGCCACCTGTCAGGCTACCAACATCAGATCTCAAATCTCTATCCATCCATTTATGTATCATGTTCCTCATCACCATCTCTATCTTTAAACATTGTTGACACATAAAACTTTAATTCCTATGCTGCATTTCAGTCCATACGTGTCACACTGACAGCACATATACAGGGACATTGGCAGCACACAGATGTCACATGTATATACGGATGTCACATGGACATGGACCACGGGGGGGTGGTGAAATCTTTTGTAAGCCACTATATGTCTGGGATCACATGAAGAGACAGAAGGATCCGCACAAGGCTCATACACAGAAGATCTGGAGTCGGGTTTCCAAGATGTTTTGGTTATCCTCCTGCCGAGATCCTCCATGACCTGTATAAAAATCACAAGAGACCGATTAGAGCTGATGCTTTTTCGGAAATCACAGACCTGTCTGCAATTAGGTGGCCGGTTCTCGTAAGCTCTGTCTGCAGTGTGTGTGAGCGCTCCCCCTAGTGGTGGCTGCAGGTAGACAGATTGTTCTCGTTTTCCTCTGGGCAGGGAATCTGGAGCTCTGTCTCATCAGTCAGCTTCTTCCTAAAGACAATGTGCCACCAAGGATGTTTGGTTCAGCCAGTGGCTCCCTGCTCTGCATTCTTGTGGGACAAGTACCAAAAACATCATTCTGAAGGGGGAGGTCTGGCCTGGCTATTATGTCTGGCCACATAATAAGGGTCATTGATATCCAGAGGTGGAGCTAAAGACATTGTTTTCTCTCTCTGGGAGAGAACTAATTTGCATGGTTCCTATGGAGCGTTGCCAGTAAATCTCAGCCGGTCTCCACCAGCATCGGGCTCCCGCAGTTGGATGAGAAATGCTGCCCCTTTACGTGCGGTTATGGGGCCGATCAGAGGAGGATGCTGCCCCCAAACGTCAGACACTAAGGCATTGTGCACACACTGCGGATTTCTGTGCGGATTTTTCCTCTCAGTTTTTGAAAAATCCGCAGGTAAAATGCAATGCGTTTTACCTGTAAATTACCCATAGATTTTCCTGCGTTTTTTTGTGCGGATTTCACCTGAGGATTCCTATTGAGGAGCAGGTGTAAAACGCTGCGGAATCCACACAAAGAATTGACATGCTGCGGAAAATAAACCGCAGCGTTTCCATACGGTATTTTTCGCAGCATGTGCACTGCGGATTTTGTTTTCTATAGGTTTACATGGTACTATAAGGCTATGTCTCCACGTTCAGGATGACCGGCGGTATCGCCGCTCGGCGGTAAGCCCCGCCCCTTTCTGGGACGCGATCATGCCGGATGTGTTAACTCTTCACATCCGGGATGATTGCTCGCTCCCATAGGGCCCTGTGATATGCCTTGCGGGGACGCTGCGTCCCCGCAAGGTGTACGGACATGCTGCGTTCTGAAAAGACGCGCAGCATGTCCGGAGTCGCAGGGCCGCCGCGTGCGGGTTTCCACGCATAGTGGAGACGGGATTTCATAAAATCCCCTCCACTATGCTGGAATATCTGGACGCTGCTTGTTTGACGCTGCAGCTCTGCGCAGCGTCAAAAAAGCAGCGTTTCCTGACCGTGGACACACACCCTAAGCCAGATGGAAAAGTGCTGAGAATCCGCAAAGTGTGCACAGACCCTAAAGGTCGAGGGTCGGTTTCCATCAGAGCTCGGGTCTCTCCTACATGGCACGTTTCCTCTCTTGCAGGACGATGCTCCATATACAGTCCCTGATCACAGAGAGATGGTCGGACCGATGGAGGACACACGAGCGGTGACGGCGCGGCCACTTCTCCCGCAGCATCACTAAGTGTTTCCAGGTGGAGCAGATGGCTCCTATCTGCCGTCACATCTTCCCTGTAGGTCTCCAGCTTGTGTTTGTGAAATAAACCACCTCACGTCCAAACGTGGAGGAACGATGGCAGCCGCCACACGAAATGGTGAATCCAAGGCATGAAACACAGCGGCATCCACAGTCTTTACTGACACCAGGTCCGCACGGCTGAAATCAGAAGATTATGGTCAAATCTCAGCTTCCAAGAGGTTTCCAGACCTAAAACTCTTACAGGACGACAGACAACAATACAGTCATGGAATTATAGAAAATAGTCAAATTCACTCCGAAAGACAGAATGCAAATACACAGGTAGAAACCAAGCACCTGTCACTATGCCGCATCTGAGCTAAAGATCACAAGAATCAGGAATAGGGGGATGCAGCTGCAGCATAAAGAGGGCATAGGGGGAGAAAAGGAGGGGGATGCAGCTGCAGCATAAGAAGAGATAGGGGACAAAAGGAGGGGGATGCAGCTGCAGCAAAAGGTTGAGATAGGGTGAGAAAAGGAGGGGGATGCAGCTGCAGCATAAGAGGAGATATGGTGAGAAAAGGAGGGGATGCAGCTGCAGCATAAGAGGAGATATGGTGAGAAAAGGAGGAGGATGCAGCTGCAGCATAAGAGGAGATATGGTGAGAAAAGGAGGGGGATGCAGCTGCAGCATAAGAGGAGATATGGTGAGAAAAGGAGGAGGATGCAGCTGCAGCATAAGAGGAGATATGGTGAGAAAAGGAGGGGAATGCAGCTGCAGCATAAGAGGCGATATGGTGAGAAAAGGAGGGGGATGCAGCTGCAGCATAAGAGGAGATATGGTGAGAAAAGGAGAAGAATGCAGCTGCAGCATAAGAGGAGATATGGTGAGAAAAGGAGAGGGATGCAGCTGCAGCATAAAGAGGGGATAGGGTGAGAAAAGGAGGGGGATGCAGCTGCAGCATAAAGAGGGGATATGGTGAGAAAAGGAGAGGGATGCAGCTGCAGCATAAAGAGGGGATAGGGTGAGAAAAGGAGGAGGATGCAGCTGCAGCATAAGAGGAGATATGGTGAGAAAAGGAGAGGGATGCAGCTGCAGCATAAAGAGGGGATAGGGTGAGAAAAGGAGGGGGATGCAGCTGCAGCATAAAGAGGGGATAGGGTGAGAAAAGGAGAGGGATGCAGCTGCAGCATAAAGAGGGGATAGGGTGAGAAAAGGAGGGGAATGCAGCTGCAGCATAAGAGGAGATATGGTGAGAAAAGGAGGAGGATGCAGCTGCAGCATAAGAGGAGATATGGTGAGAAAAGGAGGGGAATGCAGCTGCAGCATAAGAGGAGGTATGGTGAGAAAAGGAGGGGGATGCAGCTGCAGCATAAGAGGAGATATGGTGAGAAAAGGAGGAGGATGCAGCTGCAGCATAAGAGGAGATATGGTGAGAAAAGGAGAGGGATGCAGCTGCAGCATAAAGAGGGGATAGGGAGAGAAAAGGAGGGGGATGCAGCTGCAGCATAAAGAGGGGATAGGGTGAGAAAAGGAGAGGGATGCAGCTGCAGCATAAAGAGGGGATAGGGTGAGAAAAGGAGGGGGATGCAGCTGCAGCATAAACATGAGGTATGGTGAGAAAAGGAGGAGGATGCAGCTGCAGCATAAGAGGAGATATGGTGAGAAAAGGAGGAGGATGCAGCTGCAGCATAAGAGGAGATATGGTGAGAAAAGGAGGAGGATGCAGCTGCAGCATAAGAGGAGATATGGTGAGAAAAGGAGGGGAATGCAGCTGCAGCATAAGAGGAGATATGGTGAGAAAAGGAGGAGGATGCAGCTGCAGCATAAGAGGAGATATGGTGAGAAAAGGAGAGGGATGCAGCTGCAGCATAAAGAGGGGATAGGGTGAGAAAAGGAGGGGGATGCAGCTGCAGCAGCAAGAGGGGATAGGGGCAGAAAAGGAGGGGGATGCAGCTGAAGCATAAGAGGCGATATGGTGAGAAAAGGAGGGGGATGCAGCTGCAGCATAAGAAGAGATAGGGGACAAAAGGAGGGGGATGCAGCTGCAGCATAAAGATGAGATATGGTGAAAAAAGGAGGAGCATGCAGCTGCAGCAAAAGGTTGAGATAGGGTGAGAAAAGGAGGGGGATGTAGCTGCAGCATAAAGATGAGATATGGTGAGAAAAGGAGGGGGATGCAGCTGCAGCATAAAGAGGGGATAGGTTGAGAAAAGGAGGGGAATGCAGCTGCAGCATAAGAGGAGATATGGTGAGAAAAGGAGGAGGATGCAGCTGCAGCATAAGAGGAGATATGGTGAGAAAAGGAGAGGGATGCAGCTGCAGCATAAAGAGGGGATAGGGTGAGAAAAGGAGGGGGATGCAGCTGCAGCAGCAAGAGGGGATAGGGGCAGAAAAGGAGGGGGATGCAGCTGAAGCATAAGAGGCGATATGGTGAGAAAAGGAGGGGGATGCAGCTGCAGCATAAGAAGAGATAGGGGACAAAAGGAGGGGGATGCAGCTGCAGCATAAAGATGAGATATGGTGAAAAAAGGAGGAGCATGCAGCTGCAGCAAAAGGTTGAGATAGGGTGAGAAAAGGAGGGGGATGTAGCTGCAGCATAAAGATGAGATATGGTGAGAAAAGGAGGGGGATGCAGCTGCAGCATAAAGAGGGGATAGGTTGAGAAAAGGAGGGGAATGCAGCTGCAGCATAAGAGGAGATATGGTGAGAAAAGGAGGAGGATGCAGCTGCAGCATAAGAGGAGATATGGTGAGAAAAGGAGAGGGATGCAGCTGCAGCATAAAGAGGGGATAGGGTGAGAAAAGGAGGGGGATGCAGCTGCAGCAGCAAGAGGGGATAGGGGCAGAAAAGGAGGGGGATGCAGCTGAAGCATAAGAGGCGATATGGTGAGAAAAGGAGGGGGATGCAGCTGCAGCATAAGAAGAGATAGGGGACAAAAGGAGGGGGATGCAGCTGCAGCATAAAGATGAGATATGGTGAAAAAAGGAGGAGCATGCAGCTGCAGCAAAAGGTTGAGATAGGGTGAGAAAAGGAGGGGGATGTAGCTGCAGCATAAAGATGAGATATGGTGAGAAAAGGAGGGGGATGCAGCTGCAGCATAAAGAGGGGATAGGGTGAGAAAAGGAGAGGGATGCAGCTGCAGCATAAAGAGGGGATAGGGTGAGAAAAGGAGGGGGATGCAGCTGCAGCATAAACATGAGATATGGTGAGAAAAGGAGGAGGATGCAGCTGCAGCATAAGAGGAGATATGGTGAAAAAAGGAGGGGAATGCAGCTGCAGCATAAGAGGAGATATGGTGAGAAAAGGAGGAGGATGCAGCTGTAGCATAAGAGGAGATATGGTGAGAAAAGGAGAGGGATGCAGCTGCAGCATAAAGAGGGGATAGGGTGAGAAAAGGAGGGGGATGCAGCTGCAGCATAAAGAGGGGATAGGGGCAGAAAAGGAGGGGGATGCAGCTGAAGCATAAGAGGCGATATGGTGAGAAAAGGAGGGGGATGCAGCTGCAGCATAAGAAGAGATAGGGGACAAAAGGAGGGGCATGCAGCTGCAGCATAAAGATGAGATATGGTGAAAAAAGGAGGAGCATGCAGCTGCAGCAAAAGGTTGAGATAGGGTGAGAAAAGGAGGGGGATGTAGCTGCAGCATAAAGATGAGATATGGTGAGAAAAGGAGGGGGATGCAGCTGCAGCATAAGAGGAGATATGGTGAGAAAAGGAGGAGGATGCAGCTGCAGCATAAGAGGAGATATGGTGAGAAAAGGAGGGGGATGCAGCTGCAGCATAAGAGGAGATATGGTGAGAAAAGGAGGGGAATGCAGCTGCAGCATAAGAGGAGATGTTGGTGAGAAAAGGAGGAGGATGCAGCTGCAGCATAAGAGGAGATGCAGCGCCCCAGAGTCCTGGTCGTTGCAGTACTGTGGCTCCGCCGCTAAGGGGGGCTATGGTACGTCTGATGGCACTGAAGGAGTTCATCTGACCAGGTATCACATACACCAATACATTTCACAGTCGGGCCTCCAGGGGGAGCTAAGGGTGCTATTTATTAGGCCACTCCTCACCACTGTGGGTAAACTGGGGGTCAGGCAGGAAGTGAGAGAGAAAGCTGACTGGGTTGGACCAGACAACACCTGGTGGCAGAGGGTGTTGTGGGGGAAGATTCGGTAGGGTCCCTGTCAGGTTTGGGACCCTGACAGAGGCCTGGCTACAAGAAGGAACGTCACGGGACCGTGCCTGCTCAGCATAGCGGCGGTGCCCTAAGAAAGGATCAGAAGCGAGATATATTGTGCTGAGTGAGAAACGAGATCAAAGCAAGAGGAGAATACCAGTAGGAGTCGTGCTGTAAGACCGAGGCAACATCCTACTGAGGCGCACTACCGGTGGCCGGAACGCCGAGGGAGTATTACAACATCCAGCTTCAAGCGATACTCTAAACAGCGGCAGGACAGTCAGTCTAAGGCGGGCTGTCTCATCTAAATCACCTATGCAGTCTTGGGGGGCAACTTGTGGAGAGGGGCGTCTCTAGGGTCCCGGAAGAACTCCAGGCCTACCCGTCATACGGGTGCCGTCCCAACCAGGAGATCAGGGAGGGACGGAGGATTAGCAGAACATCATCTAATCGAGTTGTGAGGGAACTTAAGAAACGGACACAACAGTTGTGGGGACTTTCCGTAAGCACAGCAGGGAAGGACCACAACACCTAGCGCTAGAAGGAAGGCACAGATTTCCACCTGCTAAGAGAACTCTGGAGGTGCCATTGGACCGGCCGGACTTGCGCAGCCTGGGGATTCATATTCCGGACTGAGGACCCAGAGACCTTCAGTAAAGAGGTAAAGAGACTGCAACCTGGTGTCCTCGTTATTTACTGCACCACACTACCACCACCATCCACATCTATTACCTAACTGCGCGCCCCTCGGCAGGGTCACGGACCGGGGCCTAGCCACCGTGACAACCCCAGAGCAGAGACTCAGAGGCCCGGTACCGGGTACCCCTCAGCCCTGCGGCAGTGGGGGCGCTGCAGAGATATGGTGAGAAAAGGAGGGAGATGCAGCTGAAGCATAAGAGGAGATATGGTGAGAAAAGGAGAGGGATGCAGCTGCAGCATAAAGAGGGGATAGGGTGAGAAAAGGAGGGGGATGCAGCTGCAGCAAAAAGAGGGGATAGGGTGAGAAAAGGAGAGGGATGCAGCTGCAGCATAAAGAGGGGATAGGGTGAGAAAAGGAGGGGGATGCAGCTGCAGCATAGGCATGAGATATGGTGAGAAAAGGAGAGGGATGCAGCTGCAGCATAAAGAGGGGATAGGGTGAGAAAAGGAGGGGGATGCAGCTGCAGCATAAAGAGGGGATAGGGTGAGAAAAGGAGAGGGATGCAGCTGCAGCATAAAGAGGGGATAGGGTGAGAAAAGGAGGAGGATGTAGCTGCAGCATAAGCGGAGATATGGTCAGAAAAGGAGGGGAATGCAGCTGCAGCATAAGAGGAGATATGGTGAGAAAAGGAGGAGGATGCAGCTGCAGCATAAGAGGAGATATGGTGAGAAAAGGAGGGAGATGCAGCTGAAGCATAAGAGGAGATGTGGTGAGAAAAGGAGGAGGATGCAGCTGCAGCATAAGAGGAGATATGGTGAGAAAAGGAGGGGAATGCAGCTGCAGCACAAAGATGAGATAGGGTGAGAAAAGGAGGGGGATGTAGCTGCAGCATAAGAGGAGATAGGTTAAGAAAAGGAGGTGGATGCAGCTGCAGCATAAGAGGAGATAGGGTGAGAAAAGGAGGGGGATGCAGTTACAGCATAAAGAGGAGATAGCGTGAAAAAAGAAGGAGGTGTATATGCAGCATGAAGAGGAGATAGATAAGAAAAGGAGGGGATGCAGCTGCAGCATAAAGAGGGAAGAGGGTGAGAAAAGGAGGGGGATGCATCTGCAGCATAAAGAGGGGATAGGGTGAGAAAAGGAGAGGGATGCAGCTGCAGCATAAAGAGGGGATAGGGTGAGAAAAGGAGGAGGATGCAGCTGCAGCATAAGAGGAGATATGGTGAGAAAAGGAGGAGGATGCAGCTGCAGCATAAGAGGAGATATGGTGAGAAAAGGAGGGGAATGCAGCTGCAGCATAAGAGGAGATATGGTGAGAAAAGGAGGAGGATGCAGCTGCAGCATAAGAGGAGATATGGTGAGAAAAGGAGGAGGATGCAGCTGCAGCATAAGCGGAGATATGGTCAGAAAAGGAGGGGAATGCAGCTGCAGCATAAGAGGAGATATGGTGAGAAAAGGAGGAGGATGCAGCTGCAGCATAAGAGGAGATATGGTGAGAAAAGGAGGGAGATGCAGCTGAAGCATAAGAGGAGATGTGGTGAGAAAAGGAGGAGGATGCAGCTGCAGCATAAGAGGAGATATGGTGAGAAAAGGAGGGGAATGCAGCTGCAGCACAAAGATGAGATAGGGTGAGAAAAGGAGGGGGATGTAGCTGCAGCATAAGAGGAGATAGGTTAAGAAAAGGAGGTGGATGCAGCTGCAGCATAAGAGGAGATAGGGTGAGAAAAGGAGGGGGATGCAGCTGCAGCATAAGAGGAGATATGGTGAGAAAAGGAGGGAGGTGCAGCTGAAGCATAAGAGGAGATATGGTGAGAAAAGGAGGAGGATGCAGCTGCAGCATAAGAGGAGATATGGTGAGAAAAGGAGGGGAATGCAGCTGCAGCATAAGAGGAGATATGGTGAGAAAAGGAGGAGGATGCAGCTGCAGCATAAGAGGAGATATGGTGAGAAAAGGAGGGAGATGCAGCTGAAGCATAAGAGGAGATATGGTGAGAAAAGGAGGAGGATGCAGCTGCAGCATAAGAGGAGATATGGTGAGAAAAGGAGGGGAATGCAGCTGCAGCATAAGAGGAGATATGGTGAGAAAAGGAGGAGGATGCAGCTGCAGCATAAGAGGAGATATGGTGAGAAAAAGAGGAGGATGCAGCTGCAGCATAAGAGGAGATATGGTGAGAAAAGGAGGGGAATGCAGCTGCAGCATAAGAGGAGATATGGTGAGAAAAGGAGGAGGATGCAGCTGCAGCATAAGAGGAGATATGGTGAGAAAAGGAGGAGGATGCAGCTGCAGCATAAGAGGAGATATGGTGAGAAAAGGAGGGGAATGCAGCTGCAGCATAAGAGGAGATATGGTGAGAAAAGGAGGAGGATGCAGCTGCAGCATAAGAGGAGATATGGTGAGAAAAAGAGGAGGATGCAGCTGCAGCATAAGAGGAGATATGGTGAGAAAAGGAGGGGAATGCAGCTGCAGCATAAGAGGAGATATGGTGAGAAAAGGAGGAGGATGCAGCTGCAGCATAAGAGGAGATATGGTGAGAAAAGGAGGGGAATGCAGCTGCTGCACAAAGATGAGATAGGGTGAGAAAAGGAGGGGGATGTAGCTGCAGCATAAGAGGAGGTAGGTTAAGAAAAGGAGGTGGATGCAGCTGCAGCATAAGAGGAGATAGGGTGAGAAAAGGAGGGGGATGCAGTTACAGCATAAAGAGGAGATAGCGTGAAAAAAGAGGTGTATATGCAGCATGAAGAGGAGATAGATAAGAAAAGGAGGGGATGCAGCTGCAGCATAAAGAGGAGATAGGGGAGACAAGAAAGGGAATGCAGCTGCAGCATAAAGAGGAGATAAGGGACAAAAGGAGGGGGATGCAGCTGCAGCATAAGAAGAGATAGGGGACAAAAGGAGGGGGATGCAGCTGCAGCATAAACATGAGATAGGTTGAGAAAATGAGGGGGATGAAGCTGGAGCATAAAAAGGAGATAGGGTGAAGAAAAGAGGTGGATACAGCTGCAGCATGAAGATGAGATAGCGTGAAAAAGAAGGAGGTGTAGCTACAGCATAAAGAGGATATAGATGAGAAAATGAGGGGGAAGCAGCTGCAGCATAAAGAGGAGATAGGGGAGAAAAGGAGGGGAATACAGCTGCAGCATAAAGAGGAGATAGCGTGAGAAAAGGAGGGGGATGTAGCTGCAGCATAAAGAGGGGATATGGTGAGAAAAGGAGGGGGATGCAGCTGCAGCATAAAGAGGAGTTAGGGTGAGAAAAGGAGGGAGATGCAGCTGCAGCATAAAGAGGGGATATGGTGAGAAAAGGAGGGGGATTCAGCTGTTGCATAAAGAGGAGTCAGATGTTGAAGGGCAGGGGCAGACATTTCACCGCTGCAGCTGCCCCAGGGCCCGGAGGTTGAGGGCAGCCCACCGACAACAGCAGCTACTTCAGCTGGATGTGTGTCCCAGGATGCACATTCAGCTGAAATGTATTGCAGCACCGGGAACTCACTGGCTCCCTGCGCTGAAATATATGTCGGCAGCTGATGTTGTCGTGCCCTTGACTCGTGGGGCATGGCAGTGACATTGTGCATCATGATATGGAGCCGAAGTCAGGTGCATAGCATCAGGTGGGGTACATTATTTTATATCATCCTCTCTAGTTAAGTATGACACGGTCCTTTATTATGTTTTTTCCTCGGTTGTTGTGTACAGTCCTGTCCCCTTTACATAGCATCATATCTTGTTATATACAGCACTGTCCCTTACATAGCATGCTCTCATATTTTTTGGTTTTCACTTCGCCCTAACATAGTGTCCTCTCTTGTTAGAAATAAAATGACTGGTGATGGAGCAGCATCTGACCGAAGACCAGTACATCAGCTCCTCCATCGAAAAAGAAGCTTTATCATGCTCTATTAGCGATTATATCTAACAAGAGAAGATGATATGTAATAAACAAAAGGGCGCTATATATAAGAGAAATATCAAGAGAATCTGATATGAAAGATACAGTGCTGAAAATCACAAAAGAGGGCACTTTGTAATAAAGGACAGTGCTGTACATAACAGGAAAGAACACTATGTAATAAAGGACAGTACTATATCTAACAAGAGAGTGCACTGTGTAATAAGGGAAAATGCTGTACATAAGAGAGGGCACTATACATAAACAACGGTGATGTACTTAACGGGAGAGGGTGCTACATAATAAGTAAAGGTGCTGTACATAACAAGAGAGGGCATTATGTAATAAAGGACAGTGCTGTACATAAGAGAGAGCATTATGTAATAAGGGATTGTGGTGTGCAAATAAGAGAGGACACTATATAACAAGGGACAGTGCTCTACATAACAAGTAAGGGCACTGTGTAATAAGGGAAAATGCTGTACATAACAGGAGAGGGCACTGTGTAATAAGGCACAATGCTGTACATAACAAGAGAGGGCACTGTGTAATAAGGGATGGGTCTGTACATAACAAGAGCGGGCACTATGTAGTAAGGCACAATGCTGTACATAGCAAGAGATGTCATTATGTAATAAGGGACAGTACTGTAGATAACAGGATAGGGCACTGTGTAATAAGGGACAGTGCTGTACATAACAAAAGAGGGCACTGTGTAATAAAGGACATTGCCATACATAACAGAAGAGGGCACTATGTAATAAGTTAAAGTGCTGTATATAACAAGAGAGGGCACTGTGTAATAAAGGACTGTGCTGTACATAACAGAAGAGGGCACTATGTAAAAAGTAAAGGTGCTGTACATAACAAGAGGGGGCATTATGTAAATAGGGGCAGTGCTGTACATAAGAGAGATCATTACATAATAAGGGACAGTGCTGTACATAACAGGAGAGGATATTATGTAATAAAGGACAGTGCTGTGCAAAACAAGAGAAGACACTATGTAATAGGGGACAGTGCTGTACTTAACAAGAGAGGGCACTATGTAATAAGGTACAGTGCTGTACATAACAATAGACGGTACTGTGTAATAAGGGACAATGCTGTACATAACAAGGGAGGGCAATGTGTAATAAAGGATGGTGACGTACATAACAGAAGAGGGCACTATGTAATAAATAATGGTGCTGTACTCTTACAGCACTGAGTAATAAGGACCAGTTCCATACATAATAAGAGAGAGCAATGTTTAGTACAAAACGGTGCTGTACATAACAAGGGAAGGCACAATGTAATAAGGAATGGTGCCATACGTAACAAGAGATGGCATTGTGTAATAAGGGACAATGCAGTAAATGACAAGAGAGGGCACTGTGTAATAAGAGACAGTGCTGTACATAACAGAGCGCTCTGTATAATAAGTGACAATGCTGTGCATAACAAGAGAGAGCAGTGTGTAATAAAGAACGGTGCTGTACATAACTCAAGAGGGCACTGTGTAATAAGTGACAGTGTTGTACATAAAAAGAGAGAGCATTATGTAATAAGGAATGATGCTGTGCATAATAAGAGAGAGCACTATGTAATAAGGGATGGTGCTGTGCGTAAAAAGAGAGGGCACTATGTAATAAGGGACAATCCTGTACATAACAATGAAGGTCACTATGTAATAAGGGACAGTGCTGTACATAACATGAGAGGGCATTGTGCAATTAGTGCTGTACATAATAAGAGAGGACACTATGTAAGAAGGGACAGTGGTGTACATAACAAGAGAGGGCACTGTGTAATAAGGGACAGTGCTGTACAAAACAGGAGAGGGCAATGTGTAATAAGAGATGATGCTGTACATAATAAGAGGGCACTATGTAATAAGGGACAGTGGTGTACATAGCAAGAGAGGGCACTATGTAATTATGGATGGCAATATACATATACAATAAATATATAGTATACAGTATATATTTATAGCTTGCCTGACATAAAAGGAGGGGGTCCCAAACACATTTATTGCACAGGGGGCCCCAGCTGTCAGTGTCATCCCCTGTTGAAGCATGTGTGAAAGGGAAGGTGGGATGCAGCTGCAGTAGGCAATGAATGAGAGGGGAGGGGATATGGTGCGAAGGAGAGGGTGATGCATTTGCAGGTTCTCTGTGTTTTAGTTAAACAGTATGAGGGGAGGTGAACATAAAGCAGAAGCTTGAGCACAGCTCTGACTTTACACTATTGAACACAGAGATGGGAAAAGTACTGTAGTGCTCAACATCTGAACACCAAACCTGTGGACATTCAAGATTCTTTAAATGAGAAATTCCAACGGATCTTCTATCGGAAATCTGCTGGTTGTACAATAGTGTCCTGATTAATTGATAGCAAGCAGAGATATTAAAGATGATGATACATTGAAACATAAATTATCTGTTATGTGCAGAACTTTCCATTGTAACAATGAACTGATCCTGTTATGTGCATGGTTATCTGCAGATCTCAGGAACAGCAGATTAGAAGAAAAATATGAGATGTGACTTCTGCAGATCATTAACCTCCGAATATAAACACCCGCAGGAGCTCAGTACAAAGTGTTACTGACAACTGCAGAGACGTGATCAATAATCCTGGGTCAGTGATGTAAGGTATGTACACGGTGACTGCACCAGCAGAATAGTGAGTGCAGCTCTGAAGCAGAATACAGGAGGTAACTCAGGATCAGTAGTGTAATAGTATGTACACAGTGACTGCACCAGCAGAATAGTGAGTGCAGCTCTGGGGTATAATACAGGAGGTAACTCAGGATCAGTGATGTATTGTATGCACACAGTGACTGCACCAGCAGAATAGTGAGTGCAGCTCTGGAGCAGAATACAGGAGGTAACTCAGTATCAGTAGTGTAATAGTATGTACACAGTGACTGCACCAGCAGTGTAGTGAGCGTAGCTCTGGGGTATAATACAGGACTGTCACGATATGGTATGAAATATCATATAAGTTTAGTTTTCTTGCTAGCCTGCGGGGGCTAAACCCCCCCTCTCTCTGGTTCTCTTTGCTTCCCTGTGAGTTTCTGAATCTAAGGCAGAAGGGGGTTTTATGGCCGTGCCATAAATTCCAGGCTCTGAAGAAAGTTACTCGCCCCCTCCCAACTGCTCTAGCTGGAACTGTTAGAGAAGAATCATGGAAGTCCTTTGTTCCATTTTTGTAAGATATTAGGCAGACGATGTAAGATAGGAAAATGGTAGATATATCTTCTTATTCTCCCTCGGTGGATCTACGCATCACTATAAACACGGGCGTCTAACTCCATCGGGTGAAGAAGTAGGGATTGCTCTGTAAATAATAGGACATATTTGATCTCATTAGAAAGCCCACGGTAATCTGAGATGAATGCTGGGTTTGTCACAACTATGATATGTTCAGTAGCGGAATTACAAGTCTTAGAAAGATTTAGCTTATACTTAGTCAGAATGTAGAGAGAGGAGGGTCTGGATAAGCCAGCCTTTCTGTGATGTCACTAGCTGCAGGTTTTAAGTTTGTGGCAGGATCCCCAGATCAGGCTTCTTGTGATTTCCTGTGAGCCCTGAGCACGTCCAATGAGCTGGGACGTATGGTTGCCTGCAATGCAATGATCTGAGAATATGTGAGTGTTATCTTTTCTTCATTTAATCCTTTTATTTTCATAATTACCTTTTACATATTTGCAATTGTCTCATTTGTAACATCTTTGTAAAATATTTTGATAAAGCACTGCCTACATTTTGTGGGGTATATTATTTCATGCCAGTTCTTCCTCCCTGCTCTAAAAACGTACCCTGTCTCTTGAAGGGAAATTACGCTACTGTGTTGGGTTAGCTTCGGACCCGTTTAATCGAGGCTGGTGGCAGTGATACCATACTGTTCAGGCCTTTGGGTGTCACTGTAGTGACTGCGGCTTGATAATTATTGTTCCTGCCTGAGTGGGAGTAGTTATCGCGTCGCTGCAGCATGCCCAATAGCCAGTACATAGCAGGCAGCCCTTCTGGCGACTAATTACCCTAGGTGCAGTACCTAATCTGTCCTGAGGGTAAGGGGGGTGCCAGAGAGCTGCACGTGTTAAGTGGAACTGTAAGCGGGATATACACCAATCCCTGCAGTTCATGGTATATTGAAGAGCAGTGGGATACCTAAAATAAGCCCCTGCTGTAAGCTAAGAGGTCAATAACCTTGTGTGTGTTTTTTTTTATCACATTGTGGCAGTGGAGGGATAACTAAGATAAACCCCCCTGCACATATGATAGCCGTCTGTTGGTCTAAAGTCACACCAATCCGTGACATATTGGGGGCAGTGGTCAGGAATCCCTGTGGATTTTGTGACAAACTGCTGGCCGCGGCTAAGGGATCTTGACAGTCACAGTGTGAATCGTGACAAGGACGTAACTCAGGATCGGTGATGTATTGTATGCACACAGTGACTGCACCAGCAGAATAGTGAGTGCAGCTCTGGAGTATAATACAGGAGGTAACTCAGGATCAGTAATGTATGTACACAGTGACTGCACCAGCAGAATAGTGAGTGCAGCTCTGGAGTATAATACAGGATGTAACTCAGGATCAGTAGTGTAATGTATGTACACAGTGACTGCACCAGCAGAATAGTGAGTGCAGCTCTGGAGTATAATACAGGATGTAACTCAGGATCAGTAATTTATGCACGCAGTGACTGCACCAGCAGAATAGTGAGTGCAGCTCTGGAGTATAATACAGGATATTTCTCAGGATCAGTAATGTAATGTATGTATACAGTGACTGCACCAGCAGAATAGTGAGTGCAGCTCTGGAGTATAATACAGGATATTTCTCAGGATCAGTAATGTAATGTATGTATACAGTGACTGCACCAGCAGAATAGTGAGTGCAGCTCTGGAGTATAATACAGGATGTAACTCAGGATCAGTAATGTAATGTATGTACACAGTGACTGCACCAGCAGAATAGTGAGTGCAGCTCTGGGGTATAATACAGGATGCAACTCAGGATCAGTAATATAATGTATGTACACAGTGACTGCACCAGCAGAATAGTGAGTGCAGCTCTGGAGTATAATACAGGATGTAACTCAGGATCAGTAATGTAATGTATGTACACAGTGACTGCACCAGCAGAATAGTGAGTGCAGCTCTGGAGTATAATACAGGATGTAACTCAGGATCAGTAATGTAATGTATGTACACAGTGACTGCACCAGTAGAATAGTGAGTGCAGCTCTGGAGCATAATACAGGATGTAACTCAGGATCAGTAATGTAATGTATATACACAGTGATTGCACCAGCAGAATAGTGAGTGCAGCTCTGGGGTATAATACAGGATATAACTCAGGATCAGTAATGTAATGTATGGACAATCATTCTTCCAGACGTTTCATATACTCTGAAGTGTTGTTCATCACAGAAAATAACTTTACCGCTGTCCTCTTCAGTCCAATTCCTCAGCTTCCTGTAGATTGTCAGTCTGTCTTTGATGCTTTTCTTGGAGAGAAATGACTTTTTCTGCCTTTCTTGACAACAGGCCAATCTCCCCAAGCCTTCACCTCATTGTGTGCAGATGCACTAATTCCTGCCTGCTGCCATTCCTGAGCAAGCTCTGCACTGGTGTTCAACAAATCCTGTAGCTGAATCCTCTTAAGGAAACAGTCCTAGCACATCTTGGTTTTTGTGGTGCCACAAAGCCTCCATATTAATTGATCATCATGATAGAATGATATCAGCTGCCTTGTTCTTGTTAGCACTTTCTCCTGGGCAAATGAGATGATCATCGATATGATATAATCAGGTCATTACGTTACAGGGCTGAAATTCATCGCAAATTGGGGATTTCGTGATTACGATTTTAGTTTTTTGTGATTCATCTGATCGCTCTTCAAAATAATCTGGAGTTAATGCAAACTGCTGCTATAAACACTGAAGCAGCAAATTGTGTGAAAACCAAAATCTGAGTCCTTCCCGAATCTTTTGGACAAGACTGATGTTTAACCACTTAAATAGCACTGCCATTGTCTGACAGCAGCACTTACACTGACTGACTCCAGGCTTCTATGGGCTCCCTGCGAGGAGATGGCGGAGAATTCATGGCTTACTAAGGCATCTGGGGTCCATCTGCCATCTTGGTGTTCCTGGGAAGCTCAGTCTGAGATCTACAGGAGAACCGTGATTTCCCTTTGTCACTGTGGCCAAAACAGTCAGATCTGTTGAAATAAAAAATAATTGAAACCATACATTAAATGCTGCAAAGAAAAAAAAGAAAAGTTCAAAACGTCATAATTGCCGCTGTCGGTCGCTGCGCTTCCCACAAAATCTACAATAAAATGTAATGAAAACATCGTATTTAGCCGGAAGGGTTATCAATCAATCAATAGAAATGTCAGAGAGCAAAAAAAAACTAAGTCACTATGTCACAGTATAAGTGACCAAAACTGCACGAGTTTGGTATCACCGTCACCGCACTGACCTGAAGAATCTGGTCTCCAGGTGATTTTACCCCACAGAGAATGCCGTAAAAACAATAAAGAATAAAGAATGGTAGAAATGTGTTTCATTAACAATTATTTGCACTTGGATTTCGAAAAATGAAAGTGCAAAACACAAAAAGTTCCCGGGCCTTAAAGTTGTTATGTCACATATAGAAATGCTATTTACCAGCAGGTAAACAGTGGAGAAATCCTGTGCAGCCGCATTACTGGAGCAGCAGCTACAGGGAGAAGAAGAAGTTATGTCCTCCCTGCAGCCACTCACTTCCAGTCATCGGGGTGGTGCCGGGAGCAGTCACTGCTCAGCATACTGTGATTGCGGCTGTAGTCACTGCCTGGCAGTTTGATTGACAGCCTGCTCTGCAGTGTGTGCAGCATGTGTGCAGTGTATGTATAGTGTGTGAGTGTCTGCAGTGCGTGGGTATGTGCGCAGTGTGTGGAGTGTGAGTGTGTCTACAGTGTGTGTGTGTGCAGCATGTCTGCAGTGTGAGTGTGTGAGTGCAGTGTGTGCAATGTGAGTGTGTCTGCAGTGTGTGGGTATGTGCGCAGTGTGTGGCATGTGTGCAGTATGTCTACAGTGTGTGTGTGTGCAGTGTGTGGGTATGTGTGCAGTGTGTGGAGTGTGTGTGTGTGTGTGCAATGTGAGTGTGTTTGCAGTGTGTGGGTATGTGCGCAGTGTGTGGCATGTGTGCAGTATGTCTACAGTGTGTGTGTGTGCAGTGTGTGGAGTATGTGCAGTGTGTGTGCAGTGTATGCAGAGCAGGCTGTCAATCACACTACAATGGAGTGATGACAGTGTGATCACTGTACACTGAGCGCATCCCTGCGCCACCCCGATGACTGCAGGGAGGACACAACTTCATCTTCCCCTGTAGCCGCTGCCCCAGTAATCTGATTAACCTTTTATCTGCTGGTACACATCACTTCTGGGGGTGCCGGCTTCCCAGTAACCACTAATATCCAGCCACTGTTTGTCCAGAGGATTTCCGTCCTGGGTTAGGATCTTCTTCACGTATCTGTAATAGAGTGCAGGGTTGAGTATGTCACCACGGAACAGACAGACCAACTGTTGAGGGGAATTTATTAACAGGTGTAAGAATCTCCTCGCAGGGAGTAAACGGGATTTCTAGAGGTAAATCAAACAGTAAACAGTTAAGCGAAAACAAAAGGGTTAACAAGTGTTCTTGTAACTTATCAGTCCAGGGAGGTCCTGACTGGAGGGTCCTAATTCCAGCGTGGGTACAGTCACCAGCAGAGTCCGCTTTCATGTACTCACAAGATGAAGTCTTTAGCTTTTACAGCACAGCCTGGAATCAGGGGCTCCGCACTGTTAAGTCTCTCACCAAGAATCACAGTCTCTGTACAGTATTGATACTGTGGGGACCAGGGGATCGAAGTCTCTTCTCTGTTTCCTGGAAACTCCGGGGTTAAGACTTTTCTCCCAGTGAAGCTGCAAGCAGGAAATCACACAGCCACTTTGCTGCGAGTCTCTGTGCACCAGGCTGACAGTCTCTCTCTTTCTGCAGCAAGAATACACACACACTGAGCAGTTTCCTTAGTCACACTCAGGGGTCCTGGCTTGTCAGTGCGGTCACCGGGGCTGCGTGCTCAGGTCACTGTAAGGAGATACGTAGTCTCTGATTATGGAGGCTTCCAAGTCCCCACTCTCACTCCAGCCTTAGTGCCCTCACGGGGAGCACTCTATCATGGGGAGCGCGGTGCTGCAGCCTGCTTTCTCCCTGGCACGCCGTTCCCTCTGTCTGGCGTGCTCTGCTCTCCCGCACTTTTCTCACCACGCCCCCCTCTCTTCCTCTCTTCCCCTGCAGTCACATGGTCCCTTATGTCCAGGGCAGAAGGTCTTCTCCCTGACAACCCAGCTGTCTGACTAAGTGGTTCCAGGTAAGGAGCAGGGAAAGCAACCTCCTTACATTCCCCCTCTCTTGAATCTCGCCATTCCACGGGCGAGGACTCTTCATGCTTCGCTTTGTTCTTTTGAGGGGAGTCAGATAACTGCAATTCTCGCATCTCCTTCTGCCTTTTTTCTTTCACATACTGCCAAACTAAATGGTCTAGGAGTTGCTCATCGGTCAGGTTGAGATATGTCTTCTCCACTTCATCGACAACTGCTAGCCTCTTCTTTTTCTTCTTCTTCTTAGCTTTGCCACTAGCAGATGTCTGCGTAGATGATTCAACCTCTTCCTTGCCGTTATCAGAAACTTTAGGGACTTCTTGCTCGGGCTCCTCAGTTTGGGGGCTTAGTACAAGCAATTCTTCTCCATAGCTCCCCCTCTCTTTGACAGGAGCATACTCGTCGAAACTTGAGTCAGATGAATTAAGACCATGCAGGCCGGACTCTTTGTCATCTGCGCCGGGCTCTGCGGGCATCACTTCCCAGGGCTTCACAGCCACACGCCCTGTCTCACACAGCTGTTCCATTTCCCCTGCCCAATCAGGAACTGGTGAGCTGCCAGCCAGCACATTCTTCACCTCAGGGGACGACATCTGTGGTTCCTCCTTCTCATCGGCTAGGACCTTGAAAACGAGTGTCGCAGGAACACTTGGCACTTTCTCTCCTTCTTCGGGAACTCGTGCTGGGCAAGGTAGTAAAGCACTTTGGTGGTCTTCTCGAGTGAACGTCACTTTCTTTCCTCCGGGCTGAGTCTCATCAACAAAACCTTCAGACCCAGGCTGTAGATCCACCAGGCTCGCCTTTACGCGTTGGGACAGCGCAGTCATTCCACCAGAGATGCTTGACACCTTCTCCACCTCTCCTTGGCGTCCGACATTGTGGTACTGTCTTGCCTTAGGTGGAACTCTTCTCTTCCTGCCGTACCATTCTCTCCAGGGGCGACGTTCCCTCCAGTTAGCAGGACCCTAAGAGGGATGAGCGGATCTCTGCCACCGCTCTTCTCGGGTAGGGCAATTTCTGGACATGTGTCCCACCTTTTTGCACGACCAGCACTCACGTCTGCGTCTGTCTGGAGGGCGCTTCAGTCTGGATCGTCGACCTCGGTGGGGGACATCTCTCATCTGCGGTTGCTCTTCACCCCAGGATATGGAGTTACACTCTGGGGCCACCACTGAAGCCATCTTCATGCTGCGCACCTCTCCTCTATCTCTTTCTGGCGGCTTCCGAACGTTACCTCGGAGTATGCCGCTGGTCCCCAAAACGGCAGTAAGGGCTTTCCCCAGACTCTCAATCTCCTCCCAGATTCTTCTTATCTTCAGCTGGGAATCTCGGGTCCACATCGCCTCCTCTTCATTTTGGCTGGGTGCTCCGCAGTTGTACCATCTAGGCAGTCTTCTTCGCCAAGCGGCACTAGTCTCACTTTGGGGGGCGGTCTCTCTTTCTCGCACCGGAGGGCTATACTCTGCAGCAGGGATCTTATATTCAGCCACTTCCTCACGGACTCACTTAACCTCCTTCTTCAAGTCTTCTACCCATTGAGGGCCTGTTACCTCCCCGCTCCATACCTTTCCCACTGGCACTACCACCCCTTGCTCTTGCTCGCACGTGCGTGCCTCACTCCCGACCTCAGAGAAAGTCATGTCTAGCTTTACGCGCATGCGCTCTCGCAGGGCCTGTTTCACCAATACATCTCGCAAGCCTGTCACCAGTTGGTCCCGCAGCACAACGTCAATTGACCCCACACCTACGCCGTCCTTCCGTATAATGGCAGTATGAAGCTCCTGCAGTGCATTCATATATTGCATCACGGTCTCCCCCTCTCTTTGTACCCGGCGAAACAGTCGCATGCGCAGCTCCCCTACGTCAGTGGGGTGCCCATGCGTCTCCTCAAGTATCCGTAATACTTTGTCCAGGGTATCTCTCGCCTGGGGGGGGTCTGAGCATAACAGAGTCCCGTGCATCCCCCTCTAGGGCCATCACCGCTATTTCCGCCTGCAGAGCCGGTGTCATAGGATGCATCCACATCATCCCTTGGATGCGCTCCGTCCAACTCCACAACATGACATCGCTCCCCGAGAATTTTGGCAGGTTAACCAACATGGCTCCCAGGGAGATGCTAGACTTGGGGCTTCCCTCAACTGCTTGGTCTGCCCCTTCCGCGCTACCGTGTGACATCATGCCTACTATGCCAAGTGTAATAGGGTGCAGGGTTGAGTATGTCAACACGGAACAGACAGACCAACTGTTGAGGGGAATTTATTAACAGGAGTAAGAATCTCCTCACAGGGAGTAAGCAGGGGGTTAATAGAGGTAAATCAAATAGTAAACAGTTAAGCGAAAACAAAAGGGTTAACGAGTGTTCTTGTAACTTATCAGTCCAGGGAGGTCCTGACTGTAGGGTCCTAATTCCAGCGTGGGTACAGTCACCAGCAGAGTCCGCTTTCATGTACTCACAAGATGAAGTCTTTAGCTTTTACAGCACAGCCAGGAATCAGGAGCTCCGCACTGTTAAGTCTCTCACCAAGAATCACAGTCTCTGTACTGATACTGCGGGGACCAGGGGATCGAATTCTCTTCTCTGTTTCCTGGGAACTCCGGGGTTAAGACTTTTCTCCCAGTGAAGCTGCAAGCAGGAAATCACACAGCCACTCTGCTGCGAGTCTCTGTGCACCAGGCTGACAGTCTCTCTCTCTCTGCAGCAAGAATACACACACACTGAGCAGTTTCCTTAGTCACACTCAGGGGTCCTGGCTTGTCAGTGCGGTCACCGGGGCTGCGCGCTCAGGTCACTGTAAGGGGATACGTCGTCTCTAATTATGGAGGCTTCCAAGTCCCCACTCTCACTCCAGCCTTAGTGCCCTCACGGGGAGCACTCTGTCATGGGGAGCGCGGCGCTGCAGCCTGCTTTCTCCCTGGCACGCTGTCCCCTCTGTCTCGCGCGCACTGCTCTCCCGCTCTTTACTGACCACACCCCACTCTCTTCCTCTCTCCCCCTGCAGTCACATGGTCCCTTCTGTCCAGGGCAGAAAGTCCTCCCTCCGACAACCCAGCTGTCTGACTAAGTGGTTCCAGGTTTAGGAGCAGGGAAAGCAACCTCCTTACATATCTTGCCCTGGATACAAAGCATCTGGGAAACACGCGGGTTTTTCCATTGCTTCTGCCATTCCGTAGAGCCGTGGTCACACCTGACCACACTGAGCGCTTTCCCTGACTCTGGGCTTCGCCTCTCATGGCCCCACAGACTCCCGGCTATAAGTGAACCTTCCGCTGCCCCTGAATCATTGCAGCGTCTCATCCATCGCCAGGGGACACCTGAAGGTAGAACGTCCCGTCCGCTGGGTCTCGTCTTTGGAGCCACAGTTCTGACCCTATAATGGTGCAGCGTAATCTAAGCTCTGAATCGAGGACCCATTGCTGTCCCTAATGCACCAACACTGGAGTTCTGACTAAAGAAACACATGCAAATATATCTGCAAAAAGTGGAGAAAATGGTGGCGGGGAGTCGGCCCAGCAACAGCCGCTACACCGGTAGCTACAGCTGAGGACGATCACATGGAGCCGCCGTGGTCAGGGCTGCAGTAAGGAGAAAAAAGCCACATCAGGAAGAAAGTCCAGCTGCAAAGAGAAGGTGAGGAGAAAAGTCCTCATTTACTGCAGTAACTTATCTGTGTTTGCATTCAGCTCATTATCGTTACTGCAGTAAATGTGAACTTTTATTGTCACCTTCTCATCTCTGGAGGAAGCTTCTACTGATACAAATAGATCTGTAACAAAAAGACCTATTGTTTCTCAGGCTTTAACCCCTTCATGACCTATGACATATAGGTATGTCTAAGGGCTCCGTCGCTGAGCCCGCATCTTTTCTGGCGCATGATAGCTGATCAGCCATCATGTGCCACTATCACCCATCTGTTAAAATGTTAAATGCTGCTGTTAATCTCTGACAGTGACATTTAGCTCATGCAAAATAGATGCATGTCACAAAACCCGCCCATTGGAACCACGGTCACATGATCGCAGGGCGCCTATTGGTTGGCATGACAGCAGAATATCCCTGTAATTGTCACTGCTGATCTCATAGAACCTAGAATTTTAGAGTTGGAAGGGACCTCCAGAGTCATCATGTCCATTCCCCCCACTCAATGCAGGAGTCACAAAACCACCTCAGACAGATGTCTGTCCAGCCTCTGTTTGAAGACTTCCATTGGAGGAGAACTCACCACCTCTCGTGGCCGCCTGTTCCACTCATTGATCTCCCTCACTAAAAAAGTTTTTTTCTAATATCGAATCTGTATCTTCTCCCTTTCAGTTTCATCCCATTGCTTCTTGTGTTTCCACGTGCAAATGAGAATAATGATGATCCTTCTACACTGTGACAGCCCTTCAGATATTTGTGGACAGCTAATAAGTCTCCTCTTAGGGTATGTGTCCACGTTCAGGATTGCATCAGGATTTGGTCAGGATTTTCCATCAGTATTTGTAAGCCAAAACCAGGAGTGGGTGATAAATGCAAAAGTGGAGCAGATGTTTCTATTATACTTTTCCTCTAATTGTTCCACTCCTGGTTTTGGCTTACAAATACTGATGGAAAATCCTGACCAAATCCTGATGCAATCCTGAACGTGGACACATACCCTTAGGGTATGGCTCCACGGTCCGGAGGGGCGGCGGTATCGCCGCAGCGGCGAAGCCGCTCGGCGCTAAGCCCCGCCCCCTTAATGGGACGCGATGGTGCCGGATGTGTACAGTACACATCCGGGATCATCGCACCCCTCGCCATAGGGCCCTGTGATATGCCTTGCGGGGACGCTGCGTCCCCGCAAGGTGTACGGACATGCTGCGATCTGAAAAGACGCGCAGCATGTCCGGAGTCGCAGGGCCGCCGCGTGCGGGTTTCCACGCATAGTGGAGACGGGATTTCATAAAATCCCCTCCACTATGCTGGAACATCTGGACGCTGCTTTAGGGTATGTTTCCACGTTCAGGAAACGCTGCGTTTTTGACGCTGCGTTTTTCCGCAGCATCAAAAACGCAGTGTCCAGATGTTACAGCATAGTGGATGGGATTTCATGAAATCCAGACTCCACTATGCGTTAAAAAACGCATGCGTTTTTGCCGTGAAAACGCATGCGTGGTGCGTTTTTTCGAAACGCAGCATGTTGCTACTATGAGCAAAACACGCAGGTACACCACAGGTGACCTGCCAGTGACCTCAGGTGCAGTTTTGGTCAGGATTTTACCTGCATAAAATCCTGACCAAAGCCTGAAGCAAAACTGAACGTGGAAACATACCCTTAGGCTATGTGCACACGTTCAGGAATTCTTGCAGAAAATTCCTGAGGAAAACCTGAAATTTTCTGCAAGAAATCTGCTAGAAAACCGCATGCGTTTTTTGCGCGTTTTTACCGCGTTTTTGACGCGTTTTGATGCGTTTTTTTCCGGACATTTCCCAATGCATTTTAAGTGGGAAATCCGCAAAAAAACCGCAAAATTAATGAACATGCTGCGTTTTTTACCGCGATGCATTTTTACCGCGGAAAAAAACGCATCATGTGTACAAAAAGTGCAGAATTCATTAAAAATGATAGGATGCATAATATAAGCAGATTATTTGTGGTTTTAAAACGTTTTTATAGGGAAAAAACGCGAAAAAAACGCGAATAATCTGCAACGTGTGAACACAGCCTTAGTCTTCTTTTTTACAAGCTAAACATTCCCAGATCCTTTACCCGTTCCTCGTAGGACATACTTTGCATTTCGCTCACCGTCCTGGTCGCTCTTCTCTGAATTTGCTCCAGTTTTTCAATGTCTTTTTTAACATGTGTAGCCCAGAACTGGACACAGTATCCAGATGAGGCCTGAACAAGGACGAGTATAGAGTCAAAACAAAAGAAAGTCAAAACCACACCCTTTCATATATAAATTGAAGGTCTCAGCAGACACAAGGGCGCACGTCCAAAACCAGGGAGCCCATCCCGGACAGTATCAAGACCACAAAGAACAAAAAGACAGCGCCACAATGGATGGTGAAAAAATAGGAGCTTACATTTATTCTGCCTCCTGTAGCGACGTTTCGGTCAAGAGACTTATCAAGGTGCTTGATAAAGGTCTGTTGACCGAAACGTCGCTACAGGAGGCAGAATAAATGTAAGCTATTTTTTCACCATCCATTGTGGCGCTGTCTTTTTGTTCTTTGTGGTCAAGGACGAGTAAAGGGCAATAATGACGTCACGTGATATAGACTCTATGTTTCTCTTAATACATTCTAGAACTGTGTTGCCCTTTTTGCTGCTGGATCACACTGTTGACTCCTGTGCAATCTGCAATTTATTAGTAAACTTAAGTCTTTATCACACGTGCTGTTGCTTAGGTCTATTCCTCCTATTCTGTAGATGTAATTTTCTTTTTTTTTTCCCAAATGTAGAATCTTGCATTTCTCCCTGTTAAATACCATTCTATTAGTCGCTGCCCATTGTTCAAGCTTATCTAGATCCTTCTGAATCCTTTCGCTGTTTTCTCTAGTGTAAGGGTACCGTTACACAAAACGATTTACCAACGATCACGACCAGCGATACGACCTGGCCGTGATCGTTGGTAAGTCGTTGTGTGGTCGCTGGAGAGCTGTCACAAAGGCAGCTCTCCAGCGACCAATGATGCTGAAGTCCCCGGGTAACCAGGGTAAACATCGGGTTACTAAGCGCAGGGCCGCGCTTAGTAACCCGATGTTTACCCTGGTTACCATCGTAAATGTAAAAAAAAAAAAACAGTACATACTCACATTCCGGTGTCCGTCAGGTCCCTAGTCGTCTGCTTCCCGCACTGACTGAGTGCCGGCCGTAAAGTGAAAGCAGAGCACAGCGGTGACGCCCTGCGCTTAGTAACCCAATGTTTACCCTGGTTACAAGCGAACGCATCGCTGGATCGGTGTCACACACACCGATCCAGCGATGACAGCGGGAGATCCAGCGACGAAATAAAGTTCCAAACGATCTGCTACGACGTACGATGCTCAGCAGGGTCCCTGATCGCTGCTGCGTGTCAGACACAGCGATATCGTATGGATATCGCTGGAACATCACGGATCGTACCGTCATAGCGACAAAAGTGCCACTGTGAGACGGTACCCTTAGCTATCCCTTCCAGCTTTACATCGTCTGTAAATGTTATCAGTTTACCTTCAGTTCCCTTATCTAGATCATTTATAAAAAATGTTGAACAACACTGGGGCCCGGACAGAGCCTTGTGGTTCCCACTTGAAACACTGGGACCAGGACAGAGCCTTGTGGTCACCACTTGAAACAATTGGATGTGCAACCATTTATTACCACTCTTTGAGTACAATCACTGATCCAGTTATGAATCCACCTAACCGAAGCCTCGTCAATCCCATATTATTTTTCCAATAAGGATAGTATGAGATACTTTACCAAAAGCTTTGCTGAAGTCGAGATACTATATCTGCCACATTTCCCTGATCCACCCTGTCAGTAATTCCATCATAGAAAGAAATTAGATTAGTCAGGCATGACTTGTTTGCTACAATCCCATACTGGCTCTGGTTAATTATCGTATTCTTATCCAAGTACTTACATACATGCTGTTTAATAATATGTTCACAGATCTTTCCTGGTATAGAAATAAGGATCACTGGTCTGTAATTTCCTGGCTCCTCCTTCTTTCCTTTTTTAAAGATAGGGACAACATTTGCCCTTCTCCAATCTTCCGGGACTTCTCTTATTCTCCAGGATTTTTCAAAGATTCTGGCTAGTGGTTTTGCAATTTCCTCTAACTCTTTCAGTCACCTAGGACAGTGATGGTGAACCTTTTAGAGACCGAGTGCCGAAACGGCAACCCAAAACCCACTTATTTATCAGAAAGTGCCAATACAGCAATTTATCGCGGCTGTTAGCTGTTGTGATGTGAGCTTGGAAGCATGCTCCACCACATACAGTGCTGAGAGAGTTATTTGGCCATTCCAGGGCTGGGTTTTACGAGCGGTTATAAGAGATGGGTAAGAATGACCGCTTACATATCCCAACCCCCAGGGGCATGGTTTGACAGATAACATGGAGGCTGAGTCTCTCAGTCAGGGTCTGTGGTTGGAGGTGAGGAGACCTCCAGTGTGTGTTGTTAAAGACACTGACCTGAGCGGGCGGACCCGCAATACCATATGGTCTATTTGTTTTCAGTTTGTTTTTCACTTTGTGCCTGACAAGGCTCTGTTTTGTTTTGCCACCCAGAGCGGTTTATGAAGTTAAATAATCTTGTCTGGACTTTCTACCTCAAGTGCAGCTGAGTGAGTACAAATCTCTAAAATTGGTGGAGAATGCAGCCAGAGTCTTCAGTGTGCCATCCTCTGGTTTGTGGGTGACAGTTCATTCCAGGACTCTCCACTTCAGCATGTGGAGGAGGAGCTTGGCATACAGGTTCCGGTTCTTCCTCCTGGTAATTCCGCTTCCTGCTCCTGAGGGGTCACACAGCTTTTGGACCCATAAGGCGCATTGCTGTCAATCCAGTCTCTGCGGAAGCTTCCGGACATGTGGCTTCATGTCCACCAAGTAATGGTCAAACTCCACATCCACAGACTCCCAGGCCTCCTCCTGAGCAGCCATCGTCCCCCGTCTGCCCTGATGGAAGGACAGGTCATCCTGCAGCACCTGCACCCTTTTCTGGCGGAAGGTCACATATATGTGGGCCCAAAAGCAACAGTTCCGGGAGTTCCTACAGCGGAACAGGGACCTCTTCTCAGAACTTCCAGGTTGTACGAAGATCATAGAGAATGAGATCCTGACGTAGCCTCATGTCTGAGTCTGGATTCCCAAAGCATGCCGAGAGGTGGTCTCAAAGGAGGTGAAGCTGCTGCTGAGCCTGGGAGTCATCAAGGAATCCAAGAGTGGCTCATCCAGTCCAATAGTCCTACTGCCAAAACCAGATGGGGAATGGTGATTTTGTAATGATTATTGGAAGTTGAATGAGGTTTCTAAGGCTGCCGTCACAGTAGCAGTATTTGGTCAGTATTTTACACCAGTATTTGTAAGCCAAAACCAGGAGTGGAACAATCAGAGGAAAAGTATAATAGAAACATATGCGCCACTTCTGCATTTATCACCCACTCCTGGTTTTGGCTTGCAAATACTGATGTAAAATACTGACCAAATACTGCTAGTGTGACGGCAGCCTAAGACGGATGCCTACTCAATGCCTCTGGTCGATAAATTAATTGAGAGGCTAGAGTCTGCTTGGTACATTACTACACTTGACCACACAAAAAGGTATTGGCAAATCCCCATGTCCCATGTCTGCATTCTTAACCTCTGATGGATGCTTCCAATACACAAGGATGTCGTTTGGGTTGCAGGGCGCTCCAGCAATGTTCCAGAGAGCCATGGACCGGATCTTAGTTCCCTACAAGAGGTATGCTGAGGCCTACTTGGACAATATTGTGATCTTCAGCCAACATTGGGGAAGCCATCTGAGCAAGGTCCAAGAGATATTTGATGCTCTACGGAAGTCTGGGTTTTCCATAAACCCAAAGAAGTGTGCCTTGAGAATGGAGGAAGGGAGATACTTGGGCTACATTGTAGGCAAGGGTGAAATAAAGCTCCAGATAAATAAAGTTGAGGCGATCCAGGGCTAGCTACAACCCCTCTCAAAGAAGCAGGTCAGGGCATTCCTGGGCATTTTTGGCTATTACCGCTGGTTTATCCCAAACTACGCCATGGTAGCTGCCTCTATGACAGACCTCCTTAAAGCCTTAAAGGGACAAAGTCAGCTATGGCTAAGTGGTCTCCAGAAGCTAAGATGGCCTTCCAGGAACTGAAGCTGGCTCTGTGCAAACAGCCAGTGCTGGTAGCACCCAATTTCTCCAAGGAGTTTGTAATTCAGATGGATGCATCATATGTCGGGCCGGGCGCTGTCTTATCTCAAGAGGTAAACGAGAAAAAGCACCCCATAATGTACCTTAGTCCGGAATTTATCATCATGCGAGAAAAACTATTCCATACTGGAGAAGGATTGTTTAGCCATCAAGTGGGCGCTGGACTCTCTAAGGTACTATCTCTTAGGCAGGAGATTCAGACTGGTGTCAGTCCATGCCCCACTGAAGTGGATGAAGGAGAAGAAATGGAACAATGCCCGGGTGACCAGGTGGTTCCTAACACTTCAAGATTTTAACTTCCATGTGGAGCATAGGCCAGGGAAACTGCATGGCAATGCTGATGCTCTGTCGAGGATCCACTGTCTGGTGGCAGAAGGTGCCAAGTCTCCCGGCTTTAGGCAGAAGGGGAGGGTATGTAAGATGGCCGCCAGACAAGTCCTTGAGGGGAGATATGTGTCATCGCGGCTGTTGGCTGATTCTCTAATTCAGGGTCTGTGGCTGGAGGTGAGGAGACCTCCAGTGTGTGTTGTTAAAGACACTAACCTGAGCGGGCGGACCCATGGTACTATATGGACTACTTACTTTCAGTTTGTTTTCACTTTGTGCCAGAAAAGGCTCTGTTTTTGTTTTTCCACCCTGAGCGGTTTATGAAGTTAAATAAACTTGCTTGGACTTGCATGAAATATCTATACACACACAGGGTGATAATGACTAATATTCTGATCAAAAACTGAAGTATTATTAAACATAGTGATACCGACTATAGTATTAGGGTCATCTCCACTACACTCTCCAGAATCCAGCATTAGACTAATATTATAGTCGGTATCACTATGTTTAATAACACTTCAGTTTTTGATCAGAACATTGGTCAATATCACCCTTGGGAAACCGACTATTATTATAGTGCTTTGGAACAAAGCACTATACTGTTATTCCACCGTGGTAAACTTCTTATTCTTATTATTATTATTCAGTCCGCACGTAATGCGGCCCGAACCGCTAAACTCACAGACTCCAGTGAGGTGTCATTTCGAAGCCAGCGTTCCTGAGAGGTGTGCTAAGTATTTTTCGTGTCGATCGGATTTGTAGTTTTGGCGCAATTTGCGTTTGAAAAAAGTGTCTCAATGCATTTCAATAGGGAAATTTTCCAATACGTTTATAATGGGCCTGATTTCTGAGGCAATTTCTAAAAATAACTGCCGCCTGGCTGATTACCTCATTGATATGCGCAGTGAGACCCAGTTACTATGCCAACGCCTATAAACTCTACATCAGCCCACCAGGTCACAAGTTTTGTCAGATAATATCAGCTCTTAAAGTGACAGTACAGCACAATTACAAAGCACTATCTGTAGTCTTATCATTATTGCCCCGCTCACCAAATCGGACCCAGCCCACCAAATCGGACCAGAGTGCCCCCGCTTGCCAAATCGGACCCAGAGTGCCCCCGCCCGCCAAATCGGACCCAGAGTGGCGCCGCCCGTCAAGTCGGACCCAGAGTGGCGCCGCCCGCCAAATCGGACCCAGAGTGGCGCCGCCCGCCAAATCGGACCCAGAGTGGCACCGCCCGCCAAATCGGACCTAGAGTGGCGCCGCCCGCCAAATCGGACCCAGAGTGGCGCCGCCCGCCAAATCGGACCCAGAGTGGCGCCGCCCGCCAAATCGGACCCAGAGTGGCGCCGCCCGCCAAATCGGACCCAGAGTGGCGCCGCCCGCCAAATCGGACCCAGAGTGGCGCCGCCCGCCAAATCGGACCCAGAGTGGCGCCGCCCGCCAAATCGGACCCAGAGTTGCGCCGCCCGCCAAATCGGACCCAGAGAGGCGCCGCCCGCCAAATCGGACCCAGAGTGGCGCCGCCCGCAAAATCGGACCCAGAGTGGCGCCGCCCGCCAAATCGGACCCAGAGTGACCCGGGCCACCAAATCGGACCCAGAGTGACCCGGGCCGCCAAATCGGACCCAGAGTGACCCGGGCCGCCAAATCGGACCCAGAGTGGCGCCGCCCGCCAAATCGGACCCAGAGTGGCGCCGCCCGCCAAATCGGACCCAGAGTGGCGCCGCCCGCCAAATCGGACCCAGAGTGGCGCCGCCCGCCAAATCGGACCCAGAGTGGCGCCGCCCGCCAAATCGGACCCAGAGTGGCGCCGCCCGCCAAATCGGACCCAGAGTGGCGCCGCCCGCCAAATCGGACCCAGAGTGGCGCCGCCCGCCAAATCGGACCCAGAGTGGCGCCGCCCGCCAAATCGGACCCAGAGTGACCCCGCCCGCCAAATCGGACCCAGAGCGGCGCCGCCCGCCAAATCGGACCCAGAGTGGCGCCGCCCGCCAAATCGGACCCAGAGTGGCGCCGCCCGCCAAATCGGACCCAGAGTGGCGCCGCCCGCCAAATCGGACCCAGAGTGGCGCCGCCCGCCAAATCGGACCCAGAGTGGCACCGCCCGCCAAATCGGACCCAGAGTGGCGCCGCCAGCCAAATCGGACCCAGAGTGGCGCCGCCTGCCAAATCGGACCCAGAGTGGCGCCGCCTGCCAAATCGGACCCCGAGTGGCGCCGCCCGCCAAATCGGACCCAGAGTGGCTACAACTACCAAACCAGCGCCTGAGGGGCACCCAAGTGTGAAAGTCTTGCTGGGGCAACCCGGGCACCATTCCAAAGCACTATCTGTAGTTCCTTCAGGAAATACCCATCTAGTTCTTCTTATTATTATTCAGTCCGCACGTAATGCGGCCCGAACCGCTTCACTCACAGACTCCAGTGAGGTGTCATTTCGAAGCCAGCGTCCCCAAGAGGTGTGCTAAGTATTTTTCGTGTCGATCGGATTTGTAGTTTTGGCGCAATTTGCGTTTGAAAATGTTTTTTCCCCTCATTGTAATGCATTTCAATAGGGAAATTTTCCCATAGGTTATAATGGCCGGGTTTCTGAGGCAATTTGAAATGTACCTGCCACCTGGCTGATTAGCTCATTGATATGCGCAGTCAGGCCCAGTTACTATGCCAACGCCTGCGAATTGTACATGACCACACCAGCACAGTTTTGCCAGATAATATCAGCTCTTAAAGTGATAGCACAGCACAATTTCAAAGCACTATCTGTAGTCTTATTATTATTACAGTACACAGCGCAGAGCCGTGCATTATACAGCGCAGAGCCCCACAGTATACAGCGCAGAGCCACGCAGCATACAGCGCAGAGCCGCGCAGTATACAGCGCAGAGCCACGCAGCATACAGCGCGGAGCCACGCAGCCTACAGCGCGGAGCCGCGCAGCATACAGCGCAGAGCCCCGCAGCATACAGCGCAGAGCCCCACAGTATAAAGCGCAGAGCCGCGCAGCATACAGCGCAGAGCCGCGCAGTATACAGCGCAGAGCCGCGCAGCATACAGCGCAGAGCCCCGCAGCATACAGCGCAGAGCCGTGCAGTATACAGCGCAGAGCCCCGCAGCATACAGCACAGAGCCCCGCAGCATACAGCGCAGAGCCCCGCAGCATACAGCGCAGAGCCCCGCAGCATACAGCGCAGAGCCGCGCAGTATACAGCGCAGAGCCCCGCAGCATACAGCGCAGAGCCCCGCAGTATACAGCGCAGAGCCCCGCAGTATACAGCGCAGAGCCCCGCAGTATACAGTGCAGAGCCCGGCAGTATACAGCGCAGAGCCCCGCAGTATACAGCGCCCACCAAATCGGCCCCTAAGGGGCCCCACCCACCAAATTGGACCCAGAGTGGCTACAACTACCAAACCAGCGCCTGAGGGGCACTCAAGTGTGAAAGTCTTGCTGGGGCAACCCGGGCACCATTCCAAAGCACTATCTGTAGTTCCTTCAGGAAATACCCATCTATTTCTCTCTGTTATCAGCCATTCCCCGTACTGCTGTCAGTCTATTTCTCTCTGTTATCAGCCATTCCACTGTCCTGCTGTCAGTCTATTCTCTCTGTTATCAGCCATTCCCCGTCCTGCTGTCAGTCTATTTCTCTCTGTTATCAGCCATTCCCCATACTGCTGTCAGTCTATTCTCTCTGTTATCAGCCATTCCCCTGTCCTGCTGTCAGTCTATTCTCTCTGTTATCAGCCATTCCCCGTCCTGCTGTCAGTCTATTTCTCTCTGTTATCAGCCATTCCCCTGTCCTGCTGTCAGTCTATTCTCTCTGTTATCAGCAATTCCCCTGTCCTGCTGTCAGTCTATTCTCTCTGTTATCAGCCATTCCCCGTCCTGCTGTCAGTCTATTTCTCTCTGTTATCAGCCATTCCACTGTCCTGCTGTCAGTCTATTCTCTCTGTTATCAGCCATTCCCCGTCCTGCTGTCAGTCTATTTCTCTCTGTTATCAGCCATTCCCCGTACTGCTGTCAGTCTATTCTCTCTGTTATCAGCCATTCCCCTGTCCTGCTGTCAGTCTATTCTCTCTGTTATCAGCCATTCCCCGTCCTGCTGTCAGTCTATTTCTCTCTGTTATCAGCCATTCCCCTGTCCTGCTGTCAGTCTATTCTCTCTGTTATCAGCAATTCCCCTGTCCTGCTGTCAGTCTATTCTCTCTGTTATCAGCCATTCCCCGTCCTGCTGTCAGTCTATTCTCTCTGTTATCAGCCATTCCCCTGTCCTGCTGTCAGTCTATTCTCTCTGTTATCAGCCATTCCCCGTCCTGCTGTCAGTCTATTTCTCTCTGTTATCAGCCATTCCCCGTACTGCTGTCAGTCTATTCTCTCTGTTATCAGCCATTCCCCTGTCCTGCTGTCAGTCTATTCTCTCTGTTATCAGCCATTCCCCGTCCTGCTGTCAGTCTATTTCTCTCTGTTATCAGCCATTCCCCTGTCCTGCTGTCAGTCTATTCTCTCTGTTATCAGCAATTCCCCTGTCCTGCTGTCAGTCTATTCTCTCTGTTATCAGCCATTCCCTTATCCTGCTGTCAGTCAGAGTGACCCGGCCCACCAAATCGGACCCAGAGTGACCCGGCCCACCAAATCGGACCCAGAGTGACCCGGCCCACCAAATCGGACCCAGAGTGACCCGGCCCACCAAATCGGACCCAAAATGACCCGGCCCACCAAATCGGACCCAGAGTGACCCGGCCCACCAAATCGGACCCAGAGTGACCCGGCCCACCAAATCGGACCCAGAGTGACCCGGCCCACCAAATCGGACCCAGAGTGACCCGGCCCACCAAATCGGACCCAGAGTGACCCGGCCCACCAAATCAAACCCAGAGTGACCCGGGCCACCAAATCGGACCCAGAGTGACTCGGGCCACCAAATCGGACCCAGAGTGACCCGGGCCACCAAATCGGACCCAGAGTGACCCGGGCCACCAAATCGGACCCAGAGTGACCCGGGCCACCAAATCGGACCCAGAGTGACCCGGGCCACCAAATCGGACCCAGAGTTACCCGGGCCACCAAATCGGACCCAGAGTGACCCTGGCCACCAAATCGGACCCAGAGTGACCCGGGCCACCAAATCGGGCCCAGAGTGACCCGGCCCACCAAATCGGACCCAGAGTGACCCGGCCCACCAAATCGGACCCAGAGTGACCCGGCCCACCAAATCGGACCCAGAGTGACCCGGCCCACCAAATCGGACCCAGAGTGACCCGGGCCACCAAATCGGACCCAGAGTGACCCGGGCCACCAAATCGGACCCAGAGTGACCCGGGCCACCAAATCGGACCCAGAGTGACCCGGGCCACCAAATCGGACCCAGAGTGACCCGGGCCACCAAATCGGACCCAGAGTGACCCGGGCCACCAAATCGGACCCAGAGTGACCCGGGCCACCAAATCGGACCCAGAGTGACCCGGGCCACCAAATCAGACCCAGAGTGACCCGGGCCACCAAATCGGACCCAGAGTGGCCCGGGCCACCAAATCGGACCCAGAGTGGCCCGGCCCACCAAATCGGACCCAGAGTGGCCCGGGCCACCAAATCGGACCCAGAGTGACCCGGCCCACCAAATCGGACCCAGAGTGACCCGGCCCACCAAATCGGACCCAGAGTGACCCGGCCCGCCAAATCGGACCCAGAGTGACCCGGCCCGCCAAATCGGATCCAGAGTGACCCGGCCCGCCAAATCGGACCCAGAGTGACCCGGCCCGCCAAATCGGACCCAGAGTGACCCGGGCCGCCAAATCGGACCCAGAGTGGCCTCACCCCTTTAGGGGCTACAACTACCAAGCCAGCGCCTGAGGGGCACCCAAGTGTGAAAGTCTTGCAGGGGCAGCCCGGGCACCATTCCAAAGCACTATCTGTAGTTCCTTCAGGAAATACCCATCTAGTTGATATTTACAGTTTGTGATCAACTTTTTGCCCCACTGGATATTTTATGTTTGCTTATTTTAATAACAACATTAAAAGTTATATTTTAGCCAATCAGCCTCACTTTTTGCTGAATCTATACTTATTGGTGAGTAGGGATCTTTTGGTAATTGGAGGAACCTCCTTTATCACCCCCCGCTTGTTGTATTACCCACTAACTAACACATACCACGATTATTGATGCACAGATAACAAATATATGTATAGTACAATGCAAAGATTTCACGTCTTACATTATATGAGTCATATCAATAGCTCAGAAACCGGACAGTATAGTCCTCCATATATTATTATGGGCACCACATAGTCCTCCATTCAGTATTATGGCCACCACATAGTCCTCCATTCAGTATTATGGCCACCACATAATCCCTCATACAGTATTATGGGCACCACATAGTCCTCCATACAGTGTTATGGGCACCACATAATCCTCCATACAGTATTATGGGCACCACATAGTCCTCCATATGTTTTTACCATTGTATAAAGAGATGAACATAACGCATTCATTCACATCACCATAAGACCAGCAGAACCCATCCAACTTAATAAAAAAAATATGGATGATGCTATCGATGCCATGTTTCATTCTATAGATAGATAAAATCAAGATAAGAAACATGACAACAATGTCTCCCACCTATGACCTCCAGGGGCAAAGATATCCTGTAAATTGGGGATCTTATAGAATTCTAAAGAACCTAGCAGATCCCAAAACTAGCCTCCACATGAGCTTGCTTAGGGGAGGTGTATGTGTAACCTTGATCTAATGAAAAACAGAATTTGTGTTTGCTCACTTGTCAGTCCTGGAAGGTGCTGCCTATCTTTCCAGATTAAATATATAAAATGTAATAGCTCTGTTCCTCTTGCTCTGTAAACCGCACCCCTGAAGCCATAAGCTACCTGTAACTGGTGTCCAATGGGCTGGTATAAATGATTGGTGGTGGCAACAAGTAGTTCCTTTTTGTTATTGTGTTGCCAGCAGTGACTGTACCGGGGTTTATATATATTTCATGTGTTGGAATCTGAGCTGTATATACCATACGCTCACTGTGAGTTCCCCAATTACCGGCCTGGTAGTGGAAGCAGCTGCGGCCTCATCCGTCACATGTCTATCAATTGCGTAATTGCCCTGATGACTGTAGGCAGCAGAGTTGTGTTCCCCTGACAAAATGGTGGCAGTAGTGGGTTCTGCATGACACCCCCCCAGCTGTTATCCATGACAAATTGGTAATACTGGTGGAATCTGTGTGCCCCCCCCCCCCCCCAGCTGTGTTCTGTGACAGTCGTTATCTCAGTGATTTTCAACCTTTTTTGAGCCGCGGCACACTTTTTATACTTAAAAAATCCCGGGGCACACCACCAACCAAAATGGCACAAAATGACACTAAAACAGTACATATTCTACATATAGTTAATAATATAGATTCTAAATGTATTTATAATCACTCAGTGTGAAACCTGGGCCTAAGTGCAACCCTAGCCCTAAGTGCAACCCTAACCCTACCCCTAACCCTAACCCTACCCCTAACCCTAACCCTACCCCTAACCCTAACCCTAATGGAAAAACAAAAATAATTATATTTTCTGTATTTTATTATTGTCCCTACCTATGGGGGTGATAAAGGGGGGGGGTTATTTACAATTTTTTTTATTTTGATCGCTGTGATAGAACTTATCACAGCGACCAAAATGTACAGGAACGAATCTGCCGGCCGGCAGATTCGGCGGGCGCACTGCGCATGCGCCCGCCATTTTCCAAGATGGCGGCGCCCATGGAGAAGACGGCCGGACACCTGGAGGGACATCGGAGCTAGGTAAGTATGGGGGGGTGGGATCGGAACATGGGGGGGGATCGGAGGACCGGGGGAGCGGACAGGAGGACTGGGGGAGCGGACAGGAGGGAGGAGGGGAGCGGACAGGAGATCGGGGCAGAAAGGACAAATGGGGAGGTGATCGGTGGCGGTGGGGGGGGCAGATCGGGGTCTCCAGCCATGGCAGATGCTATTGCAGCATTGGCCATGGCTGGATTGTAATATTTCACCATTTTCATAGGTGAAATATTACAAATCGCTCTGATTGGCTGTTTCACTTTCAACAGCCAATCAGAGAGATCGTAGCCACGGGGGGTGAAGCCACCCCCCCTGGGCTGAAGTACCACTCCCCCTGTCCCTGCAGATCGGGTGAAATTGGAGTTAACCCTTTCACCTGATCTGCAGGGACATGATCTTTCCATGACGCCTCATAGGCGTCATGGGTCGGATTGGCACCGACTTTCATGACGCCTACGTGGCGTCATGGGTCGGGAAGGGGTTAATGATTATAGACAGCATTATTGGCGGGCATTACCTTGGCGGCGGGCAAATGCGAGAGTCTCTCCACTCTCAGGATGACGCGCCGGCCTCGGTGACGCCATTAAGTCGCACGAGCGTTCAAAGCTCGCGCATGTGTAATTCTGTGACTGCGCATCGCTGTGCATCGCTGCACATCGCTGCGCATTGCCGGGGAACAAAACAAAGGGGGCACCATAGTTTGGGGAACTTTCCCCGCGGCACACCCGACCATGTGTCGCGGCACACTAGTGTGCCGCGGAACACTGGTTGAAAATCACTGCGTTATCTCACCACTATCAGTGATCAAATATTGATCTGGAACTCAATTAATTCTCACCTCGATTACTGGAACCCACTGCTGACTGATAAGTTAATAAATTACACAAACTGGCTCTGCTCCAACCAATCATGGATGATCTACTTCACGCTATAGTTCTCGTGCTTTACCTGTGCTCTAGAATGCTTTACCTTGGGGCATCAAGCTAATTTCTAACATTCTCACAAGTGTGAAACTAATTTTTCAGAACATCGTATTTTGGGCAGTTACAACAACAGCTTAAGGGCCCATTTACAGGCCCAGAAACAGGAATATCTTCATTTGCCACTTCACTGTACTTTGAAGTTTGTCCTTAGAGCTCCTCATGTCACAGATCATTTTTTACCTGTCCTGGCAGTTTCTCACACTATTAATATTTGCATCTTCCTGACTTTGACAAATATTCCTGCCAATCTTGTGCCATGATTCAGGAATCTGTCTGTCTCCTACTCTATACCTACTGCAAGGTCTTACCTCTGTCTGAAGTGTGCTGGAAGCGAAATGATGGTATAATAATACATACAGATATTAGCAACATTGTAAGTGGCTTTTAAGAGTGATGAAAAAAGATACATGGTTGGTATCCAGCAAGGACAGTCTGCTAGCAAACACTTCAGCAGCACTTCCTTCACAAAGACACAATTTTTATCTCCTTTACAGTGAGGACACCACCTATCTGAGGTCCGATCTCATGGACTTTAGCTCTTCTCTAACAACCTGAATACTTGTGCTGCCCATCACTCAGGTACCCCGCTGCAGTTCCACACACACAGGTACTTGTATCTGACTTTCTCTGGGGGTGGTAATTCCCTTCACACTCAGGCTTCAGATGAGTTTTGTGTGATGATCCTCACTGTCAAGAACAAGCCTCTCCCACTCTGTCCTAGCATCTGCCTCATGCAGGACTAGTCTCTTCTCCTGAGGCAGACTACAACCCCTGCAGGGCCGGATGGAGCTTCTCACCTTCTCCTCTTTGGCCCTAACCAGTACCTGGGGTGGGACATCTTCTGGCCTATCTCGCTTCCTGCTTGTCCCTCTTTGGAGAATTAGGGCCCCCATTCACACTAGATGGTGTCCCCCATACACAGGAACGCTGAGCTCGTCCAGGGCCGCAGCCTCCAGACCTGAGGAGTATCTACCACAATGTATGCACGCTCACATCACCAGCCCGTACATCACATGTGAGCATACATGTACCACTACCAGGCATGGCACAGTCCTGCAACAGGTGGCAAGTGGCAATCAAGTCCTCGCCGGACGCCTTAGATACACGTCATTGGCTTAGATACACACTATTACTGGAAGTCATTTTATAACGCTGACAGTTGGAACAGCAGAAATTGTTGGCTTACACCCCAAGTCATGGAAAAGTGAAGTGGACATGAGAAGCCGAGTGGATGTAATGAGTGGAAAGGTCCATTCCCCGGCTGCCCTCGCTGGTGATAAATCAGGGAGCGGTGACAGCCTAATGTAGATCCTGGCCCTCGTCTGCTCTGTGTCAACATGAGATGCAATAATCTGATGAGCTCTCCCTCACACCTAATGGAGGGATGAAATCTGCTGAATGGGGATTGTGCTGCCCACCACGACTGCAGCTGCTGGGACGGCTCCAATGGCCCAGAATCAAGGGAGCCATCCCTGTAGGAATCCCCCTCCCCAGGGGAGAGCCCAATAATTGTGGCCTGTTCTTGTGGCTGGTCCTGTGGTGTCCCGCAGACCCCAGAACCCGGCGACCCCCGTATGATACACGATGTATATATATATATATATATATATATATATATATATATATACATATATAGTGAGCATTTACCCTGCTGTAAGTGAGAGCAGTCGTCATATACATAACATGGGGACTTAGGCCCGAGGTCTGTTCTTGTGGCTGGTCCTGTGGTGTCCCGCAGACCCCAGAACCATGTGACCCCGTACGATACACGATGTATATATATATATATATATACATATATAGCTGAGCATTTACCCTGCTGTTACAATCATCAGTACAGACCTAACTCTTCTTCTGTCCTAGTACTTTGTTACAATGTATCAGTGTTTACAAAACAGAGAATTGTCAGGACTGGATACAATTCTGACAAATTATTTGGCTCCAGCCTTGTTAACCCCTTAATGCACCATGAGGTACATATAAATCATATTATGCCATTACTATAGATTCCATATGTTACATGTATCTTGTGGGATCAATGGGCACAAAACCTGAGACAATGCGATTACTGACAGCCAGAATCTCCCTGTAATGGTCGGAATCACAGAAACCTCAGATCCGGCCGCTGCCCTCTATAAAGTCGTGGTCAATAGAGTTCACGGTATAAAAGTAGAAGACAGAGAAATCCGGCAGTGGAAAGGCGATGGGCCGGGGTGGATAGACCACGGGGGCAACCTGTGCAGCCACAACAGATAAGGGGGTCACCGTCACCTCCGAAGCAGGAAAAATTGTGCATTATGAGGCGGCTGCACTGCAAAGAGACCATATACTGTTCTTGCACAGGGGCCATATACTGTTCTTGCACAGGGGCCATGTACTGTTCTTGCACAGGGGCCATGTACTGTTCTTGCACAGGGGCCATATACTGTTCTTGCACAGGGCCCATACACTGTTCTTGCACAGGGGCCATATACTGTTCTTACACAGGGGCCATATACTGTTCTTGCACAGGGGCCATACATCGTTCTTGCACAGGGGCCGTATACTGTTCTTGCACAGGGGCCATATACTGTTCTTGCACAGGGGCCATATACTGTTCTTGCACAGGGGCCATACATCGTTCTTGCACAGGGGCCGTATACTGTTCTTGCACAGGGGCCATATCCTGTTCTTGCACAGGGGCCCATATCCTGTTCTTGCACAGGGGCCCATACACTGTTCTTGCACAGGGGCCATATACTGTTCTTGCACAGGGGCCATGTACTGTTCTTGCACAGGGGCCATGTACTGTTCTTGCACAGGGGCCATATACTGTTCTTGCACAGGGCCCATACACTGTTCTTGCACAGGGGCCATATACTGTTCTTACACAGGGGCCATATACTGTTCTTGCACAGGGGCCATACATCGTTCTTGCACAGGGGCCGTATACTGTTCTTGCACAGGGGCCATATACTGTTCTTGCACAGGGGCCATATACTGTTCTTGCACAGGGGCCATACATCGTTCTTGCACAGGGGCCGTATACTGTTCTTGCACAGGGGCCATATCCTGTTCTTGCACAGGGGCCCATATCCTGTTCTTGCACAGGGGCCCATACACTGTTCTTGCACAGGGGCCATATACTGTTCTTGCACAGGAGCCCATATCCTGTTCTTGCACAGGGGCCATACATCGTTCTTGCACAGGGGCCATATACTGTTCTTGCACAGGGGCCATGTACTGTTCTTGCACAGGGGCCCATATACTGTTCTTACACAGGGGCCATATACTGTCTTGCACAGGGGCCCATATACTGTTCTTGCACAGGGCCCATATACTGTTCTTACACAGGGCCCATGGACAGTTCTTACACAGGGGCCCTATACTTTTCTTGCACAGTGGCCCATACATCGTTCTTGCACAGGGGCCCATACATCATTCTTGCACAGGGGCCCTATACTTTTCTTGCACAGGGGCCTCTTCTGTCTGTGTTGGCACTGGTGATGGCTGCCTGACAAAGGCACAACATTACCACCCAAATGGGGCAATTTAAAGAAAATTTGTCCTGCAAACAATGTCCTGACAGCAGAACTGGTGCAAAAAGATGAAGCAAAATATATATATGTTTTGTCGTTAATGATCAGACAATGAGGGCGGTTCACGCTCGCTAACGTCGCTCAGCAGCAAAGAATTGATGGTAAATCCTTGAATGCGACGACCAACATTGCAGTTAATACTCCTGATGACGTTTCCGATGTTTCCTTTCACTAACAGCAAGTAGAGGTCATGGATTGAAGTTGCACATCCCGACCCTTTATTTCTGGCCTCTCTGCTCCCAGGCCTGTATGGTCTGACCCTACCCAGGCGGCACATGGAGGCGCTGCAGCTGACGCTGACACTTTGCCTCTCAGACACACATTTTTCTCCCCGTACCAGGGTGTTTCCTCTCGTCTGACGGAGGATTTATCTGCGCCTACAGCCAAAAAGACTCCGAACCTGAAAGAAAGGTACAGACTGAGTGAGGCTCCTTCTCGGGTTACGGAGAAATGGTTCTGTACCCTCTGAACAAGGGACACAGGCGAGCGGTACCGCACTGCATGGAGCCAAACCACCGCATGGAGCTATACTACTGCATGGAGCTACGTCACTGCAAGGAGCTACGTCACTGCATGGAGCTACGTCACTGCATGGAGCCATATCACTGCATAGAGCTATACTACTGCATGGAGCTACGCCACTGCAAGGAGCTACATCACTGCATAGAGCTATACTACTGCATGGAGCTACATCACTGCATGGAGCAATACTACTGCATGGAGCTACGTCACTGCATGGAGCAATATCAATGCATAGAGCTACGCCACCGCATGGAGCTACATCACTACATGGAGCTACGCCACCGCATGGAGCTACACCACCGCATGGAGCTACGCCACCGCATGGAGCTACGCCACCGCATTCAACCATATCACTGCATGGAGCCAAACCACCGCATGGAGCTACATCACTGCATGGAGCTATACTACTGAATGGAGCTACACCACCGCATGGAGCTACATCACTGCATGGAGCTATACTACTGCATGGAGCTATGCCACCGCAAGGAGCTACGCCACCGCAAGGAGCTACATCACTGCATGGAGCCATATCACTGCATAGAGCTATACTACTGCATGACGCTACATCACTGCATGGAGCAATACTACTGCATGGAGCTACGCCACCGCAAGGAGCTACATCACTGCATGGAGCCATATCACTGCATAGAGCTATACTACTGCATGGAGCTACGCCACCGCAAGGAGCTACATCACTGCATGGAGCCATATCACTGCATAGAGCTATACTACTGCATGGAGCTACGTCACTGCATGGAGCTATACTACTGCATGGAGCTATACTACTGCATGGAGCTATGTCACCGCAAGGAGCTACGCCACTGCATGGAGTCTTATCACTGCATAGAGCTATACTACTGCATGGAGCTACACCACCGCATGGAGCTACATCACTGCATGGAGCCATATCACTGCATAGAGCTACGCCACCGCATGGAGCTACATCACTACATGGAGCTACACCACCGCATGGAGCTATACTACTGCATAGAGCTACGTCACTGCATGGAGCTACGTCACTGCATGGAGCCATATCACTGCATAGAGCTATACTACTGCATGGAGCTATACTACTGCATAGAGCTACGTCACTGCATGGAGCTACGTCACTGCATGGAGCCATATCACTGCATAGAGCTATACTACTGCATGAAGCTACATCACTGCATGGAGCCATATCACTGCATAGAGCTATACTACTGCATGGAGCTACGTCACTGCATGGAGCCATATCACTGCATAGAGCTATACTACTGCATGGAGCTACGTCACTGCATGGAGCCATATCAATGCATAGAGCTACGCCACCGCATGGAGCTACATCACTACATGGAGCTACGCCACCGCATGGAGCTACACCACCGCATGGAGCTACGCCACCGCATGGAGCTACGCCACCGCATTCAACCATATCACTGCATGGAGCCAAACCACCGCATGGAGCTACATCACTGCATGGAGCTATACTACTGCATGGAGCTATACTACTGAATGGAGCTACACCACCGCATGGAGCTATACTACTGCATGGAGCTACACCACCGCATGGAGCTACATCACTGCATGGAGCTACACCACCGCATGGAGCCAAACCACCGCATGGAGCCATATCACTGCATGGAGCTATACTACTGCATGGAGCTATGCCACCGCAAGGAGCTACGCCACCGCAAGGAGCTACATCACTGCATGGAGCCATATCACTGCATAGAGCTATACTACTGCATGGAGCTACGTCACTGCATGGAGCTATGCTACTGCATGGAGCTACGTCACTGCATGGAGCTATACTACTGCATGGAGCTATACTACTGCATGGATCTACGCCACCGCAAGGAGCTACGCCACTGCATGGAGCCATATCACTGCATAGAGCTATACTACTGCATGGAGCTACACCACCGCATGGAGCTACATCACTGCATGGAGCCATATCACTGCATAGAGCTATGCCCCGCATGGAGCTACATCACTACATGGAGGTACACCACCGCATGGAGCTATACTACTGCATAGAGCTACGTCACTGCATGGAGCTACGTCACTGCATGGGGCTACGTCACTGCATGGAGCCATATCACTGCATAGAGCTATACTACTGCATGAAGCTACATCACTGCATGGAGCCATATCACTGCATAGAGCTATACTACTGCATGGAGCTACGTCACTGCATGGAGCCATATCAATGCATAGAGCTATATTACTGCATGGAGCTACGTCACTGCATGGAGCCATATCACTGCATAGAGCTATACTACTGCATGGAGCTACGCCACCGCAAGGAGCTACGCCACCGCAAGGAGCTACATCAATGCATGGAGCCATATCACTGCATAGAGCTATACTACTGCATGGAGCTACATCACTGCATGGAGCCATATCACTGCATAGAGCTATACTACTGCATGGAGCTACGTCACTGCATGGAGCCATATCAATGCATAGAGCTACGCCACCACATGGAGCTACACCACCGCATGGAGCTACGCCACCGCATTCAGCCATATCACTGCATGGAGCCAAACCACCGCATGGAGCTACATCACTGCATGGAGCTATACTACTGCATGGAGCTATACTACTGCATGGAGCTACACCACCGCATGGAGCTATACTACTGCATGGAGCTACACCACCGCATGGAGCTACGTCACTGCATGGAGCTACATCAATGCATGGAGCTACACCACCGCATGGAGCCAAACCACCGCATGGAGCCATATCACTGCATGGAGCTATACTACTGCATGGAGCTACGCCACCGCAAGGAGCTACATCACTGCATGGAGCCATATCACTGCATAGAGCTATACTACTGCATGGAGCTACGTCACTGCATGGAGCCATATCACTGCATAGAGCTATACTACTGCATGGAGCTATACTACTGCATGGAGCTACGCCACCGCAAGGAGCTATGCCACCGCAAGGAGCTACATCAATGCATGGAGCCATATCACTGCATAGAGCTATACTACTGCATGGAGCTACGTCACTGCATGGAGCCATATCACTGCATAGAGCTATACTACTGCATGGAGCTACACCACCGCATGGAGCTACATCACTGTATGGAGCCATATCACTGCATGGAGCTATACTACTGCATGGAGCTACACCACCGCATGGAGCTATACTACAGCATGGAGCCATATCACTGCATGGAGCTATACTACTGCATAGAGCTACGTCACTGCATGGAGCTACATCACCGCATGGAGCCAAACCACCGCATGGAGCCATATCACTTCATGGAGCTATACTACTGCATGGAGCCATATCACTGCATGGAGCTATACTACTGCATGGAGCTACGTCACTGCATGGAGCTACATCACTGCATGGAGCTACACCACCCCATGGAGCCAAACCACCGCATGGAGCCATATCACTGCATGGAGCTATACTACTGCATGGAGCTACGCCACCGCATGGAGCTACACCACCGCATGGAGCTACACCACCGCATGGAGCCAAACCACCGCATGGAGCTATACTACTGCATGGAGCCATATCACTGCATGGAGCTACGTCACTGTGTGGAGCTACACCACTGCATGGAGCCATATCACTGCATAGAGCTATACTACTGCATGGAGCTACGCCACCGCATTCAGCCATATCACTGCATGGAGGCACATCAACGCATGGAGCTACGTCACTGCATGGACCTACGTCACTGCATGGAGCCATATCACTGCATGGAGCTATACTACTGCATGGAGCTACGCCACCGCATGGAACTACACCACCACATGGAGCCATATCACTGCATGGAGCTACGTCACTGCATGGACCTACGTCACTGCATGGAGCTATACTACTGCATGGAGCTATGTCACTGCATGCAGCCATATCACTGCATGCAGCCATATCACTGCATGGAGGCACATCAATGCATGGAGCTACGTCACTGCATGGAGCTATATTGTTGCATGGCGCTACATCACTGCTTGGAGCCATACCACTGCATGGAGCTATGCCACCGCATGGAGCCATATCACTGCATGGAGCCACATCACTGCATGGAGCTACGTCACTGAATGGAGCTACGTCACTGAATGGAGCTACGCAACTGCATGGAGCTATATTATTGCATGGCGCTCCATCACTTCATGGAGCCATATCACTGCATGGAGCTACGTCACTGCATGGAGCCAAACCACTGCATGGAGCTACGTCACTGCATGGGGCTACGTCACTTCATGGAGCTATACTACTGCATGGAGCTACGCCACTGCATGGAGCCACATCACTGCATGGAGCCACATCACTGCATGGAGCTATGTCACTGCATGGAGCCATACCACTGCAAGGAGCTATGTCACTGCATCGAGCTACGTCACTGCATGGAGCCATACCACTGCATGGAGCTGCGTCACTGCATGGAGCCACATCACTGCATGGAGCTACGTAACTGCATGGAGCTATATTATTGCATGGCGCTCCATCACTGCATGGAGCTATACCACTGCATGGAGCTACGTCACTGCATGGAGCTATACCACTGCATGGAACTACATCACTGCATGAAGCCATATCACTGCATGGAGCTATGTCAATGCATGAAGCCATATCACTGCATGGAGCTACATCACTGCATGGAGCCATACCACTGCATGGAACTACATCACTGCATGGAGCTACATCACTGCATGGAGCTATATTATTGCATGGCGCTACATCACTGCATGGAGCTATGTCACTGCATGGAGCCATACGTCTGCATGGTGCTACATCACTGCATGGAGCCATACCACTGCATGGATCTACATCACTGAATGGAGCTATACCACTGAATGGAGCTACATCACTGCATGGAGCCATATCATTGCATGGAGCTACGTCACTGCATAGAGCCATATCACTGCATGGAGCTACGTCACTACATGAGGCCATACAATTACATGGAGCTGTACTACTGCATGGAGCCACATCACTGCAGGGAGCTATGTCACTGCAAGGAGCTACATCACTGCATGAAGCTATGCCACTGCATGGAGCTATACTACTGCATGGAGCTACGTCACTGCATTGAGCTACTTCACTGCATGGAGCTATGTCACTGCATGGAGCCACATCACTGCATGGAGCTACGTAACTGCATGGAGCCATATTATTGCATGGCGCTCCTTCACTGCATGGAGCCGTACCTCTGCATGGAGCTATGTCACTGCATGGAGCCATATTACTGCATGGTGCTAAGTCACTGCATGGAGCCATATCACTGCATGGAGCTATACTACTGCATGGAGCTACGCCACTGCATGGAGCTACACCACCCCATGGAGCTACGCCACCGCATAGAGCCATATCACTGCATGGAGCTACGTCAATGCATGGAGCTATGTCACTGCATGGAGCTATACTACTGCATGGAACTACGCCACCGCATGCAGCCATATCACTGCATGTAGGCACATCAATGCATGGAGCTACGTCACTGCATGGAGCTATATTATTGCATGGCGCTACATCACTGCATGGAGCCATACCACTGCATGGACCTACGCCACTGCATGGAGCCATATCACTGCATGGAGCCACATCACTGCATGGAGCTACGTCACTGAATGGAGCTATGTCACTGAATGGAGCTACGTAACTGCATGGAGCTATATTATTGCATGGCACTCCATCACTGCATGGAGCCATATCACTGCATGGAGCTACGTCACTGCATGGAGCTACGTCACTGCATGGAGCTATACTACTGCATGGAGCTACACCACTGCATGGAGCCACATCACTGCATGGAGCCACATCACTGCATGGAGCTACGTCACTGCATGGAGCTTCGTCACTGCATGGAGCCATACCACTGCATGGAGCTTCGTCACTGCATGGAGCCACATCACTGCATGGAGCTATGTAACTGCATGGTGCTATATTATTGCATGGCACTACATCACTGCATGGAGCCATACCACTGCAGGGAGCTATGTCACTGCATGGAGCTACGTCACTGCATGGAGCCATACCACTGCATGGAGCTGCGTCACTGCATGGAGCCACATCACTGCATGGAGCTATGTAACTGCATGGAGCTATATTATTGCATGGCGCTCCATCACTGCATGGAACCATACCACTGCATGGAGCTACGTCACTGCATGAAGCTATACCACTGCATGGAACTACGTCAGTGCATGAAGCAATATCACTGCCTGGAGCTACGTCACTGCATGAAGCCATATCACTGCATGGATCTATGTCACTGCATGGAGCCATACCACTGCATGGAGCTACATCACTGCATGGAGCTACGTCACTGCATGGAGCCACATCACTGCATGGAGCTAAATCACTGCATGAAGTAATATCACTGCATGGTGCTACAACACTGCATGGAGCCATACCACTGCATGGAGCTACATCAATGAATGGAGCTATACCACTGCATGGAGCTACATCACTGCATGGAGCCATATCACTGCATGGAGCTACGTCACTGCATAGAGTCATATCACTGCATGGAGCTATGTCACTGCATAAAGCCATACCATTACATGGAGCTGTACTACTGCATGGAGCCACATCACTGCATTGAGCTATGTCACTGCTAGGAGCTACATCACTCCATGAAGCTATGACACTGCATGTAGCTATACTACTGCATGGAGCTACGTCACTGCATTGAGCTACTTCACTGCATTGCGCTATGTCACTGCATGGAGCCACATCACTGCATGGAGCTATGTAACTGCATGGAGCTATATTATTGCATGGCGCTCCTTCACTGCATGGAGCCATACCTCTGCATGGAGCTATGTCACTGCATGGAGCCATATTACTGCATGGTGCTACGTCACTGCATGGAGCCATATCACTGCATGGAGCTACGTCACTGCATGGAGCCATACCACTGCATGGAGCTACATCACTGCATGGAGCTACATCACTGCATGGAGCTACGTCACTGCATGGAGGTATTTTATTGCATGGCGCTACATCACTGCATGGAGTCATACCACTGCATGGAGCTATGTCACTGCATGAAGCTATACCACTGCATGGAGCTATGTCACTGCATATAGCAATATCACCGCATGTTGCTACGTCACTGCATGAAGCCATATCACTGCATGGAGCCATACAACTGCATGGAGCTACATCACTGCATGGAGCCACATCACTGCATGGAGCTACTTCACTGCATGGAGCTATGTTATTGCATGGTGCTACATCACTGCATGGAGCCATATCACTGCATGGAGCTATACTACTGCATGGAGCTACACCACCCCATGGAGCTACGCCACCGCATGGAGCCATATCACTGCATGGAGCTACGTCAATGCATGGAGCTACGTCACTGCATGGAGCTATACTATTGCATGGAACTACGCCACCGCATGCAGCCATATCACTGCATGGAGGCACATCAATGCATGGAGCTACATCACTGCATGGAGCTATATTATTGCATGGCGCTACATCACTGCATGGAGCCATACCACTGCATGGACCTACGCCACTGCATGGAGCCATATCACTGCATGGAGCCACATCACTGCATGGAGCTACGTCACTGAATGGAGCTATGTCACTGAATGGAGCTACGTAACTGCATGGAGCTATATTATTGCATGGCTCTCCATCACTGCATGGAGCCATATCACTGCATGGAGCTACGTCACTGCATGGAGCCAAACCACTGCATGGAGCTACGTCACTGCATGGGGCTACGTCACTTCATGGAGCTATACTACTGCATGGAGCTACACCACTGCATGGAGCCACATCACTGCATGGAGCTACGTCACTGCATGGTGCTATATTATTGCATGGCACTACATCACTGCATGGAGCCATACCACTGCAGGGAGCTATGTCACTGCATGGAGCTACGTCACTGCATGGAGACATACCACTGCATGGAGCTGCGTCACTGCATGGAGCCACATCACTGCATGGAGCTATGTATCTGCATGGAGCTATATTATTGCATGGCGCTCCATCACTGCATGGAACCATACCACTGCATGGAGCTACGTCACTGCATGGAGCTATACCACTGCATGGAACTACGTCAGTGCATGAAGCCATATCACTGCATGGAGCTACGTCACTGCATGAAGCCATATCACTGCATGGATCTACGTCACTGCATGGAGCCATACTACTGCATGGAGCTACGTCACTGCATGGAGCCACATCACTGCATGGAGCTTCGTCACTGCATGGAGCTATATTATTGCATGGCACTACATCAGTACGTGGAGCTATGTCACTGCATGGAGCTATACCACTGCATGGAGCTACGTCACTGCATGGAGCCATATCACTGCATGGAGCTACGTCACTGCATGAAGCAATATCACTGCATGGTGCTACATCACTGCATGGAGCCATACCACTGCATGGACCTACATCAATGAATGGAGCTACACCACTGCATGGAGCTACATCACTGCATGGAGCCATATCACTGCTTGGAGCTACGTCACTGCGTAGAGCCATATCACTGCATGGAGCTATGTCACTGCATAAAGCCATACCATTACATGGAGCTGTACTACTGCATGGAGCCACATCACTGAGTGGAGCCACATCTCTGCATGGAGCTATGTCACTGCAAGGAGCTACATCACTGCATGAAGCTATGACACTGCATGTAGCTATACTACTTGATGGAGCTACGTCACGGCATTGAGCTACTTCACTGCATGGCGCTATGTCACTGCATGGAGCCACATCACTGCATGGAGCAACGTAACTGCATGGAGCTATATTATTGCATGGCGCTCCTTCACTGCATGGAGCCATACCTCTGCATGGAGCTATGTCACTGCATGGAGCCATATTACTGCATGGTGCTACGTCACTGCATGGAGCCATATCACTGCATGGAGCTACGTCACTGCATGGAGCCATACCACTGCATGGAGCTACATCACTGCATGGAGCTACGTCACTGCATGGAGGTATTTTATTGCATGGCGCTACATCACTGCATGGAGTCATACCACTGCATGGAGCTACGTCACTGCATGGTGCTATGTCACTGCATATAGCAATATCACCGCATGTTGCTACGTCACTGCATGAAGCCATATCACTGCATGGAGCCATACAACTGCATGGAGCTACATCACTGCATGGAGCGACGTCACTGCATGGAGCCACATCACTGCATGGAGCTATGTCACTGCATGGAGCTATATTATTGCATGGTGCTACATCACTGCATGGAGCCATACCACTGCATGGAGCTACATCACTACATGGAGCTATACCACTGCATGGAGCTACATCACTGCATGGAGCCATATTACTGCATGGAGCTACGTCACTGCATGAAGCCATACCATTACATGGAGCTGTACCACTGTGTGGAGCCACATCACTGCATGGAGCTACGTCACTGCATGGAGCTACATCACTGCATGGAGCTATACTACTGCATGGAGCTACGTCACTGCGTGGAGCTATGTCACTGCATGGAGCTACGTCACTGCGTGGAGCTATGTCACTGCATGGAGCTTCGTCACTGCATGGAGCTATGTCACTGCACGGAGCTATATTATTGCATGGTGCTACATCACTGCATGGAACCATACCACTGCATGGAGCTACGTCACTGCATGGAGCTACGTCCCTGCATGGAGCTGTGCCAATTCATAGAGCTACGCCACTGAATGGAGCTGTGCAACTGCATGAAGCTACATCACTACATGGAACGTTTCCTGTCAAAATGCCAGATAGGGATCAATGTGCATAGAAAGAAGACCTAAGGTCTGATCAGTGAGCAGTGCTGCATGATGTGGGTGTCTCTAACGTGAGAGGAGACTGTGACAGAAGATAGCAAGATCTCCGCTAGAAGGAAAGGGAGAAGTGACCGAAATTTAAAGAGTGACAGATCAGAGCTGGGTCGTGGGAGAGGACGCCTAGCAGTACAATCCAGAGTTATAACACAGAAAGGTTATTGGCCAAGACTTGACAGAGTATGTGAGACAAAAATAGTGTACGAGGGTTTCACATCCCCTTGGAAGACCTGGAGTTAGACAGTCACATTGGGTAATGAATCAAAGGTCTTCTTTAGAGATCGTGTGAATTCTGTCACATATTAAATGGATTTAGTTTCCTTTCTATGCTGGTCAGAAACATGCAACTCCATTTCAGTGGCTTCTGATCAGGTCATTATGTCTTACCTATAAAAACTGGCCACTAGGGTTGAGCGAAACGGATCAGTCATTTTCATAAGTCGCCGACTTTTGGCAAAGTCGGGTTTCATGAAACCCGATCCGATCCCAGCGTGGGATCGGCCATGCGGTACACGATCTTTGCGCCAAAGTCGCGTTTCCTATGACGCTTAAAGCGCCATTTCTCACCCAATGAAGGTGCACGCAGAGTGTGGGCAGAGTGATGACATAGGTCCTGGTCCCCACCATCTTAGAGAAGGGCATTGCAGTGATTGGCTTGCTTTCTGCGGCATCACAGGGGCTATAAAGGGGCGTTCCCGCCGACCGCCATCTTACTGCTGCTGATCTGAGCATAGGGAGAGGATGCTGCCACTTCATCAGAAGCAGGGATAGCGTTAGGCAGGGTAAATTAACCCGAAAACCGCTTGTGCTGTAGCGATTTCCACTGTCCAACATCACCTTTTCTTTGCAGGGACAGTGGAGGCAAGATTTCTGTGCATCAGCTCTGTAGCTTATAAGGCTCCCTGATAGCTGCATTGCTGTGTGTACGCCGCTGTGCAAACCAACTGCTTTTTTCAAAGCACAAATCCTGTTGCTCCTTCCTTTCTGCACAGCTATCTTGTTTGTTTGTCCACACTTTTGACTTTTGTGTGCAGCACTCCTTTTTATTGCTGCCTGACATACTTTTCTGAGATTACTGTAGGGAGATAGTAATTGTAGTACAGTCCCCTTTTTTTTTTATATATATATATCTCTTCAAGCCACTTTCTGCCACAGAAAGTATACTCTAATACAGTGGCCCAGATTTATTCACTAGTCTCCCTGAAAAAAAAAAGGGGGCAGATTAAGATTGGCAAATCTGCATCAGTGCCAGTCCTGTCTGTGGCATCTGTCTTTGTTTTTCTGCCACAGAAAACCTACTGTATAACAGTGGGCCTGATTTCATAACAATTCTCCCAGAAAAAAAAAACAAGTGGGAGATTTAGATTGGCAAATCTGCATCGGTGCCGGTCCTGTGTGTGGCATCTGTCTTTGTTTGTCTGCCACAGAAAACCTACTGTATAACAGTGGGTCTGATTTCATAACAATTCTCCCAGAAAAAAAAAACAAGTGGGAGATTAAGATTGGCAAATCTGCATCAGTGCCAGTCCTGTGTGTGACATTTTTTTTTTTTTCTGCCACAGAAAACCTACTGTATAACAGTGGGCCTGATTTCATAACAATTCTCCCAGAAAAAAAAAAAACAAGTTGGAGATTTAGATTGGCAAATCTGCATCAGTGCCAGTCCTGTGTGTGGCATCTGTCTTTGTTTTTCTGCCACAGAAAACCTACTGTATAACTGTGGGCCTGATTAAATCCCTTGTCTCCCATATAAAAAAAGAGGGACATTTCTATTGCCAGTGTGTGCATCTGCGTCAGTCCTGTTAGTGCCATATCTGCCAGCCTCTTTCTGCCAATCAAACAGTGTAGTGTAATACAGTGGGCCTGATTTTTCCCTGCATTCTCCCACACATAAAGAGGGACATTTCTATTGCCAGTGTGTGCATCTGCGTCAGTCCTGTCAGTGTCATATCTGCCAGCCTCTTTCTGCTAATCAAACTGTGTTGTTGTGTAATACAGTGGGCCTGATTTTTCCCTGCATTCTCCCACACATAAAAAAGGGAGATTTAAATTCACAACAAGTTCACGCACACCTTGTACCTGGTTTTACAGGACCACATAACGGTTGTTAGTTTGGTTACATTTTTCCAAGAATGAGGAAGTCTGGTGGAAGAGGTCGTGGCCGTGGGCGTTCATTGCCAGCTGGTAATGATGGTAGTGGTGGTGGTCGTGGAGCATCAGGTGGTCGTGGGAAAAGCAATATAGCCCCTAAGTCTCGAGTTGTTGAGCCAGCGTCATCTGGCTACACAAGGCCTCGAAGGCTCCCTTTTCTGGGAGTAGGAAAACCGCTTTTGAAGCCGGAGCAGCAGGAACCAGTTTTGGCTTTCATTGCTGACTCTGCCTCTAGCTCTTTCGCCTCCTCCTCGGAAAGTGCCAAATGTCAGAGCAGTGCGTCATCAGTGGATGCTCCCGGTCAGGAACAAGTCGCTTCCTTGTGTCCTTCACCCAGAACAACAGTGAAGGATGCGTCAGGCGACACAACTGTTGGAATATGCAACAGATTAGGACTTATTATAAGTTAAAGGAGGACTTTACACTAACCAGACAGCAGATGGCGATAGTGTGTAAAGTTATATACTTGCTGTAATGTGGGGAGGGAAGCTCTCAATTGTTGGTTGTTTTTCTTACTTCCCGATTATTCCTTTCTTCTTCATGAATGTATATGCCTCAGTGCACGGATTGTGTGACACTGAATTGTATCTCATGCTTATCCAGTATGAAGTAAATACTGTTTACTCAAGATATCTTGCTGATTGAAGCTCTCGTAACTACAGCGGTGACTGCAAGAAGACACACTCTGCAACAGGTTATGGGCCCAGGCACCCCAGACACTACAGGTCTGTACTACAAGCCCTGGCAGAAGGATTCTGGTTTATAACCTCAGATAACAGAGCACACAGATAAGCTCTGTAAAGAAGGAAATAAATCCAGATACAAAGTGACAGAGGAATTCATCATCCCAGGAGCTGGACATACAGGAGAATATCTTCAGTACAACTCTCTAAACAAGTAAAGCCCCCGTCTCACTAAGCGAGATCGCTAGCGAGATCGCTGCTGAGTCACAAGTTTTGTGACGCAACAGCGACCTCAGTAGCGATCTCGCTATGTGTGACACTTAGCAGCGACCAGGCCCCTGCTGTGAGATCGCTGGTCGTGTCGGAATGGCCTGGACCTTTTTTTGATCGTTGAGGTCCCGCTGGGTAGCACACATCGCTGTGTTTGACACCTTACCAACGACCTCGTTGACGACTCAAGACACTGAATCGTCATAATAGCTCCCATGTGACATCGTTGTACAGGTCGCTACAGGTCGCTGGTGAGATGTCAAACAGTGAGATCGCAGCAGCGATCGTTGGGAAGATCTCACTGTTTGACATCTCACCAGCGACCACATAGCGACGCAGCAACGATCCCTGACAGGTCGTATCGTTGTCGGGATCGCTTTAGCGTCGCTAAGTGAGACGGGGCCTTTAGACTATATAAAGATGATGAGTAACACAGAACTGAAATTTACAGTAGCTAAACTGAATAGTGAAAATTATCAGTTATGGAAATTCAAAGTAGAGATGTTGTTATCTAAGGATGATCTATGGGAAGTAATTGTTACAGCAAGACCAGATCAAGATAATCAGACAAGGGATAAGAAGAATATGCAAGCTAAAGCCACCATTAGCTTATTAGTGGATGATGTTCAATTAATACATATAAGAAATGAAGAAACAGCTAAGGGAATGTGGGAAGCATTAAGAAAACTGTATGAAAGACCTAGCTTGAATCACAAGTTATTTTTATTAAGAAAGCTGTACAGCATGAGATTGAGTGCAAATGACGATATGCAGAAGCACATATTCTCAATGATGGAAGTGATATCACAGCTAAGATCTATTGGTGAAGATGTTAAAGAAAGTCATGTAGCAGCTATATTGTTGTGCAGTTTACCAGATTCGTATACAGCCTTGATAAATGCCCTTGAGACGAGACCAGAAACTGACATTACATTAGATTTTGTGAAAACAAGACTAATAGATGAATATCAGAGAAGAAAAGAACAAAGAAATGATTCTTCTACTGAAAAGGACAGTGAAAACGCTCTTAAAGCTACAGAATTCAAAAAACCCTATAATAAAGAGACAAGAGAATGCTTCAGATGTAAGAAAAAAGGTCATTTAAAGAAAGACTGTACCATATGGAAAGCAGAACAACAAAAATTACAACATAAAAAGCATACACAGAAAGTAAAAAGCACAATTTCCGATTCATGTGAGAATAATTGGAATGGCACATTTAAAGTAACAGACAAGAAATCATTACTTGGTTGGTTTATTGATTCAGGAGAATCGAGTCATATGACAAGTGACAAGAATTTCTTTACTGATCTTGATTTAGTTAAGAAGAAGCCATTTATCTTGCAGATGGAAGCAAAATAACCGCAAAAGGTATTGGACAAGGTATGCTAAATTGTTCAAACAAGTTCGGGCAAGATTCAAAGATACTTGTACAAGATGTGTTGTATGTTCCAAAATTGGAAGGCGGATTATTATCTGTGAAACGTTTAACAGCAAAAGGACTTACAGTGAAATTCAAAGACAATGAGTGTGCAATTATTGCAGGAAACAAGGTGATAACCAAAGTCAAGGCAGATGAACAATTATATCATTTTGACACACCAAAGGAACAGATGAAGGTATGTACACATGATCACAAAAACTGTATTCACATGTGGCATAGACGTCTAGGACATAGACACCCTGACAGTATAAGGGAACTACAGAGAAAAGAATTGACAAAAGATTTAAAGATATCAGATTGCTCAATTACCATAAGATGTGAATGTTGTATAAAATCCAAAGCCACAAGGATATCTATTCCAAAAGAAAGTGAGATGAAAAGTGAAAGACCACTTGATTTGGTGCATACTGACGTATGTGGACCCATGAAAGTGACCACATCAGGAGGCAATAGATACATGTTGACTTTTATAGACGATTACTCAAGATACACAGTCACATACTTAATTAAAAACAAAAGTGAAGTTTTTGATAAACTTGTAGACTATGTAACAAGATCAAGTAACAAATTTCAAAGGAAGCCAATTGTCATCAGAAGTGATAATGGAGGTGAATTTACAGGTCACAGAATAGAAGACTACTTACGACAAAATGGAATAGAACACCAGAAAACGGTTCCATACACACCTGAACAAAATGGAGTAGCAGAAAGAAAAAACAGAGCTCTAAGAGAAATGATAAGATGTATGCTGACGGATTCCAAACTACCAGAGAAATATTGGGGTGAGGCAGCAATGACAGCTACATATCTACAGAACTGACTTTTTTCCAGAAAACTGACGAAAACTCCATATGAACTGTGGCAAGGTATGAAACCAAGTGTCAATCATTTAAAAGTTTTTGTATGTAAAGTTTTTATATTCATTCCAACAGAAAAACGTTCCAAACTTCAAAACAGATCCATGGAAGGAATATTTGTTGGATATAGTGAAAATCGCAAAGGATACAGAATCCTAGATCTCAAAACAGACAGAGTTACGGTGAGTAACAGTGTGACATTCATTGAAGATTTAAATGAAGATATTATGATTTCAGTTGAAACAAAAAATGAGAAAACCAATAGTGACACAACTGAAGAAATATCTGATGAGAAAGAAGCAGAAATTAATGAAGAACAAAATACTGAAAGTGAAGAATCACAACTACAAACAGACACAGAACCAAGACGTTCAATGAGAGAGAACAAAGGAAAACCACCAAAACGTCTCTCATACAAGACAAGCACAAGAAAAATCTATGAGCCTACCTCTTGGGAAGACATATCTAACCTTCCTGTAGAAGAAGCTAATAAATGGATAGAAGCAACAGAAACAGAAATTAAATCCATGCAAGATTCAAATACATGGACACTAACAGATTTACCAGAAGGAAGAAAAACCATAGGATGTAAATGGATTTTTAAAGGAAAGGTGCCGCAATTTTGTTTTTGTATTAAAAATGATTGTTTATATAAACAATTATCTTTAATACAAAATTATTTTTTTTAACCTTAATATCTTTTTTATTATTAATAATTTTTGCAGCCACTGGGCGCCGCCATTTTGCTTTGCAGGAGTGTAAGAGTCCCAGCACGACATTTACACTCTGCATTTACGGCAGCCCTGTGCATAGGACTCAGCAGTCGGGAGCCGACCGCGTTATCTCCTGCTCTGATCTGGCCACGCCCCCTGGGCTGTCTCCACATCACAGCAGAGGCAGGAGGTCGGCGCCATGTTTCTTCAGCCCACAGTGTGTGAGCTCCACTGTGACTGAGAGCTGTGCTGTTGGAGGGGCAGCTCCAGCTGCCTCTCCTTTCACACTGTCAGCAGTCGGCCGTTCCCTGTCCTCTGGTGCCCTGGCTCAATCTCTAGAATCGCTAGAGAGGGTGAAGCGCTGGGGTCTGATGTCCTCTATCAGGAGCTGCAGAGAGGTAACAGGGGGGGGAGGGGGAGAATCTCTGTGCTGCTCCGACCCGACCCTGCCTCTCACTGCTGCTCCGACCCGACCCTGCCTCTCACTGCAGCCACTGATCAAGGACATCAGACCGTGTATCTATCACTACACTGTGCTGAGCCATGTATCTAATCCTCTCCTGCATGATAGTCTGCTGTGCCATGTACCGAATCCTCTCCTGTATGATACTGTCTGCTGTGCCCTGTACCTAATCCTCTCCTGTGTGATACTATGCTGAGCCGTGTATCTAATCCTATACTGTGTGATACTGTCTGCTGAGCCATGCATCTAATCCTATACTGTGATACTATGCTGAGCCATGCATCTAATTCTATCCTGTGTGATACTGACTGCTGAGCCGTGTATCTAATCCTCTCCTGTGTGATACTGACTGCTGAGCCGTGTATCTAATCCTCCCCTGTGTGATACTGACTGCTGAGCCGTGTATCTAATCCTCTCCTGTGTGATACTGTCTTCTGAGCTGTGTATCTAATCTTATCCTGTGTGATACTGACTACTGAGCCGTGTATCTAATCCTATCCTGTGATACTGTCTGCTGAGCCGTGTATCTAATCCTCTCCTGTGTGATACTGACTGCTGAGCCATGTATCTAATCCTATCCTGTGTGATACTGTCTGGTGAACCGTGTATCTAATCCTCTCAGGCACTCCTCTCCCCCCTGCATATCTTTCCCCATTACACACACAACTCAATGCATGCGATAACAGGAGCTGCAGGGGTCATGCTGTATTATGGCATTATGTGAGATCTATATGACGGTATTATGTGATCTGTATGGTGGTGATTATGCTTGATCAGTATTGTGAGAATTATACGGTGGTATTGTGTGTGATCTATATGGTGGTATTATGTGAGAACACTGGCAGTATTATGTGTGATCTATATGGCGGTATGTGAGAACACTGGCGGTATTATGTGTGATCTATATGGTGGTATTATGTGAGAACACTGGCAGTATTATGTGTGATCTATATGGCGGTATGTGAGAACACTGGCGGTATTATGTGTGATCTATATGGTGGTATGTGAGAACACTGGCAGTATTATGTGTGATCTATATGGTGGTATTATGTGAGAACACTGGCAGTATTATGTGTGCTCTATATGGTGGTATGTGAGAACTGTATGACAGTATTATGTGTGATCTATTTGATGGTATTGTGTGTGATCTATATGGCGGTATTATGTGTGAGCTATATGGCAGTATTATGTGAGAACACTATGGCAGTATTATCTTCAGAAAGCGGACCCATTCTATGGTGGTTCTGGCTGAGCACCTGCTCGCGGGTCTGGGGTAAGAGGGGGCAGCATGACCTCCAGTTAGGTGCAGTCAGGGCTGGTCAGGCTGCTGAAGAGAGGGGTCTCATTTTTATTGTTACTATATGGCGACATTTCCTTCCCAGCGTCACCCCGTACTGCGCCTGTCGTCTCACTTTCACACATCGCCAGGACAGGATGGAGAAGACAGGATCTGAGGAGGGGAATGGGGTCTGCATGCAAAGTCTGGATCAGAACAGGCCATCAATCCACAGAAATGTTTCCTGGATTTCTGTAGAGCAGACGGTCCATCCATGTGTATAAAAGACAGCGTTCTATGTACAATCCCTGGCTGCTCCGCGCACTGAACATGGTGCCCCCCATAGACCAGCACACTGCTCTCCTGAAATACTCTGTGCTGCTGTCACCCTTCTCCCTCCACCACATATCTCCCTCTGTGACCCCCATAGACCAGCACACTGCTCTCCTGAAATACTCTGCGCTGCGGTCACCCTGCTCCTCCACCACATATCTCCCTCTGTGACCCCCATAGACCAGCACACTGCTCTCCTGAAATACTCTGCGCTGCGGTCACCCTGCTCCCTCCACCACATATCTCCCAGAATCCTTGCTGGCTGCCATCCTCGGTGACTGTCTACTTGTCAGTGTAAGGCTGCTTTCACACTAGCGTCAGTACGGGCCCGTCGCAGTGCGTCGGGCCGACGTACCGACGCATGCTGTGAAAGAAATGCCCGACGTGGTAGCGGATGTAGTCTTACGACGCTTCCGCTGCCCCATTGTAAGGTCCGGGGAGGAGGGGGCGGAGTTTCGGCTGCGCATGCACGGTCGAAAATGGCGGACTCGACGCACAAAAAAACCGTTACATGTAATTTTTTTTGTGGCGGTGGTCCGCCAAAACACGACTCAACCGTCGCACGGTGGTTGCGACGTGTGGCAATACGTCGCAATGCTTCGGTAATGTTAGTCTATGGGGAAAAAACACATCCTGCAGACAACTTTGCAGGATGTGTTTTATCTCCTGAACGACGCATTGCGACATACAGCAAACAACGCTAGTGTGCAAGTAGCCTAAGGCTGCCGTCACACATTCAGTATTTGGTCAGTATTTTACCTCAGTATTTGTAGCCAAAACCAGGAGTGGGTGATAAATGCAGAAGTGGTGCAGATGTTTCTATTATACTTCTCTAAGTGTTCCACTCCTGGTTTTGGCTACAAATACTGAGGTAAAATACTGACCAAATACTGATAGTGTGATGGCAGCCTTACTCTGCAGTCACCAACAAAATGGCTGCTCACTGGGTTCCTGAATATCATCCTCTTATCCCTTAGCAAACACCAGAAGGGGAGGAGACATCACACAGGTCAGCAGACTCCGCCCATAATTACTGCAGTGCTGTAATGTGAGCTAGTTGTACACGAGGTTTTTCTGAAATTTCAGCAGCTGCTCCCCCTAGTGTTTAAAAGTGGAAATTCCAAAACTTTTCAAATTATTTTTCATATTTTACTAAATTATAAACAAATGATAATAATTTTTAAGAAAATGTAAACATTAATTCTTTACATTTTTACAATTTCTGTAAAAAAAATTTTTTTGATGGCACCTTCCCTTTAAGGTTAAATACCAAACAGATGGCACAGCTGAAAGATACCGAGCAAGACTCGTAGCTAAAGGGTATTCTCAAAAATATGGAGAAGACTATGATGAGACATTTGCTCCAGTTGTCAAACACACTACAATAAGAACTTTACTTACAGTTGCAGCAATGAAACAGATGCAACTGAGACACCTGGATGTAAAGACAGCTTTTCTGAATGGAGATTTAACAGAAGACATTTATATGGAACAACCTCCAGGATTCAAAGATGAAAGAAATCCAAACAAAGTTTGTAAACTACAGAAAAGCATATATGGTTTAAAGCAAGCAGCTAAAGCGTGGAATGACAAAATCACGGAAGTACTTACAAATGAAAAATGTCAAAGAAGCAAAGCTGATCCATGCTTGTACACAAAAAGGCTGATTAATAGATGGATTTATATACTCATATATGTAGACGACATTTTTATTTGTTTTGAACAAGAAAGGGATAACGAAAACATTCTAAAAATCCTGAAGCAACATTTCGAAATCAAAGACTTGGGAAATGTAAAACAATATCTAGGAATACAGGTAGAAAGAGAAGAAGACGGAAGTTTCCTACTGAATCAAAATCACATGATTCAAGACATAACAGAAAAATTTGGATTAAAGGATGCAAAAACAGTAAAGTCTCCAATGGAAACTAATTATCTCAAAGAGATGAACAGTGAAAAAAATATGCTACCAAATAATGAAGAATACAGAACAGCAATAGGAAAACTACTGTATCTAGCGACCGTTACAAGACCAGACATCGCAGCAGCAGTAGGAATCCTGAGTAGAAAGGTATCAAAACCAAATAAAGCTGATTGGAATGCCGTGAAGAGAGTAATGCGTTATTTGAAAGGAACTAGCAATGTGAAGCTGAAATTACCCACAAGTGATGATTGCATTTTAACAGGATATGTTGATGAAGATTGGGCTGGAGATCCAACTGACAGAAGATCTACCAGTGGACATATTTTTTTTCTCTCAGGTGGACCAATAAGTTGGACAAGTAAGAAACAGTCAATTGTGACACTATCTTCAACAGAAGCAGAACATGTTGCCGCAGCACATGCGAGTCAAGAAGTACTGTGGTTAAGACAATTGTTGACAGAATTAGGACAACCACAGTTGGCACCAACAAAACTGAAAGAGGACAATCAAGGATGTCTGTTGTGAAATTGGATTTTGGGCTCCCCCGGTGGCCACTGGTGGAATTGAACTGGTGTGCATCATCCTCTCTGTTCACCTGTTTCCATCAGGATGTGGGAGTCGCTATTTAGCCTTGCTCCTCTGTCACTTCCATGCCGGTCAACATTGTAATCAGAAGCCTTTCTGTGCATGTTCCTGCTGCTAGACAACTCCCAGCTAAGTTGGACTTAGTCCTTGTTTGTTTTTGCATTTTGTTCCAGTTCACAGCTGTAGTTTCGTTTCTGTGTCTGGAAAGCTCTTGTGATCTGAAATTGCCACTCTGATGTTATGAGTTAATACTAGAGTCTTAAAGTAATTTCAGGATGGTATTTTGATAGGGTTTTCAGCTGACCATGAAAGTGCCCTTTCTGTCTTCCTGCTATCTAGTAAGCGGACCTCAATTTTGCTAAACCTATTTTCATACTACGTTTGTCATTTCATCTAAAATCACCGCCAATATTTGTGGGGGCCTCTGTCTGCCTTTCGGGGAAATTTCTCTAGAGGTGAGCCAGGACTATATTTTCCTCTGCCAGGATTAGTTAGTCCTCCGGCCGGCGCTGGGCGTCTAGGGATAAAACGCAGGCTACGCTACCCGGCTACTGTTAGTTGTGCGGCAGGTTTAGTTCATGGTCAGTTTAGTTTCCATCCTTCCAAGAGCTAGTTCTTATGTTTGCTGGGCTATGTTCTCTTGCCATTGAGAACCATAACAGTTTGACCGGCCGAAAAGGGTTAAATTAATTGACAGAGAAAGGAGAGAAAAGAGAAGTCTGCTGAAGATTTTTTTTTTTTTTTCTTCAGTTCTGAGGTTGCTTGTAATTGAATCTCTTGCAGGTCTGCCTATATTGCAGCCTTTCTCTCTCTCTCCTTCTACTCCTGGAATGGCTCTGTGTTCACCTGTTTAAAATGGATATTCAGAGTTTAGCTGCAGGTTTGAATAATCTCACCACGAAAGTTCAAAACTTACAAGATTTTGTTGTTCATGTTCCTATATCTGAACCTAGAATTCCTTTGCCTGAATTTTTCTCGGGGAATAGATCTTGCTTTCAAAATTTCAAAAATAATTGCAAGTTGTTTTTGTCCCTGAAATCTCGCTCTGCTGGAGATCCTGCTCAGCAGGTCAGGATTGTGATTTCTTTGCTCCGGGGCGACCCTCAGGATTGGGCTTTTGCATTGGCTCCAGGGGATCCTGCGTTGCTCAATGTGGATGCGTTTTTTCTGGCCTTGGGGTTGCTTTATGAGGAACCTCAGTTAGAACTTCAGGCGGAAAAGGCCTTGATGTCCCTATCTCAGGGGCAAGACGAAGCTGAAATATACTGCCAGAAATTCCGTAAATGGGCTGTGCTTACTCAGTGGAATGAGTGCGCCCTGGCGGCGAATTTCAGAGAGGGTCTCTCTGATGCCATTAAGGATGTTATGGTGGGGTTCCCTGTGCCTGCGGGTCTGAATGAGTCCATGACAATGGCTATCCAGATCGATAGGCGTCTGCGGGAGCGCAAACCTGTGCACCATTTGGCGGTGTCTACTGAGAAGACGCCAGAGAATATGCAATGTGATAGAATTCTGTCCAGAAGTGAACGGCAGAATTTTAGACGAAAAAATGGGTTGTGCTTCTATTGCGGTGATTCAACTCATGTTATATCAGCATGCTCTAAGCGTACTAAGAAGCTTGATAAGTCTGTTTCAATTGGCACTTTACAGTCTAAGTTTATTCTATCTATGACCCTGATTTGTTCTTTATCATCTATTACCGCGGATGCCTATGTCGACTCTGGCGCCGCTTTGAGTCTTATGGATTGGTCCTTTGCCAAACGCTGTGGGTATGATTTGGAGCCTCTTGAAACTCCTATACCCCTGAAGGGGATTGACTCCACCCCATTGGCTAGCAATAAACCACAATACTGGACACAAGTAACTATGCGGATTAATCCGGATCACCAGGAGATTATTCGCTTTCTTGTGCTGTATAACCTACATGATGTGTTGGTGCTTGGATTGCCATGGCTGCAATCTCATAACCCAGTCCTTGACTGGAAAGCTATGTCTGTGTTAAGCTGGGGATGTAAGGGGACGCATGGGGACGTACCTGTGGTTTCCATTTCATCATCTATTCCCTCTGAGATTCCTGAATTCTTGACTGAATATCGTGACGTTTTTGAAGAACCTAAGCTTGGTTCATTACCTCCGCACCGGGAGTGCGATTGTGCCATAGATTTGATTCCGGGTAGTAAATACCCTAAGGGTCGTTTATTTAATCTGTCTGTGCCTGAACATGCTGCTATGCGAGAATATATAAAGGAGTCCTTGGAAAAGGGACATATTCGTCCTTCGTCATCTCCCTTAGGAGCCGGTTTTTTCTTTGTGGCTAAGAAAGATGGCTCTTTGAGGCCGTGCATTGATTATCGGCTTTTTAATAAAATCACGGTTAAATATCAATATCCGTTGCCACTGCTGACTGATTTGTTTGCTCGCATAAAGGGGGCCAAGTGGTTCTCTAAGATAGATCTTCGTGGGGCGTATAATTTGGTGCGAATTAAGCAGGGGGATGAGTGGAAAACCGCATTTAATACGCCCGAGGGCCACTTTGAGTATTTGGTGATGCCTTTTGGTCTTTCAAATGCCCCTTCAGTCTTTCAGTCCTTTATGCATGACATTTTCCGTGATTATTTGGATAAATTTATGATGGTGTATCTGGATGATATTTTGATTTTTTCGGATGACTGGGACTCTCATGTCCAGCAGGTCAGGAGGGTTTTTCAGGTTTTGCGGTCTAATTCCTTGTGTGTGAAGGGTTCTAAGTGCGTTTTTGGGGTTCAAAAGATTTCCTTTTTGGGATATATTTTTTCCCCCTCTTCCATCGAGATGGATCCTGTCAAGGTTCAGGCTATTTGTGATTGGACGCAACCCTCTTCTCTTAAGAGTCTTCAGAAATTTTTGGGCTTTGCTAACTTTTATCGTCGATTTATTGCTGGTTTTTCTGATGTTGTTAAACCATTGACTGATTTGACTAAGAAGGGTGCTGATGTTGCTGATTGGTCCCCTGCTGCTGTGGAGGCCTTTCGGGAGCTTAAGCGCCGCTTTTCTTCCGCCCCTGTGTTGCGTCAGCCTGATGTTGCTCTTCCTTTTCAGGTTGAGGTCGACGCTTCTGAAATCGGAGCTGGGGCGGTTTTGTCGCAGAGAAGTTCCGATTGCTCCGTGATGAGACCTTGTGCTTTTTTCTCGCGTAAATTTTCGCCCGCCGAGCGGAATTATGATGTTGGGAATCGGGAGCTTTTGGCCATGAAGTGGGCTTTTGAGGAGTGGCGTCATTGGCTTGAGGGGGCTAGACATCAGGTGGTGGTATTGACTGACCACAAAAATCTAATTTATCTTGAGTCCGCCAGACGCCTGAATCCTAGACAGGCGCGCTGGTCGTTGTTTTTCTCTCGGTTTAATTTTGTGGTGTCCTACCTGCCGGGTTCTAAGAATGTTAAGGCGGATGCCCTTTCTAGGAGTTTTGAGCCTGACTCCCCTGGTAATTCTGAACCTACAGGTATCCTTAAGGATGGAGTGATATTGTCTGCCGTTTCTCCAGACCTGCGGCGGGCCTTGCAGGAGTTTCAGGCGGATAAACCTGATCGTTGCCCACCTGGTAGACTGTTTGTTCCTGATGATTGGACCAGTAAAGTCATTTCTGAGGTTCATTCTTCTGCGTTGGCAGGTCATCCTGGAATCTTTGGTACCAGGGATTTGGTGGCAAGGTCCTTCTGGTGGCCTTCCCTGTCTCGAGATGTGCGAGGCTTCGTGCAGTCTTGTGACGTTTGTGCTCGGGCCAAGCCTTGTTGTTCTCGGGCTAGTGGATTGTTGTTGCCCTTGCCTATCCCGAAGAGGCCCTGGACGCACATCTCGATGGATTTTATTTCGGATCTTCCTGTTTCTCAGAAGATGTCTGTCATCTGGGTGGTGTGTGATCGTTTCTCTAAGATGGTCCATTTGGTTCCCCTGCCTAAGTTGCCTTCTTCTTCCGAGTTGGTTCCTCTGTTTTTTCAAAATGTGGTCCGTTTGCATGGTATTCTGGAGAATATCGTTTCTGACAGAGGTACCCAATTCGTGTCTAGATTTTGGCGAGCATTCTGTGCTAGGATGGGCATAGATTTGTCTTTCTCGTCTGCTTTCCATCCTCAGACTAATGGCCAGACCGAGCGGACGAATCAGACCTTGGAGACATATTTGAGGTGTTTTGTGTCTGCAGATCAGGATGATTGGGTTGCTTTTTTGCCTTTAGCGGAGTTTGCCCTCAATAATCGGGCCAGCTCTGCCACCTTGGTGTCTCCCTTTTTCTGTAATTCGGGGTTTCATCCTCGATTTTCTTCTGGTCAGGTGGAATCTTCGGATTGTCCTGGAGTGGATGCTGTGGTGGAGAGGTTGCATCAGATTTGGGGGCAGGTAGTGGACAATTTGAAGTTGTCCCAGGAGAAGACTCAGCTTTTTGCCAACCGCCGGCGTCGGGTTGGTCCTCGGCTTTGTGTTGGGGACTTGGTGTGGTTGTCTTCTCGTTTTGTCCCTATGAGGGTTTCTTCTCCCAAGTTTAAGCCTCGGTTCATCGGCCCATACAAGATATTGGAGATTCTTAACCCTGTGTCCTTCCGTTTGGACCTCCCTGCATCTTTTTCTATTCATAATGTTTTTCATCGGTCATTATTGCGCAGGTATGAGGTACCGGTTTTGCCTTCCGTTGAGCCTCCTGCTCCGGTGTTGGTTGAGGGCGAGTTGGAGTACGTTGTGGAAAAAATCTTGGACTCCCGTGTTTCCAGACGGAAACTCCAGTATCTGGTCAAATGGAAGGGATACGGTCAGGAGGATAATTCTTGGGTGACTGCCTCTGATGTTCATGCCTCCGATTTGGTCCGTGCCTTTCATAGGGCTCATCCTGATCGCCCTGGTGGTTCTGGTGAGGGTTCGGTGCCCCCTCCTTGAGGGGGGGGTACTGTTGTGAAATTGGATTTTGGGCTCCCCCGGTGGCCACTGGTGGAATTGAACTGGTGTGCATCATCCTCTCTGTTCACCTGTTTCCATCAGGATGTGGGAGTCGCTATTTAGCCTTGCTCCTCTGTCACTTCCATGCCGGTCAACATTGTAATCAGAAGCCTTTCTGTGCATGTTCCTGCTGCTAGACAACTCCCAGCTAAGTTGGACTTAGTCCTTGTTTGTTTTTGCATTTTGTTCCAGTTCACAGCTGTAGTTTCGTTTCTGTGTCTGGAAAGCTCTTGTGATCTGAAATTGCCACTCTGATGTTATGAGTTAATACTAGAGTCTTAAAGTAATTTCAGGATGGTATTTTGATAGGGTTTTCAGCTGACCATGAAAGTGCCCTTTCTGTCTTCCTGCTATCTAGTAAGCGGACCTCAATTTTGCTAAACCTATTTTCATACTACGTTTGTCATTTCATCTAAAATCACCGCCAATATTTGTGGGGGCCTCTGTCTGCCTTTCGAGGAAATTTCTCTAGAGGTGAGCCAGGACTATATTTTCCTCTGCCAGGATTAGTTAGTCCTCCGGCCGGCGCTGGGCGTCTAGGGATAAAACGCAGGCTACGCTACCCGGCTACTGTTAGTTGTGCGGCAGGTTTAGTTCATGGTCAGTTTAGTTTCCATCCTTCCAAGAGCTAGTTCTTATGTTTGCTGGGCTATGTTCTCTTGCCATTGAGAACCATAACAGATGTCTTGTTCTTGCTCAGATGGAAAGAGTCAATCCAAGAACCAAGCATATTGATGTGAAATATCATTTCTTGAGAGATCATCAGGAACAAGGAGTCTTGAAGTTAGAGTACTGTCTACTGAAGAAATGACAGCAGACATCCTCACGAAGGCATTGAATGCTGATAAACATCAGAGACTAATAAAAAAGTTGAGTTTGATTGAATAAGTCCTTACTGTTGAGAAAGGGTGTTGGCATATGCAACAGATTAGGACTTATTATAAGTTAAAGGAGGACTTTACACTAACCAGACAGCAGATGGCGATAGTGTGTAACTTTATATACTTGCTGTAATGTGGGGAGGGAAACTCTCAATTGTTGGTTGTTTTCTTACTTCCTGATTATTCCTTTCTTCTTCATGAATGTATATGCCTCAGTGCACGGATTGTGTGACACTGAATTGTATCTCATGCTTATCCAGTATGAAGTAATTACTGTTTACTCAAGATATCTTGCTGATTGAAGCTCTCGTAACTACAGCGGTGACTGCAAGAAGACGCACTCTGCAACAACAACATGTTACTCCATGGAGCTCTTTACACATCCCGTGCCTGGGTTAGAAAGGGAAATTGTTAACAGGCCATGCCCATTACAAGATGAATCGGACATGGAGTGCACAGATGCACAGCCACAGCCAGATTATTATGCTGTTCCTTTGACTCAGATCAGAACATTGCCCTCGCAGTGTACTGATCCAGAATCTGACCCCGATGAGACTATGGTGCCCCGTCACGAACGCTATAGCACCGCCTTACACGGTGACCCAGAGGAAGGTGCACAGGACATAGAAGAGAAGGTCATAGATGACCCAGTTGTTGACCCCGATTGGCAGCTATTGGGGGAACAGGGTGCAGGCGGCAGTAGCTCTGAAGCGGAGGAGGAGCCGCAGCAGGCATCAACATCGCAACAGGTTCCATCTGGCAGGCCCGTATCTGGCCAAAAACGTGTGGCTAAACCAAAACCAGTTGTAGGACAGCGTGGCCATCCGGTTAAAGTAGCTCAGTGTGCAATGCCTGAAAAGGTATCCAATAGTAGGAAGAGTGCAGTCTGCCATTTTAACCAAGATCCCAATGATCAGTGCAAAGTCATCTGTAAGAAATGCTCAAGGACCTTCAGCAGAGGTCAGAATGTTAAAAATCTAAATACAAGTTGCATGCGTAGACATTTAACCACCATTCACTTGCAAGCCTGGACAAACTACCAAACGTTGTAGCACCCTCTCACAATGAAGCTAGTCAGCAACGCGACATCCCTTCCCTCACTGTAAGCCCACCGTTTACCACACCATCTGCAGGTAATGTGGCGGTTTCGTCGCAAGGCCAAAGCAGTCATGGAATCACCAGGTTCGTGGTAGGAAAAACTGTATGTAGGGCAACAGCAAGAATACCATCACCAACCCTCTCTCAGTCACCCATGTCCACCGGCACCCCCCGCTAGTTCCACCCTATGCAGCTCTCCAGTCCAGCTCACCCTACATGAGACTCTCGTTAGGAAGTACTCATCCTCGCATCCGCGTACACAGGGTTTGAACGCCCACATTGCTAGACTAATCTCGTTAGAGATGATGCCCTACCGGTTAGTTGAAAGCAAAGCTTTCAAAGCCCTGATGGACTACGCTGTACCACTCTACGAGCTACCCAGTCGACACTTTTTTTCCAGAAAAGCCATCCCAGCCCTCCACCAGCATGTAAAAGACCGCATTGTCCATGCGCTCAGGCAATCTGTGAGTAGAAAGGTGCACCTGACAACAGATGCATGGACCAGTAGGCATGGCCAGGGGCCTTATGTCTCCATCACGGCACACTGGGTTAATGTGGTGGATGCAGGGTCCACAGGGGACAGTAATATTGGGACAGTTCTGCCTAGCCCACGGTCTAGGAAACAGTTGGCTGTAGGCGTTCGTCACCCCTCCTCCTCCTCGTCCTCAAGCAGAAGCGAGAGCTCGTCCACAGACCGCAGTCGCACGACCACTTCATCCGCAGCTGCCACTGTAGCACACGAGGTGTCCCATTATCGAACAGCTAGTGGCAAACGTCAGCAGGCTGTATTGGCAATGAAGTGTTTGGGCGACAACAGACACACCGCGGAAGTTCTGTCCGAGTTCTTGCAGCAAGAAACTCAGTCATGGCTGGGCACTGTACATCTTGAGGCAGGCAAGGTAGTGAGTGATAACGGAAGGAATTTTATGGCTGCCATAGCCCTTTCACAACTGAAACACATTCCTTGCCTGGCTCACACCTTAAACCTGGTGGTGCAGTGCTTCCTGAAAAGTTGCTGAAAGTGCGCAGACTTTGCTCTCACATCCGCTGTTCGCCCGTACACTCCAGCCGTATGCAGAACCATCAGCGGTCTTTGAACCTTCCCCAGCATCGCCTAATCATCGACGTTGCAACAAGGTGGAACTCCACACTGCACATGCTTCATAGACTGTGTGAACAGAGGCGTGCTGTTATGTATTTGTGGGAGGATACACATACACGGGCAGGCAGTTGGATGGCAGACATGGAGTTGTCAGGTGTGCAGTGGTCAAAGCTCCAAGACCTGTGTCAAGTCCTTCAGTGTTTTGAGGAATGCACACAGCTGGTTAGTGCAGACAACGCCGTAATAAGCATGAGCATCCCCCTAATGCGTCTGCTGATGCAAAGTTTGACGCACATAAAGGAACAGGCGTCTGCAGCCGAGGACGAGGGAAGCCTTGATGACAGTCAGCCATTGTCTGCTCAGGGAAGTCTACAGGACGAGGTGGCGGGTGAAGAGGAGGAGGACGAGGAGGATGATGGGGATGAGTATTTTTTGGAAGAGGAAGCTTCTCAGGGGGCAATAGAAACTGCTGGCGGTGCAAGGCTGGGTTCAGGGTTTTTGAGGGAGACAAGTGACGTTGATTTGCCAGAAAGTGCTCCTCAACCCAGCATATGCACTGACTTGACAACTGGAACATTGGCCCACATGGCGGATTATGCCTTGCGTATCATCAAAAGGGACCCACGCATTATAAAAATGATGACCGATGACGATTACTGGTTGGCCTGCCTCCTTGATCCTCGCTATAAAGGCAAATTGCAAAATATCATGCCACATGAGAACCTCGAACAGATATTGGCAACCAAACAAGCTACTCTTGTAGACCGTTTGATTCAGGCATTCCCAGCACACAGCGGCGGTGATGGTTCTCACACGAGCTGCAGGGGGCTACATGGCAGAGGTGTTAGAGGTGCACAGATCAGAAGTGGCGTTGGACAGAGGGGTTTTCTGACCAGGTTGTGGAGTGATTTCGCAATGACCGCAGACACGACAGGTACAGCAGCATCCATTCAAAGTGACAGAAGACAACATTTGTCCAGTATGGTTACTAACTATTTTTCCTCCATTACCGATGTTCTCCCTCAACCATCATTCCCCTTTGATTACTGGGCATCCAAATTAGACACCTGGCCTGAATTGGCCGAATATGCATTGCAGGAGCTTGCTTGCCCAGCAGCTAGTGTGCTATCAGAAAGAGTATTCAGTGCTGCTGGTTCAATCCTGACCGAAAAAAGGACACGTCTGGCTACCCGAAATGTTGATGATCGTAACCTTCATTAAAATGAACCACTCATGGATTTCAAATTATTTTGCCCCACCTTTCCCGGCTGACACCTTTCCTGTAAAAAGGTCTTGCTTTGGGACTGGTGTTACTGACGGTTCCAATCTCTTAATTTGCAGCTGCTGTTTGTCCAGCATACGACATGTTTACACCTCCCTAAATGGCCTAACTCCCCCCACGGGGCCGTGGTCTCGCCACTTGTCGCAAGCACCCGTCAGAGTGCCGTTTGTCTGAAGAGGTGGGTGTGCCCACTTTTGGTCGACGGCACTGGCACTGGGTCCCTCATAGTACAATGAAGTGTCTCTGGCGGTGGTGGCGCGCACCCAACGTCAGACACACCGTTGTAACATGAGGGGCCCTGGGCTTGTACCGCCGGCCAGGAGAGAGTGTCCCCCCCAAGGTAAAACAGTGCTCTACCACTTGCAAAATTATCTGTCGCTGCTCCACCACTGTTTAGTCTATGCGCTGAAATCCTTCAATGCCTGGCACTGACAATAACAATTTGCTGACATGTATGATGCTAGTTAAAATAGTCAGGAGCCCTGTCCTACATTTACACCAGTAAATACTTTGCACCAAATTACAATGTCTGAAAGTCAGCATAGGAGCCCAACCCTGTACCTAAGTATGCCACCCTCGGAGTACTCCGAGTACTTACTGCGTCAGACACTCCTTCCAATTGTCCTCCGCTGACCACACCAATGCTGCCTATGTACCCCTGTAGCCAAATTTAAGCTGCATAGAGCCTATTTTATTAATTTAGGCCTAGGAAGTCTGTCTGCGGTCCCTCCTTCCAATTGTCCTCCACTGACCACACCAATGCAGCCTGTGTACCCCTGCCACCTAATGGAAGCTGCATAGAGCCTATTTTATTATTTTAGGCCTAGGAAGTCTGTCTGCGGTCCCTCCTTCCAATTGTCCTCCGCTGACCACACCACTGCTGCCTGTGTACCCCTGCCACCTAATGGAAGCTGCATAGAGCCTATTTTATTATTTTAGGCCTAGGAAGTCTGTCTGCGGTCCCTCCTTCCAATTGTCCTCCGCTGACCACACCACTGCTGCCTGTGTACCCCTGCCACCTAATGGAAGCTGCATAGAGCCTATTTTATTATTTTAGGCCTAGGAAGTAAGTCTGCGGTCCCTCCTTCCAATTGTCCTCCGCTGACCACACCAATGCTGCCTGTGTACCCCTGTCACATAATGGAAGGGAAGCGGCATGGAGCCTATTTTATTATTTTAGGCCTAGGAAGTCTGTCTGCGATCCCTCCTTCAAATTGTCCTCCACTGACAACACCAATGCTGCCTGTGTACCCCTGTAGCCAAATTTAAGCTGCATAGAGCCTATTTTAGTATTTTGGACCTAGGAAGTCTGTCTGCGGTCCCTCCTTCCAATTGTCCTCCGCTGACCACACCAATGCTGCCTGTGTACCCCTGCCACCTAATGGAAGCTGCATAGAGCCTATTTTAGTATTTTGAGCCTAGGAAGTCTGTCTGCGGTCCCTCCTTCCAATTGTCCTCCGCTGACCACACCAATGCTGCCTGTGTACCCCTGCCACCTAATGGAAGCTGCATAGAGCCTATTTTAGTATTTTGGGCCTAGGAAGCCTGTCTGCGGTCCCTCCTTCCAATTGTCCTCCACTGACCACACCAATGCTGCCTGTGTACCCCTGTAACAAATTTAAAAATGCATAGAGCCAACTTTTTTAGTTAACACATACTACCTTTGTCTGTCTGCGGCGCCACTCAATCACGCTGTCCTCCACTGAAAAAGCTGAGCTTCAACCTTCAGGCTCTCATTAAGTAGTTGTTTATATAAGACAGCAGTTGCCCTACTACTTTGGTTGGGGCCTAGTAACGGTGTCTGCCGCTCCTTGGTGTTCTCCTCCTCCTTGGTGTTCTCCTCCAGGTTTCCTTGTCTGAGCTTCAACCTTCAGGCTCTCATTAAGTAGTAGTACCCCTGCCACCTAATGGAAGCTGCATAGAGCCTATTTTATTATTTTAGGCCTAGGAAGTCTGTCTGCGGTCCCTCCTTCCAATTGTCCTCCACTGACCACACCAATGCAGCCTGTGTACCCCTGCCACCTAATGGAAGCTGCATAGAGCCTATTTTATTATTTTAGGCCTAGGAAGTCTGTCTGCGGTCCCTCCTTCCAATTGTCCTCCGCTGACCACACCACTGCTGCCTGTGTACCCCTGCCACCTAATGGAAGCTGCATAGAGCCTATTTTATTATTTTAGGCCTAGGAAGTAAGTCTGCGGTCCCTCCTTCCAATTGTCCTCCGCTGACCACACCAATGCTGCCTGTGTACCCCTGTCACATAATGGAAGGGAAGCGGCATGGAGCCTATTTTATTATTTTAGGCCTAGGAAGTCTATCTGCGATCCCTCCTTCAAATTGTCCTCCACTGACAACACCAATGCTGCCTGTGTACCCCTGTAGCCAAATTTAAGCTGCATAGAGCCTATTTTAGTATTTTGGGCCTAGGAAGTCTGTCTGCGGTCCCTCCTTCCAATTGTCCTCCGCTGACCACACCAATGCTGCCTGTGTACCCCTGCCACCTAATGGAAGCTGCATAGAGCCTATTTTAGTATTTTGAGCCTAGGAAGTCTGTCTGCGGTCCCTCCTTCCAATTGTCCTCCGCTGACCACACCAATGCTGCCTGTGTACCCCTGCCACCTAATGGAAGCTGCATAGAGCCTATTTTAGTATTTTGGGCCTAGGAAGCCTGTCTGCGGTCCCTCCTTCCAATTGTCCTCCACTGACCACACCAATGCTGCCTGTGTACCCCTGTAACAAATTTAAAAATGCATAGAGCCAACTTTTTTAGTTAACACATACTACCTTTGTCTGTCTGCGGCGCCACTCAATCACGCTGTCCTCCACTGAAAAAGCTGAGCTTCAACCTTCAGGCTCTCATTAAGTAGTTGTTTATATAAGACATCAGTTGCCCTACTACTTTGGTTGGGGCCTAGTAACGGTGTCTGCCGCTCCTTGGTGTTCTCCTCCTCCTTGGTGTTCTCCTCCAGGTTTCCTTGTCTGAGCTTCAACCTTCAGGCTCTCATTAAGTAGTAGTACCCCTGCCACCTAATGGAAGCTGCATAGAGCCTATTTTATTATTTTAGGCCTAGGAAGTCTGTCTGCGGTCCCTCCTTCCAATTGTCCTCCGCTGACCACACCAATGCTGCCTGTGTACCCCTGTCACATAATGGAAGCGGCATGGAGCCTATTTTATTATTTTAGGCCTAGGAAGTCTGTCTGCGGTCCCTCCTTCCAATTGTCCTCCACTGACCACACCAATGCTGCCTGTGTACCCCTGCCACCTAATGGAAGCTGCATAGAGCCTATTTTATTATTTTAGGCCTAGGAAGTCTGTCTGCGGTCCCTCCTTCCAATTGTCCTCCGCTGACCACACCAATGCTGCCTGAGTACCCCTGCCACCTAATGGAAGCTGCATAGAGCCTATTTTATTATTTTAGGCCTAGGAAGTCTGTCTGCGATCCCTCCTTCAAATTGTCCTCCACTGACCACACCAATGCTGCCTGTGTACCCCTGTAGCCAAATTTAAGCTGCATAGAGCCTATTTTAGTATTTTGGGCCTAGGAAGTATGTCTGCGGTCCCTCCTTCCAATTGTCCTCCGCTGACCACACCAATGCTGCCTGTGTACCCCTGCCACCTAATGGAAGCTGCCTAGAGCCTATTTTAGTATTTTGGGCCTAGGAAGTCTGTCTGCGGTCCCTCCTTCCAATTGTCCTCCGCTGACCACACCACTGCTGCCTGTGTACCCCTGCCACCTAATGGAAGCTGCATTGTTGTGAACTCTATTTTTGGGCTCCCTCTAGTGGTCACAAGCTTTACTGTGTAGTGTTGTTGCAGCGCCCCAGAGTCCTGGTCGTTGCAGTACTGTGGATCCGCCACTATGGGGAGCCATGGTGCGTTCGATGGCACTGAAGGAGTTCATCTGACCAGGTATCACAGACACCAATATGTTTCACAGCAGGGCCTCCGGGGGGAGCTAAGGGTTCTATTCATTAGGCCACTCCCCACCATAGTGGGTAAACTGGGGGTCAGGCAGGAAGTTAGAAGGGAAAGCTGACTGGATTGAACGAAGCAACACCTTGTGGCAGAGGGTGTTGTGGAGGAAGAGACAGTAGGGTCTCTGTCAGGGGTGGGATCCTGACAGAGGCTTGGCATTAGAAAGAACGTAACGGGACCGTGCCTGCTCAGCATAGCGGCGGTGCCCAAGAAAGGACTAGAAGCGAGATAGATTGTGCTGAGTGAGAAACGAGATCAAGCAAAAAGGAGAATACCAGTAGGGGTCATGCTGTAGGACCGGAGCAACATCCTACTGAGGCGCATTACCGGTGGCCGGAACGCCGAGGGAGTGGAATAGCATACAGCTTCAAGCCATACTCCAAACAGCGGCAGGGCAGTCAGTTTAAGGCGGGCTGTCTACCACATATCACCTATGAAGTCTTGGGGGGCAATTGCGGGAGAGGGGCGTCTCTAGGGTCCCGGAAGAACTCCAGGCCTACCTGACAAACGGGTGCCGTTCCAACCTGAATAACAGGGAGGGATGGAATACGAGAAGAACATCAGTGAATCGAGTTGTGAGGGAACTTAAGAAACAGACACAACAGTTGTGGGGTACTTTCCGTGAGCACAGCAGGGAAGGACTACAACACATAGCGCTAAGAAGGAGGGCACTGATTTCCACCTGTGAGGAGAACTCTGGAAGTGCCATCGGACCGACCGGACTTGCGCAGCCTGGTGAACCGTATTCTGGACTGCGGACTGAGAGATCTCCAGTAAAGAGGTAAAGAGACTGCAACCTGGTGTCCTCGTTATTTACCGCGACCTGCACCCCACAACTGCACCGCTACACCACCGTTACTGCACCATCATCATCACTTATTCTACCGGACGTCCCCCACTGACAGACAGGGCCACGGACCGGGTCTAGCCACCGTGACAACCCCAGGACTGAGACCCAGAGGCCCGGCTCCGGGTACCCCTAGGCCCTGCGGCGGTGTGGGGGCGCTCCAACTTGGCGTCACGAACAGGATCTACTTAAGCCTGAAGAATCAGGTCATGTGTGCCTTGGAACTGTGATTTGTTGTGCTTGAACTGTACTTTATTGCAAAGACTGTGTGTTGTGCCATTTGCCGCCAAAATCCGCCGCCATTGTAGCGCTGAGGAGAGCGCAGGAAGAGAAGAGAGGCGTGAAGTGGGCGTAGGCAAGCTGGAGAGCGCGAACAGCAATGGCCGCCCAGTCTAAGTATTTCTGTGTCCTGAGGACGTGCCCGTCAACAGCCGAGGTCCGCCTCCTGATCTTGGTTGGAGGGTGGAGATCATGGGGACGGGGACGCCCACGAAAGAGACCGCGAAAAGAGGACATTGGAGGACAAATAAAGATGGCGACACCAGAAGTACCACGCGGAGCTGACCCGGCCCGGCCTGAGGCTGCACAACCCGGGACAGCCTCAGAAACGCCAACGCTGCAGGGTCTGACCCTCGCAGGGCCACCGATGGGTCGGGCCCCTTTGCCGCTGTCTGCGGAATGTGCGGCTGCAGCCGAGGCTCGACAGCTAGCCCGCCGGCTGAGGGCCGATGCCCGCGTACTTTCACGGCTAGGCCAGCCCACGGAGATCCATCTGGCCCCAGTGTCCCCTGTCGCTACCCACCCGACCGTGGCTGGAGGTACGTCCCAGACGCCGGACTTAAAGATTCTACCCGATGCTGAACATCTGCGGCGGTTGATGGCCGCATGGAGGAGCCGACCCCAGCCTGCGGAACAGATTGATTTGATTAGCGCTCCGGAAATCCTGCCCTCACACTGGGGTGTAGTAGTGGCCTTTAACCCTCAGTGTGGAAGAGGAGTGATCCAAGAGATCGGGGAACCAGTGCAAGTCCGCGTGGACCGAGAGGAGGTAGAACCTTGCCGCGGGAGGTTCGATCGCGACCTAGAATCAGGCGATGCGGTGACGTATACCCGATGGAGGAGGGCTACGGGGGAAGCTGGCTGGATGGCACGAGGCGTGCAGCGGTGCACTGCCTTCCAGGCTGCTGCTGAAGCACCGGAAAGAGGTGACCCCAAGGGGAAGACAGCGGAGCCCGGCCCCGCGGAACCGCAAGAAGCCCAACCTCACCGTGCCCTGGAGGGACGTGTACACTTGCCGACAAGAAGGATCTCCCGGCGAGGGATTTTATCACTGTTGGGACCGGAACAGCGTCCTGGCTCACCAGTGCGATCTGTTGGCCTGGTGAGACCGGACAGGAGACCACCTCCCGCTTCACAACAGTAAAGTATCACTGCTCTTTTATGAAAATGTAAATAGTTTTCCCGTTAACTGTTTGTGAACTGTTTGCTGCTAAACCCGCTCAGGGTTAACTCTTTATGGATCCCTTAGTTGACCCGGGATCCCTATTGTTTGCTTTTCCTACCAGTTTTGCACAAGTTTTACAAACTGAGAAATCATGAACAGTGCATGATCCAAACTTTCTTGTAAATAGTTTGCACCTTCTTAAAGGCGCTTTCTACTGGTTTTACTTAAAGACTCTTTGCGAAGATACCGTTCTGGAACCTTTGCTGAGCAAAGACTGGTAGGCTGAGAAGACGAGCTACCTCAGAAAGACTTGATCCCCTCTTAAAGGGGATGTTTGACCTGAACTTGAAAAGTGATACTGTTTTAGAACAGTAATATGATGATGCTCTGGAAGAAATGTAACTGTTTTTGCATAAAGAAAAGTTATGTGTGTTTAATCTGTTTGAAATGTGAAACCTAGATAATGTTCTTTAAAAAGAAAGATGCAGAGAGCCCGTAGGGGAGGAATTAGAGTCCTGCATACTTGAAAGAAAGGAAGTAATAACGAAGGTGAGGATAGAAGGTAAACCCTGAGTCCCCATAGAAAGTTAATAATGTGTTACTAAGGACAGAAAGTGAACCCGTAGGGGTTAGTGAGTGAGTCCTTATAGGAGCCAAGTAGAGCCGGCTCAGTGTTCTCAAACTGAAAGAAAAGTTATGTTCTATACTGTGTATAGTAGTTGAAAAGGCAGTAGGCCCTGGCTGAACGGGGCGGTCCTGTAATAGAAAGGAGAGGCAGTAGGTCTGGTGCCGTTAGGACAGGCGGTCCTGCAGATTCCAAAGAAGGCGAATGCAAAGTTAAAATACCTTATAATGTGATTATAGGAAGGTCTTTAGCGGATTAAGAGTGTATATCCTTAAAGGCAAAGTTAAATTATTGGTCAATAATGTTTGCATCTAGTAGAATACCCGGTTGGGTAATGAGAGCTAATTGTAGCCTGTTGCTATGATATTTAATTATGTTTGTAACGTTAAAGTGTCCTCACCTCCCATAAAGGGAAGCCTGTTCAAGTATACTTATTGTTTTGCACTCAACGAAAATTGTATGTCTTTTTGCTAACCTGTATTGTTGTTTTCTTCCCAGTCCCGGAGTACTGTGTTTAACCAGGGGGGAGTGCAGCGCCCCAGAGTCCTGGTCATTGCAGTACTGTGGATCCGCCACTATGGGGAGCCATGGTGCGTTCGATGGCACTGAAGGAGTTCATCTGACCAGGTATCACAGACACCAATATGTTTCACAGCAGGGCCTCCGGGGGGAGCTAAGGGTTCTATTCATTAGGCCACTCCCCACCATAGTGGGTAAACTGGGGGTCAGGCAGGAAGTTAGAAGGGAAAGCTGACTGGATTGAACGAAGCAACACCTTGTGGCAGAGGGTGTTGTGGAGGAAGAGACAGTAGGGTCTCTGTCAGGGGTGGGATCCTGACAGAGGCTTGGCATTAGAAAGAACGTAACGGGACCGTGCCTGCTCAGCATAGCGGCGGTGCCCAAGAAAGGACTAGAAGCGAGATAGATTGTGCTGAGTGAGAAACGAGATCAAGCAAAAAGGAGAATACCAGTAGGGGTCATGCTGTAGGACCGGAGCAACATCCTACTGAGGCGCATTACCGGTGGCCGGAACGCCGAGGGAGTGGAATAGCATACAGCTTCAAGCCATACTCCAAACAGCGGCAGGGCAGTCAGTTTAAGGCGGGCTGTCTACCACATATCACCTATGAAGTCTTGGGGGGCAATTGCGGGAGAGGGGCGTCTCTAGGGTCCCGGAAGAACTCCAGGCCTACCTGACAAACGGGTGCCGTTCCAACCTGAATAACAGGGAGGGATGGAATACGAGAAGAACATCAGTGAATCGAGTTGTGAGGGAACTTAAGAAACAGACACAACAGTTGTGGGGTACTTTCCGTGAGCACAGCAGGGAAGGACTACAACACATAGCGCTAAGAAGGAGGGCACTGATTTCCACCTGTGAGGAGAACTCTGGAAGTGCCATCGGACCGACCGGACTTGCGCAGCCTGGTGAACCGTATTCTGGACTGCGGACTGAGAGATCTCCAGTAAAGAGGTAAAGAGACTGCAACCTGGTGTCCTCGTTATTTACCGCGACCTGCACCCCACAACTGCACCGCTACACCACCGTTACTGCACCATCATCATCACTTATTCTACCGGACGTCCCCCACTGACAGACAGGGCCACGGACCGGGTCTAGCCACCGTGACAACCCCAGGACTGAGACCCAGAGGCCCGGCTCCGGGTACCCCTAGGCCCTGCGGCGGTGTGGGGGCGCTCCATTGTCTTTCTGCAGGTGGCCTCATCAGCTGGTTCGTTATCCTTGGTTGGTTTCCTATTTAACTCACCTGGATACTCAGTTCCTTGCCTGCTATCAATGTATTCAGTGCTCTTCAGATTCCTTGTCACTACCTTGCTCCCAGTCTCTCCAAGACAAGCTAAGTCCTTGTTTGTTCATTTTCTGATTATCAGCGTTCATCATGTTTTTTTGTCCAGCTTGCTAAAATGTGATTTCTTACTTGCTGGTTGCTCTAGGGGACTGACTTTCTCCCCCCACACCGTTAGTTGGTGTGGGGGTTCTTGAAATCTCAGTGTGGATATTTTGTAAGGGTTTTTTACTGACCGCATAGACCCCTTGCTATTTTCTGCTATCTAGAATTAGTGGGCCTCTTTTGCTGAATCTGCTTTCACCCCTGTGTATGTGCCTTCCTCTTACCTCACCGTTATTATCTGTTGGGGGCTTCTATATCTTTGGGGATTATTTCTCTGGAGGCAAGAGAGGTCTTTCTTTCTCTCTAGGGGTAGTTAGTTCCTCAGGCTGGCTAGAGACGTCTAGGATTTTTAGGCACGTTCACCGGCTACTTCTAGTGTGTTTGGATAGGTTCAGATTTGCAGTCAGTCCAGTTTGCCACCTCCCTAGAGCTTGTCCTATGTTTTGTTACTTAGCTGGAGTAATTTGTGATCCTCAACCACTAAGGATCATAACAGTATAGCAGGCCAAAAAGTGTTTAATGCATCGCAGAAGTGGGATTAAAAGAAGACCTGAGTACATTTTTTTTTTTTTTCCTCCCGCTTTTCCATTGCTGCAGTCTGTCTAGCTTCTTTCATCCCCTTGAACTCTGAGTGGTTTTGAGCTCAGCTGCAGACATGGATGTTCAGACTCTGACTTCTAGTGTGGATCATCTTGCTGCACGGGTGCAAAGCATTCAGGATTTTGTTGTTCACAGTCCTATGTCAGAACCAAAGACACCCATTCCTGAGTTGTTCTCTGGAGATAGATCTAGGTTTCAGAATTTTAAGAATAATTGTAAGTTATTTCTATCTCTGAGACCTCGTTCCTCTGGTGATTCCGCTCAGCAAGTAAAAATTGTTATCTCCTTGTTGCGTGGCGACCCTCAGGATTGGGCTTTCTCTCTGGCGCCAGGAGATCCTGCATTGCTTAATGTGGATGCGTTTTTTCTGGCTCTTGGACTGCTTTATGAGGAGCCTAATCTTGAGAGTCAGGCAGAAAAAGCGTTGCTGGCCCTCTCTCAAGGGCAGGATGAAGCAGAGGTGTATTGTCAAAAATTTCGGAAATGGTCAGTGCTTACTCAATGGAATGAGTGTGCCTTGGCTGCAAGTTTCAGAGAAGGTCTTTCTGAAGCCATTAAGGATGTTATGGTGGGGTTCCCCACCCCTACAAGTCTGAGTGATTCTATGGCTTTAGCCATTCAGGTTGATCGGCGTTTGCGGGAGCGCAAATCTGCTCATCCTTTGGCGGTATTTTCTGAACAGAGACCTGAGTCTATGCAATGTGATCGAACTCTGACCAGAATTGAGCGACAAAGTCATAGACATCAAAATGGGTTGTGCTTTTACTGTGGTGATTCTGCTCATGTTATCTCAGCATGCTCTAAACGCTTAAAAAAGGTCGCTAAACCTGTCACCATTGGTACTATACAGCCTAAATTTATTTTGTCTGTTACTTTGATTTGTTCTTTGTCGTCCTACTCGGTTATGGCCTTTGTGGATTCGGGTGCTGCCCTGAATCTGATGGATTTGTCATTTGCCAGGCGCTGTGGTTTTGTCCTGGAGCCTTTGGAATTTCCTATTCCTCTGAGGGGAATTGATGCTACGCCATTGGCTGAGAATAAGCCTCAGTATTGGACGCAAATGACCATGTGCATGACTCCCGTTCATCAGGAGGTGATTCGCTTTCTTGTTCTGCATAATTTACACGATGTTGTCGTTTTGGGTCTGCCATGGCTGCAGGCTCATAATCCAGTTTTAGATTGGAAAGCTATGTCTGTGTCTAGTTGGGGTTGTCAGGGAATTCATGGCGATACTCCATTGGTGTCTATTGCTTCTTCCACTCCTTCTGAGGTCCCTGAGTTTTTGTCTGACTACCAGGATGTATTTGATGAGCCCAGGTCCAGTGCCCTGCCCCCTCATAGGGATTGTGATTGTGCTATAAATTTAATTCCTGGTAGTAAATTCCCTAAGGGATGACTTTTTAATTTGTCTATACCAGAGCATGCCGCGATGCGGAGTTATATAAAGGAGTCTTTGGAGAAGGGACATATTCGCCCATCCTCTTCCCCTCTTGGTGCAGGATTCTTTTTTGTGGCCAAGAAGGACGGTTCTTTGAGACCGTGTATAGATTATCGCCTTCTGAATAAAATCACAGTCAAATTTCAATATCCTTTGCCACTATTGTCTGATTTGTTTGCTCGGATTAAGGGTGCCAGTTGATTCACCAAGATAGATCTCCGTGGTGCGTATAATCTTGTGCGCATTAAGCAGGGAGATGAATGGAAAACAGCATTTAATACGCCCGAAGGCCATTTTGAGTACTTGGTGATGCCTTTTGGACTCTCTAATGCTCCTTCTGTGTTTCAGTCCTTCATGCATGACATTTTTCGAGAATATCTGGATAAGTTTATGATTGTTTATCTGGATGACATTTTGGTCTTTTCTGATGATTGGGAGTCCCATGTGAAGCAGGTCAGGATGGTGTTTCAGGTCCTGCGTGCTAATGCTTTATTTGTGAAGGGCTCAAAATGCCTCTTCGGAGTACAGAAGGTCTCCTTTTTGGGTTTTATTTTTTCTCCTTCTTCTGTGGAGATGGACCCAGTCAAGGTCCAGGCTATTCATGACTGGACTCAGCCCACGTCTGTTAAGAGTCTTCAGAAGTTCTTGGGTTTTGCTAATTTTTACCGTCGTTTCATCGCAAATTTTTCTAGCGTGGTTAAACCTTTGACGGATTTGACCAAGAAGGGCTCTAATGTGACTAATTGGTCTCCTGCGGCCGTGGAGGCCTTTCGGGAGCTGAAGCACCGGTTTTCTTCAGCTCCAGTCTTATGTCAGCCAGATGTCTCTCTCCCCTTCCAGGTCGAGGTTGATGCTTCCGAGATTGGAGCAGGGGCTGTTTTGTCGCAGAGAAGCTCTGAGGGCTCTGTGATGAAGCCGTGTGCTTTCTTTTCAAGAAAGTTTTCGCCTGCCGAGCGAAATTATGATGTTGGTAATCGGGAGTTGTTGGCTATGAAGTGGGTATTTGAGGAGTGGCGTCATTGGCTCGAAGGAGCTAAACATCGTGTGGTGGTCCTGACTGATCACAAAAATCTGATTTACCTCGAGTCTGCCAAGCGCCTGAATCCTAGACAGGCTCGTTGGTCGTTGTTTTTCTCCCGTTTCAACTTCGTGGTCTCATATCTGCCTGGTTCGAAGAACGTGAAAGTTGATGCACTTTCTAGGAGCTTTGTGCCTGACTCTCCGGGAGTTTCTGAGCCGGCTGGTATTCTCAGAGAGGGAGTGATTTTGTCTGCCATTTCTCCAGATTTGCGACGAGTGCTGCAGAAATTTCAGGTGGATAGACCTGACCGTTGTCCACCAGAGAGACTGTTTGTCCCGGATAGATGGACCAGCAGAGTTATTTCCGAGGTTCATTCTTCGGTGTTGGCGGGTCATCCTGGGATTTTTGGTACCAGGGATTTGGTGGCTAGGTCCTTCTGGTGGCCTTCCTTGTCGCGGGATGTGCTTTCCTTTGTGCAGTCTTGTGGGATTTGTGCTCGGGCTAAGCCTTGCTGTTCTCGTGCTAGCGGTTTGCTTTTGCCTTTGCCTGTCCCGAAAAGGCCTTGGACGCACATTTCCATGGATTTTATTTCGGATCTTCCAGTATCTCAGAAAATGTCTGTCATCTGGCTGGTGTGTGATCGTTTTTCCAAGATGGTCCATTTGGTGCCCTTGCCTAAGCTGCCTTCCTCCTCCGATTTGGTTCCTCTATTTTTTCAGAATGTGGTTCGCTTGCACGGCATTCCTGAAAATATTGTGTCTGATAGAGGATCCCAGTTTGTGTCCAGGTTTTGGTGGACTTTTTGTGCTAGGCTGGGCATTGATTTGTCTTTTTCGTCGGCCTTCCTTCCTCAGACTAATGGCCAAACCGAGCGAACTAATCAGACGTTGGAGACTTATTTGAGATGTTTTGTTTCTGCTGATCAGGATGATTGGGTGACTTTTTTGCCATTGGCCGAGTTTGCCCTTAATAATCGGGCTAGTTCTGCTACCTTGGTTTCGCCTTTTTTCTGCAATTCTGGTTTCCATCCTCGTTTTTCCTCGGGTCAGGTTGAGTCTTCTGACTGTCCTGGGGTGGATTCTGTGGTGGATAGGTTGCAGCAGATTTGGAGCCATGTGGTGGACAATCTGAAATTGTCACAGGAGAGGGCTCAGCGCTTTGCCAACCGCCGCCGCGGTGTGGGTCCCCGACTTCGTGTTGGGGATTTGGTGTGGCTGTCTTCTCGGTATGTTCCTATGAAGGTCTCATCTCCTAAGTTTAAGCCTCGCTTCATCGGTCCTTATAAGATCTTGGAAATCCTTAACCCGGTGTCTTTTCGTTTGGATCTCCCGGCATCATTTGCCATCCATAATGTGTTCCATAGGTCTTTGTTGCGGAGGTATGTGGTACCTGTGGTTCCTTCTGTTGAGCCTCCTGCTCCGGTGCTGGTCGAGGGCGAATTGGAGTACGTGGTGGAGAAGATTTTGGATTCTCGTATCTCTAGACGGAGACTTCAGTATCTGGTTAAGTGGAAGGGCTATGGTCAGGAGGATAATTCCTGGGTAGTCGCCTCTGATGTTCATGCGGCCGATTTGGTTCGCGCCTTCCACGCGGCTCGTCCTGATCGCCCTGGGGGTCTTGATGAGGGTTCGGTGACCCCTCCTCAAGGGGGGGTACTGTTGTGAACTCTATTTTTGGGCTCCCTCTAGTGGTCACAAGCGGTACTGTGTAGTGTTGTCTTTCTGCAGGTGGCCTCATCAGCTGGTTCGTTATCCTTGGTTGGTTTCCTATTTAACTCACCTGGATACTCAGTTCCTTGCCTGCTATCAATGTATTCAGTGCTCTTCAGATTCCTTGTGACTACCTTGCTCCCAGTCTCTCCAAGACAAGCTAAGTCCTTGTTTGTTCATTTTCTGATTATCAGCGTTCATCATGTTTTTTTGTCCAGCTTGCTAAAATGTGATTTCTTACTTGCTGGTTGCTCTAGGGGACTGACTTTCTCCCCCCACACCGTTAGTTGGTGTGGGGGTTCTTGAAATCTCAGTGTGGATATTTTGTAAGGGTTTTTTACTGACCGCATAGACCCCTTGCTATTTTCTGCTATCTAGAATTAGTGGGCCTCTTTTGCTGAATCTGCTTTCACCCCTGTGTATGTGCCTTCCTCTTACCTCACTGTTGGGGGCTTCTATATCTTTGGGGATTATTTCTCTGGAGGCAAGAGAGGTCTTTCTTTCTCTCTAGGGGTAGTTAGTTCCTCAGGCTGGCTAGAGACGTCTAGGATTTTTAGGCACGTTCACCGGCTACTTCTAGTGTGTTTGGATAGGTTCAGATTTGCGGTCAGTCCAGTTTGCCACCTCCCTAGAGCTTGTCCTATGTTTTGTTACTTAGCTGGAGTAATTTGTGATCCTCAACCACTAAGGATCATAACACTGCATAGAGCCTATTTTATTATTTTAGGCCTAGGAAGTCTGTCTGCGGTCCCTCCTTCCAATTGTCCTCCACTGACCACACCAATGCTGCCTGTGTACCCCTGTAACAAATTTAAAAATGCATAGAGCCAACTTTTTTAGTTAACACATACTACCTTTGTCTGTCTGCGGCGCCACTCAATCATGCTGTCCTCCACTGAAAAAGCTGAGCTTCAACCTTCAGGTTCTCATTAAGTAGTTGTTTATATAAAACAGCAGTTGCCCTACTACTTTGGTTGGGGCCTAGTAACGGTGTCTGCCGCTCCTTGGTGTTCTCCTCCTCCTTGGTGTTCTCCTCCAGGTTTCCTTGTCTGAGCTTCAACCTTCAGGCTCTCATTAAGTAGTTGTTAATGTAACACTGCAGTTGGCCTACTAGTTTGGTTGGGGCCTAGTAACGGTGTCTGCCGCTCCTTGGTGTTCTCCTCCAGGTTTCCTTGTCTGAGCTTCAACCTTCAGGCTCTCATTAAGTATTTTTTAATGTCACACTGCAGTTGCCCTACTACTTTGGTTGCGGCCTAGTAACGGTGTTCTCCTCCTCCTTGGTGTTCTGCTCCAGGTTTCCTTGTCTGAGCTTCAACCTTCAGGCTCTCATTAAGTAGTTGTTAATGTAACACTGCAGTTGGCCTACTAGTTTGGTTGGGGCCTAGTAACGGTGTCTGCCGCTCCTTGGTGTTCTCCTCCAGGTTTCCTTGTCTGAGCTTCAACCTTCAGGCTCTCATTAAGTATTTTTTAATATAACACTGCAGTTGCCCTACTACTTTGTTGGGGCCTAGTAACGGTGTCTGCCGCTCCTTGGTGTTCTCCTCCAGGTTTCCTTGTCTGAGCTTCAACCTTCAGGCTCTCATTAAGTATTTTTTAATGTAACACTGCAGTTGGCCTACTAGTTTGGTTGGGGCCTAGTAACGGTGTCTGCCGCTCCTTGGTGTTCTCCTCCAGGTTTCCTTGTCTGAGCTTCAACCTTCAGGCTCTCATTAAGTAGTTGTTAATGTAACACTGCAGTTGGCCTACTAGTTTGGTTGGGGCCTAGTAACGGTGTCTGCCGCTCCTTGGTGTTCTCCTCCAGGTTTCCTTGTCTGAGCTTCAACCTTCAGGCTCTCATTAAGTATTTTTTAATGTCACACTGCAGTTGCCCTACTACTTTGGCTGGGGCCTAGTAACGGTGTCTGCCGCTCCTTGGTGTTCTCCTCCTCCTTGGTGTTCTCCTCCAGGTTTCCTTGTCTGAGCTTCAACCTTTAGGCTCTCATTAAGTAGTTGTTAATGTAACACTGCAGTTGGCCTACTAGTTTGGTTGGGGCCTAGTAACGGTGTCTGCCGCTCCTTGGTGTTCTCCTCCAGGTTTCCTTGTCTGAGCTTCAACCTTCAGGCTCTCATTAAGTATTTTTTAATGTAACACCGCAGTTGCCCTACTACTTTGGTTGGGGCCTAGTAACGGTGTCTGCCGCTCCTTGGTGTTCTCCTCCTTGGTGTTCTCCTCCAGGTTTCCTTGTGTGAGCTTCAACCTTCAGGCTCTCATTAAGTAGTTGTTAATGTAACACTGCAGTTGGCCTACTAGTTTGGTTGGGGCCTAGTAACGGTGTCTGCCGCTGCTTGGTGTTCTCCGCCACTGAACAAAGCAGTGCCGCCTGTTTCCTACTGTTACCAATTTAGAACTGCATTTAGCCTAGTTACTTATTTGGCCCTACTCACTGTGTCAGCCTCTCATTACAGTTGTCCTCCACTGAACAAAGCAATGCCGCCTGGTTAGTCCTGTTACCAATTTTGAACTGCATTTAGCCCACTTTATTATTTGGGCCTAGGTCTGTGTTTCCTCCTCATCCTGCCCATTGCCCAGCCACTGCTAGATGAGTCCGCTGGTACATTGATCCAGACCACTATATTCCCCTTGCACTCTACACAGCCAGAATCTGACCCTGCTGAAAGTCAGGTTACCCTTCCCGCATACTATACCACCTTACACGGGGACAAAGAGGAAGGTGCAGGTGAAAGTGCAGGTTCCTTCATCAGGTGGGGGGGCATACACGTTGGCGACGTCACTGGCACAGGGCCCCTCATAGTATGCAAAAGTGTCGCTGCCGGTGGGAGGCGCCCCCGCCGTGCAAACACACCGCCGCACTGTGAGGGGCCCTGTGCCAGTGCCAATGCGAACAAGTGGGCCCCCCCTGCTTGCTCAGGATCACAGCACTTGCAACGTTGAAATACTTACCTCTCCCTGCTCCACCGCCGTGACGTAGTCCACTGTTATGATCCCAATGGCAGAGGATCTCTGATATTCCGGCAAGATAGAAAACATATAAATACTTCTCTAGGGAGGTGGGAAACTGGGCTAACCGCATACCTGATCCTGACACAAACAACTAAAAGTAGGCGGTGAACGTGCCTACGTTGGTTCTAGACGTCTCGAGCCAGCCGGAGAACTGACTACCCCTAAAGGGAAAAAATAAGACCTCGCTTGCCTCCAGAGAAATTGAACCCCAAAGATATAGAAAGCCCCCAACAAATAATAACGGTGAGGCAAGAGGAAAACACAAACGTAGAGATGAACTAGATTCAGCAAAGTGAGGCCCAATAGTCTAGATAGCAGAAAATAGATAGTGGACTATGCGGTTAGCAGAAAACCCTACAAAACATCCACGCTGAACATTCAAGAACCCCCACACTGACTGACGGTGTGGAGGGAGAATATCAGCCCCCTAGAGCTTCCAGCGAGTCAAAAATCAAATGTAAAGCAAGCTGGACAAAAACACTGAATAATGCAAACGATCCAAATTGTACAAAGCAGACTTAGCTTTTCTTGCATGAGGCAGACTGAAAGGAATCCGGAGGAGACCAAATAGGTCTGGATACAACGATGCCAGGCAAGAGACTGAGTCCAGAGGAGACTCAAATAGGAAACACCCGCTGCTTAACGACACAGCTGGAGCTCAGGCCTGCAACAAGACATACCTAACACAATACCGTTAGTGACCACCAGAGGGAGCCCAGAAACACAGTTCACAACAGTACCCCCCCCTTGAGGAGGGGTCACCGAACCCTCACCAAGACCCCCAGGGCGATCAGGATGAGCAGCGTGAAAGGCATGAACCAAATCAGCTGCATGAACATCAGAGGCGACAACCCAGGAATTATCCTCCTGACCATAGCCCTTCCACTTAACTAAATACTGGAGTTTCCGTCTAGAGATACGAGAATCCAGAATCTTCTCCACCACGTACTCCAACTCGCCCTCAACCAAAACCGGGGCAGGAGGCTCAACAGCAGGAACCATAGGCACCACGTACCGCCGCAACAAGGACCTATGGAACACATTATGAATAGCAAAAGACGCTGGAAGATCCAAGCGAAAAGACACCGGGTTAAGGATTTCCAAAATCTTATAAGGACCGATAAAGCGAGGCTTGAACTTAGGAGAGGAGACTTTCAAAGGAACATGCCAAGAAGACAACCAAACCAAATCCCCAACACGAAGTCGGGGACCCACACCGCGGCGGCGGTTGGCAAACCGCTGGGCCTTGTCTTGTGACAATTTCAAATTGTCCACCACATGGTTCCAAATCCGCTGCAACCTATCCACCACAGAATCAACACCAGGACAGTCAGAAGGCTCAACCTGACCCGAGGAGAAACGAGGATGAAAACCAGAGTTGCAGAAAAAGGGTGAAACCAAGGTGGCAGAACTAGCCCGATTATTAAGGGCAAACTTGGCCAGTGGCAAAAAGGTAACCCAGTCGTCCTGATCAGCAGAAACAAAACATCTCAAATAAGTCTCTAACGTCTGATTAGTTCGCTCGGTCTGGCCATTAGTCTGAGGATGAAAAGCCGACGAAAAAGACAAATCAATACCCATCTTAGCACAAAAGGATCGCCAGAATCTGGACACAAACTGGGATCCTCTGTCAGATACAATATTCTCAGGGATGCCATGCAAACGAACCACATTCTGAAAGAACAAAGGAACCAAATCAGAGGAGGAAGGCAACTTAGGCAAGGGCACCAAATGGACCATTTTAGAAAAACGATCGCACACCACCCAGATAACAGACATCTTCCGAGACACCGGAAGATCCGAAATGAAATCCATGGAAATGTGCGTCCAAGGCCTCTTTGGGATAGGCAAGGGCAAAAGCAACCCGCTGGCACGAGAACAGCAAGGCTTAGCCCGAGCACAAATCCCACAGGACTGCACAAAAGAACACACATCCCGCGACAAGGAAGGCCACCAAAAGGACCTGGCCACCAAATCTCTGGTACCGAAAATCCCAGGATGTCCCGCCAACACCGAAGAATGAACCTCAGAAATAACTCTGTTGGTCCATCCATCAGGGACAAACAATCTCTCTGGTGGACAACGATCAGGCCTATCAGCCTGAAATTTTTGCAGCCCTCGTCGCAAATCTGGGGAAATGGCAGACAAAATTACTCCCTCTCTTAGAATACCAGCCGGCTCAGAGACTCCCGGAGAATCAGGCACAAAACTCCTAGAAAGTGCATCAGCCTTCACGTTCTTCGAACCAGGCAGGTACGAGACTACAAAGTCAAAACGGGAGAAAAACAACGACCAACGGGCCTGTCTAGGATTCAGGCGCTTGGCAGACTCGAGGTAAATCAGATTTTTATGATCAGTCAAGACCACCACACGATGTCTAGCTCCCTCGAGCCAATGTCGCCACTCCTCAAATGCCCACTTCATGGCCAACAACTCCCGATTACCAACATCGTAGTTCCGCTCAGCAGGCGAAAATTTCCTTGAAAAGAAGGCGCATGGCTTCGTCACGGAGCCATCAGAACTTTTTTGCGACAAAACCGCCCCTGCACCAATTTCAGAAGCATCAACTTCAACCTGGAAGGGAAGAGAGACATCCGGCTGGCACAAGACTGGCGCTGAAGTAAACCGACGCTTCAGCTCCCGAAAGGCCTCCACGGCCGCAGGAGACCAATTCGCAACATCAGAACCCTTCTTGGTCATATCCGTCAAAGGTTTAACCACGCTGGAGAAATTAGCGATAAAACGACGGTAAAAATTAGCAAAGCCCAAGAACTTCTGCAGGCTCTTAACAGACGTGGGCTGAGTCCAGTCATGAATGGCACGGACCTTAACTGGGTCCATCTCCACAGTAGAAAGGGAAAAAATAAAACCCAAAAACGAAACCTTCTGTACCCCAAAGATACATTTTGAGCCCTTCACAAATAGAGCATTCTCCCGCAAAACCTGAAACACCATCCTGACCTGGTTCACATGGGACTCCCAATCATCAGAAAAAAACAAAATATCATCCAGATAAATAATCATAAATTTATCCAGATATTTCCGGAAGATGTCATGCATGAAGGACTGAAACACAGAAGGAGCATTAGATAATCCGAAAGGCATCACCAGGTACTCAAAATGACCCTCAGGCATATTAAATGCCGTTTTCCATTCATCTCCCTGCTTTATGCGCACAAGGTTATACGCACCACGAAGATCTATCTTGGTGAACCAACTGGATCCCTTAATCCGAGCAAACAAATCAGACAACAATGGCAAAGGATACTGAAATTTAACAGTGATCTTATTCAGAAGACGATAATCAATACAAGGTCTCAGAGACCCGTCTTTCTTGCCCACAAAAAAGAATCCTGCACCAAGAGGAGAAGAGGATGGGCGAATATGTCCTTTCTCCAAAGACTCCTTTATATAACTCCGCATCGCGGCATGCTCTGGCACAGATAAATTAAAGAGTCGTCCCTTAGGAAACTTACTACCAGGAATCAAATCTATAGCACAATCACAGTCCCTATGAGGAGGAAGGGCACTGGACCTGGCCTCATTAAATACATCCTGAAAGTCTGACAAAAACTCAGGGATCTCAGAAGGAGTAGAAGAAGCAATAGACACCAATGGAGAATCGCCATGAATCCCCTGACACCCCCAACTAGACACAGTCATAGCTTTCCAATCTAAAACTGGATTATGGGCCTGTAACCATGGCAGACCCAAAACGACAACATCATGCATTTTATGCAGTACCAAAAAACGAATCACCTCCTGATGTACAGGAGTCATGCACATGGTCACTTGCGTCCAATACTGAGGTCTATTCTCTGCCAATGGCATAGAATCAATTCCTCTAAGAGGAATAGGATTTTCCAAAGGCTCCAGGATAAAACCGCAGCGCTTGGCAAACGACAAATCCATCAGACTTAGAGCAGCACCAGAATCCACAAAAGCCATAACTGAGTAAGAAGATAATGAACAAATTAAAGTCACAGACAAAATAAACTTAGGCTGAAAAGTACCAATGGCGACAGGATTAACTTTTTTCTTTAAACGTTTAGAGCATGCTGAGATAACATGTGTTGAATCACCACAGTAGAAACACAACCCATTTTGACGTCTATGATTTTGTCGCTCGGCTCTGGTCAGAATTCTGTCACATTGCACAGAATCAGGTGCCCGTTCAGACAGCACCGCCAAAGGACTATCAGATTTGCGCTCCCGCAAACGTCGATCAATTTGAATGGCTAGAGCCATTGAATCATTTAGACCTGTAGGGATAGGAAACCCCACCATCACATCTTTAATGGCTTCAGAAAGACCATTTCTGAAATTTGCGGCCAGTGCACACTCATTCCATTGAGTAAGCACGGACCATTTCCGAAATTTTTGGCAATATACCTCAGCTTCATCCTGACCCTGAGAGATAACCAGCAACATTTTTTCAGCCTGATTTTCAAGATTAGGCTCCTCATAAAGCAAACCAAGTGCCAGAAAAAACGCATCAACATTCACCAATGCAGGATCTCCTGGCGCCAGAGAGAAGGCCCAATCCTGAGGGTCGCCGCGCAAGAAGGAAATAACAATCTTAACTTGCTGAGCGGAATCACCAGAGGAACGAGGCTTCAGAGACAGAAACAATTTACAATTATTCCTAAAATTCAGGAATTTAGATCTATCTCCAAAAAACGGCTCAGGAATAGGTATTTTTGGTTCAGACATAGGGCTATGGATAACAAAATCCTGAATGCTTTGCACCCTAGCAGCAAGCTGATCCACACTAGAAGTCAGAGTCTGGACATTCATATCTGCAGTAGAGTTTCAGCCACTCAGAGAAAAAGGGGATGGAAGAAGCTAGGAAAACTGCAGCAAAAAAAACCAAAAAACCTCAGAACTTCTTTTTAATCCCGCTTCTGCGATGCATTAAACATTTTCTTTTTGGCCTGGCATTCTGTTATGATCCCAATGGCAGAGGATCTCTGATATTCCGGCAAGATAGAAAACATATAAATACTGCTCTAGGGAGGTGGGAAACTGGGCTAACCGCATACCTGATCCTGACACAAACAACTAAAAGTAGCCGGTGAACGTGCCTACGTTGGTTCTAGACGTCTCGAGCCAGCCGGAGAACTGACTACCCCTAAAGGGAAAAAATAAGACCTCGCTTGCCTCCAGAGAAATTGAACCCCAAAGATATAGAAAGCCCCCAACAAATAATAACGGTGAGGCAAGAGGAAAACACAAACGTAGAGATGAACTAGATTCAGCAAAGTGAGGCCCAATAGTCTAGATAGCAGAAAATAGATAGTGGACTATGCGGTTACCAGAAAACCCTACAAAACATCCACGCTGAACATTCAAGAACCCCCACACCGACTGACGGTGTGGAGGGAGAATATCAGCCCCCTAGAGCTTCCAGCGAGTCAGAAAATCAAATGTAAAGCAAGCTGGACAAAAACACTGAATAATGCAAACGATCCAAATTGTACAAAGCAGACTTAGCTTTTCTTGCATGAGGCAGACTGAAAGGAATCCGGAGGAGACCAAATAGGTCTGGATACAACGATGCCAGGCAAGAGACTGAGTCCAGAGGAGACTCAAATAGGAAACACCCGCTGCTTAACGACACAGCTGGAGCTCAGGCCTGCAACAAGACATACCTAACACAATACCGTTAGTGACCACCAGAGGGAGCCCAGAAACACAGTTCACAACAGTCCACGTTTCCTGGGCCCACTAAAAACTTTAACCAGCCCTACCCCCCACAACTTTAGCCACATGACCCCCAATTTCCAATGCCTAACTATTATAAAGTAAATTAATATTGACAAGCTTCAGTAACAAGAATGGATGTTTTGCCATTAAAATGGGCACTGTAGGTGTTTTCCTGGCCTCCACTCACTGCCGACTATGCTTCCCCATTGACTTGCATTGGGTTTCATGTTTCGGTCGATCCCCGACTTTTCGCGATAATCGGCGGACTTCACTCGACTCGACTTTTGACAAAGTCAGGTTTCACAAAACCCGACTCGACCCCCAAAAAGTAAAAGTCGCTCAACCCTACTGGCCAGACCTTCTTGTCCCTACTGGTGAAAGATTCATCTTCCTGTGCTGTGTGCTAAAGCCAAGTAGAGTGGAGTTGTTGTAGTAGTGATCTGCGGTTTGCTGTAGTAAGGTTTATGTTTATCTCCTGGTCCCTGTTCCAATTTCGATTATTCTTCTCAGTCCCTGTCCTCCTCCCTTTTGTTTGGTGCTTTTGTATGACAGATGTTTTCTATTATCCCTGCCTTGTCTTTATGTCTTGTTAATATTATATTTCTGTCCCATTCCTCATGCGTTGGGGGAGGGGACAGATCAGGGATTAACAGGAGCATAGTAAGGTCAGAGACTGAGGGATAGTTTGGTCTCCAGTACCAAGGACAGTTTGAGGCCCCCCTTCCTTACCAAAGACCTTCACAGAGTGACAGTCAGTGACACTGGAGATAAATCATTACACTGGAGCTGCACCATGACACTGGAGATATGTCACTGCACTGCAGCTACATCACTACATTGTAGCTATGTCACTGCACTGCAGCTACACCACTACACTGGAGCTATGTCATTGCACTGCAGCTACACCACTATATTGGAGCTATGTCACCGCACTGCAGCTGTAACATTACACCAGAGCGGTGACTGTACACTGGAGATAAATCATTACACTGGAGCTGTGTCACGACACTGGGGCAGTAATACACTGGAACGGCACCACTGCCCTAACGACATGATACTACACAAATCATATAGAAAAAAGAATAGAGAATAAGTAGAGTGGATCGAGAACAAGGTGTGGATCTCTTGGTTTATCCGGCAGTGAGGTATCAGCCCGCGTGTCCTTCGTCATGTTCTGCGTCTGATGAGTGGAGTCGTTTTGCTCCGTGGTCATGTGATGTGAGTAGCACTTATATGAATGGGAGCAGTCGGGGAGGATTTTTCCGCGGCCACTGTTGTGTAACTTGCTGCTCCACTTTCAGGCGTCTGCCTCGCCCCGGCCCCCGGGTGTGATGTAAGATTTCATCATGGAAGTCACGAGCCGCTTCTGATATTACTTCCACCTCCCGGGATCATATCGGTTGCATTCTTGCGTGCAGCATCAAAAGGGAAGAAACAGGTTTGTGCCGTGACCTCAGCGGATCAGCTGTAATATCGTCTTTCCCTGCCCTGACGTCAGTTGTCTCGGAGGTTACCGAAGTTCACATGGAGTCGGTTCAGCTTGGGCGAGTTGTGAGGCAGCTCCATCAGAGTCCAGAACCCAGAATATCTCCCAGCAGATGGACCTGGCACCACTCATCAGCAGGTGGCCATGTCAGGAGACCACAGCAAAGCCCATCAATCTAGATACTCCTGGGAAAGCCGGATCATAACCAGTATGGGCAACGCCAGCTGCAATGGTGGACACCTAGGTTGCTACAACAATACTTAAAGGGAATGTGTCATCTGGATTCTTTTTTACTAATTAGACTTAGAAACTGATACAATTTCTTTTTCTGTACATAATAATGGAGACCAACGTCTTACCTGAGCTTCTGTTCACAACACTTACAGAAGCCATGCTCTGTGATCAGTGCAGAGACGGAGAGTGTTGTGGGCATGCTCTGTGATCTGTGCAGAGAGGGAGGAGCTGAGGTCATCAGCTAATGACTTCTTAGGGAGAGTGTTGTGGGCATGCTGTGTGATCTGTGCAGAGAGGGAGAGCGTTGTGGGCATGCTCATAGTAACATAATAACATAGTTAGCAAGGCCGAAAAAGACATTTGGCCATCCAGTTCAGCCTATATTCCGTCAGCATAAATCCCCAGATCTACATCCTTCTAAAGATCCTAATAACTGTAAGATACAATATTGTTATGCTTCAGGAAGACATCCAGGCCTCTTTTGAACTCCTCAACTGAGTTCGCCATCACCACCTCCTCAGGCAAGGAATTCCAGATTCTCACTGCCCTAACAGTAAAGAATCCTCTTCTATGTTGGTGGAAAAACCTTCTCTCCTTCAGACGCAGAGAATGCCCCCTTGTGCCCGTCACCTTCCTTGGTATAAACAGATCCTCAGCGAGATATTTGTATTGTCCCCTTATATACTTATACATGGCTATTAGATCGCCCCTCAGTCGTCTTTTTTCTAGACTAAATAATCCTAATTTTGCTAATCTCTCTGGGTATTGTAGTTCTCCCATCCCCTTTATTAATTTTGTTGCCCTCCTTTGTACTCTCTCTAGTTCCATTATATCCTTCTTGAGCACCGGTGCCCAAAACTGTACACAGTACTCCATGTGCAGTCAAACCAGGGATTTGTACCGTGGCAGTATAATGCTCTCATCATGCATATCCAGACCTGTTTTAATGCTCTGTGATCTGTGCAGTGAGGGAGAGCATTGTGGGCATGCTGTGTGATCTGTGCAGAAGTCAATGTGCAGAGAGGTAGAAGGTGAGCTGAGGTCATCAGATATTGACTTCTTACAGAGTATTTTGGGCATGCTGTGTGATCTGTGCAGAGAGGGAGAGAGTTGTGGGCATGCTGTGCGATCTGTGCAGAGAGGGAGAGCGTTGTGGGCATGCTGTGTGATCTGTGCAGAGAGGGAGAGCGTTGTGGGCATGCTGTGCGATCTGTGCAGAGAGGGAGAGTGTTGTGGGCATGCTGTGTGATCTGTGCAGAGAGGGAGAGCGTTGTGGGCATGCTGTGTGATCTGTGCAGAGAGGGAGAGCGTTGTGGGCATGCTGTGTGATCTGTGCAGAGAGGCAGACTGTTGTGGGCCTGCTATGTGATCTGTGCAGAGAGGGAGAGCGTTGTGGGCATGCTATGTGATCTGTGCAGAGATGGAGAGCGTTGTGGGCATGCTGTGTGATCTGTGCAGAGAGGGAGAGCGTTGTGGGCATGCTGTGCGATCTGTGCAGAGGGAGAGCGTTGTGGGCATGCTGTGTGATCTGTGCAGAGAGGGAGAGCATTGTGGGCATGCTGTGTGATCTGTGCAGAGAGGGAGACTGTTGTGGGCATGCTATGTGATCTGTGCAGAGAGGGAGAGCGTTGTGGGCATGCTATGTGATCTGTGCAGAGATGGAGAGCGTTGTGGGCATGCTGTGTGATCTGTGCAGAGAGGGAGAGCGTTGTGGGCATGCTGTGCGATCTGTGCAGAGAGGGAGAGCGTTGTGGGCATGCTGTGTGATCTGTGCAGAGAGGGAGAGCGTTGTGGGCATGCTGTGTGATCTGTGCAGAGAGGGAGAGCGTTGTGGGCATGCTATGTGATCTGTGCAGAGAGGGAGTGTTGTGGGCATGCTGTGTGATCTGTGCAGAGAGAGAGAGCACTGTGGGCATGCTGTGTGATCTGTGCAAAGAGCCAGAGTGTTGTGGGCATGCTCTGTGATCTCTGCAGAGGTCAATGTGCACAGAGGGATGAGGTGAGCTGAGGTTATCAGCTATTGACTTCTTACGGAGAGTGTTGTGGGAATACTGTGTGATCTGTGCAGAGAGGGAGAGTGTTGTGGGCATGCTCTGTGATCTGTGCAGAGATCATCGTGCAGAAAAGGAAGAGGTGAGCTGAGATTATCAGCTATTGACTTCTTACAGAGAGTGTTGTTGGCATGCTCTGTGATCTGTGTAGTGATGGAGAGTGTTGTTGGTGTGCTCTGTGATCTGTGCAGTGATGGAGAGTGTTGTGGGCATGCTGTGTGAACTGAGCAGAGAGGGAGAGCCTTGTGGGCATGCTGTGTAATCTGTGCAGAGAGGGAGAGCGTTGAGGGCATGCGCTGTGATCTGTGCAAAGAGGGAGAGTGTTGTGGGCATGCTCTGTGATCTGTGCAGAGGTTATTGTGCAGAGAAGGAGGAGGTGAGCTGAGGTCATCAGCTACTGACTTCTTAGAGAGTGTTTCAGACATGCTCTGTGATCTGTGCAGAGAGATAAAAGTGAGCTGTAATTATCACTTATCTACTTCTATGGCATAGTGCACTGGACATGCACAATATGGAGAAGGTGAGCTGTGACCATCACCTATTCACTTTTACGGGTTTATGTTATGGGCATGCTCTGTAAACTCTGCAGAAGTCAGTGTACTAAGATAGGAAGGTCCGGTGATGTGACTGAATTTTACGTTGGAATATTGAGGGCATGCATTGTGATCTGTGCAGATGTCATTGTGCTGGAGGGGAGGAGGTGAGCTGTGATGTCACTTATTGGAAACAAGTACAGGTATATCTTTCATTGCAATCCTGCCTGTGAGGCTTATCAGATACCTGGGAGGACGGGATTTCTACAGAACAGACAGTGTCTGGTTATGGTGAGGCTCAGTGATAAGCAGGAAAACTGCAACATTTCAAGATTTGTTTATTTTATCTAAATTTGAAAAAAAATCTTACAAAAACTTTAACACCAATACTTGATTCTGACAATAGATCAGTTTTTGATGACACTTTCTCTTTAACTAAAAAAAGTTGACCTGAATTGTTTATACTCTGATCGAAGAGATAATATCGGGGGTCGTCTATTTTTGGAGTATTTCTGTTTGAAAGGCTTAGGGCACATTTTAGTCAATCGAAGCTGATAAGATTTATACTTGTCCCACACAGCCTTCCAAATAGAATAATGTCCCCTACCCAGCTGGACAAACAGTATGAAGCTCCTACAATGTACTACCGCGCTGCTCCGGTCTCTGCAGCATGTTCGGCAGCGTTGCACTACTCTGCATAGCCGCCACAATGTAGTAATGTCATCGTCATCTTTTGAGAAATGATGGCATGTGCTCAGCCTTACTGGAAGACAGCCAGCAGCCATTATTTCTCACAGAACGGGGTGCTAGCTCTGCATGCTCACATGCAGGAGAATATGGGCTTCCCTCTTGTCAAGTCTTTGTGCTCCAAAGTGCATAGCATCTTGGCCATGTAAAGCCGCAACTAAAGACCGGGACACTACGTGTGTTCCATGGCCCACGGAGTGAATGTGTTGAGTAGCAGCAATGAAACACTGCAACCAGGACAGGTGGTGAGGCTGGAATGTGGCACTGCATATGGTGGAGCATCTGCACAAGCAGCGTTAAGCATCCATGGTCTACATCATGCAGCAGCCAAACTGGAGCATGGGTTACTTTGGGATCCACATTGGAAGCTAATGAGATGCCTTTCACCTACTGTGGCCCTTTAAAGAGGCATTACATTTATCATTAGGAAGAACAATAGCAGCAATGATATAATTCATCTCACATATATCTTGGATAAAAAACTTAAAGGATGCAACAGTAAATGCAGGAATAATAGCAACTTGTTCATCGCCACCCTGGAGCTATTGGGGACCCTCAAGGTCAATGTTACATGCGGCATTGAGTATAGGTGAGGTGAATGAGAGGCAGAGGCAGCTGGTTGATGTACCAATGGTAAGAACTGGTCCACTTTGTTATGGGCACACTGTCATGACGAGCCAATGGCTTTGTCATGCAAAAGCAGACAGATTGTCCTCCGCAGTAATCAGAATGAATCAGACATGGGTCAGCACTGACTTTCATTCACCTACAGCTGATTAGATTGTTCATAACATCGGCCAGCCTGTCCATTGCGTTCTACAAAGTTCGGATAATTTTTGGACGTCTTGTGAAAAAGCCATTGCTGCTTCATGTAGCTAACAACAAACCTCTTGCTATTTTCACAACAGGGATTTTTTTTTGCACCACAACTTGTGATTAAGTCACAGATTTCCAGTGTGCACATCCCGGGTATGAACACTAGTAAGATAGGAATCCTTTTTCTACTAAAATAACCCTAAAAGGTCTGTTAGTGCAGTGTATTATTAAACTGGCTGTTTGTTCCTCCCAGTCACCATCCGTTTACCCATAGCCAAATATGCTGCTCTCAGCTGGACATTGGGAATGGTGTATTTGCATTAACAAGCTTAAAAGGGATTAAATCCAGTGCTAGGATCCCCCTTCTTGGCAGTTGCTGCACCAGGTTATTTAGTGTTTGCAATTTGCTGCCATTCAATTCGGTGCAATTTTAGTGAATTAAAATTTCTAACAATTTGATCATCTCTAATTTGCATATGTTTGACTGTTTGAGGAGTTGATTTACATTTACACCAATGTCTAAAATATCAGCACACAGTGATTGATTATCAGGAGGAGCTGACAGACGTCAGTGTAGCCAGCCATACGGCACACATACGCAGGGCACATCGGTCGGGTGCAGCCAGCTCCTGTGGTTGGTTTGCATATCCAAGGCTGTGATCACGATGGGGATGTGACCATGGCGAGGATGTGACCATGATGGGGGATGTGACCATGATGGGGGATGTGACCATCATGGGGGATGTGACCACGATGGGGATGTGACCATGATGGGGATGTGACCACGATGGGGGATGTGACCATGATGGGGATGTGACCACGATGGGGGATGTGACCATGATGGGGATGTGACCACGATGGGGGATGCTGTCGTGCGGCTTCTCTGTTTACGCTGCTGTCATTTCCATCTGGATATTTATCACAATAAATGGAGACACAGAACGACTTCTGAATATAAACTTGGAATTTGTTCACAAGGAAGCGCAACAAATATTTACTCCAAATAAAAACGTATGAAGTGATTAATATATAGGAAAATCTAAGGATGAACTTCAATTATCAACCTCCTGACATCTGGATGTAGCATCAGGAGATGCCAATTAACTCCTTGTCTTCTCATCAGAAACGAGAAACTTTTCAGACTTTTTTTTTAATTTGGATATTTGTGAAGCTGTGAAAATCTGTAGTCCTTTATCTGTGGTCCTGGTGTGCACTGTCTGTGGTTCCTCTGTGATCCCTCTATGTTCCTTCTGTGGTCTCTCTGTTGTTCATCTGTGAATCCTTTGTGGTCCTGCTGTGGATCCTCTGTATGGCTGTGGTCCTACTGATGTCCATATTTTATTCATTTGTGGTCCTATTCTGGTCCCTCGTTGGTCCTGCTATGACTGTTGTCCTGTGGTCCTGCTGTGGTTGTGCTGTGGTCCCTTTATGATTCTGCTGTGCACTGTGGTCCCTCTGTGGTTCTGATGGGGTTTTTCTCTGGCCCCTCTGTGGCCTTGCTGTGGTCCAGCGGTAGTTTTGCTGTGGTTGTTTTAAGGTTGCTCTATGGTCTTGCTGTGATTCAGCGGTAGTCTCTCTGTGGTTGTTCCGAGGTTCTTTTCTGGTCTTGCTGTATTCCTACTATGGTCTCACTGTGGTTGTTTTCTGGTCCTGCTGAGGTTGTCCTGTGGTCCTGCTGTGGTTGCGCTGTGGTCCCTCTGTGGTCCTGCTGGGGTTTTTCTCTGACCCCTCTGTGGTCTTGCTGTGGTCCAGCAGTAATCTCTTTGTGGTTGTGTAAGGAGATGGCGGGGACCCTCATTTGCCTCCTCTCTCCTATCTGCCGGGCATGAGTGCCCCGTGCGGATTTCCTACAGGTTTATCTGTATGCTAATGTTATGTATTACCTTTGTATTAATGTAATGTGCTGTGTACTGCGTATATTGTCTATTGCATGTGTTTAGATTAGGGACAGAAAGGGTCAAGCAAAGGAAGGGGATTGGCTCCGCAGGCTGCAAAAAGCAGCAATTTCCGGCTTCTGGAGCAGAGCCTGGGCAGGCTTGCCCATGGCAGGACGTTCTCCACTGACTGGAGCAGGATATACCCCTGGAGGAGAGTAACTAACTGCCAAGGACTGCCGGGCAGTGGGAACGGGCACTGGAACTGTGTAACTGCGCACCAAAGGACTGTGTGCTCCCAGGAATCGGGTGAAAGCCAACGATGCTGCATATCTGGATAGGGAAAGTGCAGGAAGTGTTATCTCCTTTATCTCATCTGTATTAAAAGTTTGCCACTGTTGGTACTGAAGTGTGACCTGGGGTGCATCCAGAGGACAGGTACCAGTGTGGAGAGCAACTGTGTGTCAGAGGTAACTAACCATGCCACAGGGCTGGGACTTTATCTGCCTTTTCATGTGCAAGGGGCCGGGGTGCTCACTGACTGTGACCTAGTGTACTCGCCCATGACTACAACCCTGTGCCACCTTGTTAGTTGTTCTGAGGTTCCTCTCTGGTCTTGCTGTATTCCTACTATGGTCCTTCTGTGGTCCTACTGTGGTCCCTCTGTGGTCCCACTGTGGTTCTGTGGTCCCGCAGTGGTTTCTCTCTGGCCCTTCTGTGCTCTCACTGCGGTCCTGCTGTAGTCTCTGTGGTTCTGGTTCCAAGATTTGTCTGTATTGACACTTGTGCCTCAATAATTGGTTTCTGGTGATGGAGTGACCCCCCCCTCCCAGCAATTTATGCCCCACTACCAGGGTTGGGAGACCCCAGGTCACTGTGAGTCTTGGGCTTCTGGTAGCTGAGGATCAGGGGATGCACAGGGGCCCAAGAGGAATGGGGCCACTACCAGCTCCAAAGCAGCTTCCCTCAGAGGCGGAACTATTGTATAGCAAATGGCCCCTATATTGTTCTTGCACAGGGGCCCCTTTCTGTCTGTGTCTGCCAGTGCTGAGAATATTCTGGTTGTTACAATGTGATGCTGTGCATCTATCTACTGATACCTTTTCTTCAGTGTCGGATCCATAGGAGGATATTATTATAAGATCATCTCCTTCTCTACAGAACATGCTCAGGACTTATCATCCATGGACCTCAATGTCACCTCCACATGGGATGATCTGGACCGTTGGGGTCCAATGTGGTGTCAGAGCCTGGGTCCAGACGCTGCTGGATAATTACACAATCTTGTCCAGTCTCTGATTCTTAGCAGTCATCACCTCCATCGTTTGCACTGTTCCTCATCACAATGGTCCACTTTCCATGTGGACCTTACAGCAGAATCCACAGATCGCCCCCATTGCCAGGTTCCCCTCCATGAGATGACAGATTCCCACACGGTTCATGTAATTTTCTCTGGTGAAGATGTTTTAATGAATTTCCCAGAAATTCTGACGGTGCTAGCGGTTACATCATGAAGGTCACCTGAGCGTGGGAATAGCTGCCAGTGACTGGTTGGAACCTCAATGACGTTACTGTTCAACACTGAAGCTGCGCCCTAAGCTCAGCTCAGTGTCTCCTGTATTCATGGCTGATTTGTCACATTGTGCCACCACTCAGCCATGTAATCTGTAACTGGAGAGGTGGAACCACTGTGCCGTGGTCTGTGGAGAGCCTGGAGGGGTGTAACTAGGTGAGTGCCTTACTCTTCACTAGAGCTCTTGATGATGGGGCTAGGCTTGGCTCACAATGATTACCTGGTGCTTCTCCAGGACAGACCATGGATGCACGGCAACTGACCCCCAAGGGACTGATAGCTGTAACGGTCCAGAGGGAGAGAACAGCTGATGGAGGCAGGACTGGTACGGTTGGCACGGAAGGTGCAGGCAAGTCTGGCTGTTATACAGACTGGCACGGCAGGTGCTGGCGGAGTGTGTTTACTTAAATTAAAGGGTTTTATCTTGCTGTGTCTTTTTTACAGTATGGCTATGGGGTTAGTAATGGGGGTGTCTTATAGACACCTCTCCATTATTAACCCTTGGACTTTATGTCAGCTGACAATACATAGATGACATCAACCCCAACCCTATTATCCCACTTGCCACCGCACCAGGGCAAGAGGGAAGAGTGATACTAAGCACCAGATTTGATGCATCTTATGGATGCTCCATTTCTGGGGTGGCTGAGGGCTGATGTTAGTAGCCTGAGGGGCGGCCAATATCCACAGCTGTCTCTTTAGCCTTTGCTGGTTAGAATTTATAAAAGGACCCCAAGTGATTTTTTTTCAGGGGTCCCCCTTAAACTAACCAGTAAAGGCTGAGCAAGCAGCTGTGAGCTGTTATTATTAGCCTGGGAATATTTAGGGCTAATGGCCCCTTTTCCAGATTATTAATATCAACCCCCAGCAGTCAGCTTTCCCTCTGCTGGTTATGAATATTTTGCGGGAGCCCAAGCCATTTTTTTTATTAATTTAAAACAAAATTAAAAACAAGTATAGAAAAAAAACACATCTATCTTCTATCATGTTCCTCATCCCTATCGCTATCTTTGAACATCTTTAATACATAATACTCTTTAGTTTCTATGCTGCATTTCATTCCATACATGTCACTCTGACAGCACATGGACAGATACTCTGACAGCACATGGACACACAGACACTCTGACAGCACATGGACACACAGATACTCTGACAGCACATGGACACACAGATACAAGCAGCACATGGACACACAGATACTCTGACAGCACATGGACACACAGATACTCTGACAGCACATGGACACACAGACACTCTGACAACACATGGACACACAGATACTCTGACAGCACATGGACACACAGACACTCTGACAGCACATGGACACACAGATACTCTGACAGCACATGGACACACAGATACAAGCAGCACATGGACACACAGATACTCTGACAGCACATGGACACACAGATACTCTGACAGCACATGGACACACAGACACTCTGACAACACATGGACACACAGATACTCTGACAGCACATGGACACACAGACACTCTGACAGCACATGGACACACAGATACTCTGACAGCACATGGACACACAGATACTCTGACAGCACATGGACACACAGATACTCTGACAGCACATGGACACACAGATACTCTGACAGCACATGGACACACAGATACTCTGACAACACATGGACACACAGATACTCTGACAGCACATGGACACACAGACACTCTGACAGCACATGGACACAGACACTCTGACAGCACATGGACAGATACTCTGACAGCACATGGACACACAGATACTCTGACAGCACATGGACACACAGATACGGGCAGCACACCGACATACGGCTATCACACGGATGGCACGCGGACATACGGGCAGCACACCGACATACGGCTATCACACGGACATATGGTCACACGGACCACACCAGTACCGGTTTACAGGTATCACCAGCATGTCTAAAGGAGGCCTAACACAAATAAAGGTGATTACTTTCCCCTATGGATCTGGTGGAACTTCAGAAATACTGGATTTGCTGGACTGGCGGATTTTGCTGCGTGCGCCGCAATTTCAGAGCAAATTACTGCTACAGAGGAATAAGGCCAAGAATAACAAATCTGCCTCATTATGTGAGTTCTCCTCACACTATGTCCGTGTGCACACAGGAAACGTTCCCAGTCTCGCTCCAGAGACTTCACCAGGTCTGAGCCATCTTGTAGCCCCAAAGCCTAAGCAGGGTGCAGCTCATTGTTGCCGAATCCTTTAGGTACCGTCACACTAAACGATATCGCTAGCGATCCGTGACGTTGCAGCATCCTCGCTAGCGATATCGTTTAGTTTGACACGCAGCAGCGATCAGGATCCTGCTGTGATGTCGCTGGTCGCTGAATAAAGTCCAGAACTTTATTTGGTCGTCCGATCGCCGTGTATCGTTGTGTTTGACACCAAAAGCAACGATACCAGCGATGTTTTACACTGGTAACCAGGGTAAACATCGGGTTACTAAGCGCAGGGCTGCGCTTAGTAACCCGATGTTTACCCTGGTTACCAGCGTAAAAGTAAAAAAAACAAACAGTACATGCTCACCTGCGTGTCCCCCAGCGTCTGCTTCCTGACACTTACTGAGCGCCGGCCCTAAAGTGAAAGTGAAAGCACAGCGGTGACGTCACTGCTCTGCTGTTAGGGCCGGAGCTCAGTCAGTGTCAGGAAGCAGACGCTGGGGGATGCGCAGGTGAGTATGTACTGTTTGTTTTTTTTACTTTTACGCTGGTAACCAGGGTAAACATCGGGTTACTAAGCGCGGCTCTGCGCTTAGCAACCCGATGTTTACCCTGGTTACCCGGGGACCTCGGCATCGTTGGTCGCTGGAGAGCGGTCTGTGTGACAGCTCTCCAGCGATCAAACAGCGACGCTGCAGCGATCGGCATCGTTGTCGCTATCGCTGCAGCGTCGCTTAATGTGACGGTACCTTTAATGTAACTTTCCTCACTCCACGCTCATGCACGAGGCGGGATTGTCTCTTCTGATCCACTTATCACTCTGCTTTGTCCTCTTAATGGTTACATCTATTGGGGAGAAAATAATTCCTGTGAAATATGAATATTAGATACAGGAAAGTGTCAACACTTCAGAAAACTGCCGCCTTTCATTGCAAAAATCGTATCACTTGTACCAGGCATTAAAGTTACAACATTTCTGTACATTTAGAGCAAGTAAACCAAATGTTACAGCTGGAATAAGTGTGGCAATGAATGGAGGCCGGACGCTATGGCACAAGGCGCAGCACATCTGCTCTGCAGGTGCCCCAAGCGACGCTTCCTTCCTTCCCTCCCATCACAGCTCAGCACTAGAAAATGCCATAATCGGCCTCATCTCAATTCACAGTTTTGTAACTTATTGTTATTGCTTTTCTTGTTTAGATAAATGCACAAAATGTGGAATAAAGAGCACTCGATTCAGGCACTTTATGCAGGACCCCATTCCTACTGTACTGTATTTTGCTACAGAATGTGTGTATGGGGGAGAGGAGGAGGAGAGGGAGGAGGAGGATGAGTGGGAGGAGGATGGGGATGAGTGGAGAAGGAGGAGGTGCAGGAAGAGGAGGATGGGACAGAGAGGAGGAGGAGGATGAGTGGGAGGAGAAATATGAGGGGGAGGAGGATGATGATGGGGAGGAGGAGGATGGGGATGAGTGGAGAAGGAGGAGGTGCAGGAAGAGGAGGATGGGACAGAGAGGAGGATGAGTGGGAGGAGAAATATGAGGGGTAGGAGAATGATGATGGGGAGGAGGAGTGGAGGAGGGAAGGAGGAGGTGCAGGAAGAGGAGGATGGGGAGAGAGGAGGATGATGAGTGGGAGGACAAATATGAGGGGGAGGAGGAGGATGTGGATGATGATGGGAAGGAGGAGGATGGGGATGAGGAGTGCAGAAGGAGGGAAGGAGGAGGTGCAGGAAGAGGAGGATGGAGAGAGAGGAGTGGGAGGAGAAATATGAGGGGGAGGAGGATGATGATGGGAAGGAGGAGGATGAGGAGGTGTTGTGGATTCTGTTGGTGGGCTCCCTCTGGTGGTTACTGCTGGTACTGGGTGACTTTGGTGGGTTGCGGCCTTTGGTTTCCACCTGTCCATCAGAGGCTGGGTGTTTCCTATTTTACCTGGCCTTTCTGTCATTTCCCTTGCCGGCTATCAATGTGTTCAGATGTGCTCTGTTTGGTTCCTGCCTACCTGCTCCCAGATCTTTCAGGATAAGCTAAGTGCTGATTTTCAGTTGTTTGGTTTTTGGTCCAGCTTGCTTAGAATGTCTCTATGCTAGCTGGTTGCTCTAGTGGACTGAGGTTCTCCCCATGTGCCATGAGTTGGCACATGGGTTCTTGTAATCTCAGGATGGTTTTTTTGATTAGGGTTTTTTGCTGACCGCTCAGTCCCCTTTTGTGTCATTCTGCTTTCTAGTTTTTAGCGGGCCTCTATTTGCTAAAGCTATATACATCATCTCTATGTGTGTGCCTTCCTCTCATTTCACCGTCAATACATGTGGGGGGCAACTATACCTTTGGGGTTAATTCCTCTGGAGGCAAGTGAGGTCTTGTTTTCTCTGCAGTACTAGTTAGCTCTTAGGCTGGTGCGTGGCGTCTAGAACCAACGTAGGCACGCTCCCTGGCTATCTCTAGTTGCGTTTGTCAGGCGTAGGGCAGCGGTCAGCCCAGGTTCCATCACCCTAGAGCTCATCCGATATTTTGTTATACTTTGCTTGTCCTGTGCTATCCCTAGCCATTGGGGATTCATGACAAGGAGGTGCAGGAGGAGGAGGATGAGAGGTAAGAGGGGAGGAGAGGAGGAGGGGCAGGAAGAGGAGGGGTGGAGGATGAGGGGGAGGAGGATGATGATGGGGAGGAGCAGGATGAGGAGGAACAGGAGGAGGAGGGGATGGAGGATGAGGGGGAGGAGGAGGATGAAGATGGGGAGGAGCAGGATGAGGGGGAGGTGGAGGAGGGGAGGAGGAGCAGGATGAGGAGGGTGTAGAGGATGAGGGGGAGGAGGTGGAGGATGATGCTGGGGTTGTTTTGCTGGAGCCATTTAAAATGGCAAATTTTGGATTATGAAGAAAAGAAGTAAAACTTAACCACACTAGTAATTGGACAAGGCTGACATCAAAAGCCTCAAGATGTAGCAAAGGAAAAAACAAGTGGTATGGAATGGAAATGTAAGGAAACCTATAGTGCTGTAATGTCCAGCCCAGGAGAGCAGTACGTGCGAGGAATCTCTGCTGTGTTTCCACATGGTCCAGGAGCCAGTACAATTTTCCTGCCCTCTCCTCCCAGCAGAGGCAAGCTGCGGCCATGTGCGCCCCCTCCTCCCAGCAGAGGCAAGCTGCGGCCATGTGCGCCCTCTCCTCCCAGCAGAGGCAAGCTGCGGCCATGTGCGCCCTCTCCTCCCAGCAGAGGCAAGCTGCGGCCATGTGCGCCCCCTCCTCCCAGCAGAGGCAAGCTGCGGCCATGTGCGCCCTCTCCTCCCAGCAGAGGCAAGCTGCGGCCATGTGCGCCCCCTCCTCCCAGCAGAGGCAAGGTGCGGCCATGTGAGGTAATATTACTACATACAGAAGAAAGGTCTTATCTCTCCTTACACAGGAGCATCTCTTGTGTGGTCACCTGCTGGGACTTCTCTTCTCTGATTGGGCAGTGCAGTGGGCGGTCTGAAGAAGTGCTGGCCAGTAACATTACATCCATTGTGTAGGGGGCAGTTGCTTGTGTCTGAGCACCTCCTTGAGACTGCAGGACCAGGGGGGGGGGGGGCTGCCTTCTTCACAGGCCAATTGTTAGTAGCTTGGGGGCCAGAGTTTGACACACGTGCTATAGAGCATACACAGAATTGAGGGATTCCTGCTCTCAAGTCTGTATATAGCTCAGGTTGAAAAGCAGCAGCATTGAGGACACTATACAGCAATACTGAGCAGTGTAGCTCTGAGTCCAGCTCTTGGGGTGAGATAAACACTTACTAGAGACAGCAGCAGCATGGAGGAGATCATACAGCATTTCTGGGCATAACAGAAGATTAGAAGAAAAATGGTAGATCCTTATTACTTAAAACTTTTAACTTATGGTATATTTTGTTAAATATCTATATTGTAGCATATAAAATCTCCCTTCACCTGATGAGCACATTTGATGCACATCGATGGATATCACCTTATTAATGCACAAATGATGGATCACACTCAGAGTTCATGCAGCAGGCTGCCCAGCGCGAGACTCAGGCATCAAAAAGCTTCTTTTTATAATTATTGTCTCTGCCAGTTCCCACTTCTTGCCGTTAATTAACTCTTTCAATGCCGTGGAAAGAAAAACTCAATTATCATTGTGCAATTCTACAAAATGATTCACTGCTCTAGAATATGGTGTATTTTTTTTTCTTATAAATGTTGGATTTATGGCCATAGTAGATGTGGCTTCAGTTCTGGGATAAGTGAAAACACTTGCTAGAAAGCAACAGTATCTTGGAAGGCATCATAAAGCAGCACTGGGCAGTGTATCTGTGAATCCAGCATTACAAAGTTACAAAGTACTTATCTAGGAAGAAACAGCAATATGGAGCGCAGGATATAGCAGCACTAATCATTGGAGTGAGAAGAAATACTTACTACAAATCTTCATAACGTGTAAGTCTGTGCTGACTTCATTAGGCAGCTGTAATGTGATGCCTCAGTGATCTGGCCTTCAGTCTCGGGGTCTGGAGGCGGTGGATTTCAGCAGCTTTTCAGAGTAAATTATACGTTTTGGAGGCAGGAGGAGGAGTGGCTCATAAGTGGAGAAAGAAGCAGATTCCTGTGACTTATTACAAAGTTTCTTATATTCCCCTGTGCTATAGATTTCTGCAGTTTATGGCCATGCGTCTTCTGTCTATATATCGCAGTCCTGTACGTGGTGATCTTTGTCCACTACAATGCACAGATGGGCAGAGTCTGCGGCTCCTGTGACGACCATGTTGCTCTCCTGCCCGTAGTCGCACAGTTACTCAGGAGCAGGATACACAACTATTGATCGTGTCGCTTACAAAATACGAAAAATGTCAAGTGATTTCCAGTAATCTGAGCCAGGGCCGTCCGCGGGGAACAGATTAACAGCCATCATGAAGGGGAGAGCGCACAACACCTACACGCTCATTTCCAGCCGCCGTCTCATCAGCCGCCCTGCTGCCACTCGATAATGGTGACGTCTTTGGAAACTTACGGCCAAAACACTTTGTTCCAGCATTAACAACTATTTATAGCGAGGACGAATTAAAGCGATTTCTGGACACCTCCGTATGAAATCACTAATCGACTCCTTTCAGGAAAAGTGTGGCTGTATCCTCGTCTTAGATATTTTAGGACATGGCCCGAGACTTCAGCGCGTGGATAATAGAGGTTTGTGATGGGATATACTTAGTGGGTTCTATATGGTGCCACCGGGCACCGGACGCATAACTAGCCGCTGCCACCCAGTGTAGGATCTCAGTCATATGAACGAGTCGTAATGGCGGGAGATGAAGGCGTCACACATAAACCCGCGAGCTCTGAGCTCACAGGGCCAGGTCACGACTGCAAATAAATCAAAGGACCCCGCGAAATGTCGTTACCCAAAACAGGATCACAGAGAACACAGGAGAACAAATCCCAAGCAAAATTCTCTCAAAAATCGATGCAGAGCCAAGAACAAGGTAAAGAGACCAAATACACAGAAGAGAAGAAATCTACACAGGTAATGTATGAGAATCCAGCCTCACGCAGGACCTGGAGGTACCAGGAATAAGGGACCATTAGTGCAAAAAAGACTTGTTATTTGCACACCAAATAAGTAGTTTTTCCTAACAAATTAATTCCAATCAATGAGTGCAGCAATGAAAGTCTTAGGGGTAAAGCTAAAGTTTAGACTACAAAACTCTATAACAAGAATTCACCCCCAGGTCAGTCTAAGCCTTCATTACACCGGTGTCCAGCAGACCGGCAACTATAAGGAGCTGCTATTTAACATAGAAAACCCCTTCCTATTTCATGGTGTCAGCAATGGCACCACATGGAAGAGAAGTGTCACACAAGACATTTCTGTAAACAAGAAAGGTGAAGGCTACAAAAAGATCAGCTTATCAGATACTGGAGCAAATGTTACTAAAAAACTTGACAAAGATGCAGTTGGAGAATCTCACAGGAACATCCAGCAAACATGGAAGTCACCCATGAAACAGGCGCGTCATCTGATGAATCCACATGTAAGTTCCCTGCAGTCATCTAAAGATGTAGAGAGCCAAAGCGGGGGAACACAAATCCGATGCACACTGCTGAGGAACAGCGGCATGGGGGCATCCAGAGAGGAAGCTGCTGCTAAAGCCACATACAAAAAACTGCCTACAATGTGCCGGGGTCCCCGCTGAAAAATATGAAGATACCATGACTCTGTACTCTGGAGGAATGAGACCAAGAGAGATGTTTGTGAAACAGATTACTTCAAATCTGTATGGTGTCACAAAGGTGATAAGGTCTAAGAAAAATCCCGATGCTTCCAGTGTGAACTGGTAATAGCCTCCTCCTTATGTGGGGACACATGAGCTGTTGGATTTACCATGACAGAAAGGAGCCATAAGACCGCAGCGTCTGATTTCTCCTACTCCTGCACTGATTAGAAGCACTATTAAATGGTGCAGGTTTCTTTTAGCAGTGCAGGGGTTAATCTGCTCTGTTGAGAGCTCTTGGAAGCTTTCCTGCATTAAGGCTCTCCGCTGTTCACAGTTGGCCACTCCCCTCTCCTAAATATTCTGGGCCCTGGCTAGCACTCATTGTCAGAGTTAGCTTATGCTGCATGGTTTAGGAGATGGTGGTTTGTTGTTTGAGAAGTCGTGACTAGTGATGAGCAAATTTGTTCAGAAAATGATCACCAAACATAAATTTGGCACGAATATGGCACATTCGGATTTGTGATCAGAAACACGAGCAAAAGTTTATAAAATCGGTTAAAATCGGTAACATTCTGTAAAAGTGCGGGAAAATATTTGTGTTGCCACAAAAGTAATTTCAGCACTTTAGCAACAATAATGGTGGTGAATCATGAGCATTTGGGGAGGGGGTTTGCAGAGCTTAGTGGTGTGACGGTCTTGTAAACAGTATTTTTTTCTTTTCCTAACTTTATGTGTGCACATTGAGGCTAGCCAACCAGGGCACAGGAAACACCCACAATGTCCTGACACAATGGCTTGTGTCATTGGCTGCTGAAATCACATGTCCGTCTCCATATAAAGAGCGGACATCTTGCTTTACCGCCTTTTTGACACTGTAACAGCACAGAGAGGCTGCTCCTGATGGTGGCACTGTTAGCAGCAAGATTTTAGCTAGTTAGTTAGGTGGTTGTGTATCAGATAGTGTAGCTAGTTAGTGTCCAGTGTGGCTGTTAAATTTACCTTCCAGCACTTTTTTTTTTGGCCATTACTGAGGTCCACAGACAAAACCAGCAGGGCACATGCCCTGCATGTGTGTTGTGCACTGCTTCTATTGTGCTCCATGCACAAGTATAGCATTCTAAATAATATTTTATTACTAGATAAATGTGAAACAGCCTGCTGTATCCCACATTGTCATTTTGTAGCGGTGATATGAACCTGTCTGCAGACCTAAGGCACACTAAAAAAAGTTATAATTTTTCAGTTGCAAAACATTAGACAACCCGCCGTATCACACTTTGTCATTTGGATGGGTTGAAATAAAGCTGTAGAGGCCTGATCCAGAGGCCACAAAAATTATTCTGTTCCTAGTGTCATACAGTAGGGGACCTGGCTTTAAAATAGTTTGTAGCATCTAGTGTATTATACAGGCCTGCTCCATAGGCTACAAAAACTTCTTCTGTTCCTAGTGCCATACAGTAGGGGACCTGACTTTTAAATTGTTTGCAGCATAACTTCTTTGTCAAACAGGCCTCATCCACACTCAAACAATTCTTTTTTTTGTGACTATCACGTTAGAGCATGCCATATTTCAACTTGGAATTTAGTGTTGCTGATATTCAGCTGTTTGCAGAGCTGGTGCACAGTTTAAAATCTAATTTGTTTTTAATACTGTGCTCCTACCACACTATCTGAGCAACATGACTGGAAAAAAGAGAGGGTGTGGTGGAAGAGGAATTAGGCTTGGTGTTCAAGGTGTACGTGGTAATTGTAACAACTCTGCTGGCATCACGGCATAGCCTCTCATCTCTCCCACTATCTTACCCACTGCTCCAGGTCATGTTGTGGTTTCTGTTTGTTGCCAGCTCCATATTCTGTGCCTCTGCTCTCTGCATGCTTCCTGGCTGTGTGCATAGGGGGGCGGCGCCAGTACTCTCTGGTTCTTATAGAATCAGGGTGCACCTGTCTAATCTGTTCCTGACCAATTACCAAGAGGCCTCCAGTATTTAGGACAGTTCCACCCTGTGGACTGGGCCTGTGCAATGTGATAACTCAGTTAGTGTTTTGCTTCTGAGCTGCCAGGCCTTGCTCTGTGTTTCTCCTTCTCTGGAGGCTCTGCTCCTTAGCTTTGCCTTGTTCTTCTTGGTCTGCCCTCCAGGAGGCTGTATATCCTGGTCTCAGTGTCTGTGTCCTTGCTTTGCCTTGTTTTGGTCTGTCCGCCCTCCAGGAGGCAGAATATCCTGGTCCCTGTGTCTTTGTTCTTGTACCTTGTCTTGTTTCATTACCTTGTCTGAACTTTGTCCTACCTCTGTCTCCTTGTCTGTGGCTTCTTTCCCTGCTGTGTCCTCTGTTTGCTTATGCTCCGCACTCTTACGGCTCTTGTGGCTTTGCCTGTGCTCCACTCTCTTGTCTTGCAGCTTTACCTCTTCTCCGCACTCCTGCAGTTCTGCTCTGTTCTACTCTGCTGCTGCAGAAATCTCTTGCTGCAGCTCCTCTCCACATTCCTTGTGGTTCCGCTCTGCTTAGCTTCTGCTGCTGCATTAATCTCTTGCTGCAGCTCCTCTCCGCATTCCTTGTGGTTCTGCTCTGCTTAGCTTCTGCTGCTGCAGTGATCTCTTGCTGCAGCTCCTCTCCGCTTTCCTTGCAGTTCCGCTCTGCTTAGCTTTTGGTTGCTGCACTATCTCTTGCTACTCTACCGCTCCTATCTGCAGCCTTGTGGTTCTCTTTCTGTGTGAACAGGTCCCAACCTGTTCCTTCATTCTCCTTTCCTTCATACTACATATCCGTACCTGCACCTCCAGGGTAAACAGGTCCCTACCTGTTCCTTCATACTACATATCTGTACCTGCACCTCCTGTGTGAACAGGTCCCTACCTGTTCCTTCAAACACACCAACCTGCCCTGTGTCTCTGCCGTTCCTGCCAGCCCTGTGTCTCTGCTGTTCCTGCAAGCCCTGTGTCTCTGCTGTTCCTGCCAGTCCTGTGTCTCTGCCATTCCTGCCAGCCCTGTGTCTCTGCCGTTCCTGCCAGCCGTGTCTCTGCCGTATCTGCCAGCCCTGTGTCTCTGCCGTGCCTGCCAGTCCTGTGTCTCTGCCGTGCTTGCCAGCCCTGTGTCTCTGCCGTGCCTGCCAGCCCTGTGTCTCAGCTGTGCTAGCCTACTCGTCTGAGTTTCATCCATGCTCATCTGCTAGTCCTGCCTGATGCCTGCACCTGTCCTAGTGTTCCTGTTCTCCAAGTGGGATCAGCAGCCACAGCCAGACACCACCCTGAAGTAGCACCTGGCAGCTGCCTGCCGCACAAGTCTGACCTCACCATCAGAGGCTCCAGCGAAGACCAAGGCAGCTGTCATAGTCACGCCCCTTCAAGGGTAGTCTTTCGTGGCACAGTGGGGTCACAAACCCCCCGAACTCACGCCCACCAGTCAGGGCGTGAGTGTGACAGTAATGTTTGTGAAAGCACTAGTGAAGCAATGTCACGTCCTATGCAAAAACAATTGACAACTTATGATACTGGACAGGCTACACCACTACCTTTCTTTGACAGACGCACAGTGCTACGCTTTGTTGATGAGACCCAGAAAGAGCATGTGCTCGAGTGGATGGCAAGTGCAGCTTCAAGTAGCTTCAACTCCTCTTTCTCCACCTCAACATCACACACAGTACAGTCCATAGAGGTGGCACCAAATTCCCCTTGCTTCCCCCTGCATCCCAACTATCCAACCATACAACTGACTGTATGGAACCACAGATGAGTGAGTCTGAAAAGCTGTTTACACATTCTATGCCATGTTCATCAGAAGTGTACTCAAAAGCTTCGTAGAGTCAAGAGGAGGAAATCTGCACTAATGCCCACATTTTTTTAGCTTGGATCCAGGCAGGACGAAGTATGGTCCAAACAGCATCCTGATCCTCATCATCAGACATTAACCCCTGGGGGGGAGGTGATCCTGATGAGACTCAGATATCTGAGGCTCACATGGACTGTACTGTGCTGTCAGGGCAAGAAGAGGAGGGTGACTCCAAGGGCGAGGAATGTGATAACACAGAGGGTGATGATGAGTTGTTAGATCCCAGATGGCGTGAACATAGAGGCACACAGCTGAGTAGGTCATCTGAGGAGGAAGATGAGGAGGTTACCTTGTACCGTACGTCGCAGACACTTAGTGATGCTGCCACAATGAGCAATGCATCCTCAGCCACAACTGTGCCTGTGACCAGCAGCATCTGTGGGTCTACAGCTCACAGGGGTGGCAAGGGTTTCCGAGCCTGGGCCTTTTTTGACACTGCAAAGGATGAGTCAACTCATGTAATCTGCCAACTTTGCAAAAAAACTGAATCGAGGTAAAAAGTGCAATAATTTGGCTACTACATGTATGAACCTTCACATGCACAGTCAACCTGCTTTACTGTGGGAATCCCACTGCACAAAAATGTGGACCAGCGGACCTCATCAACCATTAGCCACCCCATCAATCGCATCTGCTGCTTCTTCCTCCTCTTCTGTTACCCTGTCAACTATTGAGATGCAGGTCTTTAACCGCAGAACCTCGGTTTCTTTACCTGCTCCAGTCATGCTGACAGAGAGCCCACCTTCAACTGTAATGGAAGCGGACACGCCTGCTGTTTTTGACAAATCTCAGAGAAAGAGCACACCACAAGTTTCTCAATCCACCATAACATCTCTGCCTGCACCTCTCTCATGGTCCAGCAGTTTGTCCAGTTCACTGTACTCTGCCCTCTCTCAGCACTGCAGCCAGCCCATGGTTCTGCAGTTGTGGTGACGTAAAAGATTGGTTCCTCCTACGCATGACAAAGCTAGGAGGTTGAACTCCACCATCTCCAATCTGTTGGCCTCGTTAATGCTGCCTTTCTGCCTGGCAGATACAAACGGTTTTTGAAAGCTGATGGCGGTCGCAGTTCCCCAGTACCAATTACCCAGACACCATTACCTTTCTGAGAAAGCTGTGGCTGCGCTACATCAGCATGTCGCAGACAACATCACCCATTCCTTGACAAAATCTCTGTCTGTCAGCGTGTATTTCACCACAGACACATGGATGAGTAAGCATGGCCAAGGGTGTTACATCTCGCTGGACTTGGAACTGGGTGACTCTGGTGCCTATGGGGACAGGCACTGCTCCACAAGTCTGGGAATCCCCAAGGCTTGCAGGATAAACCTCTACATTTAACACTTCCTCCACTACTTCTACCTCCTCTATCTCCTCTAGGGCCTCCACCTGAACCCTCAACCTCTGCTTTAATGAGACATGCGTTCCAACAGTGCAAAGTGAATCCCCACCACCTCTGTACTGCGCAGCCAGGGCTCACCGCAATCAGGCAGTATTAAAATTGATATGCCTCGGTGATCGCAGTCATACAGCTGAAGAGTTGTGGACAGCTCTCCAGGCTGAGTTTGATCAATGACTGTCTTCACTGAACCTACATCCAGGGAAGGCCATGTCCGATAATGATGCGAACCTGGTGGCAGCCCTACCGTAAAGCAAGCTCATACATGTGCCTTGCATGGCTCACGTCCTCAACCTGGTGGTACAGCATTTTCTCCGCCACAATCCTGGCCTGGGTGAAGTGCTCCAGAAAGCACGTAAGCTCTGGGCTCATTTCCGCTGTTCGCACCCCTCAGGTCATCGACTTGCATCGATACAGAGGTCTTTTTCCATGCCACATAACAGGTTGGTTGATATGCGATGTGCCGACATGGTGCAATTCCACTCTGCACATATTGCAGTGACTGTGGCAGCAGCAACGAGCCCTGAGTCAGTATTTCATGTCGTATAGCCTGGGCCAACGCAGTATGGACGTGGCGCATATCACGTTTACAGAGTGGGCACAGATTAAGGACCTCTGAACCCTTCTGCACAGTTTCGAAATGGCTACAAAGATGGTTAGCGCTGATGACACTTTTCTAGTCATATGTATGATGGAGCAGACTTCGAATAACCTGCGGGAGGAGATGGTGGTCCCAGAAGAAGATGAGGAAGCAGAGGAGGCTGCAGAAGGGATAACATTGTCTCTAAGTTCAATACTGAAGTCACAGGCTGGTGCCAAGGGAGGGTGGATAACTGCAATCGAGGGGTGCTGGTGATAACAGACTGTTATCGAAGTTGTAAGATCCGAGGAACAAATGGAGGAGGAAGAGGTGATGGGCGAGCAACTATCAGATGAAGAGGATAATCCTCCCCTTTCCATTGTTCGTGGCTGGCGAGAGGGGATGGAGGAAACGAGCCTCATAAGCCTACAACCTGCAGTAACCACCGATCGACCAAACCGCTGCACGACCAGCTCTACCCTCACCTACTGTATCCTCACCCATCCCTTGTAGATTGTGAGCCCTCGCGGGCAGGGCCCTTTCTCCTCCTGTACCAGTTTGTGACTTGTATTGTTCAGGATTATTGTACTTGTTTTTATTATATATACCCCTCCTCACATGTAAAGTGCCATGGAATAAATGGTGCTATAATAATAAATAATAATAATAATATTCCCCGCCACCAACACAGCATGGGCTTGGACCTCATGGTAGAGCCCGACATATGAGTGCCTTCTTGCTGCACTATCTGCAACATGATCCCCGTATAGTGATGATTAGGAATAATGCTGACTACTGGGTTGCCTCTCTGTTAGATTCACGTTATAAAACCAAATTTTGCCAGATGATTCCCACCCTAGAAAGGGACCTGCGAATGCTGGAGTATGGAAACACGCTTTTATACAATCTTAAGAGAACTTTTCCCTAAGACAGCAGTGAAGCGCACAGTTTACATCGCAGCTCTAGACTTCCAGCCTCCGGCACATCAATTCATCAATGACAAAACATTAGCAGCAGTGGCGGAAGTGTAAGAATCAATTTCTGTGAGTCTTTTGACACTTTTTTTAGACCAACTCCTGCACCAGCACAACAGAGTCCAAGTCTTACACGTGGTGAACGAATGGAGAGGGTGGTGCAGGAGTATCTAGAACTAAATATCAATACCATCAGGGAAGGTTTGGACCTTTTCATATTTTAGTCTTCCAAAATGGATGAGTCTCCTGAGCTCGCCTCACGCGCCTTGGAGGTTTTATCGTGCCCGGCAGCCAGCGTTCTCTCAGAAAGTGTCTCCAGCACTGGTGGTGGTGTCCTGACGGATAAGCGCAGCCGACAGTCCCCTGAAAGTGTAGACTGCCTAACTTTCATCAAGATGAACAAGTCATGGATCTCCAAGGACTTTTGCACCCCAATCGCTGACTGTACAGACTAGGTGATATTGCATTTTTCTGCATTTTTTAGTGTGATGCATTAATATCACGTAACTGCACTCTGTGATATCTTTAGTGTGGCTTCTGTGCCTGAAGTGGCTGCTGCTCCTGATGTTAACACAAATTTGTAAAAATGTGGACAGTCATGGTTGGTCTACATCTGCTGGGTTAGCTGTAGTGGAAGACATCTCAGTCCCAATTATACTATTTGTATTCTCGTGACAGTTATTCCACTTTGGTTGTGTCAGGCCCTCAGTTTTTAAAATGTGAACACTCCTGGTTGGGTGTCCATCTGCTGGATTGAGTGTAGTGGAAGAACTGTTAGTCCCTATTAAACTATTTCTACTGTGGTGGAATTGATGCCATTTTTGTGGTGTCTGCCAATAATTTTTGGAAATGTGTAGACTCCTTATTGGGTTTCTATCATGCGTGTTGCCTGTAGCAGTAGGCATCCGACACTGTCAGGCCTCCACTTCCTTGGACTCAACTACCCGTATTACTATCCTTAGATTTTTCTGACAATGGTAGTCTACAAAACTGATATTTGTTCCACCTGAGTGTGGCTCAGCATGAAAGCAGGTAGAGGTGTTGCATGTTTTATCAGGGCTCCTAGCACAGGAGCCTACACTGATCCCTCACCCACCTCGTCTTACTGTGACAGTCAATTGAAAGCTGTAAACGCTATCCCAGACCCCGATACCTCATGCTTGGCTGATTGCTGCAGTTCCATGCTAAAATCTGTAATGTGGGTGAATTGAGGCCACTTTCCTGGTGTCTGTCCCTGATTTGATGTGTTTTGGTAGCATTTGGGGCCGTTATAAGGTGTTGTGCATGCGTTCATTTTTGCCTCCCATTGAGCTGAATGACATTCGGTTATGTTTGGCAAATATTCAACTAATTAATCAGCAAATATTGCAAATTCGGCAATTGTAATCCGAACTGAACATTGAAATATTCGCTCATCTCTAGTCGTGACATTAGCACTGGCCAAAACCATTTTTTGATCCATTATAGATCCTATCACCGCTCTGACAGGGCAACTGCAGCAGCTCAGCCTGGAGGTGGCAGATCTACACACTGTTGTTTTGCAGCACCGTAACTCATCAGGATTCGAAACTCTGACTCCCTGGCAGCCCTTAGTGGAGCACAAGATCACTCTGAATGACAGGTGTTCTAGGGGGGCATGACAAGTTCTTTGTTTTTAGGGAGGCCTGTAAGATATATGTCAGGTTATGTTCTTGTTCCTCAGGAACCGAGGAGCAACTGTTGGGGATAATAATCTCTCTCCTTCAGGGTGACCCCCAAGCATGGGCATTCTCTCTCTCATCGGTCCCAGTTGCTCTGGATGGTGGAGGAATTTTTTCTGGTGCGGAGTCATATATCCAGCGATCCCGACTACGTCACCCTGGCTGAGTGCAGGAGTATTGCTTCGTGTTACAGAGGTGGTACATGGACACTAAGTGGAATTACCCCGTGCTCTAAAGCCAGTTCTGTCAAGAGCTATCGGTAAGAGTGAAGGATGCCTTAGCCCTATATGAGACTCCAGTGTCTCTTAAGGCTGCCATGTCTCTAGCTCTCCGGGTGGATCGACGTCTTCACCAGAGAAATAAAGAGACACCCCAATGTGAGGGAGGTCCAGGCCCAAGGAAGTCATCTGAGGAACCCATGCAGTTGGGTGGGGTGACTTGTTCTAGAAAGCAGTCTGTTTGGCATAAAGGGGCGTGTTTTTACTGTGGTAGAAAGGGCCGTTTCGTGTGCACATGTCCTTCCCAATCTCACGGCAAAAAGCTGCCTGAAAACTAAGGAGCACAGGCTGCGGGGAGATTAGCAACCCGGGTGTAAATATCTCCTCTGTGAATAGGGCATAATATTTTCTACCTGTTGAAATCCATCTTTGCAAAAATAAGGTGGTTATTTCTGCCTTCCTGGACAGTGTGGGGGGGTTAACTTGATCGACACTAGGTTTGTCCAGGTCCAGGGCCTCAAACCAAATGCAAAGTCCAGACCTATACCCATAATAGCCATCGACTCCACACCCTTGAGACAGGGGTATTTTTCTCAAGTCGTCAGGTAGGAGCAATGCACTGTGAGGTAATAGACTGTTTTGTGCTAGAAGGTCTGCCTTCTCCTGTGGTTCTTGGACTTCTGTCTCACGCTGTACAATCCTGTGGTAGATTGGCAGACTCGGGAGGTGGTAAAGTGGAGCGAGTATTGTTGAGGACACTGGACACCCGGCTAGCCAGGGTGGGTACACAGTCTGTGCCTGAACACCTGTCTGACTTTGTGGATGTGTTCTCAGAGCCAGGGTGCCAAGAACTTCCTCCCCATGATCCTTATGACTGCGCTGATAATCTTATCCCTGAGGTCAAAATGCCAAAGAGCAGACTATATAATATCTCTGGTCCAGAGAAGCAGGCCATGAAGGACTATATCACAGAAAGTTTGGTAAAGGGTCACATCAGACCATCCTCATCCCCCTTGTTGCGTGGTTTTCCTTTGCAAAGAAGAAAGACAGGAGGTTACGCCCCTGCCTCGATTTACACAAACTCAATCAGATCATGGTTTGGGATCCGTGTCCGCTCCCTCTCATCCTGGACCTCTTTAATCAGATTGTAGGAGCAGAATGGTTTTCTAGACTGGATCTCTGGAAGGCGTATAATCTCATTTGTATTAAAGAGGGGGATGAGTGGAAAACACCATTCAGTACACCTGAGGGACACTATGAGAATCTGGTGATGCCATTTGGGTTGACGAACACGCCCGCCGTCTTTCAGCACTTTGTAAATGACATCTTTAGTCACCTGGTAGGTAGATTTGTTGTGATCTATCTTGATGACATATTAATTTATTCACCTGACCTTGAGTCACATCAGGTACATGTCAGGCAGATGTATATACTCAGAGACAATAAATTATTTGTCAAACAAGAGAAGTGTATATTCTCAGTTGAGAAGATGCCTTTTCTGGGCTATGTTTTATCATTCACCGGTTTTCGACTGTTTCTGGCGAAAGTCTGGGCGGTACTGGATTGGCATCGTCCTGAGGATTTGAAGGCGTTACAAAGGATTTTTGTGTTTTGCAAACTACTACCGTAAGGTCATGAAAAACTTTTCGGTAGTGGACACAACTTTGACGGATCTAACCAGGAAAGGGACAGTCTATTCCAAATGGTCCAGTCTGGCAAGTGAGACATTTGATACCTTGAAAGAGTGTTTTGCATCTGCACCGATTCTGATTCAGCCTGACGTCACTCAAACATTTACTGTAGAAGTTGATGCATCGGAAAAGGGGATGGGGGCTATATTGTCATAGGGTGCATCTCCTGGTACATGGCGTCCATGTACATACTTTTCTAAAAAACTCATCTGTGGAGAAAAATTATGACATTGGTAACAGGGAACTCTTGGCAATCAAGTGGGCCTTTGAAGAGTGGCATCATTTTCTGTAGGGAGCAGTTCATCCAGTTATGGTAATCACCGATCATAAGAATCTCATATATCTAGAGTCTGCTGCCTTTCCATTAGGGAAACTGTATATGTGATTCTCCATCTGAGAGTTCTCATAGAACATCATGATTCAGTCTTGGCCACACATCCCGAAAATAAAGCCACCACAGAACTTCTTACTCAGCGTTTTTGGTGGTCGGGGTATATCAGAGAGTTTGGAAGTATGTAGCCACCTGCAGTGTCTGCGCATTCCAAAACCTCTCATACTTGTTCATCTAGGTGTCTCAGACCATTGGCGATTCCCAGTAGACCTTGGACTCATTTATCGGTCGATTTTATCACAGATCTCTACCCATGTCAACGGGGAATACTGTAATTTTAGTGGTGGTGTAGATTCAGTAAAATGTCACATTTCATTGCTCTACCAACATTACTTAACACCAAGACTTTGGCACAAATTTTCATCAGAGAGATTGTAAAATTACACGGGATATCGTTTCTGATCAATCAATCTGTGCAGTTTATTTCCAAATTTTGGAGGGCATTTTGCACCCGTTTTGGGGATCCATCTGTATCACTTGAGCATTTCTAATGTCTAATCGTCACGGGTTAACCAGAATCTGGAGACTTACCTTAGGTGTTTTGTATTTGAGAATCAGGAGGATTGGGTTACCTACTTACCTCTAGCTGAATTTGCGGTAAATAATCATTGTCACGAGTCTACTGTTAAGTCCCCGTACGTGTTTCATCCTCAGTTCTGCTCATTTAATAGGAATTGTTCTTCTGGAATACCTGAAGAACGGTTTTCATCAACAATTATATCTGTGTGACAAGTGGTTATTGATAATTTGAAGAAGATGGAGTCCAAATACTAGAGTGAGGAAAGCCCATGCATAAATGAGTGCACACCTGCTACAAAGTCATGGAAAAATATAAATATATATGATTTTTATTTATGTAAACACCAAACAGCAAAAAATCTAAAACCAATTAAAACAACACAGCCACCCCCATGTACCCTGGTCCACATGAAGATATATAATATACAAAAGCCCTCTATATATTGTCATATATAAAACTGCAACAAACAGGAGGATAATCCAAGTTAGTTAACAATCAACAATTTGATATTATGTGTCCCCAGGAAAATTTTATTTATATAATATCACAAGGTAAATGTACCATATTGTACCAATAACCAAATGCCTGGTCCTGTCTCAGTGAGCTGAATAAGGGCGTCCCCAAACTTGCTCACAAGTGATCACAATCCATGTGAATAAGGGGAAATATATGATGAAATAAAGTCCCTGCTGGAATCAAAAATTAAATGTATGGCTGTACCCCAGAGATAGCCACCCCTGTGGGGTCTGGGAGAATACAAATAGACAGCCCCTAAGGATGATAAGAGGGCTAATAGTATAATGTGCCCACCAGCATGTCAGAGCACATGACACACAGCCGTCCACCATAGAATAAAACTGCTGGTATGCAGGGTGAGGCCAAAAGGATCAGTTTTATGGGCTTTCCTCTTTGGCTTGGTATTGCATATTCCATGCATTTGGTAGCACCCTGCCTCAGTATTATTTGAGCTTTATATTATTGTGAGATGGTAGTGCACCTGAAACTTTAATTATCAAATACTAGAGTGAGGCTGATCGGAGATGTTTGGTGGTTCCTGACCTGTGTGTTGTTGACTAGGTTTGGTTGTCCTCAAGGAACATTAAGTTGGAGGTTCCCTCTTGGAATCTGGGTCCCAGGTTCAGAGGTCCTTATAAGATTGTGGCCGTCGCCAATCCAGTAGCATTCCACCTTGTTTTACCGCCTACCTTTAGGAGCCATAATGTGCTTAATCAATCTCTACTCAAAAACACATTGCGTCCACTGTACCATCACCGCTAAAGCCAACTCCGGTCATTGTTTACTGTGACAAAGAGGAGCCAGAGTATGATTTCTCCTACTCTTGCACTGATTAGAAGCACTTCACCGTCATATTAAATGGTGCGGGTTTCTTTTCTTTTAGCAGTGCAGGGGCTAATCTGCTTTGTTGAGAGCTTTTGGAAGCCATCCTGCATTAAGGCGCTCAGCTGTTCACTGCTGGCCACTCCCCTTTCCTATATATTCTGTGCCCTTGCAAGCTGTCATTGCCAGAGCTAAGCTTCATGCTGCATGGTGTCAGGGGCAAAAAGCTGCAGATGCCTGGGACACATCAGATGCTGGTCTCAGGACCACATGAGCTGCTGGTGTCGGGAGCAGATGAGCTGCTGATGTAGGGGGCAGATGAGCTTCTGGTGTCAAGGAGCCACATGAGCTGCTTGTGTCAGGGGACATATGAGCTACTTGGGTTGGGGTGTCACATAAGCTGCTGGTGTCGGGGGTCACATGAGCTGTTGATGTTGGGGGTCACAGGAGCTGCTCGTATGGGGGACACATGAGCTGCTGGCGTCAGGGGAGAACACCAGCTGCTGGTGTCGGGGGCAGCATCAAAGCCAGGAAGATGGCCAATGATGGGGTTAAGGTCCAGACTGTCTGGACTGTGAATTGACCATTCCAAAACTTCATATAGAATGGTAGCCACTTTTCTGTGGCTTTGAGTCACTGCCTAGCTACATAACCCACGTTCTATTAAAAGTCAACTCATGCACATATGTTGTTCTGTAAAAATTGCAAGAAAAATTCTCCTGTCATGTATATATACACTGCACAGTACCACTCCTCCTGTCCTGTACATATACACTGCACAGTACCACTCCTCCTGTCCTCTATATATACACTGCACAGTACCACTCCTCCTGTATATATACACTGCACAGTACCACTCCTCCTGTCCTGTATATATACACTGCACAGTACCACTCCTCCTGTATATATACACTGCACAGTACCACTCCTCCTGTATATATACACTGCACAGCACCACTCCTCCTGTATATATACACTGCACAGTACCACTCCTCCTGTATATATACACTGCACAGTACCACTCCTCCTGTCCTGTATATATACACTGCACAGTACCGATCCTCCTGTCCTGTATATATACACTGCACAGTACCACTCCTCCTGTATATATACACTGCACAGTACTACTCCTCCTGTATATATACACTGCACAGTACCACTCCTCCTGTATATATACACTGCACAGTACCACTCCTCCTGTCCTGTATATATACACTGCACAGTACCGATCCTCCTGTCCTGTATATATACACTGCACAGTACTACTCCTCCTGTATATATACACTGCACAGTACCACTCCTCCTGTATATATACACTGCACAGTACCACTCCTCCTGTCCTGTATATATACACTGCACAGTACCGATCCTCCTGTCCTGTATATATACACTGCACAGTACTACTCCTCCTGTATATATACACTGCACAGTACCACTCCTTCTGTATATATACTGCACAGTACCGCTCCTCCTGTATATATATACACTGCACAGTACCGCTCCTCCTGTATATATACACTGCACAGTACCACTCCTCCTGTATATATACACTGCACAGTACCACTCCTCCTGTATATATACACTGCACAGTACCACTCCTCCTGTATATATACACTGCACAGTACTCTCCTCCTGTCCTGTATATATACACTGCACAGCACCACTCCTCCTGTCCTGTATATATACACTGCACAGCACCACTCCTCCTGTCCTGTATATATACACTGCACAGTACCACTCCTCCTGTATATATACACTGCACAGTACCACTCCTCCTGTCCTGTATATATACACTGCACAGTACCGATCCTCCTGTCCTGTATATGTACACTGCACAGTACCACTCCTCCTGTATATATACACTGCACAGTACTCTCCTCCTGTCCTGTATATATACACTGCACAGCACCACTCCTCCTGTCCTGTATATATACACTGCACAGCACCACTCCTCCTGTCCTGTATATGTACACTGCACAGTACCACTCCTCCTGTATATATACACTGCACAGTACCACTCCTCCTGTATATATACACTGCACAGTACTCCTCCTCCTGTATATATACACTGCACAGTACCACTCCTCCTGTCCTGTATATATACACTGCACAGTACCACTCCTCCTGTCCTGTATATATACACTGCACAGTACCACTCCTCCTGTATATATACACTGCACAGTACCACTCCTCCTGTCCTGTATATATACACTGCACAGCACCACTCCTTCTGTCCTGTATATACACTGCACAGTACCGCTCCTCCTGTATATATACACTGCACAGTACCACTCCTCCTGTATATATACACTGCACAGTACTCCTCCTCCTGTATATATACACTGCACAGTACCACTCCTCCTGTCCTGTATATATACACTGCACAGTACCACTCCTCCTGTCCTGTATATATACACTGCACAGTACCACTCCTCCTGTATATATACACTGCACAGTACCACTCCTCCTGTCCTGTATATATACACTGCACAGCACCACTCCTCCTGTCCTGTATATACACTGCACAGTACCGCTCCTCCTGTATATATACACTGCACAGTACCACTCCTCCTGTATATATACACTGCACAGTACCACTCCTCCTGTATATATACACTGCACAGCACCACTCCTCCTGTCCTGTATATATACACTGCACAGCACCACTCCTCCTGTCCTGTATATATACACTGCACAGTACCACTCCTCCTGTATATATACACTGCACAGTACCACTCCTCCTGTCCTGTATATATACACTGCACAGTACCGATCCTCCTGTCCTGTATATGTACACTGCACAGTACCACTCCTCCTGTATATATACACTGCACAGTACTCTCCTCCTGTCCTGTATATATACACTGCACAGCACCACTCCTCCTGTCCTGTATATATACACTGCACAGCACCACTCCTCCTGTCCTGTATATGTACACTGCACAGTACCACTCCTCCTGTATATATACACTGCACAGTACCACTCCTCCTGTATATATACACTGCACAGTACTCCTCCTCCTGTATATATACACTGCACAGTACCACTCCTCCTGTCCTGTATATATACACTGCACAGTACCACTCCTCCTGTCCTGTATATATACACTGCACAGTACCACTCCTCCTGTATATATACACTGCACAGTACCACTCCTCCTGTCCTGTATATATACACTGCACAGCACCACTCCTCCTGTCCTGTATATACACTGCACAGTACCGCTCCTCCTGTATATATACACTGCACAGTACCACTCCTCCTGTATATATACACTGCACAGTACCACTCCTCCTGTATATATACACTGCACAGTACCACTCCTCCTGTATATATACACTGCACAGTACCACTCCTCCTGTATATATACACTGCACAGTACCACTCCTGCTGTATATATACACTGCACAGTACCACTCCTCCTGTATATATACACTGCACAGTACCACTCCTCCTGTATATATACACTGCACAGTACCACTCCTCCTGTATATATACACTGCACAGTACCACTCCTCCTGTATATATACACTGCACAGTACCACTCCTCCTGTATATATACACCGCACAGTACCACTCCTCCTGTATATATACACTGCACAGTACCACTCCTCCTGTATATATACACCGCACAGTACCACTCCTCCTGTATATATACACTGCACAGCACCACTCCTCCTGTCCTGTATATATACACTGCACAGTACCGCTCCTCCTGTATATATACACTGCACAGTACCACTCCTCCTGTATATATACACTGCACAGTACCACTCCTCCTGTATATATACACTGCACAGTACCACTCCTCCTGTATATATACACTGCACAGCACCACTCCTCCTGTATATATACACTGCACAGTACCACTCCTCCTGTATATATACACTGCACAGTACCACTCCTCCTGTATATATACACTGCACAGTACCACTCCTCCTGTCCTGTATATATACACTGCACAGTACCACTCCTCCTGTATATATACACTGCACAGTACCACTCCTCCTGTATATATACACTGCACAGTACCACTCCTCCTGTATATATACACTGCACAGTACCACTCCTCCTGTCCTGTATATATACACTGCACAGTACCACTCCTCCTGTATATATACACTGCACAGTACCACTCCTCCTGTATATATACACTGCACAGTACCACTCCTCCTGTATATATACACTGCACAGTACCACTCCTCCTGTCCTGTATATATACACTGCACAGTACCTCTCCTCCTGTATATATACACTGCACAGTACCACTCCTCCTGTATATATACACTGCACAGCACTCCTCCTGTATATATACACTGCACAGTACCACTCCTCCTGTATATATACACTGCACAGTACCACTCCTCCTGTATATACACTTTACAGTACCACTCCTCCTGTATATATACACTTTACAGTACCACTCCTCCTGCATATATACACTGCACAGTACCACTCCTCCTGTATATATACCCTGCACAGTACCACTCCTCCTGTATATATACACTGCACAGTACCACTCCTCCTGTATATATACACTGCACAGTACCACTCCTCCTGTATATATACACTGCACAGTACCGCTCCTCCTGTATATATACCACTCCTCCTGTATATATACACTGCACAGTACCACTCCTGCATATATACACTGCACAGTACCACTCCTCCTGTATATATACTGCACAGTACCACTCCTCCTGTATATATACACTGCACAGTACCACTCCTCCTGTATATATACACTGCACAGTACCACTCCTCCTGTCCTGTATATATACACTGCACAGTACCACTCCTCCTGTCCTGTATATATACACTGCACAGTACCACTCCTCCTGTATATATACTGCACAGCACCACTCCTCCTGTATATATACACTGCACAGTACCACTCCTCCTGTATATATACACTGCACAGCACCACTCCTCCTGTATATATACACTGCACAGTACCACTCCTCCTGTATATATACACTGCACAGTACCACTCCTCCTGTCCTGTATATATACACTGCACAGTACCACTCCTCCTGTCCTGTATATATACACTGCACAGTACCACGCCTCCTGTCCTGTATATATACACTGCACAGAACCACTCCTCCTGTATATATACACTGCACAGTACCACTCCTCCTGTCCTGTATATATACACTGCACAGTACCACTCCTCCTGTCCTGTATATATACACTGCACAGTACCACTCCTCCTGTATATATACACTGCACAGTACCACTCCTCCTGTCCTGTATATATACACTGCACAGCACCACTCCTCCTGTATATATACACTGTACAGTACCACTCCTCCTGTCCTGTATATATACACTGCACAGTACCACTCCTCCTGTCCTGTATATATACACTGCACAGTACCACTCCTCCTGTATATATATATATATATATACACTGCACAGTACCACTCCTCCTGTTATATACTGCACAGTACCACTCCTCCTGTATATATACACTGCACAGTACCACTCCTCCTGTATATATATACAGCACAGTACCACTCCTCCTGTATATATACACTGCACAGCACCACTCCTCCTGTATATATACACTGCACAGTACCACTCCTCCTGTATATATACACTGCACAGTACCACTCCTCCTGTATATATACACTGCACAGTACCACTCCTCCTGTATATATACACTGCACAGTACCACTCCTCCTGTATATATACACTGCACAGTACCACTCCTCCTGTATATATACTGCACAGTACCACTCCTCCTGTATATATACACTGCACAGTACCACTCCTCCTGTATATATATACACTGCACAGTACCACTCCTCCTGTATATATACACTGCACAGTACCACTCCTCCTGTATATATACACTGCACAGTACCACTCCTCCTGTATATATACTGCACAGTACCACTCCTCCTGTATATATACACTGCACAGTACCACTCCTCCTGTATATATACACTGCACAGTACCACTCCTCCTGTATATATACACTGCACAGTACCACTCCTCCTGTATATATACACTGCACAGTACCACTCCTCCTGTATATATACACTGCACAGTACCACTCCTCCTGTATATATACACTGCACAGTACCGCTCCTCCTGTCCTGTATATATATATACAGCTCTGGAAAAAATGAAGAGACCACTGCAGAATGTTCAGTTTGTCTGATTTTTCTTTATATTTTTGAGTAAAATGTAAATTGTTCTTTTATTCTATAAACTTCTGACAACATGTCTCCGAAGTCCCAAGCAATACATTTTGTATTTATTTTTTGAAAATGAGAAATGGTCAAAATAACAAAAAAATACATTGCTTGCAGACCTCAAATAATGTAAAGAAACCAAGTTCATAATCATTTAGAAACAACAATACTAATGTTTTACCTCAGGAAGAGTTCAGAAATCAATATTGTGTGGAATAACCATGATTGTTAATCCCCGCTTTCCTGCGTCTTGGCAGCTTTCCACCAGTCTCTCACACTGCTCCTGGGTGATCTTATGCCGCTCCTGGTACAATAATGTCAGCAGTTCTTCTATGTTTGATGGCTTGTGACTATCCATCCTCCTCCTGATTACATTCCAGAGGTTTTCAGTGGGGTTCAGGTCTGGAGATTGGGCGGCCATGACAGGGATCTGGTGTGGTGGTCTCTTAATTTCTGCCAGAGCTGTATATATATATATATATATATATATATATATATATATATATATATATATATACGCACACACACGTCTCTTCTTCCTGCGGAGAGTCACGTCAGAGGTCGGTGTAATACTAAGCACTGTGCTCTCACAATCCTCCCTGAGCCTATAATCACCATACAAACCACTTGGAATCTGGATCTGAGCAGATTATTTTCAGATGTCTCTAAATCCACTTACATGAAATCTGTAGCGGCTTATTCTGGGGGGTGTCATGGTCTCTATAGGGGCCATTGTATGGCAGAGGCCACATGATGGACATTAAGTGTATAAACTGTGGGTGTCATTTCTTCTCCGATGCTTTCCATAAAGTGGAGCTCCAAGTGTCCTACGCTATTCTGATGCTTGGTCACTATGTCAGCCGTGCTTCATGAGATTCATTCTGATCTACTCCTATCCAGAGCTGCATCCACCATTGTCCCATTCATCTCGCTTATTCTCAGCATTACTGTGTCCTCCTATGGTTCATAGTAGAGTGCGGCATCAATCAAGGCGGCATACTGTCACCACATTTCTCTTCAATTTATATGGAGAAACGATCTTCAGGAAGGCTGGACTTGCTGTAAAAGAAAAAGGAATCAAAATTGCTAGACGAATCATCAAGAATCTTAGATACGCAGAGAATACAACATTGATAGAAACAAGCGTGGATGGAATGCCGAGATGGAAAGCTCGAGCATGGGACTGCTACTCAAAACACGTAAGACAAAGATACTGATGGCTGCCAAGTACAACCGATGGCTTGCTGCAATCAAGATAACGATGGAGAAGACCCTGGTGGACCTATCTAGGCTTGCCCAAGATCGATTTTCCCATGTTCATCCATCAAGTCACCATGCCTTAAGATCGAGCGGAAGGTTGCTAATAATAATACTGTATTTCCAAACCCTCCCAAAATCGCATTAATTTGATTCCTTCCCATACCCTAGTTGCCTATGTGTCCCCCAATAATCTGTTGATCCCTCTAAAACCTACAGTCCAGAAGAAAGAGATAGAGTACAGGATCTATAAACAGGAAGGAAATCTAATACTGAGCTTTCCACCCATCATCTAACTTAGGGTACTGTCTCACAGTGGCACTTTTGTCGCTACGACGGTACGATCCGTGACGTTCCAGCGATATCCATACGATATCGCTGTGTCTGACACGCAGCAGCGATCAGGGACCCTGCTGAAAATCGTACGTCGTAGCAGATCGTTTGGAACTTTCTTTCGTCGCTGGATCTCCCGCTGTCATCGTTGGATCGGTGTGTGACAGCGATCCAGCGATGCGTTCGCTTGTAACCAGGGTCGTAAAGTAATAGCAGAGCACAGCGGTGACGTCACCGCTGTGCTCTGCTTTCACTTTACGGCGGCACTCAGTCAGAGCGGGAAGCAGACAGCAAGGGACCTGACGGACACCGGAATGTGAGTATGTACTGTTTTTTTTTTTTACTTTTACAATGGTAACCAGGGTAAACATCGGGTTACTAAGCGCGGCCCTGCGCTTAGTAACCCGATGTTTACCCTGGTTACCCGGGGCCTTCGGCATCGTTGGTCGCTGGAGAGCGGTCTGTGTGACAGCTCTCCAGCGACCACACAACGACTTTCCAACGATCACGGCCAGGTCGTATCGCTGGTCGTGATCGTTGGAAAGTTGCAGAGTGTGACAGTACCCTTACTCTTCTAAAACAATCTGGTTCTGTCCCCATCTCTCAACTGAAGACTCCTGTCACTGTTCCACCCCCTCAATGTGTCTGGGATGCAGTTACTGACAGTTCAGCCGTCCAATCCAGGACAGGCGCGTGCTGAAGCTATAAGCAGGGCCACCATCAGGGCATTACAGCCGTGACTGGCGTATGGGGCCCGGTGGCAGAGGAGGCCCGCATCGGGCCCCGTCTCTTCTGCTCACCGGGCCCCAGCCGGCAGCCGCAGGCTGAACCGGGCCCTTAGCGGCGGCCGGCGCTGCAGCTGTTTAAAGCTATTGACGTGCGGGACCGCGCCCGCACATCAATGGTTAACAATCTGAGGCTGCCAGCTGACGTCAGCCGCAGCATGCATGTCGCCGGCGAGTGCACGCTTCAGCTGCGTGGAGAGAGCAGGAGCGCGGCAGGTAAGCAGAACTTTTTTATTTTCTATTGAGAGCGGCGATCCAGGGGGCCCAAGGCAGGAAGCTGGACACAGGGGGGCAGAACGCTGGACACAGGGGGGGCAGAACGCTGGACACAGGGGGGCAGAACGCTGGACACAGGGGCAGAACGCTGGACACAGGGGCAGAACGCTGGACACCGGGGCAGAATGCTGGACACGGGCAGAACGCTGGACACAGGGGCAGAACCCTGCTGGACACGAGGGGCAGAATGCTGGACACGAGGGGCAGAATTCTGGACACAGGGGCAGAACGCTGCTGGACACGAGGGGCAGAATGCTGGACACAGGGGCAGAATGCTGGACACTGGGGCGGCATGCCGGACACTGGGTCGGCATGATTGGAGACGGGGCAGTATGGAGATACGGGCATGATTGGAGACAGATGGGGCAGGATCATGGGGCAGGATGGATACGATGGAGACAGATGGGGCAGGATGGGGAGATCATATGGGGCAGAATGGATACTCATGAGGGCAGGATGGGAGAACATATGGCTGACGCCAGGAATGAGACACACGGGGGCTAGGATGGCGAATATTATTACCATAGGGACTAATTTAGGGATATTATTACTGCAGTGATGTATTTATTTTATTTTTTGAGGACAGTTTTAAATGAGGGGGCGGTCCTGTTACTGTGCAGAGTGACACTATGTCGCCTTCTTCATGTGGTGTAATGTAGAAGTTGGGAAAATTAAGTAATGTGTTCTGCAAGCGGAACTCGAGATAACGGTGTTATTTCCTGCAGAGACGAGTCCTGGCTGGATGAAGTGATGGCGGTCTGTGCGGGATGAAAGATGAAGGACTTCACCTAGAGACGTCACTGGTGAGTCAGTGTTACCTATGCACTGTATACTATATACAGAGGTCCTGTGTATAATGTCACCAGTGATCGCTGTATTATCTGTACACAGACACTGCATACTAAGTACAGATCTCCTGTGTATAATGGCACTGATGGTGATGGTATTGTGGTTTTTTTTTATTATTGATCAGTATTGTAGTATTCAGTCACTTTGTGGTGGTAATATGTGGTCTGGTCATGATGTTGTGGTATTTGTTCCTTGTATTTGATATTATTCGATCACTGTGGTGGTAATATGTCATCTGGTCATGGTGTGGCGGTATTTGTGCCTTGTAGATAGTATTATAGATCACTGTGGTGGTAATATGTCATCTGGTCATGGTGTTGTGGTATTTGTTCCTTGTATGTGGTATTATAGGTCATTTTAAAAATTGAAAAATAAATAAAAATATACCTAAATTGTATTGCATATTTTAACAAATATTTAATAGGTTACAGTAGAGTAGGACCCAGCCAAAAGTGTCTACCTTGTCATTTTGGTGGCTTAAAAAATCTTTTGGCCAAAACAAAAGCTGCCGGCTATATGTGTGATCTGCTGATGGGAACTGTCAATGTGTGATAGGTGAGAAGTGGAATTTTTCCAAGAGAGAGCAGTGACTGTGGACAGTTTGAGGGGTGGAGCGTGGAGGCGGGGCTGGGGTGGAGCCTGGGCAGAGTCTCAAGGGGGCCCCGAAAATTTTGCCAGTATGGGGCCCCAAAATTTCTAGTGGCAGCCCTGGCTATAAGTGTGTTGATTGACAGCTTGACTATCCAATCTTAAACTGGGAGGTGTCAACTGTCTCCAAGTGTTCATTATCCCAGGTAATTACCAAACTACTTAAATGAGATGCTTCTCCCAGACCTCTGCCGGATGTACATTCAGCTTGTGAGGTTTGTTTTTCTGTGCCTTGCGTTCTGTATGCTTGATCTTTTTGTTACACCAGGTCCGGTCCCTGTACCTTTGCGGGGTCCCCATCGAGACTCCCGCTCTATGCCAGCTCCACGCTGTCCTGACAGGGCCTCTGCTTTCTCTTCCTCCTCTGCTTCCTGGCATGCAGCCAGCAGGTACTCGGGCTGTGTGCTTAGGTCGTGCACGCACTCGCTCCCGGTCTCTTAAAGAGACTGCACGCATTTTCCAAAAAGTGCTTCTGACCAATGGCGTCTTAATGATTACTATTTCTGGCCCCTCCACCACAGGGAGGGTGCCGGAGCAACAAGTATCCTCAGTTGCTAACTTCCGGTTCCTGCTAGCATGTGCTTCTGTTTCTGAAGTTCTGTCAGTGCTCTGCTTACACTTTTGTCTCCACAGACTATCTGCTACCCGTTACCTGGCTCTCCTGGACGATCTCCATTCTGCTTACTCCAGTTCCGTCTCGTCCCGCCATTCAGTTACCTGAACCTCAGGACGTCAGTACCGCTGGAACCAGCTTCTACCCGCACCCCCGGTAGCCACTGGTTAGCTCTACGTCACCTGCTAACCCTGCTTGTCCATCTGTCCCGCTGGGTCAGCTACCACGAGTTCGGGCGTCTAACTGGAGGTAGCACCCGTGTCCCCAGGTATCCCATTCTGACCCGGTTCGAGAGGTCTTACTACGGGTGTCTGGGGCTCACGTAGTCACTCCCCCTTCGGAGCCCTCGGACCGTGCTCCAGAGGTTCCACGTTTAATTTCAATAAAAACAAATGTGAACTTCACCATCTGTGCCTCCGTTTCCATTCGTTAAACTTTTGATGCCTGACCTTGGACTTCGTTCTGACCATCTGTTTAACCCCCCACTGCTGGCAGTGGTGCTAGGAATAAGATCAATAGCGCAATCATAGGAATGATGGGGAGGTAATTAGTGATGAGTGAATATACTCATTACTCGAGATTTCCCGAGCACTCTCAGGTGTCCTCCGAGTATTTTTTAGTGCTCGGAGATTTAGTTTTCTTCGCCGCAGATGAATGATTTACAGCTACTAGCCTGCTTGATTACATGTGGGGATTCCCTAGCAACCAGGCAACCCCCACATGTACTTAGCCTGGCTAATAGCTGTAAATCATTCAGCTGAGGCAATGAAAACTAAATCTCCGAGCACTAAAAAAATACTCGGGAGGACCCCCGAGCGTGCTCGGGAAATCTCGAGTAACGAGTATATTCGCTCATCACTAGAAGTAATACCTCTACCTCTTTTTCCGAGAACACATCTACGAAGTCCTTCAGGTACCATAGAAGACCCTTCAGACTAGCAGAGCATATTTGTACATTTTTCAGATGTTTTTGGTGGCTGTCCATGCATAATGATAATGATCTTTAAAGATTTTGTATCTGCTTGTGAAGTATGCGCACGCACCAAAGTCAGTCATAGCCGGCCGGCTGGGGAATTGGCTCCATTGCCAATTCCAGAAATACCATGAACTCATTTGTCCATGGATTTCAGTACAGATTTGCCTCAGTCTGATGGGAAAACTGCTATCTGGGTGGTAGTTGATCGATTCAGCAAACAAGCTCATTTTGTTCCTTTGTCAGGATTACATAATGCAGAGACACTCTCTAGGATGTTTATTTCTCATATTGTAAGGTTACGTGGGATCCCTCTGAACATTGTGTCTGATAGGGGAGTACAATTTGTCTCTAGATTTTGGAGAACTTTTTGCAGTAAACTAGGGATTGACTTGTCATTTTCATCTGCTTATCACCCTGAAACCAATGGTCAGACTGAGAGGACAAATCAAGCTTTGGAACAAATTTTAAAGTGCTTTGTGGCAGCGCAACAGGAGGACTGGTCTTTGATTTTACCTCTCATTGAGTTTGCTTTTAACAGTCCGGAAAATCAATCTACCGGAACCTCACCATTCTTCTGTAATTATTGTTTTCATCCCCATTTTGGTGAATTTTCTAGGATTAGGGGTGGAGGTCACCATACAGAGACTTGGGGATGTCTGGAGGGAGGTTCAGAAGAATATTGGGACTGCCCAGAGTTGTCCAAAATGAAAGGCTGATAGAAGACATTCAGTGGGTCATGTTTTTAAGATTGGGGATTAGGTTTGGCTGTCGTCAGCAAAGTTGGGTCCAAAGTTTATTAGTCATATGAGATTCTAGAGAATCTCCATCCTTTTGCATCCCTAATGTATTTCATAAATCCCTATTAAAGGAGTATGTCCCTTCTGCATGATCTCCCTCATCCCCGCCTCCTCTGCTTTCAGTACATGGTGGCCTGGACTATGAGGTTCAGAGGGTTGTGGATTCTCGGAGGGTCCGTAATTCCCTCCAGTACCTTGGCTGAGTGTGTTGATTTACAGCTCAACTATCCAATCTGAGACTGACAGGTGTTGGCTGTCTCCAAGTGTTTATTATCCCAGGTAATTGCCATGCTTCTTAACTGAGCTGTTTCTCCCAGACGTACATTCAGCTAGTGAGGTTTGTGCTTCCTGTGCCTTGAGTTCTGTATGCTTGATCTTTTGTTGCCTGACCTTGGGCTTCGTTCTGACCATCTGTCTGTTTAACCCCTTCTGCTCTGATCCGCTATCCTCATGATATTCTGACTTTGAAACGTTACCTGACCAAGCTTTTGTCTCTTCCTTCTGTATATGACGTACCCTCCTGGCTTCTGACCTTGGACTCCTTGACTATTCTGACTCACGGCTTGGCCGTGAGAAGTGGCAAGCGTCACACTTCCCCAACTAAAACTACTAACAACTTACTACTGCTAAAAATAATAGACAATTCTCTTGTCCTAATTCTAGTCCTGTCCTCTTCTTCTACATTACTCTGTGCTCCTCCTCCTAAACCTATCCTCTGCCTTCTACATTACTCCGTTACTCTGTGCTCCTCCTCCTAGACCTGTCTTCTGCCTTATTCATAACCCTGAGCTCCTCCTTATAAACCTGTACTCTTCCTTTTACAATGCACTGTGCTCCTCCTCCTAGACATGTCCGATTCCTTCTACATTAATCTGTGCTCCTCCTCCTAGACCTGTCCTCTATCTATTACATTATTATGTGTTCCTCCTCCTAGACCTGTCCTCTACCTTCTACATAACTTTGTGCTCCTCCTTCTGGAAGTGATCTCTGCCTTCTACAATACTCTGTGCTCCTCCTCCTAGACCTGTGCTCTGCCCTCTACATTATTGAGTGTCTGAGCAAAGGGTCTGAAGACTTATGACCATGTGATATTTCAGTTTTTCTTTTTTAATAAATTTGCAAAAATGTCTACATTTCTGTTTTTTTTCAGTCAAGATGGCATGCAGAGTGTACATTAATGAGAGAAAAATGCACTTTTTTGAATTTACCAAATGGCTGCAATGAAACAAACAGTGAAAAATTAAAGGGGTCTGAATACCTCCTGTACCCACTGTGTATCTTGGGAAGAAAAACCTTCTGCAGGCAGGCGCTGGCATTGGCGCCTGCACTGCAGCAAGATAACATGTGTAATGAATTATATACACATTTGTTTGATGTAATCCTGAAGTTCCAAAAAAAAAATCTGTTAGAAAATGGCAGCAGCAGCGCCTGCGCGGTAACAGATATTGGTTATCCGATAGCTGCTACTGTGCAGGCGCCGTCATCTTACTAGAGAAAAAAAAATCATCCTCCAAGATGACGCCACTGGTCACTGGAGTGGAAGTAGCAGTGACTCGCTGGCACTCGAAGAAGAAGCCAATTCCCATAGACGGGCAGAAAAGTGATGTGTAGTTGTGCTATTGCAGGGCACAGGCGTGGGATTCCGGGGCCACGGCTACACATCACAGGGCAGGTGACACTGATGGTAGTGGGCTGGTATGATAATGAATAGTGAAGGCAGAGTTGGCACGGCATGCCCCAGAACCTAGAAGAACTCATTACCATAGAATAAAAGAGGATTTCTCACAAGAATGCTGCTGATATGAGGCCGACAGGTAGGACTGGTTCTACCATTTTATCACCTGTGTGCCAATATTAATAGGTTATAAACATCCCGGGGGTGACAGATTCCCTTTAACCGTTCTTCGTAGGACATGCATTACAGTCCGCTCACCATCCTGGTCGCTTTTCTCTGAACTTGCTCCAGTTTTTCAATTTTTTTTATATAATGTGGTGCCCAGAACTGGACACAGTATTCCAGATGTGGCCTGACCAAGGAGGAGTAGAGGGGGGTAATTAGTTCACGTGATCTAGACTCTATGCTTCTCTTTCTAGATCCTAGAACTGTGCTTGCCTTTTTTGCTGCTGCATCACACAGTTGACTCATGTGCAGTCTGTGATCTATTAGTGTCATGATCCGTCCCGGGGTTTAATCCTGTCTGCCCTTTTTCCAGGTGGATCATGTCAGGGGTTAACGTTGTTCTGCCTTATTTTGGGTTCAGGTTTGCTATTTAGCTCCGATGCATCCTGCTGGCGGTGTCAGCTACAGTTCTGCATTCGGCGTGTGAACCTGACTCCGGTAGCTGTTGATTTGTCTTGCTGTGATCCCTGACTTGCCCCATGTCTGTTGACTCCCTCTGTCTGCCCTTTTCCCAGTGTTTCCCTGTTTATTGGTTTGATTCTCTGGTTTTTGACTTGGCTCGTATTCAGACTCGCTTCTGCCTTCTGTCTTTGTCTTATCCGCTTCTGACCGTTGCTGAACCTCCTGGCTTGTTCCTGACCACGTATACTGCTGCTACTTTTGGTACTTCAGCTTCTGACTATGTTTTGACTCAGCTTGTCTGACCACTCTCTCGCCACTCAGTGGCGTCTGTGCTGCTGCTCTGTGTGTGCAGTCTCACTTCCCTCTCAAGCTCCCCCTGGTGGAGGTTGTGCTATACTGCACTGCAGCAGCATGACAATTAGTATGGCCAAGTGTTTTTCTCACGTGCTGTTGCTTAGTTCTATTCCTCCCATTCTGTAGATGTAATTTTAATTATTATTGCCCAGAAGTAGAATCCTACATTTTTCCCTGGTAAATACCATTTTATTAGTCGCTGCCTATTGTTCAAGCTTATCTAGATACTTCTGAATCCTTTCTCTGTCTCCTCACGTGTTAGGGTACCGTCACACAGTGCAATTTTGATCGCTACAACGGCACGATTCGTGACGTTCCAGCGATGCATTTACGATATCGCTGTGTCTGACACGCTGCTGCGATCCGGATCCCCGCTGAGAATCGTACGTCGTAGCAGATCGTTTGAAACTTTCTTTCGTCGTCTAGTGTCCCGCTGTGGCGGCATGATTGCATCGTGTGACACAGGTTGTATACGATGTGCACACAGTAACCAACGGCTTCTACATCGCAAATACGTCATGAAATTATCGCTCCAGCGCCGTGTATTGCAACGTGTGACCGCAGTCTACGACGCTGGAGCGATACTTATACGACGCTGCAACGTCACGAATCGTGCCGTCGTAGCGATGAAAATGGCACTGTGTGACGGTACCCTTAGGTATCTCTCCCAGCTTTACATTGTCTGCAAATTTGATTTGTTTACCTAATTTACATAAGGGGATGCTCACAGAAAAACAGCTCTGCACCATTATCCCACCTCCAGCACGCTTCATGACGCATTGGGTAGCGATACGTAATGTTCTCTGGCCAACCTGCAATAACAAACTCATTTGTCAGACAGCAAAAAGGGATCCATTACTCCAAGTAACATATTTCCACTGCTCCACAGTACAGTGACATGTTTTACCTACCTCCAGCTGCTGCCTCGAAATATGCATGCTGATCTTGGATTTTAATTCAGCTGTTCCACAGTCCAGTGGTTTTACGCTACTCCAGCTGCCACCTGGCATTGTTCATGCTGATCTTAAAGGGAACCTGTCACCACGTTTTTGGAAGATGGGATAAAAATAGCGTTAAATAGGGGCAGAGGTGGGCGTTACATTAGTGTGTGTGTTATGCGTTTATTACCCACCTAAGTTGCCGAAATAACTTTGCAAAGTCTCCGTTTTCGCCTGTCAATCAGGCTGGTCAGGTCGCATGGGCGTTGTCTTCCCCCAGATTTGGCGTAGTTTTCCGTTGGTGGCGTAGTGGTGTGCGCATGCCCAAAGTCCGGAATCCTCTTCCAGGGGATTTAAAATAGCGCGGTGTTCGTTATTGCATTGGTGATCGGTGGGCGCGGCCATCTTCCTTTGGCCGCGCGTGCGCAGAAGCGGCGCTCTGCTGGCCGCGGCTTCAGGAAAATGGCCGCCGCGATATCCATCTGCGCACGCGCGGCATCCCGCGGCCATTTTCCTGAAGCCGCGGCCAGCAGAGCGCCGCTTCTGCGCACGCGCGGCCAAAGGAAGATGGCCGCGCCCACCGATCACCAATGCAATAACGAACACCGCGCTATTTTAAATCCCCTGGAAGAGGATTCCGGACTTTGGGCATGCGCACACCACTACGCCACCAACGGAAAACTACGCCAAATCTGGGTGAAGACACCACGCCCATGTGACCTGACCAGCCTGATTGACAGGCGAAAACGGAGACTTTGCAAAGTTATTTCGGCAACTTAGGTGGGTAATAAACGCATAACAAACACACTAATGTAACGCCCACCTCTGCCCCTATTTAACGCTATTTTTATCCCATCTTCCAAAAACGTGGTGACAGGTTCCCTTTAAGCTTTAATGCAGTTGCTCCACAGTCCAATGGCTTTACCACCCTCCAGCTGCCACCTGCATTGTGCATGCTGATCATAGGCTTTAATGCTACTTCTCCACAGTTCAGTGGCTTTACTCCACTCGAGCTGCCACCTGGAATTGTTCATGCTGATCATAGGCTTCAATGCGACTACTCCTGAGTCCAGTGGCTTTACCCCCTTCCAACTGCCGCCTGGCATTGTGCATGCTGCTCTTAAGCTTTAATGTGGCTGCCCCACAATCCAGCGGCTTAACCCACTGCAGCCACCACCTGGCATTGTGCACACTGCTCCAAGGCTTTAATGCAGCTTGTCCACAGTTTAGTAGCTTCACTCCTGTTGCCGGTTGCCATGTTTTGGTTCCACGGCTCGTTTTGCTTCCATTTCAGCAGTTACATAGCGCAGAAACCCAATAAGGAGCAATCTTGTGTTCTAAACCGAAATCTGCACCTGGGCCCTAGACTAAGCCAACCTGTATCTTTATCAGTGACATGACTAGTGGCAGCTTGTCAGAAGACAGCTGAGCCACTAATGTCCGTCAGGATATTAATATTGGAGATTATGGTGGCAGACGTGACAGCATGGGTCCACACCCAGGAGACCTCAGTGTTCTGCTCACCGGCTGCTGTCAGCGTCTGCACATCAGGTTCATGTCCACCGTCACCTCAGCATGTGGAGTCCATGATGTCACCATCACTAGTGCCATCCAGAGTGATTTCCTGTCATGTCCTCCCCTGTGACTGCTCCTCCTAGATACCGATCAGAGTCACATAAACATGGCAGAAATGGCCTCACACGTCAGGGATGGATGACAGCGAATGCCAGGGCCTAAGATCAGATCTGCCCATAAGGGGAACAAGACATAAGTGACTTGTCCCCAAAACCACGAAACCAAGAAAAAGCTGACACCACACGGCTATCATACACTATGAGGAGGCACCTGGGTGAATATTACCGACACACTGCGCCACGCAAGACACCATACAAAGAGCATGCGTGACAAAGTCTGATAACACAGGGACCGACCACAGGAACCGACCACATAAGAAACGACCACACAGGGACCGACCACACAGGGACCGACCACATAAGAAATGACCACACAGGGACCGACCACACAGGAACCGACTACATAGGAAATGACCACACAGGAAATGACCACACAGGGACAAACCACACAGAAAACGACCACACAGGGACCGACCACACAGGAACTGACCACATAGGAAATGACTGCACAGGGACCAACCACACAGAAAGGACCACACAGGAACTGACCACATAGGAAATGACAGCACAGGAACCGACCACACAGGAACCGACCACACAAGGACCGACCACACAGGAACCGACCACATAAGAAATGACCACACAGGGACCAACCACACAGAAAACAATCACACAGGGACCGACCACACAGGAACTGACCACATAGGAAATGACCACACAGGGACCGACCACATAAGAAATGACCATACAGGGACCGACCACACAGGAACTGACTACATAGGAAATGACCACACAAGGACCGACCACACAGGGACCGACCACACAGGAACCGACCACACAGGGACAAACCACACAGAAAACGACCACACAGGGACCGACCACATAGGAACTGACCACATAGGAAATGACTGCACAGGGACCGACCACACAGGAACTGACCACATAGGAAATGACCACACAGGAACCGACTACATAGGAAATGACCACACAGGAACCGACTACATAGGAAATGACCACACAGGAACCGACCACACAGGAAATGACCACACAGGAACCGACTACATAGGAAATGACCACACAGGAAATGACCACACAGGAAATGACCACACAGGAACCGACCACACAGGGACCGACCACACAGGGACCGACCACACAGGAAACGGCCACACAGGAACCGACTACATAGGAAATGACCACACAGGAACCGACCACACAGGAAATGACCACACAGGAACCGACTACATAGGAAATGACCACACAGGAACCGACTACATAGGAAATGACCACACAGGAAATGACCACACAGGAAATGACCACACAGGAACCGACCACACAGGGACCGACCACACAGGGACCGACCACACAGGAAATGACCACACAGGAACCGACTACATAGGAAATGACCACACAGGAACCGACCACACAGGAAATGACCACACAGGAACCGACTACATAGGAAATGACCACACAGGAAATGACCACACAGGAAATGACCACACAGGAACCGACCACACAGGGACCGACCACACAGGGACCGACCACACAGGAAACGGCCACACAGGAAACGACCACACAGGAAACGACCACACAAGAAATAACCACACAAGAAATGACCACACAAGAAATGACCACACAGGGACCGACCACATAAGAAATGACCACACAGGGACCGACCACACAGGGACCGACCACACAAGGACCGACCACACAGGGACCGACCACACAGGAAGCGACCACACAGAGAATGACCACACAGAGAATGAAAACACAGGGAACGACCACACAGGGACCGACCACACAGAGAATGAAAACACAGGGTCCGACCACACACAGAATGAAAACACAGTAACAACCACACAGGGACCGACCACACAGAGAATGAAAACACAGGGAATGAAAACACAGGGAACAACCACACAGGGACCGACCACACACAGAATGAAAACACAGGGTCCGACCACACAGGAACAACCACACAGAGACCGACCACACAGAATGAAAACACAGGAACTGACCACACAGGGGACGACCACACACAGAATGAAAACAGGAACAACCACACAGGGACCGACCACACAGAGAATGAAAACACAGGGTCCGGCCACACAGGAAACGACCACACAGAGAATGAAAACACAGGAACCGACCACACAGGGGACAACCACACAGAATGAAAACAGGAACAACCACACAGGGACCGACCATACAGAGAATGAAAAAACAGGGTCCGGCCACACAGGAAACGACGACACAGAGAATGAAAACACAGGGACCGACCACACAGGGAATGACCACTCAGAGAACAACCACACAGGGATCGACCACACAGGAAACAACCACACAGAAAAGGACCACACAGAAAAGGACCACACAGAAAAGGACCACACAGAAAACAACCACACAGAAAACAACCACACAGAAAACAACCACACAGGGACCGACCACATAAGAAATGACCACACAGGGACCAACCACACAGAAAACGACCACACAGGGACCGACCACACAGAAAACAACCACACAGAAAACAACCACACAGGGACCGACCACACAGGGACCGACCACACAGAAAACAACCACACAGAAAACAACCACACAGAAAACAACCACACAGGGACCGACCACATAAGAAATGACCACACAGGAAACGACCACACAGGGACCGACCACATAAGAAATGACCACACAGGAAACGACCACACAGGGACCGACCACACAGGGACCGACCACACAGGGACCGACCACAAAGGAAATGACCACACAGGGACCGACCACAAAGGAAATGACCACACAGGGACCGACCACACAGGAAACGACCACACAGGAAATGACCACACAGGAAACGACCACACAGGAAACGACCACACAGGAAACGACCATACAGGAACTGACTACATAGGAAATGACCACACAGGAACCGACCACACAAGGACCGACCACACAGGGACTGACCACACAGGGACCGACCACACAGAGAATGACCACACAGAATGAAAACACAGGGAACGACCACACAGAGACCGACCACAGAGAATGAAAACACAGGAACTGAACACACAGGGACCGATCACACAGGGAATGACCACACAGAGAATGAAAACACAGGAACAACCACAGAGAACGACCACACAGGGACCGACCACACAGAGTACGACCACACAGAGAACGACCACACAGAGAACGACCACACAGAGAACGACCACACAGGGACCGACCACACAGGGACCGACCACGCAGGAACCGACCACGCAGGGACCAACCAAACAGGGACCAACCACACAGGGACCAACCACACAGGGACCAACCACACAGAAAACGACCACACAGGGACCGACCACACAGGAAATGACCACACAGGGACCGACCACACAGGGACCGACCACACAGGGACCGACCACACAGGAAACCACCACACAGGAAATGACCACACAGGAAACGACCACACAGAAAACAACCATACAGGAACTGACTACATAGGAAATGACCACACAGGAACCGACCACACAAGGACCGATCACACAGAGTACGACCACACAGAGAATGACCACACAGGGACCGACCACACAGAGAACAACCACACAGGGATCGACCACACAGAGAACGACCGCACAGGAAACAACCACACAGGGACCGACCACATAAGAAATGACCACACAGGAAATGACCACACAGGAAACGACCACACAGGAAACGACCATACAGGAACTGACTACATAGGAAATGACCACACAGGAACCGACCACACAAGGACCGACCACACAGGGACTGACCACACAGAGAACGACCACACAGGGACTGACCACACAGGAACCGACCACACAGAGAATGACCACACAGAATGAAAACACAGGGAACGACCACACAGGGACCGACCACACAGAGAATGAAAACACAGGGTCCGACCACACAGGGGACAACCACACACAGAATGAAAACACAGTAACAACCACACAGGGACCGACCACACAGAGAATGACCCCACAGAGAATGAAAACACAGGGAATGACCACACAGGGACCGACCACACAGAGAATGAAAACACAGGGTCCGACCACACAGGAACAAGCACACAGAGACCGACCACAGAGAATGAAAACACAGGAACTGACCACACACAGAATGAAAACAGGAACAACCACACAGGGACCGACCACACAGAGAATGAAAACACAGGGTCCGGCCACACAGGAACTGACCACACAGAATGAAAACACAGGAACCGACCACACAGGGGACAACCACACACAGAATGAAAACACAGGAACAACCACACAGGGACCGACCTCACAGGGAATGACCACACAGAGAACAACCACACAGGGACCGACCACACAGAGAATGAAAACACAGGGTCCGGCCACACAGAGAATGAAAACACAGGAACTGACCACACAGGGGACAAACACACACAGAATGAAAAACACAGGAACAACCACACAGGGACCGACCACACAGGGAATGACCACTCAGAGAATGGAAACACAGGAACAACCACACAGAGAATGACCACACAGAGAACGACCACACAGGAACAACCACACTGGGATCGACCACACAGGGACCGACTACACGGGGACCGACCACATGGAGACCAACGACAGAGACTGACCACACAGGGAATGACAACACACGGAACGACCACACAGGGAGAGATCACATGTGGAGATACAACATGGGGAGAGACCACACAGAGAACGACCACACAGGGATTGACCACACAGAGACCGACCACACAGGGGACGACCACAGAGAATGAAAACACAGGAACAACCACACAGGGACCGACCACACAGGGACTGACCACACAGACAATGAAAACACAGGGACTGACCACACAGGAACAACCACACAGGGACCGACCACACAGAGAATGAAAATACAGGGACCGACCACACAGAGAATGAAAATACAGGGTCCGACTACACAGGAACAACCACACAGAGACCGACCACAGAGAATGAAAACACAGGAACTGAACACACAGGGAATGACCACACAGAGAATGAAAACACAGGAACAACCACACAGAGAACGACCACACAGGGACCGACCACACAGAGTACGACCACACAGAGAACGACCACACAGAGAACGACCACACAGAGAACGACCACACAGGGACCGACCACACAGGGACCGACCACGCAGGAACCGACCACGCAGGGACCAACCAAACAGGGACCAACCACACAGGGACCAACCACACAGGGACCAACCACACAGAAAACGATCACACAGGGACCGACCACACAGGAAATGACCACACAGGGACCGACCACACAGGAAACCACCACACAGGAAACGCCCACACAGGAAACGACCATACAGGAACTGACTACATAGGAAATGACCACACAGGAACCGACCACACAAGGACCGACCACACAGAGTACGACCACACAGGGATCGACCACACTTAGAACGACCGCACAGGAAACAACCACACAGGGACCGACCACATAAGAAATGACCACACAGGAAATGACCACACAGGAAACGACCACACAGGAAACGACCATACAGGAACTGACTACATAGGAAATGACCACACAGGAACCGACCACACAAGGACCGACCACACAGGGACTGACCACACAGAGAACGACCACACAGGGACTGACCACACAGGAACCGACCACACAGAGAATGACCACACAGAATAAAAACACAGGGAACGACCACACAGGGACCGACCACACAGAGAATGAAAACACAGGGTCCGACCACACAGGGGACGACCACACACAGAATGAAAACACAGGAACAACCACACAGGGACCGACCACACAGAGAATGACCACACAGAGAATGAAAACACAGGGAACGACCACATAGGGACCGACCACACAGAGAATGAAAACACAGGGTCCGACCACACAGGAACAGCCACTCAGAGACCGACCTGTTGTGAATTCCGTTCTTGGACTCCCTCCTGTGGTCATGAATGGTACTTTGGTTAGTTCTGCTCTTGGACTTCCTCTGGTGGCTTCGAGCGGAACTGTTGGTCACTGAGGTTGGCTTTATCAGCTGCTCTCATTTATTGCTATGCTGGCTTCCATATTTAACTCCACTCAGATCGTTACTTCATGCCAGCTGTCAATGTTTCAGTATTGGTTCAGATCTCTCTTGGACTTCTCTGAGGACCTGTCTACTCCAGCAGAAGCTAAGTCTTTGCTAGTTCATTTGTTGTGACTGCTTCCTGAATATATTTCTTAGTACTGCTAATTTCTAGTCCAGCTTGCTATCTGATATTCCCTTGCTAGCTGGAAGCTCTGGGGGTGCAGAGTGGCACCTCCACACCGTGAGTCGGTGTGGGGAGTCTTTTTGCTTACTCTGCGTGGTTTTTTGTAGTCTTTTGTGCTGACCGCATAGTTCCCTTTTCTATCCTCTGACTATTTAGTGAAATCTGGCCTCCTTTGCTAAAACCTGTTTCATTCCTGTGTTTGTGACTTTCCTCTTAACTCACAGTCAATATATGTGGGGGTCTGCCTTACCTTTGGGGAATTTCTCTGAGGCAAGGTAAGGCTTCTATTTCTATCTTTAGGTGTAGTTAGCTCTTAGGCTGTGAAGAGGCGTCTAGGGAGAGTTAGGTATGCTCAACGGCTATTTCTAGTGTGTGTGATAGGAGTAGGGTTTGCGGTCAGCAGAGTTCCCACTTCCCCAGAGCTAGTCCCGTTTTTGAGTTTACTCATCAGGTCATTCCGGGTGCTCCTAACCACCAGGTCCATAACAGTACAGCTGGCCCTAAAGTGTTAATGCATCTCAAAAGAGGGATAAGAGAAGTTCTGAACCCATTTTTTTTTCTTTGCAGTGTGTTTTGTCTCTCTTTTCCCCTTAACCTCTGGGTGGTTCAGGACTCAGGTGTAGATATGGATATTCAAGGTCTGTCCTCTTGTGTGGATCATCTCACTGCTAGGGTACAAAGCATTCAAGATTATGTAGTTCAGAATCCGATGTTAGAGCCTAGAATTCCAATTCCTGATTTGTTTTCTGGGGATAGATCTAAGTTTCTGAATTTCAAAAATAATTGTAAACTGTTTCTTGCTTTGAAACCCCACTCCTCTGGTGACCCCATTCAGCAAGTAAAAATTATTATTTCTTTGTTGCGTGGCGACCCTCAAGACTGGGCATTCTCCCTTGCGCCAGGAGATCCTGCATTGCTTAATGTAGATGCGTTTTTTCTGGCGCTTGGATTGCTTTATGACGAACCGAATTCAGTGGATCAGGCAGAGAAAATCTTGCTAGCTTTGTGTCAGGGTCAGGATGAAGCGGAGATATATTGTCAGAAGTTTAGAAAATGGTCTGTGCTTACTCAATGGAATGAGTGTGCCCTGGCAGCAATTTTTAGAAAGGGTCTTTCTGAAGCCCTTAAGGATGTTATGGTGGGATTCCCCACGCCTGCTGGTCTGAATGAATCAATGTCCTTGGCCATCCAAATTAATCGGCGTTTGCGTGAGCGCAAAATTGTGCACCATTTGGCGGTGTCCTCTGAGCAGAGGCCTGAGCCTATGCAATGTGATAGAACTTTGACCTGAACTGAACGGCAAGAACACAGACGTCAGAATAGGCTGTGTTTTTACTGTGGTGACCCCACTCATGCTATCTCTGATTGTCCTTAGCGCACTAAGCGGTTCGCTAGGTCTGTCACCATTGGTACTGTACAGCCTAAATTTCTTTTGTCTGTTACTCTGATTTGCTCTTTGTCATCCTACTCGGTTATGGCATTTGTGGATTCAGGCGCTGCCCTGAATTTGATGGTCTTGGAGTTTGCCAGGCGCTGTGGTTTTTTCTTGGAGCCTTTGCAGTATCCTATTCCATTAAGGGGAATTGATGCCACGCCGTTGGCCAAGAATAAACCTCAGTACTGGACTCAGTTGATCATGTGCATGGCTCCTGCACATCAGGAAGATATTTGCTTTTTGGTGTTGCATAATTTGCATGATGTGGTCGTGTTGGGTTTGCCATGGCTGCAGGTTCATAATCCAGTATTGGATTGGAAATCAATGTCTGTGTCTAGTTGGGGTTGTCAAGGGGTACATGGCGATGTTCCGTTGGTGTCAATTTCTGCTTCCACTCCTTCTGAAGTCCCTGAGTTTCTGTCGGATTACCAGGATGTATTTGATGAGCCCAAATCCAGTGTCCTACCCCCTCATAGGGATTGTGATTGTGCTATAAATTTGATTCCTGGTAGTAAGTTTCCTAAGGGCCGACTTTTCAATTTATCTGTGCCAGAGCACGCCGCTATGCGGAGTTATATAAAGGAGTCCTTGGAGAAAGGGCATATTCGCCCGTCTTCATCACCGTTGGGAGCAGGGTTCTTTTTTGTGGCCAAGAAGGATGGTTCTCTGAGACCCTGTATAGATTACCGCCTTCTCAATAAAATCACGGTCAAATTTCAGTACCCTTTGCCTCTGCTGTCTGATTTGTTTGCTCGGATTAAGGGGGCTAGTTGGTTCACCAAGATAGATCTTCGAGGGGCGTATAACCTTGTGCGTATTAAACAGGGCGATGAATGGAAAACAGCATTTAATACGCCCGAGGGCCATTTTGAGTACCTGGTAATGCCATTCGGGCTTTCAAATGCTCCATCTGTGTTTCAGTCCTTTATGCATGACATCTTCCGAAAGTATCTGGATAGATTCATGATTGTATATTTGGATGATATTTTGGTCTTTTCGGATGATTGGGAGTCTCATGTGAAACAGGTCAGAATGGTATTCCATGTCCTTCGTGCTAATTCCTTGTTTGTGAAGGGGTCTAAATGTCTCTACGGAGTTCAGAAGGTTTCCTTTTTGGGCTTCATTTTTTCCCCTTCTACTATCGAGATGGATCCTGTTAAAGTTCAGGCCATTTATGATTGGACTCAACCTACATCTGTGAAGAGCCTCCAGAAATTCCTGGGGTTTGCTAATTTTTACCGTAGCTTCATCGCTAATTTTTCTAGTGTGGTTAAACCTTTGACTGATTTGACAAAGAAAGGTGCTGATGTGGTGAATTGGTCCTCTGCGGCCGTTGAGGCTTTTCAGGAGCTGAAACGTCGTTTTTCTTCGGCCCCTCTGTTGCGTCAGCCAGATGTTTCGCTCCCTTTTCAGGTCGAGGTGGATGCTTCCGAGATTGGAGAAGGGGCTGTTTTGTCTCAAAGAAGTTCTGATTAGTGTTGAGCGATACCGTCCGATACTTGAAAGTATCGGTATCGGAAAGTATCGGCCGATACCGGCAAAGTATCGGATCTAATCCGATACCGATACCCGATACCAATACAAGTCAATGGGACACCAAGTATCGGACGGTATCCTGTATGGTTCCCAGGGTCTGAAGGAGAGGAAACTCTCCTTCAGGCCCTGGGATCCATATCAATGTGTAAAAGAAAGAATTAAAATAAAAAATAGGGATATACTCACCCTCCGACGCAGCCTGGACTTTACCGCCGTAACCGGGAGCCGTTGTACCTAAGAATGCGCGCTTGAAGGGCCTTAGATGACGTCACGGCGCTCTGATTGGTCCGTAGCAGTCGCTTGACCGCTACACGACCAATCACAAAGCAGTGACGTCACCTAAGGTCTTTCAAGCGCTTGAAAGACCTTAGGTGACGTCACTGCTTTGTGATTGGTCGCGTAGCGGTCACACGACCCCTACGGACCAATCAGAGCGCCGTGACGTCATCTAAGGCCCTTCAAGCGCGCATTTTTAGGTACAACGGCTCCCGGTTACGGCGGTAAAATCCAGATTGCGTCAGAGGGTGAGTATATCCCTATTTTTTATTTTAATTCTTTCTTTTACACATTGATATTAATTCCGATACCGATTCCCGATACCACAAAAGTATCGGATCTCGGTATCGGAATTCCGATACCCGCAAGTATCGGCCGATACCCGATACTTGCGGTATCGGAATGCTCAACACTAGTTCTGATGGCTCTGTGATGAAGCCATGTGCCTTCTTTTCTAGAAAGTTTTCGCCTGCTGAGCGTAATTATGATGTTGGCAATCGGGAGCTGCTAGCTATGAAGTGGGCATTCAAGGAGTGGCGACATTGGCTTGAGGGAGCCAAGCACCGCGTGGTGGTCTTGACGGATCACAAAAATCTGACTTATCTCGAGTCTGCCAAGCGGTTGAATCCTAGACAGGCTCGATGATTGCTGTTTTTCTCCCGTTTCGATTTTGTGGTCTCATACCTTCCAGGTTCTAAGAATGTGAAGGCGGACGCCCTTTCTAGGAGTTTTGTGCCTGATTCTCCGGGAGTCCCTGAGCCGGCTGGTATTCTCAAAGAGGGGGTAATTCTGTCTGCCATCTCCCCTGATTTGCGGCGGGTGCTGCAGGAGTTTCAGGCTGATAGACCTGACCGTTGTCCAGCGGAGAAACTGTTTGTCCCTGATAGATGGACTAGCAGAGTTATTTCTGAGGTTCATTGCTCGGTGTTGGCTGGTCATCCTGGGATTTTTGGTACCAGAGATTTGGTGGCTAGGTCCTTTTGGTGGCCATCCTTGTCACGGGATGTGTGTTCTTTTGTGCAGTCCTGTGGGACTTGTGCTCGGGCTAAGCCCTGCTGTTCTCGTGCCAGTGGGTTGCTTTTGCCCTTGCCAGTCCCGAAAAGGCCTTGGACGCATGTTTCCATTGATTTTATTTCAGATCTTCATGTCTCTCAAAGGATGTCTGTCATCTGGGTGGTTTGTGATCGCTTTTCTAAGATGGTCCATTTGGTACCCTTGCCTAAATTACCTTCCTCCTCTGATTTGGTGCCATTATTTTTTCAACATGTGGTTCGTTTGCATGGCATTTGGGAGAACATTGTGTCGGACAGAGGTTCCCAGTTTGTCTCTAGGTTTTGGCGGTCCCTTTGTGCTAAGATGGGCATTGATTTGTCTTTTTCTTCGGCTTTCCATCCTCAAATGGCCAAACCGAACGAACCAACCAGACTTTGGAAACCTATCTGAGATGCTTTGTTTCTGCTGATCAGGATGATTGGGTGACCTTCTTGCCATTGGCTGAGTTCGCCCTTAATAATCGGGCTAGTTCGGCTACTTTGGCTTCGCCTTTTTTTTGCAATTCTGGTTTTCATCCTCGTTTTTCTTCGGGGCAGGTTGAGCCTTCTGACTGTCCTGGTGTGGATTCTGTGGTGGACAGGTTGCAGCAAATTTGGACTCACGTGGTGGACAATCTGACGTTGTCCCAGGAGAAGGCTCAACATTTCGCTAACCGCCGTCGTTGTGTTGGTCCCCGACTTCGTGTTGGGGATTTGGTTTGGTTGTCTTCTCGTTATGTTCCTATGAAGGTTTCTTCTCCTAAGTTTAAGCCTCGTTTCATTGGTCCTTATAAGATTTCTGAAATTCTCAACCCTGTGTCATTTCGTTTGGTCCTTCCAGCTTCTTTTGCCATCCATAATGTGTTCCATAGGTCGTTGTTGCGGAGGTACGTGGCGCCTATGGTTCCCTCCGTTGATCCTCCTGCTCCGGTGTTGGTTGAGGGGGAGTTGGAGTATGTGGTGGAAAAAATTTTGGATTCTCGTATTTCGAGACGGAAGCTTCAGTACCTGGTTAAGTGGAAGGGCTATGGTCAGGAGGATAATTCCTGGGTTGTTGCCTCCGATGTCCATGCTGCCGATTTAGTTCGTGCCTTTCATTTGGCTCGTCCTGATCGGCCTGGGGGCCCTGGTGAGGGTTCGGTGACCCCTCCTCAAGGGGGGGGGGGTACTGTTGTGAATTCCGTTCTCGGACTCCCTCCTGTGGTCATAAATGGTACTTTGGTTAGTTCTGCTCTTGGACTCCCTCTGGTGGCTTCGAGCGGAACTGTTGGTCACTGAGGTTGGCTTTATCAGCTGCTCTCATTTATTGCTATGCTGGCTTCCCTATTTAACTCCACTCAGATCGTTACTTCATGCCAGCTGTCAATGTTTCAGTATTGGTTCAGATCTCTCTTGGACTTCTCTGAGGACCTGTCTACTCCAGCAGAAGCTAAGTCTTTGCTAGTTCATTTGTTGTTACTGCTTCCTGAATATATTTCTTAGTACTGCTAATTTCTAGTCCAGCTTGCTATCTGATATTCCCTTGCTAGCTGGAAGCTCTGGGGGTGCAGAGTGGCACCTCCACACCGTGAGTCGGTGTGGGGAGTCTTTTTGCTTACTCTGCGTGGTTTTTTGTAGTCTTTTGTGCTGACCGCATAGTTCCCTTTTCTATCCTCTGACTATTTAGTGAAATCTGGCCTCCTTTGCTAAAACCTGTTTCATTCCTGTGTTTGTGACTTTCCTCTTAACTCACAGTCAATATATGTGGGGGTCTGCCTTACCTTTGGGGAATTTCTCTGAGGCAAGGTAAGGCTTCTATTTCTATCTTTAGGTGTAGTTAGCTCTTAGGCTGTGAAGAGGCGTCTAGGGAGAGTTAGGTACGCTCCACGGCTATTTCTAGTGTGTGTGATAGGAGTAGGGTTTGCGGTCAGCAGAGTTCCCACTTCCCCAGAGCTAGTCCCGTTTTTGAGTTTACTCATCAGGTCATTCCGGGTGCTCCTAACCACCAGGTCCATAACACCGACCACAGAGAATGAAAACACAGGAACTGACCACACAGGGGACGACCACACACAGAATGAAAACAGGAACAACCATACAGGGACCGACCACACAGAGAATGACCACACAGAGAATGAAAACACAGGGTCCGGCCACACAGGAACCGACCACACAGAATGAAAACACAGGAACCACACAGGGACCGACCACACAGGGAATGACCACACAGAGAATGAAAACACAGGGTCCGGCCACACAGAGAATGAAAACACAGGAACCGACCACACGGGACAACAACACACAGAATGAAAACACAGGAACCACACAGGGACCGACCACACAGGGAATGACCACACAGAGAATGAAAATACAGGAACAACCACACAGAGAATGACCACACAGAGAACGACCACACAGGAACAACCACATTGGGATCGACCACACAGGGACCGACTACACGGGGACCGACCACACGGAGACCAACGACAGACTGACCACACAGGGAATGACAACACACGGAACGACCACACAGGGAGAGATCACATGTGGAGATACAACATGGGGAGAGACCACACAGAGAACGACCACACAGGGATTGACCACACAGAGACCGACCACACAGGGGACGACCACAGAGAATAAAAACACAGGAACAACCACACAGGGACCGACCACACAGGGACTGACCACACAATGAAAACACAGGGACTGACCACACAGGAACAACCACACAGGGACCGACCACACAGAGAATGAAAATACAGGGACCGACGACACAGAGAATGAAAATACAGGGTCCGACTACACAGGAACAACCACACAGAGACCGACCACAGAGAATGAAAACACAGGAACTGAACACACAGGGACCGATCACACAGGGAATGACCACACAGAGAATGAAAACACAGGACCAACCACACAGAAAACGACCACACAGGGACCGACCACACAGGAAATGACCACACAGGGACCGACCACACAGAAAACAACCACACAGAAAACAAAACAACCACACAGGGACCGACCACATAAGAAATGACCACACAGGAAACGACCACACAGGGACCGACCATAAAGGAAATGACCACACAGGGACCGACCACACAGGAAACGACCACACAGGAAACGACCACACAGGGACCGACCACACAGGGACCGACCACACAGAAAACAACCACACAGAAAACAACCACACAGGGACCGACCACATAAGAAATGACCACACAGGGGCTGACCACACAGGGACCGACCATAAAGGAAATGACCACACAGGGACCGACCACAAAGGGAATGACCACACAGGGACCGACCAGACAGGAAACGACCACACAGGAAACGACCACACAGGAACTGACTACATAGGAAATGACCACACAGGAACCGAGCACACAAGGACCGAGCACACAGGGACTGACCACACAGGGACCGACCACACGGAGAATGACCACTGTTGTGAATTCCGTTCTCGAACTCCCTCCTGTGGTCATGAATGGTACTTCGGTGAGTTCTGTCCGTGGACTCCCTCTGGTGGCTGTGAGTGGAGCTGCTGGTTCTGAGATTCCTTCCCCACCTGCCCTCGTTTAGGGCTAGGTTGGATTCTCTATTTAACTCCACTCAGATCGTTACTCCATGCCAGCTGTCAATGTTCTAGTACTGGTTCAGATCTCTCCTGGATCTTTCTGAGGACCTGTCTACTCCAGCGAAGCTAAGTTCCTGCTTGTTCATTTGTTACATATGGTTTTTCTTGCTAAGTTCTAGTCCAGCTTGCTATCATGAAACTGCCAGGCTAGATGGAAGCTCTGGGGGTGCAGAGTGGCACCACCGCACCGTGAGTCGGTGCGGGGGTATGTTTTGCACACTCTGCGTGGTTTTGTAGTTTTTTGTGTTGACCGCAAAGATCCCTTTTCTATCCTCAATCTGTTTAGTTAGACTGGCCTCCCTTTGCTAAAGCCTATTTCATCCTGTGTTTGTGATTTCCTCTTAGCTCACAGTCAATACTTGTGGGGGGCTGCTTTTACCTTTGGGGAAATTTCTCTGAGGCAAGTGAGGCTTTGTTTCCTTTCTTTATGGGTAGTTAGCTCTTAGGCTGTGAAGAGGCGTCTAGGCAGAGTCAGGCACGCTCCACGGCTATTTCTAGTTGTGTTGATAGGAGTAGGGTTTGCGGTCAGCAGAGTTCCCATTTCCCCAGAGCTCGTCCCGATTCCGTGTTTAACTATCAGGTCATTCCTGGTGCACCTAACCACCAGGTCCATAACAGACCACACAGAGAATGAAAACACAGGAAACGACCACACAGGGAACGACCACACAGGGACCGACCACACAGAGAATGAAAACACAGGGTCCGACCACACAGGGGACGACCACACACAGAATGAAAACACAGTAACAACCACACAGGGACCGACCACACAGAGAATGACCACACAGAGAATGAAAACACAGGGAACGACCACACAGGGACCGACCACACACAGAATGAAAACACAGGGTCCGACCACACAGGAACAACCACACAGAGACCGACCACACAGAATGAAAACACAGGAACTGACCACACAGGGGACGACCACACACAGAATGAAAACAGGAACAACCACACAGGGACCGACCACACAGAGAATGAAAACACAGGGTCTGGCCACACAGACAATGAAAACACAGGGACTGACCACACAGGAAGAACCACACAGGGACCGACCACACAGAGAATGAAAATACAGGGACCGACCACACAGAGAATGAAAATACAGGGTCCGACTACACAGGAACAACCACACAGAGACCAACCACAAAGAATGAAAACACAGGAACTGAACACACAGGGACCGATCACACAGGGAATGACCACACAGAGAATGAAAACACAGGAACAACCACACAGAGAACGACCACACAGGGACCGACCACACAGAGTACGACCACACAGAGAACGACCACACAGGGACCGACCACACAGGGACCGACCACATAAGAAATGACCACACAGGAAACGACCACACAGGGACCGACCACACAGGGACCGACCACAAAGGAAATGACCACACAGGGACCGACCACAAAGGAAATGACCACACAGGGACCGACCACACAGGAAACAACCACACAGGAAATGACCACACAGGAAACGAACACACAGGAAATGACCACACAGGAAACGACCATAAAGGAACTGACTACATAGGAAATGACCACACAAGAACCGACCACACAAGGACCGACCACACAGGGACTGACCACACAGGGACCGACCACACAGAGAATGAAAACACAGGGAACGACCACACAGGGACCGACCACACAGAGAATGAAAACACAGGGTCCGACCACACAGGGGACAACCACACACAGAATGAAAACACAGTAACAACCACACAGGGACCGACCACACAGAGAATGACCACACAGAGAATGAAAACACAGGGACCGACCACACAGAGAATGAAAACACAGGGTCCGACCACACAGGAACAACCACACAGAGACCGACCACAGAGAATGAAAACACAGGAACTGACCACACAGAGGACGACCACACACAGAATGAAAACAGGAACAACCACACAGGGACCGACTACACAGAGAATGATCACACAGAGAATGAAAACACAGGGTCTGGCCACACAGGAACCGACCACACAGAATGAAAACACAGGAACCGACCACACAGGGGACAACCACACACAGAATGAAAACACAGGAACAACCACACAGGGACCGACCACACAGGGAATGACCACACAGAGAACAACCACACAGGGACCGACCACACAGAGAATGAAAACACAGGGTCCGGCCACACAGAGAATGAAAACACAGGAACCGACCACACAGGGGACAAACACACACAGAATGAAAACACAGGAACAACCACACAGGGACCGACCACACAGGGAATGACCACACAGAGAACGACCACACAGGAACAACCACACTGGGATCGACCACACAGGGACCGACTACACGGGGACCGACCATACGGAGACCAACGACAGAGACTGACCACACAGGGAATGACAACACACGGAACGACCACACAGGGAGAGATCACATGTGGAGATACAACATGGGGAGAGACCACACAGAGAACGACCACACAGGGATTGACCACACAGAGACCGACCACACAGGGGACGACCACAGAGAATGAAAACACAGGAACAACCACACAGGGACCGACCACACAGGGACTGACCACACAGACAATGAAAACACAGGGACTGACCACACAGGAACAACCACACAGGGACCGACCACACAGAGAATGAAAATACAATGACCGACCACACAGAGAATGAAAATACAGGGTCCGACTACACAGGAACAACCACACAGAGACCAACCACAAAGAATGAAAACACAGGAACTGAACACACAGGGACCGATCACACAGGGAATGACCACACAGAGAATGAAAACACAGGAACAACCACACAGAGAACGACCACACAGGGACCGACCACACAGAGTACGACCACACAGAGAACGACCACACAGGGACCGACCACACAGGGACCGACCACACAGGGACCGACCACACAGAGAACAACCACACAGGGATCGAACACACAGAGAACGACCACACAGGAAACAACCACACAGGGACCGACCACATAAGAAATGACCACACAGGAAATGACCACACAGAAAAGGACCACACAGAAAAGGACCACACAGAAAAGGACCACACAGAAAAGGACCACACAGAAAAGGACCACACAGAAAAGGACCACACAGAAAACAACTACACAGGGACCGACCACATAAGAAATGACCACACAGGAACTGACCACACAGGGACCAACCACACAGAAAATGACCACACAGGGACCGACCACACAGGAAATGACCATACAGGGACCGACCACACAGAAAACAACCACACAGAAAACCACACAGGGACCGACCACATAAGAAATGACCACACAGGAAACGACCTCACAGGGACCGACCACACAGGGACTGACCACACAGGGACCGACCACATAAGAAATGACCACACAGGAAACGACCACACAGGGACCGACCACACAGGGACCGACCACACAGGGACCGACCACAAAGGAAATGACCACACAGGGACCGACCACAAAGAAAATGACCACACAGGGACCGACCATACAGGAAACGACCACACAGGAAATGACCACACAGGAAACGACCACTGTCATGGTTCCCAATGGCAAGGGAACGTAAGAAACATATACTCACCTCACCTACTGTATTCTCACCCATCCCTTGTAGATTGTGAGCCCTCGCGGGCAGGGTCCTCACTCCTCCTGTACCAGTTATGACTTGTATTGTTCAAGATTATTGTACTTGTTTTTATTATGTATACCCCTCCTCACTTGTAAAGCGCCATGGAATAAATGGCGCTATAACAATAAATAATAATAATAATAATAATAAGTAACGAACGAGCTCTCGGGTGATGGAAACTCGAGTTGACCGTGAGCTAAATCTACCACACAACTAACAGTAGCCAGGGAGCATACCTACGGCTTCCTATATGCCACGCGCCAGCCGGAGGACTAACTACGCCTGGTAGAGGAAGAAACAGACCTGGCTTACCTCTAGGGAAATACCCCAAAAGATGATAGCAGCCCCCCACATGTAATAACGGTGAATTAAGAGGAAAAGACATACACAGTATGAAAGTAGATTTAGCAAAGAGAGGTCCACTTACTAGATAGCAGAAGGATACAAAAGAGGACTTCACGGTCAACTGAAAACCCTTTCAAAAACCATCCTGAAATTACTTTAAGACTCCTGTGTCAACTCATGACACAGGAGTGGCAATTTCAGCCCGCAAGAGCTTCCAGCTACAGAGAATAACAAAACTGCAAACTGGACAAAAGGTACAAAACAAAAGGACAAAGTCCACTTAGCTGATCAGCAGACTAGTAGCAGGAACATGCAACCGAAGGCTCTGGTTACAATGATGACCGGCAAGGAAAAGACTGGAGAGCAAGGCTAAATAGGAAACTCCCAAACACTGATGGAAGCAGGTGAACAGAAGCAGCAAAGTGCAAACAAGTCACCAGTACCACCAGCAACCACCAGGGGAGCCCAAAAAGCGGATACACAACAGTACCCTCCCCTTAAGGAGGGGGCACCGAACCCTCACAAGAACCGCCAGGGCGATCTGGATGAGCCCTATGAAAGGCACGAACCAAATCCGAGGCATGAACATCAGAGGCAGTTACCCAAGAATTATCTTCCTGACCATAGCCTTTCCATTTAACCAGATATTGAAGTCTCCGTCTGGAAATACGGGAGTCCAAGATCTTCTCTACGACGTACTCCAATTCACCCTCCACCAGCACAGGAGCAGGAGGTTCAGTAGAAGGAACCACCGGTACCTCATATCTCCGCAACAACGACCGATGGAACACATTATGGATAGCGAAAGATGCCGGGAGGTCCAAACGAAAGGAAACAGGGTTAAGAATCTCCAAAATCCTATAAGGACCGATGAACCGAGGCTTAAATTTGGGAGAAGAAACCCTCATAGGGACAAAACGGGAAGACAACCACACCAAGTCCCCAACGCGAAGGTGGGGACCAACACGACGACGACGGTTAGCAAACTGCTGAGTCCTCTCCTGGGACAATTCCAAATTATCCACCACTTGTCCCCAAATCCGATGCAACCGATCCACCACCGCATCCACTCCAGGACAATCCGAAGATTCAACCTGACCAGATGAAAAACGCGGATGAAACCCTGAATTGCAAAAGAAAGGAGAAACCAAAGTGGCAGAACTAGCCCGATTATTAAGAGCAAACTCCGCCAACGGCAGAAAGGCAACCCAATCATCCTGATCCGCAGACACAAAACACCTCAAATAAGTCTCCAAAGTTTGATTAGTTCGCTCCGTCTGGCCATTGGTCTGAGGATGGAATGCAGACGAAAAGGACAAATCAATGCCCAACCTGGCACAGACTGCCCGCCAAAATCTAGACACGAACTGGGTACCCCTGTCAGAAACGATGTTTTCCGGAATACCATGCAAGCGAACCACATTTTGAAAAAACAGAGGGACCAACTCAGATGAGGAAGGCAACTTAGGCAATGGCACCAAATGAACCATTTTAGAAAAACGGTCACACACCACCCAGATGACAGACATCTTCTGAGAAACAGGGAGATCCGAGATAAAGTCCATAGAGATGTGCGTCCAAGGCCTCTTCGGAATAGGCAAGGGCAACAACAACCCACTAGCCCTAGAACAACAAGGCTTGGCCCGAGCACACACATCGCAAGACTGCACAAAAACACGCACATCTCGAGACAGGGAAGGCCACCAGAAGGATCTAGCCACCAAATCTCTGGTGCCAAAAATTCCCGGATGACCTGCCAGAGTAGAAGAATGAACTTCTGAGATGACTCTAGTGGTCCACTCGTCAGGAACAAACAGTCTACCAGACGGACAACGATCAGGTCTATCCGCCTGAAATTCTTGCAAAGCACGTCGCAAATCTGGAGAGACAGCAGACAAAACCACTCCATCCTTAAGGACACCAGCAGGTTCAGAATTCCCAGGAGAGTCAGGCTCAAAACTCCTAGAAAGAGCATCTGCTTTCACATTCCTAGAACCCGGTAAGTACGAGACCACAAAATTAAACCGGGAAAAGAACAACGACCAACGTGCCTGTCTAGGATTCAGGCGCCTGGCAGACTCCAAATAAATTAAATTCTTGTGATCAGTCAAAACTACCACCTGATGTCTGGCACCCTCAAGCCAATGACGCCACTCCTCAAATGCCCACTTCATGGCCAAAAGCTCCCGATTACCAACATCATAGTTTCGCTCGGCGGCCGAAAATTTTCGCGAAAAGAACGCACAAGGTCTCATCACTGAGCAGTCGGAACTTTTCTGCGACAAAACCGCCCCCGCTCCGATCTCGGAAGCATCGACCTCAACCTGAAAGGGAAGAGAAACATCAGGCTGGCGCAACACAGGGGCAGACAAAAAGCGGCGCTTAAGCTCCCGAAAGGCCTCCACGGCAGCAGGGGACCAATTGGCAAAATCAGCACCCTTTTTAGTCAAATCCGTCAGAGGTTTAGCAACGCCAGAAAAACCAGCTATAAATCGACGATAAAAATTAGCAAAGCCCAAGAATTTCTGGAGACTCTTCAGAGAAGTAGGCTGCGTCCAGTCGTAAATAGCCCGAACCTTGACAGGGTCCATCTCAATAGAAGAAGGGGAAAAAATATACCCCAAAAATGAAATTTTTTGAACCCCAAAAACACACTTTGAACCCTTTACACACAAAGAATTCTCCCGCAAAACCTGAAAAACCCTCCTGACCTGCTGAACATGAGACTCCCAGTCATCAGAAAAAATCAAAATATCATCCAAGTACACAATCATAAATTTATCCAAATATTCACGGAAAATATCATGCATTAAGGACTGAAAGACAGAAGGTGCATTAGAAAGGCCGAAAGGCATTACCAAATACTCAAAATGGCCCTCAGGCGTATTAAATGCGGTCTTCCACTCATCCCCCTTCTTAATTCGCACCAAATTATACGCCCCACGAAGATCAATCTTAGAGAACCACTTAGCCCCCCTTATGCGAGCAAACAAATCAGTCAGCAAAGGCAACGGATACTGATATTTGACTGTAATTTGTAAAATCCAGACTGCGTCAGAGGGTGAGTATATCCCTATTTTTTATTTTAATTCTTTCTTTTACACATTGATATTAATCCCGATACCGATTCCCGATACCACAAAAGTATCGGATCTCGGTATCGGAATTCCGATACCCGCAAGTATCGGCCGATACCCGATACTTGCGGTATCGGAATGCTCAACACTAGTTCTGATGGCTCTGTGATGAAGCCATGTGCCTTCTTTTCTAGAAAGTTTTCGCCTGCTGAGCGTAATTATGATGTTGGCAATCGGGAGCTGCTAGCTATGAAGTGGGCATTCAAGGAGTGGCAACATTGGCTTGAGGGAGCCAAGCACCGCGTGGTGGTCTTGACGGATCACAAAAATCTGACTTATCTCGAGTCTGCCAAGCGGTTGAATCCTAGACAGGCTCGATGATTGCTGTTTTTCTCCCGTTTCGATTTTGTGGTCTCATACCTTCCAGGTTCTAAGAATGTGAAGGCGGACGCCCTTTCTAGGAGTTTTGTGCCTGATTCTCCGGGAGTCCCTGAGCCGGCTGGTATTCTCAAAGAGGGGGTAATTCTGTCTGCCATCTCCCCTGATTTGCGGCAGGTGCTGCAGGAGTTTCAGGCTGATAGACCTGACCGTTGTCCAGCGGAGAAACTGTTTGTCCCTGATAGATGGACTAGCAGAGTTATTTCTGAGGTTCATTGCTCGGTGTTGGCTGGTCATCCTGGGATTTTTGGTACCAGAGATTTGGTGGCTAGGTCCTTTTGGTGGCCATCCTTGTCACGGGATGTGTGTTCTTTTGTGCAGTCCTGTGGGACTTGTGCTCGGGCTAAGCCCTGCTGTTCTCGTGCCAGTGGGTTGCTTTTGCCCTTGCCAGTCCCGAAAAGGCCTTGGACGCATGTTTCCATTGATTTTATTTCAGATCTTCATGTCTCTCAAAGGATGTCTGTCATCTGGGTGGTTTGTGATCGCTTTTCTAAGATGGTCCATTTGGTACCCTTGCCTAAATTACCTTCCTCCTCTGATTTGGTGCCATTATTTTTTCAACATGTGGTTCGTTTGCATGGCATTTGGGAGAACATTGTGTCGGACAGAGGTTCCCAGTTTGTCTCTAGGTTTTGGCGGTCCTTTTGTGCTAAGATGGGCATTGATTTGTCTTTTTCTTCGGCTTTCCATCCTCAAATGGCCAAACCGAACGAACCAACCAGACTTTGGAAACCTATCTGAGATGCTTTGTTTCTGCTGATCAGGATGATTGGGTGACCTTCTTGCCATTGGCTGAGTTCGCCCTTAATAATCGGGCTAGTTCGGCTACTTTGGTTTCGCCTTTTTTTTGCAATTCTGGTTTTCATCCTCGTTTTTCTTCGGGGCAGGTTGAGCCTTCTGACTGTCCTGGTGTGGATTCTGTGGTGGACAGGTTGCAGCAAATTTGGACTCACGTGGTGGACAATCTGACGTTGTCCCAGGAGAAGGCTCAACATTTCGCTAACCGCCGTCGTTGTGTTGGTCCCCGACTTCGTGTTGGGGATTTGGTTTGGTTGTCTTCTCGTTATGTTCCTATGAAGGTTTCTTCTCCTAAGTTTAAGCCTCGTTTCATTGGTCCTTATAAGATTTCTGAAATTCTCAACCCTGTGTCATTTCGTTTGGTCCTTCCAGCTTCTTTTGCCATCCATAATGTGTTCCATAGGTCGTTGTTGCGGAGGTACGTGGCGCCTATGGTTCCCTCCGTTGATCCTCCTGCTCCGGTGTTGGTTGAGGGGGAGTTGGAGTATGTGGTGGAGGGGGGTACTGTTGTGAATTCCGTTCTCGGACTCCCTCCTGTGGTCATGAATGGTACTTTGGTTAGTTCTGCTCTTGGACTCCCTCTGGTGGCTTCGAGCGGAACTGTTGGTCACTGAGGTTGGCTTTATCAGCTGCTCTCATTTATTGCTATGCTGGCTTCCCTATTTAACTCCACTCAGATCGTTACTTCATGCCAGCTGTCAATGTTTCAGTATTGGTTCAGATCTCTCTTGGACTTCTCTGAGGACCTGTCTACTCCAGCAGAAGCTAAGTCTTTGCTAGTTCATTTGTTGTTACTGCTTCCTGAATATATTTCTTAGTACTGCTAATTTCTAGTCCAGCTTGCTATCTGATATTCCCTTGCTAGCTGGAAGCTCTGGGGGTGCAGAGTGGCACCTCCACACCGTGAGTCGGTGTGGGGAGTCTTTTTGCTTACTCTGCGTGGTTTTTTGTAGTCTTTTGTGCTGACCGCATAGTTCCCTTTTCTATCCTCTGACTATTTAGTGAAATCTGGCCTCCTTTGCTAAAACCTGTTTCATTCCTGTGTTTGTGACTTTCCTCTTAACTCACAGTCAATATATGTGGGGGTCTGCCTTACCTTTGGGGAATTTCTCTGAGGCAAGGTAAGGCTTCTATTTCTATCTTTAGGTGTAGTTAGCTCTTAGGCTGTGAAGAGGCGTCTAGGGAGAGTTAGGTACGCTCCACGGCTATTTCTAGTGTGTGTGATAGGAGTAGGGTTTGCGGTCAGCAGAGTTCCCACTTCCCCAGAGCTAGTCCCGTTTTTGAGTTTACTCATCAGGTCATTCCGGGTGCTCCTAACCACCAGGTCCATAACACCGACCACAGAGAATGAAAACACAGGAACTGACCACACAGGGGACGACCACACACAGAATGAAAACAGGAACAACCATACAGGGACCGACCACACAGAGAATGACCACACAGAGAATGAAAACACAGGGTCCGGCCACACAGGAACCGACCACACAGAATGAAAACACAGGAACCACACAGGGACCGACCACACAGGGAATGACCACACAGAGAATGAAAACACAGGGTCCGGCCACACAGAGAATGAAAACACAGGAACCGACCACACGGGACAACAACACACAGAATGAAAACACAGGAACCACACAGGGACCGACCACACAGGGAATGACCACACAGAGAATGAAAATACAGGAACAACCACACAGAGAATGACCACACAGAGAACGACCACACAGGAACAACCACATTGGGATCGACCACACAGGGACCGACTACACGGGGACCGACCACACGGAGACCAACGACAGACTGACCACACAGGGAATGACAACACACGGAACGACCACACAGGGAGAGATCACATGTGGAGATACAACATGGGGAGAGACCACACAGAGAACGACCACACAGGGATTGACCACACAGAGACCGACCACACAGGGGACGACCACAGAGAATAAAAACACAGGAACAACCACACAGGGACCGACCACACAGGGACTGACCACACAATGAAAACACAGGGACTGACCACACAGGAACAACCACACAGGGACCGACCACACAGAGAATGAAAATACAGGGACCGACGACACAGAGAATGAAAATACAGGGTCCGACTACACAGGAACAACCACACAGAGACCGACCACAGAGAATGAAAACACAGGAACTGAACACACAGGGACCGATCACACAGGGAATGACCACACAGAGAATGAAAACACAGGACCAACCACACAGAAAACGACCACACAGGGACCGACCACACAGGAAATGACCACACAGGGACCGACCACACAGAAAACAACCACACAGAAAACAAAACAACCACACAGGGACCGACCACATAAGAAATGACCACACAGGAAACGACCACACAGGGACCGACCATAAAGGAAATGACCACACAGGGACCGACCACACAGGAAACGACCACACAGGAAACGACCACACAGGGACCGACCACACAGGGACCGACCACACAGAAAACAACCACACAGAAAACAACCACACAGGGACCGACCACATAAGAAATGACCACACAGGGGCTGACCACACAGGGACCGACCATAAAGGAAATGACCACACAGGGACCGACCACAAAGGGAATGACCACACAGGGACCGACCAGACAGGAAACGACCACACAGGAAACGACCACACAGGAACTGACTACATAGGAAATGACCACACAGGAACCGAGCACACAAGGACCGAGCACACAGGGACTGACCACACAGGGACCGACCACACGGAGAATGACCACTGTTGTGAATTCCGTTCTCGAACTCCCTCCTGTGGTCATGAATGGTACTTCGGTGAGTTCTGTCCGTGGACTCCCTCTGGTGGCTGTGAGTGGAGCTGCTGGTTCTGAGATTCCTTCCCCACCTGCCCTCGTTTAGGGCTAGGTTGGATTCTCTATTTAACTCCACTCAGATCGTTACTCCATGCCAGCTGTCAATGTTCTAGTACTGGTTCAGATCTCTCCTGGATCTTTCTGAGGACCTGTCTACTCCAGCGAAGCTAAGTTCCTGCTTGTTCATTTGTTACATATGGTTTTTCTTGCTAAGTTCTAGTCCAGCTTGCTATCATGAAACTGCCAGGCTAGATGGAAGCTCTGGGGGTGCAGAGTGGCACCACCGCACCGTGAGTCGGTGCGGGGGTATGTTTTGCACACTCTGCGTGGTTTTGTAGTTTTTTGTGTTGACCGCAAAGATCCCTTTTCTATCCTCAATCTGTTTAGTTAGACTGGCCTCCCTTTGCTAAAGCCTATTTCATCCTGTGTTTGTGATTTCCTCTTAGCTCACAGTCAATACTTGTGGGGGGCTGCTTTTACCTTTGGGGAAATTTCTCTGAGGCAAGTGAGGCTTTGTTTCCTTTCTTTATGGGTAGTTAGCTCTTAGGCTGTGAAGAGGCGTCTAGGCAGAGTCAGGCACGCTCCACGGCTATTTCTAGTTGTGTTGATAGGAGTAGGGTTTGCGGTCAGCAGAGTTCCCATTTCCCCAGAGCTCGTCCCGATTCCGTGTTTAACTATCAGGTCATTCCTGGTGCACCTAACCACCAGGTCCATAACAGACCACACAGAGAATGAAAACACAGGAAACGACCACACAGGGAACGACCACACAGGGACCGACCACACAGAGAATGAAAACACAGGGTCCGACCACACAGGGGACGACCACACACAGAATGAAAACACAGTAACAACCACACAGGGACCGACCACACAGAGAATGACCACACAGAGAATGAAAACACAGGGAACGACCACACAGGGACCGACCACACACAGAATGAAAACACAGGGTCCGACCACACAGGAACAACCACACAGAGACCGACCACACAGAATGAAAACACAGGAACTGACCACACAGGGGACGACCACACACAGAATGAAAACAGGAACAACCACACAGGGACCGACCACACAGAGAATGAAAACACAGGGTCTGGCCACACAGACAATGAAAACACAGGGACTGACCACACAGGAAGAACCACACAGGGACCGACCACACAGAGAATGAAAATACAGGGACCGACCACACAGAGAATGAAAATACAGGGTCCGACTACACAGGAACAACCACACAGAGACCAACCACAAAGAATGAAAACACAGGAACTGAACACACAGGGACCGATCACACAGGGAATGACCACACAGAGAATGAAAACACAGGAACAACCACACAGAGAACGACCACACAGGGACCGACCACACAGAGTACGACCACACAGAGAACGACCACACAGGGACCGACCACACAGGGACCGACCACATAAGAAATGACCACACAGGAAACGACCACACAGGGACCGACCACACAGGGACCGACCACAAAGGAAATGACCACACAGGGACCGACCACAAAGGAAATGACCACACAGGGACCGACCACACAGGAAACGACCACACAGGAAATGACCACACAGGAAACGAACACACAGGAAATGACCACACAGGAAACGACCATAAAGGAACTGACTACATAGGAAATGACCACACAAGAACCGACCACACAAGGACCGACCACACAGGGACTGACCACACAGGGACCGACCACACAGAGAATGAAAACACAGGGAACGACCACACAGGGACCGACCACACAGAGAATGAAAACACAGGGTCCGACCACACAGGGGACAACCACACACAGAATGAAAACACAGTAACAACCACACAGGGACCGACCACACAGAGAATGACCACACAGAGAATGAAAACACAGGGACCGACCACACAGAGAATGAAAACACAGGGTCCGACCACACAGGAACAACCACACAGAGACCGACCACAGAGAATGAAAACACAGGAACTGACCACACAGAGGACGACCACACACAGAATGAAAACAGGAACAACCACACAGGGACCGACTACACAGAGAATGATCACACAGAGAATGAAAACACAGGGTCTGGCCACACAGGAACCGACCACACAGAATGAAAACACAGGAACCGACCACACAGGGGACAACCACACACAGAATGAAAACACAGGAACAACCACACAGGGACCGACCACACAGGGAATGACCACACAGAGAACAACCACACAGGGACCGACCACACAGAGAATGAAAACACAGGGTCCGGCCACACAGAGAATGAAAACACAGGAACCGACCACACAGGGGACAAACACACACAGAATGAAAACACAGGAACAACCACACAGGGACCGACCACACAGGGAATGACCACACAGAGAACGACCACACAGGAACAACCACACTGGGATCGACCACACAGGGACCGACTACACGGGGACCGACCATACGGAGACCAACGACAGAGACTGACCACACAGGGAATGACAACACACGGAACGACCACACAGGGAGAGATCACATGTGGAGATACAACATGGGGAGAGACCACACAGAGAACGACCACACAGGGATTGACCACACAGAGACCGACCACACAGGGGACGACCACAGAGAATGAAAACACAGGAACAACCACACAGGGACCGACCACACAGGGACTGACCACACAGACAATGAAAACACAGGGACTGACCACACAGGAACAACCACACAGGGACCGACCACACAGAGAATGAAAATACAATGACCGACCACACAGAGAATGAAAATACAGGGTCCGACTACACAGGAACAACCACACAGAGACCAACCACAAAGAATGAAAACACAGGAACTGAACACACAGGGACCGATCACACAGGGAATGACCACACAGAGAATGAAAACACAGGAACAACCACACAGAGAACGACCACACAGGGACCGACCACACAGAGTACGACCACACAGAGAACGACCACACAGGGACCGACCACACAGGGACCGACCACACAGGGACCGACCACACAGAGAACAACCACACAGGGATCGAACACACAGAGAACGACCACACAGGAAACAACCACACAGGGACCGACCACATAAGAAATGACCACACAGGAAATGACCACACAGAAAAGGACCACACAGAAAAGGACCACACAGAAAAGGACCACACAGAAAAGGACCACACAGAAAAGGACCACACAGAAAAGGACCACACAGAAAACAACTACACAGGGACCGACCACATAAGAAATGACCACACAGGAACTGACCACACAGGGACCAACCACACAGAAAATGACCACACAGGGACCGACCACACAGGAAATGACCATACAGGGACCGACCACACAGAAAACAACCACACAGAAAACCACACAGGGACCGACCACATAAGAAATGACCACACAGGAAACGACCTCACAGGGACCGACCACACAGGGACTGACCACACAGGGACCGACCACATAAGAAATGACCACACAGGAAACGACCACACAGGGACCGACCACACAGGGACCGACCACACAGGGACCGACCACAAAGGAAATGACCACACAGGGACCGACCACAAAGAAAATGACCACACAGGGACCGACCATACAGGAAACGACCACACAGGAAATGACCACACAGGAAACGACCACTGTCATGGTTCCCAATGGCAAGGGAACGTAAGAAACATATACTCACCTCACCTACTGTATTCTCACCCATCCCTTGTAGATTGTGAGCCCTCGCGGGCAGGGTCCTCACTCCTCCTGTACCAGTTATGACTTGTATTGTTCAAGATTATTGTACTTGTTTTTATTATGTATACCCCTCCTCACTTGTAAAGCGCCATGGAATAAATGGCGCTATAACAATAAATAATAATAATAATAATAATAAGTAACGAACGAGCTCTCGGGTGATGGAAACTCGAGTTGACCGTGAGCTAAATCTACCACACAACTAACAGTAGCCAGGGAGCATACCTACGGCTTCCTATATGCCACGCGCCAGCCGGAGGACTAACTACGCCTGGTAGAGGAAGAAACAGACCTGGCTTACCTCTAGGGAAATACCCCAAAAGATGATAGCAGCCCCCCACATGTAATAACGGTGAATTAAGAGGAAAAGACATACACAGTATGAAAGTAGATTTAGCAAAGAGAGGTCCACTTACTAGATAGCAGAAGGATACAAAAGAGGACTTCACGGTCAACTGAAAACCCTTTCAAAAACCATCCTGAAATTACTTTAAGACTCCTGTGTCAACTCATGACACAGGAGTGGCAATTTCAGCCCGCAAGAGCTTCCAGCTACAGAGAATAACAAAACTGCAAACTGGACAAAAGGTACAAAACAAAAGGACAAAGTCCACTTAGCTGATCAGCAGACTAGTAGCAGGAACATGCAACCGAAGGCTCTGGTTACAATGATGACCGGCAAGGAAAAGACTGGAGAGCAAGGCTAAATAGGAAACTCCCAAACACTGATGGAAGCAGGTGAACAGAAGCAGCAAAGTGCAAACAAGTCACCAGTACCACCAGCAACCACCAGGGGAGCCCAAAAAGCGGATACACAACAGTACCCTCCCCTTAAGGAGGGGGCACCGAACCCTCACAAGAACCGCCAGGGCGATCTGGATGAGCCCTATGAAAGGCACGAACCAAATCCGAGGCATGAACATCAGAGGCAGTTACCCAAGAATTATCTTCCTGACCATAGCCTTTCCATTTAACCAGATATTGAAGTCTCCGTCTGGAAATACGGGAGTCCAAGATCTTCTCTACGACGTACTCCAATTCACCCTCCACCAGCACAGGAGCAGGAGGTTCAGTAGAAGGAACCACCGGTACCTCATATCTCCGCAACAACGACCGATGGAACACATTATGGATAGCGAAAGATGCCGGGAGGTCCAAACGAAAGGAAACAGGGTTAAGAATCTCCAAAATCCTATAAGGACCGATGAACCGAGGCTTAAATTTGGGAGAAGAAACCCTCATAGGGACAAAACGGGAAGACAACCACACCAAGTCCCCAACGCGAAGGTGGGGACCAACACGACGACGACGGTTAGCAAACTGCTGAGTCCTCTCCTGGGACAATTCCAAATTATCCACCACTTGTCCCCAAATCCGATGCAACCGATCCACCACCGCATCCACTCCAGGACAATCCGAAGATTCAACCTGACCAGATGAAAAACGCGGATGAAACCCTGAATTGCAAAAGAAAGGAGAAACCAAAGTGGCAGAACTAGCCCGATTATTAAGAGCAAACTCCGCCAACGGCAGAAAGGCAACCCAATCATCCTGATCCGCAGACACAAAACACCTCAAATAAGTCTCCAAAGTTTGATTAGTTCGCTCCGTCTGGCCATTGGTCTGAGGATGGAATGCAGACGAAAAGGACAAATCAATGCCCAACCTGGCACAGACTGCCCGCCAAAATCTAGACACGAACTGGGTACCCCTGTCAGAAACGATGTTTTCCGGAATACCATGCAAGCGAACCACATTTTGAAAAAACAGAGGGACCAACTCAGATGAGGAAGGCAACTTAGGCAATGGCACCAAATGAACCATTTTAGAAAAACGGTCACACACCACCCAGATGACAGACATCTTCTGAGAAACAGGGAGATCCGAGATAAAGTCCATAGAGATGTGCGTCCAAGGCCTCTTCGGAATAGGCAAGGGCAACAACAACCCACTAGCCCTAGAACAACAAGGCTTGGCCCGAGCACACACATCGCAAGACTGCACAAAAACACGCACATCTCGAGACAGGGAAGGCCACCAGAAGGATCTAGCCACCAAATCTCTGGTGCCAAAAATTCCCGGATGACCTGCCAGAGTAGAAGAATGAACTTCTGAGATGACTCTAGTGGTCCACTCGTCAGGAACAAACAGTCTACCAGACGGACAACGATCAGGTCTATCCGCCTGAAATTCTTGCAAAGCACGTCGCAAATCTGGAGAGACAGCAGACAAAACCACTCCATCCTTAAGGACACCAGCAGGTTCAGAATTCCCAGGAGAGTCAGGCTCAAAACTCCTAGAAAGAGCATCTGCTTTCACATTCCTAGAACCCGGTAAGTACGAGACCACAAAATTAAACCGGGAAAAGAACAACGACCAACGTGCCTGTCTAGGATTCAGGCGCCTGGCAGACTCCAAATAAATTAAATTCTTGTGATCAGTCAAAACTACCACCTGATGTCTGGCACCCTCAAGCCAATGACGCCACTCCTCAAATGCCCACTTCATGGCCAAAAGCTCCCGATTACCAACATCATAGTTTCGCTCGGCGGCCGAAAATTTTCGCGAAAAGAACGCACAAGGTCTCATCACTGAGCAGTCGGAACTTTTCTGCGACAAAACCGCCCCCGCTCCGATCTCGGAAGCATCGACCTCAACCTGAAAGGGAAGAGAAACATCAGGCTGGCGCAACACAGGGGCAGACAAAAAGCGGCGCTTAAGCTCCCGAAAGGCCTCCACGGCAGCAGGGGACCAATTGGCAAAATCAGCACCCTTTTTAGTCAAATCCGTCAGAGGTTTAGCAACGCCAGAAAAACCAGCTATAAATCGACGATAAAAATTAGCAAAGCCCAAGAATTTCTGGAGACTCTTCAGAGAAGTAGGCTGCGTCCAGTCGTAAATAGCCCGAACCTTGACAGGGTCCATCTCAATAGAAGAAGGGGAAAAAATATACCCCAAAAATGAAATTTTTTGAACCCCAAAAACACACTTTGAACCCTTTACACACAAAGAATTCTCCCGCAAAACCTGAAAAACCCTCCTGACCTGCTGAACATGAGACTCCCAGTCATCAGAAAAAATCAAAATATCATCCAAGTACACAATCATAAATTTATCCAAATATTCACGGAAAATATCATGCATTAAGGACTGAAAGACAGAAGGTGCATTAGAAAGGCCGAAAGGCATTACCAAATACTCAAAATGGCCCTCAGGCGTATTAAATGCGGTCTTCCACTCATCCCCCTTCTTAATTCGCACCAAATTATACGCCCCACGAAGATCAATCTTAGAGAACCACTTAGCCCCCCTTATGCGAGCAAACAAATCAGTCAGCAAAGGCAACGGATACTGATATTTGACTGTAATTTGTAAAATCCAGACTGCGTCAGAGGGTGAGTATATCCCTATTTTTTATTTTAATTCTTTCTTTTACACATTGATATTAATCCCGATACCGATTCCCGATACCACAAAAGTATCGGATCTCGGTATCGGAATTCCGATACCCGCAAGTATCGGCCGATACCCGATACTTGCGGTATCGGAATGCTCAACACTAGTTCTGATGGCTCTGTGATGAAGCCATGTGCCTTCTTTTCTAGAAAGTTTTCGCCTGCTGAGCGTAATTATGATGTTGGCAATCGGGAGCTGCTAGCTATGAAGTGGGCATTCAAGGAGTGGCAACATTGGCTTGAGGGAGCCAAGCACCGCGTGGTGGTCTTGACGGATCACAAAAATCTGACTTATCTCGAGTCTGCCAAGCGGTTGAATCCTAGACAGGCTCGATGATTGCTGTTTTTCTCCCGTTTCGATTTTGTGGTCTCATACCTTCCAGGTTCTAAGAATGTGAAGGCGGACGCCCTTTCTAGGAGTTTTGTGCCTGATTCTCCGGGAGTCCCTGAGCCGGCTGGTATTCTCAAAGAGGGGGTAATTCTGTCTGCCATCTCCCCTGATTTGCGGCAGGTGCTGCAGGAGTTTCAGGCTGATAGACCTGACCGTTGTCCAGCGGAGAAACTGTTTGTCCCTGATAGATGGACTAGCAGAGTTATTTCTGAGGTTCATTGCTCGGTGTTGGCTGGTCATCCTGGGATTTTTGGTACCAGAGATTTGGTGGCTAGGTCCTTTTGGTGGCCATCCTTGTCACGGGATGTGTGTTCTTTTGTGCAGTCCTGTGGGACTTGTGCTCGGGCTAAGCCCTGCTGTTCTCGTGCCAGTGGGTTGCTTTTGCCCTTGCCAGTCCCGAAAAGGCCTTGGACGCATGTTTCCATTGATTTTATTTCAGATCTTCATGTCTCTCAAAGGATGTCTGTCATCTGGGTGGTTTGTGATCGCTTTTCTAAGATGGTCCATTTGGTACCCTTGCCTAAATTACCTTCCTCCTCTGATTTGGTGCCATTATTTTTTCAACATGTGGTTCGTTTGCATGGCATTTGGGAGAACATTGTGTCGGACAGAGGTTCCCAGTTTGTCTCTAGGTTTTGGCGGTCCTTTTGTGCTAAGATGGGCATTGATTTGTCTTTTTCTTCGGCTTTCCATCCTCAAATGGCCAAACCGAACGAACCAACCAGACTTTGGAAACCTATCTGAGATGCTTTGTTTCTGCTGATCAGGATGATTGGGTGACCTTCTTGCCATTGGCTGAGTTCGCCCTTAATAATCGGGCTAGTTCGGCTACTTTGGTTTCGCCTTTTTTTTGCAATTCTGGTTTTCATCCTCGTTTTTCTTCGGGGCAGGTTGAGCCTTCTGACTGTCCTGGTGTGGATTCTGTGGTGGACAGGTTGCAGCAAATTTGGACTCACGTGGTGGACAATCTGACGTTGTCCCAGGAGAAGGCTCAACATTTCGCTAACCGCCGTCGTTGTGTTGGTCCCCGACTTCGTGTTGGGGATTTGGTTTGGTTGTCTTCTCGTTATGTTCCTATGAAGGTTTCTTCTCCTAAGTTTAAGCCTCGTTTCATTGGTCCTTATAAGATTTCTGAAATTCTCAACCCTGTGTCATTTCGTTTGGTCCTTCCAGCTTCTTTTGCCATCCATAATGTGTTCCATAGGTCGTTGTTGCGGAGGTACGTGGCGCCTATGGTTCCCTCCGTTGATCCTCCTGCTCCGGTGTTGGTTGAGGGGGAGTTGGAGTATGTGGTGGAGGGGGGTACTGTTGTGAATTCCGTTCTCGGACTCCCTCCTGTGGTCATGAATGGTACTTTGGTTAGTTCTGCTCTTGGACTCCCTCTGGTGGCTTCGAGCGGAACTGTTGGTCACTGAGGTTGGCTTTATCAGCTGCTCTCATTTATTGCTATGCTGGCTTCCCTATTTAACTCCACTCAGATCGTTACTTCATGCCAGCTGTCAATGTTTCAGTATTGGTTCAGATCTCTCTTGGACTTCTCTGAGGACCTGTCTACTCCAGCAGAAGCTAAGTCTTTGCTAGTTCATTTGTTGTTACTGCTTCCTGAATATATTTCTTAGTACTGCTAATTTCTAGTCCAGCTTGCTATCTGATATTCCCTTGCTAGCTGGAAGCTCTGGGGGTGCAGAGTGGCACCTCCACACCGTGAGTCGGTGTGGGGAGTCTTTTTGCTTACTCTGCGTGGTTTTTTGTAGTCTTTTGTGCTGACCGCATAGTTCCCTTTTCTATCCTCTGACTATTTAGTGAAATCTGGCCTCCTTTGCTAAAACCTGTTTCATTCCTGTGTTTGTGACTTTCCTCTTAACTCACAGTCAATATATGTGGGGGTCTGCCTTACCTTTGGGGAATTTCTCTGAGGCAAGGTAAGGCTTCTATTTCTATCTTTAGGTGTAGTTAGCTCTTAGGCTGTGAAGAGGCGTCTAGGGAGAGTTAGGTACGCTCCACGGCTATTTCTAGTGTGTGTGATAGGAGTAGGGTTTGCGGTCAGCAGAGTTCCCACTTCCCCAGAGCTAGTCCCGTTTTTGAGTTTACTCATCAGGTCATTCCGGGTGCTCCTAACCACCAGGTCCATAACACCGACCACAGAGAATGAAAACACAGGAACTGACCACACAGGGGACGACCACACACAGAATGAAAACAGGAACAACCATACAGGGACCGACCACACAGAGAATGACCACACAGAGAATGAAAACACAGGGTCCGGCCACACAGGAACCGACCACACAGAATGAAAACACAGGAACCACACAGGGACCGACCACACAGGGAATGACCACACAGAGAATGAAAACACAGGGTCCGGCCACACAGAGAATGAAAACACAGGAACCGACCACACGGGACAACAACACACAGAATGAAAACACAGGAACCACACAGGGACCGACCACACAGGGAATGACCACACAGAGAATGAAAATACAGGAACAACCACACAGAGAATGACCACACAGAGAACGACCACACAGGAACAACCACACTGGGATCGACCACACAGGGACCGACTACACGGGGACCGACCACACGGAGACCAACGACAGACTGACCACACAGGGAATGACAACACACGGAACGACCACACAGGGAGAGATCACATGTGGAGATACAACATGGGGAGAGACCACACAGAGAACGACCACACAGGGATTGACCACACAGAGACCGACCACACAGGGGACGACCACAGAGAATAAAAACACAGGAACAACCACACAGGGACCGACCACACAGGGACTGACCACACAATGAAAACACAGGGACTGACCACACAGGAACAACCACACAGGGACCGACCACACAGAGAATGAAAATACAGGGACCGACGACACAGAGAATGAAAATACAGGGTCCGACTACACAGGAACAACCACACAGAGACCGACCACAGAGAATGAAAACACAGGAACTGAACACACAGGGACCGATCACACAGGGAATGACCACACAGAGAATGAAAACACAGGACCAACCACACAGAAAACGACCACACAGGGACCGACCACACAGGAAATGACCACACAGGGACCGACCACACAGAAAACAAAACAACCACACAGGGACCGACCACATAAGAAATGACCACACAGGAAACGACCACACAGGGACCGACCATAAAGGAAATGACCACACAGGGACCGACCACACAGGAAACGACCACACAGGAAACGACCACACAGGGACCGACCACACAGGGACCGACCACACAGAAAACAACCACACAGAAAACAACCACACAGGGACCGACCACATAAGAAATGACCACACAGGGGCTGACCACACAGGGACCGACCATAAAGGAAATGACCACACAGGGACCGACCACAAAGGGAATGACCACACAGGGACCGACCAGACAGGAAACGACCACACAGGAAACGACCACACAGGAACTGACTACATAGGAAATGACCACACAGGAACCGAGCACACAAGGACCGAGCACACAGGGACTGACCACACAGGGACCGACCACACGGAGAATGACCACTGTTGTGAATTCCGTTCTCGAACTCCCTCCTGTGGTCATGAATGGTACTTCGGTGAGTTCTGTCCGTGGACTCCCTCTGGTGGCTGTGAGTGGAGCTGCTGGTTCTGAGATTCCTTCCCCACCTGCCCTCGTTTAGGGCTAGGTTGGATTCTCTATTTAACTCCACTCAGATCGTTACTCCATGCCAGCTGTCAATGTTCTAGTACTGGTTCAGATCTCTCCTGGATCTTTCTGAGGACCTGTCTACTCCAGCGAAGCTAAGTTCCTGCTTGTTCATTTGTTACATATGGTTTTTCTTGCTAAGTTCTAGTCCAGCTTGCTATCATGAAACTGCCAGGCTAGCTGGAAGCTCTGGGGGTGCAGAGTGGCACCACCGCACCGTGAGTCGGTGCGGGGGTATGTTTTGCACACTCTGCGTGGTTTTGTAGTTTTTTGTGTTGACCGCAAAGATCCCTTTTCTATCCTCAATCTGTTTAGTTAGACTGGCCTCCCTTTGCTAAAGCCTATTTCATCCTGTGTTTGTGATTTCCTCTTAGCTCACAGTCAATACTTGTGGGGGGCTGCTTTTACCTTTGGGGAAATTTCTCTGAGGCAAGTGAGGCTTTGTTTCCTTTCTTTATGGGTAGTTAGCTCTTAGGCTGTGAAGAGGCGTCTAGGCAGAGTCAGGCACGCTCCACGGCTATTTCTAGTTGTGTTGATAGGAGTAGGGTTTGCGGTCAGCAGAGTTCCCATTTCCCCAGAGCTCGTCCCGATTCTGTGTTTAACTATCAGGTCATTCCTGGTGCACCTAACCACCAGGTCCATAACAGACCACACAGAGAATGAAAACACAGGAAACGACAACACAGGGAACGACCACACAGGGACCGACCACACAGAGAATGAAAACACAGGGTCCGACCACACAGGGGACGACCACACACAGAATGAAAACACAGTAACAACCACACAGGGACCGACCACACAGAGAATGACCACACAGAGAATGAAAACACAGGGAACGACCACACAGGGACCGACCACACACAGAATGAAAACACAGGGTCCGACCACACAGGAACAACCACACAGAGACCGACCACACAGAATGAAAACACAGGAACTGACCACACAGGGGACGACCACACACAGAATGAAAACAGGAACAACCACACAGGGACCGACCACACAGAGAATGAAAACACAGGGTCTGGCCACACAGACAATGAAAACACAGGGACTGACCACACAGGAAGAACCACACAGGGACCGACCACACAGAGAATGAAAATACAGTGTCCGACTACACAGGAACAACCACACAGAGACCAACCACAAAGAATGAAAACACAGGAACTGAACACACAGGGACCGATCACACAGGGAATGACCACACAGAGAATGAAAACACAGGAACAACCACACAGAGAACGACCACACAGGGACCGACCACACAGAGTACGACCACACAGAGAACGACCACACAGGGACCGACCACACAGGGACCGACCACATAAGAAATGACCACACAGGAAATGACCACACAGAAAAGGACCACACAGAAAAGGACCACACAGAAAAGGACCACACAGAAAAGGACCACACAGAAAACAACCACACAGAAAACAAACACACAGGGAACGACCACATAAGAAATGACCACACAGGAAGTGACCACACAGGAACTGACCACACAGGGACCAACCACACAGAAAACGACCACACAGGGACCGACCACACAGGAAATGACCATACAGGGACCGACCACACAGGGACCGACCACACAGAAAACAACCACACAGAAAACCACACAGGGACCGACCACATAAGAAATGACCACACAGGAAACGACCTCTCAGGGACCGACCACACAGGGACCGACCACACAGGGACCGACCACATAAGAAATGACCACACAGGAAACGACCACACAGGGACCGACCACACAGGGACCGACCACAAAGGAAATGACCACACAGGGACCGACCACAAAGGAAATGACCACACAGGGACCGACCACACAGGAAACGACCACACAGGAAATGACCACACAGGAAACGAACACACAGGAAATGACCACACAGGAAACTACCATAAAGGAACTGACTACATAGGAAATGAGCACACAAGAACCGACCACACAAGGACCGACCACACAGGGACTGACCACACAGGGACCGACCACACAGAGAATGAAAACACAGGGAACGACCACACAGGGACCGACCACACAGAGAATGAAAACACAGGGTCCGACCACACAGGGGACAACCACACACAGAATGAAAACACAGTAACAACCACACAGGGACCGACCACACAGAGAATGACCACACAGAGAATGAAAACACAGGGACCGACCACACAGAGAATGAAAACACAGGGTCCGACCACACAGGAACAAACACACAGAGACCGACCACAGAGAATGAAAACACAGGAACTGACCACACAGAGGACGACCACACACAGAATGAAAACAGGAACAACCACACAGGGACCGACTACACAGAGAATGATCACACAGAGAATGAAAACACAGGGTCCGGCCACACAGGAACCGACCACACAGAATGAAAACACAGGAACCGACCAAACAGGGGACAACCACACACAGAATGAAAACACAGGAACAACCACACAGGGACCGACCACACAGGGAATGACCACACAGAGAACAACCACACAGGGACCGACCACACAGAGAATGAAAACACAGGGTCCGGCCACACAGAGAATGAAAACACAGGAACCGACCACACAGGGGACAAACACACACAGAATGAAAACACAGGAACAACCACACAGGGACCGACCACACAGGGAATGACCACACAGAGAATGAAAACACAGGAACAACTACACAGAGAATGACCACACAGAGAATGACCACACAGAGAACGACCACACAGGAACAACCACACTGGGATCGACCACACAGGGACCGACTACACGGGGACCGACCATACGGAGACCAACGACAGAGACTGACCACACAGGGAATGACAACACACGGAACGACCACACAGGGAGAGATCACATGTGGAGATACAACATGGGGAGAGACCACACAGAGAACGACCACACAGGGATTGACCACACAGAGACCGACCACACAGGGGACGACCACAGAGAATGAAAACACAGGAACAACCACACAGGGACCGACCACACAGGGACTGACCACACAGACAATGAAAACACAGGGACTGACCACACAGGAACAACCACACAGGGACCGACCACACAGAGAATGAAAATACAATGACCGACCACACAGAGAATGAAAATACAGGGTCCGACTACACAGGAACAACCACACAGAGACCAACCACAAAGAATGAAAACACAGGAACTGAACACACAGGGACCGATCACACAGGGAATGACCACACAGAGAATGAAAACACAGGAACAACCACACAGAGAACGACCACACAGGGACCGACCACACAGAGTACGACCACACAGAGAACGACCACACAGGGACCGACCACACAGGGACCGACCACACAGGGACCGACCACACAGAGAACAACCACACAGGGATCGAACACACAGAGAACGACCACACAGGAAACAACCACACAGGGACCGACCACATAAGAAATGACCACACAGGAAATGACCACACAGAAAAGGACCACACAGAAAAGGACCACACAGAAAAGGACCACACAGAAAAGGACCACACAGAAAAGGACCACACAGAAAAGGACCACACAGAAAACGACCACACAGAAAACAACCACACAGAAAACAACTACACAGGGACCGACCACATAAGAAATGATCACACAGGAACTGACCACACAGGGACCAACCACACAGAAAATGACCACACAGGGACCGACCACACAGGAAATGACCATACAGGGACCGACCACACAGGGACCGACCACACAGAAAACAACCACACAGAAAACCACACAGGGACCGACCACATAAGAAATGACCACACAGGAAACGACCTCACAGGGACCGACCACACAGGGACTGACCACACAGGGACCGACCACATAAGAAATGACCACACAGGAAACGACCACACAGGGACCGACCACACAGGGACCGACCACAAAGGAAATGACCACACAGGGACCGACCACAAAGAAAATGACCACACAGGGACCGACCACACAGGAAACGACCACACAGGAAATGACCACACAGGAAACGACCACTGTCATGGTTCCCAATGGCAAGGGAACGTAAGAAACATATAAGTAACGAACGAGCTCTCGGGTGATGGAAACTCGAGTTGACCGTGAGCTAAATCTACCACACAACTAACAGTAGCCAGGGAGCATACCTACGGCTTCCTATATGCCACGCGCCAGCCGGAGGACTAACTACGCCTGGTAGAGGAAGAAACAGACCTGGCTTACCTCTAGGGAAATACCCCAAAAGATGATAGCAGCCCCCCACATGTAATAACGGTGAATTAAGAGGAAAAGACATACACAGTATGAAAGTAGATTTAGCAAAGAGAGGTCCACTTACTAGATAGCAGAAGGATACAAAAGAGGACTTCACGGTCAACTGAAAACCCTTTCAAAAACCATCCTGAAATTACTTTAAGACTCCTGTGTCAACTCATGACACAGGAGTGGCAATTTCAGCCCGCAAGAGCTTCCAGCTACAGAGAATAACAAAACTGCAAACTGGACAAAAGGTACAAAACAAAAGGACAAAGTCCACTTAGCTGATCAGCAGACTAGTAGCAGGAACATGCAACCGAAGGCTCTGGTTACAATGATGACCGGCAAGGAAAAGACTGGAGAGCAAGGCTAAATAGGAAACTCCCAAACACTGATGGAAGCAGGTGAACAGAAGCAGCAAAGTGCAAACAAGTCACCAGTACCACCAGCAACCACCAGGGGAGCCCAAAAAGCGGATACACAACAGTACCCTCCCCTTAAGGAGGGGGCACCGAACCCTCACAAGAACCGCCAGGGCGATCTGGATGAGCCCTATGAAAGGCACGAACCAAATCCGAGGCATGAACATCAGAGGCAGTTACCCAAGAATTATCTTCCTGACCATAGCCTTTCCATTTAACCAGATATTGAAGTCTCCGTCTGGAAATACGGGAGTCCAAGATCTTCTCTACGACGTACTCCAATTCACCCTCCACCAGCACAGGAGCAGGAGGTTCAGTAGAAGGAACCACCGGTACCTCATATCTCCGCAACAACGACCGATGGAACACATTATGGATAGCGAAAGATGCCGGGAGGTCCAAACGAAAGGAAACAGGGTTAAGAATCTCCAAAATCCTATAAGGACCGATGAACCGAGGCTTAAATTTGGGAGAAGAAACCCTCATAGGGACAAAACGGGAAGACAACCACACCAAGTCCCCAACGCGAAGGTGGGGACCAACACGACGACGACGGTTAGCAAACTGCTGAGTCCTCTCCTGGGACAATTCCAAATTATCCACCACTTGTCCCCAAATCCGATGCAACCGATCCACCACCGCATCCACTCCAGGACAATCCGAAGATTCAACCTGACCAGATGAAAAACGCGGATGAAACCCTGAATTGCAAAAGAAAGGAGAAACCAAAGTGGCAGAACTAACCCGATTATTAAGAGCAAACTCCGCCAACGGCAGAAAGGCAACCCAATCATCCTGATCCGCAGACACAAAACACCTCAAATAAGTCTCCAAAGTTTGATTAGTTCGCTCCGTCTGGCCATTGGTCTGAGGATGGAATGCAGACGAAAAGGACAAATCAATGCCCAACCTGGCACAGACTGCCCGCCAAAATCTAGACACGAACTGGGTACCCCTGTCAGAAACGATGTTTTCCGGAATACCATGCAAGCGAACCACATTTTGAAAAAACAGAGGGACCAACTCAGATGAGGAAGGCAACTTAGGCAATGGCACCAAATGAACCATTTTAGAAAAACGGTCACACACCACCCAGATGACAGACATCTTCTGAGAAACAGGGAGATCCGAGATAAAGTCCATAGAGATGTGCGTCCAAGGCCTCTTCGGAATAGGCAAGGGCAACAACAACCCACTAGCCCGAGAACAACAAGGCTTGGCCCGAGCACACACATCGCAAGACTGCACAAAAACACGCACATCTCGAGACAGGGAAGGCCACCAGAAGGATCTAGCCACCAAATCTCTGGTGCCAAAAATTCCCGGATGACCTGCCAGAGTAGAAGAATGAACTTCCGAGATGACTCTAGTGGTCCACTCGTCAGGAACAAACAGTCTACCAGACGGACAACGATCAGGTCTATCCGCCTGAAATTCTTGCAAAGCACGTCGCAAATCTGGAGAGACAGCAGACAAAACCACTCCATCCTTAAGGACACCAGCAGGTTCAGAATTCCCAGGAGAGTCAGGCTCAAAACTCCTAGAAAGAGCATCTGCTTTCACATTCCTAGAACCCGGTAAGTACGAGACCACAAAATTAAACCGGGAAAAGAACAACGACCAACGTGCCTGTCTAGGATTCAGGCGCCTGGCAGACTCCAAATAAATTAAATTCTTGTGATCAGTCAAAACTACCACCTGATGTCTGGCACCCTCAAGCCAATGACGCCACTCCTCAAATGCCCACTTCATGGCCAAAAGCTCCCGATTACCAACATCATAGTTTCGCTCGGCGGCCGAAAATTTTCGCGAAAAGAACGCACAAGGTCTCATCACTGAGCAGTCGGAACTTTTCTGCGACAAAACCGCCCCCGCTCCGATCTCGGAAGCATCGACCTCAACCTGAAAGGGAAGAGAAACATCAGGCTGGCGCAACACAGGGGCAGACAAAAAGCGGCGCTTAAGCTCCCGAAAGGCCTCCACGGCAGCAGGGGACCAATTGGCAACATCAGCACCCTTTTTAGTCAAATCCGTCAGAGGTTTAGCAACGCCAGAAAAACCAGCTATAAATCGACGATAAAAATTAGCAAAGCCCAAGAATTTCTGGAGACTCTTCAGAGAAGTAGGCTGCGTCCAGTCGTAAATAGCCCGAACCTTGACAGGGTCCATCTCAATAGAAGAAGGGGAAAAAATATACCCCAAAAATGAAATTTTTTGAACCCCAAAAACACACTTTGAACCCTTTACACACAAAGAATTCTCCCGCAAAACCTGAAAAACCCTCCTGACCTGCTGAACATGAGACTCCCAGTCATCAGAAAAAATCAAAATATCATCCAAGTACACAATCATAAATTTATCCAAATATTCACGGAAAATATCATGCATTAAGGACTGAAAGACAGAAGGTGCATTAGAAAGGCCGAAAGGCATTACCAAATACTCAAAATGGCCCTCAGGCGTATTAAATGCGGTCTTCCACTCATCCCCCTTCTTAATTCGCACCAAATTATACGCCCCACGAAGATCAATCTTAGAGAACCACTTAGCCCCCCTTATGCGAGCAAACAAATCAGTCAGCAAAGGCAACGGATACTGATATTTGACTGTAATTTTATTCAGGAGACGATAATCAATACAAGGCCTCAGAGAGCCATCCTTTTTAGAGACAAAGAAAAAACCAGCTCCTAAAGGAGATGAAGAAGGACGAATGTGTCCCTTTTCCAGGGACTCCTTAATATACTCGCGCATAGCAGCATGTTCAGGTACAGATAGGTTAAACAAACGACCCTTTGGAAATTTACTGCCAGGAATCAGATCTATGGCGCAATCACAATCCCTGTGAGGAGGGAGTGAACCAATCTGTCATGATTCTCAATGGCGAGAGAACATAGCCCAGCATATATGAGAACTAGCTCTTGGAAGATGGAAACTATACTGACCATGAACTAAACCTGCCGCACAACTAGAAGTGGCCGGGTAGCATGCCTACGTTTTTTATCCCTAGATGCCCAGCGCCAGCCGGAGAACTACCTGATCCTAGCAGAGGAAAAGACAGTCCTGGCTCACCTCTAGAGAAATTTTCCCAAAAGGCAGACAGAGGCCCCCACATATATTGGCGGTGATTTAAGATGAAATGACAAACGTAGTATGAAAATAGGTTTAGCAAAATCGAGGTCCGCTTACTAGATAGCATGAAGACAGAAAGGGCACTTTCATGGTCAGCAGAAAACCCTATCAAAACACCATCCAGAAATTACTTTAAGACTCTAGCATTAACTCATAACACCAGAGTGGCAATTTCCGCTCACAAGAGCTTTCCAGACACAGTAACGAAACAGCAGCTGTGAACAGGAACAAAATGCAAAAACACACAAGGACAAAAGTCCAACTTAGCTGGGAGTTGTCTAGTAGCAGGAACAAGCACAGAAAGGCTACTGATTACATTGTTGACCGGCATGAAACTGACAGAGGAGCAAGGTTATATAGCGACTCCCACATCCTGATAGGAGCAGGTGAACAGAGGGGATGATGCACACAAGTTAAATTCCACAAGTGGCCACCGTTGGAGCCCAGAATCCAATTTCACAACAGTACCCCCCCCTCAAGGAGGGGGCACCGAACCCTCACCAGAACCACCAGGGCGATCAGGATGAGCCCTATGAAAGGCACGGACAAGATCGGAGGCATGAACATCAGAGGCAGTGACCCAAGAATTATCCTCCTGACCGTATCCCTTCCATTTGACCAGATACTGGAGTTTCCGTCTGGAAAAACGAGAGTCCAAGATCTTTTCCACAACGTACTCCAACTCACCCTCAACCAACACCGGAGCAGGAGGCTCAACGGAAGGCACAGCTGGTACCTCATACCTGCGCAACAATGACCGATGAAAAACATTATGAATCGAAAAGGATGCAGGGAGGTCCAAACGGAAGGACACAGGGTTAATAATCTCCAATATCTTGTACGGGCCGATGAACCGAGGCTTAAACTTAGGAGAAGAAACCCTCATAGGGACAAAACGAGAAGACAACCACACCAAGTCCCCAACACAAAGCCGAGGACCAACACGACGACGGCGGTTGGCAAAAAGCTGAGTCTTCTCCTGGGACAACTTCAAATTGTCCACCACCTGCCCCCAAATCTGATGCAACCTCTCCACCACAGCATCCACTCCAGGACAATCCGAAGATTCCACTTGACCGGAGGAAAATCGAGGATGAAACCCCGAATTACAGAAAAACGGGGACACCAAGGTGGCAGAGCTGGCCCGATTATTGAGGGCGAACTCCGCCAAAGGCAAAAAAGCAACCCAATCATCCTGATCCGCAGACACAAAACACCTCAAATATGTCTCCAAGGTCTGATTAGTCCGCTCGGTCTGGCCATTAGTCTGAGGATGGAAAGCAGACGAAAAAGACAAATCTATGCCCATCCTAGCACAGAATGCCCGCCAAAATCTAGACACGAATTGGGTCCCTCTGTCAGAAACGATATTCTCCGGAATACCATGCAAACGAACAACATTTTGAAAAAACAGAGGAACCAACTCGGAAGAAGAAGGCAACTTAGGCAAGGGAACCAGATGGACCATCTTAGAGAAACGGTCACACACCACCCAGATGACAGACATCTTCTGAGAAACAGGCAGATCCGAAATAAAATCCATCGAGATGTGCGTCCAAGGCCTCTTCGGGATAGGCAAGGGTAACAACAATCCACTAGCCCGAGAACAACAAGGCTTGGCCCGAGCACAAACGTCACAAGACTGCACAAAGCCTCGCACATCTCGTGACAGGGAAGGCCACCAGAAGGACCTTGCCACCAAATCCCTGGTACCAAAGATTCCAGGATGACCTGCCAACGCAGAAGAATGAACCTCAGAGATGACTCTACTGGTCCAATCATCAGGAACAAACAGTCTACCAGGTGGGCAACGATCAGGTCTATCCGCCTGAAACTCCTGCAAGGCCCGCCGCAGGTCTGGAGAAACGGCAGACAATATCACTCCATCTTTAAGGATACCTGTGGGCTCAGAATTACCAGGGGAGTCAGGCTCAAAACTCCTAGAAAGGGCATCCGCCTTAACATTCTTAGAACCCGGTAAATAAGACACCACAAAATTAAACCGAGAGAAAAACAACGACCAGCGCGCTTGTCTAGGATTCAGGCGCCTGGCAGACTCAAGGTAAATTAAATTTTTGTGGTCAGTCAATACCACCACCTGATGTCTGGCCCCCTCAAGCCAGTGACGCCACTCCTCAAAAGCCCACTTCATGGCCAAAAGCTCCCGATTCCCAATATCATAATTCCGCTCGGCGGGCAAAAATTTACGGGAAAAAAAAGCACAAGGTCTCATCACGGAGCAGTCGGAACTTCTCTGCGACAACACCGCCCCAGCTCCGATTTCAGAAGCGTCGACCTCAACCTGAAAAGGAAGAGCAACATCAGGCTGACGCAACACTGGGGCCGAAGAAAAGCGGCGCTTGAGCTCCCGAAAGGCCTCCACAGCATCAGGGGACCAATCAGCAACATCAGCACCCTTCTTAGTCAAATCAGTCAATGGTTTTACAACATCAGAAAAACCAGCAATAAATCGACGATAAAAGTTAGCAAAGCCCAAAAATTTCTGAAGACTCTTAAGAGAAGAGGGTTGCGTCCAATCACCAATAGCCTGAACCTTAACAGGATCCATCTCGATGGAAGAGGGGGAAAAAATGTATCCCAAGAAGGAAATCTTCTGAACCCCAAAAACACACTTAGAACCCTTCACACACAAGGAATTAGACCGCAAAACCTGAAAAACCCTCCTGACCTGCTGGACATGAGAGTCCCAGTCATCCGAAAAAATCAGAATATCATCCAGATACACAATCATAAATTTATCCAAATAATTGCGGAAAATGTCATGCATAAAGGACTGGAAGACTGAAGGGGCATTTGAAAGACCAAAAGGCATCACCAAATACTCAAAATGGCCCTCGGGCGTATTAATTGCGGTTTTCCACTCATCCCCCTGCTTGATTCGCACCAAATTATACGCCCCACGGAGATCAATCTTAGAGAACCACTTGGCCCCCTTTATACGAGCAAACAAATCAGTAAGCAGTGGTAACGGATATTGATATTTAACCGTGATTTTATTCAAAAGTCGATAATCAATACACGGCCTCAAAGAGCCGTCTTTCTTAGACACAAAGAAAAAACCGGCTCCTAAGGGAGATGACGAAGGACGAATATGTCCCTTTTCCAAGGACTCCTTTATATATTCTCGCATAGCAGCGTGTTCAGGCACAGACAGATTAAATAAACGACCCTTAGGGTATTTACTACCCGGAATCAAGTCTATGGCACAATCGCACTCCCGGTGCGGAGGTAGTGAACCAACCTTGGGTTCTTCAAAAACGTCACGAAAGTCAGACAAGAATTCAGGAATCTCAGAGGGAATAGATGATGAAATGGAAACCAAAGGTACGTCCCCATGAGTTCCTTTACATCCCCAGCTTAACACAGACATAGCTCTCCAGTCGAGGACTGGGTTATGAGATTGCAGCCATGGCAATCCCAGCACCAAAACATCATGTAGATTATACAGCACCAGAAAGCGAATAACCTCCTGGTGATCCGGATTAACACGCATAGTCACTTGTGTCCAGTATTGTGGTTTATTACTAGCCAATGGGGTGGAGTCAATCCCTTTCAGAGGTATCGGAGCCTCCAATGGCTCCAAATCATACCCACAGCGTTTGGCAAAGGACCAATCCATAAGACTCAAAGCAGCGCCAGAGTCGACATAGGCGTCCGCGGTAATAGATGACAAAGAACAAATCAGGGTCACAGATAGAATAAACTTAGACTGTAAAGTGCTAATTGAAACAGACTTGTCAGGCTTCTTAGTACGCTTAAAGCATGCTGATATAACATGAGTTGAATCACCACAATAGAAGCACAACCCATTTTTTCGTCTAAAATTCTGCCGCTCGCTTCTGGACAGAATTCTATCACATTGCATATTTTCTGGCGTTTTCTCAGTAGACACCGCCAAATGGTGCACAGGTTTGCGCTCCCGCAGACGCCTATCGATCTGAATAGCCATCGTCATGGACTCATTCAGACTCGCAGGCACAGGGAACCCCACCATAACATCCTTAATGGCATCAGAGAGACCTTCTCTGAAAATCGCCGCCAGGGCGCACTCATTCCACTGAGTAAGCACAGACCATTTGCGGAATTTTTGGCAGTATATTTCAGCTTCATCTTGCCCCTGAGACAAGGACATCAAGGCCTTTTCCGCCTGAAGCTCTAAATGAGGTTCCTCATAAAGCAACCCCAAGGCCAGAAAAAACGCATCCACATTGAGCAACGCAGGATCCCCTGGTGCCAATGCAAAAGCCCAGTCTTGAGGGTCGCCCCGGAGCAAGGAAATTACAATCCTGACCTGCTGTGCAGGGTCTCCGGGAGAGCGAGACTTCAGGGACAAAAACAATTTGCAATTATTTTTAAAATTTTGAAAGTGAGATCTATTCCCCGAGAAGAATTCAGGCAAAGGAATACTAGGCTCAGACATAGGTGCATGAACAACAAAATCTTGCAAATTTTGTACCTTTGTGGCGAGATTATTCAAACCTGTAGCTACACTCTGAAGATCCATTTGGAACAGGTGAACACAGAGCCATTCAAGGATTAGAAGGAGAGGAAGAGAGGAAGGCTGCAGTATAGGCAGACTAGCAAGTGATTCAATTAAGAGCACACTCAGAACTAGAGGGGAAAAAAAAAAAAAAAAAAAAAAAAAAATTGTAGCAGACTTCTTTTTTCTCTCCTTTCTCAGCCAGTAATTTAACCCTTTTTTGGGCCGGTCAAACTGTCATGATTCTCAATGGCGAGAGAACATAGCCCAGCATATATGAGAACTAGCTCTTGGAAGATGGAAACTATACTGACCATGAACTAAACCTGCCGCACAACTAGAAGTGGCCGGGTAGCATGCCTACGTTTTTTTATCCCTAGATGCCCAGCGCCAGCCGGAGAACTACCTGATCCTAGCAGAGGAAAAGACAGTCCTGGCTCACCTCTAGAGAAATTTTCCCAAAAGGCAGACAGAGGCCCCCACATATATTGGCGGTGATTTAAGATGAAATGACAAACGTAGTATGAAAATAGGTTTAGCAAAATCGAGGTCCGCTTACTAGATAGCATGAAGACAGAAAGGGCACTTTCATGGTCAGCAGAAAACCCTATCAAAACACCATCCAGAAATTACTTTAAGACTCTAGCATTAACTCATAACACCAGAGTGGCAATTTCCGCTCACAAGAGCTTTCCAGACACAGTAACGAAACAGCAGCTGTGAACAGGAACAAAATGCAAAAACACACAAGGACAAAAGTCCAACTTAGCTGGGAGTTGTCTAGTAGCAGGAACAAGCACAGAAAGGCTACTGATTACATTGTTGACCGGCATGAAACTGACAGAGGAGCAAGGTTATATAGCGACTCCCACATCCTGATAGGAGCAGGTGAACAGAGGGGATGATGCACACAAGTTAAATTCCACAAGTGGCCACCGGGGGAGCCCAGAATCCAATTTCACAACACCAATCTTAGGCTCTTCAAAAATATCACGATAATCAGACAAAAATGCCGGAATCTCAGATGGAATAGATGATGAAATGGACACCATAGGAGTGTCCCCATGAGCCCCCCGACATCCCCAGCTTAACACAGACATAGCCTTCCAGTCAAGGACTGGGTTATGAGACTGTAACCATGGTAATCCAAGCACCAAAACATCATGTAAATTGTACAACACAAGGAAGCGAATCACCTCCTGATGGTCTGGAGTCATACGCATAGTCACTTGCGTCCAGAACTGTGGTTTATTACAAGCCAAAGGTGTAGAATCAATACCCTTCAGAGGTATAGGGACTTCCAGAGGCTCTAAATCAAACCCACAGCGCCTGGCAAAGGACCAGTCCATAAGACTCAGAGCGGCGCCAGAGTCCACATAGGCATCCACGGTAATAACTGATAATGAACAAATCAAGGTTACAGACAAAATAAATTTGGACTGTAAAGTGCCAATTGAAATGGACTTGTCAACCTTCCTAGTACGCTTAGAGCATGCTGATATAACATGAGCAGAATCACCACAATAGAAGCATAACCCATTTTTACGCCTATAATTCTGCCGCTCGCTTCTGGACATAACTCTGTCACATTGCATTTTCTCTGGCGTCTCTTCAGAAGATACCGCCAAATGGTGCACGGGTTTGCGCTCCCGCAAACGCCGATCAATCTGAATTGCCATTGTCATGGACTCATTCAGACCTGTAGGCGCAGGGAACCCGACCATAACATCTTTAACGGCATCAGAAAGGCCCTCTCTGAAATTTGCCGCTAAGGCGCACTCATTCCACTGAGTAAGCACAGACCACCTACGAAATTTTTGGCAGTATATCTCCGCTTCATCTTGCCCTTGAGATAGGGCTATCAAAGCTTTTTCAGCTTGAATCTCCAAATTAGGTTCCTCATAAAGCAACCCTAAAGCCAGGAAAAACGCATCCACATTGAGCAACGCAGGATCCCCTGGTGCCAATGAAAATGCCCAATTTTGAGGGTCACCTCGCAGCAAAGAGATTACAATCTTAACCTGCTGGACAGGATCTCCTGAGGAGTGAGGTCTGAGAGAAAGGAATAATTTACAATTATATTTGAAATTCAAAAACCGAGATCTATCTCCGGAAAACACCTCTGGTGTAGGAATTTTAGGTTCAGAAATAGGAGTATGCATAACAAAATCTTGTAAATTTTGAACCTTCGTAGCAAGATTATTTAAACCTGCAGCCAAACTCTGAGGATCCATCTTTAAACAGGTGAGCTCAGAGCCATTCAAGGATTAGAAGGAGAGAAAGGCAAAGGCTGTAATTAGAGCTGAAATACAACTGATCCAACTATGGAGCAAACATAGGAAAAAAAAAAAAATCTACAGACTTCTTTTGTCTCTACTTTCTTCTGCCAATAAGTTTAACACAGGCCGGTCATACTGTCATGGTTCCCAATGGCAAGGGAACGTAAGAAACATATAAGTAACGAACGAGCTCTCGGGTGATGGAAACTCGAGTTGACCGTGAGCTAAATCTACCACACAACTAACAGTAGCCAGGGAGCATACCTACGGCTTCCTATATGCCACGCGCCAGCCGGAGGACTAACTACGCCTGGTAGAGGAAGAAACAGACCTGGCTTACCTCTAGGGAAATACCCCAAAAGATGATAGCAGCCCCCCACATGTAATAACGGTGAATTAAGAGGAAAAGACATACACAGTATGAAAGTAGATTTAGCAAAGAGAGGTCCACTTACTAGATAGCAGAAGGATACAAAAGAGGACTTCACGGTCAACTGAAAACCCTTTCAAAAACCATCCTGAAATTACTTTAAGACTCCTGTGTCAACTCATGACACAAGAGTGGCAATTTCAGCCCGCAAGAGCTTCCAGCTACAGAGAATAACAAAACTGCAAACTGGACAAAAGGTACAAAACAAAAGGACAAAGTCCACTTAGCTGATCAGCAGACTAGTAGCAGGAACATGCAACCGAAGGCTCTGGTTACAATGATGACCGGCAAGGAAAAGACTGGAGAGCAAGGCTAAATAGGAAACTCCCAAACACTGATGGAAGCAGGTGAACAGAAGCAGCAAAGTGCAAACAAGTCACCAGTACCACCAGCAACCACCAGGGGAGCCCAAAAAGCGGATACTGTTGTGGATTCTGTTTGTGGGCTCCCTCTGGTGGTTACTGCTGGTACTGGGTGACTTTGGTGGGTTGCGGCCTTTGGTTTCCACCTGTCCATCAGAGGCTGGGTGTTTCCTATTTTACCTGGCATTTCTGTCATTTCCCTTGCCGGCTATCAATGTGTTCAGATGTGCTCTGTTTGGTTCCTGCCTACCTGCTCCCAGATCTTTCAGGATAAGCTAAGTGCTGATTTTCAGTTGTTTGGTTTTTGGTCCAGCTTGCTTAGAATGTCTCTATGCTAGCTGGTTGCTCTAGTGGACTGAGGTTCTCCCCATGTGCCATGAGTTGGCACATGGGTTCTTGTAATCTCAGGATGGTTTTTTTTCAATTAGGGTTTTTTGCTGACCGCTCAGTCCCCTTTTGTATCATTCTGCTTTCTAGTTTTCAGCGGGCCTCTATTTGCTAAAGCTATATACATCATCTCTATGTGTGTGCCTTCCTCTCATTTCACCGTCAATACATGTGGGGGGCAACTATACCTTTGGGGTTAATTCCTCTGGAGGCAAGTGAGGTCTTGTTTTCTCTGCAGTACTAGTTAGCTCTTAGGCTGGTGCGTGGCGTCTAGAACCAACGTAGGCACGCTCCCTGGCTATCTCTAGTTGCGTTTGTCAGGCGTAGGGCAGCGGTCAGCCCAGTTTCCATCACCCTAGAGCTCGTCCGATATTTGTTATACTTTGCTTGTCCTGTGCTATCCCTAGCCATTGGGGATTCATGACAGTATAGCCGGCCCACAAAGTGTTAATTGTTTGGGCTGAAGCAGGAGAAAAAGAAGTGTTCAAGGGAAATTTTTTTTTTTTTCCTTCAGAGTTTTGCTGCCTAGCCCTTAATTGCTGTCTAGCTGCTTCTTACCTCCTCTTAACCCTTGAATGGCTCTGATCTTAGCTGTTTATCATGGATGTCCAGAGTTTGGCTTCCAGCCTGAGTAATCTCGCGGCGAAGGTCCAAAACATACAGGATTTTGTTGTTCACACTCCCATGTCTGAACCTAGAATTCCTATTCCAGAGTTTTTTTCTGGAGATAGATCTACCTTCCTGAATTTCAGGAACAATTGTAAATTGTTTCTCTCTTAGAAATCTCGCTCCTCTGGAGACCCTGCTCAACAGGTCAAGATTGTTATATCGTTCCTACGGGGCGACCCTCAGAATTGGGCATTTGCATTGGCACCAGGGGATCCTGCATTGCTCAGTGTGGATGCGTTTTTTCTGGCATTGGGATTACTCTATGAGGAACCTAACCTAGAGATTCAGGCTGAAAAGGCTTTATTAGCCCTCTCTCAGGGGCATGATGAAGCGGAAATATATTGTCAGAAATTTCGGAAATGATCGGTGCTTACTCAGTGGAATGAGTGCGCCCTGGCTGCAAACTTCAGAAATGGTCTTTCTGAGGCCATTAAGGATATTATGGTGGGGTTCCCTGCGCCTACAGGTCTGAATGAGTCTATGGCTATGGCCATTCAGATTGATCGGCGTTTACGGGAGCGCAAACCCGTGCACCAGTTGGCGGTGTCTTCTGAACAGGCACCTGAGACTATGCAATGTGATAGAATTCAGTCCAGAAGTGAACGGCAAAATTATAGGCGGAAAAATGGTTTGTGTTTTTATTGTGGTGATTCAGCTCATGTTATATCAGCATGCTCTAAACGCACAAAAAGGGTTGATAAATCTTTTGCCATTGATACTCTGCAGTCTAAGTTCATTCTGTCTGTGACTCCCGTCGATGCCTATGTGGATTCAGGCGCTGCCCTGAGTCTTATGGATTGGTCATTTGCTAAACGCTGCGGTTTTAGTCTAGAGCCTCTGGAAGTTCCTATTCCTCTGAAGGGAATTGATTCTACACCATTGGATATGAATAAACCGCAGTATTGGACACAAGTGACCATGCGCATGACTCCCGTTCATCAGGAGGTGATTCGCTTCCTTGTACTGTATAATTTACATGATGTACTAGTGCTTGGTCTGCCATGGTTACAAACTCATAATCCTGTCCTGGACTGGAAAACAATGTCTGTGCTAAGCTGGGGATGTCAGGGGGTTCATGATGATGCACCTCCGATTTCTATCGCTTCATCCACTCCTTCGGAGATCCCTGCGTTTTTGTCGGATTATAGAGATAGAGATGTTTTTGAGGAGCCTAAGCTCAATTCGCTCCCTCCTCATAGAGAATGTGACTGTGCTATAGAATTGATTCCTGGCAGTAAGTTCCCTAAGGGTCGTTTATTTAATCTGTCACTGCCAGAGCATACTGCTATGCGGAATTATATTAAGGAGTCCTTGGAAAAGGGACATATTCGTCCATCTTCGTCCCCTCTGGGAGCAGGTTTTTTTTTTCGTGGCAAAAAAAGATGGTTCCCTGAGGCCTTGTATAGATTATCGCCTTCTGAATAAGATTACAGTCAAATACCAGTATCCATTGCCATTATTTACTGATTTGTTTGCTCGCATTAAGGGGGCTAGGTGGTTCACTAAAATAGATCTTCGTGGTGCGTATAATCTGGTGCGGATAAAACAGGGTGATGAGTTGAAAACCTCATTTAATACGCCTGAGGGCCATTTTGAGTATTTGGTAATGCCTTTTGGACTCTCCAATGCTCCATCAGTCTTTCAGTTCTTTATGCACAATATTTTCCGTGAATATCTGGATAAGTTTATGATTGTGTATTTGGATGATATTTTGGTGTTTTCTGATGACTGGGAGTCTCATGTTCTACAGGTCAGGAAGGTGTTTCAGGTTTTGCGGGCCAATTCTCTGTTTGTGAAGGGCTCAAAGTGTCTCTTCGGAGTCCAGAAGATTTCTTTTTTGGGGTACATTTTTTCTCCTTCTACTATTGAGATGGATCCCGTTAAGGTTCAGGCTATTTGTGACTGGACACAACCTACATCTGTTAAGAGCCTTCAGAAGTTCTTGGGGTTTGCTAATTTTTATCGTCGGTTCATTGCTAATTTTTCCAGTGTTGTTAAACCTTTGACTGATTTGACTAAAAAGGGTGCTGATGTTGCTGATTGGTCTCCTGCGGCCATGGAGGCCTTTCGGGAACTTAAGCGCCGGTTTTCTTCTGCTCCTGTGTTGTGTCAACCAGATGTTTCACTTCCTTTTCAGGTGGAGGTTGATGCTTCCGAGATTGGAGCAGGGGCGGTTTTGTCACAGAGGAGTTCTAATGGCTCGGTGATGAAGCCATGTGCTTTCTTCTCTAGAAAATTCTCGCCCGCCGAGCGCAATTATGATGTGGGTAATCGGGAGCTTTTGGCCATGAAGTGGGCATTTGGGGAGTGGCGTCATTGGCTTGAGGGTGCTAGACATCGCGTGGTGGTCTTGACTGATCACAAGAATCTCATTTACCTTGAGTCTGCCAGGCGTTTGAATCCTAGACAGGCTCGTTGGTCGTTATTTTTTTCTCGTTTCAATTTCGTGGTTTCATACCTGCCAGGTTCAAAGAATGTGAAGGCAGATGCTCTTTCCAGGAGTTTTGTGCCTGACTCTCCTGGAGACACTGGGCCTGCTGGTATCCTTAGGGATGGGGTAATATTGTCCGCCGTATCCCCAGACTTGCGACGCGCATTGCAGGAGTTTCAGGTGGATAAACCGGATCGATGTCCACCAGAAAGACTGTTTGTTCCGGATGATTGGACCAGTAGAGTCATCTCTGAGGTCCATTCTTCTGTGTTGGCTGGTCATCCTGGAATATTTGGTACAAGAGATTTGGTGGCCAGGTCTTTTTGGTGGCCTTCCTTGTCTAGGGATGTGCGTACCTTTGTGCAGTCTTGTGAAGTGTGTGCTCGAGCTAAGCCTTGCTGTTCACGGGCTAGTGGGTTATTGTTATCATTGCCCATCCCGAAGAGGCCTTGGACGCACATTTCCATGGATTTTATTTCTGATCTCCCGGTTTCACAGAAAATGTCCGTTATCTGGGTTGTGTGTGACCGCTTTTCTAAGATGGTTCATTTGGTGCCCTTGCCTAAGTTGCTCTAAGTGGTTCCTTTGTTTTTTCAGAACGTGGTGCGTTTGCATGGGATTCCGGAGAATATCGTTTCTGACAGGGGATCCCAGTTTGTGTCTAGATTTTGGCGGACGTTTTGTGCCAAGATGGGCATTGAGTTGTCTTTCTCGTCTGCATTCCATCCTCAGACGAATGGCCAGACGGAGCGAACTAATCAGACCTTGGAAACTTATTTGAGGTGTTTTGTTTCTGCTGATCAGGACGACTGGGTTGCTTTTTTGCCACTGGCCGAATTTGCTCTTAATAATCGGGCTAGTTCTGCCACGTTGGTCTCTCCTTTTTTTTGTAATTCGGGGTTTCATCCTCGTTTTTCCTCTGGTCAGGGGGAATCTTCGGATTGTCCTGGAGTGGACGTGGTGGTGGACAGGCTGCATCGGATTTGGAATCAGGTGGTGGACAATTTGAAGTTATCTCAGGAGAAGACTCAGCAGTTTGCTAATCGCCGTCGCCGCGTGGGTCCCCGACTTCTTGTTGGGGATTTGGTGTGGTTGTCTTCTCGTTTTGTCCCTATGAAGGTCTCTTCTCCTAAGTTCAAGCCTCGGTTCATCGGTCCTTATAGGATCTCGGAGATTCTTAATCCTGTATCTTTTCGTTTGGATCTCCCAGCATCGTTTGCTATTCATAATGTGTTCCATCGGTCGTTGTTGCGGAGGTATGAGGTGCCCGTTGTTCCTTCGGTCGAGCCTCCTGCTCCGGTGCTGGTGGAGGGAGAATTGGAGTATGTTGTTGAAAAGATCTTGGATTCTCGTGTTTCCAGACGCAAACTCCAGTATTTGGTTAAGTGGAAGGGTTATGGTCAGGAGGATAATTCCTGGGTGGTCGCCTCCGATGTTCATGCGACTGATTTGGTCCGCGCCTTCCATAGAGCTCACCCTGATCGCCCTGGGGGTTCTCGTGAGGGTTCGGTGACCCCTCCTCAAGGGGGGGGTACTGTTGTGGATTCTGTTTGTGGGCTCCCTCTGGTGGTTACTGCTGGTACTGGGTGACTTTGGTGGGTTGCGGCCTTTGGTTTCCACCTGTCCATCAGAGGCTGGGTGTTTCCTATTTTACCTGGCATTTCTGTCATTTCCCTTGCCGGCTATCAATGTGTTCAGATGTGCTCGGTTTGGTTCCTGCCTACCTGCTCCCAGATCTTTCAGGATAAGCTAAGTGCTGATTTTCAGTTGTTTGGTTTTTGGTCCAGCTTGCTTAGAATGTCTCTATGCTAGCTGGTTGCTCTAGTGGACTGAGGTTCTCCCCATGTGCCATGAGTTGGCACATGGGTTCTTGTAATCTCAGGATGGTTTTTTTCGATTAGGGTTTTTTGCTGACCGCTCAGTCCCCTTTTGTATCATTCTGCTTTCTAGTTTTCAGCGGGCCTCTATTTGCTAAAGCTATATACATCATCTCTATGTGTGTGCCTTCCTCTCATTTCACCGTCAATACATGTGGGGGGCAACTATACCTTTGGGGTTAATTCCTCTGGAGGCAAGTGAGGTCTTTGTTTTCTCTGCAGAACTAGTTAGCTCTTAGGCTGGTGCGTGGCGTCTAGAACCAACGTAGGCACGCTCCCTGGCTATCTCTAGTTGCGTTTGTCAGGCGTAGGGCAGCGGTCAGCCCAGTTTCCATCACCCTAGAGCTCGTCCGATATTTGTTATACTTTGCTTGTCCTGTGCTATCCCTAGCCATTGGGGATTCATGACAGGATACACAACAGACCACACAGGAAACGACCATACAGGAACTGACTACATAGGAAATGACCACACAAGAACCGACCACACAAGGGCCGACCACACAGGGACTGACCACACAGAGAATGAAAACACAGGGAACGCCCACACAGGGACCGACCACACAGAGAATGAAAACACAGGGTCCGACCACACAGGGGACGACCACACACAGAATGAAAACACAGTAACAACCACACAGGGACCGACCACACAGAGAATGACCACACAGAGAATGAAAACACAGGGACCGACCACACAAAGAATGAAAACACAGGGTCCGACCACACAGGAACAACCACACAGAGACCGACCACAGAGAATGAAAACACAGGAACTGACCACACAGGGGACGACCACACACAGAATGAAAACAGGAACAACCACACAGGGACCGACCACACAGAGAATGACCACACAGAGAATGAAAACACAGGGTCCGGCCACACAGGAACCGACCACACAGAATGAAAACACAGGAACCGACCACACAGGGGACAACCAAACACAGAATGAAAACACAGGAACAACCACACAGGGAATGACCACACAGAGAACAACCACACAGGGACCGACCACACAGAGAATGAAAACACAGGGTCCGGCCACACAGAGAATGAAAACACAGGAACCGACCACACAGGGGACAAACACACACAGAATGAAAACACAGGAACAACCACACAGGGACCGACCACACAGGGAATGACCACACAGAGAATGAAAACACAGGAACAACCACACAGAGAACGACCACACAGAGACCGACCACACAGAATGAAAACACAGGAACAACCACACAGGGACCGACCACACAGGGACCGACCACACAGACAATGAAAACACAGGGACTGACCACACAGGAACAACCACACAGGGACCGACCACTGTTGTGAACTCTATTTTTGGGCTCTCTCTAGTGGTCACAAGCGGTACTGTGTAGTGTTGTCTTTCTGCAGGTTGGCAGCATCAGCTAGTTCGTTATCCTTGGTTGGTTTCCTATTTGGCTCACCTGGATACTCAGTTCCTTGCCTGCTCTCAATGTATTCAGTGCTCTTCAGATTCCTTGTGACTACCTTGCTCCCAGTCTCTCCAAGACAAGCTAAGTTTTTGTTTGTTTATTTTTTGATTATCAGCATTCATCATGTTTCTTGTCCAGCTTGCTAAAATGTGATTTCCTCACTTGCAGGTTGCTCTAGGGGACTGAGTTTCTCCCCCCACACCGTTAGTTGGTGCGGGGGTTCTTGAAATCTCAGTGTGGATATTTTGTAAGGGTTTTTTACTGACCGCACAGACCCCTTTTCTATTTTCTGCTATCTAGTATTAGTGGGCCTCATTTGCTGAATCTGCTTTCACCCCTGTGTATGTGCCTTCCTCTTACCTCACCGTTATTATTTGTTGGGGGCTTCTATATCTTTGGGGATTATTTCTCTGGAGGCAAGTGAGGTCTTTATTTCTCTCTAGGGGTAGTTAGTTCCTCAGGCTGGCTCGAGACGTCTAGGATTTTAGTCACGTTCACCGGCTACCTCTAGTGTGTTGGATAGGTTCAGATTTGCGGTCAGTCCAGTTTACCACCTCCCTAGAGCTTGTCCTATGTTTTGTTACTTAGCTGGAGTATTTTGTGATCCTCAACCACTAAGGATCATAACAGACCACACAGAGAATGAAAATACAGGGACCGACCACACAGAGAATGAAAATACAGAGTCCGACTACACAGGAACAACCACACAGAAACCGACCACAGAGAATGAAAACACAGGAACTGAACACACAGGGACCGATCACACAGGGAATGACCACACAGATAATGAAAACACAGGAACAACCACACAGAGAACAACCACACAGGGACTGACCACACAGAGAACGACCACACAGAGAACGACCACACAGGGACCGACCACAAGGACCAACCACACAGGGACCAACCACACAGGGACCAACCACACAGAAAACGACCACACAGGGACCGACCACACAGGAAATGACCACACAGGGACCGACCACACAGGGACCGACCACACAGGGACCGACCACACAGGAAACAACCACACAGAAAACAACCACACAGAAAACAACCACACAGGGACCGACCACATAAGAAATGACCACACAGGAAACGACCACACAGGGACCGACCACACAGGGACCGACCACACAAGAAATGACCACACAGGAAATGACCACACAGGGACCGACCGCAAAGGAAATGACCACACAAGGACCGACCACAAAGGAAATGACCACACAGGGACCGACCACACAGGAAACAACCACACAGGAAACGACCACACAGGAAACGACCACACAGGAAACGACCACACAGGAAACGACCACACAGGAACTGACTACATAGGAAATGACCACAGAGGAACCGACCACACAGGGACTGACCACACAGGGACTGACCACACAGGGACTGACCACACAGGAACCGACCACACAGAGAATGACCACACAGAGAATGAAAACACAGGGGACGACCACACAGGGACCGACCACACAGAGAATGAAAACACAGGGTCCGACCACACAGGAACAACCACACAGAGACCGACCACAGAGAATAAAAACACAGGAACTGACCACACAGGGGACGACCACACAGGAACCAACCACACAGAATGAAAACACAGGAACAACCACACAGGGACCGACCACACAGGGAATGACCAAACAGAGAACAACCACACAGGGACCGACCACACAGATAATGAAAACACAGGGTCCGGCCACACAGAGAATGAAAACACAGGAACCGACCACACAGGGGACAACCACACACAGAATGAAAACACAGGAACAACCACACAGGGACCGACCACACAGGGAATGACCACACAGAGAATGAAAACACAGGAACAACCACACAGAGAATGACCACTGTTGTGAATTAGACTTTTTTGGCTCCCTCTTGTGGTCACTAGTGATATGACTCTGGGATTGTCTTTCCTCAGTTTGGCACCCACCTGGGTCGTTAGTCCAGGGGTGTTGCTATATGAACTTCCTGAATTCTCAGTCTGGTGCCTGGCATCGTTGTAATCAGTTCTTTCTGTTTGCTCCTGTCTGCTGGTCTTGGTACCTGCAAAATTAAGCTAAGTCTTGCTTCCTTGTTTTTTGGTTATTTGCATTGCTCTTATTTTTTGTCCAGCTTGTACTAAATGTGATTCCTGATTTTGCTGGAAGCTCTAGGGGGCTGGTATTCTCCCCCCGGGCCGTTAGACGGTTCGGGGGTTCTTGAATATCCAGCGTGGAAATTTTGATAGGGTTTTTGCTGACCGTATAAGTCATCTTACTATATTCTGCTATTAGTCAGTGGGCCTCTCTTTGCTAAATACCTAGTTCATTCTTACGTTTGTCTTTTCTTCTTACCTCACCGTTATTATTTGTTGGGGGCTTGTATCCAACTTTTGGGGTCTTTTCTCTGGAGGCAAGAAAGGTCTATCTTTTCCCTTCTAGGGTTAGTTAGTTCTCCGGCTGGCGCGAGACGTCTAGAACCAACGTAGGCACGTTCCCCGGCTGCTGCTATTTGTGGTGCTAGGATTAGATATACGGTCAGCCCAGTTACCACTGCCTTATGAGCTGTTTTTTTGTGTTTGCAGACTTGGTATTTATTTCTGAGACCCTCTGCCATTGGGGACATAACAGACCACACAGAGAACGACCACACAGGAACAACCACACTGGGATCGACCACACAGGGACCGACTACACGGAGACCGACCACACGGAGACCAACGACAGAGACTGACCACACAGGGAATGACAACACACGGAATGACCACACAGGGAGAGATCACATGTGGAGATACAACATGGGGAGAGACCACACAGAGAACAACCACACAGGGATTGACCACACAGAGACCGACCACACAGGGGACGACCACAGAGAATGAAAACACAGGAACAACCACACAGGGACCGACCACACAGGGACTGACCACACAGACAATGAAAACACAGGGACTGACCACACAGGAACAACCACACAGGGACCAACCACACAGAGAATGAAAATACAGGAACTGAACACACAGGGACCGATCACACAGGGAATGACCACACAGGAACGACCACACAGAGAACGACCACACAGGGACCGACCACACAGAGAACAACCACACAGGGATCGACCGCACAGGAAACAACCACACAGGGACCGACCACACAGAGAATGACCACACAGGAACAACCACACTGGGATCGACCACACAGGGACCGAATACACGGGGACCAACCACACGGAGACCAACGACACAGAGACCGACCACACAGGGAATGACAACACACGGAATGACCACACAAGGACCGACCACACAGGGAGAGCTCACATGTGGAGATACAACATGGGGAGAGACCACACAGAGAACGACCACACAGGGATCGACCACACAGAGAATGAAAACACAGGAACAACCACACAGGGACCGACCACACAGGGACTGACCACAAAGACAATGAAAACACAGGGACCATATAGGAACCACACAGGGACCACACTGGACCGACCACACAGGGACTATATAGAGATAACACCGGGACCATAAAGAAATTATACTAAGACCACACACGGTCTACACATGGACCATATGGATATCATACTGGGACAAAGACATACAGAGACTACATAGAGACCACAAAGGGACCACATAGAAACCACATAGGGACCATACAGGGTCCACATAGAGACCACACAGGAACTACACAGAGACCATACTGGGACTGACCACACAGGGACTATACAGGGACCACAGAGAAACAACACAGGGACCATACAGGGAAGACATAGAGACCACACAGGGACTACACAAGAGACCATACTAGGACCGACCACACAGGGACTACATAGAAACCACACAGGGACCACACAGAAACCACACAGGGACCATACAGGGATCACACAGAGTCTACACAGAGACCATACTGGGACTGACCACACAGAGACTATACAGGGATCACATAGAAACCACACAGGGACCATACAGAGACCACACAGGGACTACACAGAGACCATACTGGGACAGACCACACAGGGACTATACAGGGACTACATAGAGACCACATAGGGACCATAAAGAAAACTAAGACCACACAGGGTCTACTGTTATGACCCCAATGGCGAGGGTCTCAGAGGAACGTGGAAGTCTGCAGAGTACAAAAATCCAGCTCATAGGGCAGTGGTAACTGGGTTGACCATATATCTACTCCTAACGCCAACACTAGAAGTAGCCGGGGATCATTCCTACGTTGATTCTAGATGACACGCGCCAGCCGGAGAATCTAGCTACCCCTAGTAGAGGAAAACAAAGACCTTTCTTGCCTCCAGAGAAGGGGACCCCAAAGCTGGATAGAAGCCCCCCACAAATAATGACGGTTAGGTAAGAGGAAATGACAAACACAGAAATGAACCAGGTTTAGCACAGAGAGGCCCGCTTACTGATAGCAGAATAAAGAAAGGTAACTTATATGGTCAACAAAAACCCTATCAAAATCCACACTGGAAATTCAAGAACCCCCGAACCGTCTAACGGTCCGGGGGGAGAACACCAGCCCCCCTAGAGCTTCCAGCAAAGGTCAGGATATAGATTTGGAACAAGCTGGACAAAAATACAAAACCAAAACAAATAGCAAAAAGCAAAAGGCAGACTTAGCTGATATAACTGGAACCAGGATCAGTAGACAAGAGCACAGCAGACTAGCTCTGATAACTACGTTGCCAGGCATTGAACTGAAGGTCCAGGGAGCTTATATAGCAACACCCCTAACTAACGACCCAGGTGCGGATAAAAGGAATGACAGAAAAACCAGAGTCAAAAAACTAGTAACCACTAGAGGGAGCAAAAAGCAAATTCACAACAGTACCCCCCCCTTAGTGAGGGGTCACCGAACCCTCACCACGACCACCAGGGCGATCAGGATGAGCGGCATGAAAGGCACGAACTAAATCGGCCGCATGAACATCAGAGGCGACCACCCAGGAATTATCCTCCTGACCATAGCCCTTCCACTTGACCAGGTACTGAAGCCTCCGCCTGGAGAGGCGAGAATCCAAGATCTTCTCCACCACGTACTCCAACTCGCCCTCAACCAACACCGGAGCAGGAGGCTCAGCAGAAGGAACTACAGGCACAATGTACCGCCGCAACAAGGACCTATGAAATACATTGTGAATAGCAAACGACACAGGAAGATCCAGACGAAAAGATACAGGATTAAGGATTTCCAATATCTTGTAAGGCCCAATAAAACGAGGTTTAAATTTGGGAGAGGAGACCTTCATAGGAACAAAGCGGGAAGAAAGCCATACCAAATCCCCAACGCGTAGTCGGGGACCCACACCGCGGCGGCGGTTGGCAAAGCGCTGAGCCTTCTCCTGTGACAACTTCAAGTTGTCCACCACATGATTCCAGATCTGCTGCAACCTATCCACCACAGAATCCACCCCAGGACAGTCAGAAGGCTCCACATGACCCGAAGAAAAGCGAGGATGGAAACCAGAGTTGCAGAAAAAAGGCGAAACCAAGGTGGCGGAACTAGCCCGATTATTAAGGGCAAACTCAGCCAACGGCAAGAATGTCACCCAATCGTCCTGATCAGCAGAGACAAAACACCTCAAATAAGCCTCCAAAGTCTGATTGGTTCGCTCCGTCTGTCCATTAGTCTGAGGATGGAAAGCAGACGAAAACGACAAATCAATGCCCATCCTACTACAAAAGGATCGCCAGAACCTGGAAACGAACTGGGATCCTCTGTCTGACACAATATTCTCAGGGATGCCGTGCAAACGAACCACGTTCTGGAAAAACACAGGAACCAGATCGGAAGAGGAAGGCAGCTTAGGCAAAGGAACCAAATGGACCATCTTGGAGAAGCGATCACATATCACCCAGATAACGGACATGCCCTGAGATAGCGGAAGATCAGAAATGAAATCCATGGAGATATGTGTCCAAGGTCTCTTCGGGACAGGCAAGGGCAAGAGCAAACCGCTGGCACGAGAACAGCAAGGCTTAGCTCGAGCACAAGTCCCACAGGACTGCACAAATGACCGCACATCCCTTGACAAGGAAGGCCACCAAAAGGACCTGGCCACCAGATCTCTGGTGCCAAAAATTCCCGGGTGACCTGCCAACACCGAGGAATGAACCTCGGAAATGACTCTGCTGGTCCACTTATCCGGGACAAACAGTCTGTCAGGTGGACAAGACTCAGGCCTATCAGCCTGAAATCTCTGCAACACACGTCGCAGATCCGGAGAAATAGCTGACAAGATAACTCCATCTTTAAGAATACCAACAGGATCAGCGACTCCAGGAGCATCAGGCACAAAGCTCCTAGAAAGAGCATCGGCCTTCACATTCTTTGAACCTGGTAAATACGAGACAACAAAATCAAAGCGGGAGAAAAACAATGACCAGCGGGCCTGTCTCGGATTAAGGCGTTTAGCAGACTCGAGATACATCAGATTTTTGTGATCAGTCAAGACCACCACACGATGCTTAGCACCCTCGAGCCAATGACGCCACTCCTCAAATGCCCATTTCATGGCCAACAACTCCCGATTGCCCACATCATAATTTCGCTCGGCAGGCGAAAACTTCCTAGAGAAAAAGGCACAAGGTTTCATAACAGAGCAACCAGGGCCTCTCTGCGACAAAACGGCCCCTGCCCCAATCTCCGAAGCATCCACCTCAACCTGAAAGGGAAGTGAGACGTCAGGCTGGCACAAAACAGGTGCCGAAGTAAACCGGCGTTTCAACTCCTGGAAAGCCTCCACGGCAGCAGGAGCCCAGTTAGCTACATCGGAGCCCTTCTTGGTCATATCCGTCAAAGGTTTCACAATGCTAGAAAAATTAGCAATAAAACGACGGTAGAAGTTAGCGAAGCCCAAGAACTTCTGAAGACTCTTAACTGACGAGGGCTGAGTCCAATCAAGAATAGCTCGGACCTTGACTGGGTCCATCTCCACAGCAGAAGGGGAAAAAATGAACCCCAAAAAGGGAACCTTCTGTACACCAAAGAGACACTTTGAGCCCTTGACAAACAAAGAATTTTCACGCAAAATTTTAAAGACCAACCTGACCTGCTCCACATGCGAATCCCAATTATCAGAAAAAACCAAAATATCATCCAGATAAACAATCAAAAATTTATCCAGATACTTCCGGAAAATGTCATGCATAAAGGACTGAAAAACTGAAGGCGCATTGGAGAGCCCAAAAGGCATCACCAAGTACTCAAAATGACCTTCGGGCGTATTGAATGCGGTTTTCCATTCATCACCTTGCTTAATGCGCACAAGGTTGTACGCACCACGAAGGTCTATCTTGGTGAACCACTTGGCACCCTTAATCCGGGCAAACAAGTCAGACAGCAGCGGCAAAGGATACTGAAATTTGACAGTGATCTTATTTAAAAGCCGATAATCAATACAAGGTCTCAAAGATCCGTCCTTTTTTGCCACAAAAAAGAATCCCGCACCAAGAGGAGAAGAAGACGGACGAATATGTCCTTTCTCCAGAGACTCCTTGATATATGAACGCATAGCGGTATGTTCAGGTACCGACAGATTAAACAGTCTTCCCTTAGGAAATTTACTGCCTGGGATCAAATCTATAGCACAGTCACAGTCCCTATGAGGAGGCAGTGCACTGGACTCAGACTCACTGAAGACATCCTGATAATCAGACAAATACTCCGGAACTTCCGAAGGCGTAGAAGAAGCAATAGACACAGGCAGGGAATCCCCATGAATACCACGACAGCCCCAACTTGAGACTGACATAGCCTTCCAGTCCAGGACTGGATTATGAGTCTGTAACCATGGCAGCCCTAAAACAACCAAATCATGCATTTTATGTAAAACCAGGAAACGTATCACCTCGCGGTGTTCAGGAGTCATGCACATGGTAACCTGTGTCCAATACTGCGGTTTATTAGCTGCCAATGGTGTAGCATCAATACCCCTAAGAGGAATAGGATTTTCTAATGGTTCAAGAGTAAATCCACAGCGCTTAGCAAATGAGAGATCCATGAGACTCAGGGCAGCACCTGAATCTACAAACGCCATGACAGGATAAGATGACAGTGAGCAAATCAAAGTTACAGACAGAATAAATTTAGGTTGCAAATTACCAACGGTGACAGGACTAACAACCTTAGCTATACGTTTAGAGCATGCTGAGATAACATGTGTAGAATCACCACAGTAGTAGCACAAGCCATTCCGGCGTCTATGAATTTTCCGCTCATTTCTAGTCAGGATTCTATCACATTGCATTAAATCAGGTGTCTGTTCAGACAACACCATGAGGGAATTTGCAGTTTTTCTATCACATTGCACCGAATTAGGTGTCTGTTCAGACAACACCATGAGGGAATTTGCGGTTTTGCGCTCCCGCAACTGCCGGTCAATTTGAATAGCCAGTGCCATAGTATCATTCAGACCTGTGGGAATGGGAAAACCCACCATAACATTCTTAATGGCTTCAGAAAGGCCATTTCTAAAATTAGCGGCCAGTGCACACTCGTTCCAATGTGTCAGCACGGACCATTTCCGAAATTTTTGGCAATACACTTCAGCCTCGTCCTGCCCCTGAGACATAGCCAGCAAGGCCTTTTCTGCCTGAATCTCAAGATTGGGTTCCTCATAAAGTAAACCGAGCGCCAGAAAAAACGCATCAAGATCAGCCAATGCCGGATCTCCTGGCGCCAGCGAAAAAGCCCAATCCTGAGGGTCGCCCCGTAAGAACGAAATAACAATTTTTACTTGCTGAGCAGAATCTCCAGATGAACAGGGTCTCAGGGACAAAAACAATTTACAATTATTCACGAAATTCCTAAACTTAAACCTGTCTCCGGAAAACAGTTCAGGAATCGGTATTTTAGGTTCTGACCTAGGATTTCTGATAACATAGTCTTGTATGCCCTGCACACGAGTAGCCAGCTGGTCCACACTTGTAATCAAGGTCTGGACATTCATGTCTGCAGCAAGCATAGCCACTCTGAGGTAAAGGGGAAGAAGAAAGAAAAAAAAACAAAAAAAAAAAAAACTCAGAATCTTCTTTCTTATAATCCCTCTTCTGCAATGCATTAAACATTTAATACTGGCCTGGCAAACTGTTATGACCCCAATGGCGAGGGTCTCAGAGGAACGTGGAAGTCTGCAGAGTACAAAAATCCAGCTCATAGGGCAGTGGTAACTGGGTTGACCATATATCTACTCCTAACGCCAACACTAGAAGTAGCCGGGGATCATTCCTACGTTGATTCTAGATGACACGCGCCAGCCGGAGAATCTAGCTACCCCTAGTAGAGGAAAACAAAGACCTTTCTTGCCTCCAGAGAAGGGGACCCCAAAGCTGGATAGAAGCCCCCCACAAATAATGACGGTTAGGTAAGAGGAAATGACAAACACAGAAATGAACCAGGTTTAGCACAGAGAGGCCCGCTTACTGATAGCAGAATAAAGAAAGGTAACTTATATGGTCAACAAAAACCCTATCAAAATCCACACTGGAAATTCAAGAACCCCCGAACCGTCTAACGGTCCGGGGGGAGAACACCAGCCCCCCTAGAGCTTCCAGCAAAGGTCAGGATATAGATTTGGAACAAGCTGGACAAAAATACAAAACCAAAACAAATAGCAAAAAGCAAAAGGCAGACTTAGCTGATATAACTGGAACCAGGATCAGTAGACAAGAGCACAGCAGACTAGCTCTGATAACTACGTTGCCAGGCATTGAACTGAAGGTCCAGGGAGCTTATATAGCAACACCCCTAACTAACGACCCAGGTGCGGATAAAAGGAATGACAGAAAAACCAGAGTCAAAAAACTAGTAACCACTAGAGGGAGCAAAAAGCAAATTCACAACAGTCTACACATGGACCATATGGAGATCATACTGGGACCACACAGGGACCACATAGAGACCACACAGGGACTACACAGGGACCACATAGAGGCCACACAGGGACTATACAGGGACCACATAGAGACCACACAGGGACCATAAAGAAAACTAAGACCACACAGGGTCTACACATGGACCATATGGAGATCATACTGGGACCACACAGGGACCACATAGAGACCACACAGGGACTATACAGGGACCACATAGAGGCCACACAGGGACCAACCGCACAGGGAATATACAGAGATCATGCTAAGACCACACAGGGACCGACCACACAGGGACTACACATGGACCGTATGGAGATCATACTAGGACCAAACAGGAACCACATAGAGACCAGACAGGGACCACATAGAGAGCACACAAGGACTAAACAGGGACCACATAGAGACCACACAGACTATACAGTGACCAACCACACCACACAGGGACCATATAGGGACTATACAGGGACAACATAGAGACCACACAGGGAGAATACAGGCACCAACATTGAGATCATATAGGGACCACATAGAGACAATACAGAGACCACACAGGCTATACAGGGACCACACAGGAATCGACCACACAAGGACGTTGCAGGGGACACATAGAGACCATACAGAGAACACATAGGGATCATACAGGTACCATACAGGGAACCCACAGGGATGTACAAGGATCATACCATACAGTGACCATATAAAGACCATGTAAAAAAAAGGCCAACCACACAGAACCAGAAACCACACAGGGACCACACAAGGACAATACACAGGCCATACAAAGGCCATATAGGGACCACATAATGGTAGATACGAACAATGAACGAATCTGATGAAATTCCGCAGTTGTCTCGTATGTGAAAGTATAACCCAAACAGGACAAGGAAGCAAATTAGCGTGAAAAAATGTATGAATAAAACAAATACTTTATTGATACAAAAATACAGTCATAAAAACACCAATAAAACCAGGGAGAAGTATCACTGAGTGAGCACAGCACCAGGGATCAGGGCGGGTTTTAGACGAAGTGGGGCCCCAAATGCTCACATATTACAACCAAAAGGTTTCTGTGTGGTGGTGCATTTACTTGTGCTGAGTTCAGGTCACTAAACGAGCGCGATCGACAATATTGAAGTCATTTGCCACTTGTTTCCCGGCCTCTTTAGGGCAGGTGCACAGGGTCAGTAATTGGCAGCGCTTTGGATGCAGCACATGTATTCTGCGGGCTATTGAATGCAGGTGACTCCGCATGTGTTCACTGAACGGTGTGGATTCACCGCGTCCAATACATTGTAAGGATGAAATTTATCTTGCGGACCCTCGAGTCTCCGCAAGATAAATAGACTTACTGTGGTCTGGAGAGACAAGCCGCATGTCAGTCTCCACGGGTGAGCTGTGGGCGTCTGTGCATGCATTGTGGGCATGGGATTTCTTGAAACCATCCACTATGCTGTAACATATGGTCACTCACTGCACAAGTACGCAGCGTCCAACCCACATTGTTTACTGACCGTGTGCACCTACCCTTACTGCGGCTGAGAAAGAATGATGGGGACAGATAGTTCTTGATGCAGTATAATGCAGGTCCCATATAGTACATATAGCAGAATGTACTCCCCATGGTCATTGATAAGAGTATAATGCAGCCCCCTCAGAGTATAATGCAGCACACCAGAGTATAATGTAGTCCCCTCAGTGAACATAATGCAGCCCCCTCAGAGTTTAATGCATCCTCACACACAGTATAATGCAGCCCCCAAAGTATAAAGCAGCCCCTCAGAGTATAATGTAGCCCCTTCAGATTAAAATGCAGCCCCCCCACACAGTATAATGCAGCCCCCCAAACACACACAATATAGTGCAGCCTCACATACAGTATATTTCAGCCTCCCACTCACAGTATAATGCAGACCCCCACACACAGTATAGTGTAGTCCCCACACACAGTATAGTGCAGACACCACACACAGTATAATGCAGCCCAACACAGTATAGTGTAGTTCCCCCACATAGTATAATACAGCCGCAACACATAATGCAGCCCCCCACATACACGGTATAGTGCAGGCCCCCCACATACACAGTATAGTGCAGTCCACCCACATACAGTATAGTATAGCCCCCAAAGTATAGTTCAGCCCCACACACACAGTATAATGCAGCCCCTACACAAACAGTATAGTGCAGTTCCCACTACACAGTATAATACAACCCCCACACAATATAGTGCAGGCCTCCACTCACAGTATAATGCAACCCCCCACACATAGTATAGTGCAGCAGACAAAAAAAACACAGTATATTGCAGTCCCCTCACATACAGTACATTATGGCAGACTCATACACGCACAATACTTACCCCTCCTCCTAGTTCCCCTGCAGCTCTGACTTCTGCAGAGCATCTCATCAGCTCCGCTGCTGGCACATGCTGAGTCAGAGGCAGAGGGGAAGTGATGAGAGAGGGAGCCAGACGCTCTCTCCTCCATCACTGCTTGTAACTGTGTCGGCATCTATGATGCTGATAAGTTGAATGCGGGGGGGGGGGGTGCAGTGCTGGGCCCCTCTTACTCAGGGGCTCCATAGTGAGTGTGGTGTGCCACTATTAACTATCAGGATCCTGTCAGCACTGGCGCACTGCCACGGCTGAACAGGGTGACTCACCCACACTGCGTGAGAGCCCGGGGTCAGATGCCGCAGGGAAAGCTCAGGCAGACGGGACCTGAGCAGTGTGCTGAGTATGACAGTGAGCACTGAGCAGAAGGACCTACGATCATGTGACCACAGGGGGTGGAGCTTAGCGTCCTGCTGCTGGAGATGAGTGCAGGATTCTACAGGGAAACTAAAGTAGAGGAGAGGGGAACTCAGGTCGGACAGGCGGGGGTCATACACGGAGAGGGCGGCGCGGTACAGAAGGGGCGAGCAGAGAATAGTCAGAACGTAAGCAAGGAGTCATACACGGAGATAGCAGCGCAGTACAAGAGGGACAGGCAGAACTCTAAACGGGGACAGAACCGGACAAGCATAAAGTAGCGCATGCACAAAGCACAGACACAGGCACAACAGGGTCACACACACTCGGCCAAGGGTCAGAGTATAAGCGACCAGGGAAGAGCAAACAATGAGGCTATAAGAAGCCTCCCAGAATCCCATAGTGAGGCCATCCAGAATAACCTCTGAACTGCCTAATCTCACAAACTATGCAGATCATGACATTAACGGCACAGCACTGGCTGGTGGGGGCCCCTGGAGGAGCGGGTGCCCTAAGCAGCTGCCTTGTCTGCCTGCCTCTAATGCCGGCCCTGCCAGGGATACAATGTAATCTCCACAACAAGAGTAAATAATGATAACATGCAAAATAGCAGCCTGCTAAAAAGATGAGACTCCTGCGAGTAAAATGTGCTAACTATCCAGGGACTGGTGGAAGGTAGAGGTCTGTTCATAGACAATAGTACAAACAGTAGCAAATATTTATGTAAACATTTTTTAGCCTGGTGGAAACATTGCCAAAGTAAAGACAGACCATATAGGTTCCATATTTCCATCATGGTCAAAATTGCTGGTCCCCCTCGTTTAATGACAGAAAAACCCACAATGGTCACAGAAATAACTTGAATCTGACAAAGGTAATAATAAATAAAAGATCTATGAAAATGAACAGATGAAAGTCAGACATTGCTTGTCCACCATGAGTCCACAGAATAAAAAAAACAACTCATGAAATCGGCCTGGACAGAAATGATGGTTCCCTGAGAATAATGTGACAACAGGGACCCTGTATTCTTGTATCAATAAAGTATTTGTTTTATTCATACATTTTATCACGCTAATTTGCTTCCTTGTCCTGTTCGGGTTATAAATATTGGAAGTGCGTATTATTGATGACGTCTCTATTCTGGGCATCGTGTTACATAGGGCTGCAGGTGACATCTACTACATTATCTGTACTCAGAGATATCTGTGTTATCTGTGCTGTTACATAGGACTGCAGGTGTAATTTACTACATTATCTGTACTCAGAGTTATCACTGTGTTATCTGTGGTGTTACATAGGACTGCAGGTGACATCTACTACATTATCTGTACTAGAGAGTTATCACTGTGTTATCTGTGGTGTTACATAGGACTGCAGGTGACATCTACTACATTATCTGTACTCAGAGAGTTATCACTGTTATCTGTGGTGTTACATAGGACTGCAGGTGGCATCTACTACATTACCTGTACTCAGAGAGTTATCACTGTTATCTGTGGTGTTACATAGGACTGCAGGGGACATCTACTACATTATCTGTACTCAGAGAGTTATCACTGTGTTATCTGTGGTGTTACATAGGACTGCAGGTGACATCTACTACATTATCTGTACTCAGAGAGTTATCACTGTGTTATCTGTGGTGTTACGTAGGACTGCAGGTGACATCTACTACATTATCTGTACTCAGTTATCGCTGTGTTATCTGTGGTGTTACATAGGACTGCAGGTGACATCTACTACATTATCTGTACTCAGAGAGTTATTTATGTGTTATCTGTGGTGTTACATGGGACTGCAGGTACATTTCCTAGCATTACCTGTAGATCTGGAGCAGGGTCCCTCAGCAGCCATCACCCTGGGTGGTCTGGGAAGTGGTAAGGTTTGGTGACAGTCAGGAGTGTGTCCTGTTGTGTCTGCCATGACACTGATCCCTGGCTGTTTATATATAAACTTCAGGTCACCGTCTCGTTAATGTCTGGTGTTACGGGGCGGTGGGTGGCTACTATCTGTTGTCACTCAATTAATCTTCATTAGTCCTCACCCAGACCCCAGCCTGGAGCATAGATCACCTACAGCCGATGCCGGATACATGCGACCTGAACCGAACACACCTGTCTGAGATCGTACAGCCGGTGCCGGATACATGCGACCTGAGCCAAACACACCTGTCTGAGATCGTACAGCCGGTGCTGGATACATGCGACCTGAGCCAAACACACCTGTCTGAGATCGTACAGCCGGTGCCGGATACATACGACCTGAGCCAAACACACCTGTCTGAGATCGTACAGCCGGTGCCGGATACATGCGACCTGAGCCAAACACACCTGTCTGACATCGTACAGCCGGTGCCGGATACATGCGACCTGAGCCAAACACACCTGTCTGACATCGTACAGCGGTGCAGGATACATGCGACCTGAGCCAAACACACCTGTCTGAGATCGTACAGCTGGTGCCGGATACATGCGACCTGAGCCGAACACACCTGTCTGACATCATACAGCCGATGCCGGATACATGCGACCTGAGCCAAACACACCTGAGATCGTACAGCCGATGCCGGATACAAGCGACCAGAGCCAAACACACGTGTCTGAGATCGTACAGCCGATGCCGGATACATGCGACCTGAACTGAACACACCTGTCTGAGATCGTACAGCCGGTGCCGGATACATGTGACCTGAGCCAAACACACCTGTCTGACATCGTACAGCCGATGCCGGATACATTCGACCTGAGCCAAACACACCTGTCTGAGATCGTACAGCTGGTGCCGGATACATGCGACCTGAGCCGAACACACCTGTCTGACATCATACAGCCGATGCCGGATACATGCGACCTGAGCCAAACACACCTGTCTGACATTGTACAGCTGGTGCCGGATACATGCGACCTGAGCCAAACACACCTGTCTGACATCGTACAGCCGATGCCGGATACATTCGACCTGAGCCAAACACACCTGTCTGAGATCGTACAGCTGGTGCCAGATACATGCGACCTGAGCCAAACACACCTGTCTGAGATCGTACAGCTCGTGCCGGATACATGCGACCTGAGCCAAACACACCTGAGATCGTACAGCCGATGCCGGATACAAGCGACCTGAGCCAAACACACGTGTCTGAGATCGTACAGCCGATGCCGGATACATGCGACCTGAACTGAACAGACCTGTCTGAGATCGTACAGCCGGTGCCGGATACATGTGACCTGAGCCAAACACACCTGTCTGGCATCGTACAGCCGGTGCCGGATACATGCGACTTGAGCCAAACACACCTGTCTGACATCGTACAGCCGATGCCGGATACATGCGACCTGAGCCAAACACACCTGAGATCGTACAGCCGATGCCGGATACAAGCGACCTGAGCCAAACACACGTGTCTGAGATCGTACAGCCGATGCCGGATACATGCGACCTGAACTGAACAGACCTGTCTGAGATCGTACAGCCGGTGCCGGATACATGTGACCTGAGCCAAACACACCTGTCTGGCATCGTACAGCCGGTGCCGGATACATGCGACTTGAGCCAAACACACCTGTCTGACATCGTACAGCCGATGCCGGATACATGCGACCTGAGCCAAACACACCTCTCTGACATCGTACAGCCGGTGCCGGATACATGCGACCTGAGCCAAACACACCTGTCTGATATCGTACAGCGGTGCCGGATACATGCGACCTGAGCCAAACACACCTGTCTGAGATCGTACAGCCGGTGCCGGATACATGCAACCTGAGCCAAACACACCTGTCTGAGATCGTACAGCCGATGCCGGATACATGCGACCTGAGCCAACCACACCTGTCTGAGATCGTACAGCCGGTGCCAGATACATGCGACCTGAGCTGAACACACCTATCTGAGATCGTACAGCTGATGCCGGATACATGCGACCTGAGCCAAACACACCTGTCTGAGATCATACAGCCGATGCCGGATACATGCGACCTGAGCCAAACACACCTGTCTGATATCGTACAGCGGTGCCGGATACATGCGACCTGAGCCAAACACACCTGTCTGAGATCGTACAGCCGGTGCCGGATACATGCGACCAGCCAAACACACCTGTCTGAGATCGTTCAGCCGATGCCGGATACATGCGACCTGAGCCAACCACACCTGTCTGAGATCGTACAGCCGGTGCCAGATACATGCGACCTGAGCTGAACACACCTGTCGGAGATCGTACAGCTGATGCCGGATACATGCGACCTGAGCCAAACACACCTGTCTGAGATCGTACAGCCGATGCCGGATACATGCGACCTGAGCCAAACACACCTGTCTGAGATCGTACAGCCGATGCCGGATACATGCGACCTGAGCCAAACACACCTGTCTGAGATCGTACAGCTGGTGCCGGATACATGCGACCTGAGCCAAACACACCTGTCTGAGATCGTACAGCGGTGCCGGATACATGCGACCTGAGCCAACCACACCTGTCTGAGATCGTACAGCTGGTGCCGGATACATGCAACCTGAGCCAAACACACCTGTCTGAGATCGTACAGCCGATGCCGGATACATGTGACCTGAGTTTGACACATCTGTCTGAGATCGTATAGCCGGTGCCGCATACATGCGACCTGAGCCAAACACACCTGTCTGAGATCGTACAGCCGATGCCGGATACATGCGACCTGAGTTTGACACATCTGTCTGAGATCGCACAGCTGGTGCCGGATACATGCAACCTGAGCCAAACACACCTGTGTGAGATCTGGGTGGACAGGACAATGGGCCGGATGGATACATATGGGGGCCAGGATGGAGATATGGGGGGGCAGGACAAGGGACCAGGATGGATATATGGGGTGCCAAGATGGATATATAAAGGAGCCAGGATGCAAATATATGGGCGGCCTGGATGGATTTATGGGGGGTGGAGGAAAAGGGACCAGGATGCATATATATGGCAGGCCAGGATGCATATATGGGGCGGCTAAGATGAATACATGGGGAGGGGCAGGATGGATATATGGGGGGCCAGGATGGATATGTTGGGGTGGGCCACGGCAGTAGCCATGGCTTAGAGTAATCCCTGTATCACACCCTGGCCTCTCCCCACAGTACAATAGTGCCTTTCCTTCGGCATACCAATGTTCTGGGTCTCTGTGCCATCAGGGTCCACCCTGGGCTGCTGAAGGCTCCTCATTGGTATCACACAAAGAGAGACACAGTCCAGCTCAACTTTAACAACAACTGCTTTACTGAGTTCCTTACACAGCACATCCATGTTCTTTCCAGCATCAACATCAGGTTTCACAACGTGGAACTCCTCTTCTGTCCCTGCCCTCCTCTCTCTGTCGCTAAACTCGCTTCCGGGACGGACCATACCTTTCGATTCCTCAGTGTCCTCTCTGCTCAGCCTTACTCTGTTTGGAGACTCTCTCAGCTGTTTTGCGCCGGTTCTGAGGGTGTCAGCCCACGCAATAAGCTGCCACATGATGAGCGACCTGCTCGTACTGCTTAGCCTTTTATAGCAACTGCAGTCCCACTAATACTGCACCACTAGCACTGTTGCTGTTGCTCTTTCTGATGAGTTCCTGGCCAGAGATACTATATGGCTGGGCCTTTAACTTATTCTAACGTTGCGTGACACGATGTAGCCCAGGGCTGGCTAGCCCAAGTGAGCTGCACAGGCGCCCAGGCCCCAACTAACTTTACCAGGAAGTCCTTCCTGCCTTATCCACCGTGCCCCTCCTATGTTTAACCATTACAAGCTACAACTACACCTATAATGTACCCCATCTTGTGGCTAACTTTGGGTACTATACTCACCTACCAGTACAATGATATTACATATATATATTACACAGATATATAACTTGTATACATACAGCAGCAATAAATACAACTGGGACGTCACTTAAGTAGTTAGCAAGAGATGATAGTCTTTCCAACCCCTTACAGATATATAGGGGGGATAGGGTGGATAAATAGAGAGGGGGCAGGATGCATATATGGGGGTCAAGATGGATATATGGGGAGGGGACGGACAAGGGACCAGGATGCATATATATTTGGGGGGCAGGATGAATATATGGGGAGGGGCCAGGATGGATATATATGGGGGGCCAGGTTGCATATATGTGGGGCCAGGATGGATATATGTGGGGGGCCAGGTTGCATATATGTGAGGCCAGGATGGATATATGGGTTGGCAGGACAAGAGACCAGGAAGCATATATATGGGGGATGCATATATATGGGGGAGCCAGGACAAGGGACCAGGAAAGATATATGGGGGTCCAGGAGAGATATAAGGTGGGGCAGGACAAGGGACATATGAGGGCCAGTATGTATAGCTGGGGAAGCGGGATGGATATATGGGGGCCAGGCTGGGGCATATTATAAAATAAAGGGGGCCAGGCTGGGTGAGATTATTAAATAAAGGGGGCCAGGATGAGGGACTTAATTACTGTTCGTAAGCCAGAATGAGGAACATGCCATATTAGTTTATGGTGACAAGAGGGGAACATAATTTCTTTAGAGTCAAATTATGGACATTATTACTTCTGTAATATAATTTACTTTTTAGGAAACGGTTTTCCATGGAGGGAATAAAAGGGGGGTCCTGTTACTATGCAGGGCGGCACTACGTCGCTTTTCTTCTTCATCTGACGTAGTGTAGGAGTCATGGAAAAAGTGGAGAAAGTGCTCTGGAAGCAATCAGCTATTGATGACTGTGTGCTATTTTCTGCAGAGATGAGTCCTGGCTGGAAGAAGTGATGGTGGTCTGTGCTGGTTGAAGAACAAAAGCAAAGATGAAAGACTTCAACTACAGACGTCACTGATGAGTCAGTGTCTTACATGTACACGCACACTATACACCGTGTACAGAGCTCCTGTGTATAATGTCACTGGTGATCACTGTATTATCTGTACACTGACACTATACACAGAGCACCTGTGCATATTGTCACTCGTTATCATTGTATTACCTAAACACTGACACTATATACAGTGCTCCTGTGTATATCACTGGTGATTCCTGTATTTCCTGTACACTGAAACTATATACAGAGCTCCTGTGTATATCACTGGTGATCCCTGTATTACCTGTACACTGACACTATATACAAAGCTCCTGTATATATCACTGGTGATCCCTGTATTTCCTGTACACTGACACTATATACAGAGCTCGTCTATAATATCACTGGTGATCACTGTATTAAATGTACACTGACACTATATACAGAGCTCCTGTCTATAATATCACTGGGGATCACTGTATTACCTGTACACTGACACTATATACAGATCTCCTGTGTATAAAGTCACTGGTGATCACTGTATTACCTGTACACTGACACTATATACAGAGCTCCTGTGTATAATGTCACTGGTGATCACTGTATTACCTGTACACTGACATTATATACAGAGCTCCTGTATATAATGTCACTGGTGATCACTGTATTACCCGTACACTGACATTATATACAGAGCTCCTGTGTATAATGTCACTGGTGATCACTGTATTACCTGTACACTGACATTATATACAGAGCTCCTGTATATAATGTCACTGGTGATCACTGTATTACCCGTACACTCTACACTATATACAGAGCTCCTGTGTATAATGTCACTGGTAATCCCTATATTACCTGTACACTGATACTATATACAGAGCTCCTGTGTATATCACTGATCACTGTATTACCTGTACACTGACACTATATACAGAGCTCCTGTGTATAACGTCACCAGTGATCACTGTATTACCTGTACACTGACATTATATACAGAGCTCCTGTGCATAATGTCACTGGTGATCATTGTATTACCTGTACACTGATACTACTGTATATACAGAGCTCCTGTGTAAAATGTCACTGGTGATCATTGTATTACCTGTACACTGAAACTATATACAGAGCTCCTGTGTATATCACTGGTGATCACTGTGTTATCTGTACTCTCACACTATATACAGAGCTCCTGTGTATAATGTTACCTGTGATCACTGTATCACCAATACACTAATATATACAGAGCTCCTGTGTATAATGTCACTGGTGGTAATAGTGCTGTTAGTATTGTGGTTTGTATGCATAATTAGTAATGTAGTATTCGGTCACTATGTGGTGGTAATTTGTGGTCTGGTGACGGTGTGGCAGTATTTCTCCTTGTATGTGGCATTATTTGGTCCCTATATGCTGGCAATATGTCATATTATTCGGTCACTATGTGGTGGTAATATGTGGTTTGGTCATGGTGTGGCGGTATTTGTTCCCTGTATGTAGTATTATTCGGTCACTATGTGGTCTGGTCATGGTGTGGTGATATTTCTTTCTGTATATGTGGTATTATTGGTCTTGGTATAGGTGATTGTGTTGTGTATGGTGGTAATTTGTTCTCCCTGATATTAGGAGAAAATTCTTTATTTCCATTAAAGATTAAATACTTGGAACACAGCGGTAGACATGCACTAACAGGGGTTTTCCTGTGGAAGAAAGTAATCACTTCTCCACAGGATAAGTGATAACAAATTGACTGGTGGGGGTCTGACTACTTGGACCCATTCAGCAAAATGTGGAACTTTTTATCCCCATTAGACTGGAGTGGCATGTCCGACTTGACCAGTGATCCATTAATTCCCTCAGTGGCTGCACTTGTTTTTTTCTAGACGCGCCAAAGAGAATGAATGGAGCTGCGGTCAGACATCCCATCTGCCACTCCATTTTAAAATGGGAATAAGTGTCCTATTAACAATAAAATGTCCTAATTCTTCTAATCGGTGCAGTTAGGGAGCATGTAGGAGAGCGACCATACCTCCTATATATGAGGGAGAAGGTAGGAGAGTGGCCATAGCTCCTATATAGTGACCATAGCTCCTATATATGAGGAACAGGTAGGAGAGCGACCATAGCTCCTATATATGAGGAAGAAGGTAGGAGAGTGGCCATAGCTCCTATATAGCGACCATAGCTCCTATATATGAGGGAACAGGTATGCGAGCGACCATAGCTCTTATACATCAGGGAGAAGGTAGGAGAGCGGCCATAGCTCCTATATACAAGGCACAGGTAGGAGAGCGACCATAGGTTCTATGCACGAGGGAGCAGGTAAGAGAGCAGTGGAGGGTTTTGTACTTACTGTGCTGTGGTTTATGGTAGCCACGGGAAGTGGTTTCATGAAAATGTCCAGGCAGGTTTATATAGACTGGATAAACCACTTAGCGATCCAAACAAGCCTTTTCTGGAACAAAGTGAAAACACAAAATAAAAAGTCCATACAATATTGTGTATCTGCCCACTCAGGATAGTGTCCGGTTGTTTAGGCCTTAGCACAGACCAACACACAGAAGATCTACACATCCCCAGACACTGAATGAGACTCTCGGTCTCCATTTTATCTGCCAAACCATGCCCCTGGGGTGGAGATATGTGAGCGGTCATTCCCACCCATCTCTTTTGACTGCTCATAAAACCCGGCCCTGGAATTGCCTAATAACTCTCTCAACTTCGATTATACATATCTCCCCCAAAGGTCCCGTCCGGAGGCCATCTTACAGCAGCCATAGCTCCTATATATGAAGGAGCAGGTAGGAGAGCAACCATAGCTCCTGTATATGGGGGAGCACTTGGACAAACAGTGACTGCCTTCACAAGCAGAACACTCATGCTTGAACTAGCACAAGGCTGAGCTGGAGCTCCCGGCACCATCCCGAAAGGGCTGAGGGGCAGAGGCTGTCATCAGGCTCATCCATAAGGATATGTCCTTATGGTCCCACCGCATAGCTTGCAGCATAGTCTTCCTCTGCCTAAATTGTTTGTGGTACCTCAGCCAAGCGATTCCGCCGTATACCCTATACGCCTTCCCAATTGCACCTAGTTAACCAAAGAGAGCGGAACAATGATTCTTTTTCCCCATTCACACTGGCCAAGATCGCGAATGCTTGTAACCAGTTAGAAAACGTTCTCGGAACCGACCTGTACCTACGCTTTTCTTTTTTGCCCTTGTCTTTTTCAGAATTACTGACTATCTTTTCTAGCGGGAGTAAAGAAAATATCTCCACATACTCTCCCTTCCAGACCTTATTTCTCACCTCCTTTTTTAAATGCGCCCCCAATGGGCCCTCAAATCAAACATACACTTCACTTTTTGCCCTATCACCTAAACGCACAACTTCATCTTCTTTTTCCTTTTCCCCAGAGCTTTCTTCTGCCACCACAGCCGAAACGCCCTTCTGGTGCTCAACCTCAACACTGTGCTGAGTAACTGATTTATTCTGCCCAACTCCAGACCCAGAACTTACAGGGCCCAACCAAGCTCCCAGCAGGGAATATGGTTCACCAGCTCCTGACTGCTCCCCCACTAAACCTTGTAACACACCTAATAACTGACCCCCTAAATTTGATGCCCCCGCATTAAAGCCCTGATTATCCAGTGCTACCCCAACATTACTAACCCCCAACTCATTACCAAAAAACCCCACATTATGTAAACCACTTACAATCTACATCTCCTCACCAAGCTGCCTCGGAGATAACCTCGGAACAGCCGCAATGTCGCCTGCTGGTACCTGCTCATCCTGGGAGATTTTGCCATCTTTACCACTGCATTGTGGACTCCTAATATCGTTATCAAGCACCGGGGGGACCATAGAAGGAACCGCCTACTGACGTATGCAGTCAACCCCCCCGTTACAGCGCCCAGCTCTTCCCCTGCAGCTGGATGCTTCCTTCCTCCTGCTGAACAACGTCTGGAAGCCCCGCCAGATGAGGGAGCCCCACATGACCACTATGGATCCAGAGACCCCCAAAATTCCACACCCACCTGTGGTGCGTATGCTGTCAATAGATCCCCCAGCCGACTGCAGAAGGGCCTTTCAGATCCAGCACCAAATTTGGCCCCCAGCCAGGACATCACCAGGGACCACCCCTACCACTGACCACACCAAAGAGGCAGGCCGCGGCTTGTCCTGCCAACCACAAGGAATTCTCCCGACATCCCACTGGCGCTGTGTTCGACCCCCAGCCTGCACACCACTGGGGGCCATTGCTGTGCAAGTCTGGGGCCTAGCAGTCCATACACTTAAAGCCGGCCGCAATCCTCACGCCGGTTGCAAGGAAGCTCCACGACATCCCCCTTTCTCTGGGTTCAACCCCCGGCTGGCACATCACCAGGGGTCACCACTACACAGGTCCAGAGCCTAGCAGGCTGCGAATTGGAAGTAGGTCGAAGGGTGGCAATGCTCACTTTCAGTAGGCCGCAGCTACGGCAAGGATTCCTACTGGAATCTGGAGAAGCAGCCGCAGGCCAACAACTCTCCTCCAGCCCCGAGGGTCCCGGAGGGGGCTCCTGGAAAGCCTTTTGGCCCCTCTTGGGCTTTACAGAGAGTAACACACTGAGCATGCACAGCTTTGTTAGATGGACTCACCGCCACCGCCGAAGGGGATGATAGGTTGCACGGAGCTTTTCCACCACCTAGGCCACGTGGACTGCAGTGGCTGCCTGCACCAAGCCCACTAATGCCGGCAGGTCTGCCATTCTTCTGACTCTTCTATATTCATTGTTATGCTGCAGCTGGATCTAGGAAGTAAGAGAAGGTGGGATTCCTCCTGTTTCCATTACATAGTGCCCCCCCAACTCCTCCCCTACCATTCAGACTTCCTGCAACTACACCACAAAAGATGCATCCCATTATTATTCTCAAATAAGTGAACCCCTTCACTCCCACTCTCTAAATTGTCACGAGGCCTGTCCGCCCTATGGGCACCGTGGCCTTCGTTTCTGAGTGTTGATCTTGGATTCTACTTACATTTACTGATAACTTCATTAAAGTGACTCCCCAGCAGCAATGAAGGGAAGGCACACCGCCCTCCACCCTCCGCACCCCGAACTCCGCTCTCCACGCTCCTCACTCTGCTTCTACACATCCAGTAGAAAGCCATAGTGATGTGTGGACGGGAGCCTTCCCATAAATCATGGGCAGGAATCCTGCAGACAGCCGGCTCGTCGTCACCTCTCATATTGTAACTTTGATATTGGATCATGTGCAGAACATTATCTGTAATGGAAACTCAAAGCAAAATCTTCAAAGGTGCGCAGCACAGGCACAAAGGACCCGGAGCCATGATGGATCATCTTCTGTCCCCTCCACATTTGTCAGCATGTCTTCCTTCTCAGACTGGATATAAATGATGGGAGTTGTAGTGTATTCAGTATCATCTCACGGTGGAGAAATGTCACAGACACGAGGATAAAAGTGGACATCAGACTAACATATAACATTCCCCACACATCTGGAGAGCAGGTGAAGACCAAGTGCCCCATATGTAAACTAAGTGTACGCACTGCCAACAGTGTCTGAGGACCCTGGATGTCCAGTGTAGGACATATCAGCCATGGGTCATAAAATAACCAGAGTAGGAAGGGGCAAATTATTATTATTATTTATTGTTATAGCGCCATTTATTCCATGGCGCTTTACATGTGAGGAGGGGTATACATAATAAAAACAAGTACAATAATCTTAAACAATACAAGTCATAACTGGTACAGTAGGAGAGAGGACCCTGCCCGCGAGGGCTCACAATCTACAAGGGATGGGTGAGGATACAGTAGGTGAGGATAGAGCTGGTCGTGCAGCGGTTTGGTTGATCGGTGGTTACTGCAGGTTGTAGGCTTGTCGGAAGAGGTGGGTCTTCAGGCTCTTTTTGAAGGTTTCGATGGTAAGCGAGAGTCTGATGTGTTGTGGTAGAGAGTTCCAGAGTAGGGGTGATACGCGAGAGAAATCTTGCAATGGGGCAATGACTCAGGGGCCTCCACCATCTACCCTGATACCTGCCATTATTATTCCCATCAATCCATCAGATTATCAAAAGGCCCAAATGCACAATAAAGTTTGCCGATCGGTGGGACAGGACACGCGTGTAATGTTCATAAGGTTCTCCAGGGTCTTAACTGACAGATGATGACGGGGAAGAGAAGGATTAGCCAACTAGTAGGTAAATACCATTCCTTCTGTTCTCAGAGGAGATAGGCTGCAGCCAGAGATGCCTGGAGGGGATAAAGAGGTCTGCTAACATAGAAAAACAAAAAAAAAACCAACATGAAGAGAAGACTCATCAAAATCTTGTCAAATGACAAATGCACTCGCAGGGTGCAGCAGGCCCCCGATAATAAATCAGCACAGGTGCAAGCTACTGATGAGAGCAACCACCCACTCACCCAAACATTAGAGGGGTTGGCCACCTAGTAGCAAAAATGCACACAGGTAAGGCTGCATAAGACGCTATTCACACAGATAAATGTGATGCACAGTGTCTGGACAACCTATTGATCACGCCCATAGTATTAGCAGGCGGGTCGTCCAGCACTATATATATACATGCAACACACAAGGAAAAAAATAAAGGGGCCCTGCCACAGCTGTTTATGTGGACCCGAGTCATCGTATGTTGCTGGATGATCAACAGCTTACTAAAGGAAAAGAAGCTCTGATTGAGGTAGCAGTTAGGATGAGTGGCTACAGGACGGCCAAGAGCAAGAGGACTCGGGTCCTGCCAGCACTGCTGCTGCCGTTCCTTCATCCTCAACAGATTTCGACAAGTATTTGGATGACATGGAGCAGGGAAAGCGTTGCTGCAGGTAAAAAGAATCCACTCCCATAGAAAACAGATTGACCATATTTCAGCAAAATTTTTCATCAAAACTTGACTGTGCACGAGGCAATTCCTTTACATCCTGAAATTGTTAGCGATGTCACCCATGTGGTTACTGCTTTGCCACCAAGCCAAGTTAGTGTAGAGAGGTTGTTCTCTAGCCTTAAAATAATTAGGTCAGATTTGAGGTAATCTATAATGGAGGATCTGATGGCGATACTATTTCTCAGAACAAATTCATAGACTGCACAAATGCTATTCAGTACGTTTTTGTTGAAAACTGTTTTTTTACACTTACTGCAGAGTGTATAATAAATTGTAAATATGCAAAGTTCTTTGTTCTAAAGTTGTATTCCAATAAATATATTTTATGCTCTATCTTATTGGCTTGATTATTGTATCATAATAAAGATTAAAAGCCTGATATTATAATTTTACTACAGTAAATTTATCGCTTAAACTTAAGCATGAGCCATGTATGAGGGAGTCGGAGTTGGAGTCAGTGTCATGGGAATTGAGGAGTTGGAGTCGGAGGTTTGGCTTACTGACTCCACAGCCCTGATTTTAAGTGTCCATCAAAGTAATTACTTGGCAGTTGTTGGTATGAAATCAGTTACAGAGGCCTCTATAATGGTGTCAGAGTTCCCCCGTAACAGCTTCAGCCAGTGTCTCATGATGAATACCAGCCAGAGTACCTCCATCACTAACATCATCAAGTCCGTTCCTTGGTAGAATGTTCACGTGTCTTCAATGAAGAATAGAGGAGAAAGTTGCTACCGGACTCCAAACTTCTCTGTCCCCTCCAGACATTCTGTCTCCTCCAGACCCAGACTTTTTTGTCAGCTGCGGACTCCCGTCTTCCTTTCCAGACTCTTTTATACCCTCCAGACTTTACTGTCTCCTCCAGTTCTCTGTCCTTTCAGACCTTCTGTCCCCTCCAGACTTCTCTGTCACATCTAGACTTTCTGTCCCCTCCAGAATTTTCTGTCCACTGCAGACTCCTTTGCCTTCTTTTCCAGACTCCTCTGTTTTCCAGACTCCTCTGCCCCAAGACTCCTCGAGAGTTCTTTATACCCTCCAGACCTCTGTCCCCTCCAGACCTCTCTGTCCCTTCAAGACTCCTCTATACCCTTCAGACCTCTCTGTCCCCTCCAGATTCCTATGTTCTCTCCAGATTTTTATATCCCCTGTGGACTCCTCTGTCTCTCCAGACTCCTTTATACCCTCCAGATTTCTCTGTTCTCCTTTCCAGACCTCTCCAACCTCCTTTATACCCTCCAGGCCTCTCTGTCCCCTCCAGACTTCTCTGCTGCAGACTACTCTGTCCGCCTTTCCAGACTCCTTTACACCCTCCAGACCTTTCTGTCCTCTCTAGACCTTCTGTGCCATCCAGACTCATGTCCCCTCCACATAAACAGCTGCCAGAAGAATTTTATTTTCTAATAGCAGTGTCTCTCCATTTCATTGAAGCAGCAATGCCATCTGTGATTAAACCTCCTCTTTGGGACAGGGAAAACAACAAATTCTTACACTCTTTTATAAAAATGCCAGGAGATAAATCCTCAGCTTGTTCCTTTTTAGTCACTGTAAATGGGTGATGAGCCAGTTCCTTCAATTCAGCCACCTGTGTCCATTGACCTTCATGTAGTGTTACCTGAGGGTTGGCCATATCTACAAGGAAGGGTTTCAGCTCAAGCAATTGCTCAATCATTAAAAAGGTGCTGCCCCACCGAGTGGCTTGGTCCACAATTGCCCCTTTTACAGCACGTCTCTTCAAAATGGAATCAATTTTAGGGGTTCTGGCAGTAATAGACAAATTCCTCACTTTGATAATCAGTGTTCCAGCATGTCCCTCTTGCAGACTATCTCTTATTACCAGCTGCAGCATGTGCACAACACAGTGCATGTGCTGAATAGGAAAGAGGTGTGAAGCAGCTTCATCAAGATCATCTAATTGTAAAGAATCATTTTGTTGTTCTTCTGTAATAATATCTGTTTATTCCTCTGTTATGGGAACAGGACTGTGGCCTTCCTTTTCCAACATACTGCATGTGAAATGTTCTTCTAGCTGCTGTTCACCTTCATTATTCTCATTCATCAGTTTAATTGTACTTGTCATGTTTGAAGCATTATCAGTTACAATAGCAAGAACCTGTTATTTTTTGAGTTCATAATCTTGCAAAACTTTTTCCACTAAGATCTGGAGAAACTGGCTGCTGGGATGAGCTTTAGTATCTTATACTGTGAGAGTCTTAGTAACAATTTTTTTGTTGTCACAAACATATTGAACGTTGATAGCAAAATAGTTCACTCTTTGATGTGTGCAGGCATCCATTTTAAGAAATACAAAGCATCTCTTGAGAGTCTTTTTAAGATCTTCCTTTTGGTTAAGGGCTTCTTCAATCACTAATTTTCTACTACTTTCTCTTTCCAGAGAAACACCAAGTTTGCGAGCCATTTCTCCATTAAGAGCTGTAAAAGCTGGTCGTACAAATAATGATAATGGCACACAGTTCTTCACAAGCTCGATGAGCTGTCTTTTAAACACATCTGCTGTCATTGTTACAGTAACTTTGTCACTTACAAAATATCTTGTAACTGATGTTTGAGAAGCTCCTTTGCCTGCCAGGAAGTGCTAGTCTCTGGTTTCTTGGTGCTGCTGTGATATTTTTCAGTCACAGCTTTGTAAACTTCTGCGTGGCAGCATTGTAAATGTCTTTTTAGATTGGAAGCTCTTCAAGGAGCATTTTTACCACTGCCTGAGTATGCACTGATTTAGGCATCACAGCATTTGTTTTCATCTGAGTCACTTATACACTGACACACAAAATCTTTACTATCTTGAGTTACTGTGAAATGCTCAAATACAGCTGATTTCATAAGATGCTTCTTAGACATTTTGTAATTATGTTAATTTAGCTCTCAAAATAATTTTGTGCTGTAAAAAAAAAGTATACTGTAATTCTTGCAAGAGGGAGTCATGCACTGTATAATTTGGGATAGAAATAAAACAATCTTTGCATAAATCAATAGGACAGATGATAAGAATAATTTTGTAAAATGTGTTGTTAAATAGCTTTACTCTGAACTTTCAATGTCAAGGCTTGTCTCAGCAGGGTACAGCTCACTATATGCTTCACATCATATTTCTTCACTGTCTATGAAGAGGAGAGGAGGGAGCATGTTTGTTCTGAATCATATTGCAGACCACACACACAAATAAATATGTCCTCTTCAATCCTGTTACTGTATTTCTGAATTTGAGATGTTAGAAAACAGTTTTCCCCCTTATATTCTATGTATAGTGTATATAAGTCATCAGAGCAGCTAATTTCTCCAAACATGAGCTAAGTGGGAAAAGCAAACTAAAACATCAAGCATACAGAGACAACATATACTGGACTATTTATTTATGCACAGTTTATTGAATGTTTAGATATGCTTTAGGAAGTACTTACCTTTTTTAATCCTGCTTTACTGTTCACTCCAGAAGTTCTGAGATGAATGCAGGCATTCCTTCCCTGTGAGTTTATTTTTTCCCCTTATCTGTAGAGGAGGAGCTTCACTACTTATCATGAACATAAACTGCAGCACAGATTCATCTCAGCTAAAAGTCTAGACCTTAATTCAGGAATAGGACAGACATTTATAGGACATTTCATAACTTTCTCAAATTCTTATGAAAAAAATATTGCCCACAAACTGTATTGAACTACTGTACTCAATTTATTATATATTTTAGGAGTTGGACTTGGTCCATTTTAGACCGACTCAAACTCCAACTCCGACTCCACCAAAATGGACTCTGACTCCGTCTCCCCGACTCCACAGCCCTTCTTAAAATGCGAACACCATCACTGCCATGACCAGGCTAGTGAAATACCCCACCCTTTTAATAATGTGTTTCTCTATGGAGGACACGGGATGTAAAACAGGGTCACCCCTTGTGTCCAGAATTTGGGACTGGGAAGACTCCTGTGTCAGATCAAACACCATGTCCAAGACGAAGGACAAGCTCCAGAGTCGGTGAAGACTATCCCAGCTGCATGATGCCGCTGTCACATGATGGCCAGCCTGCTGCCAGGACTTGTCCCCTGCAGTAATAGCTGAAGTACAGTATATGGGGTCCCACTGCCGAGATGTCCTGAAAGCAGCTGTTATACGTGAGGCATCAGTCATGTGGCAAGGTGAAGAAACTCATGGCATGAGATTATGAAACGTCCTGACATTAACTCCAGCTGCCTCGTTAGAGCATTTACAATGGGGTTGTCTGAAAAAACTTTTTAATTAAAGAAGTCTCTCTGAGATCCACTAATACAGAAATCTTGTATACATGACTGGGCGTAGCCAGCAGGGTACAGTGCGAACATGTGCTATGCTGAGACCCACCTTGTACCTCCACACAGCACACATACATCAAAGAGCATACTTCATGTTAGATAAACTTGTGTGAAAAAGTGTTTGCCCCCTCCTGATTTCCTATTCTTTTGCATGTTTGTCACACTTAAATGTTTCCGATCACCAAACAAAGCAAGTATTAGAAAAAGAGAACACAAGTAATCACAAATTGCAGTTTATAATAGAAGGTCTTTATTATTAAGGGAAAAAGAAATCCAAACTTACATAGTGCTGTGTGAAAAATGATTGCCTCCTAAACCTAATAACTGGTTGGGCTGCCCTTAGCAGCAACAACTGCAATCAAGCATTTGTGATAACTGCCGATGAGTCTTTTACCTCGCTCTGGTGGACTTTTGGCTGCTCTTCTCTGCAGAATTGTTATAATTCAGCCACATTGGAGGTTTCTGAGCATGAACTGCCTTTTTTAAGGTCATGCCTCAGCTTCCCAATCAGATTAAGGTCAGACTTTGACTAGGCCACTACAAAGTTTTAATTTTGTTTTTCTAAAGCCGTTCAGAGGTGGACTTGCTGATGTGTTTTGAATCATTGTACTGCTGCATAACCCAAGTGCGCTTCAGCTTGAGGTCACAAACAGATGGCCAGACATGCTCCTTCAGGAATTTTGGTCTTCCATGTCCTGGAGCAGCAAAACAGCCTCAGATCATCACACTACCACCACTATATTTTCTGTTGGTATGATGTTTAGTGAAGGGCGAACCCGCGGATGTTCACGTTCGCCGAACATCTAAAAAATTTTTGCATCCAGTACCAGAATGGTACTGTAACCAGGATTCCATTCAGATGAATAAACGCCAAAACTTCTGTTGTTTGTCACGCTGACATCTGTATGACAGCACAGCAAACACAGGCTCTGATTGGCGGTAAGATGATTACCGTAAGTCAGAGAGCTGCGGTGTGAGTCAGCAGCTGTGACTGGCAGTAAAAAGGTTACCGCTGGTCACAGACTGCGGATTATGAGTAAGTACTACTCTCATCAGCCTACGCCTGATGTCATTGATAACAGCGAGAGCAGGCACCGCTGATGGGAGTATTCATCAGCCAGCAACTGTGCACTATAAAAAAATTTAAAAAATTATGTGGGGTCTCTTCTATCTTTGATAACCAGTGCAGGCAAAATTGACAGCTGCAGGCTGAGACCCTCAGCTGTCAGCTTTATCATGGCTGATTATCAAGAATAGAGGGGTCCTACTCCTTTTTTTATTTAAATAAATAAAAAGAACAGCAATGGGTCCCCCCATTTTGACAACCAGCCAAGCTAAAGCAAACAGCTGGGGGCTAGTATTCTCAGACTGGATATTGCCCCCTCAAGCTAAAAATAGCAGCCCACAGCAGCCCTGGAAAAGATGCCTCTATTAGGTGCACCAGTTCTGGTGCTTTGCCCGCCTCTTCCAACTTGCCTTAGTGTCGTGGCAAGTGGGGTAATGGTTGTGGGGTTGATGTCATGTTTTATGGCCGCTGACATCAAGCCCAGAGGTTAGTAATGGAGAGACATCTATAAGGCACCCCCATGACTAACCCCATAGCTAGATTGTAAAAAAGACACAGCCAGAATAAAATCCTTTAATTGAAATAAGACTCCTTTATTTGAAAAAGAAATAAAAAAGAACACTTGCACTCACCTTTACGCCTAATCCATTGAAGCCCATGTCACCTGTAAAAAACAGAAAATAACAAACAACCATAATACTCCCCATTACGCCTAATCCAACAATGTCCATGTCCCCTGGTAAAGAAGAAAAATGATAAACAACCATATTCCTCACCTGTCTGACGTGAAGATAATCCATATTGTGCCACATTGATCCGGATGACTTGGAGAGCAGTCACATCAGTGACCACTATCCCTTCCAGCCGGCTCACACTGACGCAGGAGTGGAATCACGCTCCTGCAGTGTTTAGTGCTGAGCTGTTGTGAGAAATTTCACCGGAGTTCATAGCTGATAAACCCCGGTGACCTCACTTACGGCATCGCTCGCTCCGTGAGAACAGCTGGGGCTGTGTGCATGTGCAGCGCCCTAGGGTCCTGGTCGTTGTAGTAATATCATTCTCCTCTAGGGGGGAGTGATATTACGTTTGGAGGCAATGAAGGAGATCTCTTTACCAGGTATCACAAACATACAACACATTTCATACTCCAGTCCACCAGGGGGAGCTATGCTCCTATTTATTAGGGCACTCTTCACACTTAGGTAAAACTGGTGGCCTGGAGAGGAAGTTAGGCAGTTGCTGGCTGAGCTTCGGCTCAGGTAGTTGGTCCTTGACAGGGGTGGGATCCTGTTAGAGGCCTAGACAGAAGGACACGGAGCTGCGCCTGCCCCATGTGCGGCAGTTCCTAAGAAAGGACACGAAAGCGAACTGTATTGTAGAGAGTGAGAAAGAAGTCATAGCAAAAGGAGTGGAAACCAGAAGGAGTTCTGCCCTGCACAGGCTGCCTCCTTCTGAGGCGCAGGATCCGGTAGCCAGAACACCGAGGGAGCAACAGTCCTTTATGCCTTGCACCAGAGACCGGCAAGAAAAAACCCAGGCGCTAGAGGAAGGCTACTGATTTCCACCTGGATAAGGGGACTCTGGATTTGCCTCCAGACCGACCGGACTCTGCCTGCCCTGTGATCTGGTGCTCTGGACTGTGGATGCTGAAGTCTACAGTAAAAAGTTAAAGGGACTGCAACCTTGTGTCATCGTTCTTCACTGCGCCTCACACCATTCACCATCTACACACTGGGAAGCCCTGGGGACATACTTCACCTGCGGGAAGGTATACCATCTAGCTGCCATAACATCACCCCAGCGGACCCCTAAGCAGCGTCGGTCACCCTGACCGAATACCACAGGTGGAGTCACGAACATTTCCACTTTAAAGACCTTTCCCCTTTAAAACGGACGTCCCTAGGGCCACGGACCAGGCCAGCCACCGTGACATCCCCCTTGAGAACCGAAGGACCCAGTACCGAGTACCCCACAGCCTTTGTGGGCGATCCATATGGTACCACAAATGTGGAAAATGCGTAAGATCCTCTAATTGTTAGGTGTATGTTGCTAACAGAGATGCTGATAATGAGACTGAGGATATAAACACTTATAATACCTTTGTATCTCTTTTGGCAGGGACTCATGCACTTTCGATATTAACAGTATCTTGGCACTGTCCCTTTATATAAATATCAATTATACCATTATGCTCTCCCTGTCCTAACCACGCTTGTGGTATTCACGCCCCTTATTGTCCCCGTTCTCTGCTGTGAATAGCTTTGTTTTTTATACAGGTTTTATATCAATTGTTGCCTTTGTAGACATAATAAAGAATTAAAGCTTTTTTGAATCTTACTCTGGACTCCATGCTCCATTTCTTCTGCATATATCCTTGGTAGGAGTTTCCGAATGTACTATTTGCATGGGTCCTGCTATGGAGGCATAGGTCAGTGTTTACATTTAATAGAGGTATTATGATTTCTGTTTTGATGATATTGAAATATAGGGTTGAAATATAGGGTTAAATAAATAGCCAGCTGGATACTGAGGGAAATGATCAGGTGTTGAATATCTCCCAATCATCCCCAGACAGCCACTCCCTGCTTACCTGACAGCAGAATGGACACAATCCCACCATTGCCTAGTACCAGACACAGTAGCGTCCTGAGTTGCCCCGGGCAGTGAAATCCATGTCAGATAACGAGAGTTCCGTGACCCCATACATCCCTACACCAGAATGCAATCCTCCATATGATAGGGATCCCTTCCCTGTGCGCGTGGCAGCTCCATTTCCAGGGCCAGAACAATGGCGGTGCTTGCAACCGGAGTAGCGTAGCACTGGACCCAATCCACTCCCAAGTGGTAGCACAGAGCCACAATTCCTAACATCGAGGCTGTTGATGCTTTTGCTGCTCTTAAGATGGCCTTTTCTAAAGCTTTTGTCCTCAGTCAACCCGATGTTGATTTGCCTTTTGTGGTGAGGTAGACGCCTCTTTGGTGGGGATGGGAGTTGAAGAAGGACGGTTACTTTCATTCTTGTGCTTTTTTTCCTCAGGAGATTCTCGCAAGCAGAGTCCAACTATGATATAGGCGATCGGGAACTCCTAGCTGTTACGAGAGCTTTCGAGGAATGGAGGCGTTGGTTGAAGGGGGCTAGGCCTAGAGTAACCCTCTTTACTGATCACAAAAATGAACTGTATGTTGAAGTCGTTAAGTGCTTGAATACTAGACAGGTCCGGTGGACCCTCTTTTTCACTCTGTTTGATTTCTTTCTAACATATCTCCCTGGTACTATGAATATAAAGGCTGATGCTTTATCACGTAATTTTGTTCTTGAGTTGAAGTACAAAAATCCAGTCAAGATTCCTAGTGAAGGGGTGGTGGTGGGTGTCTGGGGATTGAGCTCAGGCAGCACATTGTGGAGGCTCAGGTTGGTGCACCAGATGTTTTACCACCCGGCAAGATTTTTGTGCCATTTTCGCTTCGCACTGATCTTCTTAATGAAGTGCATGACTCTGTGTCCCGGTTCCTCTGCAACCTGAACAACTGTTTCCATTTCATTTTGGTGGCAGAGTGCTCGAAAGGATGTTGATGAATATGTCCATAAGTGCAGAGTTTGCGACAGGTCTAAAGTCTATCGACAGGCCCCGCCAGGGTTTCTTTTGTCTAAAAAGGTTCCATCTCAACCTGGAATTAATTCCATGGATTTCGTCACAAATTTGCCTAATTCTGGTGCTAATACTGTAGCATGGGTGGTCGTGAAAAGTTTCAGCAAGGTGTTCTCTTGGTTCTTCTACCAAAATTGCCTACGGCTAAGAGTTTAGCTGCATTGTTTATCTCTCACGTCGTTAAGTTACATGCTGTTTCTAAAAACATTATTTCCGATAAAGGGGTTCAGTTTATGGCTAGCTTTTGGCTTTACTTTTGTTCCAGATTAGGACTTAAGCTTTTGTTCTACTCAGGTTATCATCTTGAAACTAAGGGTCAGAGGAAGAGAATGAACCAAGAATTAGAACAATATTTGAGAAGTCTGGATCGCTTTCAATAGCCGCACCTCTACTGTTACCGGTACCTAGCCTTTTTTGTGCTGTGGGGGTTTTCATCCAGTTTTTCTAAATTTTGCTGGTTTGCAGTCTCGGAGGAGGAAAGATATTTTTCTCTTTTGATTAAGGTCTGGAGACAAGTTGAAAAAGGTATTTTGATAACTTGCGATCGGACCAAGAGAACTACGAACTGCAGACATAAGAGGGCCCCTTTCATTAAGGTAGAAGATCTTGCTTGGCTTTCCTCAAAAATTCTTCATCTAAAAGATTTGTCAAGGAAATTTGCTCCCGATTGTATGGAGGATTCATAATTCCTTCCATTCCCCCCTGCTGGTGTTTCATGCTGGTGATAGTCTCATTTGGATGTCTAACCATACTGCTGTTGTTTATGTCAGTCAGTGAAGGACCAGCTAGGGGTTATATCTCTACTGATTATGTTTTTCACCCTGCACTTCTCTAGGAAGTAGGTGGCATACTCTCTAGCAGTACGTACCTTATCTTCTCATTTTGTATTTCGTGGTTTGTTTAAACTGACTCTGGGATCTTTTTCTATCTCAGCACTCCTTCCCTTCAGTAGGTAATTTGCACTTTGCTCTGCCCTCCGATTCCTTAGGGAGAACTTGAAGCGCTCTACAGCCTTTCAGGCAGCACAGGCCCGAGCTGCGATTGTTTAGACTGTTGATAAGGTTATTTCAACCCATGTAGGAACCACTAGGGACTGTGGGGTCAGAATTTCTAGCCTGTACAGGACTCCACTGGCTCAGTTGCAGTTTTTAGTTTCAATTGTTTTACCTATTACCCCATGTGAGTTGTTACACAATCATAACAAGCACATACACACACGTATACACAGAGTACATGCATACACAAATGTATATACAGAGCACATACATACAGTTATAAATGTATGCACAGAGCACATACAAACATCAGTATACACAGAGCACATACACAGACATATATGTATGCACAGAGCACATACATACAAACACCTGTATACACAAAACACCTATATACAGACATAAATGTATGCACAGAGCACATACATACGAACACCTGTATACACAAAGCACATACATACAGACATAAATGTATGCAGAGTACATTCATATAAACACCTGTATACAGAGCACATACATGCATACACATGTATACACAAAGCACACACATACAGATAAATACAGTATGTATACACAGAGCAAATGCATACAAACTTATATGTACAGACAGAGCACATACATACGGCATATATGTATAAAAAGAACGCATACATACAGACACATTTATGTACAGACCTCAAACAAGGTGTGCTGCCCATTTTGTTTTTGCTTTTAGTGTACTTTACACATACAAGGACGTGATTACCTCTTTCTGGGCTGTGCATTCCAGTTATATAGCTTTTGATGGACATGTTTTGAGACCTGTTGGCACATAGCAAGGCGAACAATAAGAGTTAGGGACTGTCCTGATTGGTCACACCTTGTCGTGGTGGGATGGTTTTTCTGCTCTTTTGATCAAAATATTGTCACCTAAGTCTTCTATACATGTTTACTTACTGCAGGGGATTTGCTCATTTGTTTTTATCCTAGGTTCTGTTTGTTACATGACCACAGTGTGAATGTACACCTTCACATTGCACATATTCCAAGAGGTGTGTCGGCCCATTTCTTTGGTTGTGCTGGAGCACATACATACAGAAATATATGTATACACAAAGCACATATGTACGCACAGAGCACATACATAAAGACCTGAATACACAGAGCACATACATAAAGACATGTGTCATGATTCTCAATGGCGAGAGAACATAGCCCAGCATATATGAGAACTAGCTCTTGGAAGATGGAAACTATACTGACCATGAACTAAACCTGCCGCACAACTAGAAGTGGCCGGGTAGCATGCCTACGTTTTTTTATCCCTAGATGCCCAGCGCCAGCCGGAGAACTACCTAATCCTAGCAGAGGGAAAGACAGTCCTGGCTCACCTCTAGAGAAATTTTCCCAAAAGGCAGACAGAGGCCCCCACATATATTGGCGGTGATTTAAGATGAAATGACAAACGTAGTATGAAAATAGGTTTAGCAAAATCGAGGTCCGCTTACTAGATAGCATGAAGACAGAAAGGGCACTTTCATGGTCAGCAGAAAACACTATCAAAACACCATCCAGAAATTACTTTAAGACTCTAGCATTAACTCATAACACCAGAGTGGCAATTTCCGCTCACAAGAGCTTTCCAGACACAGTAACGAAACAGCAGCTGTGAACAGGAACAAAATGCAAAAACACACAAGGACAAAAGTCCAACTTAGCTGGGAGTTGTCTAGTAGCAGGAACAAGCACAGAAAGGCTACTGATTACATTGTTGACCGGCATGAAACTGACAGAGGAGCAAGGTTATATAGCGACTCCCACATCCTGATAGGAGCAGGTGAACAGAGGGGATGATGCACACAAGTTAAATTCCACAAGTGGCCACCGGGGGAGCCCAGAATCCAATTTCACAACAGACATGTATACACAGAGCACATACATAAAGACCTGAATACACAGAGGACAAATATAAAGACCTGTATACACAGAGCACATATATAAAGATCTGTATACACAGAGCACATACATAAAGACCTGAATACACAGAGCACATATATAAAGATCTGTATACACAGAGCACATACATAAAGACCTGAATACACAGAGCACATATATAAAGACCTGAATACACAGAGCACATATATAAAGACCTGTATACACAGAGCAAATACATAAATACCTGAATACACAGAGCACATATATAAAGACCTGAATACACAGAGGACAAATATAAAGACCTGTATACACAGAGCACATACATAAAGACCTGAATACACAGAGCAAATATATAAAGATCTGTATACACAGAGAACATACATAAAGACCTGAATACAAAGAGCACATATATAAAGATCTGTATACACAGAGCACATATATAAAGACCTGAATACACAGAGCAAATATATAAAGACCTGTATACACAGAGCACATACATAAAGACCTGTATACACAGAGCAAATACATAAAGACCTGAATACACAGAGCACATATATAAAGACCTGAATACACAGAGGACAAATATAAAGACCTGTATACACAGAGCACATATATAAAGATCTGTATACACAGAGCAAATATATAAAGATCTGTATACACAGAGAACATACATAAAGACCTGAATACAAAGAGCACATATATAAAGATCTGTATACACAGAGCACATATATAAAGACCTGAATACACAGAGCAAATATATAAAGACCTGTATACACAGAGCACATACATAAAGACCTGAATACACAGAGCACATACATAAAGACCTGAATACACAGAGCACATATATAAAGACCTGTATACACAGAGCACATACATAAAGACCTGAATACACAGAGCACATACATAAAGACCTGAATACACAGAGCACATACATAAAGACCTGTATACACAGAGCACATATATAAAGACCTGTATACACAGAGCACATACATAAAGACCTGTATACACAGAGCACATACATAAAGACCTGAATACACAGAGCAAATATATAAAGATCTGTATACACAGAGAACATACATAAAGACCTGAATACAAAGAGCACATATATAAAGATCTGTATACAGAGAGCACATATATAAAGACCTGAATACACAGAGCAAATATATAAAGACCTGTATACACAGAGCACATACATAAAGACCTGAATACACAGAGCACATACATAAAGACCTGAATACACAGAGCACATATATAAAGACCTGTATACACAGAGCACATACATAAAGACCTGAATACACAGAGCACATACATAAAGACCTGAATACACAGAGCACATACATAAAGACCTGTATACACAGAGCACATATATAAAGACCTGTATACACAGAGCACATACATAAAGACCTGAATACACAGAGCACATACATAAAGACCTGAATACACAGAGCACATATATAAAGATCTGTATACAACGAGCACATATATAAAGACCTGAATACACAGAGCACATATATAAAGACTTGTATACACAGAGCACATACATAACGACCTGAATACACAGAGCACATATATAAAGACCTGTATACACAGAGCAAATACATAACGACCTGAATACACAGAGCACAAATATGAAGACCTGTATGCACAGAGCACATACATAAAGACCTGAATACACAGAGCACATATATAAAGACCTGTATACACAGAGCAAATACATAAAGACCTGTATACAACGAGCACATATATAAAGACCTGAATACACAGAGCACATATATAAAGACCTGAATACACAGAGCACATACATAACGACCTGAATACACAGAGCACATATATAAAGACCTTTATACACAGAGCACATACATAACGACCTGAATACACAGAGCACATATATAAAGACCTGTATACACAGAGCAAATACATAACGACCTGAATACACAGAGCACAAATATGAAGACCTGTATACACAGAGTACATACATAAAGACCTGAATACACAGAGCACATATATAAAGACCTGTATACACAGAGCAAATACATAAAGACCTGTATACAACGAGTACATATATAAAGACCTGAATACACAGAGCACATACATAAAGACCTGAATACACAGAGCAAATATATAAAGATCTGTATACACAGAGCACATACATAAAAACCTGAATACACAGAGCACATATATAAAGACCTGAATACACAGAGCACATATATAAAGACCTGAATACACAGAGCACATACATAAAGACCTGTATACACAGAGCACATACATAAAAACCTGAATACACAGAGCACATATATAAAGACCTGAATACACAGAGCACATATATAAAGACATGTATACACAGAGCACATACATAAAGACCTGAATACACAGAGCACATATATAAAGACCTGTATACACAGAGCACATACATAAAGACCTGAATACACAGAGCACATATATAAAGACCTGTATACACACAGCACATACATAAAAACCTGAATACACAGAGCACATATATAAAGACCTGAATACACAGAGCACATATATAAAGACCTGAATACACAGAGCACATATATAAAGATCTGTATACACAGAGCACATGTATAAAGACCTGTATACACAGAGCACATATATAAAGACCTGTATACACAGAGCACATATATAAAGACCTGTATACAGCGAGAAAATACATAAAGACCTGTATACAACGAGCAAATACATAAAGACCTGTTGTAATAATTATAGGGGATAACTCAGGAGTCTCTTTGTGTGGAACAAGACAACTACAGGACACAGTTTTATAAGTGGTAAAGTCTATATTATCACAAGGTGATTCAAACAGGTGCAGAGAGAAACTCAAGTCCACAACACTTGGTGCAAATAACAAATGCAGCTCAGCAGTCTATAGGAAACTTCAGAGGAAAATGCAATCACGCAGAAAGTCTATGAAGCACAGTTATTCTTGAGGATACTTGACACGAATAAATCCTTGTCTTAGTCCAGGCACAGATAGATATGCTTATAAGGCAGTTCAAATCATATCTTAGCTCAACCAGGGAGGCCTGGTTAATAGTCTCAGGTTCTTGCAGAGCAGAACCAGCTTACATGTCCAGCAAATGCAGATGGAAGTAAACACGAGCAGCGGATGAAGGAGGATTACTGGAACTGGTGTATGCAGCAGGAACTCAGAGCAGAGTAGCAGGATCACCCCACAGGTCCACAGGAGCAGGTATATAGCCAGGGAGTCACCAGAGGTCAGGAGCTGGATGCAAGGCAGAATACTCTACCACAGACTGAAGGCTGGGGTGGAGTTTTATAGCAGGAAGACACAGTGCACATGAGACCAAAGACGCCATCTTGGAAAAGGGCAGTAATGCACAAAAAGGTAATAAAAAATGTTCAGAGTCCTGACACCTGTATACAGAGCACATACACACATACAGACATATATTTATACAGAGCATACACACACCTATACACATGGCACTTGCATATATACATATGTATGCACAGAGCATATACATACAGATGTGTATATATATATATATATATATAGAGAGAGAAATATACAGAACACATACACACACATACATTCACAGACACTATAGAGGACTTACCATTCTGTCGCTAACTGTTCGGTTCTTCTAGGCTCCACAGAGTACAGAATATTACCATTATGTCGCCAAATGTTCTGCTGCACTCTCAAACTCAGAAATTACACTGAAAATGCAGAACTATTATTATTAATGCAGTTTCTGCTGTAAATTACAGGGTACCCTAATGGAGTGGGGACCAGGCATTTGTCCAGTTTTCTCCTACCCCAACGACGGACCTGGATACAGTGCACACATACAGTATACATACAGCGCACACATAGGGCATTTACATGATTCATGCAGTAAACACATATCACACATAGAGCGAACACACAGTACACACATATCACACACATATCATACCTACAGCGGACACAGTACACACATATCACACATAGAGTGAACACACAGTACGCACATATCACACATAGAGTGAACACACAGTACACACATATCATACGTACAGCGGACATACAGTACACACATATCACACATAGCGTGAACACACAGTACACACATATCACACATAGATCATGCCTACAGCAGACATACAGTACCCACATATCACACATAGAGTGAACACACAGTACACACATATCACACATAGATCATGCCTACAGCGGACATACAGTACCCACATATCACACATAGAGTGAACACACAGTACGCACATATCACACATAGAGTGAACACACAGTACACACATATCATACGTACAGCAGACATACAGTACACACATATCACACATAGCGTGAACACACAGTACACACATATCACACATAGATCATGCCTACAGCGGACATACAGTACACACATATCACACATAGCGTGAACACACAGTACACACATATCACACATAGATCATGCCTACAGCGGACATACAGTACCCACATATCACACATAGAGTGAACACACAGTACACACATATCACACATAGAGTGAACACACAGTACACACATATCACACATAGAGTGAACACACAGTACACACATATCACACACATATCATACCTGCAGCGGACATACAGTACACACATATCACACACATATCATACCTGCAGCGGACATACAGTACACACATATCACACACATATCATACCTACAGCGGACATACAGTACACACATATCACACATAGAGTGAACACACAGTACACACATATCACACATAGAGTGAACACACAGTACACACATATCACACACATATCATACCTGCAGCGGACATACAGTACACACATATCACACACATATCATACCTGCAGCGGACATACAGTACACACATATCACACACATATCATACCTACAGCGGACATACAGTACACACATATCACACAGAGTGAACACACAGTACTCACATATCACACATAGATCACACATACACCACCCACACTTACACACATAGCACACGATACTTATGTGGCAAACATGGAGCACTTATAGAACACCTACACATTAACCACAAATAGAAGGGCCTCCCGGACTGTAGACTTCTGCAGATGGAATTGCTCTCCTTATCAATGTGAGCGATCAATGTTAGAGCCGCTGTCAGGATTAAATTTCCTAATGTTGCAAAGGTATGTGAAGAGTTAAAGGAAAACTCCTCATCTGAACAATTTACAGCATTCCACAGATGAAATACACTGGAAAAGTTGTGTAACTTTGTAAATTCTTCACTTGACTAATCTTGTATTCTGTGATATCTAAAGATGCATTTACACTAAACGATTATTGCTCCTAGAAACGCTCATTTCGCGATTATCTTGCAGTTTCAACAGATGGCCGATCACCTGACGTGCGAGCAAAACGTTCATTGGATGCAATGATCAGATGGAATCATCGTTCTCGGCAGCACATTGTCTTGTGTAAACAGAACTCGTGCTGCCGAGAATTACGGCCACCTATGTGCACTTAACTATTACAGATCACTCAGTACATCTATGTACGCAGGATATCGAAGGAGCGCTGATCAGTAAAGGATCACCAAATGGCGGTCAATAGTGCACACCAAGCCATACTCGCCGGCTAGAAGAAGAGCGATGTATTGTAGGAGTTCAGATCGTCAGCAGCCGGAGCCAAGAGCAATTAAGTCACATGACTGATAGATAATTAGTGAGGGCAAGCAGAAAAATGATGAAAGCGGCTCTGGGTGTGAACAGCGTTCAGTAATTCAGTTAATTAAGTGAAACTATGAAATGCTGGGGGGGATTTCAACAAAGGACATCCTGGAGGAATGCCACCCATAAAAATGTCAGCTAGTTTGGCAAGTCATGCATCCAGACTAATGATATGATGTCACTTTATGTAACATGTATCCAAGCAAAGTGGAGTAAAGTGAAGCAAATACCGAACATTCCCCACACTGATACATTGTTACCAGGTACTTGTGTGCTAAGACACATTGCTCAATGTCAGGCAGCAGCAGGAAAGCCTACAGCCACCGGATAACAAAGCTGTGGCCATCTAGTATCAACCCCCATCAGTCCTATACATTTTAGGAGCCACAAAAATGGGATTCAGTTTTTCTTCATCTAGTAAAATATATATATATATATATATATAGAGAGAGAGATAAATATAGTATATAGGAAGGCAGGAGTAGTCACTACAGAGAGCAGGCGCTATCCAAGCCTCGGCCTCCCCCGCAGGCCAATGGGTGGGATAACCTCCAGATATGGCCTCTTCTTCCCTGTATGTAAATCTTGTCTTTTTAGACAACCGAGCTTGGTCCTTGACTTTTTCTTATCTTCCACACCCACTTGGCTAAAGAGATTATATATATATATATATATATATATATATATATATATATGGAATTGGAGACCATGTCTCAGGACTGAAGAGATGCAGGGCCAAGGGAAAAACAATGTTGGATTCAGAGCAGTGACATTTACATAACATAAAAAAATATATAATTATATTAAATTACCCTGGTGGAAACCCCCGACAGCTCCCTGGTCACTTACTGCCAGGATGTGAGGACCCCCAAGGACCTACAGCGTCCTGAGAAGCGCTGGCCAAGTCCATAACCAGTCTGCGAGTAACCGTCCCTGGGATCTGCACTGCACGGTGACTACTGGAAACTGAAAAATTCCGGGGAAAACCCTGATGTTCCTACTTAATCAATATCCCAAGGCTCCAGGAAGCTGAGGTTTGGGGAGCTGTATGCGGGTCCTTGTGCTGACTGTGACATGGAGGGGGCACTGGAGTCGCCAGGATAGTGACCAGTGCGGGGTCCAGTAATCAGACCCTTGTATGATCCTATAGGTCCCCTCAATATCACAGGGGAACCTCTGCGGAGGCCGGACCCCGATGCAGCTCCATATATCTCAGATTCCTGAACGCCGTAGTGACGTGGGAGCTGTGTGGTATCGGGGGTCTCTGCAGGCGCACCCCAAGCTTATGGCATTGCATGCGACACTCAGCATTGACTTAGAGGTTGAGGCTTCTTTAATACAGAAAAAAATGAGAACACACAGAAAGAATCCGCAGCATAGAAATATCTCACCAAGAACCTCTGTTATATCTCAATGACTACATTCCTGGGAGAAGCCTTGCAGCAGTTCTCACCTTACAACAACACTCTGCCGTATCGGAGGCAATCAGTAATGCAAAGCGCAAATAAAAATCGCGAAAAATGTAAAAAATGTAAACAAGCCTGATGTAAGAACCTGTGCAGCGGATCAGAACGGGAGCTGCGGAGGCAAAAGCAGCCAGTATAGATATACACTGTCCTCCTCACCAAGGAGAAGTGGTGGATGGTGGAGATCACAGGACGGAGATGTCACTGATCTGCAAATGATGAAACATGGAAACAACATTTACTTAAATTCCGATGTATTCAGTCTGGAGTCTGAGCTTCGTGCACAAATCCCGGCACCTGCGTCCTCAGCTGCGGTCACTGAGGTCATTAATCGATACACGATTAATCCATAATGCACTGCAAGTAATTGTACGCCACATAGCGAGCCTAAAGCCGGCACTGCATTAGATGTTGTCCAAACACTGGTTCGCCCAACAGCCATCTCGGCCATCTCTCCCTTACACAGGAGCTCTCGTTCTGCCGAGCGCTCCAGTGTTCTCTATGATAGAGGCTTCCAACAGGTGTCAAATTACCTCATGCCACCGCTCTCAATGGTGCGGCCATTTCTCTAAAGTGTCCAGAAGCTCATTATCCACGACATGTTCCTCATACTACAGTGAGTCCCTGCAAGGCCTAAACCTGCTCCAGTGGCTGCAGCGTCTCCAGACTTGCCTCCACTGGGCACATCAAGGACGTCATTGGTCGAAGATTACACAGGAGCTACCGGCATTATCTCCAGTCTTGTCTTCATTGGTCACATCAAGGACATCATTGGTCGGCAATTGCACAGGAGCTGCTGGCAGTGTCTCTGGTCTTGTCTCCTCAGTCACATTGGATATGTCATTGATCGGTGATTACACAAGAGCTGCCATATTTCTTCTTCCCATTTGGCTGGTTTTGATGTCTATTTTACGTGTTCACCATTTTTCCTGTTCCCCATTGTGGACGAACTTTAAGAGTTCGAGGTGTTTTTGATTGATTTGTCATTTGTGCCTTTTTAAAAAGTTTCAATTTTTGTTGTTAATGTACTTTAGTCAATCCATGAAGTATTTATATTTTTTCTTAATTTCAACATTTTTTCTTAATTATGCCAGACATAAATTGTGTAGGCTCAGAATCATAAACTGTTGTGTGAAGTATTGACTCTTCTTATAGGATGAATATTTGCCTCTAATATTATTTCCTACAGTTTGTCTTCTGTTATCTTTGTAAAACAGTGAGGCATGGCTACTGAACAAAGATGTTTGCTGATATGCTAATTATGCATTGAGTTATGGAGCCAGTTTGTTGACTTCGAAAGCAGAGAGGGATAAACTATGCAAGTTGACTAAATAATCAAGTAATGCTACTTGATGTCATCACCTTTCTTTCCCTTATCTTGATGCTGGACTGAAGGACACTTGTTAGATCTAAAAATAGGTTACATGCCTATGTATAGAGACTTTTTCTTCTGGTTGGTGTGACTCTTCAGGATCTCAGCTTAGGGGACCATGGCCCCAGCTGGAAGAACACAGATCTGCTTCATTGACCATAACTGAAACCCAAGAGATGTCTTAAAGAATCCAGGTTGGGACAATCAGGTCACCTGGGGACATACCTCACTGCTCTCGGTTAGCTTTCTAAGCTTGTCGTTACCTCCTTGCTGCGAGGTCCTGCCTAAAAATGTGTGCCACTGGTGGGGGTATGCGACACTGGAAGCAGCTCTAATCCTGGTGAGTCACCGAAAGAGTGAGACTCTGTAATTTGCACCATCTTGGGTATTTGCTGGGACTGTCCAATATGTTATTGTCTGTTTGTGGTTCAATAAATTATTACCACACTGTTTTACCCTCACCGTGTTGTCTGAGCAATGTTCTGCCCACGTTAAATGGAGAGCGGGCGTTGGGCCACTGGTCCATATGGTTCCAGCTAGCAGATATGGGCGCCCACCAATCCCCTGTGTCTCCATAAGGTGACTTAAGAAGAACCTGAAACAATTAAATGGGCTGTATGTATCCAGTAACTGGCAAGATCCTGCAGGTTTATATGAGGGACACATCTGCACTAGTACATAAAGTAACAATATAATATATGAGTATATCACGGGCTTCCTCATCCATTAGAGGGGGCGCTCCTGATGCTCCTACAGAAAATCCAACAGATACTCCCAAATTATATAGAAGAAAGAAACTCCCAACCTACAGAGGGAATGTGAGTGCAGGTTGTGCTGAACATCAGCAACAACAATGACCAAACCAGCTGCAGACTTGGAATGGCCATTCTTGCAAGGACACACAGCCCTGGTTCTTTTCCTGCCATTTTCCAGGGATGCTGCAGCAGAGTAATGGTTGGTTATCTGGGTTCGGAGAGATCTTGCTTCTTGCATTTTGGGGAGCTCGTCAGCCCGGCTCTGGATGCTCAGTCAGACCTTTCTCCCATTGCCTGAGGACAGAGGTATTTTTCTCCTAGTCTGGGCATTGTTTCACGCCTTACCTTTACTGTACTTGTTGTTGGCCTCGGATAGCATTTTGACTCTTCTCTTCACTCTTTGGTTTGCAGTTTGGCACTTGTAGTTCTTCTCTGGTATTGACATTTGTTTGCCCCTCTCCGTGCTTTTTCTTGACCTTCACTTATGTACTAACTCTCTGTGGACGAGCTTCAGTTCTCAAATTCACCCCCAGCTTTTCACTGGAGGATGAAAGGATGGAGTAAGATGAAGTCAGGAGACAAGTGTGTGACGAAATCTGCAAGTAACACTGAATCTCACTGCAGACATGTTGCAGGTTTGTGACCAATTCTGCTGCAGAAATTTTCTGCAATGTGTGAATAATGCCTAATATGCCTCTCTGTTGTGAAATTGGATTTTGGGCTCCCCCGGTGGCCACTGGTGGAATTGAACTTGTGTGCATCATCCCCTCTATTCACCTGTTCCCATCAGGATGTGGGAGTCGCTATTTAACCTTGCTCCTCTGTCACTTCCATGCCGGTCAACATTGTAATCAGAAGCCTTTCTGTGCATGTTCCTGCTACCAGACAACTTCCAGCTAAGTCGGACTTTTGTCCTTGTTTGTTTTTTGCATTTTGTTCCAGTTCACAGCTGCAGTTTCGTTTCTGTGTCTGGAAAGCTCTTGTGATCTGAAATTGCCACTCTGATGTTATGAGTTAATACTAGAGTCTTAAAGTAATTTCAGGATGGTGTATTGATAGGGTTTTCAGCTGACCATGAAAGTACCCTTTCTGTCTTCCAGCTATCTAGTAAGCGGACCTCGATTTTGCTAAACCTATTTTCATACTACGTTTGTCATTTTCATCTTAAATCACCGCCAATATATGTGGGGGCCTCTGTCTGCCTTTCGGGGAAATTTCTCTAGAGGTGAGCCAGGACTATATTTTCCTCTGCCAGGATTAGTTAGTCCTCCGGCCGGCGCTGGGCGTCTAGGGATAAAACGCAGGCTACGCTACCCGGCTACTGTTAGTTGTGCGGCAGGTTTAGTTCATGGTCAGTTTAAGTTTCCATCCTTCCAAGAGCTAGTTCCTATGTATGCTGGGCTATGTTCTCTTGCCATTGAGAACCATAACAGTTTGACCGGCCCACAAAGGGTTAAATTAATTGGCAGAGAAAGGAGAGAAAAAAGAAGTCTGCTGAAAAATTTTTTTTTTTTTTTTCCTTCAGTTCTGAGTGTGCTTTCTATTGAATCACTTGCAAGTCTGCCTATATTGCAGCCTTCCTCTCTCTCTCTCCTTCTAATCCTGGAATGGCTCTGTGTTCACCTGTTTAAAATGGATATTCAGAGTTTAGCTGCAGGTTTGAATAATCTCACCACGAAAGTTCAAAATTTACAAGATTTTGTTGTTCATGTTCCTATATCTGAACCTAGAATTCCTTTGCCTGAATTTTTCTCGGGGAATAGATCTTGCTTTCAAAATTTCAAAAATAATTGCAAGTTGTTTTTGTCCCTGAAATCTCGCTCTGCTGGAGATCCTGCTCAGCAGGTCAGGATTGTGATTTCCTTGCTCCGGGGCGACCCTCAAGATTGGGCTTTTGCATTGGCTCCAGGGGATCCTGCGTTGCTCAATGTGGATGCGTTTTTTCTGGCCTTGGGGTTGCTTTATGAGGAACCTCATTTAGAGCTTCAGGCGGAAAAAGCCTTGATGTCCCTATCTCAGGGGCAAGATGAAGTTGAAATATACTGCCAAAAATTCCGTAAATGGTCTGTGCTTACTCAGTGGAATGAGTGCGCCCTGGCGGCAAATTTCAGAGAGGGTCTCTCTGATGCCGTTAAGGATGTTATGGTGGGGTTCCCTGTGCCTGCGGGTCTGAATGAGTCCATGACAATGGCTATCCAGATCGATAGACGTCTGCGGGAGCGCAAACCTGTGCACCATTTGGCGGTGTCTACTGAGAAGACGCCAGAGAATATGCAATGTGATAGAATTCTGTCCAGAAGCGAACGGCAGAATTTTAGACGAAAAAATGGGTTGTGCTTTTATTGTGGTGATTCAACTCATGTTATATCAGCATGCTCTAAGCGTACTAAGAAGCTTGATAAGTCAGTTTCAATTGGCACTTTTCAGTCTAAGTTTATTCTATCTGTGACCCTGATTTGTTCTTTATCATCTATTACCGCGGATGCCTATGTCGACTCTGGCGCCGCTTTGAGTCTTATGGATTGGTCCTTTGCCAAACGCTGTGGGTATGATTTAGAGCCTCTTGAAACTCCTATACCTCTGAAGGGGATTGACTCCACCCCATTGGCTAGTAATAAACCACAATACTGGACACAAGTAACTATGCGAATTAATCCGGATCATCAGGAGATTATTCGCTTTCTTGTGCTGTATAATCTACATGATGTGTTGGTGCTTGGATTGCCATGGCTGCAATCTCATAACCCAGTCCTCGACTGGAACGCTATGTCTGTGTTAAGCTGGGGATGTAAGGGGATGCATGGGGACGTACCTTTGGTTTCCATTTCGTCATCTATTCCCTCTGAGATTCCTGAATTCTTGTCTGACTATCGTGACGTTTTTGAAGAACCTAAGCTTGGTTCATTACCTCCGCACCGGGAGTGCGATTGTGCCATAGATTTGATTCCGGGTAGTAAATACCCTAAGGGTCGTTTATTTAATCTGTCTGTGCCTGAACATGCTGCTATGCGAGAATATATAAAGGAGTCCTTGGAAAAGGGACATATTCGTCCTTCGTCATCTCCCTTAGGAGCCGGTTTTTTCTTTGTGTCTAAGAAAGATGGCTCTTTGAGGCCGTGTATTGATTATCGGCTTTTGAATAAAATCACGGTTAAATATCAATATCCGTTGCCACTGCTGACTGATTTGTTTGCTCGCATAAAGGGGGCCAAGTGGTTCTCTAAGATAGATCTCCGTGGGGCGTATAATTTGGTGCGAATTAAGCAGGGGGATGAGTGGAAAACCGCATTTAATACGCCCGAGGGCCACTTTGAGTATTTGGTGATGCCTTTTGGCCTTTCAAATGCCCCTTCAGTCTTTCAGTCCTTTATGCATGACATTTTCCGTGATTATTTGGATAAATTTATGATCGTGTATCTGGATGATATTCTGATTTTTTCGGATGACTGGGACTCTCATGTCCAGCAGGTCAGGAGGGTTTTTCAGGTTTTGCGGTCTAATTCCTTGTGTGTGAAGGGTTCTAAGTGCGTTTTTGGGGTTCAAAAGATTTCCTTCTTGGGATACATTTTTTCCCCCTCTTCCATCGAGATGGATCCTGTCAAGGTTCGGGCTATTTGTGATTGGACGCAACCCTCTTCTCTTAAGAGTCTTCAGAAATTTTTGGGCTTTGCTAACTTTTATCGTCGATTTATTGCTGGTTTTTCTGATGTTGTTAAACCATTGACTGATTTGACTAAGAAGGGTGCTGATGTTGCTGATTGGTCCCCTGCTGCTGTGGAGGCCTTTCGGGAGCTTAAGCGCCGCTTTTCTTCTGCCCCTGTGTTGCGTCAGCCTGATGTTGCTCTTCCTTTTCAGGTTGAGGTCGACGCTTCTGAAATCGGAGCTGGGGCGGTTTTGTCGCAAAGAAGTTCCGACTGCTCCGTGATGAAACCTTGTGCTTTTTTTTCTCGTAAATTTTCGCCCGCCGAGCGGAATTATGATATTGGGAATCGGGAGCTTTTGGCCATGAAGTGGGCTTTTGAGGAGTGGCGTCATTGGCTTGAGGGGGCTAGACATCAGGTGGTGGTATTGACCGACCACAAAAATTTAATTTATCTTGAGTCCGCCAGACGCCTGAATCCTAGACAGGCGCGCTGGTCGTTGTTTTTCTCTCGGTTTAATTTTGTGGTGTCATACCTACCGGGTTCTAAGAATGTTAAGGCGGATGCCCTTTCTAGGAGTTTTGAGCCTGACTCCCCTGGTAATTCTGAACCTACAGGTATCCTTAAGGATGGAGTGATATTGTCTGCCGTTTCTCCAGACCTGCGGCGGGCCTTGCAGGATTTTCAGGCGGATAGACCTGATCGTTGCCCACCTGGTAGACTGTTTGTTCCTGATGATTGGACCAGTAAAGTCATTTCTGAGGTTCATTCTTCTGCGTTGGCAGGTCATCCTGGAATCTTTGGTACCAGGGATTTGGTGGCAAGGTCCTTCTGGTGGCCTTCCCTGTCACGAGATGTACGAGGCTTTGTGCAGTCTTGTGACGTTTGTGCTCGGGCCAAGCCTTGTTGTTCTCGGGCTAGTGGATTGTTGTTGCCCTTGCCTATCCCGAAGAGGCCTTGGACGCACATCTCGATGGATTTTATTTCGGATCTTCCTGTTTCTCAGAAGATGTCTGTCATCTGGGTGGTGTGTGACCGTTTCTCTAAGATGGTCCATTTGGTTCCCCTGCCTAAGTTGCCTTCTTCTTCCGAGTTGGTTCCTCTGTTTTTTCAAAATGTGGTTCGTTTGCATGGTATTCCGGAGAATATCGTTTCTGACAGAGGAACCCAATTCGTGTCTAGATTTTGGCGGGCATTCTGTGCTAGGATGGGCATAGATTTGTCTTTCTCGTCTGCTTTCCATCCTCAGACTAATGGCCAGACCGAGCGGACGAATCAGACTTTGGAGACATATTTGAGGTGTTTTGTGTCTGCAGATCAGGATGATTGGGTTGCTTTTTTGCCTTTAGCGGAGTGTGCCCTCAATAATCGGGCCAGCTCTGCCACCTTGGTGTCTCCTTTTTTCTGTAATTCGGGGTTTCATCCTCGATTTTCCTCCGGTCAGGTGGAATCTTCGGATTGTCCTGGAGTGGATGCTGTGGTGGAGAGGTTGCATCAGATTTGGGGGCAGGTGGTGGACAATTTGAAGTTGTCCCAGGAGAAGACTCAGCTTTTTGCCAACCGCCGGCGTCGGGTTGGTCCTCGGCTTTGTGTCGGGGACTTGGTGTGGTTGTCTTCTCGTTTTGTCCCTATGAGGGTTTCTTCTCCCAAGTTTAAGCCTCGGTTCATCGGCCCGTACAAGATATTGGAGATTCTTAACCCTGTGTCCTTCCGTTTGGACCTCCCTGCATCTTTTTCTATTCATAATGTTTTTCATCGGTCATTGTTGCGCAGGTATGAGGTACCGGTTGTGCCTTCCGTTGAGCCTCCTGCTCCGGTGTTGGTTGAGGGCGAGTTGGAGTACGTTGTGGAAAAAATCTTGGACTCCCGTGTTTCCAGACGGAAACTCCAGTATCTGGTCAAATGGAAGGGATACGGTCAGGAGGATAATTCTTGGGTGACTGCCTCTGATGTTCATGCCTCCGATCTGGTCCGTGCCTTTCATAGGGCTCATCCTGATCGCCCTGGTGGTTCTGGTGAGGGTTCGGTGCCCCCTCCTTGAGGGGGGGTACTGTTGTGAAATTGGATTTTGGGCTCCCCCGGTGGCCACTGGTGGAATTGAACTTGTGTGCATCATCCCCTCTGTTCACCTGTTCCCATCAGGATGTGGGAGTCGCTATTTAACCTTGCTCCTCTGTCACTTCCATGCCGGTCAACATTGTAATCAGAAGCCTTTCTGTGCATGTTCCTGCTACCAGACAACTTCCAGCTAAGTCGGACTTTTGTCCTTGTTTGTTTTTTGCATTTTGTTCCAGTTCACAGCTGCAGTTTCGTTTCTGTGTCTGGAAAGCTCTTGTGATCTGAAATTGCCACTCTGATGTTATGAGTTAATACTAGAGTCTTAAAGTAATTTCAGGATGGTGTATTGATAGGGTTTTCAGCTGACCATGAAAGTACCCTTTCTGTCTTCCAGCTATCTAGTAAGCGGACCTCGATTTTGCTAAACCTATTTTCATACTACGTTTGTCATTTTCATCTTAAATCACCGCCAATATATGTGGGGGCCTCTGTCTGCCTTTCGGGGAAATTTCTCTAGAGGTGAGCCAGGACTATATTTTCCTCTGCCAGGATTAGTTAGTCCTCCGGCCGGCGCTGGGCGTCTAGGGATAAAACGCAGGCTACGCTACCCGGCTACTGTTAGTTGTGCGGCAGGTTTAGTTCATGGTCAGTTTAAGTTTCCATCCTTCCAAGAGCTAGTTCCTATGTATGCTGGGCTATGTTCTCTTGCCATTGAGAACCATAACACCTCTCCTCCTATGTCACTGTCGCAGGAAACTGGGGCGGATTATAAAGTCTGGACATATTACACTTTCCTGTCTGTCCGTGTGTTGTCTGTGATCACGGCTCCTCATCTAATAATGGTATAAGTGGTTAACAGACTGCTGCCCATATCTCAGCTTCGTGATGTGTGACATAGAAAGAAAATGTTGGCGTTTCCGGCAGTCACACGAGTCGGCCTATGGATCTTTGTACCAGGTTGGAGTTGCAGAGTTTTATCTACGGAGGTGACATCAGTGGAGGTTGGCAGAGGACTCAGGTCCAGTTGATCGTGCCACGTACAAACCGTGGGTCCGTCCCATTAGATTGTCTCCATTGCAGCAGAGTTACATAACGAGGGTACAGTGATTGGAAGCAGATGGCAGCAGGATGACAATGGAGAAGAAAGATGACAAAATATGGAGCAGAACATCAGCCTTGTATCAGGAATGGTGTACTACTAGAGCCTGACTGGTGAGAGGACACAGAATGCTCATCTTGGGTTTTACGCCCTTTTGCTTTGTGATCTAATTTTCTGGAGGCTTATGTCTGATATTTTCAGCCCTCCTTAAAAAAAATGCTGGAAAATGTTTAATTTTTTTCAATTATCAAAATATTCAAACAATAAAGGCGTCCCCGCATGAAGTAGCTCTCATTCCTCTCTCGGGCAACCCTAGAGGCAGAGGGTGTGCCCCGGCAGGGATGTACGTCAGTGGCCGAGCAAGAACACACAGTTCCAAGCCCTTTGTCATGACCTTTGTCATCATCTGTGACATTTTATGCCAAAAACTAGAGCAAACTTCTTTTCATTGTATGAGCCAATTACTGCATCCTTCGATCAAGTTCCCGAATCAACTGACAAATTCTGATCTTTACCAAATAACTTGTCCCAGGAGAAGGACATCACTGAGCCTGGGGCGGCAGAAGGACACCACAGACCCCAAGCAGCAGATCAACAGCACAGACCCCGAAATGGCAGAAGGGTACCATGGACCCCAGAGTGGCAGAAGGAGCCCACGGACTCCAGAGCGGCAGTAGGACACCAGGGACCCTGTAGCGGCAGAAGGACACAATGGACCCTGGAGCGGCAGAAGGAGACCACAGAACCCGAAGCAGCAGGAGATCACGGACCTCAGAGCAGCAGCAGAAGGATACCATGGGCCCTGGAGTGGCAGAAGGACACCATGGACCCCAGAGTGGCAGACGTTGGAGTCTGACCACCATATTAAACCTGTCCCAGCAGAAGGACACCACTGAGTCTGGAGCGGCAGAAGGACACCACAGGCCCCGGAGCGGCAGAAGGACACCACAGACCCCTAATGGCAGAAGGACACCATGGACGCCGATGCGGCAGAAGGCTAACATGGACCCCAAAGCAGCAGAAGTATACCACGAACCCCAGAGTGGCAGCAGGACACCACGGACCCAGGAGTGCCAGATGGACACCACGGGCCCTGGAGCAGCAGGACACTATGGAGTCCGGAGCAGCAGAAGGAGTCCACAGATCCCAGAGCGGCAGAAGGAAAACCACAGACCCTGGAGCAGCCGAGGGACACAAAGACTGACAACTATACTAAACTCCACACTTCATTCTAGTAAACAGATCTTGCTGATCTTAGCAGCAGAAGGACAATAAGGACCCTAGAGCAGCAGAAGGATACCATAGGCCCTGGAGCCTCAGAAGGATATCACGGGCCCTGGAATGGCAGGACACATGGACCCCAAAGTGGCAGAATGAACCACGGACCCCAGAATGGCAGAAGGACCCCACGGACCCCTGAGTGGCAAGAAGTCATGGACACCAGAGCGGAAGGAGATTCTGAAGTGGCAGAATGACACAATGGACACTGGAGTGGCAGAAGGAAATCACAGACTCTGGATCAGCAGAAAGATACCACTGACCCTGGAGAGGCAGAATGACATCATGGACCCGGAGAGGCAGAAGGACACCAAAGAGTCCAGGACGACATAAGATCACGGACCCCAGAGTGGCAGAAGGAGATCACAGACTCTGGAGTAGCGGAAGGATACTATGGACCCTGGAGTGGCAGAAGGATATCATGGACCCCAGAGCTGCAGAAGGACACCACGGACATCGGAGTGGCAGAAGGACTCCACGGACACTGAAGAGGCAGAAGGATACCATGGACACCGGAGCAGCAGAAGGACATCATCTACCCTGGAATGACAGAAGGATACCACGGATGGATGTTATGCACCGGGGGTAATGGGTCTGGATGTTATGCACCGGGGGTAATGGGTCTGGATGTTATGCACCGGGGGTAATGGGGACGGATGTTATACACCAGGAGCGATGGAGCGAGATGTTATACACTGGGGGGCAATGGGGCTGGATGTCATACACTGGGGGGCAATGGGGCTGGATGTTATACACCAGGGGCAATGGGGCCAGATGTTATATACTGGGGGGCAATGGGGCTGAATGTTATATACTGGGGGATGAAAGGGCTGGATGTTATACATCGGGGGCAATGGGGCCGGATATTATACACGGGGAGCAATAGGGCTGGACATTATACACCAGGGGCAATGTGGTTGGATGTTAGATACCAAGGGTAATGGGGTTGGATGTTATACACTGGGGGGAGACGGGGCACAATGTTGGACACCTGGGGGAAATGATCAGGGGGAATGATTAGTAGTGCGGCCGGAGCGTCTCTCCGTATACTGCGTGCATTTGTTCTCATTCCCATGGTTTATCCGCAGCCGGCTGCACACGTGACGTTGGTTTTCATGGCAGCTCCTCACCAGGATCGTGCAGGGACCTGCCTCCTAAGAGGAGACAATGCTTTATGTGATGAAGTTCTAATCCTCAGCTTGTAAATTTTGCCAAACTGCTACTTTTCTCCAGCTACAAAGGGCAGAGAAGACAAGGGGAGCGCTGTTCCTGTGCGCGCAGACGCTGGCATCACACCCTGCGCAGCTCTGCAGTAATAAACCTGTGTGGAGCTTTTATCATATTTCTGAACACAAGGCACCAACCGGGGCTGGCGGCATCGGGAAAGGTCGCCGCAGGCTGAGCTCGTGTTCCTGCTCGCTGGGCGGACGCCAGGCAATAAAAGGTCAATATTCTAAATAAATATGTTTCCGTTATTGGGCAGAAATCTGCAGGAAAGGAGCCAGCGCTGCATCCAGAAGCATCGGGAGCAGAAGACATGGAGACAAGGCAATGACCTAGAACTCGGAAAACCCCAACTGTCATAACAGATCTCATCTCCTGCTCATAAAGATCCCAGCAGTGGTCCGAAGATTTATGCAGTTAAAGGGGAAGGATCAAAGTTAAAGGGCTGTTCCCATCTCATAAACGGGTAACATTGAGCTCATGACCCATGAGGACTGATCCTGACAATGCAGGACCACAACATGGATATTGACCCATGAGCGCGGGGGGCAACAGGGACTCGAGATCAGATTCATTACTTATCACAGCTGAGATTGCTACAATGTATCAGTGTGCTCGGATGTGATTGATACTCGGCGAGTAACAGGCATTGCTCAATGTAAAACTCACATCCTCACCCCATATCTTTGGCGCCTGTTACGCAGCCATTAAGGATGCAGAGAGTGCCTTCGCGTCACTGTAATGCCGTAGCCATCTTGGTTGTGGCATTACTGTGATTGGCTGGCCGTGTGACATCATCAGGGATTATAAAAGGACAGGCGCCGCCCGTCTCGGCACACTGACACCATTGCACAGCTCTGTGACACGCCGTATTGGAGAGAGTGCTTGCCCAGGCTGTGTGTGCACAGGATAAGGCATCAGAGGCCTGTAGTGTTGATGCTGGAGCTGTCATACTAACAGTCCTTCTAATCGTTTGCTTCGCTGTTTGTATCAGATACATTCTGCATTTAGACTAGGTACAGCGGCAGGGAGAGTGGCAGAATCCAGCCTCTAGACCAGTGATGGGCAACCTTTTGAGCTCGGTGTGTCAAAATTCGCCAAAAAACCGAGCATAACTTGGGTGGTGTGTCACCTTGATAAAAAAACATAATTTTGCGACATGTATAGTTTAAATAACAAATATGTATAATTAGAATTAACTTACCTGCTTAGTGACTTCTTTGTTCATCTGTCAGTTGGTTTCTTTTGTTGGTCTTGCTATTATTTAACTTGTGTGGGGTGCCGTGAACTAAGATAAGTGAGGGGGAGGGGGAATTCTTCCAGTGATGGCGAACCTGTGGCACTCCAGCTGTTGCAAAACTACAATTCCCATCATGTCTTCACAGCCAAAGCCTTTGCTTTGAATGGCCAGCCATGATGGGAATTGTAGTTTTGCAACAGCTGGACTGCCACAGGTTCGCCATCACTGCCTCCCTCTCACTTATCTCAGTAATGGCCAATGACACCCCACAGTTCACTGGATGATGGTTGCTGTAGTAGTCACAGGGCCTCCAGACAGCAATCACAGGGCCTGAGTCCAGACAGCAATCACAGGGCCTGAGTCCAGACAGCAATCACAGGGCCTGAGTCCAGACAGCTATCACAGGGCCTGAGTCCAGACAGCAATCACAGGGCCTGAGTCCAGACAGCTATCACAGGGCCTGAGTCCAGACAGCAATCACAGGGCCTGAGTCCAGACAGCGATCACAGGGCCTGAGTCCAGACAGCAATCACAGGGCCTGAGTCCAGACAGCTATCACAGGGCCTGAGTCCAGACAGCAATCACAGGGCCTGAGTCCAGACAGCAATCACAGGGCCTGAGTCCAGACAGCAATCACAGGGCCTGAGTCCAGACAGCTATCACAGGGCCTGAGTCCAGACAGCAATCACAGAGCCTGAGTCCAGACAGCGATCACAGGGCCTGAGTCCAGACAGCAATCACAGGGCCTGAGTCCAGACAGCTATCACAGGGCCTGAGTCCAGACAGCAATCACAGGGCCTGAGTCCAGACAGCTATCACAGGGCCTGAGTCCAGACAGCAATCACAGGGCCTGAGTCCAGACAGCAATCACAGGGCCTGAGTCCAGACAGCAATCACAGGGCCTGAGTCCAGACAGCTATCACAGGGCCTGAGTCCAGACAGCAATCACAGGGCCTGAGTCCAGACAGCTATCACAGGGCCTGAGTCCAGACAGCTATCACAGGGCCTGAGTCCAGACAGCAATCACAGGGCCTGAGTCCAGACAGCAATCACAGGGCCTGAGTCCAGACAGCAATCACAGGGCCTGAGTCCAGACAGCAATCACAGGGCCTGAGTCCAGACAGCAATCACAGGGCCTGAGTCCAGACAGCTATCACAGGGCCTGAGTCCAGACAGCAATCACAGGGCCTGAGTCCAGACAGCAATCACAGGGCCTGAGTCCAGACAGCTATCACAGGGCCTGAGTCCAGACAGCTATCACAGGGCCTGAGTCCAGACAGCAATCACAGGGCCTGAGTCCAGACAGCTATCACAGGGCCTGAGTCCAGACAGCAATCACAGGGCCTGAGTCCAGACAGCTATCACAGGGCCTGAGTCCAGACAGCAATCACAGGGCCTCCAGACAGCTATCACAGGGCCTGAGTCCAGACAGCTATCACAGGGCCTGAGTCCAGACAGCTATCACAGGGCCTGAGTCCAGACAGCAATCACAGGGCCTGAGTCCAGACAGCTATCACAGGGCCTGAGTCCAGACAGCTATCACAGGGCCTGAGTCCAGACAGCTATCACAGGGCCTGAGTCCAGACAGCTATCACAGGGCCTGAGTCCAGACAGCTATCACAGGGCCTGAGTCCAGACAGCTATCACAGGGCCTGAGTCCAGACAGCAATCACAGGGCCTGAGTCCAGACAGCTATCACAGGGCCTGAGTCCAGACAGCTATCACAGGGCCTGAGTCCAGACAGCTATCACAGGGCCTGAGTCCAGACAGCTATCACAGGGCCTGAGTCCAGACAGCTATCACAGGGCCTCCAGACAGCTATCTCCTCAGGCCTCAGAAGTGCAGCCTGGGACTTCTGGTCGGTGCAGCCTGGGACTTCTGGTCGGCGCAGCAGGGAGCAGCGCAATGTCGCCCAAACAACACAGATCCGACGCAGAGGCCTGGGACTTCCGGGAGCTGCGCCTGGCCTACCGGAAGTCCCAGGCCTAGACGCTCTGCACCGGAGCTCTGTTGTTTGGACCCACAGACCTCCTGCATGGCATCCGATCCGATAAAAAATCGGATCGGATGCCATTGTTTAGCATTCCGATACCGCAAGTATCGGGTATCGGCCGATATTTGCTGTATCGGAATTCCGATACCGAGATCCGATACTTTTGTGGTATCGGGTATCGGTATCGAAACAACATTAATGTGTGTAAAATAAAGAATTAAAATAAAAAATATTGCTATACTCACCTCTCCGACGCAGCCTGGACGTCCGCGAGGGAACCGGCAGCGTTGTTTGCTTAAAAATCGCGGTTTTCCTTCCTTACTTGAAGTCCCGGCTTGTGATTGGTTGCGTGCCGCCCATGTGACCGAGACGCGACCAATCACAGCAAGCCGTGACGTAATTTTAGGTCCTTCAGGATTTTAAAATTACGTTCCGGCGTTGTGATTGGTTGCGTGCGGTCACATGGGCGACGCAACCAATCACAACGCCGGAACGTAATTTTAAAATCCTGAAGGACCTAAAATTACGTCACGGCTTGCTGTGATTGGTCGCGTCTCGGTCACATGGGCGGCACGCAACCAATCACAAGCCGGGACTTCAAGTAAGGAAGGAAAACCGCGATTTTTAAGCAAACAACGCTGCCGGTTCCCTCGCGGACGTCCAGGCTGCGTCGGAGAGGTGAGTATAGCAATATTTTTTATTTTAATTCTTTATTTTACATATTAATATGGTTCCCAGGGCCTGAAGGAGAGTTTCCTCTCCTTCAGACCCTGGGAAAGAAGCAATTTCTATGGGGCCGCGGCCGGCGTGTCACTGAAAATGACTACGCGTGTCAGCACTGACACGCGTGTCATAGGTTCGCCATCACTGCTCTAGACAGTGTTAGGGTTTGCAGTCCATTGCTAAATTTATATCTGCTGCAAGTGACCACATTTCTTTTGGGGGTGGGTGAAAAGATTGACTATATTTTCATCCATCCATTCTAGCTGACTGCAGACAGGAGATCCTGGGGTCCCCGATCCTGGACGAAGCTAGATGCAAAACGCGTGTCGGGTGTGGTTTTCATGGACTGGTGAGACTCTTATTTTGTTTGCTTTTCTTTTTATTTCCTGTTCTTTTGGGTTTACACTCCCTATTACTCCATGATACATAAATTGGACTACAGCCCTTATTTCTGGACATTTTCTGATATGGTGCCTCGCTTACATGGATATCAATTTGTAACATCTAGAGTGCATATGGTATAATTTATCCTGTTAATGTATTCACAGTATTTGTAACTTAAATTATGCTATTATTCCTCATTAGCTGAGTGTCTTGTGTCTTACACTATCTTAATACCTCCCTTTTTAATCATGTTGAAATAAAAATTACTTTTATTATATATGATATCTGGATTCAACTACTCATCTATACAGCATTACGTGCTTTGTGTTAAATTTCGGTGCTATATAACACTTGTAGCATAGCGCCTACTACGTGTCTTGGGGGACACTCGCTTGGCATGGGATTAGCGCACTCGGGCACGGTTTTCTATCAAAACAGAGTCTTTTAGGTTTATTTCTCACAACATAAACCACATCCACAGGAACTTAGTAACAGTTTGAACACCATCTGGACGTATTCAACTTCACCACAGTTCATCTCTCATTCTCGGTCAGCATACGACAAGGACCTCGTCCGTTACCTGCTGGTGACCTTCACAGGTTCCTGGACACCTCTTGGCCTCAGAGGTGCCCCATACACAATGTCTCTCTCTTCTAACCCCGGTTAGCATAACACGGATCCCTTTCCGTTACCTGTTGGTGCCGCACAGGTTTCTCGGATACCTCTCCTCCACAGAGGTATCCTTCAGACGTTTCTCACTCTGACCCCGGTCAGTACAACACGGATCTCCATCCTTTCCACACACTGGCATGTGCTAGGTCCAGAGCCCTGCCATGTGCTCTTCAGGAATCCTATTCTCCAGGACTTCCAACACAGGCTTCCAGGACCTTACGGCATAGACCATTCAGGTCCACACTCCAAGACCATGTGACCAGCCCTCAGTCACATTATATAGTACTAACCACTCCCACAGGTGGGAGTGTGGATGTGTGGCTAGTTTGTCCCGCCCATCTCACACAACTAGCCTAGTAAGTCTCCCTTACAACTACACCATAGATATACACACTCTTGAGGGACTACAGGTCCCAGAACAACAACATTGCATCAGATTTACCACGCAGACTCCCTCTGCGACACATATCGGCCATTCACAACACTGCCAGTCACTGTTTCACCACGATTATAATGACAAATATACCTCCATGCATATCCCAAGGAGCACACACAGCGCCCCCTAGCTGCCACAGGGGTCACTACACCACACACTCTAAAAATGTTAGAAAAAATCTGTCTGGATTCAATTACTCATCCAGAGTATTACGTGCTTTGTGGTACATTTCTGTGGTATATAAGACTCTAGAAAAGCATTGAAAATGTGTAGGGATTGAATTAGTCATCATAGAGTATTAGGTGCTTTCAGTTAGATTTCAGTAGTATATAACACTCAAAAAAAAAATGAAAAATTTGTCTGGATTCAACTACTCATCATACAGTATTACGTGCTTTGTGTTAAATTTCAGTGATATATAACACTCCAAAAACGTGTTGACAAATTTGTCTATGTTTAATTAGTCTTCCATAGAGTATTACGGGCATTCTGCTACATTTTGGTGGTATATAAAACTCCAAAAAAGTATTGAAAATTTTGTCTCGATTCAATTACTCATCCATACAGTATTACGTGCTTTGTGTTACATTTTGTTGGTATATAACACTCCAAAAAAAGTTCCAAAATTTTTTATGGATACAATTAGTCATCCATACAGTTTAATGTGGTTATTGTTGCATTACCGTGGTATATAAAACTCAAAAGAAAGTTCCAACATTTTTTATGGATTCAGTTATTCATCCATACAGATTAACATGGTTCTTGTTACATTACAGTGGTATATAAAACTTTTAATAAACCTTCCAAAATGTATTATGTATTCAATTACTCATCCATACAGTATTACGTGCTGTGTGTTAAAAAAAGCATTCAAAAATTTGTCTGGATTCAATTAGTCATCTATAAAGTATTAGGTGTTATCTGTGACATTAGGGTTGTATATAACACTCCAAAAAACCATATAAACATTTTTCTGGATTTAATTAGTCATCCATAGAGTATTAGATACTTTCTGAACATTGTGGTGGAATATAGTGCTCCAAAAAAGCATTGTAAAATTTGTCTGGATTTAATTACTCATCCATACAGTATTACATGCTTAGTGTTAAATTTTGGTGGTATATAACACTGAAAAAAATTCCGCTTTTTTAAAATTTTTAAGTTATTGTTACACTAGATGGTGGCCCGATTCTAACGCATCGGGTATTCTAGAATATGCATGTCTACGTAGTATATAGCACAGCCACATAGTATATTGGCCAGTTACGTAGTATATTGCCCAGCCACGTAGTATATTGCCCAGTCACGTAGTATATTGCCCAGACACGTAGTATATTGCCCAGCCACGTAGTATACAGCACAGAGCCACGTAGTATATTGCCCAGCCACGTAGTATATTGCCCAGCCACGTAGTATATTGCCCAACCACGTAGTATATTGCCCAGCCACGTAGTATACAGCACAGAGCCACGTAGTATATTGCCCAGCCACGTAGTATGTAGTATATTGCCCAGCCATGTAGTATATTGCCCAGTCATGTAGTATATTGCTCAGCCACGTAGTATATAGCACAGCCCATGTAGTATATTGCCCAGCCCATGTAGTATATAGCACAGCCCATGTAGAATATTGCCCAGCCCATGTAGTATATTGCCCAGCCCACGTAGTATATAGCAATGTGGGCATCATATCCCTGTTAAAAAAAAAGAAATAAAATAAACAATAGTTACAGTATATACTCACCATCCGGAGCCCCCGGATCCAAGCAAAGCGGTTACCAACGCTGCTCGTGCGCTCCGGTCTCAAGAGTGCATTGCGGTGTCGCGAGATGATGACGTAGCGGTCTCGTGAGACCGCTACGTCATCATCTCGTGAGATCGCAGCATGGACCGGTTACCGGAGCGTCGCGAGCGGGAAAGGCCGATGGACGGTGAGTATATAACGATTTTTTATTTTTAAATTATTTTTAACATTAGATCGTTTTACTATTCATGCTGCATAATAGCAGCGTTACCCGAGTGCATTACACCACAGTCAACGCTGCCATTAACCCTGTGTGAGCGCAGACTGGAGGGGAGTACGGAGCAGGCACTGACTGCCGGGAGGAAGGAGCGGCCATTTTTTCGCCGGACTGTGCCCGTCGCTGATTGGTCGTGGCTGTTTTGCCATGACCAATCAGCGACTTGGATTACACGACAGACAGAGGTCGTGACCAAGGAATATCTGTGACAGACAGATAGAAGGACAGAAGGACGGAAGTGACCCTTAGACAATTATATAGTAGATTACAGTGGTATTAAACACTAAAAAAACCTTCCAAACATTTTTAGAGATTCAATTTATCTTCCATACACTTTAACACATTTCTTATTACATTACGGTGGTGTATAAAACAAAAAAAAACCTTCAAAAATGTTTATGGATTCAATTATTCATCCATACAGTTTAACGCAGTTATTGTTGCATTACAGTGGTATATAAAACTCAAAAAAAGTTCTAACATTTTTAATGGATTCAGTTATTTATCTATACAGTATTACGTGCTTTGTGTTAAATTTTGGTGGTATATAAGACTCAAAATAGTTCCAAAACATTTTATGGATTCAATTAGTCATCCATACAGTTTAACGCGGTTCTTTTTACATTACGGTGATATATAAAACTTTTTATAAACCTTTCATAATTTATTATGGATTCAATTAGTCATCCATACAGTTTACTGTAGAACCTGCATTGTGTGAAATTTAGTTGGTTTGAAATAAAAAACAAAATTGGCCTGCTACAGGTGTGCAAATTTGGTCCCTCGGTACTCTGTGCCCAGTCACCTCTATTTCTCCCAATGTGGCATCCCCACCTGGTACCAGCACGTATCCAGGAATATCACCTGTGTAATTACCAATGCGGTTACTAGAATTGCCCACTTAACGACCGAAATGTGAACAAGCGCTTGTGGCCAGAGACTCTACATTTCACTGACAGCACACTGGGTGAATATTGTGGAGTCAGGGATGAGTGACACCGTGGCACGGCACATGTGCTACAGACATCGAGGATTGATGACCCTACTTTTTTTTTCAATAATGCTTTTATTAAACTTTTTTGACAATACAAATATAAAATTTGCACATTCTTGTATCAATCAGTCAATGTTACGTCACATCTCGAGCAATACGGTGTAAGTAAATAAAATAATTTGCATAAACATAACAAATAAGTAGAATGGCTAATTTAAAAGGTCTGTTTTTGGTCCTTATTATCTGTCATTGCCATATTTTGACGTTATGCCGGAATGGGAAAAAAGACAGAGAAGTATGAGGAAAATACTTAGGAAAGTGAAGGGGGGGGGGGGGGGGGGGGGGGAGGAGAACATCTGGGGAAAATGAAAGAAGGGGGAAGGGGGGGAGAGCACCCGGCTTCCACTCCTACATCCTCAGGTTTATATGTCCCAATCCGCGAGTCATCCTCACAGAGGCGGACGACCTGCTATTGTTTGTTCCAAGAACCAAGTAGTCATCTTAAAACAATCTCTGATTCCTTGCTTAGTGTGAGCCGGAAGGATCGCTATAAATGGTTCCCGTGTGTCAAAGAATGTCTGAGTCCTTCTCTCTTTTTGGAGGGAAGCGTCTATCCAGTCCATTCTAAACAGAAAAGCAAGTTTCTCTAGGAAAAGTCGCAATGTGGGCACTTTAGGCGCCAACCAGTTTTGCAGAACTGTTTTACGAGCTGCAGCAGAGATAATAAAAAGGAATTTTTTACCATGGTATGGTATATGGACATCACTATCCGTAATATGACCAAAGAGAGCCCAGGCTGAAGTAAGTGTGATGTTATATGAGGTGTGCGTCGACACGAAGGTATATATACGCTGCCAGAACAATTGAATTTGTGGACAAGCCCAAAAGCAGTGATAGTGGTCCGCTTCAGATTCCCCACATCTAGAACAGGCCGGGCTCGCCAGATTCCCCATCAGATAACTACGTTTTGGTGAAACATAGGTCTTGTGTAGGATCTGTAACGCCATTTCCCAATAAGAGACAGAAGATATATATTTGAGTGCTTTCTGTAATGCCCGCAAGATAAGAGATGGTGTAAAGGAGACATCATCCACCTGCCATTTTGTAATTCCCACCCCTACGGTATCATACTGTATCAGAGGACGTGATGACCCTACTTTGATCAGGGCTTCCTCCACATCCTACAACAGTTCATGCATCCGTTCCTGCTCCTCGTCATCCTCCATCTCCGAAGTGCTATCTCGGAGCGCACATGAGCTGGAAGCTCTGCAGCACTCCCTCAGCTAAGTGGAAACATGCTCTGCTGAAGCTAATTTGTCTAGGAGGCAAACCGCACACTACTGCACAGTTATTGAAAGGAATTAAAAATCAGACAGATCTGTGGTTTTTGCCTCTGAACCTACAACCAGGTACGGTAGTGTGTGATAATGGCCATAACCGGGTGGCAGCTGTGAAGCTTGGAGGGCTCACACTTAACAATTTTGGCTCATGTACTCAATTTGGCAGTTCAGCGGTTTCTGAAAACATACCCATATTTGCCAGAGTTTCTGGTAAAGGTACGCTGCATTAGCGGCCATTTCCGCAAGTCAGTTACAGCTGCTGCCACTCTGGCTGTGCTGCAGTAGCGCAAGCAAGTGCCAGCTCACTGACAGGTGTGCAACTTGAACACGTGCTGGAACTACACACTGCACATGCTGGCAAGGTTTTGTGAGCAGCAGAGGCCAGTTGTGGAATACTGGCTTCAACACACTCATCTTCATTCTGGTCAGGTTCCGCACATAACAACTGAAGAGTGGGCATGGATGTCTGACATTTGTGCAGTTCTCAAAGACTTTGAGGACTCCACAAAAATGGTTAGCGGCGATGACGCCATCATCAGCGTAAAGATCCCGCTTCTGTGCCTACTTAAAGTGTCGCTGCTCACAATTAAACATGAAGCTTTGCATGCGGACCAGGTGGAAATGGAGGAAGTGACAGGCAGGTACTACCGAGCCCAGCCTCATTTCATCTGCTCAGCACGGATTGGGTAACAATGAGGATGAGAAGGCTGAGAAGGAGGAGGAAGAGGAGCTAGCTGATAGCATAACATAGACTTGTACCCACACAAGCTTTGGAGTTTAATCATTACAGTGGAGACAAGGAAGTGTTGGTTGTAGGGACCTTGAAACATATGTCAGACTTTATGTACCACTGACACTCACGACACATTCATCTTGGCCAAAAAAGAGTAATGGTTGTTCACTCCTGAGGCAGAGAGGTCTACTAAAATGGTTCTATAGCAGAAAGGCCATTGTGGAAAATATGATGGAAAAACTCCCATTAGACAACGCTAGCAGCATGGGGCAACCTTCCTTGCCCAACCAAGCAGGAGAGGCGAGGGAGAAACGCAACAGAGGCAGGGGTACACTGTCATAGGCCTGGGCCAATTTCATGCAACCATCCCAACATCCAGGACCTGATGACTGGGTATTTTTGACAAGGAGAGAAAAGTTTTTAAAGATGGTCAAGCGATACCTGGCTGACAAAACCAGTGAACTCCCTAATTCCTCTGCAACCTTCAACTATTGGTGTCAAAACTGGACACCTGGAATGAGCTGTCCCTCTATACCTTGGAGCTGTTGTGCTGCCCTGCTGCTCACGTCTTGTCTGAGTTTTTAGTGCCGCTGGGGGGGCCAAAACATACAGAAGCTTTCACCTGTCAACAGAAAGTGATGACAGGCTCAAATGAACAAAGCCTGGATTAGCCCCCACTTTTCCACACCACCAGATGACAGAAGCACATAAAATGTTTTCACTATTCAATATTTAACTGAGGCCCACCAGCTGTTGCCTTCAAGGATCCATGGATGGCTGGATGACCCTACTTATATTTTTTCTGGCTTTGCACTTTTTGTAAAACCTTTCTGAGTGTAGTAGTACATCAACTACACTTTCAAAATATTTTAATGAGGTTCTCCAGTTGTTGCCTTCAGGGGTCTTTGGATGACTGTATTACCCTCCTTATCATTTTTTCATGGCTTAGCACTTTGTTCAGAGCCTTTATCAGTGTAGCAGCACATCAATTACAGTTTCTTAATGTTTTAATCAAGACATATTCTGTAGTTGTTGCCTTCAAGGGTCTATGGATGAGCCTGCTTATATTTTGTATGGCTTTGCACTGTGTGCAGAGCCTTTATGATTGTAGGAGTACCACAACCAGGGCCAGTTCCAGGTTTTCGCGGGCCCAGGACAAAAGAGTCTCAGTGGGCCCCTTTAACACATACCATGAGTCATGTGCACAGATACGGCAGAGAAATATAGGTATAGCACACTGCAAAAAATTTCACTTACTTCTTACATTACATTAGTGATATCTATTGTAAATTCTACAATAGGTCAGAAACCGGACAGTATAGTCCTCCATACAGTATTGTGGGCATCACATAGTGCTCTATATAGAATACTGTGCCCCATAAATTTCTCCATACAGTATTATGGGCACCACATAGTCTTCCATACAGAATAATATGCCCCACATAATGCTTCATACAGAATAATGGACCCCATATAATGCTCTGTACAGTATAAGCCCCATATAATGCTCCATAGAGTAAACTGAGCCCCATATAGTGCTCCATACAGTATAAAGGACTCCACATAATGCTCCACAGAAACACGGACCCATATAATGCTCCATACAGAATAATGAAACCTATATAATGCTCTATACAATATAAGCCCCAAATAATGTTCCATACAGTATAATGAGACCCATATAGTTCTCCATACAGTATAAAGGACCCCATATAATGCTCCACACAGAAACATGGACCCATATAATGCTCCATACAGAATAATGGATCTCATATATTGCTCCATACAATATAATGGGCCCAATATATTGCTCCATACACAATGAGCCTGTATATTGCTCCATACTGTATATGATGGGCTCCATATAATGCTCCAATATATATGATGGGTCCCATATATTGTTCTATATATAATGGGCCCCACATAATGCTCCAGTATATGATGGGCCCCATCTGATGCTCCATTATATGATGGACCCCATATGATACTCCAGGATATGATGCGTCCCATATGATGCCCCAGTATATGATGGGTCCCATATGATGCTCCAGCATATGATGGGCCCGATATGATCCATATATAATGGGCCCCATATGATGCTCCGGTACATAATGGGCCCCATATGATGCTCCGGTATATGATGGACCCCATATGATGCTCCAGTATATTATGGGCCCCATATGATGTTCCATATATAATGGGCCCCATATGATGCTCCGGTATATGATGGGCCAATATGATGCTCCAGTATATGATGGACCCCACATGATGCTCCAGTATATTATGGGCCCCATATAATGTTCCATATATAATGGGACCCATATGATACTCCAGTATATGATGGTCCCGTATATTGTTCCATACAGTATATAATGGGACCCACAGAATGCTCCAGTATATGATGGGCTCCATTTGATGCTTCAGTATATGATGGACCCCATATGATACTCCAGGATATGATGGATCCCATATGATGCTCCAATACTTGATGGGTCCCATATCATGCTCAAATATATGATGGGCCCCATAGGATGCTTCAGTACATAATGGGCCCCATATGATGTTCCAGTATATGATGGACACCATATGATGCTCCAGTATATTATGGGCCCCATATGATGCTCCGGCATATAATCGGCCCCAAATAATGCACCGGTATATGATGGGCTCCATATGATGGTCCAGTAAATGATGGGCACCATATGATGCTCTAGTATATGATGGATCCCATATGATGCTCCAATATATAATGGGCCACATCTGATGCTCCATTATATGATGGACCCCATATGATACTCCAGGATATGATGCGTCCCATATGATGCCCCAGTATATGATGGGCCCCATATGATACTCCAGTATATGATGGGTCCCATATGATGCTCCAGCATATGATGGGCCCCATATGATCCATATATAATGGGCCCCATATGATGCTTCGGTACATAATGGGTCCCATATGATGGTCCGGTATATGATGGACCTCATATGATACTTCAGTATATTATGGGCCCGATATGATGTTCCATATATAATGGGCCCCATAAGATGCTCTGGTATATGATGGGCCCATATGATGCTCCAGTATATAATGGGCCCTGTTGTGAATTAGACTTTTTGGCTCCCTCTTGTGGTTACTTGTGATATGACTCTGGGATTGTCTTTCCTCAGTTTGGCACCCACCTGGGTCGTTAGTCCAGGGGTGTTGCTATATAAGCTTCCTGGATCCTTAGTCCAGTGCCTGGCATCGTTGTAATCAGATCCTTTCTGTTTGCTCCTGTCTGCTGGTCTTGGTTCGTGCTAAATTAAGCTAAGTCCTGCTTCTTTGTTTTTTGGTTATTTGCTTTGCTCTTATTTTTGTCCAGCTTGTACTAAATGTGATTCCTGACTTTGCTGGAAGCTCTAGGGGGCTGGTGTTCTCCCCCCGGGCCGTTAGACGGTTCGGGGGTTCTTGAATATCCAGCGTGGATATTTTGATAGGGTTTTTGCTGACCATATAAGTCATCTTACTTATTCTGCTATTAGCTAGTGGGCCTCTCTTTGCTAAATACCTAGCTCATTCTTACGTTTGTCTTTTCCTCTTACCTCACCGTTATTATTTGTTGGGGGCTTGTATCCAACTTTTGGGGTCTTTTCTCTGGAGGCAAGAAAGGTCTTTCTTTTCCCTTCTAGGGTTAGTTAGTTCTCCGGCTGGCGCGAGACGTCTAGAACCAACGTAGGCACGTTCCCCGGCTGCTGCTATTTGTGGTGCTAGGATTAGATATATGGTCAGCTCAGTTACCACTGCCCTATGAGCTGTTTTTTTGTGTTTGCAGACTTAGTAATTATTTCTGAGACCCTCTGCCATTGGGGTCATAACAGTATGCCAGGCCCAACATTGAATGTTTAATGCATTGCAGAAGTGGGATAATAAGAAAGGAAATTTTTTTTTTCCTCTCTTCCTCCCCTTTACCTCTGAGTGGCTTGTGCTTGCTGCAGACATGAATGTCCAGACCTTGATTACAAGTGTAGACCAGCTTGCTGCTCGTGTGCAGGGCATACAAGATTTTGTTACCAGTAGTCCAATGTCTGAACCTAAAATACCTATTCCTGAACTGTTTTCTGGAGACCGATTTAAGTTTAGGAATTTTAGGAATAATTGTAAATTGTTTCTATCTCTGAGACCCCGTTCATCTGGAGATTCAGCTCAGCAAGTTAAAATTGTTATCTCTTTTTTACGGGGCGACCCTCAGGATTGGGCTTTCTCGCTAGCGCCAGGAGATCCGGCATTGGCAAATATTGATGCGTTTTTTCTGGCGCTCGGATTGCTTTACGAGGAACCCAATCTTGAAGTTCAGGCAGAAAAAGCCTTGCTGGCTATTTCTCAGGGCCAGGATGAAGCTGAAGTGTATTGCCAAAAATTTCGGAAATGGTCCGTGCTTACTCAGTGGAATGAGTGTGCTCTGGCCGCAAATTTCAGAAATGGCCTTTCGGAAGCCATTAAGAATGTGATGGTGGGTTTCCCCATTCCTACAAGTCTGAATGATTCCATGGAGCTGGCTATTCAAATTGACCGGCGTTTGCGGGAGCGCAAAACCGCTAATCCTCTGGTGGTGTTGTCTGAACAAACACCTGATTTAATGCAATGTGATAGAATTCAGACTAGAAATGAGCGGAAAAATCATAGACGTCAGAATGGGTTGTGTTTTTACTCTGGTGATTCTACACATGTTATATCAGCATGCTCTAAACGCCTAACAAGGGTTGTTAGTCCTGTCGCCATTGGTAATTTGCAACCTAAATTTATTTTGTCTGTGACTTTAATTTGCTCATTGTCTTCTTACCCTGTTATGGCGTTTGTGGATTCAGGTGCTGCCCTGAGTCTTATGGATCTGTCATTTGCCAAGCGCTGTGGTTTTGTTCTTGAACCGTTGGTAAATCCTATTCCTCTTAGAGGTATTGATGCTACGCCATTGGCGGAAAATAAACCGCAGTTTTGGACGCAGGTAACCATGTGCATGACTCCTGAACATCGGGAGGTGATTCGTTTTCTTGTTCTGCATAAAATGCATGATTTGGTCGTTTTGGGTCTGCCATGGTTACAGACCCACAATCCAGTCTTGGATTGGAAGGCAATGTCTGTGTCAAGTTGGGGCTGTCAGGGAATTCATGCTGTTTCCCCGCCGGTGTCTATTGCTTCCTCTACTCCTTCGGAAGTTCCTGAGTATTTGTCTGATTATCAGGATGTATTCAGCGAGTCCAGGTCCAGTGCTCTGCCTCCTCATAGGGACTGTGACTGCGCCATAGATTTGATTCCAGGTAGTAAATTTCCTAAGGGAAGACTGTTTAATCTGTCTGTACCTGAGCATGCCGCAATGCGTTCGTATATCAAGGAGTCTCTGGAGAAGGGGCATATCCGTCCATCCTCTTCCCCTCTTGGTGCGGGATTCTTTTTTGTGGCCAAGAAGGACGGATCTTTGAGACCTAGTATTGACTATCGGCTTCTGAATAAAATCACTGTTAAATTTCAGTATCCTTTGCCTCTGTTGTCGGACTTGTTTGCCCGGATTAAAGGTGCCAAGTGGTTCACCAAGATAGATCTTCGTGGTGCGTACAACCTTGTGCGCATTAAGCAAGGAGATGAATGGAAGACAGCATTTAATACGCCCGAAGGTCATTTTGAGTACTTGGTGATGCCTTTTGGGCTCTCTAATGCTCCCTCAGTGTTTCAGTCCTTTATGCATGATATTTTCCGGAAGTATCTGGATAGATTTATGATTGTTTATCTGGATGATATTCTGGTTTTCTCTGAAGATTGGGACTCACATGTGGAGCAGGTCAGGATGGTGTTTCAGGTTTTGCGTGAGAATGCTTTGTTTGTTAAGGGCTCAAAGTGTCTCTTTGGAGTACAGAAGGTTCCCTTTTTGGGGTTTATTTTTTCCCCTTCTGCTGTGGAGATGGACCCAGTCAAGGTCCGAGCTATTCATGATTGGACTCAACCCACGTCAGTTAAGAGTCTTCAGAAGTTCTTGGGTTTTGCTAACTTCTACCGTCGTTTTATCGCTAATTTTTCTAGCGTTGTTAAACCTTTGACGGATATGACCAAGAAAGGTTCTGATGTTGCTAACTGGGCTCCTGCAGCCGTGGAGGCGTTCCAAGAGTTGAAGCGCCGGTTTACTTCGGCGCCTGTTTTGTGCCAGCCTGATGTCTCACTTCCCTTTCAGGTCGAAGTGGATGCTTCTGAGATTAGGGCAGGGGCCGTTTTGTCGCAGAGAGGCCCTGGTTGCTCGGTAATGAGACCATGTGCTTTCTTCTCTAGGAAGTTTTCGCCTGCTGAGCGGAATTATGATGTTGGCAATCGGGAGTTGCTGGCCATGAAGTGGGCATTTGAGGAGTGGTGTCATTGGCTCGAGGGTGCTAAGCATCGTGTGGTGGTCTTGACTGATCACAAAAATTTGATGTATCTCGAGTCTGCTAAACGCCTGAATCCTAGACAGGCCCGCTGGTCATTGTTTTTCTCCCGTTTTGACTTTGTGGTCTCGTATTTACCAGGTTCAAAGAATGTGAAGGCTGATGCTCTTTCAAGGAGCTTTGTGCCTGACTCTCCTGGAGTCGCAGAACCAGTTGGTATTCTTAAAGAGGGAGTTATCTTGTCGGCCATTTCTCCTGATTTGCGACGTGTTTTGCAGAGATTTCAGGCTGGTAGACCTGACTCTTGTCCACCTGACAGACTGTTTGTTCCTGATAAGTGGACCAGCAGAGTCATTTCCGAGGTTCATTCCTCGGTGTTGGCAGGGCATCCGGGAATTTTTGGCACCAGAGATCTGGTGGCTAGGTCCTTTTGGTGGCCTTCCTTGTCACGGGATGTGCGGTCATTTGTGCAGTCCTGTGGGACTTGTGTTCGAGCTAAGCCTTGCTGTTCTCGTGCCAGCGGGTTGCTCTTGCCCTTGCCTGTCCCGAAGAGGCCTTGGACACACATTTCCATATATTTCATTTCAGATCTCCCGGTGTCTCAGGGCATGTCTGTCATCTGGGTGGTATGTGATCGCTTTTCTAAAATGGTCCATTTGGTGCCTTTGCCTAAGCTGCCTTCCTCTTCCGATCTGGTTCCTGTGTTCTTTCAGAATGTGGTTCGTTTACACGGCATTCCTGAGAATATTGTGTCTGACAGAGGATCCCAGTTTGTTTCCAGGTTCTGGCGATCCTTTTGTGCTAGGATGGGCATTGATTTGTCGTTTTCGTCTGCCTTTCATCCTCAGACTAATGGACAAACGGAGCGTACTAATCAGACTCTGGAGGCTTATTTGAGGTGTTTTGTTTCGGCAGATCAGGATGATTGGGTGACCTTCTTGCCGTTGGCTGAGTTTGCCCTTAATAATCGGGCTAGTTCCGCTACTTTGGTTTCGCCATTTTTCTGCAACTCTGGTTTCCATCCTCGTTTTTCCTCGGGACATGTGGAGCCTTCTGACTGTCCTGGGGTAGATTCTGTGGTGGATAGGGTGCAGCAGATCTGGAATCATGTGGTGGACAACTTAAAGTTGTCACAGGAGAAGGCTCAGCGTTTTGCCAACCGCCGCCGCGGTGTGGGTCCCCGACTTCGTGTTGGGGATTTGGTATGGCTGTCTTCTCGATTTGTTCCTATGAAGGTCTCCTCTCCTAAATTTAAGCCTCGCTTCATTGGTCCTTACAAGATATTGGAAATCCTTAATACTGTGTCCTTTCGCTTGGATCTTCCGGTGTCGTTTGCCATTCACAACGTGTTCCATAGGTCTTTGTTGCGGCGGTACGTTGTACCTGTGGTTCCTTCTGTTGAGCCTCCTGCTCCGGTGTTGGTTGAGGGCGAGTTGGAGTACGTGGTGGAGAAGATCTTGGATTCTCGTCTCTCCAGACGGAGGCTTCAGTATCTGGTCAAGTGGAAGGGCTATGGTCAGGAGGATAATTCCTGGGTGGTTGCTTCTGATGTGCATGCGGCCGATTTAGTTCGTGCCTTTCACGCTGCTCATCCTGATCGCCCTGGTGGTCTTGGTGAGGGTTCGGTGACCCCTCCTTAAGGGGGAGGTACTGTTGTGAATTAGACTTTTTGGCTCCCTCTTGTGGTTACTTGTGATATGACTCTGGGATTGTCTTTCCTCAGTTTGGCACCCACCTGGGTCGTTAGTCCAGGGGTGTTGCTATATAAGCTTCCTGGATCCTTAGTCCAGTGCCTGGCATCGTTGTAATCAGATCCTTTCTGTTTGCTCCTGTCTGCTGGTCTTGGTTCGTGCTAAATTAAGCTAAGTCCTGCTTCTTTGTTTTTTGGTTATTTGCTTTGCTCTTATTTTTGTCCAGCTTGTACTAAATGTGATTCCTGACTTTGCTGGAAGCTCTAGGGGGCTGGTGTTCTCCCCCCGGGCCGTTAGACGGTTCGGGGGTTCTTGAATATCCAGCGTGGATATTTTGATAGGGTTTTTGCTGACCATATAAGTCATCTTACTTATTCTGCTATTAGCTAGTGGGCCTCTCTTTGCTAAATACCTAGCTCATTCTTACGTTTGTCTTTTCCTCTTACCTCACCGTTATTATTTGTTGGGGGCTTGTATCCAACTTTTGGGGTCTTTTCTCTGGAGGCAAGAAAGGTCTTTCTTTTCCCTTCTAGGGTTAGTTAGTTCTCCGGCTGGCGCGAGACGTCTAGAACCAACGTAGGCACGTTCCCCGGCTGCTGCTATTTGTGGTGCTAGGATTAGATATATGGTCAGCTCAGTTACCACTGCCCTATGAGCTGTTTTTTTGTGTTTGCAGACTTAGTAATTATTTCTGAGACCCTCTGCCATTGGGGTCATAACAGGGCCCCATATGATGTTCCAGTATATGATGGGCCCCATATGATGCTTCAGTATATGATGGGCCCCATAAAATGCTCCAGTATATAATGGGCCCCTTATGATGCTCCAGTATATAATGGGCCCCATATTATGCTCCAGTATATGATGGGCCCCATATGATGCTCCAGTATATAATGGGCCCCATATGATGCTACAGTATATAATGGGCTACATATGCTTCAGTATATAACGGGCCCCATATGATGCTCAGTATATGATGGGTCCCATATAATGTTCCAGTATATAATGGACCCCATATGGATTCTCCATTTATAATGGGCCCCATATAATGTTCCAGTATATGATGGGTCCCTTATGATGCTCCAGTTTATAATGGGCCCCATATGATGCTCCAGAACATGATAGGCCCCATATGATGCTCCAGTACATGATAGGCCCCATATGATGCTCCAGTATATGATGGGTCCCATATGATGCTCCAGCATATGATGGGCCCCATATGATGCTCTAGTATATGATAGGCCCCATATGATGCACCAGTACATGATGGGCCCCATATGATGCACCAGTATATGATGGGCCCCATATGATGCTCCAGTATATGATAGGACCCATATGAAGCTTCAAAAATGAAAAAAACCCAAAACAAAATACTCGCCTCTCCTTACACACCGCTGCTCTGCTCTGGACTCATCAGTGTCACCGTGTTCTTGCTCTCTGCACTGACTGCTCAGACAGAGGGTGCACAGACGTGACAGCATCGCGCCCTCTGATCTGAAATGTTAGAGTCAGAAGATATGGAACACGCTGCAGTGCAGGAACAGGGAGAGGTAAGTATTGCAAGTGTCGGGGCCCTGAGCAAAGAGCGGGGAGGCCACTCGCAGCGCTAGCACTGAGCTCCCATAGTGCGCCAGTGTCCCTGATGATGAGTGACCCTCCCCACCTACTCAGTGCCCTTGCACTTACCCCAGGTGAGCCGGGTGCTGGTGCCAGCTCTGACTACAACTCCACTTTGTTCACAATATGTGAATTAGGTACTATAGTTGGTGCCTTCAATGGTGTATGGATGACCCTGCTTGTAATTTTTGGCAGGCTTAGCATGGTTTTTATGACTCAAGGAGTACCACCACATGAACAAAATGTGTATGAGGCCCTCCTTTATGTGTACTACAATTTTGCGTGATTAAATACACTCACGTGGCCCAGGAAGGATGAAGTCCAATGAGTGCCATGTGGTGCTTCAGGAGATGTCCGGTAAAGCTGCCGCAGTGACAAGCGATCTTCAATAGTTCCGTCTGCTTGTGTTGCCAGAGGAAATAAATGCCGAGTGTTTGCCTTCAGAGCTGCAGCTCTTGTACTCCACATTGGCAGCCCTACCAGGTATATACTATATCTAATAGTGCCATCTTTTATCCACGCTCCACGTGTTCATTTCCTACGGTGTATTTGACACATTTTTATATTTTCATACGGTGGTTGTACTATTTTCCCACATTTTGCAACCCCCATTTACTACTGGGAATTTATTTATTCACCTTTTTATACGGTTATTTTTTAGCAGCTATCACCGTTTAGTCCTCTAAAGGGGTTTAAAAATCTGGACTCCAGCGCAGATATTTTTTATTCTTTTTTTTTATTCTTTTCATTTTTACATTTTACTTTAAATACAAGTCATTATACATGAGTCATTGGCATTGAATGTGACCAGGGAGATTACCCCAAACAAAATTGGGACAGCAGGCTAGAGATCGCCACTCAGAAGGTGAACCAATGGAAGGGTTGGTCTTTGACCCTAAATGAAAGGGTAAACCTGATCAAACTTACCTGCTCCCTTTACTGATTTATTTGGGCAGTGTGTGCATCTTGCTGGAATCTCTCTGGACTCGGGTCTACAGTTTGCTCTTCCAACTGTTATGGGGGAATAGACTGAACCTGGTCAAGAGGGAGGTTACTTACCGTACGAGGAGACTAGGAGAGTTGGGTATGGTCAACCCTGTGGTATTCCTAGTGGATACCTTCATTAAGATCAACATTGCAAACCTCTGGAAAGAGAGGGCTCCTCCGTGGGTATTCTCCTGTACAAAGTGGTTTCAGCCTTTCTTCCAGGAATAGGAGACAGAAGGGCAAGTGAAGGATCTTTGCACACCGCATGGACACCTTCTGGCTTACGCTACCTTGGTTCTGAAGGTTATTTGTCGGTGGGGTCTGGGAATGTGGGAGATCAGGACTCTGCCAAGGAAACTCCTTGACAATAGGTTTCTGTTGACCCATTTCCAAAGGCCTCTGGTGCTCAGTGATTGCCCAGGTCGGGATCTTGAGGTGGGTTTGCATCTTCTGAATTCTATCAGGATCCCCTCGAAGTTTTGGGACTTGGCTTGGAGCTGCTTCCATGAGAAACTGTGTGTGAGGGACAATCTGAAGTGTAGGAGCTCTGAGGACAGGAACTGTCCTCGGGAACATTGTGGTACTGTGCTGGAAAGCATGGACCACTTCCTGCTTCATTGTCCCTTCAACACAGAGGTGTACATCAAGGTGGGTGCCTTCATTGGCTGGCCGGTCTCTCTTATGCGGAATGGGCCTATGGGGCATTCGGAGACCATAATGGTCAGGACGGCTGCACTTTATTTCTAGTTAGTGCAGTGGTTATGTGGCACCCCTGGGGTCCAGTTGCCACAGATTACTGCACCTCATCCAGGGGTGTGGTATTCCGCTTTCAGGTAAGGAGGGGTGTTATGGTTCTCAATGGCAAGAGAACATAGCCCAGCAAACATACGAACTAGCTCTTGGAAGGATGGAAACTAAACTGACCATGAACTAAACCTGCCGCACAACTAACAGTAGCCGGGTAGCGTAGCCTGCGTTTTATCCCTAGACGCCCAGCGCCGGCCGGAGGACTAACTAATCCTGGCAGAGGAAAATATAGTCCTGGCTCACCTCTAGAGAAATTTCCCCGAAAGGCAGACAGAGGCCCCCACAAATATTGGCGGTGATTTTAGATGAAATGACAAACGTAGTATGAAAATAGGTTTAGCAAAATTGAGGTCCGCTTACTAGATAGCAGGAAGACAGAAAGGGCACTTTCATGGTCAGCTGAAAACCCTATCAAAATACCATCCTGAAATTACTTTAAGACTCTAGTATTAACTCATAACATCAGAGTGGCAATTTCAGATCACAAGAGCTTTCCAGACACAGAAACGAAACTACAGCTGTGAACTGGAACAAAATGCAAAAACAAACAAGGACTAAGTCCAACTTAGCTGGGAGTTGTCTAGCAGCAGGAACATGCACAGAAAGGCTTCTGATTACAATGTTGACCGGCATGGAAGTGACAGAGGAGCAAGGCTAAATAGCGACTCCCACATCCTGATGGAAACAGGTGAACAGAGAGGATGAAGCACACCAGTTCAATTCCACCAGTGGCCACCGGGGGAGCCCAAAATCCAATTTCACAACAGTACCCCCCCCTCAAGGAGGGGGCACCGAACCCTCACCAGAACCACCAGGGCGATCAGGATGAGCCCTATGAAAGGCACGGACCAAATCGGAGGCATGAACATCAGAGGCAGTCACCCAAGAATTATCCTCCTGACCGTATCCCTTCCATTTGACCAGATACTGGAGTTTCCGTCTGGAAACACGGGAGTCCAAGATTTTTTCCACAACGTACTCCAACTCGCCCTCAACCAACACCGGAGCAGGAGGCTCAACGGAAGGCACAACCGGTACCTCATACCTGCGCAATAATGACCGATGAAAAACATTATGAATAGAAAAAGATGCAGGGAGGTCCAAACGGAAGGACACAGGGTTAAGAATCTCCAATATCTTGTACGGGCCGATGAACCGAGGCTTAAACTTGGGAGAAGAAACCCTCATAGGGACAAAACGAGAAGACAACCACACCAAGTCCCCAACACAAAGCCGAGGACCAACCCGACGCCGGCGGTTGGCAAAAAGCTGAGTCTTCTCCTGGGACAACTTCAAATTGTCCACTACCTGCCCCCAAATCTGATGCAACCTCTCCACCACAGCATCCACTCCAGGACAATCCGAAGATTCCACCTGACCAGAAGAAAATCGAGGATGAAACCCCGAATTACAGAAAAAGGGAGACACCAAGGTGGCAGAACTGGCCCGATTATTGAGGGCAAACTCCGCTAAAGGCAAAAAAGCAACCCAATCATCCTGATCTGCAGACACAAAACACCTCAAATATGTCTCCAAGGTCTGATTCGTCCGCTCGGTCTGGCCATTAGTCTGAGGATGGAAAGCAGACGAGAAAGACAAATCTATGCCCATCCTAGCACAGAATGCTCGCCAAAATCTAGACACGAATTGGGTACCTCTGTCAGAAACGATATTCTCCGGAATACCATGCAAACGGACCACATTTTGAAAAAACAGAGGAACCAACTCGGAAGAAGAAGGCAACTTAGGCAGGGGAACCAAATGGACCATCTTAGAGAAACGATCACACACCACCCAGATGACAGACATCTTCTGAGAAACAGGAAGATCCGAAATAAAATCCATCGAGATGTGCGTCCAGGGCCTCTTCGGGATAGGCAAGGGCAACAACAATCCACTAGCCCGAGAACAACAAGGCTTGGCCCGAGCACAAACGTCACAAGACTGCACGAAGCCTCGCACATCTCGAGACAGGGAAGGCCACCAGAAGGACCTTGCCACCAAATCCCTGGTACCAAAGATTCCAGGATGACCTGCCAACGCAGAAGAATGAACCTCAGAAATGACTTTACTGGTCCAATCATCAGGAACAAACAGTCTACCAGGTGGGCAACGATCAGGTCTATCCGCCTGAAACTCCTGCAAGGCCCGCCGCAGGTCTGGAGAAACGGCAGACAATATCACTCCATCCTTAAGGATACCTGTAGGTTCAGAATTACCAGGGGAGTCAGGCTCAAAACTCCTAGAAAGGGCATCCGCCTTAACATTCTTAGAACCCGGCAGGTAGGACACCACAAAATTCAACCGAGAGAAAAACAACGACCAGCGCGCCTGTCTAGGATTCAGGCGTCTGGCGGACTCAAGATAAATTAGATTTTTGTGGTCAGTCAATACCACCACCTGATGTCTAGCCCCCTCAAGCCAATGACGCCACTCCTCAAAAGCCCACTTCATGGCCAAAAGCTCCCGATTCCCAACATCATAATTCCGCTCGGCGGGCGAAAATTTACGCGAGAAAAAAGCACAAGGTCTCATCACGGAGCAATCGGAACTTCTCTGCGACAAAACCGCCCCAGCTCCGATTTCAGAAGCGTCGACCTCAACCTGAAAAGGAAGAGCAACATCAGGCTGACGCAACACAGGGGCGGAAGAAAAGCGGCGCTTAAGCTCCCGAAAGGCCTCCACAGCAGCAGGGGACCAATCAGCAACATCAGCACCCTTCTTAGTCAAATCAGTCAATGGTTTAACAACATCAGAAAAACCAGCAATAAATCGACGATAAAAGTTAGCAAAGCCCAAAAATTTCTGAAGACTCTTAAGAGAAGAGGGTTGCGTCCAATCACAAATAGCCTGAACCTTGACAGGATCCATCTCGATGGAAGAGGGGGAAAAAATATATCCCAAAAAGGAAATCTTTTGAACCCCAAAAACGCACTTAGAACCCTTCACACACAAGGAATTAGACCGCAAAACCTGAAAAACCCTCCTGACCTGCTGGACATGAGAGTCCCAGTCATCCGAAAAAATCAAAATATCATCCAGATACACAATCATGAATTTATCCAAATAATCACGGAAAATGTCATGCATAAAGGACTGAAAGACTGAAGGGGCATTTGAAAGACCAAAAGGCATCACCAAATACTCAAAGTGGCCCTCGGGCGTATTAAATGCGGTTTTCCACTCATCCCCCTGCTTAATTCGCACCAAATTATACGCCCCACGAAGATCTATCTTAGAGAACCACTTGGCCCCCTTTATGCGAGCAAACAAATCAGTCAGCAGTGGCAACGGATATTGATATTTAACCGTGATTTTATTCAAAAGCCGATAATCAATGCACGGCCTCAAAGAGCCATCTTTCTTAGCCACAAAGAAAAAACCGGCTCCTAAGGGAGATGACGAAGGACGAATATGTCCCTTTTCCAAGGACTCCTTTATATATTCTCGCATAGCAGCATGTTCAGGCACAGACAGATTAAATAAACGACCCTTAGGGTATTTACTACCCGGAATCAAATCTATGGCACAATCGCACTCCCGGTGCGGAGGTAATGAACCAAGCTTAGGTTCTTCAAAAACGTCACGATATTCAGTCAAGAATTCAGGAATCTCAGAGGGAATAGATGATGAAATGGAACCCACAGGTACGTCCCCATGCGTCCCCTTACATCCCCAGCTTAACACAGACATAGCGTTCCAGTCAAGGACTGGGTTATGAGATTGCAGCCATGGCAATCCAAGCACCAACACATCATGTAGGTTATACAGCACAAGAAAGCGAATAATCTCCTGGTGATCCGGATTAATCCGCATAGTTACTTGTGTCCAGTATTGTGGTTTATTGCTAGCCAATGGGGTGGAGTCAATCCCCTTCAGGGGTATAGGAGTTTCAAGAGGCTCCAAATCATACCCACAGCGTTTGGCAAAGGACCAATCCATAAGACTCAAAGCGGCGCCAGAGTCGACATAGGCATCCGCGGTAATAGATGATAAAGAACAAATCAGGGTCACAGATAGAATAAACTTAGACTGTAAAGTGCCAATTGAAACAGACTTATCAAGCTTCTTAGTACGCTTAGAGCATGCTGATATAACATGAGTTGAATCACCGCAATAGAAGCACAACCCATTTTTTCGTCTTAAATTCTGCCGTTCACTTCTGGACAGAATTCTATCACATTGCATATTCTCTGGCGTCTTCTCAGTAGACACCGCCAAATGGTGCACAGGTTTGCGCTCCCGCAGACGCCTATCGATCTGGATAGCCATTGTCATGGACTCATTCAGACCCGCAGGCACAGGGAACCCCACCATAACATCCTTAATGGCATCAGAGAGACCCTCTCTGAAATTCGCCGCCAGGGCGCACTCATTCCACTGAGTAAGCACAGCCCATTTACGGAATTTCTGGCAGTATATTTCAGCTTCGTCTTGCCCCTGAGATAGGGACATCAAGGCCTTTTCCGCCTGAAGTTCTAACTGAGGTTCCTCATAAAGCAACCCCAAGGCCAGAAAAAACGCATCCACATTGAGCAACGCAGGATCCCCTGGAGCCAATGCAAAAGCCCAATCCTGAGGGTCGCCCCGGAGCAAAGAAATCACAATCCTGACCTGCTGAGCAGGATCTCCAGCAGAGCGAGATTTCAGGGACAAAAACAACTTGCAATTATTTTTGAAATTTTGAAAGCAAGATCTATTCCCCGAGAAAAATTCAGGCAAAGGAATTCTAGGTTCAGATATAGGAACATGAACAACAAAATCTTGTAAGTTTTGAACTTTCGTGGTGAGATTATTCAAACCTGCAGCTAAACTCTGAATATCCATTTTAAACAGGTGAACACAGAGCCATTCCAGGATTAGAAGGAGAGAGAGAGAGAAAGGCTGCAATATAGGCAGACTTGCAAGAGATTCAATTACAAGCACACTCAGAACTGAGAAAAAAAAAAAAAAAAAAACAATTTTCAGCAGACTTCTCTTTTCTCTCCTTTCTCTGTCAATTAATTTAACCCTTTTGGGCCGGTCAAACTGTTATGGTTCTCAATGGCAAGAGAACATAGCCCAGCAAACATACGAACTAGCTCTTGGAAGGATGGAAACTAAAGTGACCATGAACTAAACCTGCCGCACAACTAACAGTAGCCGGGTAGCGTAGCCTGCGTTTTATCCCTAGACGCCCAGCGCCGGCCGGAGGACTAACTAATCCTGGCAGAGGAAAATATAGTCCTGGCTCACCTCTAGAGAAATTTCCCCGAAAGGCAGACAGAGGCCCCCACAAATATTGGCGGTGATTTTAGATGAAATGACAAACGTAGTATGAAAATAGGTTTAGCAAAATTGAGGTCCGCTTACTAGATAGCAGGAAGACAGAAAGGGCACTTTCATGGTCAGCTGAAAACCCTATCAAAATACCATCCTGAAATTACTTTAAGACTCTAGTATTAACTCATAACATCAGAGTGCCAATTTCAGATCACAAGAGCTTTCCAGACACAGAAACGAAACTACAGCTGTGAACTGGAACAAAATGCAAAAACAAACAAGGACTAAGTCCAACTTAGCTGGGAGTTGTCTAGCAGCAGGAACATGCACAGAAAGGCTTCTGATTACAATGTTGACCGGCATGGAAGTGACAGAGGAGCAAGGCTAAATAGCGACTCCCACATCCTGATGGAAACAGGTGAACAGAGAGGATGAAGCACACCAGTTCAATTCCACCAGTGGCCACCGGGGGAGCCCAAAATCCAATTTCACAACAGAGGGGGCAATGCACAGAACCCTAACACCAACATCCAACACTAGACACTTCAGTCAGGGCACCTGGGCATACCCTAAGGGAGGATGGCCTCATCCCAGGCTGGAGGGGGTGTGGGTGGAGTCAGGGAGTCTGCAGGGAAAAGGAGAGGAGAGCAGACGTGAGAGAGAAAGAAAGGAAGCAGAAAGATCAAGACAGACAGAAAGGAGTTCCCAAAGAGTGGGAACTGAATGAAAGTGAAATGACAAAAAGAGAGGACAGAAGGGGTCCTAAGGGCATGGGTAGCGCAGAAGCCACCCATGGGGCCCGTATCCAGATGTGGAGGGACCAGGTCACAGGCAAGGGGAATGGTCCCATTCTAGTGGAGAAACTAAGGACTCAGCTAGATAAAAGGCTGTGGCTTTTGCAAGAAGCACAGTCACATCTGCACACATTCGCTGAAAATGCAGCCATATAGGATCCATGGGGACTTAGAGCTCGTCGCCCGACAAGATCCGAGGCTGCTGGCTTGGGAAACTGTGTGGCAGGCGCAGGACAGAAGAGGATAAACCAGTGCAGAGAGACGGCCAGAGCAAGGCATATGAAAGAGGGTTCTGCAAAGTGCACCCAAATTGCTTGAGAGTTGGCTGGACCACTTACTCGGAGGACACAGCACCCCGGCTGGGGCAACTTAGAATTGTGAGTAATGCATTGGAAGCTGCACCTTGCCGTGTCCTCACACTTATTTTCTGTGCCATCCACCCTGCACTACATCCACCATCAGCATCTCCATCTTTTACAATACTACACCTGCCCTGGGGTTAGCTCTACCTGTGGAGAGCTGTACCAACTCTGCTGCATCACCAACAGCCCCAGAGGATTTGAACTGCAGCATCGGCTAACATCTTTATTGCGGATTACCACAAGTGGCGTCAAAAACAATTCCCCTTTTCTCTTATAAACTTTATTTCCCCTTTAATTGGACGCCCAGGGCCACAAACCGGGTCACTGCTGCCGTGACACATCCCCTTTAAGAAGTGTCCGACCTGGCCCGAGTACCCTATGGTCCTGGCGGGCGCTCCACTTAGGTATCACATGTGGAACACGCGGTGCTTAGTATCGATGGAATGAAAAATCCTCCCTGTAGACGATGTGTTTAGGACCATACTCGGTGACCTGGTGAAGGTGCGCTCTCTGGAGTATGGGAGACTGGGCGCACGGAGGGCCGCGCTCCTCTGGAGGGGCTTTTCGTTTAGTGTGCCCTAGTCTGGCCATCTCCTTTCCTGGTGGTGGGCTGCTGCTGACACTGTAGATTTTTGTTTTATTTGATCATTATACAGTGATGTAGGGCTGCAGGCGCCGAACTTGGGCTTTGTGATTTGTAGTTATTGTGGTGTGTGCTGCTGTATGTATTGTATATAGGGATATATGTTTGGTGACCGGACCAGAAGGGGTCAGTACTGTATATATGTATAATATGTGTGAGAGGAGAGCATGAGCGGCTGGACCAGGGTTCAGTATACTGATTATTTTCTAGCTGATATTTTTGTTTTATGTTATTATTGTTATGTTTTTCTTTTTATAATAAAACATCTACAGGACGTAACTCAGGATCAGTAATGTAATGTACACAGTAACTGTACCAGCAGAATAATGAGTGCAGCTCTGGAGTATAATACAGGATGTAACTCAGGATCAGTAATGTAATGTATGTACACAGTAACTGCACCAGCAGAATAGTGAGTGCAGCTCTGGAGTATAATAAAGGATGTAACTCAGGATCAGTAATGTAATGTATGTACACAGTGACTGCACCAGCAGAATAGTGAGTGCAGCTCTGGAGTATAATACAGGAGGTAACTCAGGATCAGTAATGTAATGTATGTACACAGTGACTGCACCAGCAGAATAATGAGTGCAGCTCTGGAGTATAATACAGGATGTAACTCAGGATCAGTAATGTAATGTATGTACACAGTGACTGCACCAGCAGAATAGTGAGTGCAGCTCTGGAGTATAATACAGGATGTAACTCAGGATCAGTAATGTAATGTATGTACACAGTGACTGCACCAGCAGAATATTGAGTGCAGCTCTGGGGTATAATACAGGATGTAACTCAGGATCAGTAATGTATGTACACAGTGACTGCACCAGCAGAATTGTGAGTGCAGCTCTGGAGTATAATACAGGAGGTAACTCAGGATCAGTAATGTAATGTATGTACACAGTGACTGCACCAGCAGAATAGTGAGTGCAGCTCTGGAGTATAATACAGGATGTAACTCAGGATCAGTAATGTAATGTATGTACACAGTGACTGCACCAGCAGAATAGTGAGTGCAGCTCTGGGGTATAATACAGGACGTAACTCAGGATCAGTAATGTAATGTACACAGTGACTGTACCAGCAGAATAATGAGTGCAGCTCTGGAGTATAATACAGGATGTAACTCAGGATCAGTAATGTAATGTATGTACACAGTAACTGCACCAGCAGAATAGTGAGTGCAGCTCTGGAGTATAATACAGGAGGTAACTCAGGATCAGTAATGTATGTACACAGTGACTGCACCAGCAGAATAGTGAGTGCAGCTCTGGAGTATAATACAGGATGTAACTCAGGATCAGTAATGTAATGTATGTACACAGTAACTGCACCAGCAGAATAGTGAGTGCAGCTCTGGAGTATAATACAGGAGGTAACTCAGGATCAGTAATGTATGTACACAGTGACAGCACCAGCAGAATAGTGAGTGCAGCTCTGGAGTATAATACAGGAGGTAACTCAGGATCAGTAATGTAATGTATGTACACAGTGACTGCACCAGCAGAATAGTGAGTGCAGCTCTGGAGTATAATACAGGATGTAACTCAGGATCAGTAATGTAATGTATGTACACAGTAACTGCACCAGCAGAATAGTGAGTGCAGCTCTGGAGTATAATACAGGAGGTAACTCAGGATCAGTAATGTAATGTATGTACACAGTGACTGCACCAGCAGAATAGTGAGTGCAGCTCTGGGGTATAATACAGGATGTAACTCAGGATCAGTAATGTAATGTATGTACACAGTGACTGCACCAGCAGAATAGTGAGCGCAGCTCTGGGGTATAATACAGGATGTAACTCAAGATCAGTAATGTAATGTATGTACACAGTGACTGCACCAGCAGAATAGTGAGTGCAGCTCTGGAGTATAATACAGGATGTAACTCAAGATCAGTAATGTAATGTATGTACACAGTGACTGCACCAGCAGAATAGTGAGTGCAGCTCTGGGGTATAATACAGGATGTAACTCAGGATCAGTAATGTAATGTATGTACACAGTAACTGCACCAGCAGAATAGTGAGTGCAGCTCTGGAGTATAATACAGGATGTAACTCAAGATCAGTAATGTAATGTATGTACACAGTGACTGCACCAGCAGAATAGTGAGTGCAGCTCTGGGGTATAATACAGGATGTAACTCGGGATCAGTAATGTAATGTATGTACACAGTGACTGCACCAGCAGAATAGTGAGTGCAGCTCTGGGGTATAATACAGGATGTAACTCAGGATCAGTAATGTAATGTATGTACACAGTGACTTCAAAAAGGGGACAAAAACTGAACTCGGAAATTATAGGCCAGTAAGCTTCACCTCTACTGTGGGTAAAATCCTGGAGGGCATTCTAAGGGATGCTATACTGGAGTATCTGAAGAGGAATAACCTCATGACCCAGTATCAGCACGGGTTTACTAGGGACCGTTCATGTCAGACTAATTTGATCAGCTTCTATGAAGAGGTAAGTTCCGTACTGGACCAAGGGAACCCAGTAGATGTAGTGTATATGGACTTTTCAAAAGCTTTTGATACGGTGCCACACAAAAGGTTGTTACATAAAATGAGAGTAATGGGGATAGGGGAAAATATGTGTAAGTGGGTTGAGAGCTGGCTCAGGCATAGGAAACAAAGGGTGGTTATTAATGGAGCACACTCGGACCGGGTCGCGGTTAGCAGTGGGGTACCACAGGGGTCAGTATTGGGCCCTCTTCTTTTTAACATATTTATTAATGACCTTGTAGGGGGCATTCAGAGTAGAATTTCAATATTTGCAGATGACACTAAATTCTGCAGGGTAATCAATACAGGGGAGGACAATTTTATATTACAGGATGATTTATGTAAACTAGAAGCTTGGGCTGATAAATGGCAAATGAGCTTTAATGGGGATAAATGTAAGGTCATGCACTTGGGTAGAAGTAATAAGATGTACAACTATGTGCTTAATTCTAAAACTCTGGGCAAAACCGTCAATGAAAAAGACCTGGGTGTATGGGTGGATGACAAACTCATATTCAGTGGCCAGTGTCAGGCAGCTGCTACAAAGGCAAATAAAATAATGGGATGTATTAAAAGAGGCATAGATGCTCATGAGGAGAACATAATTTTACCTCTATACAAGTCACTAGTTCGACCACACTTAGAATACTGTGCACAGTTCTGGTCTCCGGTGTATAAGAAAGACATAGCTGAACTGGAGCGGGTGCAGAGAAGAGCGACCAAGGTTATTAGAGGACTGGGGGGTCTGCAATACCAAGATAGGTTATTACACTTGGGGCTATTTAGTTTGGAAAAACGAAGACTAAGGGGTGATCTTATGTTAATGTATAAATATATGAGGGGACAGTACAAAGACCTTTCTGCTGATCTTTTTAATCATAGACCTGAGACAGGGACAAGGGGGCATCCTCTACGTCTGGAGGAAAGAAGGTTTAAGCATAATAACAGATGCGGATTCTTTACTGTAAGAGCAGTGAGACTATGGAACTCTCTGCCGTATGATGTTGTAATGAGTGATTCATTAATTAAATTTAAGAGGGGACTGGATGCCTTTCTGGAAAAGTATAATGTTACAGGGTATATACACTAGATTCCTTGATAAGGCGTTGATCCAGGGAACTATTCTGATTGCCGTATGTGGAGTCGGGAAGGAATTTTTTTCCCCATGATGGAGCTTACTCTTACCACATGGGGTTTTTTTGCCTTCCCCTGGATCAACATGTTAGGGCATGTTAGGTTAGGCTATGGGTTGAACTAGATGGACTTACAGTCTTCCTTCAACCTTAATAACTATGTTACTATGTAAGAATAGTGAGTGCAGCTCTGGAGTATAATACAGGAGGTAACTCAGGATCAGTAATGTAATGTATGTACACAGTGACTGCACCAGCAGAATAGTGAGTGCTGCTCTGGAGTATAATACAGGATGTAACTCAGGATCAGTAATGTAATGTATGTACACAGTGACTGCACCAGCAGAATAGTGAGTGCAGCTCTGGGGTATAATACAGAATGTAACTCGGGATCAGTAATGTAATGTATGTACACAGTGACTGCACCAGCAGAATAGTGAGTGCAGCTCTGGGGTATAATACAGAATGTAACTCGGGATCAGTATTGTAATGTACATTACATGTACATTAAACTTTTTTCTCTTGACACATAACAATGAATCAATTAAAACTGTTGTAAATCAGACGTCTCCCACTTGTTACAGGTCTCATGGTGCCGGATGAGGTGTATGGATCGGGCTCAGGAGATTAAGGTCCATTCACACTGTATGTTTACCGTGAACAAGCGATTATAGGAATTGTCATTTTGCGACAATCGTGCAGTTTAAACAGAGCTGTGATGAGAGCGCCTCTGAATCCGGTCTGTACGAGCAGGCTATAAAATGAGCGCTGACCCGCGGCCATGCTGCGCTTGGCAGTCATTACATACTGGAGACCATGTAGTGGAAACGATCCGTTACACGGCCGTCATCTGCCTGTAACAGCAGCGATCAGCGCTGGCTCCAATCACTGCCGCTTCCTACATGCCAATCACTGACTCCAGTCCTTTATGGGGCTAAAAAAATGAAAAGTAAAAAAATATATAAATATTTCACCCAAACCTTCTGTTCCCATATATAAAATAAATAAAAACTCAGCATGGCTATTCGCCCTTTTATAATTCTGACTGGTGTCGCATCTTGATAACAAACTTCCTGTTGCTTTGCTCTACTCACGGCTTTTCTATCTGCCATTGTTCAGACATCGTGTTTTCTCTAAATATCATCTCTCTATTAGAGATGAGCGGTGTCCGAGTCGAACTGTTCGCCAATTTCAAATTCGAGCTGTTTTGGGCGGTGTTTGAGTCGTTCAACGAACCCGAACAATTTGCTTAAAATTCGGCTGTTCGAGTTTCTGTTCGATAGCCTTAGGCTATGTGCACAAATTGCAGATTATTTGCGGTTTTTTAGCGTTTTTGCGCTATAAAAACGCTATAAAACCGCAAATAATCTGTATACATTAAGCATCCCATCATTTTTAATGAAATCCGCAATTTCCGTGCACATGATGTGCGTTTTTCCGCATGAAAAACGCATTGTGGAAAAATAATGAACATGCTCATTAATTTTGCGTTTTTTTTCGCGGTTTTCCCACTGTCTAATGCATTGGAAAATGTCCGGAAAAAAACGCGCAAAAAAACGCATGCGGTTTTCATGCGGAAATCCAGCAGAAATGTCCGGATTTTCACAGGAATTTTCTGCATGAATTCCTGAACGTGTGTAGGGGGCCTAAAACTGTTTATCATTGTTAATGGACTGTTTCAGTGTATAGTGGGCGGGGGGCGGGGGATAGATCTGTGCTGAAATAACGCCGATCTCCATTTTTTTTTTTTTCTTTTCCGCATTTACAGAGGGGTGGGGCAGTCTCTCAGCCTATCAGCAGTGCACACACACACAGCAATGTGCATGTGATGCACACAAGCAAGGGCATGTGTCATTGGCTGTGTATGTCACATGTCCACTCCTTGCCCAATGAGAACCAGCCATTTGCCCCGTCGTCACCATTTCCTCACTGCTGCAGCTTAGTGTTAGACGGCACCGCTGCTGCTGTGGGCGCTATACAGTCAAAGAGTCTTTTTTTGCCAGCGAATTTTCTGATAGGTTTAGGGAGTCGGGAGTTGGGACTAGTTGTAATATCAGCCCTTTTCAGGGTAGGTTACAGCAGTTCATAGCACTGTTTGCCAGGCAGGTCTGAGCCAGTGCTGTGCAAGTGTTAGTCACAGCATTTGGTGTAATCTAGCTCAGCCAATCCTTTAGGGCTAGTAGCATTGTCTGATAGTCATCTGAGTAGCCCGCCTGTGAAGCTAGCTACACCGCCTGTGTATCTCAATTTTTACTGCATCTAATCCAGTTAATAGTTTTGGGCCTAGGAGCAGTGTCTGCACGTCAGCAGAGTAGCCCACCTGTGAAACAAACTATACCACCTGTGTATCTCAATTTTTACTGCATCTAATCCAGTTAATAGTTTTGGGGTTTTGGGCTTAGTAGCAGTGTTTGCACGTCAGCAGAGTAGCCCACCTGTGAAACTAACTACACCGCCTGTGTATCTCAATTTTTACTGCATCTAATCCAGTTGATAGTTTTGGGGTTTTGGGCTTAGTAGCAGTGTTTGCACGTCAGCAGAGTAGCCCGCCTGTAAAACTAACTACACCGCCTGTGTATCTCTATTTTCACTGCATCTAATCCAGTTAACAGTTTTGGGCCTAGGAGCAGTGTCTGCACGTCAGCAGAGTAGCCCACCTGTGAAACAAACTATACCGCCTGTGTATCTCAATTTTTACTGCATCTAATCCAGTTAATAGTTTTGGGGTTTTGGGCTTAGTAGCAGTGTTTGCACGTCAGCAGAGTAGCCCGCCTGTGAAACAAACGATACCGCCTGTGTATCTCAATTTTTACTGCATCTAATCCAGTTAATAGTTTTGGGCCTAGTACCACAGTTTGGCCACTCAGTTCCGCTTGGTTTTCATCCATCGGTTGTTGTGCCAACAACTACAGATACAGAGTTGCCAATTAGTTAAGCACTAAAATGAGTGGCAAAAGGCCTGCTGCTGGTGGAATGGGGAATAGGCGTGTTGGAAAGAGAAAAAAAGGTTGTGTCCGTGGGGTAGGTGGTAAAGCAACAGTAACATCTGCAGAAGAAAGACCATCTTCCAGCCAAAGTAAGATGTCTACTTCTTTTCGTGGACAATCTGATATGATCCCTTTCTTACGACCATCGCTACAAGCATCGCCAAAAATTCCAGCTGAGGCACAAAAACAGCAGGTGCTTGAACGGATATCAAGTGCTCGTTCAAGTGGGCTCTCCTCCATGTCAACTTCAACATCACAACTACTCCAGTCCTCAGAGTTGTCACCCCAATCGCACTTGCTTCCTCACAGCTCCCAAGTCTCCAGCTGCCCATCTGAGCATGGGGTAACACACATGGTTGAGTCTGTAGAGCTGTTTATGCATACTATAGCCTGGGAATCAGAGGTCTGCTCCAGAGCTTCTGTGAATCCAGACGAGGAAATGATCTGCACTGATGCCCAGAATCTTTGTGAGTCGGATCCAGGCCCAGATGAAGAAGGTTCAGAGCATAATGTAGACCCTCGTTCCCAAACTGTAACTCCTGTTGGTGGAGACAATGAGGAAGATGATGATGAGACTGAGATACCTGATTGGAATGAAAACTTGACTTTTCGGTCGGGGCAGGAAGAGGTTGGCTCTGAGGATGACGGGTGTGAGAACAAACAGGATGATGATGAGGTTGTAGACCCCACTTACTGTCAACCCCCAGTCCGCCAGTCCATGAGGTCAGCAGAGGAGGTGGAGAAGGATGCTAGTGACGAGTCTGACGACAAGGTAAGGGTGCGCCTTCCTGGACAGAGACGGAGTACTGGAAGCACGTCATCAACTGCATCCTCAACCCCAACTGTGCCTCAGACCAGAAGTCGTGGTGGCTCTTCAGGTCGCACGGGCTCTAAGCCTTGCATAGCCTGGGCATTTTTTGACATCGCAAAGGATGACCCAACTCATGTTGTCTGTAAGATTTGTCAACAAAATCTCAGTAGAGGCCAAAAAATCACTAGCTTGAGTACTTCATGCATGAACCGTCACATGGATATGAGGCATAAGTTGCAGTGGGAAGCTCACTGTGCTACAATGCGGCCTAGTGGGCCGGGTCAACCACCGTCTGCCCCATCAAGTGCATCTGCGTCCTCTTCATCCTCTGTGACTGTGGGGACAGCAGTCGCACTTGGTTTTGGATGCAGACCTTCCACCTCTTTACCCGCAACAGCCAGTGTGATTGGCAGGTCGTCAAGACATTTGCAAGTGGAAACACCTGCTGGTGTTGAGCGCTCTCCGACATCGACACCACATTTTGATCAAGGCAACATAAAATCTCCGCCTGCACCTTCCTCACAGACCAGCAGTTTGCCGGGGACACCCTACTCAACTCCGTCTAAGCACAGCAGCCAGCCCTCAGTCCCTCAGATGTGGACAAGTAAAAGACCATTTCCTCCTAGCCATGACAAAGCTAAGAGGTTGAATTTCTCCATCTGTAAGCTGTTGGCTATAGAAATGCTGCCTTTCCGCCTGGTGGACATAGGATTTTCGAATCCCCAGTACGTGATGCCCAGTCGCCACTACTTCTCAAAGAAAGCTGTGCCTGCGCTACACCAGCATGTCACACACAACATCACCGCTTCCTTGAGAAACTCTGTGTGTGACAGGGTGCATTTCACCACAGACACTTGGGCCAGTAGACATGGACAGGGGCGTTACATGTCGGTGACTAGGCACTGGGTAACTACAGCGACATCAGGAGAAGGGGCTGCTGTCCAAGTCTTGCCGTCCCCACGAGTTGCTCATCGATCCTCTGCATCTAGAAGTTCCTCCACTGCTTCTGCCTCCTCAACCTCCTCTCGGTCCTCCACCTGCACCCAAAGCCTGTCTGGTAATGCCACCCGCGTTGTAACTGCGCAGAAGGAATCCTTCAAACCTCCTCACTCTGCACATGTTGCAGCGACTGTGGCAGCACCGATGAGCCCTGGTGCAATACGTTATGATGTATAGCCTGGGCCAACGAGATCAAGAGGTGGGGCAAATCACGCTGCAGGAGTGGTCTCAGATCAGGGACCTATGCACCCTTCTGCACAGTTTTGAAATAGCAACGAAGATGTTTAGTGCTGACGATGCCATTATCAGCATGACCATTCCGGTGATTTACATGCTGGAGCACACCTTACACAGTGTCCGGAGTCAGGTGGTGGAACAAGAGGAGGAGGAGGAGGAGCAACAGGAGGAGTCGTATGCGGAAGGGATCATATCTCCAAGGTCAAGAAGGTTGGCAGCACCAAGGCGGCTGGCATTGGAGGCTGGGGGAGAGGGATTACCGAGGGCGCATGGTAGCAGCCAAACTGTTGAGGAAGGTGCAGGAGGCGAGGAAGAAGTGGAGGACGAACTGGCGCTGGGCATGGAAGACTCATCAGATGAGGGAGACCTTGATCAAATTTCTGTTGTGCGAGGTTGGGGGGAGAGGGCAGACGAAGGAAGCATGATTCTCACCTCGCCACCACCAAGACAACAAGGACTTGGTCCTCCTGGATGCGCAAGACACATGAGTGCCTTCTTGCTGCACTACCTGCACCATGACCCTCAGATTGTCAGAATCCGAAGTAATGCCGACTACTGGGTTGCCACACTCTTAGATCCCATAGAAAGGGATTCACGCATGCAGGAGTATCAGCAGAGACTGTTACAGAATCTAACATCTGCTTTTCCACAAAACACCAGTGGTGCACGTAGTCAACAATCTCTGAGTTCTAACTTGCCAATTGTGGGACTATTGAGTCATCACTCTATCCGTAACAGTAACATCGTATCTGGTGGTAACAGCAATTTTTTCCAATCGTTTCAAGATTTTTTTAGACCATCCTTTGCAAGGCCACAGGAGACAAGAAGTCTGACGCACAGCCAACGCCTAGAGAGGATGGTACAAGAGTATCTCCAAGTTAACATCGATGCCATGACTGTGGAACTGGAACCTTGCTCATTTTGGGCTTCCAATCTTGAAAAATGACCTGAGCTCGCCGCTCATGCCTTGGAGATCTTGTCATGCCCCGCAGCCAGCGTTCTCTCTGAACGTGTGTTCAGCGCTGCTGGTGGTGTGCTGACAGATAAGCGCACGCGGCTGTCCAGTGACAATGTAGACAGACTAACGTTCATCAAGATGAACAAATCCTGGATCCGCAAGGACTTTTCTACCCTTGTGTCATCTTGGGGAGACTAAAAGCTTGATGATTTTTGAAAATCACCTCACCAACCGTTTTAAAAAAACTCTGGCGAAATTGATGCCACTTAAGTGATGTCTGTGGCCGAATTTTTTGAAAAAATGGAGACTCTTTTATTTAGTCCCCTTGCTGTGTTTTACATGACGTTGACATCGTCAATTCCAGGTGGGTGGGGTCATCTGCAGAGTTGTTTACTCATACTATGGCCTGGGATTCAGAGTTCTGCTCCAAAGCTTCAGTGTCTGCTAGTCAGCAGAGTAGCCCAGCCACCCACCGCCTGTTTACCTAAGTACTATTTTTAACGGCATCTGGCCCAGGAAATCATTTTGGGCCTAGTAGAATTTGGTGCTACTCAGCAGCGTAGCCCACCCATGAAGCAAGCTTCACCGCCTGTTTACCTAAGTACTATTTTTTAACGGCATCTAGCCCAGGAAATCCTTTTGGGCATAGTAGAATTTAGTGCTACTCAGCAGCATACCCCACCCATGAAGCAAGCTACACCGCCTGTTTACCTAACTACTATTTTGTAACGGCATCTAGCCCGGGAAATCCTTTTGGGCCTAGTAGAATTTAGTGCTACTCAGCAGCGTACCCCACCCATGAAGCAAGCTACACCGCCTGTTTACCTAAGTACTATTTTTTAACGGCATCTAGCCCAGGAAAACCTTTTGGGCCTAGTAGAATTTAGTGCTACTCAGCAGCGTACCCCACCCATGAAGCAAGCTACACTGCCTGTTTACCTAAGTACTATTTTGTAACGGCATCTAGCACTGGAAATCCTTTTGGGCCTATTAGAATTTAGTGCTACTCAGCAGCGTACCCCACCCATGAAGCAAGCTACACTGCCTGTTTACCTAAGTACTATTTTGCAATGGCATCTAGCCCTGGAAATCCTTTTGGGCCTAGTAGAATTTAGTGCTACTCAGCAGCGTACCCCACCCATGAAGCAAGCTACACCGCCTGTTTACCTAAGTACTATTTTGTAACGGCATCTAGCCCGAGAAATCCTTTTGGGCCTAGTAGAATTTAGTGCTACTCAGCAGCGTACCCCACCCATGAAGCAAGCTACACCTCCTGTTTACCTAAGTACTATTTTGTAATGGCATCTAGCCCGGGAAATCCTTTTGGGCCTAGTAGAATTTAGTGCTACTCAGCAGCGTACCCCACCCATGAAGCAAGCTACACCGCCTGTTTACCTAAGTACTATTTTGTAACGGCATCAAGCCCTGGAAATCCTTTTGGGCCTAGTAGAATTTAGTGCTACTCAGCAGCGTACCCCACCCATGAAGCAAGCTACACCGCCTGTTTACCTATGTACTATTTTTTAACGGCATCTAACCCAGGAAATCCTTTTGGGCCTAGTAGAATTTAGTGTTACTCAGCAGCATACCCCACCCATGAAGCAAGCTACACCGCCTGTTTACCTAACTACTATTTTGTAACGGCATCTGGCCCAGGAAATCCTTTTGGGCCTAGTAGCAATTTCTGCTACTGAGCAGCGCACCCCACCCATGAAGCAAGCTACACTGCCTGTTTACCTAAGTACTATTTTTTAATGGCATCTAGCCCAGGAAATCCTTTTGGGCATAGTAGAATTTAGTGCTACTCAGCAGCATACCCAACCCATGAAGCAAGCTACACCACCTGTTTACCTATGTACTATTTTTTAACGGCATCTAGCCCAGGAAATCCTTTTGGGCCTAGTAGAATTTAGTGCTACTCGGCAGCGTACCCCACCCATGAAGCAAGCTACACCGCCTTCTTTCTTTCTCAATCTAACCCCTCGGCTCTGGGGTGTCCACTCTCCCTCCAGCTCTCTCCTTCTCACAGGTGGACTACCGCGTGTTTTCACACTGTGGCGAATCTTTTGGGCCCAGGCATAAGTCGTCGAGGTAATGGATAATATGTGCTGCCTTACAAACGTCCATGACGTCACATTCGAGGAAGCAACTAAACGCCTCAAATAGTGAGCAGGATATGGAGCACCCCATGGACAAACAGCGATCTATGTAGTATGCTCCTTCACAGAAGCAGCCCAATGTGAGGACACTATTTGGAGGCACAAGCAGTAACCGGAACGCCCCCTCAATGTCTGTTTTGGCCATTAGGGTGCCCTTTACCAACTTCTTGACCCGCCTGATTGCCTCGTCAAAGAAGGTACAGTACATAGTACTGTACTTGGTTCCGCGTCGATGTTGTCATTTACTGACCTGCCCCTTGGATATTACAAATGGTGGATTAGTCTGAATGTATTGGGTTAATTTTTTGGCAAACTCCCAACGGGGGTACCACTATGTCGTCTTCTAAGGAAAGTGTTCTGAATGGACCCGCCGCCATTCTACCTAAAGATTTTTCTTTTTTAATTTTTTTTGTCAAGACGTCTGGGTGTTGGTAGAGTGAGTTTAGATTTTTACTCCAGCCTTTCTTGATCTTAGAAGGGCATGCCATGCCTATATCTGTGTCTCCTCCTCCTTTTACTCCTCCACCTCTTTTCTTTTTGCATGACTATGTGTAGTTGTGACTTTTCCATGTGTTTGTTATGTCTTCTGAGCAGTTTGTCAGCTTTTGGACACCCTTTAAGGTGTTTTCTATGTGTTTTCCATGTGTTTGTATGTGTTTGTGTTTGCCTGCCATTGGTTTCAATGGGGTTCGACAGTGTTCGTCGAACATCTCCTTGTTCGACGAACCGAACCGAACCCGAACACTAGGGAGGTGGCTCATCTCTACTCTCTATATAATCTCACAATGTTTTATGCTTTTTTGCCTGTTTTCATTATACTTCTTTCTACTTGCATAATACATATAATTTCATGAACTTGATGTTCAATTCAAATTGTGATAGTTATACTATTGATGATTGATCATTTCTTTTTTCCCTTTATAAAAATGCATTTTACTTAAAAAAAAAAAAAGAATTAATTCATGTTTATATTCTCTCTTTTTTTATATTTCTTCAAAGGCCTCATTTGCCAGATTTTTGTGGCTGGTTGAATATTGCACGCTGTCTCATCCTGTTTTTGTGATATAGAAATGGACTTTACTTTTGAGAATTTCACTCATCTGCATTCCCCATTGTTGCTTACATGCTATTTCCCTTGTCTTCTTTCTGAATAATATGACTGGGGAAGAAAAAAACAAGGAAAAGTAGGAAAGGAAGTAGAAAGCTGAGTATAATGAAAACATGTATATACAATGCCTACAAGTAGTATTCAACCCCCTGCAGATTTAGCAGGTTTAATAAGATGCAAATAAGTTAGAGCCTTCAAACTTCAAACAAGAGCAGGATTTATTAACAGATGCATAAATCTTACAAACCAAAAAGTTTTGTTGCTCAGTTAAATTTTTATAAATTTTAAACATAAAAGTGTGGGTCAATTATTATTCAACCCCTAGGTTTCATATTTTGTGGAATAACCTTTGTTTGCAATTACAGCTAATAATCGTCTTTTATAAGACCTGATCAGGCCGTCACAGGTCTCTGGAGTTATCTTGGCCCATTCCTCCATGCAGATCTTCTCCAAGTTATCTAGGTTCTTTGGGTGTCTCATGTGGACTTTAATCTTGAGCTCCTTCCACAAGTTTTCAATTGGGTTAAGGTCAGGAGACTGACTAGGCCACTGCAACACCTTGATTTTTTGCCTCTTGAACCAGGCCTTGGTTTTCTTGGCTGTGTGCTTTGGGTCGTTGTCTTGTTGGAAGATGAAATGACGACCCATCTTAAGATCCTTGATGGAGGAGCGGAGGTTCTTGGCCAAAATCTCCAGGTAGGCCGTGCTATCCATCTTCCCATGGATGCGGACCAGATGGCCAGGCCCCTTGGCTGAAAAACAGCCCCACAGCATGATGCTGCCACCACCATGCTTGACTGTAGGGATGGTATTCTTGGGGTCGTATGCAGTGCCATCCAGTCTCCAAACGTCACGTGTGTGGTTGGCACCAAAGATCTCGATCTTGGTCTCATCAGATCAGAGAACCTTGAACCAGTCAGTCTCAGAGTCCTCCAAGTGATCATGAGCAAACTGTAGACGAGCCTTGACATGACGCTTTGAAAGTAAAGGTACCTTACAGGCTCGTCTGGAACGGAGACCATTGCGGTGGAGTACGTTACTTATGGTATTGACTGAAACCAATGTCCCCACTGCCATGAGATCTTCCCGGAGCTCCTTCCTTGTTGTCCTTGGGTTAGCCTTGACTCTTCGGACAAGCCTGGCCTCGGCACGGGAGGAAACTTTCAAAGGCTGTCCAGGCCGTGGAAGGCTAACAGTAGTTCCATAAGCCTTCCACTTCCGGATGATGCTCCCAACAGTGGAGACAGGTAGGCCCAACTCCTTGGAAAGGGTTTTGTACCCCTTGCCAGCCTTGTGACCCTCCACGATCTTGTCTCTGATGGCCTTGGAATGCTCCTTTGTCTTTCCCATGTTGACCATGTATGAGTGCTGTTCACAAGTTTGGGGAGGGTCTTAAATAGTCAGAAAAGGCTGGAAAAAGAGATAATTAATCCAAACATGTGAAGCTCATTGTTCTTTGTGCCTGAACTACTTCTTAATACTTTAGGGGAACCAAACAGAATTCTGGTGGGTTGAGGGGTTGAATAATAAATGACCCTCTGAAAATACTTTTCACAATTTAAAAAAAAAAAAATAAAGAAATAACATTCTTTTTTGCTGCAGTGCATTTCACACTTCCAGGCTGATCTACAGTCCAAATGTCACAATGCCAAGTTAATTCCAAATGTGTAAACCTGCTAAATCTGCAGGGGGTTGAATACTACTTGTAGGCACTGTACATTGAGAGATGCAATGTATCCAGAAATGGGGTAGGCAGTGCAACAGCAATAGTCCACCAAAAAGATGGTAAAGGTAGTGAAGTGTTCATGTGGCAAGGTTACCAAGCGTTTTCCTCAGGGGTGCTTTCCCCTGAGGAAGCCATTGCAAAACACGCGTCGGGGCTTTTGATGATGCACATAGGCATATCTGCACCTTATAGCTAAGGAGTAATCTGTTTTTTTTTGCATGATTGCTCATTGATTGGTGCTCCCTCAATAGATTGGGTTCGGACAGCTTTCTAAGGGTACCGTTACACTAAACGATTTACCAACGATCACGACCAGCGATACCACCTGGCCGTGATCGTTGGTAAGTCGTTGTGTGGTCGCTGGGGAGCTGTCACACAGACAGCTCTCCAGCGACCAACGATGCCGAAGTCCCCGGGTAACCAGGGTAAACATCGGGTTACTAAGCGCAGGGCTGCGCTTAGTAACCCGATGTTTACTCTGGTTACCATTGTAAATGTAAAAAAACCCCAGTACATACTCACCTTCTGATGTCCGTCAGGTCCCTGGCCGTCTGCTTCCCGCACTGACTGTGAGCTCCGGCCGGCCGTAAAGTAAAAGCAGAGCACAGCGGTGACGTCACCACTGTGCCCTGCTTTCCGGCCGGCACTCACAGTCAGTATGGGAAGCAGACGGCGAGGGACCTGACGGACACCGGAATGTAAGTATGTACTGTTTGTTTTTTTTTACATTTACGATGGTAACCAGGGTAAACATCGGGTTACTAAGCGCGGCCCTGCGCTTAGTATCCCGATGTTTACCCTGGTTACAAGCGAACGCAACGCTGGATCGGTGTCACACACACCGATCCAGCGATGACAGCGGGAGATCCAGAGACGAAATAAAGTTCCAAACGATCTGCTACGACGTACGATTCTCAGCAGGGTCCCTGATCGCTGCTGCGTGTCAGACACAGCGATATCGTATGGATATCGCTGGAACGTCACGGATCGTACCGTCGTAGCGACCAAAGTGCCACTGTGAGACGGTACCCTAACTATTCCTTTACATACCAAACCCATGCGCCCCCCAAATCTTTGCATCATGGTGCTAAGCTTCTCTACCATAAGGAAAAGCTTCATTAACACCCAGAACCAGAACTGCAAATTTCCTCTCCCCCAAAAAATGATTTGACTTTCGGATACCATACATCTAATGATCAGCCAGAAGACATAAGAATATCCCACCACACAAAGATACGGCCATTGTGAATGTGTGCGGCTCCATGATGACAGGCGCCATTTACCGGCAGGTGCTGTGGCAAGCAGGTCGCAAGAGGTCACAACCAGCTGGATGTATGGCAATTTGCTGGTGGCAGAGGCGGGTATCCTGTGGGTAGCAATGCGACCTCATTTACGTGGCGGAGAGCAATCCAAAGTCACGGCCGGGTGAGAAGCCCCCGTCTAAACCTGAACGCCCTCCTTCATACTCAATGGACAAGTGCCCTGGAGGGAAGAAGCCAGAAACAGCTACAGGATGCAGCAGGGGCTATAGGAAACCCGTGCATCGCTGTCTAGATTATGGTGAGCGGCACTGATTGTAACGAAGGCCTCAACTACATGGACATGTGAAGGAGTGCCCTCTACAGCCCTCCAGGTAGTCACCATCCGACACTAGTAGATACGAACTCAACCTGCAGGCTCACTAGTAAAGTCAGAGACCCTCACTCTGCTCATCGTCACTCGGTGGCTGCCATACACATCTCGGTAGTGGCTGCACTGACACTGTAGACAGAAAGAAGCCACAACCACCATCCAGAGGTCCCTGACATGGGTGTAATGAAGGCCCCAATAATCTCACACATCACCCAAGCAAGTTAGCCAACATCCTCCACAACTACCACCATCTTAGTCCTCCAGAGCGGGTGCACTGTTTTACCTACTGCAAATATTCCTGGAAAACTTTCATTGTGCCCCCTTCTCGACCCCCAACCCTTATTCTGAGCATCTGAGCATAAAGGCCCCGTCTCACATAGCGAGATCGCTAGCGAGATCGCTGCTGAGTCACAAGTTTTGTGACGCAACAGCGACCTCCATAGCGATCTCGCTATGTGTGACACGTACCAGCGATCAGGCCCCTGCTGCGAGATCGCTGGTCGTGTCGGAATGGCCTGGACCTTTTTTTGGTCGTTGAGGCCCCGCTGACATTGCTGAATCGGTGTGTGTGACACCGATCCAGCGATGTCTTCACTGGTAACCAGGGTAAACATCGGGTTACTAAGCGCGGCCCTGCGCTTAGTAACCCGATGTTTACCCTGGTTACCGGGTGCTGCAGGGGGACTTCGGCATCGTTGAAGACAGTTTCAACGATGCCGAAGTCGTTCCCCTGATCGTTGGTCGCTGGAGAGAGCGGTCTGTGTGACAGCTCCCCAGCGACCACACAGCGACTTACCAACGATCACGGCCAGGTCGTATCGCTGGTCGTGATCGTTGGTAAATCGCTTAGTGAGACGGGGCCTTTAGAAAGACCCTGTCCAGCATATGCATTGATTCTAGGTTAATAGTACTCTACCAGCCAGGGGTGGAAGACTGATGTGACCTAGTATACCGCCATGAAGAAGATTCTCGTGAATGAATAGAACACCTCACAAACAACCTCAAATCGCTTTTCTGTTAATGGATGGAGGTTGGTGATAGGATAAGGGGTCTATAAAAGTTTAGGGCACCTTCTGGCCTGATATAACACTGTGTACAAAGCGTTTGCAGGCTCCCGGCGATCATCAGTCCTTAGGAAGAACATAAGACTACAAAGCTGCTGGGACTGACCGACAAGGACTAGCCACCAAGAGCAGTGTCCAACAGTGACGAGGAGGGTGGGTGGGGGGGGGCGTAATGTGTGGGCCAGCACATAAGGGCCCAGCAGTGATGAATGGGGGCCCAAGAGCTTGCAATGGGGCCCCAGCATCTTTAGCTTCGTCCCAGTTTCCAGCCTTTTGAAACATTGTGCAACATCAGGCCGGACCTGGAAAGATCAGATGAATGTGAGCATAAGACTGACTGGGTCCTAATGGGCGTCTAATGAATGCAATGTTTATGTCTGCGGGGGTCCTGCGGGGGTCCTGCGGTGATAGCACTGATAAATCTGTGGGAGTTAGGCTAAAATGTGCAGTATTTGTGTAAGGGAGGCTGAGATATCGCGGGAGATAAGCAAGTTATTAATTGGCCCCTGGAATTCTCTCCCACACCCCAGAGCGGACAGTGGGAAGGCCTGATGTGGGCTGATGGGCCCCGCGCCCTCATTCTGGGGGATAATCCTCTCATTTACCACGTGGCTGTCTCTATTCCAGAGTCACGCTCTCCAAGCTCAGGAATGTTACACATTCCCAAGACATTGAGGTCTCCATCCCAGGACCATCTCCTAGCCAGTCTGTGGTCACACAGCTGGGAACTGGACTGCTGCCACCGATAGGCAAGTGTCATCAATATGGATGGCAACAATGGTCCCGTCATTCTACCATCACCACCGGACCACCTGCCCAGGAACAGCCTGGTGTCACCTACAGCCAGAAGATTGGGGGCTATGAGGGGCTTCTTTGTAAACCTGTAGTCAGAGGATGTGGATCAGCCATTGTTCATCACATCAGTAGAGCGCCGGCCCCGCACCTCCTGCATAGGGCGATATAATCGGACATCAGGGTCCATCACATTGCTGAGGGGACGTCACAGTTTTCTTACAAGTTTAAGGCTAGAGACACTACTAATGTTAAGGGAAAGTCCACTGAAAACTTTTCCAGTTGTATCTGCTCACGGGGAGCTGCTGTACAGTTGTCCATTACTCATATATTGAGAATTCCCCTGCAGATGAGGATCCCCCCACAGATGAGGATCCCCCCGCAGATGAGGATCCCGCTGCAGATGAGGATCCCCCTGCTGACAAGGATCCCCCTGCAGATGAGGATCTCCCCACTGATGAGGATCCCCCCGAAGATGAGGATCCCTTCGCAAATGAGGATCCCCCGCAGATGAGGATCCCCTGCAGATGAAGATCCCTACACAGATGAGGATCCCCTTGCTGATGAGGATCCCCCCACAGATGAGGTTCCCCCTGCTGATGAGGATCCCACCACTGATGAGGATCCTCCCCACAGCTGAGGATCCCTCTGCTAATGAGAATCCCCCTGGTGATGAGGATCCCTCTGCAGATGAGGATACCCTTGCTGATGAGGATCCCCTTGCTGATGAGGATCCCCCTGCTGATGAGGATCCCCCCACAGATGAGGATCCCCAGCAGAGATCAGAATCATCAGCGAGCATTATCAGTGCTGCAGATCACAATCACTTCAGGAGGATCTGACCATCAGCTGCAATGAATGACCGTGGCATGGTGTCCGGAGATGAACTGCGCACACGGTGTACACCCGGCCGCCGCGGGAACTGCAGATAGTCATCCCCTCCCCTGTACATGCTCCGGCGCTCCCACGTGGGTCATGTACTAATAAATGTATAAACAAATGAAGGGACACTGCTGAGACTTGTATCATGGCCCTTATACACTCAGACTACAATGTGTAATGACGCTGCCTGGTGTCGTAGAAAGGCAGAATAAGGGGCGCTGGCGGGAGCGCAGGGAGAGGAATGAGGCACGCAGTGCACACAGGACCTGAACTAGGATGATGGGGCGGAGCTACCGTGCAAGAATGGAGGGTTTTCTGTAAGAGCAGTGAGACCATGGATTCTTTTCTGTAAGAGCAGTGAGAATATGGATTATTTTCTGTAATAGAAGTGAGACTATGGATTATTTTCTGTAAGAGCAGTGAGGCTATGGATTCTGTACTGTAAGAGCAGTGAGACTATGGATTCTTTACTGTAGAAGCAGTGAGACTTTGGATTATTTTCTGTAAGAGCAGTGAGACTGTGGATTCTTTTCTGTAAGAGCAGTGAGATTATTGATTCTTTTCTGCAAGAGCAGTGAGACTGGATTCTTTTCTGTAAGAGCAGTGAGACTATGGATTATTTTCTGTAAGAGCAATGAGACTGGATTCTTTTCTGTAAAAGCAGTGAGACTATGGATTCTTTTCTGTAAGAGCAGTGAGACTATGGATTATTTACTGTAAAAGCAGTGAGACTATGGACTATTTTCTGTAAGAGCAGTGAAGCTGTGGATTCTTTACTGTAAAAGCAGTGAGACAATGGATTTTTTACCATATAAGCAGTGATTATGTATGGATTCTTTACTGTAAAAGAAGTGAGACTATGGATTATTTTCTGTAAAAGCAGTGAGACTATGGATTTCTTTACCATACAAGCAGTGAGACTGGATTCTTTACAGTGGATGCAGGGAGATTATAGTTTATTTACTGTAAAAGCAGTGAGACTATGTAGCTCTCTGTCACGTGATGTTATAATGGCAGATTCACTACATAATTGCACAAAGGGTCTGGATGCTTTTCTTGATAAATATATTACAGGTAATAAGTGCTGCATTCTCTGATGGATGTTGATCCAGGGAACTCATCTGACCGCTGTATGGAGTCGGATAGGAATGTTCCCCTAATATGGGGCAATTGTCATCTGCCTGGTGGGGCATTTGCTTTCCTTTGTTAGGCCATGGCCTGGACTTCATGGACATGCGTTTTCTCTGAACTGTAAAAATGATATCACATATGCGTTCACTGCAATTGTGATATTCCACTCTTCTATGTGCATTGGCTTCTTGTTTCTTCTGCGCAGGCACGCAAATGAAGACCTGGTATGGTGGTAGACAGTTTGTACTTTATTAAAAGTTTTTAACTTGCAAATGAAAAGGGATTTTCAAACTATGAGAACCTCTATAGAGGGACCCAGTACGGTCACTTATGGATATATGTCTGATGTATACTACTTGATGTGGAGCATTATAGGAGCGATCTCTGTATCAATGTGGTCTGATAGAGGCACAGCTGGAAATCCATGGGCCTCAATAACTGGAGCTCCATAGGCCTCAATAACTGGAAATCCATGGGCCTCAATAACTGGAGCTCCATAGGCCTCAATAACTGAAAATCCATGGGTCTCAATAACTGGAAATCCATGTGTGGAGAAACGGGGTCAGTGGGTGCTCTCGTCCGCTGGCCCGTCTGTCTTTAGCAAGACTGCATGGACCACGGCTCATAACATTAAACGTCCGCTCTATATCCCAGTGGGCAATACACTACACAGACAACACAGGGTTAAGGTAAAACAGTGTGACAATACTTTATTGAACCACAGCACACAATAGCAAACAGAACAATCCCCCCCATGGATGGAATTGCTTGTGTCACGGGGTCTACCAAGCTGGGGTACCTCTTTCAGTACCACCCCGTGTTTCAGGAGGTCCACTCTGCTTTGGCTGGAGTCTGAATGAAGGACGCTGACTGGAATTCCTTGATTACATGAGAGCATATAAAAGCTGACTGCTTCTCCACATATTTCCAGTCTCACAACACTTTATTCACAGGACACAAAACATATTACACAGATACAGAGGGCAGGCCAATAGAAAAGCAGCAGGCCAGACATACATTACAATAGCCACAGGGGGCCGGAGCCTGCCGATATTTACTGTGGGAATTACAAAGGTGTGGGGAGGACAGAAGGGGGATATCTTGTCCCCTCTGCCCAGGGGCGCAGCCTGTGGGCTGATGCATCTCACATGGAACCTATTATTCATACATATAACTGCACAACATATTCTGGGTGCTGAATGGTTCCGTAACAGCTTGGTTACATGGGCGCATATTAAAGATCACTGCGTCTCCACGTATTTCCAGTATGACATGATGTCAGAGCTCCCAGGGTCACATGGGCGCATATAAAAGATCACTGCGTCTCTTTACGTATTTCCAGTATGACATGATGTCAGAGTTCCCAGGGTCGCTATTCCATCTGTGGATGCACGCACAGAGAAGAAGTAACGACAAACATTGGGAGATGACCAAGATTTGTCCATAGAGTCCATACAAGGTCCAAAGCCAGTTGACATTAGAGTCACCACCTGGCTTATCTGACCATCTCCATGGAACCAGGCGACCAGCGGGTCCCAACCCTGACTTTCTCCAAACATATCCATGGTTCAGAGATGGTCACTGGATCAGATCTGTGTCCTTCCAACAGGAGCCGAAAACCCCTAGGTTGTTTCCTATAGAATCATAGATCAGTGTCCCTCGTGATGGTGTCATGATGAATTGGCTGCAGTCCTTTGTCTTGTCTGTTGGCTGGTTTGCAGAATGTCTGGCTGGTAGCTCTGTGTTACTTCAGTTTCCCAGGATGTGATCTCTGAGTCTTTTTATACCCAAGGCATGTAAGCTATTTTTAGAATTACCCAGGGTCTTTCAGTCCAACATCAAGATAAGATAAACAATGGTGATGGGATTAAGTAGCACTATTAGCATATAAGCACACATCAATAAACAAAGCTTAACAAACTCAATGTACAGTCACTATTACAGACTTACACAGTATGTTAGATAGTATATCAGTTGGCAAGTCTGTCTTTTTACGTTTACGCTGGTAACCAGGGTAAACATCGGGTTACTAAGCGCGGCCATGCGCTTAGTTACCCGATGTTTACCCTGGTTACCCGGGGACTTCGGCATCGCTCCAGCGCCGTGATTGCAACGTGTGACCGCAGTCTACGACGCTGGAGCGATGATTATACGACGCTGCGACGTCACGAATCGTGCCGTCGCAGCGATGAAAATTTCAATGTGTGACGGTACCCTTACACAGTATGTTAGATAGTATATCAGTTGGCAAGTCTGTCTTCTTGACCCACCAGACATAAACACTTGAATTCACAAGCCAATATACAGATAAAAAGCCAGTTCTTTTGGTTTTGCAAAAACATGGTTGTCTGGGAAATAAAGATACAATCTGGTTTCTTCACACCATGGGTCTCAATAACTGGAGATCCATAGTAACATAGTAACATAGTTAGTAAGGCCGAAAAAAGACATTTGTCCATCCAGTTCAGCCTATATTCCATCATAATAAATCCCCAGATCTACGTCCTTCTACAGAACCTAATAATTGTATGATACAATATTGTTCTGCTCCAGGAAGACATCCAGGCCTCTCTTGAACCCCTCGACTGAGTTCGCCATCACCACCTCCTCAGGCAAGCAATTCCAGATTCTCACTGCCCTAACAGTAAAGAATCCTCTTCTATGTTGGTGGAAAAACCTTCTCTCCTCCAGACGCAAAGAATGCCCCCTGGTGCCCGTCACCTTCCTTGGTATAAACAGATCCTCAGCGAGATATTTGTATTGTCCCCTTATATACTTATACATGGTTATTAGATCGCCCTTCAGTCGTCTTTTTTCTAGACTAAATAATCCTAATTTCGCTAATCTATCTGGGTATTGTAGTTCTCCCATCCCCTTTATTAATTTTGTTGCCCTCGTTTGTACTCTCTCTAGTTCCATTATATCCTTCCTGAGCACCGGTGCCCAAAACTGGACACAGTACTCCATGTGCGGTCTAACTAGGGATTTGTACAGAGGCAGTATAATGCTCTCATCATGTGTATCCAGACCTCATTTAATGCACCCCATGATCCTGTTTGCCTTGGCAGCTGCTGCCTGGCACTGGCTGCTCCAGGTAAGTTTATCATTAACTAGGATCCCCAAGTCCTTCTCCCTGTCAGATTTACCCAGTGGTTTCCCGTTCAGTGTGTAATGGTGATATTGATTCCTTCTTCCCATGTGTAGAACCTTACATTTATCATTGTTAAACCTCATCTGCCACCTTTCAGCCCAAGTTTCCAACTTATCCAGATCCATCTGTAGCAGAATACTATCTTCTCTTGTATTAACTGCTTTACATAGTTTTGTATCGTCTGCAAATATCAATATTTTACTGTGTAAGGCTATGTTCACACGCTGCGGGTTTTGCTGCGGACCCGCAGCTGTTTTGCAGCTGCGGGTCCGCATCGTTTTTCCATGTAGGTTACAGTACAATGTAACCTAATGGAAAACAAAACCCGCTGTGCCGACGATCCTTTTTTTCTGTGGAAAATCCGCGCGGCTTTTCTGCAGAAAAAAAGAAGGAGCATGTCACTTCTTGGTGCAGAATCGCAGCGATTCTGCACCCATAGAAATGCATTGAACCGCTAACTTCCCGCATGGGGCTGTGCCCACGTTGCGGGAAGTTAAGCGGATAATGTGCAGGTGGTACCCGGGGTGGAGGAGAGGAGACTCTCCTCCAGGCCCTGGGAACCATATTTGGGTGTAAAAAAAAGAATTAAAATAAAAAATAATGCTATACTCACCTCTCAGCGCTGCCCGCGGCGTCCGGTCTCAGTTGCTGTGCCGAACAGGACCTGTGGTGACGTCGCGGTCACATGACCGTGATGACGCCGCGGTCACATGACCGTGACGTCACGAAGGTCCTTGTCGGCACAGCCGCTTGCAGCGCCGGGGAGATCCGGACATCGGAGGGTGAGTATAGCCAATTTTTATTATTTTTACATTACTATTGATGCTGCATATTGCTGCATATGCAGCATCAATAGTACAGCAGTAATCCCGCAGCGGAAACCGCGGAACAAACCGCGATAATCTGCAGGGATAACCGCAGCGGTTTTGCCCTGCAGATTTTCAATTCCGCTGCGGGATTAACCCGCAGAGGAACCCGCAGCGTGTGAACGTGGCCTAAACCTTCTACCAGATCATTAATGAATATGTTGAAGAGAACAGGTCCCAATACCGACCCCTGCGGTACCCCACTGGTCACAGTGACCCAGTTAGAGACTATACCATTTATAACCACCCTCTGCTTTCTATCACTAAGCCAGTTACTTACCCATTTACACACATTTTCCCCCAGACCAAGCATTCTCATTTTGTGTACCAACCTCTTGTGCGGCACGGTATCAAACGCTTTGGAAAAATCGAGATATACCACGTCCAATGACTCACCGTGGTCCAGCCTATAGCTTACCTCTTCATAAAAACTGATTAGATTGGTTTGACAGGAGTGATTTCTCATAAACCCATGCTGATATGGAGTTAAACAGTTATTCTCATTGAGATAATCCAGAATAACATCCTTCAGAAACCCTTCACATATTTTACCAACAGTAGAGGTTAGACTTACTGGCCTATAATTTCCAGGTTCACTTTTAGAGCCCTTTTTGAATATTGGCACCACATTTGCTATGCGCCAGTCCTGCGGAACAGACCCCGTCGCTATAGAGTCCCTAAAAATAAGAAATAATGGTTTATCTATTACATTACTTAGTTCTCTTAGTACTCGTGGGTGTATGCCATCCGGACCCGGAGATTTATCTATTTTAATCTTATTTAGCCGGTTTCGCACCTCTTCTTGGGTTAGATTGGTGACCCTTAATATAGGGTTTTCATTGTTTCTTGGGATTTCACCTAGCATTTCATTTTCCACCGTGAATACCGTGGAGAAGAAGGTGTTTAATATGTTAGCTTTTTCCTCGTCATCTACAACCATTCTTTCCTTACTATTTTTTAAGGGGCCTACATTTTCAGTTTTTATTCTTTTACTATTGATATAGTGGGCCTCAATAACTGGAGATCCATGGACCTCAATAACTGGAGATCCAAGGGCCACAAAAACTGGAGATCCATGGGCCTCAATAACTGTAAATCCATGGGTCTCAATAACTAGAGATCCATGGGCTTCAATGACTGGAGATCCATGGGCCTCAAAAACTGGAGATCCATGGGCCTCAATAACTGGAGATCCATGTGCCATAATAACTGGAGATCCATGGGCCATAATAACTGGAGATCCATGGGACTCAATAACTGGAGATCCATGGGCCTCAATAACTAGAGATCCATGGGCCTCAAGAACTGTAAATCCATGTGTCTCAATAACTGGAGATCTGTAGGCCTCAAGAACTGTAAATCCATGGTCCTCAATACTTGGAGATCCATGGGCTTCAATAACTGGAGATCCATGGGCCGCAATAACTGTAAACCCATCGGTCTCAATAACTGTAAATACATGAGCCTCAATACATGGAGATCCATGGGCCTCAAAAACTGGAGATACATGGGCCGCAATAACTGTAAACACATGGGCCTCAATAACTGTAAATCAATGGGCCTTAATAACTGGAGATTCATAGGCCTCCATAACTGGAAATCCATGGCACTGAATAGCTGGAAATCTGGGAGCCTCAATACAAAATCAGTGTCGGGGCCCCTCTAAATGTTACTTATTTTTTGTCTTGTGAGCTCAGGAGATTCCTACAGCCTCTACACCACACATGACAGTGTCCCCACATATCCTATCACTCCTCTTACAAGCAGAGGTTTCTGGCATTCATATGCCTGGGTGGACACAATGCTCAGAGTTGACCACTAATCTGCAATGCATATACTTGTGAGTGAGTCTCTATAATTTGTGGTGTCAGCTCGGGTCACGGGCCCTCCTGTAATGATTGATCTTTATCTGCTCCTTTAAGCAGACATGACCCAGGTAAGGAGGGATTATCAGAGCTTGTTTCATTAAGTGCTCTGTATTTGTATAGATTTTCTGGAAACAAATGTGAGGAATGTGTCTGTCCAAACAGCCGACTCTTCCCAGGATCTTACTGTGCACCGCACCATGGTGGCCGGACAAAGCCGCGTCACCAGACTTTATGGTGTCATCATAAGATATCTTCTCCCATCTGCTAGAAAATGGGAATTTGGAGTACTGGAAAATAAAGCATGTAAATCAGCTATCACTGAAAGGGAAGAAAACTCTCACTAGTATCGGGGTGTAGGGAGGCCGTGTGGATACATTCAGGGTCTTCAAAGGTTACAATGTGTTATACCCTGAGGGGAATCTAATCATTCAATGCCTGAAACAGAAACATGAATTTCTTCCTGCTCCCTCCAAAAAACTAGATATGAGGACGATGATAAATGAAGACTAGAGGTGATTGTCTTGTCGATCCTGGGATAGGGATGTTCTCAAGAAGTTGCCTCGGACCCTCAGCTCCAGTGATGGGAAATCTTAATTTTTAACAAAAGACACTGCAGATAACTGAGGTCTTAGGGTAAAGGTACCGTCACACGAAACGACTTTACAACGAGAACGACAATGATCCGTGACGTTGCAGCGTCCTCGCTAGCGATCTCGTCGTGTTTGACACGCAGCAGCGATCTGGATCCCGCTGTGATATCGCTGGTCGTTGAATAAAGTTCAGAACTTTATTTGGTCGTCAGATCGGCGTTTATCGTCAGGTTTGACACCAAAAGCAACGATACCAGCGATATTTTACGCTGGTAACCAGGGTAAATATCGGGTTACTAAGCGCAGGGCCGCGCTTAGTAACCCGATGTTTACCCTGGTTACCAGTGTAAAAGTAAAAATAACAAACAGTACATACTCACCTGCGCGTCCCCTGCCGTCCGCTTCCTGCTCTGACTGAGCGCCGGCCCTAAAGTGAAAGTAAAAGCACAGCGGTGACGTCACCGCTCTGCTGTTAGGGCCGGAGCTCACACAGTACAGGAAGCGGACGCCGGGGGACGCGCAGGTGAGCATGTACTGTTTGTTATTTTTACTTTTACGCTGGTAACCAGGGTAAACATCGGGTTACTAAGCGCGGCCCTGCGCTTAGCAACCCGATGTTTACCCTGGTTACCCGGGGACCTCGGCATCGTTGGTCGCTGGAGAGCGGTCTGTGTGACAGCTCCCCAGCGACCAAACAGCGACGCTGCAGCGATCGGCATCGTTGTCGCTATCGCTGCAGCGTCGCTTCGTGTGAAGGTACCTTAAGGTTTCTCCTTGTGGAGAGGACATACCAGCTCTGGCTTGTCAAGGTAAGGAGGCTAATTCCCCACGTGCAATGCTCCTCTGGGAAATTTAATATGCAAATTGCCTCTTCAGAGAAAAAGAGGACTTGAACTCTATAGCACCACCTGTTGGAAGTAGCGATCCTACAAGTCACAATCAACCCTTTAACGAGTCGTGCAATATGACTTAGGATAAAAGCCAAATCAGTATCTCAATTCGCAGACAGGCTATAGAGTTCAAGTCCTCTTTTTCTCTGAAGAGGCAACATGCAGATAACTGGAGCTTCAGCTTTGTGGTATCAGTTTGGGGAAGACCCTTATCCTCACTTGTAAAGCACCATGGAATAAATGGCGCTATAACAATAAATAATAATAATAATAATAATAATAATAATCTGCCCCCCATGACTGTGCCCAGTGCACAAGGTCCATACAGACATGGAGGGGGAAGAACATGAGCGGCCGCACAGAGCCCCATACAGACATGGAGGAGAGAACATGAGCGGCCGCACAGAGCCCCATATAGACATGGAGGAGAGAACATGAGCGGCCGCACAGAGCCCCATACAGACATGGAGGAGAGAACATGAGCGGCCGCACAGAGCCCCATACAGACATGGAGGAGGAGAACATGAGCGGCCGCACAGAGCTCCATACAGACATGGAGGAGGAGAACATGAGCGGCCGCACAGAGCTCCATACAGACATGGAGGAGAGAACATGAGCGGCCGCACAGAGCCTCATACAGACATGGAGGAGAGAACATGAGCGGCCGCACAGAGCCCCATACAGACATGGAGGAGAGAACATGAGCGGCCGCACAGAGCCCCATACAGACATGGAGGGGGAGAACATGAGCGGCCGCACAGAGCCCCATACAGACATGGAGGAGAGAACATGAGAAGCCGCACAGAGCCCCATACAGACATAGAGGAGAGAACATGAGCGGCCGCACAGAGCCCCATACAGACATGGAGGGGGAGAACATGAGCGGCCGCACAGAGCCCCATACAGACATAGAGGGGAGAACATGAGAAGCCGCACAGAGCCCCATACAGACATGGAGGGAGAACATGAGCGGCCGCACAGAGCCCCATACAGACATGGAGGAGAGAACATGAGCGGCCGCACAGAGCCCCATACAGACATGGAGGAGAGAACATGAGCGGACGCACAGAGCCCCATACAGACATGGAGGAGAGAACATGAGCGGCCGCACAGAGCCCCATACAGACATGGAGGAGAGAACATGAGCGGCCACACAGAGCCCCATACAGACATGGAGGAGAGAACATGAGCGGCCACACAGAGCCCCATACAGACATGGAGGAGAGAACATGAGCGGCCACACAGAGCCCCATACAGACATGGAGGAAAGAACATGAGCGGCCGCACAGAGCCCCATACAGACGTGGAGGAGAGAACATGAGCGGCTGCACAGAGCCCCATACAGACATGGAGGGGAGAACATGAGCGGCCACACAGAGCCCCATACAGACATAGAGGAGAGAACATGAGCGGCCGCACAGAGCCCCATACAGACGTGGAGGAGAGAACATGAGCAGCCGCACAGAGCCCCATACAGACATGGAGGGGAGAACATGAGCGGCTGCACAGAGCCCCATACAGACATAGAGGAGAGAACATGAGCGGCCGCACAGAGCCCCATACAGACATAGAGGGGAGAACATGAGCGGCCGCACAGAGCCCCATACAGACATGGAGGGAGAACATGAGCGGCCGCACAGAGCCCCATACAGACATGGAGGAGAGAACATGAGCGGCCGCACAGAGCCCCATACAGACATGGAGGGGAGAACATGAGAAGCCGCACAGAGCCCCATACAGACATAGAGGGGAGAACATGAGCGGCCGCACAGAGCCCCATACAGACATGGAGGAGAGAACATGAGCGGCCGCACAGAGCCCCATACAGACATGGAGGGAGAACATGAGTGGCCGCACAGAGCCCCATACAGACATGGAGGAGAGAACATGAGCGGCCACACAGAGCCCCATACAGACATGGAGGAGAGAACATGAGAAGCCGCACAGAGCCCCATACAGACATAGAGGGGAGAACATGAGCGGCCGCACAGAGCCCCATACAGACATGGAGGGAGAACATGAGCGGCCGCACAGAGCCCCATACAGACATGGAGGAGAGAACATGAGCGGCCGCACAGAGCCCCATACAGACATGGAGGGGAGAACATGAGCGGCCGCACAGAGCCCCATACAGACATGGAGGGAGAACATGAGCCGCCGCACAGAGCCCCATACAGACATAGAGCAATATATAGGGCTCATTTTTCTGTATGGAGCAATATATAGGGCTCATCGTTCTGTATGGTGCAATATACTGTATGTGGCTCATAATACTGTATGGAGCAATATATGGGGCTTATTATACTGTATGGAGAAATATATAGGGGCTCATTATACTCTATGGGGCCCATCATATACTGCATGGAACATTATATGGGACCCATTATGTATGGAGTAATATATGGGGCTCATTATTCTATATGGAGCAATATATGGGGCTCATTATTCTATATGGAGCAATATATGTAGCTCATTATTATGTATAGAGAAAATGTGGCGCCAATTATACTGTATGGAGCAATACTGTATATGCGGTGTGAGGCAGTGACCCGTTACAGCTAGGGGGCGCTGTTTGTGCTCTCCAGAATGCGCACGGAGGTGTAGTCAGGCCGTGAGGCGGTATTGCAGTCACAGGTGTAGCTGTGATTACAATGGGGAAGCAGTGACTGATTTAAAGCCCTGTAGTAGAGGGGGAAGTGTGTCAGTGTTGGTTTGGAAGCAGACAGACCAGTTGTCTGCAGATCACTCCCTGTGTGAGGCAACACAGGAACAAGAGGAACCAAAGTGACTGACACCCTGCGTCTCAGACTGTCTTTTGTTTATCCGGCTGCGATCCGGAGGATACAGCATGCTGTGCACTGCGTGAGTAAAGAGACTTGGTCCTGGTGTGCGGTCGCTCAGGGAAACTGGACAAAGGGAAGTCTGGCCTGTTTAGGGACTGCAAACATAAAGCCGTGTGCTTTGTATTCTTATGAACTGTGTAAAGTAACACATTAAAGGAACGTTTTGTTTGAATTTGCTTGGGTCACTGCCGTTTTCACTGCGTATGGTGATACCGCTGCACTACAGGGGCCATTATACTGCATGGAGCAATATATGGGGCTCATTATTCTGTATGGAGCATTATATGGGGCTCATTTTTCTGTATAGTGGACTATGTGGTGCCCAATATACTGTATGGAAAACTATGTGGTGACGGTAATACTGCATGGAGGACTATGTGGTGCACATAATACTGTATGGAGGACTATGTGGTGCCCATAATACTGAATTGAGGACTATGTGGGGCACATAATACTGTATGGAGGACTATGTGGTGCCCATAATACTGAATGGAGGACTATGTGGTGCACATAATACTGTATGGAGGACTATGTGGTGTCCATAATACTGTATGGAGGACTATACTGTCCGGTTTCTGAGCTTTTGTAGAGTTAACTATAGAAATCGCTTATGTAATGTAAGAAGTGAAATCTTTGCCATTGTACTATCCCTATATTTCTCTGCAGTGCATCATGAATCATGGTATGTTTTAAAGGGGTCACTGAGACACTTTTGCCCAGGGCCTACGAAAGCCTGGAGCTGGCCCTGCCGATTACATGCAGCCCGCAAGGTCAAAATGTCCCCAGAGCACAAGTCCACACACCCAGCCAGGACCCAGCTTTATGTAATGGGGCGGGGTGTAAGAGGTGAATACTTTGCTCACGGCCACTGTCCCATGCCAAGTTACACAGAATCCAGATCTCAACATTGCAGCGGGTCACAGACTTTTGGAAACATTTTGGGGGGGCATATGAGAAAATGAGTGACGAAACTGTGGCGGCAAACCCTGACCCACCTGCCCCGATTCATCATTGTCTTTGCCTCTTTTTCCTAGAGTCAAATGGTTCTCAGAGACGTTTATGTTGCGTCTTATTCATGGTTTCATTTGTGCCTTTTTTAGATGTAACTTTACTCGGTTTCATCGTTTTTTCGCCCAGCATTATGGCCGCGGTTTTCCTAATCCAAATGTTTTAGCCTAATATATAATTTGTGATTTTGTGACAAAATGTTTGTGCAGTTGTTCTCCAGTTTCCCAGCGGGGTGCAAACCTGTCTGATTTGAGGACTAAAGTGCGACATATTAAAGGACTGTGCGACTTTTTTCTGTAAAATGGCACCAAAAGAAGGAAATAAGAAGCGGTTTTTATTTCCACAAAATTCATCAACTTACGAGCTCCATCCTGAAGAATTTGGCACAAAAAACATCAACATCTAACACAAGGCAAGAAGAAAATTCACATACTGTATAAAATGAAACAATGAATGGGGGCCATTGGGCAAACACTGTTCAGTAATTGTGCCGCCGCCACAGGAGCAAACCTCAGATGCTCTTATTTCATGTCTCTATTGATGTAGATATTAGAGCGGCGTCAAAACAGACGAGAAGCTGAAGATGAGGGCAGAGCGCAGGTATCAAAAGCTGGAATGTGTCCTACAAAGATAATGCCCCCACCGCCACCACCTGAAATGTGACGACCTGCTGACAACCCTCCGAAAATAAATAAACCAAGTGCAGATCCTCCGGAGAGATCCCAGGCAATGCTGACACTGACGGAAAGTGACCAGACTGCACAACAATGGTAGAAAGATGCTTCATATCAACAGAAGGAGTGAAAGACAATCCATGGAAAAGTCCGGCTGCTTCTGACGGCCATGGAAATGCAGCGGATTGGAGGCGGAAAATAAACGCAGCAGAAATGCTGCGTGTGAACACAGCCTAAGAATTATATGGGACCTCGGCCTATCATCTCTGGGCCACATTGGACCGTGAAGACAGTTTGGGGTATGCAGTGCAGAGAGATAAAAGTGGAAAGTTAGATGAATAGATGTGAAGGGAGCGGAGACTGGAAACACGAAGCTTGTGTATACATGCCAAGCCTGCTTGTGCTAATGTGTATACATACCTACAAAGTCTGTGCAGACTGCAATGAAAGACACTGCTCCTGAGGCAACGGGGCCCCCTATCAATCATGGGGCTTATCGGGGATACAGAGGCGCTGGGCTGGCCATGTGGGGGTTAACAGGTGGTGTCGTGCCGTATGTGCCCGTATTATGACTATGGTAGGGCTGCGCGGTGTTAGATGCAGGGCTCGCTGTTTCTGGAGACATACTGTTGTCAGATAGGATGAGCTGTGATGTCGCCAGCCGCTTTTCTCCTTTACTGTAACTTTCCACTCACTCCACCCTTTCCATCTTCACATTTATATAAGGAGAGCATGTAATTTATTGTGTGTCTCCATCTAATTGCACAAGGCAACCCAGCAACTCCACACATAATTAGGAAGGTTTATCCTGTGAATGCATAGTATCATTACATAAGGGACCTGTGTTATCTGCAGAGAAGAAGAGTTTATGAGGGACAGTCCTGCCCAGGGCAGAAGAGTTTATGAGGGATAGTCCTGCCCAGAGCAGAAGAGTTTATGAGGGACAGTTCTGCCCAGAGCAGAAGAGTTTATGAGGGATAGTCCTGCCCAGAGCAGAAGAGTTTATGAGGGACAGTTCTGCCCAGAGCAGAAGAGTTTATGAGGGACAGTCCTGCCCAGAGCAGAAGAGTTTATGAGGGACAGTTCTGCCCAGAGCAGAAGAGTTTATGAGGGATAGTCCTGCCCAGAGCAGAAGAGTTTATGAGGGACAGTCCTGCCCAGAGCAGAAGAGTTTATGAGGGATAGTCCTGCCCAGAGCAGAAGAGTTTATGAGGGACAGTCCTGCCCAGAGCAGAAGAGTTTATGAGGGATAGTCCTGCCCAGAGCAGAAGAGTTTATGAGGGACAGTCCTGCCCAGAGCAGAAGAGTTTACGAGGGACAGTCATGCCCAGAGCAGAAGAGTTTATGAGGGACAGTCCTGCCCAGAGCAGAAGAGTTTATGAGGGACAGTCATGCCCAGAGCAGAAGAGTTTATGAGGGACAGTCCTGCCCAGAGCAGAAGAGTTTATGAGGGACAGTCATGCCCAGAGCAGAAGAGTTTATGAGGGAAAGTCCTGCCCAGAGCAGAAGAGTTTATGAGGGACAGTCCTGCCCAGAGCAGAAGAGTTTATGAGGGACAGTCCTGCCCAGGGCAGAAAAGTTTATGAGGGACAGTCCTGCCCAGAGCAGAAAAGTTTATGAGGGACAGTCCTGCCCAGAGCAGAAAAGTTTATGAGGGACAGTCCTGCCCAGAGCAGAAGAGTTTATGAGGGACAGTTCTGCCCAGAGCAGAAGAGTTTATGAGGAACAGTCCTGCCCAGAGCAGAAGTGTTTAAGAGGGACAGTCCTGCCCAGAGCAGAAGAGTTTATGAGGGACAGTCCTGCCCAGAGCAGAAGAGTTTATGAGGGACAATCCTACACAGAGCAGAAGAGTTTATGAGGGACAGTTCTGCTCAGAGCAGAAGAGTTTTTGAGGGGCAATCCTACCCAGAGCAGAAGAGTTTATGAGGGACAGTCATGCCCAGAGCAGAAGAGTTTATGAGGGACAGTCATGCCCAGAGCAGAAGAGTTTATGAGGAACAGTCATGCCCAGAGCAGAAGAGTTTATGAGGGACAATCCTGCCCAGAGCAGAAGAGTTTATGAGGGACAGTCCTGCCCAGAGCTGAAGAGTTTATGAGGGACAGTCCTGCCCAGAGCAGAAGAGTTTATGAGGGACAATCCTACACAGAGCAGAAGAGTTTATGAGGGACAATCCTGCCCAGAGCAGAAGAGTTTATGAGGGACAGTCCTGCCCAGAGCAGAAGAGTTTATGAGGGACAGTCCTGCCCAGAGCAGAAGAGTTTATGAGGGACAGTCCTGCCCAGAGCAGCAGAGTTTATGAGGGACAGTCATGCCCAGAGCAGAAGAGTTTATGAGGGAAAGTCCTGCCCAGGGCAGAAAAGTTTGAGGGACAGTCCTGCCCAGAGCAGAAAAGTTTATGAGGGACAGTCCTGCCCAGAGCAGAAAAGTTTATGAGGGACAGTCCTGCCCAGAGCAGAAGAGTTTATGAGGGACAGTCCCACCCAGAGGAGAAGAGTTTATGAGGGACAGTCCTGCCCAGAGCAGAAGAGTTTATGAGGGATAGTCCTGCCCAGAGCAGAAGAGTTTATGAGGGACAGTCCTGCCCAGAGCAGAAGAGTTTATGAGGGACAGTCCTGCCCAGAGCAGAAGACTTTATGAGGGACAGTTCTGCTCAAAGCAGAAGAGTTTATGAGGGACAATCCTACCCAGAGCAGAAGAGTTTGAGGGACAGTCCTGCCCAGAGCAGAAGAGTTTATGAGGGACAGTCCTGCCCAGAGCAGAAGAGTTTATGAGGGACAGTTCTGCTCAAAGCAGAAGAGTTTATGAGGGACAATCCTACCCAGAGCAGTAGAGTTTATGAAAGATAGTCCTGCCCAGAGCAGAAGAGTTTATGAGGGATAGTCCTGCCCAGAGCAGAAGTTTATGAAGGACAGTCCTGCCCAGAGCAGAAGAGTTTATGAGGGACAGTTCTGCCCAGAGCAGAAGAGTTTATGAGGAACAGTCCTGCCCAGAGCAGAAGTGTTTAAGAGGGACAGTCCTGCCCAGAGCAGAAGAGTTTATGAGGGACAGTCCTGCCTAGAGCAGAAGAGTTTATGAGGGACAATCCTACACAGAGCAGAAGAGTTTATGAGGGACAGTTCTGCTCAGAGCAGAAGAGTTTTTGAGGGGCAATCCTACCCAGAGCAGAAGAGTTTATGAGGGACAGTCATGCCCAGAGCAGAAGAGTTTATGAGGGACAGTCATGCCCAGAGCAGAAGAGTTTATGAGGAACAGTCATGCCCAGAGCAGAAGAGTTTATGAGGGACAATCCTGCCCAGAGCAGAAGAGTTTATGAGGGACAGTTCTGCCCAGAGCAGAAGAGTTTATGAGGGATAGTCCTGCCCAGAGCAGAAGAGTTTATGAGGGACAGTTCTGCCCAGAGCAGAAGAGTTTATGAGGGATAGTCCTGCCCAGAGCAGAAGAGTTTATGAGGGATAGTCCTGCCCAGAGCAGAAGAGTTTATGAGGGACAGTCCTGCCCAGAGCAGAAGAGTTTATGAGGGATAGTCCTGCCCAGAGCAGAAGAGTTTATGAGGGACAGTCCTGCCCAGAGCAGAAGAGTTTATGAGGGATAGTCCTGCCCAGAGCAGAAGAGTTTATGAGGGACAGTCCTGCCCAGAGCAGAAGAGTTTACGAGGGACAGTCATGCCCAGAGCAGAAGAGTTTATGAGGGACAGTCCTGCCCAGAGCAGAAGAGTTTATGAGGGACAGTCATGCCCAGAGCAGAAGAGTTTATGAGGGACAGTCCTGCCCAGAGCAGAAGAGTTTATGAGGGACAGTCATGCCCAGAGCAGAAGAGTTTATGAGGGAAAGTCCTGCCCAGAGCAGAAGAGTTTATGAGGGACAGTCCTGCCCAGAGCAGAAGAGTTTATGAGGGACAGTCCTGCCCAGGGCAGAAAAGTTTATGAGGGACAGTCCTGCCCAGAGCAGAAAAGTTTATGAGGGACAGTCCTGCCCAGAGCAGAAGAGTTTATGAGGGACAGTCCCACCCAGAGGAGAAGAGTTTATGAGGGACAGTCCTGCCCAGAGCAGAAGAGTTTATGAGGGACAGTCCTGCCCAGAGCAGAAGACTTTATGAGGGACAGTTCTGCTCAAAGCAGAAGAGTTTATGAGGGACAATCCTACCCAGAGCAGAAGAGTTTGAGGGACAGTCCTGCCCAGAGCAGTAGAGTTTATGAAAGATAGTCCTGCCCAGAGCAGAAGAGTTTATGAGGGATAGTCCTGCCCAGAGCAGAAGTTTATGAAGGACAGTCCTGCCCAGAGCAGAAGAGTTTATGAGGGACAGTTCTGCCCAGAGCAGAAGAGTTTATGAGGAACAGTCCTGCCCAGAGCAGAAGTGTTTAAGAGGGACAGTCCTGCCCAGAGCAGAAGAGTTTATGAGGGACAGTCCTGCCCAGAGCAGAAGAGTTTATGAGGGACAATCCTACACAGAGCAGAAGAGTTTATGAGGGACAGTTCTGCTCAGAGCAGAAGAGTTTTTGAGGGGCAATCCTACCCAGAGCAGAAGAGTTTATGAGGGACAGTCATGCCCAGAGCAGAAGAGTTTATGAGGGACAGTCATGCCCAGAGCAGAAGAGTTTATGAGGAACAGTCATGCCCAGAGCAGAAGAGTTTATGAGGGACAATCCTGCCCAGAGCAGAAGAGTTTATGAGGGACAGTCCTGCCCAGAGCAGAAGAGTTTATGAGGGACAATCCTACACAGAGCAGAAGAGTTTATGAGGGACAATCCTGCCCAGAGCAGAAGAGTTTATGAGGGACAGTCCTGCCCAGAGCAGAAGAGTTTATGAGGGACAGTCCTGCCCAGAGCAGAAGAGTTTATGAGGGACAGTCCTGCCCAGAGCAGAAGAGTTTATGAGGGACAGTCATGCCCAGAGCAGAAGAGTTTATGAGGGAAAGTCCTGCCCAGGGCAGAAAAGTTTGAGGGACAGTCCTGCCCAGAGCAGAAAAGTTTATGAGGGACAGTCCTGCCCAGAGCAGAAAAGTTTATGAGGGACAGTCCTGCCCAGAGCAGAAGAGTTTATGAGGGACAGTCCCACCCAGAGGAGAAGAGTTTATGAGGGACAGTCCTGCCCAGAGCAGAAGAGTTTATGAGGGATAGTCCTGCCCAGAGCAGAAGAGTTTATGAGGGACAGTCCTGCCCAGAGCAGAAGAGTTTATGAGGGACAGTCCTGCCCAGAGCAGAAGACTTTATGAGGGACAGTTCTGCTCAAAGCAGAAGAGTTTATGAGGGACAATCCTACCCAGAGCAGAAGAGTTTGAGGGACAGTCCTGCCCAGAGCAGAAGAGTTTATGAGGGACAGTCCTGCCCAGAGCAGAAGAGTTTATGAGGGATAGTTCTGCTCAAAGCAGAAGAGTTTATGAGGGACAATCCTACCCAGAGCAGAAGAGTTTGAGGGACAGTCCTGCCCAGAGCAGTAGAGTTTATGAAAGATAGTCCTGCCCAGAGCAGAAGAGTTTATGAGGGATAGTCCTGCCCAGAGCAGAAGTTTATGAAGGACAGTCCTGCCCAGAGCAGAAGAGTTTATGAGGGACAGTTCTGCCCAGAGCAGAAGAGTTTATGAGGAACAGTCCTGCCCAGAGCAGAAGTGTTTAAGAGGGACAGTCCTGCCCAGAGCAGAAGAGTTTATGAGGGACAGTCCTGCCCAGAGCTGAAGAGTTTATGAGGGACAATCCTACACAGAGCAGAAGAGTTTATGAGGGACAGTTCTGCTCAGAGCAGAAGAGTTTTTGAGGGGCAATCCTACCCAGAGCAGAAGAGTTTATGAGGGACAGTCATGCCCAGAGCAGAAGAGTTTATGAGGGACAGTCATGCCCAGAGCAGAAGAGTTTATGAGGAACAGTCATGCCCAGAGCAGAAGAGTTTATGAGGGACAATCCTGCCCAGAGCAGAAGAGTTTATGAGGGACAGTCCTGCCCAGAGCAGAAGAGTTTATGAGGGACAGTTCTGCCCAGAGCAGAAGAGTTTATGAGGAACAGTCCAGCCCAGAGCAGAAGTGTTTAAGAGGGACAGTCCTGCCCAGAGCAGAAGGGTTTATGAGGGACAGTCCTGCCCAGAGCAGAAGAGTTTATGAGGGACAATCCTACACAGAGCAGAAGAGTTTATGAGGGACAGTTCTGCTCAGAGCAGAAGAGTTTTTGAGGGGCAATCCTACCCAGAGCAGAAGAGTTTATGAGGGACAGTCATGCCCAGAGCAGAAGAGTTTATGAGGGACAGTCATGCCCAGAGCAGAAGAGTTTATGAGGAACAGTCATGCCCAGAGCAGAAGAGTTTATGAGGGACAATCCTGCCCAGAGCAGAAGAGTTTATGAGGGACAGTCCTGCCCAGAGCTGAAGAGTTTATGAGGGACAGTCCTGCCCAGAGCAGAAGAGTTTATGAGGGACAATCCTACACAGAGCAGAAGAGTTTATGAGGGACAATCCTGCCCAGAGCAGAAGAGTTTATGAGGGACAGTCCTGCCCAGAGCAGAAGAGTTTATGAGGGACAGTCCTGCCCAGAGCAGAAGAGTTTATGAGGGACAGTCCTGCCCAGAGCAGAAGAGTTTATGAGGGACAGTCATGCCCAGAGCAGAAGAGTTTATGAGGGAAAGTCCTGCCCAGGGCAGAAAAGTTTGAGGGACAGTCCTGCCCAGAGCAGAAAAGTTTATGAGGGACAGTCCTGCCCAGAGCAGAAAAGTTTATGAGGGACAGTCCTGCCCAGAGCAGAAGAGTTTATGAGGGACAGTCCCACCCAGAGGAGAAGAGTTTATGAGGGACAGTCCTGCCCAAAGCAGAAGAGTTTATGAGGGATAGTCCTGCCCAGAGCAGAAGAGTTTATGAGGGACAGTCCTGCCCAGAGCAGAAGAGTTTATGAGGGACAGTCCTGCCCAGAGCAGAAGACTTTATGAGGGACAGTTCTGCTCAAAGCAGAAGAGTTTATGAGGGACAATCCTACCCAGAGCAGAAGAGTTTGAGGGACAGTCCTGCCCAGAGCAGAAGAGTTTATGAGGGACAGTCCTGCCCAGAGCAGAAGAGTTTATGAGGGATAGTTCTGCTCAAAGCAGAAGAGTTTATGAGGGACAATCCTACCCAGAGCAGAAGAGTTTGAGGGACAGTCCTGCCCAGAGCAGTAGAGTTTATGAAAGATAGTCCTGCCCAGAGCAGAAGAGTTTATGAGGGATAGTCCTGCCCAGAGCAGAAGTTTATGAAGGACAGTCCTGCCCAGAGCAGAAGAGTTTATGAGGGACAGTTCTGCCCAGAGCAGAAGAGTTTATGAGGAACAGTCCTGCCCAGAGCAGAAGTGTTTAAGAGGGACAGTCCTGCCCAGAGCAGAAGAGTTTATGAGGGACAGTCCTGCCCAGAGCAGAAGAGTTTATGAGGGACAATCCTACACAGAGCAGAAGAGTTTATGAGGGACAATCCTACCCAGAGCAGAAAAGTTTATGAGCGACATTCCCACCCAGAGGAGAAGAGTTTATGAGGGACAATCCTACTCAGAGCAGAACAGGTTATAATGGATAGTTTTATCCAGAGAAGAAGAGTTTATGATAGATGAATGTGAGGACATACCATTTTATCTTAACCCCTTCCCACCGCGGATCTTTTTAGTTTTTGCGTTTTTGTTTTTCGCTCCCCTCCTTCCCAAAGCCATAACTTTTTTATTTTTCCGTCAATATGGTCATGTGAGGGCTTATTTTTTGCGGGACAACTTGTACTTTTGAACGACACCATTGGTTTTACCATGTCTTGTAGTAGAAAACGGGAAAAAAATTCCAAGTGCGGTGAAATTGCAAAAAAAGTGCAATCCTACACTTGTTTTTTGATTGGCTTTTTTGCTAGCTTCACTAAATGCTAACACTGACCTGATCTTATGATTCTCCAGGTCATTACGAGTTCATAGACACCTAACATGTCTAGGTTATTTTTTATCTAAGTGGTGAAAAAAAATTAAAAACTTTACTATAAAAAAGCGCCATTTTCCGATACCCATAGCGTCTCCATTTTTCGTGATCTGGGGTTGGGTGAGAGCTTATTTTTTGCGTGCCAAGCTGACGTTTTTAATGATACCACCTTTGTGCAGATACCTTCTTTTGATCGCCTGTTATTGCATTTTAATGCAATGTCATGGCGACCAAAAGAACGTAATTCTGTATTTTCCAATTTTTTTCTCGCTACGCCGTTTAGCGATCAGGTTAATGCTTTTTTTATTGATAGATCGGGCGATTCCGAACTGTATTGATTGTAGTAATAGACATGCAACTTTCAAATCTAGAAAAAGAATTTCTAGAATCTCTACACAAAAAATAAAGAATATGTGAAAAACCTTCACTAAGAAGAATGCTATAGGGCATTTATTGATGGACATTATAAATGGGGCTAAAGGGGTGCATTTTCTCTATTTCTGGAAACTGATTGTCGGCTGAGCGCCAACCTTTTAAAGGGAACCTGTCAGTTCCCCCGCGCCCCCAGAACCACCACAACTTGCGTCTGCATATATAAACACCCTGCCTAACAGTCCCTGTGTTACATTACACACATAAACAGATCTTTAGAAAAAGTATTTATAAAGTCCACATATGAAATGTAAATGACGGTTTTGACGAGTCAATGGGGCGTTAGTGTTCCCAGACTAGTCGGCCCACTTAGATTGTATCACGCCCCGGTGGGTGTGATAACATAACTTAGGAGCTCCGGCGTCATCGCTAGCGCTATACTTACCTTGCGCATGCGTGGCTTTTTTCCCTCAGTGCATTGATCCTCTAAAGCCGGTGTGTGCGTCCCGGCTACAGAGAGGCACACGGTGCATGATTGGTTAGTGCAGAAGACTTCAGATTATTCGCAATGCACCTCTCTAAAGCCGGCACGCATACAGCTGTACATCCGACTTCAGAGGATCAATGGTGCGAGGGGCATGCGCAAGGTAAGCATAGGTAAGCATAGTGCTGGTAATGATGCCGATGCTTGTAAGTTATATTATGATGCCCACAGGGGCGTGATAACATGCTAAGTGGGCCGCCTAGTCTGGGGACTCTCACTCCCCATCGATTAGTTAAAGACCTCATTTACATATCATATATGTACTTTAGCTATGTTCACACATTGCACTTTTGCTCCATTTATTTAATGCCAAGTTTAAGCTGTGTTTAAGGGGCGTACAAAAAAGTAGGTTTTACTTAGTGTTTGGTGCTTTTTTGCTTCGTTTTTGCTTCATTTTTTGTGCGTTTTTGTTCGGGTACATTTGTTTCTTGTGCATACTGATAAAGTTTAGTGCATAAAAATAAAATCTGATTCAATGTTATCAGGTTTTAGCACAAAAAAGCAGCAAAACCTGATAACCGAGTTTTTTGCTTAGTTTTCCAGCGCTTTTTCACTACCCATTGCTTTCAATGAGTGAAAAATGCTGCAAACACTAGAAGAAGTGACACGCTACATTTTGTAAAAAACAAGCTCTTATGACAACACAGTCAGGAAAAAAAGAGATTTCTGAAATCTCATTGACTTTGCTGGTATTGTGAAACGCAGCTGAAAGTTTGCATAAAAAAACCTGCTGGTGGTTCTGGGGGCACGGGGGTCCTGACAGCTTCCCTTTAACTTGTGAGCTTCTTAAATGTATCTATGACACATCAAAAAACTTCATGGGCCATTTCTCCTTCAGAAAATATCTGTAACGAGGACAATCCTTAGAAGATCTGACCAAGGTAATCCCATGTTATCCGGCAAACAGATGTTATCTCACCAAGGAAAGCCTGTCAGTGTGTGCAGCTGGATCTGCTGAAATACGGGCCGGACCTCCAGCTTTTGCATAGATCCCGTTAGATCTCCTTTCCTGGGCGAGTTTTCAAGATCAATCATTTGTTACGACTTCTTGTAAGGAGAGCAATGATTCCGTCTCCTCATATAATCAGAATCTGAAATCACAGCCTGGTCTACAGGATGGACTGCACCAGCATTTTGGGCACTATAATCATTAGGATTTTAGGCTGAGGCATAGGGTTCTATGCTTCCATATAATAATAATAATAATAATAATAATTGTTATTTATATAGCGCCAACATATTCCGCAGCGCTTTACAACTTATAGAGGGGACTTCTATAGACAATAGACATTACAGCATAACAGAAATCACAGTTCACAACAGATACCAGGAGGAATGAGGGCCCTGCTGCTCGCAAGCTACAAACTATAGGAAAAGGGGAGACACGAGAGGTGGATGGTAACAATTGCTTTAGTTATTTGGACCAGCCATAGTGTTAAGGTACCTTCACACGAAGCGACGCTGCAGCGTCGCTGTTTGGTCGCTGGAGAGCTGTCACACAGACCGCTCTCCAGCGACCAACGATGCCGAGGTCCCGGGTAACCAGGGTAAACATCGGGTTACTAAGCGCAGGGCCGCGCTTAGTAACCCGATGTTTACCCTGGTTACCAGCGTAAAAGTAAAAAAACAAACAGTACATACTCACCTGCGCTTCCCCCAGCGTCTGCTTCCTGACACTGACTGAGCTCCGGCCCTAACAGCACAGCGGTGACGTCACCGCTGTGCTTTCACTTTCACTTTAGGGCCGGCGCTCAGTAAGTGTCAGGAAGCAGACGCTGGGGGATGCGCAGGTGAGTATGTACTGTTTGTTTTTTTTACTTTTACGCTGGTAACCAGGGTAAACATCGGGTTACTAAGCGCGGCCCTGCGCTTGGTAACCCGATGTTTACCCTGGTTACCAGTGTAAAACATCGCTGGTATCGTTGCTTTTGCTGTCAAACACAACGATACACGGCGATCGGACGACCAAATAAAGTTCTGGACTTTATTCAGCGACCAGCGACATCACAGCAGGATCCTGATCGCTGCTGCGTGTCAAACGAAACGATATCGCTAGCGAGGATGCTGCAACGTCACGGATCGCTAGCGATATCGTTACAAAGTCGTTTCGTGTGAAGGTACCTTAAGGCTCGGGTGTTCGGGTGTAAAGCTGCATAAACCAGTTATCAGCCTAAGTATGTAGCAGTACAGACACAGAGTGCTATTAACTGCATAAAGTGTATGAGAACATGATGTGAGGAACCTGATTATGGTTTCAGTTTTGTGAATGGGCCACACAGGGATAATTAGGTTAATACATTGAGGCGGTAGGCCAATCTGAACAAATGAGTTTTTAGGGCACGCTTAAAACTGTGGGGATTGGGGATTAATCGTATTAACCTGGGTAGTGCATTCCAAAGAATCGGCGCAGCACGTGTAAAGTCTTGGAGACGGGAGTGGGAGGTTCTGATTATTGAGGATGCTAACCTGAGGTCATTAGCGGAGCGGAGGGCACGGGTAGGGTGGTAGACTGAGACCAGAGAGGAGATGGAGGGTGGTGCTGAGCCATGGAGTGCTTTGTGGATGAGGGTAGTAGTTTTGTACTGGATTCTGGAGTGGATGGGTAGCCAGTGTAATGACTGGCACAAGGTAGAGGCATCGGTGTAACGGTTGGTGAGGAATATGATCCTGGCTGCAGCGTTCAGGACAGATTGGAGCGGGGAGAGTTTGGTAAGAGGGAGGCCGATTAGTAGAGAGTTACAATAGTCCAGACGAGAATGAATAAGTGAGACAGTAAGAGTTTTTGCAGAGTCGAAAGTAAGAAAAGGGCGAATTCTAGAAATGTTTTTGAGATGCAGATAAGAAGAGCGAGCCAGTGATCGGATGTGGAGGGTGAATGAAAGCTCAGAATCAAGGATGACCCCAAGGCAGCAGGATTGTAAGACAATCACTGGTGTTTTCTAAAAAGGTCGGCGTGATAACAGGAGAAGAGGTGTATAATTGAGTGTCGTCAGCATAGAGATGGTACTGGAAACCAAATCTACTGATTGTTTGTCCAATAGGGGCAGTATACAAAGAGAAGAGGAGGGGGCCTAGGACTGATCCTTGAGGAACCCCAACAGTAAGGGGAAGGTGAGAGGAGGAACCAGCAAAAGATACAGTGAAGGAGCGGTCAGAGAGATAGGAGGAGAACCAGGAGAGAACGGTGTCCTTGAGGCCGATGGAGCGGAGCATAGTGAGGAGGAGCTGATGATCCACAGTGTCGAATGCTGCGGAGAGATCCAAGAGAATTAGCATGGAGTAGTGACCATTAGATTTAGCTTTTAGTAGGTCATTAGAGACTTTAGTGAGGGCAGTTTCAGTAGAGTGTAAAGAGCGGAAGCCAGATTGAAGAGGGTCGAGAAGAGAGTTATCTGAGAGATAGCGGGTAAGACGGGAGTGGACCAGGCATTCGAGGAGTTTGGAGATGAAGGGAAGATTAGAGACAGGTCTATAATTAGCGGCACAATTTTGGTCAAGGGAGGGTTTTTTAAGTAATGGATGTATGATGGCATGCTTAAATGAGGAAGGAAAAATACCGGAAGTGAGGGAAAGGTTGAATATTTTTGTTAGGTGAGAGGTGACAGCCTGGGAAAGGGACTGGAGGAGATGTGACGGAATGGGGTCACTGGTGCAAGTGGTCGGGCGAGAAGATGCAAGTAGCCTGCTTACTTCTTCTTCTGTAACTGACTCAAAGTCAGAGAGTGAACTAGATGCAGTGGGGGAGGGAGGACAGTGCATGGTATGAAGAGATTGGGAGATGATTTCCTGTCGAATGTGGTCAATTTTTTCTTTGAAGTAATTGGCCAGATCGTCAGCGTGGAGATCCGTGGTTGGGGCCTGCACTCTTGGGTTGAGTAGGGGCTGGAAAGTGTCAAAGACGTTTAGGGTTATTTGACAGTGAGGTGATGAGGGTGTTGAAATAGGTTTGTTTGGAGAGGTGAAGGGCAGACTTGTATGTTTTTAGCATGAACTTATAATGGATGAAATCTTCGGGTAGATTAGATTTACTCCACAGACATTCGGAGCACCTGGAGCACCGCTGTAGGAAACGTGTTTGCAGCGTGTGCCACGGTTGTCGCCGTCTGTGCCAAGTTGTTCTATGTATAGGAGGAGCAGCTTCATCCAGGGCACTTTGCAGGGTTTCATTGTAATGCTTCAGAGCAGAATCAGGACATGAGATGGAGAAGATTGGGGTCAATGAGGACTGCAAGTTCTTCATAAGCTTCTGGGTGTTAATGGCCTGTATGTTTCTATAAGTGTGGAAAGTGGGGGTGACCTGAGCGGGATGGCAGTTCTTGATAGAGAATGAAAGAAGGTGTGGTCAGAGAGAGGGAGAGGGGAGTTTGTGAAATCCATATGAAAAGTAACGCAGAATTAAGAGCATCCCATAATTCACTGCTTCACCATCTTAGGCCTCTTAAAGGGTTGTCACATCATCGTTCATCAGGAGAACCCCACTACGTCTTGCCTCCCATCCTGCCTCCTGATGATTGACAGCAGGGGCGGATTATCAGAGGGTCAATGTGGGCGGTAGCCCTGGGCCCAGTGGTGTGGGGGGGGCCCTGGGCTACCGCACAGATTGACCCTCTGATAATCCGCCCGAGTGTGACTGAATGCCCGCCGGCATTTATGTGCCCCCGGACCAGGTGGGCAGAGAGGGGGCCCGCATCGGGTCCCTTCTCATCTGCTCACCGGGCCCCTTCCGGCACTGCGGCGGTTTCCTATTGACGTGCGGGCGCGCGCCCGCACGTCAATAGTTAACAACAGCCGCCAGCCAATTGGAGGCTGGCAGCTGAAGTCGGCCGCAGCGCACACGTCACCGGCGTCTGACGTCATTGTCAGTCGCCGGCGAGTGTGCGCTGCTGGAGGGAGCTCACCGCCTGGAGCGCTGGTCAGGTGAGAACTCTCTTTTTTGTTTGTTTGTTTTTTGCGAACGGCAATCCGGGGGGCCCTGGGCAATATGCTGGACACACTGGAGCAATGCTGGAGACACTGGGGCAATGCTGGAGACACTGGGGCAGATTGCTGGACACTGGGGGCAATGCTGGAGACACTGGGGGCAATGCTGGAGACACTGGGGCAGATTGCTGGACACACTGGGGGCAATGCTGGAGACACTGGGGCAATGCTGGAGACACTGGGGCAGATTGCTGGACACTGGGGGCAATGCTGGAGACACTTTGGCAGATTGCAGGACACACTGGGGCAATGCTGGAGAAACTGGGGCAGATTGCTGGAGACACTGGGTCAGATTGCTGGAGACACTGGGGCAGATTGCTGGACACACTGGGGCAATGCTGGAGGACACACTGGGGCAGATTGCTGGAGACACGGGCAGATTGCTGTAGACACTGGGGCAGATTGCTGGAGACACTGGGCCAATGCTGGAGATACTGGGGCAGATTGCTGGACACACTGGGGCAATGCTGGAGACACTGGGGCAGATTGCTGGACACACTGGGGGCAATGCTGGAGACACTGGGGCAGATTGCTGGAGACACTGGCGCAATGCTGGAGACACTGGGGCAGATTGCTGGAGACACTGGGGCAGATTGCTGGAGACACTGGGGGCTATGCTGGAGACACTGGGGCAATGCTGAAGACACTGGGGCAATGCTGGAGACACTGGGGCAGATTGCTGGACACTGGGGGCAATGCTGGAGACACTGGGGGCAATGCTGGAGACACTGGGGCAGATTGCTGGACACACTGGGGGCAATGCTGGAGACACTGGGGCAGATTGCTGGAGACACTGGCGCAATGCTGGAGACACTGGGGCAGATTGCTGGAGACACTGGGGCAGATTGCTGGAGACACTGGGGGCTATGCTGGAGACACTGGGGCAATGCTGAAGACACTGGGGCAATGCTGGAGACACTGGGGCAGATTGCTGGACACTGGGGGCAATACTGGAGACACTGGGGGCAATGCTGGAGACACTGGGGCAGATTGCTGGACACACTGGGGGCAATGCTGGAGACACTGGGGCAATGCTGGAGACACTGGGGCAGATTGCTGGACACTGGGGGCAATGCTGGAGACACTGGGGCAGATTGCAGGACACACTGGGGCAATGCTGGAGACACTGGGGCAGATTGCTGGAGACACTGGGGCAGATTGCTGGACACACTGGGGCAATGCTGGAGGACACACTGGGGCAGATTGCTGGAGACACTGGGGCAGATTGCTGGAGACACTGGGCCAATGCTGGAGACACTGGGGCAGATTGCTGGACACACTGGGGCAATGCTGGAGACACTGGGGCAGATTGCTGGACACACTGGGGGCAATGCTGGAGACACTGGGGTAGATTGCTGGAGACACTGGGGCAATGCTGGAGACACTGGGGCAGATTGCTGGAGACACTGGGGCAGATTGCTGGAGACACTGGGGCAATGCTGGACACACTGGGGCAATGCTGGAGGACACACTGGGGCAGATTGATGGAGACACTGGGGCAATGCTGGAGACACTGGGGCAGATTGCTGGACACACTGGGGGCAATGCTGGAGGACACACTGGGGCAATGCTGGAGACACTGGGGCAGATTGCTGGACACACTGGGGCAATGCTGGAGGACACACTGGGGCAGATTGCTGGAGACACTGGGGCAATGCTGGAGACACTGGGGCAATGCTGGAGGACACACTGGGGCAATATGCTGGAGGACACATTGGGGCAGATTGCTGGAGGACACACTGGGGCAGATTGCTGGAGACACTGGGGCAGATTGCTGGAGACACTGGGGCAATGCTGGAGACACTGGGGCAGACTGCTGGACACACTGGGGCAATGCTGGAGAACACACTGGGGCAGACTGCTGGACACACTGGGGCAGATGATTGCTGGAGACACGGGCAATGCTGGAGACACTGGAGCAATGCTGGAGACACTGGGGCAATGCTCGAGACAATGGGGCAGATTGCTGGACAAACTGGGGGCAATGCTGGATACTCTGGGGCAATATGCTGGACATACTGGGGCATATTGTTGAACACACTGTCTGGGGGCAATGCTGGAGACACTGGGGCAATGCTGGAGACACTGGGGCACTGCTGGACACACTGTGGGCAATGCTGGACAATTGGACATACTGGGGCAGATTGCTGGACACACTGGTGGTAATATGTTGGACACACTGGGGCAATGCTGGACATACTGGGGCAGATTGCTGGACACACTGGTGGTAATATGCTGGACACACTGGGGCAGATTGCTGGACACACTGTCTGGGGGCAATGCTGGATACTGGGGCAGATTGCTGGACACTGGGGCAATATGCTGGACATACTGGGGCAGATTGCTGGACACACTGGGGGTACTATGCTGGACACACTGGGGCTGATTGCTGGACACACTGGGGGCAGGACTGGAGGCATGAGTAGAATGTAGACACGGGGCATGATTGGAGACACGGGGCAGAATGAAAGACATGCGGCAGGATTGGATCATGGGGCAGGATGGATACGATGGAGACAGATGGGGCAGGATGGGGAGATCATATGGTGTAGAATGGATACTCGTGAGGGCAGGATGGGAGAACATATGGCTGGAGCCAGGAATGAGACACAGGGCCAGGGTGGGGAATATTATTACCATAGGGGCTAATTAAGGGATATTATTCCTGCAGTGATGTATTTATTTTATTTTTTGAGTATACTGTTTTAAATGGGGGGGGGTTGCGGTCCTGTTACTGTGCAGAGTGACACTATATCGCCTTTTTTCTCCATGTGTAATGTAGAAGTTGTGAAAAATTAAATAAGATAACTGTGTTATTTCCTGTAGAAACAAGTCCTGGCTGGAAGAAATGATGGCGGTCTGTGCTGTATGAAAGATGGAGGACTTCACCTAGAGACGTCACTGGTGAGTCAGTGTTACCTATACACTGACACTATACACTGTATACTATATACAGAGCTCCTGTGTACAATGTCACCAGTGATCACTGTATTACCTATACATTATATACAGAGCTCCTGTGTATAATACCACCAGTGATCTCTGTACTACTTCTACACAGACAATACTAAGTACAGATCTCCTGTGAATACTGGCACTTATGGTGATAGTATTGTTTTTTGTTTGTTTTTTTATTACTGATCAGTATTGTAGTATTCAGTCACTATGTGGTGGTAATATGTGGTCTGGAAATGGTGTTGTGGTATTTGTCCCTTGAATGTGCTATTTGGTCACCAAGTGGTGGTAATATGTGGTCTTGACATGGTGCGGTGGTATTTGTTCCTTGTATGTGATATTATTCGATCACTGTGGTTGTAGTTTGTGGTCTGGTCATGGCGCGGTGGTATTTGTTCCTTGTATGTGATATTATTGGTCAAAATATACCTAAATTGTATTGCAGATTTTAACAAATATTTAATAGGTTACAGTAGAGTAGGGCCCGGCCATTTTTCTGGAATAATCTGGTTCGGGTATCACATGACCCCCGTCACATGACCGGGGGGGGGGGGGGGGCCACAGTGTCTGAACAGCCCGGGGCCCTGGCTACCCTTAATCCACCCCTGATTGACAGCTCAGACCGGTGGCATAGTCGTGCTGCAGGTTCAAATTGTCTGCTCTTCCATCCCACACCATCCACCACAGGCAGGTATCAGGTGAGTGCAGGGACGCTGAGGATAGATCTAGCTGGTTTCAGAGCAGAGCTTCAAGAGCACTCAAGCCGGCATTTCTTGTCTAGGAAACTTGGCACCTCTGATAGACTGCAGCAGTGGCCGATAAGGCTAGGGTCACATTGCGTTATGTGACCGCATTTAACGGACTACGTTACACCGCGGCATAACGCGGTGTTAACGTAGTCCATTAACGCCGCTGTAGCCTGTAATGGAGAATGCGTCGCTAGCGCCCGCCCACATTGGGCGGGCGCTAGCGATGTGGCGTCATTTGAGTGACGGACCTCGGACGCTGCTTGCAGCGTCCGCGGCGCGCCCGAGGTCCGTTCCTCGCTAGTGCAGATCGGGGATCTGCGCTAGCGGGGACGCCGAACGCGGACCCTAGAGAAGCATTGCGTTAGCGCAATCCGCCAGCGCTATGCGCTTAACGGATTGTCCTAACGCAATGTGACCCTAGCCTTAACTAGACAACGAGCAGTAACCTATAGAGTTAAAAATGTCTTCATTGTTGAGAAAGGAGATATTTTGCTTCTTTCTACAGGACTTTTGCAAATTGAATTATTTAACAAGCTAAGACAACAAGTTTAAAGGGTTGTCCACTACCCAATCACCATATTCCCCATGTAAAAAAACCAGCCTGCACTCGCCTCTGGTGCCGTTTCAGTGAAGTCGGGTCTACTGTGACATTTTTATGCCATGTGAGCACTGCAGCCAATCAGCAGCTGCTTCAGTCTTGCTTTCTTTGCATGTAACTGACATTTGAAGGAAGTCAGAGAGCAGCAGCCCTCACTTCTTACAGATGTCAGATTCGTCCAAAGGAAGTGGTTGCTGATTGGCAGCAGGGCTCGTGACAAAATGACACGCGAGCCCAGTCGTCAATGTCATTGGAACAGCACCAGCACATCTTTGGGGGATCTCTTATCTGCCAAGGGCCATTGCGATATTTCTAGCAACCATCGGTGGTCGTACAAGTTATGTATGAACCGTGCCCATGAAGTACGTCCTGACGTTGGCACTAGTGTCATAATTTAATCTTGTTGCCACGGGTTTACAGCAAGCCAGAAGACTGCAGCATCTGATTTCTCCTACTCCTGCACTATTTAGAAGCACCTCATCTTCATACTAAACAATGCAGGTTTCTTTTAGCAGTGCAGGGGTTAGTCTACTCAGTTGAGAGCTCCTGGAAGCTTTCCTGTATTAAAGGGAACCTGTCACCTGAATTTGGCGGGACCAGTTTTGGGTCATATGGGCGGGGTTTTCGGGTGTTTGATTCACCCTTTCCTTACCCGCTGGCTGCATGCTGGCCGCAATATTGGATTGAAGTTCATTCTCTGTCCTCCGGAGTACACGGCAGCGCAAGGCTGGCTCTCAGCTGTGCACGGTTAGCCACTTCCATCTCCTATATAATCTGGGCCCTGGCTAGTGCTCATTGTCAGAGCTAGCTTATTCTGCATGGCTGGAGGTTGTTGGTGGCTATTATTGGAGAAGTTGGTTGCTGGATTTAGCTTTGACTGTGGCTAGGTTTTAGGTGTGTGATAATTCCCTTTCTTACTTTGGTTTTACCCCATCCTCTACTCCTCAGTGCATTCCTTTGTTGTCTGTGTGAATATATTTGTATGATTGCTATTTTTTATTATCCCTGTTCGTATTACCTTGTTAGTCTGGATGGTGTATTACAGTGTACTACTACTCCCCTCTTCCCTGGGTGGGGGAAGGGTACAGACTCAGGACTCCCGAATGGAGCTAAGGCAAGGTACATGGCTCTGCCGTTTTCACCATCAGAAGTAATTCGGGGAACAGGGTGAGCTAGGGCGCTCCTAGCGTTAGGGACAGGGAAGGAGCACTTGGTTCCGGGATAACCTATAACAGAGTTGTGACACTTTCATTGCACATATCTCAGCGATCAGCAGTGAACAGTGGTTGCTCATGCTCACAGATAAAGAAATGGGCAAACAGTACTGATGAGTAAGCGGGCTCATCACAACTCGCTACACGCTCGAGCATCAATGTGTTCGGGATGCTCATTACTCGGTATTTTTTTCAATGTTCTTAGCGGGAGCTTGAACCCCCGCCCCGCATGTTTGCACTTTTTAGACAGCCAATGAACATGTGAGGATTGCCTGACAGTCACTTTAATGCCGTAGCCATCTTGGTTGTGGCATCACTGTGATTGGCTGGCCACATAGCGTTATCAGGTCTTTATAAGACAGGTGACACCATGCTCGGTATACTGTACCCACCAGAAGGTTTACATTCATTCTGTGACTGCAGCATGCTGCTGGTGTTAGCTCTTACATGTCTATGTGTACTAAAACTTACGAAGTTGGTTAGTTCCCTCTCAGAGGATTGCTGGCGTGACATTTCTGTTGACTTCTAAGTGTCCCCTTGTTTGTCTACCGTCTTTGCCTTTAGTTGTAGTCGAGACTGACTAGTGCTCACCCCATCACCTCCCTAACCAGGGCCATATCGCTAGGGTCTGGCAGGGATTAGGTTCCTGCTCGGCGATAGGTGCAGAACCTATACAGGGACGGTTAGGGCAGTCAGGGTGATAGGAGTCTCCACTACCCACTACCCAGGTGTATGGGCTCCCCCCCTTTGTTGTGCATTTACTTATTCATCACCCAGCGTGAAAGTTTGAAACTTCCAGCTCACTGACTGGTGTGAGATGTCACCACGCTTTGGAACTCAATGTTACACATGTTGGCAAGGCTTTGTGAGAATCTGAGTGGTATAGTAAATTTGGCACACACCAGAAGCTGAAGTGAAGACTTTAATGCAGTCCACGAAAAGTAGTAAGGTTAATACATACAAACATTTCGGTCACTATGACCTTTCTCAGTGTACTAAAATTGACATAAAATTTGGATAAAAATGAAAATAAAAAACAAAAATGAAGTATATACATAAAAAGGTAATATATGGGTCAATTTATGAATATATAGCTAGCAAGAGGGAAAAGTTTTGGAAGATGTTGAAGGAGTACCTAGCCGACTGTACCAGCGTTCTCCGTGATTCCTCTTTACCTTACAACTATTGGGTATCCAACCTGGACACATGGCATGAACTGTGTCTCTACGCCTTGGAAGTCCTGGCCTGCCCTAGTGTTTTGACAGAGCGGGTTTTTAGTGCTGCTGGGGGTATTATAACCGATAGGCGCATTCGCCTTTCAACTGAAAATGCTGACAGGCTGAATCTTAGCAAAATGAACAGGGGCTGGATTGGGCAAGACTTCTGCATCAGATGATAGCAGCGGTACATAAACTGAAATGCAGCTTTTTTTTTCTGGTGTATGCCCATGAACCCATTCCCAACCAAACATCGGTATACGCTTCAGGATTTCGTCTTTTGTGTGTCCTTCTCCTCCTCCACCACCAAATCAATAAGGTGATCATGCTACCCTCGCTATACATTTTTCAAGGTTGTTTATGATGCCCACATTAACAATTTTTAGATGCTTACCTCGAACATCCTTTTATATATATATGTATACCCCCAGGGGTAAATGTTTTTCAGCCCATGCATTTAGTGCATGTGCATTACCAGTCTAGGATATCCACTCCTTAGTAATGGGAAAAAAAAGGTTTTCTGAGACCCTCCACTATGTCTCTTCAAAGGAGTATTGGAGTGCCTCCTTCTAATTGTTGGCATCGTTTGCACTTAGTACATATGCTTTACCAGTCTAGGAGACCCTCTCTGGGAAAAAAAAATGCTTTTCTGAGGATCCACATTCTAGTTGAGGGAAAATATTTTGAAACCTACAGAGCCGATGGGTTCTATTAGTACATGATCCAGTGGCTTGTTGGCTGTCAGGTGGTTGTCAAATAGGGAGTTCTCAAACTGCATACCGGATTTCCTAGCCGGGACGCAAGAATTTGTACAGTAAAAATAGAAGATCCTGGTCTCCTCCATATCAGGCTGAGCAGATGTGAAATGCTCCACTATATTCCCCAGCAGGGTTGATGAAATAACAGTCCTTGATGCTGCTACATTAAACTAATTGCTTGTTTCAGGGCTAATTCAAATAGATTCTATTCTGTTACAATAAAACCACTCTTATCTGCAATTCATCTACGGTTAGGTGTGGCAGTAGGAATAGCATATGACAGGCATTTAGTCAGGGATTATTGCCTTATAAATTCTAAGCCTTGCTGCTTTTTTCCATGGACTCATGTTTTTTACAGAGATATGTGCTCAGAAATTCATCAAAGCTGGCAGTGTTACTTGCATTCCTCAACAGTTTCTTGCTGCCATGTACAAGAAAATTTGTTTTCAGGCCCGGTTCAAACCCCTTCTAAATTCTACAATAATACCACTCTTATCTGCAATTTGTCTACGGTGAGGTGTGGCAGTAGGTATAGCATTTGACAGTCATCTAGTTAGGGATTATTGCCTTAGAAACTCTAATGCTGCCGTCACACAAGCAGTATTTGGTCAGTATTTTACATCAGTATTTGTAAGCCAAAACCAAGAGTGGAACAATTAGAGGAAAAGTATAATAGAAACATATGCACAACTTCTGTATTTATCACCCACTCCTGGTTTTGACTTACAAATACTGATGTAAAATACTGACCATATACTGCTAGTGTGACGGCAGCCTTAGCCTTGCTGCTACTTTTTTCCATGGACTCGTTGACAGATTCATGTCTTTTTACGGAGATCTGTGCTCAGAAATTCATCAAAGCTGTCAGTCTTACGTGTGTTCCTCCACAGTTTGTTGCTGCAACATACAAGAAAATATGTTTTCAGGACTGGTTCAAGAATCTTCTGTATTCTACAATACTGCTCATACCTGCAATTTGTCTATGGTGAGGTGTGGCAGTAGGTATAGCGCATGATAGGCGTCTAGTCAGGGATTATTGCCTTATAAATTCTAAGCCTTGCTGTTACTTTTTTCCATGAACTCATTGACAGATTCCTGTTTTTTTACAGAGATCTGTCCTCAGAAATTCATCAAACGTGGCAGTGTTACTTGCATTCCTCTACGGTTTGTTGCTGCCACGTAGAAGAAAATATATTTTCAGGACTGGTTCATATTTCTTCTACGTCCCACCATAATACCACTCTTATCTGCAATTTGTGTAGGGTGAGGTGTGGCAGTAGGTATAGTGTATGATAGGCATTTAGTCAGGGATTATTGCATTATAAATTCTAATCCTTGCTGATGCTTTTTTCCATTTACTCATTGACCGATTAATGTTTTTTACGGTGATCTGTACTCAAAAATTCATCAAAGCTGCCAATATTACTTGTATAACTCCACAGTTTGTTGCTGTTACGTACAAGAAAATATATTTTCAGAACCAGCTCAAATCCTTTCTATATTCTATATTAATACCCCTCTTTCCTGCAATTCACGTTGGGTGAGGTGTGGCAGTATGTATAACATATGATAGGCATCTAGTCAGGGATTATTGCCTTATAAATTCTAATCCTTACTGATGCTTTTTTCCATTTACTCATTGACCGATTAATGATTTTTACGGTGATCTGTACTCAAAAATTCACCAAAGCTGCCAATGTTACTTGTATAACTAGAGAGTTTGTTGCTGTCACGTACAGTGCTGGTTATAACCTGGCATGCTTCCGGGAGGGGGGGGTTTGCTGTAAAAGTGCCTGAGCTTCCCACTAACTTTCATTATACTCATCAAGCACCCGAGCATTACGATTTGCTATACTCGAGTAACAAGTAACAGAGCATTTTGGTGCTCGCTCATCACTATCCAGCAGCCATCAAAATACAGCTGTAGGCCCAAGCACTGTGGTCCATAGGAATCTGTCCGAGGGTCGAATTAAAGCTCATCGAGGGTTGTAAACGGCCGGTGGGCCTGAGGTTCCTGACCCCTGTCTTATGTGGAAGAATAAGATGATTGGAAGGGGTTATCTGAGTAGTGGAAAACCCCTTTAAGTTTGTTACGTGTGTAACCCTTATAGCTACACTACTTGTCTACAGAGGAAATTCCAAGTCACTAGCTCTCATGCTCCTGAGATGACTGTAAACGGCATTACATCTATATAAATTATCAAAGAATATGGCAAAAACAACAGAAACTTTCCTATAAAAAATAGAGGAATTCTCTGGAAATAGAAGAACTTAAAAGTCCCATGGTAGCTAATACACCTCCCGCATCCAAAATCCCATGGCGGCTAATACACCTCCCACATCCAAAGCCTATAGCGGCTAATATACCTCCATCATCCACAGCCCATGGTGGCTAACACACGTCACCCATCCAAAGTCCCATGGCGGCTAATACACCTCCCCCATCCAAAGCCAATAATGGCTAATACACCGCCCCCATCTAAAGTCCCATTGTGGTTAATACAACTCTCCATCCAAAGTCCCATGGCGGCTAATATACCTCCATCATCCAAAGTCCCAAGGTGGTTAATACACCTCCCCATCCAAAGTCCCAAGGTGGTTAATACACCTCCCCATCCAAAGTCCCACGGTGGTTAATACACCCCTTCCATCCAAAGTCAATAATGGTGCGCAATACACCTCCCCATCCAAAGTCCCACAGTGGATAATGTATGTCAACTCATCCAAAGTCCCATGTCAGCTAATGCATCCCCCCCATCTAAAGTCCCACAGTGGATAATGTATGTCCCCAATCCAAAGTCCCATGGTGGCTAATACATTTCCCCCATCCAAAGTCCCGGTGTTACTAATACACCTCCCTCATCCAAAACAACTCAATAAGGAACAAAATTTGATTGAACACTTGGCAGTGGCATAATCTTCCCCCCAGTTGGTTGGCAGGTTGGGAATGTGTCCGCAGCCCCTCACCTCAATGATCTTATGGGTCTCCCTGTTACCAGTTACAATCTGTCTAGTTTTCTTTGGAGTTACCTTTAAAAAAGATGAAAGTTGCAGTACCACAGGTGGCCAAACAGTGGTGATAGCGAGCCGAGCTGTTCTGCCGGCCCTCTCTGGCCACCCGCTGGGACTTTTAGACTATGTTAAACATCTCAGGTATTATAAATATTTTTGACAGGTTTAATTGTTATGTCAGTCATTACATGCGAGTAGATATGAAGGCAGCAGAGAAGGTTTGTGCACTGTGAAGGCTGCATACTGGTCCTGTTATTATTTATCGAGAATATATGATAAAAAAAACACCTAGAAACCAGCTGTGATCTGTAAGGGAAAAGGCTCCATGGAAAGCCCCTATGTTCCCAGCTAGAAATGTCCCCGAGTCTGCAGCGTCTCCTCCGTGTCCACACTTGTCTGCAGGTAATCAGAGAGAGGCCCCTCCACATCCACCATTGCTGCTGTGTCGTCTCTAGTGGGGGCTCAGTGCAGCCAAGGGGTCCAGGGGCCACATCTGTCTCCCGTCCCGGTAACAGTATATAACAATTCACTTTAATGTCCTTGGTTCAGGGGGTTGTCCCCACGTTCGCCTGCGTTTCCTGATTTCCTCCCAGACTGATAGGGAAAATAGCTTGTGAGCCCCAATGGGGACAGTGATGATGTCTGTGCAGCGCTGCAGTCAATCATGGTGCTATGTAAGTGAGCAACATAAATCAAACCTATGGGGCTCATGACACTGCCGAGTATAGTCTCAATCAAAAAAGGCAGCACTCTGTAGCGCCAAAACTCACAAAAATGAAATATGAAAATTGAATTACATTAATCCACTAGAAATATGAAAAATTGAGAAAGTTTAACGCATAAATTGGCAAATTCATGTGTACCTGGAAGCCACGCTAAGGCGTTTCTTGTTTCCAGGACCTAGCAATGCTGCCGAGTATAGTGGTCTGTCGTGCATATGTAACCTCTACTTCATCCAAAATCCTCCCCCGAGCAGGGAGTGAAGCTCGGGACCCCAGTCATTGGGGGCAAACGTTTCGCACCTTTCCTGTTAAACGGGATGAATGCCATTTACGCAGGGATTAGATTGTGAGCTTCTGGGGTCAGAGCTGATGGGGGTCACTGATACAATGTGAATGAGCCGAGACCATTATTAGTTTCAAGATGAATACAAAGAATGTATTCTTGATTTATTGATTTCTAGACCAAGGGAAGCCATGTGTGGCTGGACCAGCAATGTAGGAAAGGCTTCTTTACAGTAAGAGCAGACACACAATAACATGTCAAACGGAGGAATTCATAAAATGTGAAGGTATTTATCTAACGACTAATAATTGAGAGTTGTCATGACAGGGAGGAATGAATCTAATGACCTTGTGAAGTAAGTCAAGGATTTATTTTTCGCCTTGAGGCAAAGCTGTTGTGGGGAGAGAAAGAACCTGATGGACATGTCTACTTTCAACCTCTGGAAGTCGAGATTTAATAAAACCAAGCCCCCAGGTGTAGGACATGCTGGATCATTGCTGTTATTGCTCCCGCAGGTTCAGGATAATCGGATGTCCCCTGGCTGACGACTGGGTGTAGGGGAGAATGTTCCCAGGACTTGATGTCCGGGATGTGAGGAGCCGAGCTGGTGGCAATGACCTGTTTCCATTGATAAACTGTGACACTCATCATCTGCTGTGAACCCGTGGAGCACATGTGAAGCCCACGGAGGGAGACGCATGTCCTGAACACTCGAGTGCTTCCTCCATACAGATGTCCACATGTCAGTCAGCTATGTCTCCTGTACCGGGGCGGACACAGAACAAGCCTCCATGCAAGGACAGCTTATGGGATCGTGCAGCTGCTCACCATGCCCTCCATATACTGGTGCTGCTGATTTGGAGCTGGCAGTGGCCCTCTTGCCTCTTGGGCCCTTGTGTGGCTGCCCAGGTTGCACCAATGACATGTCCGCTCGTGCCTGAGTATCAGATGTATTAGGCGACAATATTATCCTCCATTGTAAGAAATATTAAAGCAAATTTCTGAGATGAAATGTGACTGCTGCCAGTGTCAACTGCAGAGGGCGCCTGATGCTCCTTTGACTAAGAACAAAGGTCTGTGTTTACTTGCGAGCTGTCTGCTGGGGATGTTGAACAGGGGGAGTGTGTTGTAGCTGGTGAGTGACCAGCCAAAATGTGAGCTTTGGCTGAGAGAAAGAGACCAGTCCGGATTGTCGGCCCTATTCTGTGAGGATAGAGGGGACTAGGGGGACCAGACTGGTGTTTTCTTGTCCACATTTTCATGGGTTTTCACAAAGGAGACTTACATATACTGTCATTCTGTTTCTCTTATGTCCTCTGGCTTACCAAGGGTTTGTTACAGCGTATCAGCGTAGACAAACTTCTCACCCGTAGCCTGAGTTGGAAACTAGGCAGAGATAACGGAGCCCATGATGCACACAGAGGAAGAACATCCATCAGAAAACATATCATAGAGAGAAAACAATAAATTGTCGCCTTAAGAGAAAGTGTTGACAAATAAGAGGAATTTCACAATCCACGGAAGCCGATTCTCGGGAATCCTTGTACTGATTAACTGCTATTTACTGGAGTCGTGTGATCGCTGCACAAGCCGAGAACTGGACCAAGCGTCTTACCCAACAGTTGGAGACGCCGAATATTTGCTGGAGGTGAATAAACTTTACTTTTCCTCTGATGCAACAAGAAAAACAAAGAAATGTGTTGTTGAGGGTTAAACCCCAAACATTTCTGTGGCAGCTGAGAGTGAAGCAGAGGCCAGAGCAGGAAAATAATCAGCATTATTCCGCACTCACACAGTGTACACGCCGGGTATATACAGTATACACAGGAGAATACACAGTATATACAGTGTACACGCCGGGTATATACAGTATACACAGGAGAATATACACTATATACAGTGTACACGCCGGGTATATACAGTATACACAGGAGAATACACACTATATACAGTGTACACGCCGGGTATATACAGTATACACAGGAGAATACACAGTATATACAGTGTACACGCCCGGTATATACAGTATACACAGGAGAATACACAGTATATACAGTGTACACGCCGGGTATATACAGTATACACAGGAGAATACACAGTATATACAGTGTACACGCCGGGTATATACAGTATACACAGGAGAATATACACTATATACAGTGTACACGCCGGGTATATACAGTATACACAGGAGAATACACACTATATACAGTGTACACGCCGGGTATATACAGTATACACAGGAGAATACACACTATATACAGTGTACACGCCGGGTATATACAGTATACACAGGAGAATACACAGTATATACAGTGTACACGCCCGGTATATACAGTATACACAGGAGAATACACAGTATATACAGTGTACACGCCGGGTATATACAGTATACACAGGAGAATACACACTATATACAGTGTACACGCCGGGTATATACAGTATACACAGGAGAATACACAGTATATACAGTGTACACGCCGGGTATATACAGTATACACAGGAGAATACACAGTATATACAGTGTACACACCGGGAATATACAGTATATATATACGAGAATACACAGTATATACAGTGTACACACTGGGAATATGCAGTATACACAGAATACACAGTACATACAGTGTACACACGGGGAGTATACAGTATACACAGGAGAATACACAGTATATACCGTGTACACGCCGGGTATATACAGTATACACAGGAGAATACACAGTATATACAGTGTACACGCCCGGTATATACAGTATACACAGGAGAAAACACACTATATACAGTGTACACGCCGGGTATATACAGTATACACAGGAGAATACACAGTATATACAGTGTACACGCCGGGTATATACAGTATACACAGGAGAATACACACTATATACAGTGTACACGCCCGGTATATACAGTATACACAGGAGAATACACAGTATATACAGTGTACACGCCGGGTATATACAGTATACACAGGAGAATACACAGTATATACAGTGTACACGCCGGGTATATACAGTATACACAGGAGAAAACACACTATATACAGTGTACACGCCGGGTATATACAGTATACACAGGAGAAAACACACTATATACAGTGTACACGCCGGGTATATACAGTATACACAGGAGAATACACACTATATACAGTGTACACGCCGGGTATATACAGTATACACAGGAGAATACACACTATATACAGTGTACACACCGGGTATATACAGTATACACAGGAGAATACACAGTATATACAGTGTACACGCCCGGTATATACAGTATACACAGGAGAATACACACTATATACAGTGTACACGCCGGGTATATACAGTATACACAGGAGAATACACAGTATATACAGTGTACACGCCGGGTATATACAGTATACACAGGAGAATACACAGTATATACAGTGTACACGCCGGGTATATACAGTATACACAGGAGAATACACAGTATATACAGTGTACACGCCGGGTATATACAGTATACACAGGAGAATAAACAGTATATACAGTGTACACGCCCGGTATATACAGTATACACAGGAGAATACACAGTATATACAGTGTACACGCCCGGTATATACAGTATACACAGGAGAATACACAGTATATACAGTGTACACGCCGGGTATATACAGTATACACAGGAGAATACACAGTATATACAGTGTACACGCCGGGTATATACAGTATACACAGGAGAATACACAGTATATACAGTGTACACGCCGGGTATATACAGTATACACAGGAGAATACACAGTATATACAGTGTACACGCCGGGTATATACAGTATACACAGGAGAATACACAGTATATACAGTGTACACGCCGGGTATATACAGTATACACAGGAGAATACACAGTATATACAGTGTACACGCCGGGTATATACAGTATACACAGGAGAATACACAGTATATACAGTGTACACGCCGGGTATATACAGTATACACAGGAGAATACACAGTATATACAGTGTACACGCCGGGTATATACAGTATACACAGGAGAATACACAGTATATACAGTGTACACGCCGGGTATATACAGTATACACAGGAGAATACACAGTATATACAGTGTACACGCCGGGTATATACAGTATACACAGGAGAATACACAGTACATACAGTGTACACGCCGGGTATATACAGTATACACAGGAGAATACACAGTACATACAGTGTACACGCCGGGTATATGCAGTATACACAGGAGAATACACAGTATATACAGTGTACACGCCGGGTATATACAGTATACACAGGAGAATACACAGTATATACAGTGTACACGCCGGGTATATGCAGTATACACAGGAGAATACACAGTACATACAGTGTACACGCCGGGTATATGCAGTATACACAGGAGAATACACAGTATATACAGTGTACACGCCGGGTATATACAGTATACACAGGAGAATACACAGTATATACAGTGTACACGCCGGGTATATACAGTATACACAGGAGAATACACAGTACATACAGTGTACACGCCGGGTATATGCAGTATACACAGGAGAATACACACTATATACAGTGTACACGCCGGGTATATACAGTATACACAGGAGAATACACAGTATATACAGTGTACACGCCGGGTATATACAGTATACACAGGAGAAAACACACTATATACAGTGTACACGCCGGGTATATACAGTATACACAGGAGAATACACAGTATATACAGTGTACACGCCGGGTATATACAGTATACACAGGAGAATACACAGTATATACAGTGTACACGCCCGGTATATACAGTATACACAGGAGAATACACACTATATACAGTGTACACGCCAGGTATATACAGTATACACAGGAGAATACACAGTATATACAGTGTACACGCCGGGTATATACAGTATACACAGGAGAATACACAGTATATACAGTGTACACGCCGGGTATATACAGTATACACAGGAGAATACACAGTATATACAGTGTACACGCCCGGTATATACAGTATACACAGGAGAATACACAGTATATACAGTGTACACGCCCGGTATATACAGTATACACAGGAGAATACACAGTATATACAGTGTACACGCCGGGTATATGCAGTATACACAGGAGAATACACAGTATATACAATGTACACGCCGGGTATATACAGTATACACAGGAGAATACACAGTATATACAGTGTACACGCCGGGTATATACAGTATACACAGGAGAATACACACTATATACAGTGTACACGCCGGGTATATACAGTATACACAGGAGAATACACAGTACATACAGTGTACACGCCGGGTATATGCAGTATACACAGGAGAATACACACTATATACAGTGTACACGCCGGGTATATACAGTATACACAGGAGAATACACAGTATATACAGTGTACACGCCGGGTATATACAGTATACACAGGAGAATACACAGTACATACAGTGTACACGCCGGGTATATGCAGTATACACAGGAGAATACACAGTATATACAGTGTACACGCCGGGTATATGCAGTATACACAGGAGAATACACAGTATATACAGTGTACACGCCGGGTATATGCAGTATACACAGGAGAATACACAGTATATACAGTGTACACGCCGGGTATATACAGTATACACAGGAGAATACACAGTATATACAGTGTACACGCCGGGTATATACAGTATACACAGGAGAATACACAGTATATACAGTGTACACGCCGGGTATATACAGTATACACAGGAGAATACACAGTATATACAGTGTACACGCCGGGTATATACAGTATACACAGGAGAATACACAGTATATACAGTGTACACGCCGGGTATATACAGTATACACAGGAGAATACACAGTATATACACTGTACACACGGGTATATACAGTATACACAGGAGAATACACAGTATATACAGTGTACACACCGGGTATATACAGTATAAAAACATGAGAATACACAGTATGTACCGTGTACACGCCGGGAATATACAGTATACACAGGAGAATACACAGTATGTACAGTGTACACGCCGGGAATATACAGTATACACAGGAGAATACACAGTATGTACAGTGTACACGCCGGGAATATACAGTATAAAAACATGAGAATACACAGTATATACAGTGTGCACGCCAGGTATATACAGCATATATGATATACACACGAGAATACACAGTACAGTGTACACCCCGGGTATATACATTATATACACAGGCAATATACAGTACACACAGTGTACACACAAGGTGTATACATTATATATTATTATTGTACATTTTTATAGCGCCATTTATTCCATGGCGCTTTACATGTGAAAAGGGGGCAAATATAGACAAATACAATAAACATGAGCAATACAAGGCACACCGGTACATAATGAGGGAGGACCCTGCCCGCAAGGGAATATACAGTATATACACCAGGAATATACAGTATGTGCGGTATACACAAAAAAATAACCAGTATATACAGTGTACAAACTGGGTATATACAGCTCGGGCAAAAATTAAGAGACCACTGCAAATTGTTCAGTTTGTCTGATTTTTCTCTATATTTTTGAATAAAATGTAAATTGTTCTTTTATTCTATAAACTACTGACAACATGTCTCCGAAGTTCCAAACAATAAATTTTGTTGTTTTTTTCTGAAAAAGGGAAATGGTCAAAATAAAAAAAGACACTGCTTTCAGACCTCAAATAATGCAAAGAAAACAAGTTCATAATCATTTAGAAACAACAATTCTAATGTTTTACCTCGGGAAGAGTTCAGATATCAATATTGTGTGGAATAACCATGATAGTTAATCCCAGCTTTCATGTTTTCATGCGTCTTGGCAGCTTTCCACCAGTCTCTCACACTGCTTTTGGGTGACTTTATGCCACTCCTGGTACAATAATGTCAGCAGTTCTTCTTTGTTTGATGGCTTGTGACTATCCATCTTCCTCCTGATTACATTCCAGAGGTTTTCAGTGGGGTTCAGGTCTGGAGATTGGGCTGCCCATGACAAGGATTTGATGTGGTGGTCTCTTAGAGAGGTAGATCTGAGTGTCATCGGCATATAGATGGTACTGGAAGCCATAGGACTTTATGAGTTGTCCCAGGCCAAGGGTATAGATTGAGAACAGAAGGGATCCTAGGACAGAGCCTTGAGGGACACCAACAGAGAGGGGGCGAAATGAAGAGGTAGTGTGGGAGTAGGAAACGCTAAATGTGCGGTTGGTAAGATATGAGGAGATCTAGGATAGGGCGAGGTCTTTGACACCAAAGGAAGAGAGGATCTGTAGTAGGAGGCAGTGGTCAACTGTGTCGAAAGCAGAGGACAGGTCTAGAAAATTGTCAGTTAGCTTTGGCTGTAAGTAAGTCGTTAGTAATTTTGGTCAGGGCAGTCTCAGTGGAATGGTGGGGACAGAAGCCAGATTATAGGTTGTCGAAGACAGTTAGATGCAAGGTGAGAGGAAAGTTCAGTGTGGACGTGCTGCTCAAGGATCAAACTCAAGCAAAGATATGGGGTGATAGCTGGACATAGCACTCAGGTCAAGGAATGGCTTTTTGAGGATAGGTGTGATTGTGGCAGGTTTGAAAGCAAAAGGGAAGGTGCCAGAAGTTAGTGATAGATTGAATTGATGGGTTAGGGATGGGATTAGTGTGTTGGTGAGGTTGGGGAAGAGGTGGGATGTGATGGGGTCAAGTGCACAAGTGGTGAGGTGTGATTTGGAGAGAAGATGAGCAAGCTCCCCTTCAGTGATTTTGGAGAGGTAAGTTATGGGGTTAGGGCATTAGTCTGGTATACAAAGGGGTTGTGGTGGTCGGACAAAAACTTGCCCTGTTTGGTCTATCCTATTTTTGAAGTGCGTAGCAAAGTCCTCAACAGAGATGAGAGAGGTCGGAGGGGGCAGAGGAAGGGGTTAAAAGTGTTGAACAACTGTTTGGGGTTGTGGGATAGGGAAGATTCAGGGATGTGAATTAGGCCTGTTTAGCTGAGGTGAGTGTTGCTTGTTTGAGTGCAGTGAGACCATCTTGCAAATGTGTTTTCTTCCAACGCCGTTCTGCAATTCTGGATACTTGCTGAAGCTTTTTAGTGATGTGATTGTGTTAAGAATACACAGTATATACAGTTAGGTCCATATATATTTGGACAGAGACAACATTTTTCTCATTTTGGTTATAGACATTACCACAATTTAATTTTAAACAAAACAATTCAGATGCAGTTGAAGTTCAGACTTTTAGCTTTCATTTGAGGGTATCCATATTAAAATTGGATGAAGAGTTTAGTAGTTTCAGCTCCTTAACCTGTGCCACCCTGTTTTTTAAAGGGACCAAAAGTAATTGGACAATTGACTCCAAGGCTATTTCATGGACAGGTGTGGGCAACCCCTTCATTATGTAATTCTCAACTAAGCAGATAAAAGGCCTGGAGTTGATTTGAGGTGTGGTGCTTGCATTTGGAAAGTTTTCCTATGAAGTAAACATGCAGTCAAAAGTGCTCTCCATGAAGGTGAAACAAGCCATTCTTAAGCTGTGAAAACAGAAAAAACCCATCCGAGAAATTGGTACAATATTAGGAGTGGCAAAATCTACAGTTTGGTACATCCTGAGAAAGAAAGAAAGCACTGGTGATCTCATCAATGCAAAAAGACCTGGGCGCCCACGGAAGACAACAGTGGTGGGTGATCGCAGAATAATCTCCATGGTGAAGACAAACCCCTTCACAACAGCCAACCAAGTGACCAACACTCTCCAGGAGGTCGGCGTATCAATATCCAAATCTACCATAAAGAGAAGACTGCATGACAGTAACTACAGAGGGTTCACTGCACGGTGCAGCCACTCATAAGCATCAAGAATAAAAAGGCTAGACTGGACTTTGCTAAAAAACATCTAAAAAAGCCAGAACAGTTCTGGAAGAACATTCTTTGGACAGATGAAACCAAGATCAACCTCTACCAGAATGATGGAAAGAGAAAAGTATGGCAAAGGCTTGGTACAGCTCATGATCCAAAGCATACCACATCATCTGTAAAACACGGCGGAGGCAGTGTGATGGCTTGGGCATGCATGGCTGCCAGTGGCACTGGGTCACTAGTGTTTGTGGATGATGTGACACAGGAATGAATTCTGAGGTCTTCAGAGCCGCCATACTGTGTGCTCAGATCCAGCCAAATGCAGCCAGACTGATTGGTCGTCGTTTCATACTACAGATGGACAATGACCCAAAACATGAAGCCAAAGCAACCCAGGAGTCTATTAAAGCAAAGAAGTGGAATATTCTTGAATGGCCAAGTCAGTCACCTGATCTCAACCCAATTGAGCATGCATTTCACTTGTTAAACACTAAACTTCAGACAGAAAGGCCCACAAACAAACAGTAACTGAAAACCACCGCAGTGAAGGCCTGGCAGAGCATCAAAAAGGAGGAAACAACGTCTGGTGATGTCCATGAGTTCAAGACTTCAGGCAGTCATTGCCAACAAAGGGTTTTCAACCAAGTACTAGAAATGAACATTTTATTTAAAATTATTGAATCTGTCCAATTACTTTTGGTCTATTTAAAAACAGGGTGGCACATGTTAAGGAGCTGAAACTCCTAAACCCTTCATCCAATTTTAATGTGGATACCCTCAAATGAAAGCTGAAAGTCTGAACTTCAACTGCATCTGAATTGTTTTGTTTAAAATTCATTGTGGTAATGTCTATAACCAAAATGAGAAAAATGTTGTCTCTGTCCAAATATATATGGACCTAACTGTATACAGTTGTGCTCAAAAGTTTACATACCCCAGCAGAATTTTTGCTCTCTTGGCCTTTTTTCAGAGAATATGAAGGATAACTCCAAAACTTTTCCTCCACTCATGATTAGTGGGAGAAGCCATTTATTGTCAGACTTCTGTGTTTTCTCTTTATAAATCATAATGACAACCGAAAACATCCAAATGATGACCCTGATCAAAAGTTCACATCGCCTGTTGATTTTGGCCTTATAACATGCACAGAAGTTGACACAAATTGGTGTGAAAGGCTACTAAAGGTAACATCCTCCCCTGTGACCTGTTTGCTTGTAATCAGTGTGTGCATAAAAGCTGAGTGAGTGTCTGGGATCCAGACAGACTCTTACATCTTTCATCCAGCCACTGACGTTTCTGGATTGTGATTCATGGGGAAAGCAAAAGAGTTGTCAACGGATCTACGGGAAAAGGTAGCTGAACTGTATAAAACAGGAAAGGGATACATAAAGATATCCAAGGAATTGCTCTGTAAAAACAAAACCACGGTCAGGTAGACCAACAAAAATGTCATCCACAACTGCCAGGAAAATTGTTCAGGATGTAAAGAAAAACCCACAAATATCATCAGCTGAAATACAGGTGTGATGATAATGTCTAATATGATTTTAAGTTTTCCCTGTTAGCACACATACTGTGGGCTCTGACCCCCCTTCTCTCTGTGTTTCTGCTTGCTGAGATGTGTGTGTGTGGATCCCAAATCCCTCATGGCCCCACAACAAGATTTTATATTGCGCCTGTAGCCGCACAAATCTCCCTCCAGTACCAGCTGAAGCTGGTCTAGTCTCTCTCAAAAGACATGAGGTTCTTTGTTCTATTATAATAAGGTATTGGGCCACCGATTTGGGCTAGGAAAAAAAGTAGATACTGCTAACTTCCATCTGTCAAACACTGTAAGCGTGAGCAGCTAAACACGAGAACAAAGTGCGGATTTCTCCGGAACCGTGTGGAACAACGGACAAATTTGGTATCATTAGAAAGCCAATTTTTAAATAAGATGAATGATGGGTGTGCTGTGATTCTGACATGTTTTCAAGCTAAGATATGAGAATTATAAGTATTGCTGGTAAAAACTGTACATCTGAGGAGAGGGGAGGGCGATGGTAACTCAACCCCTTTCGTGATTTCACAAGCCTGCAGTTATAAGTTGCTGCACTCGACCCAGCCTTCATTCTTGCCTGGGATTCCGAACTATCCAGACCCCCTGATGCATTGGGACATTTGGGGCTCTGCCTACCAGCATGGTTTGCCTGAAATGATATAAGCAAATGTGAGTTTATCTTCCTTTAATCCATGTTTATTTTATGATTGCTTTGTACATACTTTGTCTCATATTGTAACATCTTTATATGCCTTTTATAAACACTGCCTAATCTTTTATGGAGTAAAATATATAAAATACTAGCTTTGTTCTCCTGCTCTAAAATGTACCCTAAGTCTTCTGAAGTTAATTACACTACTAATTTGGGTTGGCTCGAACCCCTCCCTGTGAGAAATCTGAGCTGGTGACAGCGAAGTGTGTTCTGGGCTAGGCAGATGAGCTGGCAGTGACGGAACAGGGTTTTATAAGCTATTGTCTGGCTGCGGCCTGAGCATTTATAATTCACTCGCTGCAGCGTGCCTGCTAGCCAGTCCACAGTGAAGCGGCCGGTCCGGTGACTAATTATCCCAGGTGCAGTTTCCTGACTGACCTGAGGATAAGGGGGGGCGCTAGAGAGCTGCAAGTTCCAAAGCGGAATTGGAAAAGCGGGATATACATAAATCCCTGCAGTTCGTGATATTGTAGCAGCAGTGGGATAACTAAAGTAAGCCCCTGCGGTAAATTGATAGGTCAATAGCCTTTGTTTGTGTTTTCATCACATTGTAGCAGTGGAGGGATAACTAAGATAAGCCCCCTGCACATGTGACAGCTGAAGGCTGGCCAAAGGTCACCCCGATCCGTGACATAGTGGAGTCAGCAAGGTGTGAATCGTGACATATTGACTCTCTGAAAACTAGCGGTGTGGCTGTTTCAAGATGCACAATAAGGAGGCACTTGAAGAAAAAATAGGCTGCATGGTCGAGTCGCCAGAAGAAATGCCACAAAATATCTTGACTACAATATGCAAAACAGCACAGAGACAAGCCTCAAAACTTCTGGAACAAGGTAATTTGGAGTGATGAGAACAAAATTTAACTTTTTGGCCACAACCATAGTTACATTTGGAGAGATGTCAACAAGGCCTATGATGAAAGGAACACTATTCCTACTGTAAAGCACGGAGGTGGATACACCGGGAATATATGGCATGCACAGTGTACACATCGGGAATATACATTATATACACCAGGAATATAGAGTGTGTTTACAGCCCAACACCAGGCAGGGTGATTGGCTTTTGCCACAGAACAACAAGATTGACAGATTTGAAATTGGTGCCCTGTGCTCTTCACGGATAAGAGCAGGTTCACACAGAGCACATGTGACAGACGTGACAGAGTCTGGAGACACCGTGGAGAACGTTCTGCTGCCTGCAACATCCTCCAGCATGACCGGTTTGGCAGTGGGTCAGTAATGGTGTGGGGAGGAATTGCTTTGGAGAGCCGCACAGACCTCCATGTGCTCGCCAGAAGTTCTCTGACTGCCATTAGGTACCGAGATGAGATCCTCAGACCCCTTGTGAGACCATATGCTGGTGAGGTTGGCCCTGGGTTCCTCCTAATGCAGGACAATGCCAGACCTCATGTGGCTGGAGTGTGTCAGCAGTTCCTGCAAGATGAAGGCATTGAAGCAATGGACTGGCCCGCCCCCTTCCCCAAACCTGAATCCAATCGAGAACATCTGGGACATCATGTCTCGCATCATCCACCAACGTCACGTTACACCACAGACTGTCCAGGAGTTGACTGATGCTTCAATCCAGGTCTTGGAGGAGATCCTTCAGGAAAACATCCACTGCCTCATCAGGAGCATGTGCACAGGCATTGTAGGGAGGTCATACAGGCACATGGAGGTCACACACTTCTGAGCATCATTTCCTTGTCTTGTGGCATTTTCATTGAAGCTTGATTAGCCTGTAATTTTATTTTCCACTTTGATTTTGAGTATCATTCCAAATCCAGACCTCCATGGCATATTAATTTTGATTTACATTGATCATTTTGTTTTATTGTTCTCAACGAATTCCACTATGTAGTAAATACAGATTTGCTACTAGAATATTTAGTTCAAAAGATATCTAGGATGTGGGATTTTAGAGTTTCCATTATTTTTTAAGCACTGTACAACATAGATAACACAGGAGCGCTCCTGTGTATGGGAGAGTCGGGCGAGATAGCTGCCGGCCGAATGATTGGCCAAACGCTGGTTTAGTCGACAGACAACTAAAGTATATGGGGGCTTAAGATGTCTACAAATGCCAAACTCACCACATGGCATGTGCCACTATGATCATTCCAACTGCCTGGACTAAGTTTACTTTATCAGACGACATTGGTAAGTGTGCAGCAATGAGCCCCAACAGTACATAAAAAGTACAGAGACAAGTACATCACACACACATTATACAACGAAATGAGTGGGGGTATATTAACACCACCCCATCCTGCTGCAATATGTGTACAATCTATCACAAAGAGATGGGAGTGGGACATTGGGCTGTGTGTGGTCTTATTAAAGTCCAAAAGTTTAGTGTCACTTCCGCAAGAGACGATCCGGCTCCAGCGCCATTGTGTCACTTAGGATTTGGCAATGAATCCTGATCCTGTTCCAATGGTTTTACTTGTCTGAAGCAGAAATAGAACGAAGTACAAGACCGAGCCCACTGAATGTGCCCTTACACCGCACAATACTATTTTTCATTTCTATTTTGGGAGCTGACCACAAATCTGGAGAAAGAAAGACTCCTGAATCCCGTAGATGTTGTGCTATCCGTGTGGATCTGTAGACGACATTGATAACAGGCAGCAGTCTTAACTAATGATTCCGAACAGCCTCAGATTTGTCGTGTTGCACTCACTGCAGCATCGGAATCATTGTGACAAATCTGCAGGAAATTGAAGAGATGGGAATCTGACAGCCGGTGGGGAGAAATTTGTCGTTCTTATACTCGCTGATACAAACAAATACAGTTGTGCTCAAAAGTTTACATACCCCAGCAGATTATTTTGCTTTCTTGGCCTTTTTTCAGAGAATATGAATGAAAACACGAAAACTTTTTCTCCACTCATCGTTAGTGGTTGGGTGAAGCCATTTATAGTCACTACTGTGTTTTCTCTTTATAAATCATAATGACAACCCAAAACATCCAAATGACCCTGATCGAAAGTTCACATCCCCCATTCCTTAATACCATGTGTTGCCCTCTCTAACATCAATGACAGCTTTAAGTCTTTTGTGGTAGTTGTGGATGAGATTCTTTATTTTCTCAGATGGTAAAGCTGCCCACTCTTCTTGGCATAAAGCCTCCAGTTCCTGTAAATTCCTGGGCTGTCTAGCATGAACTGCGCGCTTGAGATCTCCCCAGAGTGGCTCAATGATACAGAGGTCAGGAGACTGAGATGGCCACTCCAGAACCTTCACTTTGCTCTGCTATAACCAATGACAGATCGACTTGGCCTTGTGTTTTGGATCGTTGTCCTGTCGGAACGTCCAAGTACGACCCATGAGCAGCTTCCGGGCTGATGATTGCAAATTTGCCTCCAGTATTTGCTGATAACGTGCTGCATTCATCTTTACTTCAACTTTGACCAAGTTTCCTGTGCCTTTGTATTTCACATATCCCAAAAACATCAGTGATCCACTGTTAGGGATAGCGGAACGGACCGAATGAATATATTTTATTATAATAGATGCGTTCGCAGCCCGGGGTCCACCGTGCAGGCGAACCTGCTGCTAACAAACGGCGGAACTATATGGCGGTATGAGCTAACTCTGTTACTTCACAGAGTAGCCGTGAACTCAAAGCACTGCGCCCTGTTAGACTTCACAGTGGCACAGGCTAACTACCCAAACGAGAGCAGTCAGTGGTCATGCATGCACACAAAACTCCTAGCCGGAGGTGCCAGCGTTCTAGGGGCTTATTTCAGCCAGGTCCCTGAATACACAAACACACAAACTCCTCGCCGGAGGTGCCAGCATTCTATGGGCTTATTTCAGCCGGGTCCCTGAACACAATCATACATGACCACACTGGCGCAAAGTACATAACTTAGAACAATACTAGCGCATGGCCGTGCGGCCATGCGAGCCTTAAATAGTTGCAGCACGTACAGGACCTTCCTAGAAGGACCAATGAGAGGCTGCCACAGAGCGTGAGCACCTACAGGACCTTCCTGAAGGACCAATGGCCTAAGCTGCAGAATCTGATCATGTGACCCTCGATCTCCACTGAGAGATCTTACTCTGGACATGCTCAGAACGAGAAAAGCAGGACTTAGTCCCAGAAGCGTCTGCTCGCTGCTGCCCAGCACTGACTTCAATGGCAGAAGCAGGGAAAGCAGCAGTAACTCTTTGTACAGAGTCAGACTGAGCGAGACGCAGGACCGACGTCTCCGCTGAGCAGGCTCCACTACGGCAGGAGAAGAATGGGAGACCACAGCGGAGATGGACCGAGATTCCCCCTGTGCAAAGGCGGGAACTCGACCCCTAACATCCACCTCCGTGCCTTACAGTAGGAATGGTGTTCCTTTCATCATAGGCCTTGTTGACGTCTCTCCAAATGTAATGTTTATGGTTGTGGCCAAAAAGTTCAATTTTGGTCTCATCACTTCAAATTACCTTGTTCCTGAAGTTTTGAGGCTTGTCTCTGTGCTGTTTTGCATATTGTAGCGAGATACTGTGTGGCATTTGCGCAGTAATGGCTTCCTTCTGGCGACTCAACCATGCAGCCCATTTTTCTTCAAGTGCCTCCTTATTGTGCATCTTGAAACAGTCACACTGCTAGTTTTCAGAGCGTCCTGTATTTCAGCTGATATTTGTGGGTTTTTCTTTGCATCCCGAACAATTTTCCTGGCAGTTGTGGACAACATTTTTCCTGGTCTACCTGACCATGGTTTTGTTTTTACAGAGCCCCTGATTTTCCATTTGTTAATCAGTGTGAACACTGCTGAATTATCAATTCCTTGGATATCTTTATGTATCCCTTTCCTGTTTTATACAGTTCAACTACCTTTTCCCATAGATCCGTTAACAATTCTTTTGCTTTCTCCATGACTCACAATCCAGTAAAGTCAGTGGCTGGATGAGAGATGCAAGTGTCTGTCTGGATCCAATATGCTCACTCAGCTTTTATGCACACACACTGATTACAGGCAAACAGGTCACAGGTAGGGATGTTACCTTTAGAAGCCATTCACACCTATTTGTGTCAACTTCTGTGCATGTTATCAGGCCAAAATCACCAGGGTATGTGAACTTTTGATCAGGGTCATTTGGATGTTTTCGGTTGTTTTCCAGCAAAATAGGAATTGAATAAAATATAACTTTTATTCATAACCAGAAAAATCAGACCAATATATGACAATGCAGACAAGACATAAAGTGCTAGTGCTGATATTAACCAGGGCTCATATAAAAATTGGTTTAATCTCACCCAAGTAGTCCTTCGGGCTGGATACACAAAAAAATAGGAGCCAGAGGGAAGCAATATTGGCAGAGAGGAGATAAATTACCAATTATTTCTTTAGCTCCATGTTGTACCCCTGCAGTGCTCCCGCCCTGACAAGGGCAGCGACCTGTTCAAATAAACCGAAAAACGGGGGAAATTGTATGACCTCTGAAAATTTGTGTGACCTCCCAACGTGTTTTCCCCCTCCTTTTGGGGGGGTTCATTAGGGTTTTTTTTTTTCGTTATTGGGTTACAGCTCGGTCTCTTGTCTCAGTGGCAAGCATTACCAAGAAAGAGGGGGGCCTAAACGGTTTGTTAGTGTCCCTACATAAGGTTCAATCCACCTGACATCTCATCTCGGAAGCTACGTTACGCGAATTACATGCGTTCCAGGCATGCGTTCCATAGACCGGAAGTTCTAGGGCTTCCAGTCATGGGATTGCTTGCGGTCCAGTGAACCTCACTATCACTACGGTGTGCGTTCCAGATGGGTGCATTCTGTGATCCAGAGAACGGAAGCAGCATCAGATGCTGCAACATTGGGAGGTGGACTTGGTGACTATAAAAACAATGCGAGATGAGATGTCAGGTGGATTAAACCTAATGCAGGGACACTAACAAACCGGTTAGGCCCCCCTCTGTTTTGGTACTGCTTGCCACTGCGAGACCGAGCTGTATCCCAATAACAAACCCCCCTGATGAACTCCCCGAACGGAGGGAAACGCGTTGGGGGGGGGGGGGGGGGGTCACACAAATTTTGGGAGGTTGTACAATTTCCCCCCTTTTTTGGGGTTAATTTGAACAGGTCACACTTGGGTACTGCCCTTGTCAGAGCGGGAGCACTGCAGGGGCACGACATAGAGCTAAAGAAATAATTGGTAATTTATCTGCCCTCTGCCAATATTGCTTCCCTACTGCTCCTGTTCTTTTGTGTATCCAGCCCGTAGAAAAACTTGGGTGAGATCAAACCAATTTGTATATGAGCACTGGTGGTTATTATGAGCACTAGTACTTTATGTCTTGTCTGCATTGTCATTTGTTGGTCTGATTTTTATGGTTATGAATAGTGTTGAGCATTCCGATACTGCAAGTATCGGGTATCAGCCGATATTTGCTGTATCGGAATTCCGATACCGAGTTCCGATATTTTTGCGATATCGGAAATCGGAATCGGAAGTGTGCGGTGCGTATGGTTCCCAGGGTCTGGAGGAGAGGAGACTCTCCTTCAGGCCCTGGGATCCATATTCATGTAAAAAATAAATAATAAAAATAAAAAATATTGATATACTCACCTGTTGTGAACTCTGTTTTCAGGCTCCCTCTTGTGGTCACTGGTGGTATGGTGTGACTTTTGCTTTGGGCTCCCCCTGGTGGCTTTGTTTGTTATCCTGCTGGTCTCTGGCTATCAGCTGGTTCGTTATCCTCTGGGAGGTTCCTATATAGCTCTGTTTCACTTCCACTTGTTGCCGGCTGTCGATGTAATCAGTGCTACTCAGATTCCTTCTGACTACCTCGCTCCCAGTCCATCCAGGACAAGCTAAGTTTGTTTGCTCATTTTTTGATCAGCAGTGTTTATCATGTTTTCTTGTCCAGCTTGCTAAGATGTGATTCCCTCGCTTGCTGGATGCTCTAGTGGACTGAGTTTCTCCCCACACACCATTAGTTGGTGCGTGGGTACTTGAAATCTCAGGATGGATATTTTGTAAGGGTTTTTTATTGATCGCATAGACCCCTGCTCTATTTTCTGCTTTCTAGTACTAGTGGGCCTCTTTTGCTGAATCTGATTTCATCCCTACGTATGTGCCTTCTTCTTACTTCACCGTTAATATTTGTTGGGGGCTTCTATATCTTTGGGGATTATTTCTCTGGAGGCAAGCGAGGTCTTTCTTTCTCTTTAGGGGTAGCTAGTTCCTCAGGCTGGCTCGAGACGTCTAGGAATTTTTTAGGCACGTTCACCGGCTACCTCTAGTTGTTTTGGATAGGTTCAGATTTGCGATCAGTCCAGTTACCATCTCCCTAGAGCTTGTCCTTAGTTTATTCACTTGCTGGTCTATTCGTGATCCTCAGCCACTAAGGATCATAACACTCACCCCTCCGGCGGACCCTGGACCTTAGCGATGTAACCGGCAGCCTCCGTTCCTAAGAATGAGTGAGTGTAGGGCCTGCGATGACGTCGCGGCTTGTGATTGGTCGCGTGAGCGGTCACATGAGCGGTCACGCGACCAATCACAAGCCGCGACGTCATCAAAGGTCCTTCACTCTGCATTCTTAGGGAACGGAGGCAGACGCTTGAACCGGTGAGAGCCGGGGCAGTCAGAGGGGTAAGCATATCAATATTTTTTATTTTTATTCTTTATTTTATACATGAATATGGATCCCAGGGCCTGAAGGAGAGTTTCCTCTCCTTCAGACCCTGGGAACCATTCCGATATTTTGTGTCCCATTGATATGCATTGGTATCGGGTATCGGTATCGACGATATCCGATACTTTTTGGGTATCGGCCGATCCAATCCGATACCGATACCTTTGCATATCGGAAGGTATCGCTCAACACTAGTTATGAATAAATGTTATGTTTTATTTAAAGGGAATCTGTCACCCCATTTTTCGCCTGTAAGCTGCGGCCACCGCCATCAGGGGCTTATCTACAGCATTCTATAATGCTGTAGATAAGCCCCCCGATGTAACCTGAAAGATAACCAAAAATTCTGCAGGGGTATGTAAACTTTTCAGCACAACTGTATACCACAGATCATTACAAGAATTACAGGAAGAGAAGTGGACGCTGCCGGCACTCCTCCATATTACGTCTTTTTGTAGAGATTCTAATAATACCAGATCTCCAGCTTCTCTGATGGATTTTCTGCTGACATTCAGTTTTTAGATTAATGGACAGGCCAATAAATGCTTAGAAGATGAAATTCTGTTGTTCAGTCAAAAAGCTTGTGTTACTCATCTGTACCGGCTTCGGCATCGGGCTTCGGCTTTCTGCGCCTTCTGAAGCCAGAAAACGGCCAGGTCCTTCTGCTCCTGTACACATCCCTAGGCCTTAATAGGCTGGCTCAGATGACACGTGCCTTATTACTCTGGGGTGGATGCTACCTCTCTGCTCGGCTCTGGTCCAGGTCTGTCTCTTAACTAACCTACCTTACCTCACAGCTGGGTTCTGCCACAGCTAACATTTGTTTGTCTGCTGACAAGCCCAGCTGTTGTGAATTTGCTTTTTGCTCCCTCTAGTGGTTACTAGTTTTTTGACTCTGGTTTTTCTGTCATTCCTTTTATCCGCACCTGGGTCGTTAGTTAGGGGTGTTGCTATATAAGCTCCCTGGACCTTCAGTTCAATGCCTGGCAACGTAGTTATCAGAGCTAGTCTGCTGTGCTCTTGTCTACTGATCCTGGTTCCAGTTATATCAGCTAAGTCTGCCTTTTGCTTTTTGCTATTTGTTTTGGTTTTGTATTTTTGTCCAGCTTGTTCCAAAACTATATCCTGACCTTTGCTGGAAGCTCTAGGGGGGCTGGTGTTCTCCCCCCGGACCGTTAGACGGTTCGGGGGTTCTTGAATTTCCAGTGTGGATTTTGATAGGGTTTTTGTTGACCATATAAGTTACCTTTCTTTATTCTGCTATCAGTAAGCGGGCCTCTCTGTGCTAAACCTGGTTCATTTCTGTGTTTGTCATTTCCTCTTACCTCACCGTCATTATTTGTGGGGGGCTTCTATCCAGCTTTGGGGTCCCCTTCTCTGGAGGCAAGAAAGGTCTTTGTTTTCCTCTACTAGGGGTAGCTAGATTCTCCAGCTGGCGCGTGTCATCTAGAATCAACGTAGGAATGATCCCCGGCTACTTCTAGTGTTGGCGTTAGGAGTAGATATATGGTCAACCCAGTTACCACTGCCCTATGAGCTGGATTTTTGTATTCTGCAGACTTCCACGTTCCTCTGAGACCCTCGCCATTGGGGTCATAACAGTTTGCCAGGCCAGTATTAAATGTTTAATGCATTGCAGAAGAGGGATTATAAGAAAGAAGATTCTGAGTTTTTTTTTTTTTCTTCTTCCCCTTTACCTCAGAGTGGCTATGCTTGCTGCAGACATGAATGTCCAGACCTTGATTACAAGTGTGGACCAGCTGGCTACTCGTGTGCAGGGCATACCAGACTATGTTATCAGAAATCCTAGGTCAGAACCTAAAATACCGATTCCTGAACTGTTTTCCGGAGACAGGTTTAAGTTTAGGAATTTCGTGAATAATTGTAAATTGTTTTTGTCCCTGAGACCCTGTTCATCTGGAGATTCTGCTCAGCAAGTAAAAATTGTTATTTCGTTCTTACGGGGCGACCCTCAGGATTGGGCTTTTTCGCTGGCGCCAGGAGATCCGGCATTGGCTGATCTTGATGCGTTTTTTCTGGCGCTCGGTTTACTTTATGAGGAACCCAATCTTGAGATTCAGGCAGAAAAGGCCTTGCTGGCTATGTCTCAGGGGCAGGACGAGGCTGAAGTGTATTGCCAAAAATTTCGGAAATGGTCCGTGCTGACACATTGGAACGAGTGTGCACTGGCCGCTAATTTTAGAAATGGCCTTTCTGAAGCCATTAAGAATGTTATGGTGGGTTTTCCCATTCCCACAGGTCTGAATGATACTATGGCACTGGCTATTCAAATTGACCGGCGGTTGCGGGAGCGCAAAACCGCAAATTCCCTCATGGTGTTGTCTGAACAGACACCTAATTCGGTGCAATGTGATAGAAAAACCGCAAATTCCCTCATGGTGTTGTCTGAACAGACACCTGATTTAATGCAATGTGATAGAATCCTGACTAGAAATGAGCGGAAAATTCATAGACGCCGGAATGGCTTGTGCTACTACTGTGGTGATTCTACACATGTTATCTCAGCATGCTCTAAACGTATAGCTAAGGTTGTTAGTCCTGTCACCGTTGGTAATTTGCAACCTAAATTTATTCTGTCTGTAACTTTGATTTGCTCACTGTCATCTTATCCTGTCATGGCGTTTGTAGATTCAGGTGCTGCCCTGAGTCTCATGGATCTCTCATTTGCTAAGCGCTGTGGTTTTACTCTTGAACCATTAGAAAATCCTATTCCTCTTAGGGGTATTGATGCTACACCATTGGCAGCAAATAAACCGCAGTATTGGACACAGGTTACCATGTGCATGACTCCTGAACACCGCGAGGTGATACGTTTCCTGGTTTTACATAAAATGCATGATTTGGTTGTTTTAGGGCTGCCATGGTTACAGACCCATAATCCAGTCCTGGACTGGAAGGCTATGTCAGTCTCAAGTTGGGGCTGTCGTGGTATTCATGGGGATTCCCTGCCTGTGTCTATTGCTTCTTCTACGCCTTCGGAAGTTCCGGAGTATTTGTCTGATTATCAGGACGTCTTCAGTGAGTCTGAGTCCAGTGCACTGCCTCCTCATAGGGACTGTGACTGTGCTATAGATTTGATCCCAGGCAGTAAATTTCCTAAGGGAAGACTGTTTAATCTGTCGGTACCTGAACATACCGCTATGCGTTCATATATCAAGGAGTCTCTGGAGAAAGGACATATTCGTCCGTCTTCTTCCCCTCTTGGTGCGGGATTCTTTTTTGTGGCAAAAAAGGACGGATCTTTGAGACCTTGTATTGATTATCGGCTTTTAAATAAGATCACTGTCAAATTTCAGTATCCTTTACCGCTGTTGTCTGACTTGTTTGCCCGGATTAAGGGTGCCAAGTGGTTCACCAAGATAGACCTTCGTGGTGCGTACAACCTTGTGCGCATTAAGCAAGGTGATGAATGGAAAACCGCATTCAATACGCCCGAAGGTCATTTTGAGTACTTGGTGATGCCTTTTGGTCTCTCCAATGCGCCTTCAGTTTTTCAGTCCTTTATGCATGACATTTTCCGGAAGTATCTGGATAAATTTTTGATTGTTTATCTGGATGATATTTTGGTTTTTTCTGATAATTGGGATTCGCATGTGGAGCAGGTCAGGTTGGTCTTTAAAATTTTGCGTGAAAATTCTTTGTTTGTCAAGGGCTCAAAGTGTCTCTTTGGTGTACAGAAGGTTCCCTTTTTGGGGTTCATTTTTTCCCCTTCTGCTGTGGAGATGGACCCAGTCAAGGTCCGAGCTATTCTTGATTGGACTCAGCCCTCGTCAGTTAAGAGTCTTCAGAAGTTCTTGGGCTTCGCTAACTTCTACCGTCGTTTTATCGCTAATTTTTCTAGCATTGTGAAACCTTTGACGGATATGACCAAGAAGGGCTCCGATGTAGCTAACTGGGCTCCTGCTGCCGTGGAGGCTTTCCAGGAGTTGAAACGCCGGTTTACTTCGGCGCCTGTTTTGTGCCAGCCTGACGTCTCACTTCCGTTTCAGGTTGAGGTGGATGCTTCGGAGATTGGGGCAGGGGCCGTTTTGTCGCAGAGAGGCCCTGGTTGCTCTGTTATGAAACCTTGTGCCTTTTTCTCTAGGAAGTTTTCGCCTGCCGAGCGAAATTATGATGTGGGCAATCGGGAGTTGTTGGCCATGAAATGGGCATTTGAGGAGTGGCGTCATTGGCTCGAGGGTGCTAAGCATCGTGTGGTGGTCTTGACTGATCACAAAAATCTGATGTATCTCGAGTCTGCTAAACGCCTTAATCCGAGACAGGCCCGCTGGTCATTGTTTTTCTCCCGCTTTGATTTTGTTGTCTCGTATTTACCTGGTTCAAAGAATGTGAAGGCCGATGCTCTTTCTAGGAGCTTTGTGCCTGATGCTCCTGGAGTCGCTGATCCTGTTGGTATTCTTAAAGATGGAGTTATCTTGTCAGCTATTTCTCCGGATCTGCGACGTGTGTTGCAGAGATTTCAGGCTGATAGGCCTGAGTCTTGTCCACCTGACAGACTGTTTGTCCCGGATAAGTGGACCAGCAGAGTCATTTCCGAGGTTCATTCCTCGGTGTTGGCAGGTCACCCGGGAATTTTTGGCACCAGAGATCTGGTGGCCAGGTCCTTTTGGTGGCCTTCCTTGTCAAGGGATGTGCGGTCATTTGTGCAGTCCTGTGGGACTTGTGCTCGAGCTAAGCCTTGCTGTTCTCGTGCCAGCGGTTTGCTCTTGCCCTTGCCTGTCCCGAAGAGACCTTGGACACATATCTCCATGGATTTCATTTCTGATCTTCCGCTATCTCAGGGCATGTCCGTTATCTGGGTGATATGTGATCGCTTCTCCAAGATGGTCCATTTGGTTCCTTTGCCTAAGCTGCCTTCCTCTTCCGATCTGGTTCCTGTGTTTTTCCAGAACGTGGTTCGTTTGCACGGCATCCCTGAGAATATTGTGTCTGACAGAGGATCCCAGTTCGTTTCCAGGTTCTGGCGATCCTTTTGTAGTAGGATGGGCATTGATTTGTCGTTTTCGGCTGCTTTCCATCCTCAGACTAATGGACAGACGGAGCGAACCAATCAGACTTTGGAGGCTTATTTGAGGTGTTTTGTCTCTGCTGATCAGGACGATTGGGTGACATTCTTGCCGTTGGCTGAGTTTGCCCTTAATAATCGGGCTAGTTCCGCCACCTTGGTTTCACCTTTTTTCTGCAACTCTGGTTTCCATCCTCGCTTTTCTTCGGGTCATGTGGAGCCTTCTGACTGTCCTGGGGTGGATTCTGTGGTGGATAGGTTGCAGCAGATCTGGAATCATGTGGTGGACAACTTGAAGTTGTCACAGGAGAAGGCTCAGCGCTTTGCCAACCGCCGCCGCGGTGTGGGTCCCCGACTACGCGTTGGGGATTTGGTATGGCTTTCTTCCCGCTTTGTTCCTATGAAGGTCTCCTCTCCCAAATTTAAACCTCGTTTTATTGGGCCTTACAAGATATTGGAAATCCTTAATCCTGTATCTTTTCGTCTGGATCTTCCTGTGTCGTTTGCTATTCACAATGTATTTCATAGGTCCTTGTTGCGGCGGTACATTGTGCCTGTAGTTCCTTCTGCTGAGCCTCCTGCTCCGGTGTTGGTTGAGGGCGAGTTGGAGTACGTGGTGGAGAAGATCTTGGATTCTCGCCTCTCCAGGCGGAGGCTTCAGTACCTGGTCAAGTGGAAGGGCTATGGTCAGGAGGATAATTCCTGGGTGGTCGCCTCTGATGTTCATGCGGCCGATTTAGTTCGTGCCTTTCATGCCGCTCATCCTGATCGCCCTGGTGGTCGTGGTGAGGGTTCGGTGACCCCTCACTAAGGGGGGGGTACTGTTGTGAATTTGCTTTTTGCTCCCTCTAGTGGTTACTAGTTTTTTGACTCTGGTTTTTCTGTCATTCCTTTTATCCGCACCTGGGTCGTTAGTTAGGGGTGTTGCTATATAAGCTCCCTGGACCTTCAGTTCAATGCCTGGCAACGTAGTTATCAGAGCTAGTCTGCTGTGCTCTTGTCTACTGATCCTGGTTCCAGTTATATCAGCTAAGTCTGCCTTTTGCTTTTTGCTATTTGTTTTGGTTTTGTATTTTTGTCCAGCTTGTTCCAAAACTATATCCTGACCTTTGCTGGAAGCTCTAGGGGGGCTGGTGTTCTCCCCCCGGACCGTTAGACGGTTCGGGGGTTCTTGAATTTCCAGTGTGGATTTTGATAGGGTTTTTGTTGACCATATAAGTTACCTTTCTTTATTCTGCTATCAGTAAGCGGGCCTCTCTGTGCTAAACCTGGTTCATTTCTGTGTTTGTCATTTCCTCTTACCTCACCGTCATTATTTGTGGGGGGCTTCTATCCAGCTTTGGGGTCCCCTTCTCTGGAGGCAAGAAAGGTCTTTGTTTTCCTCTACTAGGGGTAGCTAGATTCTCCGGCTGGCGCGTGTCATCTAGAATCAACGTAGGAATGATCCCCGGCTACTTCTAGTGTTGGCGTTAGGAGTAGATATATGGTCAACCCAGTTACCACTGCCCTATGAGCTGGATTTTTGTATTCTGCAGACTTCCACGTTCCTCTGAGACCCTCGCCATTGGGGTCATAACACCCAGCTCTGCTATATCGCTAGGCTCTGCTACATCCATTTTCTAGTGTCTCCAGACAAACCCAACTCTGTTTCAAACACTTTATCCTGCTGATCCAAGTTTCTATCTTCCTCCACTCTGCTCTTTTGTTTCAAGGTGCCTATCTCCACACACATAGCTCTATTGTTCCAAGTTGCCATCTTCATCAACTCTGCTCTGCTGGTCCAAGGTGCCTATTTCCACAAACATAGCTATACTGTTCCAAGTTGCCATTTTCATCCACTCTGCTCTGTTGTTCCAAGGTGCCTATCTCCACAAACATAGCTCTATTGTTCCAAGTTGCCATCTTCATTCTCTCTGCTCTGTTGTTCCAAGGTGCCTATCTCCACACACATATCTCTGTTGTTCCAAGTTTCTGTCTTCCTCCACTCTGCTCTGTTGTTCCAAGCTGCCTATCTCCACACACATAGCTCTACTGTTCCAAGTTGTCATTTTCATCCACTCTGCTCTGCTGTTCCAAGGTGCCTATCTCCATACACATTTCTCTGGTGGGACCTGGCACTGACATCTACTGGCATACAGGGGCCCCCAGCCAGTGGCATGTCACTAACAGTGGCACACCACGCAGCAGCTATGGGGCCCGTGAGTCGGGGGCCCGCCCGGCACCAGCAAAGCAGCAGTGGTGAAGCAGTGGGTGACAGGAAGTAGGAGCTGGCTGCTGCGGCTAAAGCCTGTGCCCATTGCTAAAGAGAATTGAATATTCACTGCTCCCCACGCCACCAAACAGTTGAAGCAATAATGGAGGAGAGGGCGTCAGAAGACGCTCCCTCCCCATCATTCCCCTCTGCCTCTGACAGAGCGGGTGCACGATGACATCACTTCATCACGTACCTGCTGCGTGTTAGGCAGACTGCAGTGCAGCTGCTGATCCCGGAGCAGAGCCAGGAGCAGCGGGGAATGAGGAGAGGTGAGAATTGTGTTATATATATATATATATATATATATATATATATATATATATATATGTATATCAGTGAGTGATTCCTGGTGGCCATAAGAATGTGGAGGGGGCTACATTATATTGTATGGGGGGCTACATTATATTCTATGGGGGATGTATGATACTATATGAGGGGGCTGCAATATACCCTATGAGGGGGCAACATTATACTCTGAGGGGGAACACTATATTTTATGGGGGGGCTGCATTATACCATATGAGGGGTCTACATTATATTCTATGGGACCCTATGAGGGGGCAACTGTCATGATTCCCCAATGACATGGGAACATCAGAAACACAAAATAACAGACTAGCCCTCGGGTGATGGAAACTCAAGCTGACCGTGACCTAAATCTACCACACAACTAACAGTAGCCAGGAAGCATTCCTACGGCTGCCTAGATGCCATGCGCCAGCCGGAGAACTAACTACGCCTGGAAGAGGAAGGAACAGACCTGGCTTACCTCTAGTGAAATTCCCCAAAGATGATAGTAGCCCCCACATATATTAACGGTGAGTTCAGAGGAAAAGACATACACAGTATGAAGGTAGATTTAGCAAAGCGAGGTCCACTTACTAGATAGAGGAAGGATACAAAAGAGGACTTCACGGTCAGCTGAAAAACCCTTTCAAAAACCCATCCTGAAATTACTTTAAGACTCCTGTGTCAACTCATGACACAGGAGTGGCAATTTCAGTCCACAAGAGCTTCCAGTAACAGGAAATGACAAACTGTAAACTGGACAAAAAATACAAAACAAAAAGGACAAGAGTCCACTTAGCTGATCAGCAGACTGGTAGCAGGAACATGCAACTGAAAGACTCAGGTTACAATGATGACCGGCAAGGAAGTGACTGGAGAGCAAGGCTAAATAGGGAACTCCCAAAACTGATGGAAGCAGGTGAGCTGAGGCAGAAAAGAACACACAAGTCTCCAGTACCACCAGCCACCACTAGGGGAGCCCAAAAAGCGGATCACAACAGGCAACATTATACTCTGAGGGGGAACACTATATTTTATGAGGGGGCTGCATTATACCATGAGGGGTCTACATTATATTCTATGGGGGGCTGCATTATACCCTATGAAGGGGCTGCATTATACCCTATGAGGGGGTTACATTATATTCTATGTAGGGAGGGCTGCATTATACTCTGAGGGGGCTACATTATATTCTATGGGGGGCTGCATTATACCCTATAAGGGCTCTACATTATATTCTATGGGGGATGCATTATACCCTGAGGGGGCTACATTATATTCTATGAGGGGCTGCATTATACCCTATGAGGGGGTCTACATTATATTCTATGGGGGGACTGCATTATACTCTGAGGGGGCTACATTATATTCAATGGAGGGGGGCTGCATTATACCCTATGGGGGCTGCATTATACCCTATGAGGAAGCTATATTATGTTCTATGGAGGGGGGCTGAAATATACTCTGAGGTGGCTACATTATATTCTATGGAGGCGGGCTGCATTATACCCTATAGGGGCTGCATTATACCCTATGAGGAAGCTACATTATATGGAGGGGGCTGAATTATACTCTGAGGGGGCTAAATTATATTCTATGGGGGCTGCATTATACCCTATGAGGGGGCGGCATTATACCCTATGAGGAAGCTACATTATATTATATGGAGGGGGGCTGCATTATACTCTGAGGGGGCTACATTATACCCTATAAGGGGGCTGCATTATACCCTATGAAGGGGATGCATTATACCCTATGAGGGGGCTACATTATATTCTATGTAGGGGGCTGCATTATACTGAGGGGGCTTCATTATTTTCTATGGGAGTGCATTATACCCTATGAGGGGGCTGTGTCACGGATCCCAGAGAAGATACCTTATCATCCCCACCGCTCACACCAATTTGTAATGAACCGAGGTTGTTTCATTGCCGCTGGTTCTTTCTGAAGGGGATTTATCTATATCCTACGTCCCAGTTCCAGTTTGGAACTTACAGCTCTCTGGCATCCCCCTTACTCTCAGGTCAGACAGGGTACAGCACCTAGGATAATTAGTCACCAGAAATGATGCCTTACTTTGTACTGGCTAATGGGCACACTGCAGCGAGGGCGATATAACTACTCCCACTCAGGCGGGAACAATAATTGTCAACGCTGTCCATCACTACAAAGTCTCCCAAACGCCCAGGACAAATCTGCTGCTACCAGCTCGGATTTCTTAATTAATATGGGTCCGGAGCCAACCCAAATTAGTAGCGTAATAGACTTCAGAGGAGGTGACAGTACGTTATATAGCAAGGAGAAACAAAGCTAGTAATTTTATATATTTTACTCCAAAAAGGTAGGCAGTGTTTACAGAAGTATAAAAAGATATTATAAAAGTAGACTAGTATCGTATGTACAGTACAATTACATATAAAGATGGATTAAAGTTGAAAAACACTTACAGTTCGTTATGTCATTTCATCTCATGGCAGATCATGTGCTATGGGGAATGGGCATACATCCAGATGCATTACAGATCTGTCTCGCAGCTAGACCCGGGACAAAAAAACTAGTGAATACTGATGTCTCACTCACTTGTCTTCCTGCCCAAAACCAAGGTGTAACGGGATCTGCTGTGCTGGAGTACCTCTTTCAGTACCACCCCGTGGTTCAGGAGGTCCACTCTGCTTTGGCTGGATTCTGAATGAAGGACGCTGACTGGAATTCCTTGATTACATGGGCGCATATAAAATATCACTGCTTCTCCACGTATTTCCAGTGTGACAACTCTTTACTCACAGAACACAGAATATATATCATAACAGATACAGAGGGCAGGCCCATTCAAAAGCGGCAGGCCAGACATACATTACAATAGGCGCAGGGGGCCTGAGCCTGCCGATATTTACTGTGGGAATTACAAAGGTGGGGAAGGTCAGAAGGGGGATATCTTGTCTCCTCTGCCCAGGGGTGCAGCCTGTGGGCTGATGCATTAGGGACATGTATCTCACATGGAACCTATTATATATACAAATAACTGCATAACATATTCTGAGTGCTGGGGCGTTCTGTAACACGGCTCCCCCTTTCAGCGACGCGATCGGCATACACAGTCTGATCCTTAACGGATCGGTTTGGGGTTGACCAAAGTTTATGGGGTTGGTACAAGTTCCGTTTGTCGACTTAGTCCATCGGCGTTACCGTTTTGTTTGCCGGGTCTGTAGTGGATGGTGAAGTCCAGAGGTTGTAGGGCTAAACTCCACCGCAGTAATCTGGCGTTGTCTCCGGAGACCCGATTAAGCCAGACTAGGGGATTATGGTCCGTTAGGAGGGAAAACTGTTGTCCATACAAATATGGTTGTAACTTTTTGAGTGCCCATACTACTGCCAGGCACTCCTTCTCGATGGCCGCATAGCTTACTTCACGGGGCAGTAGTTTCCGACTCAGGTAAGCTACCGGGTGTTCTTGGCTGTCCGGCCCGACTTGGCTCAGTGCTGCCCCCAATCCAAACATAGAAGCGTCTGTGTGAACAAGGAAACGTTTAGTTGGATCGGGTGCAGCCAATACAGGGGTATTGGTGAGGGCGTCCTTTAGCTGGCGGAAGGCTTCCTCACACTCTGGGGTCCAGTTTACCTGGCGGGGTTGGTTCTTACGGGTCAGATCAGTGAGGGGCTTGGCTACGCTGCTGTAATTGGGGACGAATTTCCTGTAATACCCCGCTGTCCCTAGAAACGCCATGACCTGGGTTTTAGTGCGTGGGGTGGGCCATTTGGCTATGGCCTCAATCTTGGCTGGTTCTGGTCACTGTTTCCCACTTCCCACCCAACGTCCTAAATACTGAACCTTCGCTTTGCCCACGTGACACTTGTTTGGGTTCAGGGTGATTCCGGCCTTGTGGATCCTGTCCAATACTGTCTCTAGGTGATTTAGATGCTCTTGCCATGTCGCGCTATAGATGGCGATGTCATCCAGGTAGGCACACGCATAGTCCTGGAGACCATCCAGAAGCCGGTCAGCCAGCCTCTGAAAGGTCACAGGGGTATTCTTCATCCCGAATGGCATAACTCGAAACTGGAATAAGCCGAACAGGGTGACAAATGCAGGGAATAGTGTCAGGACTAAGGGGAATCTGCCAGTAGCCTTTACATAGATCGATAGTGGTCAAATACTTTGCCCCCGCCAGCCGGTCTAACAGCTCATCCACGCGCGGCATGGGATACGCATCCGTCACCGTTTTCTCATTGAGCCTGCGATAGTCTACACAAAACCGTGTAGTCCCATCCTTCTTGGGCACTAACACTACGGGGGATGCCCAGGGACTATCTGATTCTTCAATGACCCCTAAACACAACATCTCTTGTATCTCTTGTCACATCCCTTCTCGTACAGACTCAGGGACGCGGAAGGGGGGTTGTCCCAGGGGGGTCTGATCCTGGGTCTCAACCTTGTGTTGTGCCAGGTGGGTGTACCCCGGTCTCCCTGAAAACATCCTCTGTCGCTGCCTCAACAACGCCTCTGCCTGCTGTCTCTCCTGGGGACCTTGGTCTTCACTCCAGTGTACCTGGTCCCATGTTTTAGACTGAGTCCTCTCCCCTAAGACATCAGGCAAGGGGAGTCCGGCTACATCCTCTGCTTCAGGTGCACAGATGGCCACTACCTCTTCAGGGCGCTCCCGGTAGGGCTTCAGCATGTTCACGTGGAACATGCGGATAACCCTGGGGTCACAATCGGCGACATTATAGGTGGTGTCGGCTATTTTCCCCACTACCTGGTAGGGCCCCTGCCATGCAGCTTGGAACTTGTTCTGCCTAGTGGGTTCTAACAGCAGGACCTTCTGTCCTATCTCAAAGGTGCGTTCTCTGGCCCTCCGATCGTACCATACGCCCTGGCGCCGTTGGGCCACCTGCATGTTCTCACGTACAGCCTGGGTCAGCTCCTGTAGGCGGTCCCGGAATTCCAGCACATAGGGTACAATAGGTACCCCTTCTATGGTGCCCTCCTCTTCCCAGTGTTCTAGCACTATGTCTAGGGGTCCCCTTACCCGCCTCCCGTATACCAGTTCAAACGGGGAGAACCTTGTGGATTCTTGGGGTACCTCCCGATAAGCAAACAGGAGGTGTGGTAAGAATTTCTCCCAGTCCCTATAGGTCCTGGTAAAAGTCCCAATGAGTTGTTTCAACTTCCGTTAAAGCGTTCACACAACCCATCCTAATGGATTTTACGCCGCACAGCTTCCACAGTTGGTTGGTCACTTCTGCTGTAAACTGGGTACCCTGGTCCGAGATAACCTCCCGGGGAAATCCAACCCGTGAGAAAACCTGGAGCAGGGCAACCACCACAGTCTCTGCCAATATGTTAGGTAACGCAACCGCCTCTGGATACCGTGTGGCATAATCTACCACTGTCAATATATACCTTTTCCCTGACGGAATGGGTGTGGCTAAGGGCCCTATCAGATCAACCGCTACTCAGCTAGATGGTTCCTCCAAATTGGGGAGGGGGCGTAATTTGGCCTTGCATCGATGTCTCCTTTTGCCAATGCGCTGGCAACTGTCACAGGTCTGGTAGTACTGACGAACATCATAGGTTACCCCCGGCCAAAAGAAGTTTTGTGTCAGAAGATGCCTGGTGCGACTGACGCCGAAGTGCCCGGCTAAGGGTATGTCATGAGAGATTCGCAGTAACTCCTGCCTGTACTTCTTGGGAACTACCAGCTGTCATTTTATAGTGGGGCTCGTCCCTGTGTGGTGCTGCTCGGTAACCCGGTAGAGGAGTCCCTGCTGCCATACAAACTGCTCCCCTTCCAGTACTCCTCTCGCCTCCTGTGCCTTCCCACGATATCCCTCTAATGAAGGATCCTCAAGTAACTCCTTCTTAAATTCAGCTGGGGTGGCCCAAGAAATGTGTCTGGCTATGGGAATACGTGTAGGGCTGGGATGGCTTACCTGGGCCTCCTCTGAGTGTGATTCTGCCTCCGCAGCTCAAGCTTGTCTCCGGGTGGTCACAGGATATGTCTCAGCCAGAGGGCCGACCGAGAAGGCAGACAACATAGGCCCCAAGTCATTTCCCAGCAAGACGTCTGCAGGCAAATCCTCCATCAAGCCGACCTCAACCAGGCCATCCCGGACTCCCCAGTTCAGGTGAATCCTGGCAGTGGGCAGTCGATGTATGGCTCCCCCTGCTACACGGACTGCCACTGTCCGGTCCGTCTTCTCTTGGTCCCAGACGAGATGAGACTTCACAAGGGTCAAAGTTGCTCCGGAATCTCTTAGTCCCTGCATACGTTTCCCATTAACCCACACGACCTGTCGATGCTGTTGTCGATTATCTGCCCGGGCCGCCTGCACGGGATCTACTTCATGTAGCACTTCCTCCATCTCTTCCATCCCCTGGTTAGTCATAGCCCCCAATGCCGGATCAGCATCGCCTTGGTAGCAGTGTACAGCGGCCCGGCTGAAGGTAGCTGTTCCTGCCTTTGGCCACTGGGTACGCTGAGACCGGTTGGGACATTGTCTTTGCAGGTGGCCCAGCTGATGGCAGGTGTGGCATCGCGCCCCAGGGGGACTGTGGTAGGTCGGGTTTTGAGCTGGTCCCCCGACAATCTTCTGTGGTTTGGGGGTGTCCAGACCCATGGGAGGACCCCTAGTGACCATCTTTGATCCGGCCGACTGAGACCTCCTGGCATCATGGTGTTCGTCGGCCAGACGAGCAGCCTCCTCAAGAGTCGTTGGTCGTCTGTCCCGAAGCCATTCCTGTGTCTTGGGGGTTAGTCCATTAAAGAATCGCTCTAACAAGAGCTGGAGGACATCCTCCTTAGTGGTTGCTTGGCTCCCTTGTACCCACTGTAGCAGTGACCGCCGTAATTTACAGGCCCATTCAACGTGGGTATCGGTTACCCGTTTTATAAGTCCACGGAACTTTTGGCGGTATGCCTCTGGTGTCAGCGCATACCAGGCCAAGATCATTTCTTTGATCTGCTCATAGTCCATACAGTCCTCATCAGGTACCGTGCGATAGGCGTCCGCTGCTCGGCCTGTCAGCTTGCTGGCCAGAATCTGAACCCGTTCCTCCGGCTTCACTTGATGAAGGGCACACTGCCGTTCAAAGTTCTGCAGAAAGCCATCAATGTCTTCCTCTGCCTCCCCCAACTGTCGGAAGGCATTATACTGGATCTTTTTGTGGCTTACTGTTGAAGGTACCTGGGCGGAGGCCAGAGCTCCCCCTGCTCGCTGACTCTCCTCTCTCCGCTCTGCCATCTCCATCTTGGCTAGCTCTATCCTGGTCCGCTCTGCCATCTCCATCTTGGCTAGCTCTATCCTGGTCCGCTCGGCCATCTTTTCCTTCAGATCAGTACGCACATCAGCCATCACCTCTCGTATGATCTCTACTACAGGGTTTGGGCCATAGAACACCAGTCTGTTCTTTACCTCCCTCTGGAATTCAGTCTCTTCCACGTTCACATTGGGGGGCGCTGCACTGTCGTGTTCCATGATGGCTGCTATCAAATCTGCTTTTGTTTTGTTGCTGGCGATTAACCCTCTAGCTTCCACCAGGTCTTTTAATGTAGTCCTCTTTAACTTCTGGTAGTTGTTTTCCATTCATTCTTTTCCTCCTGTAGATGGGGTATCACATCCCGCTGTCTGCCACCAGTGTAACGGGGTCTGCTGTGCTGGAGTACCTCTTTCAGTACCACCCCATGGTTCAGGAGGTCCACTCTGCTTTGGCTGGATTCTGAATGAAGGACGCTGACTGCAATTCCTTGATTACATGGGCGCATATAAAATATCACTGCTTCTCCACGTATTTCCAGTGTAACAACTCTTTACTCACAGAACACAGAATATATATCACAACAGATACAGAGGGCAGGCATAAATAGGGCAAGGCATAAATAGAGAACAATGATACAGAGGGCAGGCCCATTCAAAAGCGGCAGGCCAGACATACATTACAATAGCCGCAGGGGGCCGGAGCCTGGCGATATTTACTGTGGGAATTACAAAGGTGGGGAAGGTCAGAAGGGGGATATCTTGTCTCCTCTGCCCAGGGGCGCAGCCTGTAAGCTGTAACACAAGGCATTCCCCCTGTGGTAACCTCACTCAGAGGCTGAATACTCCCCTTTCTTAGAGTTATGACAAGCCATTTCTATACATAACTCGCTGTATGAACCTTGTAGAAGAACAACACAATGCTCCTGATGCTCACCAGGGTTCTTTTAAGTATAAACACGGCGTAGACATATGACCCGCTTATTGAAAAATCCATTAATTGTATTTCGTGGGTTTAGATCCTAGCAATATCAGTGAGCTATAGATCTCTCGGTGGACATGCGGAATATGTAACCCTTATATCACTTTCCCTGATCGGTGCCATTATACATAACTTTTCAAGAACGAAAGAGTACCTTGTGGTTTGAATGTTGCTGTACCAGTTACAGCTGGTATCAGTTGGGAGGGGGAATGAGGGTTTAGACAGGAGACTGGCTTTCCCAGCACAAAGTCATAAAAAGTCCTCAGCAATTTCAGTGAGTGTTGCTGGCACGCTGGTCTCCATTACAGCTATATAGCAGGTGGGAGGGAGGAAGAGTGGCTTAGAATTCCAGCCTTGTGCTGTCAGGCAGAGGAAACTGCAGATGAGAGCCCTGTATGTGTAATTGAAGTAATCAGAACTTCTTCCTCTTTCCTCACAGGCTGCATTATATTCTAGGTAGGGGGTTGCATTATACCATATGAGGGGGCTGCATTATACTCTTTGAGATGGCTGCATTATACCCTATGAGGTGGCTGCATTATATTCTATGTAGGGGGCTTGCATTATACCCTATGAGGGGACTGCAATATATTCTACGTAGGGGGGCTGCATTATACCCTATGAGGAGGCTACATTATATTCTATCTAGAGGGGCTGCATTATCCCCTATGAGGGGGCTGCACTTTACCATATGAGAGGACTACATCATATTCTTTGTATGGGGCTGCATTATACTCTGAGGGGGCTACATTATATTCTATGGGGGGCTGCATTATACCCTAAAAGGGGGCTGCATTATACCCTATGTGGGGGCTGCATTATACCCTATGAGTGGGACTACATTATATTCTATAGGGGCTGCATTATACTCTATGAGGGGGCTGCATTATACCGAGGGGGCTGCATTATACTCTATGAGGGGGCTGCACTATATTCTATGAGGGAGGCTACATTATATTCTATAGAGAGGGCTACATTATACTCTATGAGGGGGTTGCATTATACACTATGAAGAGGCTGCATTATACTCTATGTGGGGGGGCTACATTATATTCAATGAAGGGGCTACATTATATTCTATGAGGGGGCTACCCCAACCCTTGCTACATAATTAAGATGTTTTCTTCCTTATATTATACCCTGATATTCGAGTGTTTTACCACACAATTGGTGCTCTTGTATGTATTTCTACGTAGCTCCATAGTGAGCCCCAAGAAAGATTTTCTCTGGTGGGCCCAAGGTGCTCCAGTTCAATGCTGCATATAGTCCTGCTGTTCCAAGTTGCCGTCTTCACCCTATCTGCTCTGCTATTCCAAGGTGCCTATCTCTACACACTTAGCCCTGCTGTTCCAAGTTGTCATCTTCATCCTCTGTCCCAAGTTACAAGTCTTACAGGATGATGGCACTGTGATCACAGTTCCTGACGTGCTGCCATATTTCCCAGTATTAGAACGCCATATACTGTAGATGTTCTCTACTTCATTCTCTATCTCACTATATAAACAGGCATCTCTATAAAAAAACAAATAAATTAAAACAATGCTAAAAATGCTCTTTACTTTTTATTTTAGCAATTAATTACAATTTCCAAAAAGAATAGTGAAAAGCCCATCCTTTAGCATGAAGTGATAAAGAGTGGATATCCATACGGAGACCCCGTCAGGGGGAGCTTTTATCCCAAGGACATTTTTTTTCTATCGACTTGTGGAACATTTTGAGAGCTCCGGGAACCTGCGATACCCTAGTGCCCATTTGCACCATACCATATGACGCTGATGAAAGTATAGAGGTCCATTATACGCAATCACACCACAACTGTTATTGCAAACTGTTCATGCCTCACTATGTATCTATAGGAAGGTAATGACCAAGTGGTGGTCTAATCTACCCATGCAATGGACAAATAGCTACACAAGATGGTGGGTCGTGCAGGACTTTGTCAAGGAGACTGACGCAGATCTGTTCATTTCTCAATCCCTATGCACTTGGTCTAATTTCTTTATCACTAATCATGCCACATAAATTGTGTGTTTTCTCCTTACTTAGACCCAAAAATCCAGAGTTACCCCTCACTACAAATTCCAGTACAATAGTAAACCTGAACCAGCAGATAACAGGAGCCGCAGAAGCTACTTCTTCCCCAGCCTGGAGGAAAGTATGGCTCAGAGACCATGGACAAGGGAGACAAAAAAGTGTATTAAGTGGAGTCACATGTGAGATCCAAAACTTGCTATTTTTAAATCAATTGTAAAAGTTGCTGATTAGCCGAAGTAATCATAATAATCTTAGCTGACAAATCCACCGGGCCCCATTCTTGAAAGCACTAGCTGGAAAATATTATTTTATCGCAATATTTGGCCACATAGAGACAAGCCTCCATAGGACATTGAGGAGTTGCGCAACTTACAAAGTTGCTTTGAGTGTCAAGAAAGTAGCTGAAAAATCTCACCACGACGGGTTCTGACCTTAATGAAGTCGAAATCAATTTGGTACAAAAAATGTTGCACTTTATGACCTGTGTATTTTCGTTGCAATTTGTGGGACAATTAATAATAATAATAAATGAAAGTGTGGCCGCCTTTTTTGTACTTCCCCATGGCTGTGTGTCTACTGTTCGGGTCTCAGTCCTCCTCAGCCCTTGTCCTCATGTACATCACTTGACAAGCAGTAAGGGTTAACATTAGAGGTTAGGACTCTCCCGATTAGGGTCACATGATGTGTTGGGATGGCTTTTGCATTTTTTAAATCAAAATTATGTTAACTAAGTCCACTGTATTATTTTCATGCGCTATTGCTGTGTGTTTACCGCGGGGTATTTGTTTTTTGTGTTTCTATCTCGGGTTTTGCATGTTCGGTAAATGGTTGTATTACAATTCTCTCCTTGCAGCGAAGTCCTGATGGTGGAGATGATGCAGAGGTGGAATCATTGCAGGAATATGTCAGATGATTTTCTTCCCATCACCATTGCACATGATCTGGGTAAACACATGACATGTGCGCTGTCGCCTGTTCACAGTAACGGTTATTACACGGCATGTAGACCAGATCCCACGTCGCTGTGTAAGGTGCAGAGTCAACACAGACTTTGGTCAGATTATCAGCAATGTAAATAATGGCCTTAATCTAGTGTTATATTCGGCATATAGGTGAGAGGAGAAATCCGCAGTCACACCGATGCCGTACAGTATATAGCATACATACAGAGGTTAGCGGTGGTGTCCTGCAACACAAAGGCCCCGGGAACAAATCTAACCCGCGAGCTGTGTGTTGCTGAATTGGCGGAGACATTATCTGCAAAGTAAATGATAAGATTAGATATTATCTCCTGCAGTCATGGATGATGGGAGTGATACATTATGTAAGATAGGAAGATTAGATTGTATGCTCCTGGGAACAGGGAAGATGAAAATAACACTTTGATGGAGATATATTAGATTCTTAGCTCCTGGGGATTATGGGAAAGATTACATTCTGAAAAAAAAAGTATATTTCTAGATCATTAGGATTAGTATCGACAGAGGCTCACAAAAAACCTAATACAATAAAAATTAAAGATAGTTAAAATATTCAAAAGACCACACATTGACGCTATAGATTACATTCTGTTTACAGCTCATGTGTAGGTATGGACTCACATGGACGCCATATTACAGGTCACATATAGAATTAATTACCAAAGAAATTAAGACAACATCTTACAATAACTAACACAAAAAACGGAGCAAAAAAGTCCACAAAGACATAATTATGTATAAAAGATATATATAATGTTTTATTTCAATAAATACAACAATGTAACAACGAAAAAATATATCAAAACTGCATATAAGTGCTGTAAGCACTATGCAAGTAAAAGGAGACGATAGGGAGGAGACATGACGGCAACTGAGTAGGGGGGGGGAATACTATAATACATCCTTTCGGCAACAGATGTAAGCCAATATCAATTATACAAAGGGTCCCACAGGTACCCCATTAACATAGGAAACAGAAATTAGGTGCAGCATATTACAGGCTTACCCATTGCAGTCATCAGGGAAAGTACCCCCACCTTTCTCAGCACCCCCGGACGTAAGTTTCGCCAAATAGCTTTCTCAACAGGGAACCCTGTAAGCCTGTAATATGCTGCACCTAATTTCTGTTTCCTATGTTAATGGGGTACCTGTGGGACCCTTTGTATAATTGATATTGGCTTACATCTGTTGCCGAAAGGATGTATTATAGTATTCCCCCCCTACTCAGTTGCCGTCATGTCTCCTCCCTATTGTCTCCTTTTACTTGCATAGTGCTTACAGCACTTATATGCCGTTTTGATATCTTTTTTCATTGTTACATTGTTGTATTTATTGAAATAAAACGTTATATATATCTTTTATACATAATTATGTCTTTGTGGACATTTTTGCTCCGCTTTTTCGTGTTAATTTCTGCTTGGAGTTGTCCTGGTCATTTGGCGCCCTTTGGGTGCTTTGAGAGAGCTGGGGTTGCTTGCTCTCAGCTACAGTACACTTTAGCGCTTCACGATTGTGTTAGTAAATATCTTACAATAACTGTAGAAAAGTCTTCTAATAATTGAGATTAGTCTTCCAATAACTTAATAGCCTCCAATAACTGAAGACACATTTCACTATAACTGAAGACGCATCTTCCAACAACTGAAGGAACATCTTACTATATAAGAAGAACATCTTACTATAACTGAAGACACATCTTACTATAACTGAAGATACATCATCCAACAACTGAAGGAACATCTTACTATAACTGAAGGAACATCTACTATAATTGAAGTAACATCTTACTATAAATGAAGACACATCTTACTATAAATGAAGATACATCTTACTATAACTGAAGATACATCTTACTATAACTGAAGATACATCATCCAACAACTGAAGGAACATCTTACTATAAATGAAGATACAACTTACTATAACTGAAAATACATCTTACTATAACTGAAGATACATCATCCAACAACTGAAGGAACATCTTACAACTGAAGATACATCTTACTATAACTGAAGATACATCATCCAACAACTGAAGGAACATCTTACTATAAATGAAGATACATCTTACTATAACTGAAAATACATCTTACTATAACTGAAGATACATCATCCAACAACTGAAGGAACATCTTACTATAACTGAAGATACATCTTACTATAACTGAAGACACATCTTACTATAACTGAAGATACATCTTGCTATAACTGAAGATACATCTTACTATAACTGAGGATACATCATCCAACAACTGAAGGAACATCTAACTATAAATGAAGACACATCTTACTATAACTGAAGATACATCTTACTATAACTGAAGACACATCTTACTATAACTGAAGATACATCTTACTATAACTGAAGATACATCATCCAACAACTGAAGGAACATCTTGCTATAACTGAAGACACATCTTACTAAAACTGATCATACATCTTACTATAACTGAAGACACATCTTACTATAACTGAAGATACATCTTACTATAACTGAAGATACATCTTACTATAACTGAAGATACATCATCCAACAACTGAAGGAACATCTTACTATAAATGAAGATACAACTTACTATAACTGAAAATACATCTTACTATAACTGAAGATACATCATCCAACAACTGAAGGAACATCTTACAACTGAAGATACATCTTACTATAACTGAAGATACATCATCCAACAACTGAAGGAACATCTTACTATAAATGAAGATACATCTTACTATAACTGAAAATACATCTTACTATAACTGAAGATACATCATCCAACAACTGAAGGAACATCTTACTATAACTGAAGATACATCTTACTATAACTGAAGACACATCTTACTATAACTGAAGATACATCTTGCTATAACTGAAGATACATCTTACTATAACTGAGGATACATCATCCAACAACTGAAGGAACATCTAACTATAAATGAAGACACATCTTACTATAACTGAAGATACATCTTACTATAACTGAAGACACATCTTACTATAACTGAAGATACATCTTACTATAACTGAAGATACATCACAACTGAAGGAACATCTTGCTATAACTGAAGACACATCTTACTAAAACTGATCATACATCTTACTATAACTGAAGACACATCTTACTATAACTGAAGATACATCTTACTATAACTGAAGATACATCTTACTATAACTGAAGATACATCTTACTATAACTGAAGACACATCTTACGATAACTGAAGACACATCTTACGATAACTGAAGATACAGCTTACTATAACTGAAGATACATCTTGCTATAACTGAAGATACATCATCCAACAACTGAAGGAACATCTTACTATAACTGAAGGAACATCTTACTATAACTGAAGACACATCTTACTATAACTGAAGATACATCTTACGATAACTGAAGACACATCTTACGATAACTGAAGATACAGCTTACTATAACTGAAGATACATCTTGCTATAACTGAAGATACATCATCCAACAACTGAAGGAACATCTTACTATAACTGAAGGAACATCTTACTATAACTGAAGACACATCTTAGTAAAACTGAAGATACATCTTACTATAACTGAAGACACGTCTTACTATAAATGAAGATACATCTTACTATAACTGAAGATACATCATCCAACAACTGAAGGAACATCTTACTATAACTGAAGGAACATCTACTATAATTGAAGTAACATCTTACTATAACTGAAGACACATCTTACTATAAATGAAGATACATCTTACTATAACTGAATATACATCTTACTATAACTGAAGATACATCATCCAACAACTGAAGGAACATCTTACTATAAATGAAGATACAACTTACTATAACTGAAAATACATCTTACTATAACTGAAGATACATCATCCAACAACTGAAGGAACATCTTACAACTGAAGATACATCTTACTATAACTGAAGATACATCATCCAACAACTGAAGGAACATCTTACTATAAATGAAGATACATCTTACTATAACTGAAAATACATCTTACTATAACTGAAGATACATCATCCAACAACTGAAGGAACATCTTACTATAACTGAAGATACATCTTACTATAACTGAAGACACATCTTACTATAACTGAAGATACATCTTGCTATAACTGAAGATACATCTTACTATAACTGAGGATACATCATCCAACAACTGAAGGAACATCTAACTATAAATGAAGACACATCTTACTATAACTGAAGATACATCTTACTATAACTGAAGACACATCTTACTATAACTGAAGATACATCTTACTATAACTGAAGATACATCTTACTATAACTGAAGATACATCATCCAACAACTGAAGGAACATCTTGCTATAACTGAAGACACATCTTACTAAAACTGATCATACATCTTACTATAACTGAAGACACATCTTTGTTATGACCCCAATGGCGAGGGTCTCAGAGGAACAAGTAAGTCTGCGAAGTACAAAAATCCAGCTCATAGGGCAGTGGTAACTGGGTTGACCATATATCTACTCCTAACGCCAACACTAGAAGTAGCCGGGGAACATGCCTACGTTGGTCGCTAGATGTCTCGCGCCAGCCGGAGGACTAACTACCCCTAGAAGAGGAAAACAAAGACCTCTCTTGCCTCCAGAGAATAGACCCCAAAAGTTGGATACAAGCCCCCCACAAATAATAACGGTGAGGTAAGAGGAAATGACAAACACAGAGATGAACTAGGTTTAGCAAAGAGAGGCCCACTTACTAATAGCAGAATGTAGTAAGATAACTTATATGGTCAACAAAAACCCTATCAAAAATCCACACTGGAAATTCAAGAACCCCCGAACCGTCTAACGGCCCGGGGGGAGAACTCCAGCCTCCCTAGAGCTTCCAGCAAGGTTAGGATACAGATTATGTACAAGCTGGACAAAAATGCAAACAAAAACAAATAGCAAAAAGCAAGAAAGCAGACTTAGCTTAATCTAGCAGGAACCAGGATCAGTAGACAAGAGCACAACAGATTAGCTCTGATTACAACGTTGCCAGGCATTGAACTGAAGGTCCAGGGAGCTTATATAGCAACACCCCTGACCTAACGACCCAGGTGAGCATACAAGGGAAGGCAGACATTCCCAGAGTCAAATCACTAGTAACCACTAGAGGGAGCCAAAAAGGTAAATTCACAACAGTACCCCCCCCTTAGTGAGGGGTCACCGAACCCTCACCAAGACCACCAGGGCGATCAGGATGAGCGGTGTGAAAGGCACGAACCAAATCGGCCGCATGCACATCAGAGGCGACCACCCAGGAATTATCCTCCTGACCATAGCCCTTCCACTTGACCAGGTACTGAAGCCTCCGCCTGGAGAGACGAGAATCTAAGATCTTCTCCACCACATACTCCAACTCGCCCTCAACCAACACCGGAGCAGGAGGCTCAGCAGAAGGGACCACAGGCACAACGTACCGCCGCAACAAGGACCTATGAAATACGTTGTGAATGGCAAACGACACCGGAAGATCCAGGCGAAAGGATACAGGATTAAGGATTTCCAATATCTTGTAAGGACCAATGAAGCGAGGCTTAAATTTGGGAGAAGAGACCTTCATAGGAACAAATCGAGAAGACAGCCATACCAAATCCCCAACGCGAAGTCGGGGACCCACACCGCGGCGGCGGTTGGCAAAACGCTGAGCCTTCTCCTGTGACAACTTCAAGTTGTCCACCACATGACTCCAGATCCGCTGCAACCTATCCACCACAGAATCCACCCCAGGACAGTCAGAAGGCTCCACATGTCCTGAGGAAAAACGAGGATGGAAACCAGAGTTGCAGAAAAATGGCGAAACCAAGGTGGCGGAACTAGCCCGATTATTAAGGGCAAATTCAGCCAACGGCAAGAAGGTCACCCAATCATCCTGATCAGAAGAGACAAAACACCTCAAATAAGCCTCCAGAGTCTGATTAGTTCGCTCCGTTTGTCCGTTAGTCTGGGGATGAAAAGCGGACGAAAACGACAAATCAATGCCCATCCTACCACAAAAGGATCGCCAGAACCTGGAAACAAACTGGGATCCTCTGTCCGACACAATATTCTCAGGAATGCCGTGCAAACGAACCACGTTCTGGAAGAACACAGGAACCAGATCAGAAGAGGAGGGCAGCTTAGGCAAAGGAACCAAATGGACCATCTTGGAGAAACGATCACATATCACCCAGATGACAGACATGCCCTGAGACACCGGAAGATCAGAAATGAAATCCATAGAGATGTGTGTCCAAGGTCTCTTCGGGACAGGCAAGGGCAAGAGCAACCCGCTGGCACGAGAACAGCAAGGCTTAGCTCGAGCACAAGTTCCACAGGACTGCACAAATGACCGCACATCCCTTGACAAGGAAGGCCACCAAAAGGACCTGGCCACCAGATCTCTGGTGCCAAAAATTCCCGGGTGCCCTGCCAACACTGAGGAATGAACTTCGGAAATGACTCTGCTGGTCCATTTAGCAGGCACAAACAATCTGTCAGATGGACAAGAGTCAGGCCTACCAGCCTGAAATCTCTGCAACACACGCCGCAGATCAGGAGAAATAGCTGACAAGATAACTCCTTCCTTAAGAATACCCACAGGTTCAGCGACTCCAGGAGCATCAAATAATAATAATAATAATAATTTTATTTATATAGCGCCAACATATTCCGCAGCGCTTTACAACTTATAGAGGGGACTTGTACAGATAATAGACATTACAGCATAACAGAAATCACAGTTCAAAACAGATACCAGGAGGAATGAGGGCCCTGCTGCTCGCAAGCTTACAATCTATGAGGAAAAAGGGGAGACACAAGAGGTGGATGGTAACAATTGCTTTAGTTATTTGGACCAGCCATAGTGTAAGGCTCGGGTGTTCATGTAAAGCTGCATGAACCAGTTAACTGCCTAAGTATGTAACAGTACAGACACAGAGGCTATTAACTGCATAAAGTGTATGAGAACATGATGGAGGAACGTGATTATGTTGTTGTTTTTTATTAATAGGCCACACAGGGATAATTAGGTTAATGCGTTGAGGCGGTAGGCCAATCTGAACAAATGAGTTTTTAGTGCACGCTTAAAACTGTGGGGATTGGGGATTAATTGTATTAACCTAGGTAGTGCATTCCAAAGAATCGGCGCCGCACGTGTAAAGTCTTGGAGACGGGAGTGGGAGGTTCTGATTATTGAGGATGCTAACCTGAGGTCATTAGCAGAGCGGAGGGCACGGGTAGGTTGGTAGACTGAGACCAGAGAGGAGATGTAGGGTGGTGCTGAGCCATGGAGTGCTTTCTGGATGAGGGTAGTAGTTTTGTACTGGATTCTGGATTGGATGGGTAGCCAGTGTAATGACTGGCACAAGGTAGAGGCATCGGTGTAACGGTTGGCGAGGAATATGATCCTGGCAGCAGCATTCAGGACAGATTGGAGCGGGGAGAGTCTGGTAAAAGGTAAAAATCAGGCACAAAGCTCCTAGACAGAGCATCGGCCTTCACATTCTTAGAACCTGGTAAATACGAGACCACAAAGTCAAAACGGGAGAAAAACAATGACCAGCGGGCCTGTCTAGGATTCAGGCGTTTAGCAGACTCGAGATACATCAGATTTTTGTGATCAGTCAAGACCACCACACGATGCTTAGCACCCTCGAGACAATGACGCCACTCCTCAAATGCCCACTTCATGGCCAACAACTCCCGATTGCCCACATCATAATTTCGCTCTGCCGGCGAAAACTTCCTGGAGAAAAAGGCACAAGGTCTCAAAGTAGAGCAACCAGGGCCTCTCTGCGACAAAACGGCCCCTGCCCCAATCTCCAAAGCATCCACCTCCACCTGAAAGGGAAGTGAGGTGTCAGGTTGGCACAAAACAGGCGCCGAAGTAAACCGGCGTTTCAACTCCTGGAAAGCCTCCACGGCAGCAGGAGCCCAGTTAGCTACATCAGAGCCTTTCTTGGTCATATCCGTCAATGGTTTAACAACGCTAGAAAAATTTGCGATAAAACGACGGTAGAAGTTAGCAAAACCCAAGAACTTCTGAAGACTCTTAACTGACGAGGGTTGAGTCTAATCATGAATAGCTCGGACCTTGACTGGGTCCATCTCCACAGCAGAAGGGGAAAAAATGAACCCCAAAAAGGGAACCCTCTGTACACCAAAGAGACACTTTGAGCCTTTAACAAACAAAGAATTTTCACGCAAAATCTTAAAAACCATCCTGACCTGCTCCACATGCGAGTCCCAATCATCAGAAAAAACCAGTATATCATCCAGATAAACAATCAAAAATTTATCCAGATACTTCCGGAAAATGTCATGCATGAAGGACTGAAAAACTGAAGGTGCATTAGAGAGCCCAAATGGCATCACCAAGTACTCAAAATGACCTTCGGGCGTATTGAATGCGGTTTTCCATTCATCGCCTTGCTTAATGCGCACAAGGTTGTACGCACCACGAAGGTCTATCTTGGTGAACCACTTGGCACCTTTAATCCGGGCAAACAAGTCTGACAACAGCGGCAAAGGATACTGAAATTTGACAGTGATCTTGTTTAACCCCTTCACCCCAAAGCCTGTTTTCACCTAAGTGACACGGCCAATTTTTACAATTCTGACCACTGTCACTTTATGAGGTCATAACTCTGAAACGCTTCAACGGATCCTGGTGATTCTGAGATTGTTTTCTCGTGACATATTGTACTTTATGATAGTGGTAAAACTTCTTCGATATGACTTGCATTTATTTGTGAAAAAAACAGAAATTTGACGAAAATTATGAAAATTTAGCAATTTTCAAATTTTTCGTTTTTATGCCCTTAAATTAGAGAGTTATATCACATAATATAGTTAATAAACAACATTTCCCACATGTCTGCTTTACATCAGCACAATTTTGGAAACATAATTTTTTTTTGTTAGGAAGTTATAAGGGTTAAAAGTTGACCAGCGATTTCTCATTTTTGCAACAAAATTTGCAAAACCATTTTTTTTACGGACCACCTCACACTTGAAGTGACTTTGAGGGGTCTATATGACAGAAAATGTCCAAAAGTGACACCATTCTAAAAACTGCACCCCTCAAGGTACTCTAAACCACATTCAAAAAGTTTATTAACCCTTCAGGTGCTTCACAGGAATTTTTGGAATGTTTAAAAAAAATTGAACATTTAACTTTTTTTTCACAAAATTTTTACTTCAGATCCAATTTGTTTTATTTTACCAAGGGTAACAGGAGAAATTGGACCAAAAAAGTTGTTGTACAATTTGTCCTGAGTACGCCGATACCCCACATGTTGGGGTAAACCATTGATTGGGCACATGGCAGAGCTCGGAAGGGAAGGAGCGCCATTTGACTTTTCAATGCAAAATTGGCTGGAATTGAGATCGGAACCCATGTCGTGTTTGGAGAGCCCCTGACGTGCCTAATCAGTGGAAACCCCTACAAGTGACACCATTTTGGAAAGTAGACCCTCTAAGGAACTAATCTAGATGTGTGGTGAGCACTTTGAACCTCCAAGTGCTTCACAGAAGTTTATAATGTGGAGCCGTAAAAAAAATTAATATTAATTTTCACAAAAAATGATCTTTTTGCCCCCAATTTTTTATTTTCCCAAGGGTAGCAGGATAAATTGGACCCCAAAAGTTGTTGTGCAATTTGTCCTGAGTACGCTGATACTTCATATATGGGGATAAACCACTGTTTGGGCGCATGGCAGAGCTCGGAAGGAAAGGAGCGCCATTTGACTTTTCAATGCAAAATTGGCTGGAATTGAGATCGGAACCCATGTCGTGTTTGGAGAGCCCCTGACGTGCCTAAACAGTGGAAACCCCCACAAGTGACACCATTTTGGAAAGTAGACCCTCTAAGGAACTAATCTAGATGTGTGGTGAGCACTTTGAACCTCCAAGTGCTTCACAGAAGTTTATAATGTGGAGCCGTAAAAAAAATTAATATTAATTTTCACAAAAAATGATCTTTTTGCCCCAAATTTTTTATTTTCCCAAGGGTAGCAGGATAAATTGGACCCCAAAAGTTGTTGTGCAATTTGTCCTGAGTACGCTGATACTTCATATATGGGGATAAACCACTGTTTGGGCGCATGGCAGAGCTCGGAAGGGAAGGAGCGCCATTTGACTTTTCAATGCAAAATTGGCTGGAATTGAGATCGGAACCCATGTCGTGTTTGGAGAGCCCCTGACGTGCCTAAACAGTGGAAACCCCCACAAGTGACACCATTTTGGAAAGAAGACCCCCTAAGGAACTTATTTAGATGTGTGGTGAGCACTTTTAACCCCCAGTTGTTTCACTAAAGTTTAGAATGTAGTGCTGTGAAAATCAAAAAATCATTTTTTCTTTCCACAAAATGATGTTTTAGCCCGCAATTTTTTTTCCCCCAAGGGTAACAGGAGAAATTGGACCACAAAAGTTATTGTCCAATTTGTCCTGAGTACGCTGATACCCCATACATTGGGGGGAACCACTGTTTGGGCGCACGGCAGAGCTCGGAAGGGAAGGAGCGCCGTTTGAAATGCAGAATTAGATGGATTGGTCTGCAGGTGTCATGTTGCATTTGCAGAGCCCCTGATGTACCTAAACATTAGAAACCCCCCACAAGTGACCCCATATTGGAAACTAGACCCCCCACGGAACTTATCTAGATGTGTTGTGAGAACTTTGAACCAACAAGTGTTTCACTACAGTTTATCACGCAGAGCCATGAAAATAAAAATATTTTTTTTTTCCACGAAAATTATATTTTAGCCCCCACATTTTTATTTTCCCAAGGGTAACAGGAGAAATTGGACAACAAAAGTTGTTGTCCAATTTGTCCTGAGTACGCTGATACTTCATATATGGGGATAAACCACTGTTTGGGCGCACGGCAGAGCTCGGAAGGGAAGGAGCGCCGTTTGAAATGCAGACTTAGATGGATTGGTCTGCAGGTGTCATGTTGCATTTGCAGAGCCCCTGATGTACCTAAACAGTAGAAACCCCCCACAAGTGACCCCATATTGGAAACTAGACCCCCCACGGAACTTATCTAGATGTGTTGTGAGAACTTTGAACCCCCAAGTGCTTCACTACAGTTTATAACGCAGAGCCGCGAAAATAAAAAATATATTTTTTTCCACGAAAATTATATTTTAGCCCCCATGTTTTTATTTTCCCAAGGATAAGGCTGGTTTCACACTTGCGTTTTTTTTAAAAACGCATGTGTGAAAAAACGCATGTAATCGCGGTAAAATGCATGCGTTTTTTTAGACGCATGCGTTTTTATAGAAAAACACAAGAAAACAAGAAAAAACCAAAAAACCCTAACCCTACCCCTAACCCTACCCCTACCCCTAACCTGAAATACGTGGCACTGAAATACGTGGCACTGAAATACGTTTATATACGTATATACGTATATAAGTGCCACGATATTTCAGTGGCCACGTATATAAGTGCCACGTATATAAGTGCCACGTATATAAGTGCCACGTATATAAGTGCCACGTATTTCATGTACATGCCACGATATTTCAGTGCCACGTATTTCAGTGCCACGTATTTCAGTGCCACGTATTTCAGTGCCACGTATTTCAGTGCCACGTATTTCAGTGCCACGATATTTCAGTGCCACGTATTTAAGTGCCACGGTATTTCAGTGAAATACGTGGCACTGAAATATCGTGGCATTTACGTGAAATACGTGGCACTTAAATACGTGGCACTTAAATACGTGGCACTTAAATACGTGGCACTTAAATACGTGGCACTTAAATACGTGGCACTTAAATACGTGGCACTTAAGTGCCAGGGAATTTAAGTGCCACGTATTTAAGTGCCACGTATTTCACGTAAATGCCACGATATTTCAGTGCCACGTATTTCACTGAAATACCGTGGCACTTAAATACGTGGCACTGAAATATCGTGGCACTGAAATACGTGGCACTGAAATACGTGGCACTGAAATACGTGGCACTGAAATACGTGGCACTGAAATACGTGGCACTATGACTGTCAGAAAATGTTCATTAAACGGTTAGGGATGAGTTTAGGGGTAGGGTTAGGGTTAGGGTTTGGATCCCTTTATCACCTTGATGGTGGTGGGTGACTTTTCAGTGTGTTCTGTTTTTTTTTCTATAAAAACGCATGCGTTTTTAACGCAAACAAACGCGTTGAGATCGGACGCCATGTCGCGTTTGGAGAGCCCCTGATGTGCCTAAACAGTGAAAACTCCCCAATTCTAACTGAAACCCTAACCCCAACCCTAACCCTAGTCCTAACCCTAGCGCTACTTTCACACTAGCGTTTTTTTGCATACGTTGCAATGCGTCGTTTTGGCGAAAAAACGCATCCTGCAAAGTCATCTGCAGGATGCGTTTTTTCCCCATAGACTAACATTAGCGACGTATTGACACACGTCGCAAGCGTCGTGCGACGGTTGCGTCGTGTTGTGGCGGACAGCCGGCAGCAACAAACGTTACATGTAACTTTTTTTGTGCCGACAGTCCACCATTTCCGACCGCGCATGCGCGGCTGGAACTCCGCCCCCACCTCCCCGCACCTCACAATGGGGCAGCGGATGCGTGGAAAAACAGCATCCGCTGCCCCCGTTGTGCGGCGCTTGCACAGTATGCGTCGGTACGTCGGGCCGACGCAGCGCGACGGCCCCGTACCGACGCTAGTGTGAAAGTAGCCTAACGGGAAAATGGAAATAAATATATTTTTTAAAATTTTATTATTTTTCCTAACTAAGGGGGTGATGAAGGGGGATTTGATTTACTTATATAGCGTTTTTTGGGCGGATTTTTATGGTTGGCAGCCGTCACACACTAAAAGACGCTTTTTATTGCAAACAATAGTTTTTGCATCACCACATTTTGAGAGCTATAATTTTTCCATATTTTGGTTCACAGAGTCATGTGAGATCTTGTTTTTTGCGGGACGAGTTGACGTTTTTGCTGGTACCATTTTCGGGTACATGACATTTTTTGATCGCTTTTTATTCCGATTTTTGGGAGGCGGAATGAACAAAAACCAGCAATTCCTGAAATTCTTTTAGGGGGTGCGTTTATACCGTTCCGCGTTTGGTAAAAAGGATAAAGCAGTTTTATTCTTCGGGTCAGTACGATTACAGCGATACCTCATTTATATAATTTTTTTATGTTTTGGCGCTTTTACACAATAAAAACTATTTTATATAAAAAATAATTGTTTTTGCATCGCTTTATTCTGAGAGCTATAACTTTTTTATTTTTCTGCTGATGATGCTGTATGGCGGCTTTTTTTTTGCGGGACAAGATGACGTTTTCAGCGGTACCATGGTTATTTATATTCGTCTTTTTGATCGCGTGTTATTCCACTTTTTGTTTGGCGGTATGAGAATAAAGCGTTGTTTTTTGCCTCGTTTTTTTTTTTTTTTTTTTTTACGGTGTTCACTGAAGGGGTTAACTAGTGATATAGTTTTATAGGTGGGGTTGTTACGGACGCGGCGATACTAAATATGTGTACTTTTATTGTGTGGTGTTTTTTTTATTTAGATAAAGAAATGTATTTATGGGAATATATTTATTTTTTTTTTCTTTATTTAGGAATTTTTTTTTTTTTTTTTTTTACACATTTGGAAAATTTTTTTTTTTACTTTTTTACTTTGTCCCAGGAGGGGACATCACAGATCGGTGATCAGACCGTGTGCATAGCACTCGGTCTGATCACCGATGTGACAGGCACGTTCCACAGGCTTGCCGGCGCCTGCTATGAGGATTCTCAGCAGACGCCGGCAAGCAGGGTCATCTTATGACCCGGAAGGAGTCCCGCGGCCATCTTGGATCCGGGGACTCCTTCCAGGTCACCGGAGCAGCGCGATCTCATCGCGCTGCTCCGGTGGGAGAGCGCAGGGAGCCCCCGTCCCTGCGCGATCCCCCTCTATGCCGCTGTCACTATTGACAGCGGCATCAGAGGGGTTAAATGCCCGCGATCGGCGACAGCGCCGATCGTGGGCATTGCTGCGGGGTGTCAGCTGTCATATACAGCTGACACCCGCACCCAATCACCGCGGCGCTCAGCGCGAGACCGCGGTGATCGGGGCGCCGTACTAGTACTGCGGCTGGCACTAATGCAGTGCCGGCAGCGCCGTACTAGTACGGCGCATGTCACGAAGGGGTTAAAAGCCGATAGTCAATACAAGGCCTCAAAGATCCGTCCTTTTTGGCCACAAAAAAGAATCCCGCACCAAGAGGGGAAGAAGAAGGACGGATATGCCCCTTCTCAAGAGACTCCTTGATATATGAACGCATCGCGGTATGTTCAGGTACCGACAAATTAAACAGTCTCCCCTTAGGAAACTTACTGCCAGGAATCAAATCTATTGCACAGTCACATTCCCTATGAGGAGGCAGTGCACTGGACTTAGACTCGCTGAAGACATCCTGATAATCAGACAAATACGCCGGAACTTCCGAAGGCGTAGAAGAAGCAATAGACAAGGGCAGGGAATCTCCATGAATTCCATGGCAGCCCCAACTTGACACCGACATTGCCTTCCAGTCCAAGACTGGATTATGGGTCTGTAACCATGGCAAACCCAAAACAACCAAATCATGCATCTTATGCAGAACAAGAGAACGTATCACCTCCCGATGTTCGGGAGTCGTGCACATGGTAACCTGTGTCCAAAACTGCGGTTTATTTTTTGCCAAAGGCGTAGCATCAATACCCCTAAGAGGGATAGGATTTTCTAATGGCTCCAGAACAAAACCGCAGCGCTTGGCAAATGACAGATCCATCAGACTCAGGGCAGCACCTGAGTCTACAAACGCCATGACAGGATACGATGACAGTGAGCAAATCAAAGTTGCAGATAGAATAAATTTAGGTTGCAAATTACCAATGGCGACAGGACTAACAACCCTAGTAAGACGTTTAGAGCATGCTGAGATAACATGTGTAGAATCACCACAGTAGTAACACAAGCCATTCTGGCGTCTATGAATTTTCCGCTCATTTCTAGTCAGGATTCTATCACATTGCATTAAATCAGGTGCCTGTTCAGACAACACCATGAGGGAATTTGCGGTTTTGCGCTCCCGCAACCGCCGGTCGATTTGAATTGCCAGGGCCATGGAATCATTCAGACCTGTGGGAATGGGAAAACCCACCATCACATTCTTAATGGCTTCAGAAAGGCCATTTCTGAAATTTGCAGCCAATGCACACTCGTTCCACTGGGTCAGCACGGACCATTTCCGAAATTTTTGGCAATACACTTCAGCCTCGTCCTGGCCCTGAGACATAGCCAAAAAGGGTTTTTCTGCCTGAATCTCAAGATTGGGTTCCTCATAAAGCAAACCGAGCGCCAGAAAAAACGCATCAATATCAGCCAATGCCGGATCTCCTGGCGCCAGCGAGAAGGCCCAATCCTGAGGGTCGCCCCGTAAAAAAGAAATAACAATTTTCACTTGCTGAGCGGAGTCTCCAGATGAACAGGGTCTCAGGGACAAAAACAATTTACAATTATTCCTGAAATTTCTAAATTTAAATTGGTCTCCGGAAAACAGTTCAGGAATCGGTATCTTAGGTTCTGACATAGGATTTCTGATAACATAATCTTGTATGCCCTGCACACGAGCAGTAAGCTGGTCCACACCTGTAATCAAGGTCTGGACATTCATGTCTGCAGCAAACACAAGCCACTCAGAGGTAAAGGGGAAAAGAAAAAAAAATGAGAAAGAGAAAAAAAAACTCAGAATTTTCTTTCTTATAATCCCGCTTCTGCAATGCATTTAACATTTAATACTGGCCTGGCAAACTGTTATGACCCCAATGGCGAGGGTCTCAGAGGAACAAGTAAGTCTGCGAAGTACAAAAATCCAGCTCATAGGGCAGTGGTAACTGGGTTGACCATATATCTACTCCTAACGCCAACACTAGAAGTAGCCGGGGAACATGCCTACGTTGGTCGCTAGATGTCTCGCGCCAGCCGGAGGACTAACTACCCCTAGAAGAGGAAAACAAAGACCTCTCTTGCCTCTAGAGAATAGACCCCAAAAGTTGGATACAAGCCCCCCACAAATAATAACGGTGAGGTAAGAGGAAATGACAAACACAGAGATGAACTAGGTTTAGCAAAGAGAGGCCCACTTACTAATAGCAGAATGTAGTAAGATAACTTATATGGTCAACAAAAACCCTATCAAAAATCCACACTGGAAATTCAAGAACCCCCGAACCGTCTAACGGCCCGGGGGGAGAACTCCAGCCTCCCTAGAGCTTCCAGCAAGGTTAGGATACAGATTATGTACAAGCTGGACAAAAATGCAAACAAAAACAAATAGCAAAAAGCAAGAAAGCAGACTTAGCTTAATCTAGCAGGAACCAGGATCAGTAGACAAGAGCACAACAGATTAGCTCTGATTACAACGTTGCCAGGCATTGAACTGAAGGTCCAGGGAGCTTATATAGCAACACCCCTGACCTAACGACCCAGGTGAGCATACAAAGGAAGGCAGACATTCCCAGAGTCAAATCACTAGTAACCACTAGAGGGAGCCAAAAAGGTAAATTCACAACACATCTTACTATAACTGAAGATACATCTTACTATAACTGAAGATACATCTTACTATAACTGAAGATACATCTTACTATAACTGAAGACACATCTTACTATAACTAAAGATACATCTTACGATAACTGAAGACACATCTTACGATAACTGAAGATACAGCTTACTATAACTGAAGATACATCTTGCTATAACTGAAGATACATCATCCAACAACTGAAGGAACATCTTACTATAACTGAAGGAACATCTTACTATAACTGAAGACACATCTTACTATAACTGAAGATACATCTTACGATAACTGAAGACACATCTTACGATAACTGAAGATACAGCTTACTATAACTGAAGATACATCTTGCTATAACTGAAGATACATCATCCAACAACTGAAGGAACATCTTACTATAACTGAAGGAACATCTTACTATAACTGAAGACACATCTTAGTATAACTGAAGATACATATTACTATAACTGAAGACACGTCTTACTATAAATGAAGATACATCTTACTATAACTGAAGATACATCATCCAACAACTGAAGGAACATCTTACTATAACTGAAGGAACATCTACTATAATTGAAGTAACATCTTACTATAACTGAAGACACATCGTACTATAAATGAAGATACATCTTACTATAACTGAAGATACATCTTACTATAACTGAAGATACATCATCCAACAACTGAAGGAACATCTTACTATAACTGAAGGAACATCTACTATAATTGAAGTAACATCTTACTATAACTGAAGACACATCTTACTATAAATGAAGACACATCTTACTATAAATGAAGATACATCTTACTATAACTGAAGATACATCATCCAACAACTGAAGGAACATCTTACTATAACTGAAGGAACATCTACTATAATTGAAGTAACATCTTACTATAACTGAAGACACATCTTACTATAAATGAAGATACATCTTACTATAACTGAAGATACATCTTACTATAACTGAAGATACATCATCCAACAACTGAAGGAACATCTTACAACTGAAGATACATCTTACTATAACTGAAGATACATCATCCAACAACTGAAGGAACATCTTACTATAAATGAAGATACATCTTACTATAACTGAAAATACATCTTACTATAACTGAAGATACATCATCCAACAACTGAAGGAACATCTTACTATAACTGAAGATACATCTTACTATAACTGAAGACACATCTTACTATAACTGAAGATACATCTTGCTATAACTGAACATACATCTTACTATAACTGAGGATACATCATCCAACAACTGAAGGAACATCTAACTATAAATGAAGACACATCTTACTATAACTGAAGATACATCTTACTATAACTGAAGACACATCTTACTATAACTGAAGATACATCTTACTATAACTGAAGATACATCTTACTATAACTGAAGATACATCATCCAACAACTGAAGGAACATCTTGCTATAACTGAAGACACATCTTACTAAAACTGATCATACATCTTACTATAACTGAAGACACATCTTACTATAACTGAAGATACATCTTACTATAACTGAAGACACATCTTACTATAACTAAAGATACATCTTACGATAACTGAAGACATCTTACGATAACTGAAGATACAGCTTACTATAACTGAAGATACATCTTGCTATAACTGAAGATACATCATCCAAAAACTGAAGGAACATCTTACTATAACTGAAGGAACATCTTACTATAACTGAAGACACATCTTACTATAACTGAAGATACATCTTACGATAACTGAAGACACATCTTACGATAACTGAAGATACAGCTTACTATAACTGAAGATACATCTTGCTATAACTGAAGATACATCATCCAACAACTGAAGGAACATCTTACTATAACTGAAGGAACATCTTACTATAACTGAAGACACATCTTAGTATAACTGAAGATACATCTTACTATAACTGAAGACACGTCTTACTATAAATGAAGATACATCTTACTATAACTGAAGATACAACATCCAACAACTGAAGAAACATCTTGCTATAACTGAAGACACATCTTACTAAAACTGATGATACATCTTACTATAACTGAAGACACATCTTACTATAACTGAAGATACATCTTACTATAACTGAAGATACATCTTACTATAACTGAAGACACATCTTACTATAACTAAAGATACATCTTACTATAACTAAAGATACATCTTACTATAACTGAAGATACATCTTACTATAACTGAAGAAACATCATCCAACAACTGAAGGAACATGTTACTATAACTGAAGACACATCTTACTATAACTGAAGATACATCTTACGATAACTGAAGACACATCTTACGATAACTGAAGATACAGCTTACTATAACTGAAGATACGTCTTGCTATACCTGAAGATACATCATCCAACAACTGAAGGAACATCTTACTATAACTGAAGGAACATCTTACTATAACTGAAGATACATCTTACTATAACTGAAGATACATCTTACTATAACTGAAGAAACATCATCCAACAACTGAAGGAACATGTTACTATAACTGAAGACACATCTTACTATAACTGAAGATACATCTTACGATAACTGAAGACACATCTTACGATAACTGAAGATACAGCTTACTATAACTGAAGATACGTCTTGCTATACCTGAAGATACATCATCCAACAACTGAAGGAACATCTTACTATAACTGAAGACACATCTTACTATAACTGAAGATACATCTTACTATAACTGAAGATACATCTTACTATAACTGAAGATACATCATCCAACAACTGAAGGAACATCTTGCTATAACTGAAGACACATCTTACTAAAACTGATCATACATCTTACTATAACTGAAGACACATCTTACTATAACTGAAGATACATCTTACTATAACTGAAGATACATCTTACTATAACTGAAGATACATCTTACTATAACTGAAGACACATCTTACTATAACTAAAGATACATCTTACGATAACTGAAGACACATCTTACGATAACTGAAGATACAGCTTACTATAACTGAAGATACATCTTGCTATAACTGAAGATACATCATCCAACAACTGAAGGAACATCTTACTATAACTGAAGGAACATCTTACTATAACTGAAGACACATCTTACTATAACTGAAGATACATCTTACGATAACTGAAGACACATCTTACGATAACTGAAGATACAGCTTACTATAACTGAAGATACATCTTGCTATAACTGAAGATACATCATCCAACAACTGAAGGAACATCTTACTATAACTGAAGGAACATCTTACTATAACTGAAGACACATCTTAGTATAACTGAAGATACATCTTACTATAACTGAAGACACGTCTTACTATAAGTGAAGATACATCTTACTATAACTGAAGATACATCATCCAACAACTGAAGGAACATCTTACTATAACTGAAGATACATCTTAGTATAAATGAAGATACATCTTACTAGAACTGAAGATACATCTTACTATAACTGAAGATACATCTTACTATAACTGAAGATACATCTTACTATAACTGAAGACACATCTTACTATAACTAAAGATACATCTTACGATAACTGAAGACACATCTTACGATAACTGAAGATACAGCTTACTATAACTGAAGATACATCTTGCTATAACTGAAGATACATCATCCAACAACTGAAGGAACATCTTACTATAACTGAAGGAACATCTTACTATAACTGAAGACACATCTTACTATAACTGAAGATACATCTTACGATAACTGAAGACACATCTTACGATAACTGAAGATACAGCTTACTATAACTGAAGATACATCTTGCTATAACTGAAGATACATCATCCAACAACTGAAGGAACATCTTACTATAACTGAAGGAACATCTTACTATAACTGAAGACACATCTTAGTATAACTGAAGATACATCTTACTATAACTGAAGACACGTCTTACTATAAATGAAGATACATCTTACTATAACTGAAGATACATCATCCAACAACTGAAGGAACATCTTACTATAACTGAAGGAACATCTACTATAATTGAAGTAACATCTTACTATAACTGAAGACACATCGTACTATAAATGAAGATACATCTTACTATAACTGAAGATACATCTTACTATAACTGAAGATACATCATCCAACAACTGAAGGAACATCTTACTATAACTGAAGGAACATCTACTATAATTGAAGTAACATCTTACTATAACTGAAGACACATCTTACTATAAATGAAGACACATCTTACTATAAATGAAGATACATCTTACTATAACTGAAGATACATCATCCAACAACTGAAGGAACATCTTACTATAACTGAAGGAACATCTACTATAATTGAAGTAACATCTTACTATAACTGAAGACACATCTTACTATAAATGAAGATACATCTTACTATAACTGAAGATACATCTTACTATAACTGAAGATACATCATCCAACAACTGAAGGAACATCTTACAACTGAAGATACATCTTACTATAACTGAAGATACATCATCCAACAACTGAAGGAACATCTTACTATAAATGAAGATACATCTTACTATAACTGAAAATACATCTTACTATAACTGAAGATACATCATCCAACAACTGAAGGAACATCTTACTATAACTGAAGATACATCTTACTATAACTGAAGACACATCTTACTATAACTGAAGATACATCTTGCTATAACTGAACATACATCTTACTATAACTGAGGATACATCATCCAACAACTGAAGGAACATCTAACTATAAATGAAGACACATCTTACTATAACTGAAGATACATCTTACTATAACTGAAGACACATCTTACTATAACTGAAGATACATCTTACTATAACTGAAGATACATCTTACTATAACTGAAGATACATCATCCAACAACTGAAGGAACATCTTGCTATAACTGAAGACACATCTTACTAAAACTGATCATACATCTTACTATAACTGAAGACACATCTTACTATAACTGAAGATACATCTTACTATAACTGAAGACACATCTTACTATAACTAAAGATACATCTTACGATAACTGAAGACATCTTACGATAACTGAAGATACAGCTTACTATAACTGAAGATACATCTTGCTATAACTGAAGATACATCATCCAACAACTGAAGGAACATCTTACTATAACTGAAGGAACATCTTACTATAACTGAAGACACATCTTACTATAACTGAAGATACATCTTACGATAACTGAAGACACATCTTACGATAACTGAAGATACAGCTTACTATAACTGAAGATACATCTTGCTATAACTGAAGATACATCATCCAACAACTGAAGGAACATCTTACTATAACTGAAGGAACATCTTACTATAACTGAAGACACATCTTAGTATAACTGAAGATACATCTTACTATAACTGAAGACACGTCTTACTATAAATGAAGATACATCTTACTATAACTGAAGATACAACATCCAACAACTGAAGAAACATCTTGCTATAACTGAAGACACATCTTACTAAAACTGATGATACATCTTACTATAACTGAAGACACATCTTACTATAACTGAAGATACATCTTACTATAACTGAAGATACATCATCCAACAACTGAAGAAACATCTTGCTATAACTGAAGACACATCTTACTAAAACTGATGATACATCTTACTATAACTGAAGACACATCTTACTATAACTGAAGATACATCTTACTATAACTGAAGATACATCTTACTATAACTGAAGACACATCTTACTATAACTAAAGATACATCTTACTATAACTGAAGATACATCTTACTATAACTGAAGAAACATCATCCAACAACTGAAGGAACATGTTACTATAACTGAAGACACATCTTACTATAACTGAAGATACATCTTACGATAACTGAAGACACATCTTACGATAACTGAAGATACAGCTTACTATAACTGAAGATACATCTTGCTATACCTGAAGATACATCATCCAACAACTGAAGGAACATCTTACTATAACTGAAGGAACATCTTACTATAACTGAAGACACATCTTACTATAACTGAAGACACATCTTACTATAACTGAAGATACATCTTACTATAACTGAAGATACATCTTACTATAACTGAAGATACATCATCCAACAACTGAAGGAACATCTTGCTATAACTGAAGACACATCTTACTAAAACTGATCATACATCTTACTATAACTGAAGACACATCTTACTATAACTGAAGATACATCTTACTATAACTGAAGATACATCTTACTATAACTGAAGATACATCTTACTATAACTGAAGACACATCTTACTATAACTAAAGATACATCTTACGATAACTGAAGACACATCTTACGATAACTGAAGATACAGCTTACTATAACTGAAGATACATCTTGCTATAACTGAAGATACATCATCCAACAACTGAAGGAACATCTTACTATAACTGAAGGAACATCTTACTATAACTGAAGACACATCTTACTATAACTGAAGATACATCTTACGATAACTGAAGACACATCTTACGATAACTGAAGATACAGCTTACTATAACTGAAGATACATCTTGCTATAACTGAAGATACATCATCCAACAACTGAAGGAACATCTTACTATAACTGAAGGAACATCTTACTATAACTGAAGACACATCTTAGTATAACTGAAGATACATCTTACTATAACTGAAGACACGTCTTACTATAAGTGAAGATACATCTTACTATAACTGAAGATACATCATCCAACAACTGAAGGAACATCTTACTATAACTGAAGATACATCTTAGTATAAATGAAGATACATCTTACTAGAACTGAAGATACATCTTACTATAACTGAAGATACATCATCCAACAACTGAAGGAACATCTTGCTATAACTGAAGACACATCTTACTAAAACTGATGATACATCTTACTATAACTGAAGACACATCTTACTATAACTGAAGATACATCTTACTATAACTGAAGATACATCTTACTATAACTGAAGACACATCTTACTATAACTAAAGATACATCTTACTATAACTGAAGGTACATCTTACTATAACTGAAGAAACATCATCCAACAACTGAAGGAACATGTTACTATAACTGAAGACACATCTTACTATAACTGAAGATACATCTTACGATAACTGAAGACACATCTTACGATAACTGAAGATACAGCTTACTATAACTGAAGATACATCTTGCTATACCTGAAGATACATCATCCAACAACTGAAGGAACATCTTACTATAACTGAAGATACATCTTACTATAACTGAAGACACATCTTACTATAACTGAAGATACATCTTACTATAACTGAAGATACATCTTACTATAACTGAAGATACATCATCCAACAACTGAAGGAACATCTAACTATAAATGAAGACACATCTTACTATAACTGAAGATACATCTTACTATAACTGAAGACACATCTTACTATAACTGAAGATACATCTTACTATAACTGAAGATACATCTTACTATAACTGAAGATACATCTTACTATAACTGAAGACACATCTTACTAAAACTGATGGTACATCTTACAATAACTGAAGACACATCTTACTATAACTGAAGATACATCTTACTATAACTAAAGATACATCTTACTATAACTGAAGATACATCTTACTATAACTGAAGAAACATCATCCAACCACTGAAAAAACAAGTTACTATAACTGAAGACACATCTTACTATAACTGAAGAAACATCTTACGATAACTGAAGACACATCTTACGATAACTGAAGATACAGCTTACTATAACTGAAGATCCATCTTGCTATAACTGAAGATACATCATCCAACAACTGAAGGAACATCTTACTATAACTGAAGGAACATCTTACTATAACAGAAGACACATCTTACTATAACTGAAGATACATCTTACTATAACTGGACAGGTCTTACTATAAATGAAGATACATCTTACTATAACTGAAGGTACATCTTACTATAACTGAAGATACATCATCCAACAACTGAAGGAACATCTTACTATAACTGAAGATACATCTTACTATAACTGAAGATACATGTTACAATAACTGAAGACACATCTTACTATAATTGAAGATACATCTTACTATAACTGAAGATACATCTTACTATAACTGAAGATACATCATCCAACAACTGAAGGAACATCTAACTATAACTGAAGACACATCTTACTATAACTGATGATACATCTTACTATAACTGAAGACACATCTTACTATAATTGAAGATACATCTTACTATAACTGAAGATGCATCATCCAACAACTGAAGGGACATCTTACTATAACTGAAGGAACATCTTACTATAACTGAAGACACATCTTACTATAACTTAAGTCACATCTTACTATAACTGAAGATACATCTTACTATAACTGAAGACACATCTTACTATAATTGAAGACACATCTTACTATAACTGAAGACACATCTTACTATAACAGAAGATACATTTTACTATAACTGAAGATGCATCATCCAACTGAAGGGACATCTTACTATAACTGAAGGAACATCTTACTATAAATGAAGACACATCTTACAATAACTGAAGATACATCATCCAACAACTGAAGGAACATCTTACTATAACTGAAGACACATCCTACTATAATTGAAGACACATCTTACTATAACTGAAGTCACATCTTACTATAACTGAAGATACATCTTACTATAACTGAAGACACATCTTACTATAACTGAAGACACATCTTACTATAACTGAAGATACATCTTACTATAATTGAAGATACATTATCCAACAACTGAAGGAACATCTTACTATAACTGAAGGAACATCTTACTATAACTGAAGACACATCTTACCATAACTGAAGACACATCTTACTATAACTGAAGACACATCTTACTATAACTGAAGATACATCATACAACAACTGAAGGAATATCTTACTATTTCTGAAGGAACATCTTACTATAACTGAAGGAACATCTTACTATAACTGAAGATACATCTTACTATAACTGAAGATACATCTTACTATAACTGAAGTCACATCTTACTATAACTGAAGGAACATCTTACTGTAATTGAAGACACATCTTACTATAACTGAAGACACTTCTTAATATAACTGAAGATACATCATCATACAACTGAAGGAATATCTTACTATAACTGAAGGAACATCTTACTATAACTGAAGATACGTCTTACTATAACTGAAGATACATCTTACTATAACTGAAGATACATCTTACTATAACTGAAGACACATCTTACTATAACTGAAGATACATCTTCCAATAACTGAAGATACACCTTACTATAACTGAAGGTACATCTTACTAAAACTGAAGATACATCTTACTTAAACTGAAGATACATCTTCCAATAAGTGAAGGAACATCTTACTATAATTGAAGACACATCTTCCAATAACTGAAGATACATCTTACTATAACTGAAGACACATCTTACTATAACTGAAGATACATCTTACTATAACTGAAGTCACATCTTACTATAACTGAAGGAACATCTTACTGTAATTGAAGACACATCTTACTATAACTGAAGACACACCTTACTATAACTGAAGACACATCTTACTATAACTGAAGATACATCATCCAACAACTGAAGTAATATCTTACTATAACTGAAGGAACATCTTACTATGTAACTGAAGGAACATCTTACTATAACTGAAGATACATCTTACTATAACTGAAGTCACATCTTACTATAACTGAAGATACTTCTGCCAATAACTGAAGACACATCTTACTATAACTGATGATACATTTTACTATAACTGAAGATATATCTTCCAATAACTGAAGGAACATCTTACTGTAATTGAAGTCACATCTTCCAATAACTGAAGATACATCTTACTATAACTGAAAATACATTTTACTATAACTGAAGACACATCTTACTATAACTGAACACACATCTTCCAATAACTGAAGGAACATCTTACTATAATTGAAGACACATCTTCCAATAACTGAAGATACATCTTACTATAACTGAAGATACCTTTTACTATAACTGAAGATACATCTTACTATAACTGAAGTCACGTTACTATAACTGAAGATACTTCTGCCAATAACTGAAGACACATCTTACTATAGCTGAAGATACATCTTCCAATAACTGAAGGAACATCTTACTGTAATTGAAGACACATCGTCCAATAACTGAAGATACATCTTACTATAACTGAAGATATATCTTACTATTACTGAAGTCACATCTTACTATAACTGAAGATACATCTTACTATAACTGAAGTCACATGTTACTATAACTGAAGATACTTCTGCCAATAACTGAAGGAACATCTTACTGTAATTGAAGACACATCTTCCAATAACTGAAGATACATCTTACTATATCTGAAGATACCTTTTACTATAACTGAAGATACATCTTCCAATAACTGAAGATACACCTTACTATAACTGAAGATACATCTTACTATAACTGAAGACACATCTTACTATAACTGAAGATACATCTTCCAATAACTGAAGATACACCTTACTATAACTGAAGATACATCTTACTATAACTGAAGATACATCTTACTAAAACTGAAGATACATCTTCCAATAACTGAAGGAACATCTTACTATAATTGAAGACACATCTTCCAATAACTGAAGATACATCTTACTATAACTGAAGACACATCTTACTATAACTGAAGATACATCTTACTATAACTGAAGATACATCTTACTATAACTGAAGATACATTTTACTATAACTGAAGCTACATCTTCCAATAACTGAAGATACATCTTACTATACCTAAAGATACATCTTACTATACCTAAAGATACATCTTACTATAACTGAAGCTACATCTTACTATAACTGAAGACACATCTTAGTATAACTGAAGATACATCTTACTATAACTGAAGATACATCTTACTATAACTGAAGATACTTCTGCCAATAACTGAAGGAACATCTTACTGTAATTGAAGACACATCTTCCAATAACTGAAGATACATCTTACTATATCTGAAGATACCTTTTACTATAACTGAAGATACATCTTCCAATAACTGAAGATACACCTTACTATAACTGAAGATACATCTTACTATAACTGAAGACACATCTTACTATAACTGAAGATACATCTTCCAATAACTGAAGATACACCTTACTATAACTGAAGATACATCTTACTATAACTGAAGATACATCTTACTAAAACTGAAGATACATCTTCCAATAACTGAAGGAACATCTTACTATAATTGAAGACACATCTTCCAATAACTGAAGATACATCTTACTATAACTGAAGACACATCTTACTATAACTGAAGATACATCTTACTATAACTGAAGATACATCTTACTATAACTGAAGATACATTTTACTATAACTGAAGCTACATCTTCCAATAACTGAAGATACATCTTACTATACCTAAAGATACATCTTACTATACCTAAAGATACATCTTACTATAACTGAAGCTACATCTTACTATAACTGAAGACACATCTTAGTATAACTGAAGATACATCTTACTATAACTGAAGATACATCTTACTATAACTGAAGCTACGTCTTCCAATATCTGAAGATACATCTTAGTATAATTGAAGATACATCTTACTATACCTCAAGAAACATCTTACTATAACTGAAGCTACGGCTTCCAATAACTGAAGACACATCTTACTATAATTGAGGATACGGCTTCCAAACACTAACTATAACCTTAATGCAGACAAAAAATCTCAGCACTGACACAATACAGATCTTGATGCAGTAAACAAAGTTTTATTTTGATCCGGCATGAAAATGTCCAATGTTTCGACCAACAACAGTGCCTTACAACATCCTGCACACAGTGGCATCTGCCTCATACCCAGCTCATCCACAACACATATATACTTGATAAAGACCGTTGTTGATCGAAACATTGGCTTTTTTCCTGCTGTATCAAAATAAAGTATTCACTGATTACATCAAGAGCTTCGTTCTGCATCGCCATTTCGGTGCTGAGTATTTTTGCCTACATGAAATCAGGACTGCGGTCATTTCCTCGAGCACGTACACTTCAAGAGCAGTAGCGCAGTCTTTCCTCCAAACTCTGATAATAAAACGTCCAATAACTGAGAATACATATTTCTCATCCATACTATTTTGGGGTATAGGTGATTTTTCTATTGCTTTTTTTCCCATTTTTATGAGGCAAATGAGTTAAACGTTTTTTTTTACAGCATTCACAGTACAGATTAAATATTGTGATGTTTTATAGTCAGAGTCTTGCAGATGCCAGTTGGCCTTGTTAGACCCCAGATAGTCATGACAATGCACCAGCAGCCTGAGATCGGGATGGGGAGGGATTGATTGCCTGGCAGTGGAAGCCTTCAACGTCTGTTTAATCACTTAGATGCCACAGTCACTATTAACCCCTGCATTTAAAGGGCTAAATACAGGGGGTCTGTGTTCCTCTCAATCCTTGTAGTTACAGAATTATCCTGTGTTTCAGGTTGTGGAGGTACTAAAGCAATACCCCTGCGATCAGCACATATCCATCAGGGTGCATAAATTGTACACTGATAATGGAGTAAGGGGTTAAGACTTGACCAAATTGTACTTTTAATTTAATTAATTGGCTGAATCCACAATGAAGTTGTCAGGTTGTCACCATCTCTGGCCATCTGATGGGTCTGTGTCTGACACTTGGCACTTAGGGCCATAAGTATGATCCATCAATGCCTTTCTTCATTGGGCTATATAGTCTGCCACTACTGGGCACAGGTAGATCCAGTTGTGTTTTGTACAATCGTTTTGATCAGTTTTGTCATGTCTTCTGTATTGGTCTAGAGATGTTCCAACATACAGTCTCCAACATTCTCGACTGGTCTCCAGAACAGGAGAGGGATGATCGCTGCTTCGGAGCAGGAGCACTGTTTGGGTGACAGAAATCCTCTCCCCATACACACTAATATGACTGACAATGATGGGTATCAGACAGCTACTTTCTGCTGAGAAGTCCGGAGAGCAGGCAGCGGAGCCTACAGGAGAAGGAGATTGCAGGCAGCGTCTGCACTGCCAGAGTTTCTAGCTTTTTCTGGTGGCCACCTTCCTACGGCCAAGGGTTCTCTTATAAGTCGCAGGAGATGGGCACATTAGAATACACAATGTGCACACGCTGCCTATCATCCTGGTTGGGAAATGACTCATCTGAGCAAAATTATTTCTTTCCACTTCCTCGATGTTCTCCATGCACACGTTTGTGGGTTTCATCCATGTACAAGTATGTGTGGAATTGCTCCTCCATAAATGAGCGATAAGTACACCTTGTGATAATTTGCTTTTGAAGTATGAATAGTCCTAAAGTGACTTGATGGCAGAGTTACTCAGGCCTTATTTTACAAGGCTACAACAATTACCGCTAATTGGAGGCAGCGGCATCATAAAGATCGGCTATCAGCCTGTGGAGCTGTCGTTCTGTTACTATAAATACAGAGCACTGACCCTGCAGACACTGGCTCTTGGGAGTTGGCGGAGAGCAGTATTTATGGGATTCCTGCCAATCAATGAGGCCTCCTCATAAAATCCGCTGTGCAGGCGGCCATTCACCGGCTTTACCTGGGATCGAAACCAGAGTGGGTGAAAAAAATCTGAGCTGAACATTGTAGAAAGAGTCAGGTGTCCTCTATGACATGGAGGACACATATAGGTTGGCCTTAGTGGACAGTGACATAAACCTAAAGGAGCAAAGATAATCCCACAAAACACTTTTAGGGAACAATAACAATGGAAGTATCAATAGCTGGGAGATTGAATAATATCCTGCCAATATGCCTTCTGATCTTATAGCACAAGACATGAGATATGAGGACACGTCGACACATGAGCATCACATGGACCACACGTAGAATACGAGGCTCAGTAATCCAGATCTGTATCAGTTCCTATAAATCACCATAAAGGTAAAGACCCAGCACACAATGTACACATCATGAAGCCATTATCCATAGGATGGCCGCTCCTCCGGGACTTGTTATTGGCTTGCTAATTGTGATGGATTTGTGTTTAACAGGATTCCCAATTAAGACACGGTCTGTAGAGAAGGAGAAAGCCACAGATTATCTATTACCAAGTGCTGTGTGTCCATATGGTGCTTTACCATCTGCATGTGCTGCCGATGGTGTGACTGACAGCCGGCATATATGTAAATATACACTACCGTTCAAAATTTTGGGGTCACCCAGACAATTTTGTGTTTTCCATGAAAACTCATACTTTTATTAATCAAATGAGTTGAAAATCTAGTCCAGACATTGACAAGGTTCGAAAAAAAGATTTTTATTTGAAATAATAATTTTCTCCTTCAAACTTTGCTTCTGTCACAGAATGTTCCCTTTGCAGCAGTTTCAGCATTGCAGACCTTTGGCATTCTAGCAGTTAATTTGCTGAGGTAATCTGGAGAAGTTTCCCCCCATGCTTCCAGAAGCCTCCCACAAGTTGGTTTGGCTTGATGGGCACTTTTTTGTGTACCATACGGTCAGGCTGCTCCCACAACAGCTCAATGGGGCTGAGATCTGGTGACTGTGCTGGCCGCTCCATTACAGATAGAATAACAGCTGCCTGCTTCTTCCCTAAATAGTTCTTGCACAATTTGGAGCTGTGCTTTGGGTCATTGTCCTGTTGTAGGATGAAATTGGCTCCAATCAAGCGCTGTCCACAGGGTATGGCATGGCGTTGTAAAATGGAGTGATAGCCTTCCTTATTCAAAATCTCTTTTACCTTGTACAAATCTCCCACTTTACCAGCACCAAAGCAACCCCAGACCATCACATTACCTCCACCATGCTTGACAAATGGCGTCACACTCTTCCAGCATCTTTTCAGTTGTTCTGCGTCTCACAAATGTTCTTCTGTGTGATCCAAGCACCTCACACTTGGATTTGTCTGTCCATAACACTTTTTTCCAATCTTCCTCTGTCCAATGTCTGTGTTCTTTTGCCCATATTAATCTTTTCCTCTTATTACCCAGTCTCAGATATGGCTTTTTCTTTGCCACTCTGCCCTGAAGGCCAGCATCCAGGAGTCGCCTCTTCACTGTAGACGTTGACACTGGCATTTTGCGTGTACTATTTAATGAAGCTGTCAGTTGAGGACCTGTGAGGCGTCAATTTCTCAAACTACAGACTCTAATGTACTTGTCTTGTTGCTCCGTTGTGCAGCGGGGCCTACCACTTCTCTTTCTACTCTGGTTAGAGACTGTTTGTGCTCTCCTCTGAAGGGAGTAGTACACACCACTGTAGGAAATCTTCAGTTTCTTGTCAATTTTTTAGCTCAAAGGAAGGTCAGGATTATAGGTTGTCTAATCAGCCAAACTGTTTTCAGCTGTGCTAACATACTTGCACAAGGGTTTTCAAGAGTATTCTAACCATCCATTAGCATTCTTACACAGTTAGCAAACACAAAGTACCATAAGAGCACTAGAGTGATGGTTGTTGGAAAAGGGCCTCTATACACCTATGAAGATATTGCATTACAAACCAGACGTCTGCAGCTAGAATAGTCGTTTACCACATTAACAATGTAGAGAGTGCATTTCTGAATCATTTAATGTTAGCTTCATTGGAAAAAAACTGCTTTTCTTTCAAAAATAAGGGCATTTCTAAGTGACCCTTAACTTTTACACGGTAGTGTATATACAGTATACATAGCATTGTACTGAGCAAAAGCTGTAAGCAGGTGTGTAGGAAATGCTGCAGAGTCAGAAGTTTCCAGTGATAGAAGGTGTGAAGACACAGGGGTCAGCTGGTGCTCTGGTCCGCTAGCAGAAACCACATGGACCAGGGATTGTCCCACCGAATTCCCGCTCTCCTGTCACCGTTGGTGTAATACTACTCAGACAGCACAGGGTGAGGGTACAAAAGTGTGGTAATACTTCCTTGAACCACAAAACAGGCAGACTAACATATAGAACAGGTCCAGCAAAATACCCAAGATGGTGCACATTACAGAGTCTCACCCTTCCGTTGACTCACCAGGATTAGAGCTGCTTCCAGGACCGACTACCCCACCACTATGTCTCTTTCCTCATGTGCAGGCATTGCAGGACCTTAGGTATCCATGGTTATGACCACTAGCAACTAGCTAACTGTCACTATATCAGTGGTCGTAAGCATGGATACTGAAGGTCCTGTAATGCCTCAATATGAGGAAAGAGATATAGAAAAACTATACTACATTTTGAATTGGAGGTATTTGTTAATATTATTATATCACCTACTACATATTGGGATAGGATCTTGGAAATGGGAATAAATCTTTAACTTGTCTCTTTGCATGGTGGAATGTGTCCTGGTCTCCTTCTCACACTACTTCTTTAGGTCCCTGGTTTATAGTGTTTTAGTATGATGTGTAACTATTATCACAACTTTGCTGGTTGCGCTGAGCTCCCACTATTTCTGCCGTGGCCTCATCTCTGTGGTAATTGATCCAGAAGTATTCCCATATAGGAGATGAGCCCTGAGCTTTCTACCTTCCATCAGAGTCCAGCTCTCCTTCCGTGGATAGAACGGATTCCTCACATTCCAATCGAGTCTACACAATCCATGGCACAGAGGATCATACACCCAGTTTCTAACACTCAGAAGATATTTCTATGACACATTTTTAACATCAATGACCTCATACCAAGGTGTCATGGCTCCTGACAAGTGAGTTTTTCCAAGGAGCATCCCATCTCTTACATCCCAGTAACATAAGGTATAAGCCTAGAGGTGAGGAGCCTCATGTCAGAGAATGGAAATATGTTATTTACGGTACTATGGACAGAGCGGTGGGAGAGTCTACAAATATTGTGCATGGAAACAAGGAAGCCAGATGGACTCCAACCTGGAGAGAGAAATGCAGAGAATGCAATCAATATAAGGCCACGTTCACACGGTCAGTATTTGGTCAGTAGTTGACATCAATATTGTTAGCATGACTGGGTGATAACTACAGAAGTGGTGACGGGTTTCTATTATACTTTTCCTCTGAGTGTTCCATTCTTGGCTTCGGCTACATATACTGATGCAAAATACTGACCAAATATTGAACGTGTGAATGTCGTCTTAAAAAGATGACAAATGCAACCAGGAGGGAACACAGGAGAAGTAATCTACCAGAGCCAAAGGCTCAGAAGTGTCTTCAGCCACTGCCATGCTGCAGCTCATAGAGAGTAGTAAAGAGAATTCTTGGGCGTGAAAATTCTGGGCCCTAATTAAAAATCATTTAGGCGTCTCCCAACCATCACACATGATGCTGAAATTTTATGTGATGGAGGCACTGTGCATTCATTAGGTAATTTGTATTATGGAGGTCTACAGGCTTAAGAGAAGGGTTTTTTGGTAACTGCAGCTTTCACACCCTGATAATCACCGCCCTATAATCTGGGCAGAATGTAACATATGACCAAGGATGCAGACTGTGGGAATGTCCCAGGACTGGACACACATCCTTCACTCTGAGCTGTACAAAAACAGACTGATGATTAAGGTGCTCACTGTCCTCACTGCTTCCCTCTGTCATGATGCCCCCATTATGCTCCACTGCTACCAGGAATGATGCAACTTTGGTTTCTGACTATCCAGCTCCTCCATGCCCACAGCTGAAAGAACTGAAGGTGAAGAGAACATGTCAGGAGCACAGATTTGGTCCCAAAAAAATCAGACAAGAAACATTGAGCTAAACCAACAATGCTTGTGACCCGAGGACCACTGAAACAAATCCTCCTCACTGTGAGAAGAATTAGGTCAGAATGAACATCAGCCTCTACTTTTAAAAAATAAGACTTTCTATAAAAAGCAGAAAGGCTGAAGACATTGAGTACTTGGAACAAAAAGGGTTCACTTAGACTTCACCTCAGACATGAGAGAAAGAGGGACCATATCCATTGGGAAGTGCTCAGGTCTTAATGGATTTAGTGCATCTTCGGGTTCTCCGCTTGCCAAAACCCTCCCACAAACCTATGTCTGGTGTGAGCAAAATAAACAATAATAAATCTATCAAGCCCACTAAGCACCAGGCAATTTTTATAAACACAAAAAGTAACGCTAGCCTACATAGCTTTGCTACATACCACCCCTCCTTCTCCCCTGCCCAAAGCCAGGGGTTGGGCACCACCTACTAATAATAATTTTTATTTATATAGCGCCAACATATTCCGCAGCGCTTTACAAGTTATAGAGGGGACTTGTACAGACAATAGACATTGCAGCATAACAGAAATCACAGTTCAAAACAGATACCAGGAGGAATGAGGGCCCTGCTGCTCGCAAGCTACAAACTATGAGGAAAAGGGGAGACACGAGAGGTGGACGGTAACAATTGCTTTAGTTATTTGGACCAGCCATAGTGTAAGGCTCGGGTGTCCATGTAAAGCTGCATGAACCAGTTATCAGCCTAAGTATGTAACAGTACAGACACAGAGGCTATTAACTGCATGAAGTGTATGAGAACATGATGAGAGGAACCTGATTATGGTTTCAGTTTTGTGAATGGGCCATACAGGGATAGTTAGGTTAATGTGTTGAGGCGGTAGGCCAATCTGAACAAATTAGTTTTTAGGACACGCTTAAAACTGTGGGGATTGGGGATTAATCGTATTAACCTGGGTAGTGCATTCCAAAGAATCGGCGCAGCACGTGTAAAGTCTTGGAGACGGGAGGTTCTGATTATTGAGGATGCTAACCTGAGGTCATTAGTGGAGCGGAGGGCACGGGTAGGGTGGTAGACTGAGACCAGAGAGGAGATGTAGGGTGGTGCTGAGCCATGGAGTGCTTTGTGGATGAGGGTAGTAGTTTTGTACTGGATTCTGGAGTGGATGGGTAACCAGTGTAATGACTGGCACAAGGTAGAGGTATCGGTGTAACGGTTGGTGAGGAATATGATCCTGGCAGCAGCATTCAGGACAGATTGGAGCGGGGAGAGTTTGGTAAGAGGGAGGCCGATTAGTAGAGAGTTACAATAGTCCAGACGAGAATGAATAAGGCTACGTTCACATTTGCGTTGTGCGCCGCAGCGCCGGCGCCGCAACGCACAACGCAAACAAAAACGCAGCAAAACGCATGCACAACGCTGCGTTTTGCGCCGCATGCGTCCTTTTTTTCATTGATTTTGGACGCAGCAAAAATGCAACTTGCTGCGTCCTCTGCGCAAGTGGGACGCATGTCCATGCGCCCCCATGTTAAATATAGGGGCCCATGACGCATGCGGCGACGCTGCGGCGCCCGACGCTGCGGCGCAGACCGCAAATGTGAACGTAGACTAAGTGAGACAGTAAGAGTTTTTGCAGAGTCGAAAGTAAAAAAAGGGCGAATTCTAGAAATGTTTTTGAGATGCAGATAAGAAGAGCGAGCCAGTGATCGGATGTGGGGGGTGAATGAAAGCTCGGAATCAAGGATGACCCCAAGACAGCGGGCATGTTGCTTTGGAGTAATGGTGGAACCGCACACGGAGATGGCAATGTCAGGCAAAGGTAGGTTAGTAGAGGGAGAGAACACGAGGAGTTCAGTTTTTGACAGGTTCAGTTTCAGATAGAGGGAGGACATGATGTTAGAGACAGCGGTAAAGGTACCGTCACACTAAGCGACGCTGCAGCGATACAGACAACGATGCCGATCGCTGCAGCGTCGCTGTTTGGTCGCTGGAGAGCTGTCACACAGACCGCTCTCCAGCGACCAACGATGCCGAGGTCCCCGGGTAACCAGGGTAAACATCGGGTTACTAAGCGCAGGGCCGCGCTTAGTAACCCGATGTTTACCCTGGTTACCAGCGTAAAATGTAAAAAAACCAAACAGTACATACTTACATTCGCGTCCCCCGGCGTCCGCTTCCTGCACTGACTGAGCGCCGGCCCTAACAGCAGAGCGGTGACGTCACCGCTGTGCTGTACTTTCACTTTACGGCGCTCAGTCAGTGTGGGAAGCGGACGCCGGGGGACGCGAAGGTGAGTATGTAGTTTGTTTTTTTTACATTTTACACTGGTAACCAGGGTAAACATCGGGTTACTAAGCGCGGCCCTGCGCTTAGTAACCCGATGTTTACCCTGGTTACCAGTGTAAAACATCGCTGGCATCGTTGCTTTTGGTGTCAAACACGACGATACACGGCGATCGGACGACCAAATAAAGTTCTGAACTTTATTCAGCGACCAGCGACATCACAGCAGGATCCTGATCGCTGCTGCGTGTCAAACTAAACGATATCGCTAGCCAGGACGCTGCAACGTCATGGATCGCTAGCGATATCGTTTAGTGTGACGGTACCTTAAGACAATCACTGGTGTTTTCTAAAAAGGTCGGCGTGAAAGCAGAAGAGGTGTATAATTGGGTGTCGTCAGCATAGAGATGGTACTGGAAACCAAATCTGCTGATTGTTTGTCCAATAGGGGCAGTATACAAAGAGAAGAGGCGGGAGCCTAGGACTGATCCTTGAGGAACCCCAACAGTAAGGGGAAGGTGAGAGGAGGAGGAACCAGCAAAACATACAGTGAAGGATCGGTCAGAGAGATAGGAGGAGAACCAAGAGAGAACGGTGTCCTTGAGGCTGATGGAGCGGAGCATAGTGAGGAGGAGCTGATGATCCACAGTGTCGAATGCTGCGGAAAGATCCAAGAGAATTAGCATGGAGTAGTGACCATTAGATTTAGCTGTTAGTAGGTCATTAGAGACTTTAGTGAGGGCAGTTTCAGTAGAGTGTAAAGAGCGGAAGCCATATTGAAGAGGGTCGAGAAGAGAATTATCTGAGAGATAGCGGGTAAGACGGGAGTGGACCAGGCGTTCGAGGAGTTTAGAGATGAAGGGAAGATTAGAGACAGGTCTATAATTAGCGGCACAATTTTGGTCGAGGGAGGGTTTTTTAAGTAATGGATGTATGATGGCATGCTTAAATGAGGAGGGAAAAATACCGGAAGTGAGGGAAAGGTTGAATATTTTTGTTAGGTGAGAGGTGACAGCCGGGGAAAGGGACTGGAGGAGATGTGACGGAATGGGGTCACTGGTGCAAGTGGTCGGGCGAGAAGATGCAAAGAGCCTGCTTACTTCTTCTTGTGTAACTGGTTCAAAGTCAGAGAGTGAACTAGATGCAGTGGGGGAGGGAGGACAGTGCATGGTATGAAGAGATTGGGAGATGATTTCCTGTCGAATGTGGTCAATTTTTTCTTTGAAGTAATTGGCCAGATCGTCAGCGCGGAGATCTGTGGTTGGGGCCTGCTCTCTTGGGTTGAGTAGGGACTGGAAAGTGTCAAAGAGACGTTTAGGGTTATTGGACAGCGAGGTGATGAGGGTGTTGAAATAGGTTTGTTTGGAGAGGTGAAGGGCAGAGTTGTATGTTTTTAGCATGAACTTATAATGGATGAAATCTTCGGGTAGATTAGATTTTCTCCACAGACGTTCGGCACACCTGGAGCATCGCTGCAGGAAACGTGTTTGCAGCGTGTGCCACGGTTGTCGCCATCTGTGTCGAGTTGTTCTATGTATAGGAGGTGCAGCTTCATCCAGGGCACTTTGCAGGGTTTCATTGTAATGCTTCAGAGCAGAATCAGGACATGAGATGGAGAAGATTGGGGCCAATGAGGACTGCAAGTTCTTCATAAGTTTCTGGGTGTTAATGGCCTGTATGTTTCTATAAGTGTGGAAAGTGGGGGTGACCTGAGCGGGATGGCAGTTCTTGATAGAGAATGAAAGAAGGTTGTGGTCAGAGATCGGGAGAGGGGAGTTTGTGAAATCATCTGTGTAACACACAGAACCTTCAGGGGTTTAAATTGACCCAAACCTCATGTGATCCTCATACTTGATGACACAAGGGTGACCTAATACCTCCAAAAACCTGACCCTAATTTTGGGTACCGATTTTTGGCCCTGCTGATTTCTGGAAGGTGGCAAAGTTCCTGCCACTTTGATACCAGCAAGGTTGGCTTCTGATTGTGCCAACAAGGGGTTTCCAGCCGGTCCCTTCAAGGGTTTTTTTAGGTCACCATAATATATGCGAAAGGCCTTCTTTCTTCAATGGTCCCACGTTTTCCACCACCCTATAGATTCCCTGTAACTGGGTAAGGAACTTGATCTGCCCTGTGACCAACACAAGTACCTAATCCCCAGCTTAAGTTGTCTGACTTGAGACAATCGATTATACTCGTTTGATTTTTCCTCTTGGATGCGCTCTTTAACCTATCCCTTCACTTTGGTGCCACTACAATCTTTGAGTCTGGCCCCTTAAGGAAACTGAGTATCGGTTCTTGGCTCCTGGTGAACACCGTTTAACACACTTACATCTTCCAGTTTACCTTTTACTGTTAGGTCCCTGAGCTGGGCAGCCCCATAGTAGTCCTGGGATTCCTCCAGGACAGGGACTTTGGCTTCAGGGGAGGCTTCCTCATTCCCTTTTCCAGACACTACAGTGAAAGAAAATTCAACATTTACATCATGTGACCTTGCTACCATGGCCGACTCCTGATGACATACTGGACTACATGGTGCTACAGCTTTAGCCCACATGTCCAAGAAAAATGGAAAATCTCCATCCATAATGATAGCATGCCACAAATTCTTGAGCACTCCCATATGGTGCCCACAGAACGTCAGTCTATTTGTATATCGACCTGGGCCATGGAATAGTTATTGGCATCACAACAGATACACCTTACCCCCACCCCCTTCCCAGGGACTACTAGCACATTCAGAAGTATGGCCCTTACTGGGGTCACGAAAGTCCTGGAGTCCAGTAATCCTGTCAAAAAAACACCATTCACAGTCACCTGCCATTCCAGAGACCTCTCACCAGGATGAGGAATAGCAATGCAGGCAGGGTAAGCAAAGTACGATTAGCACTGGCCTACGCTGCAATCCATCATGGTTGATGATCAAGGGAACAACACCTTCAACAGACAATGGTAAGAGATGTACCCCTTTAACCTGGCTCTGACCTCTCCTGGAACATTGGGCACCCCTCTGAGATGATCTTGGGCTCCTTCTTTTGAAAGGAGACCTCAGGCTTCCTTGCCTGCTCAGGGAATTCTTATCAGCCAAGTATCTTTCCACCAGGCTCACTAGGTCAGCTGCATTCTCAGGATCTCATTGTGCAACTCAGTTTTGTATGGTTTAGGTATGGACAGTGAGTGTATAAATCTGTCTAGTACCACTAACTGTGCTGGAGAGCAGGTCTCAGTCTGTAGCCATTTATGGACCAGGTGTAACAGGTCAAACATTTGGGACCGGGGATGCTTGTCCCTTTGGTAGCAACAGAGGTGAACCCATTGTGCCCTGACAGACTGGGTTACGCCCAAATGTGCTAGAATATTTGCCATCAGCTTGCCATACTCCTCAGCATCTCGTAGGGCAAGGTTGTAGTACGTTTTCTGCAGCTCTTCAGTAAGGTATGGAGCACAAACCTCTGCCCACTACTCTGGGGCAGTGTCTCCCTGTCTACCACCCTCTCAAGGACAGTCAGGAAAGCCTCAATGTTATCCCCCAGACTCATTTTCTGCAAGGCCTCTCATAGCGTTCACCTCACCCGGATAACTTCACTTTAGCTGACTGAAGGTGCCATCTCCCAGGCCTGGACAGTTTCTGCCAGGAGAGTCATCTGATGCTGATATTGAATCTGTTGTAACTCCTTCTGCTGCTGTTGAAAGTTCTGGGTCAGTAGTTTGTTGGTTTCCTCATGGGTCTGCTGCTGCTGTATATGCTCCACCTGGACTAATTGTTTAACAAGCTCCGTCATGCATTCAGACTGTGTTTTCAATTCTCTAGAAGCCTTTACCCAGGACATTCAATCTTTACACTGCAATTACCTGTGCTCTCTGGGACATCACACCCACATTTCATCCACAAATTGTAGGGATTCATGCTTTCAGTTAGGTGTGAGGTAGAGTTCACAAAGGCAACGGATTCTTGGGTCAAAAAATGTGACGGTAATTTCCACTGGTTGAACAGTACCAAAACCATAAACACAAAATCCCTAGCCCTACACACACAACTAAGCTAGTCTCTGTCCGGTCAAATACAACGGTCAATAGCAACCACTGATACTTGTAGTTTGGTGCACACAACCTGTGCAGACTTTTCTCAGAGAGGGATTATGGCTTATCTCTCGCTTCAGCTCCAATACAATCCACACTGGTCAGCTTCCCCAGGTGACTGACTAATAAGGTGAACACCCAGTCTGGATAAATGCAGAGCTAATCAGGAGCAAATAATCAAAGCCTGTAGAGCTAGGATTTAACCCTAGACTACATGGCTTTGTTACAGTACTCAAAGAGTTATCACTGTTATCTGTGGTGTTACATAGGACTGCAGGTGACATACTCAGCTCAATCTGTTTGTAGACACTGGAAACAGCCTAAAGGTACCGTCACATTAAGCGACGCTGCAGCGATATAGACAACTATGCCGATCGCTGCAGCGTTGCTGTTTCGTCGTTGTGTGGTCGCTGGAGAGCTGTCACACAGACAGCTCTCCAGCGACCAACGATGCCGAAGTCCCCGGGTAACCAGGGTAAACATCGGGTTACTAAGCGCAGGGCCGCGCTTAGTAACCCGATGTTTACCCTGGTTACCAGTGTAAATGTAAAAAAAACAAACACTACATACTTACATTTCGGTACCTGTCGCGTCCCCCGGTGTCCGCTTCCCTGCACTGTGTAAGCGCCGGCCCTAAAGCACAGCGGTGACGTCACCGCTATGCTTTGCTTTACGGCCGGCACCGACACATTCAGTGCAGGAAGCTCTGAGCAGCAGCGCGGACGCCGGGGGACGTGACAGACATCAGAAGGTGAGTATGTAGTGTTTTTTTTTACTTTTACAATGGTAACCAGGGTAAATATCGGGTTACTAAGCGCGGCCCTGCGCTTAGTAACCCAATATTTACCCTGGTTACCATTGTAAAACATTGCTGGCATCGTTGCTTTTGCTGTCAAACACAATGATACACGCCGATCTGACGACCAAATAAAGTTCTGGCCTTCTAGCTCAGACCAACGATATCACAGCAGGATCCAGATCGCTGCTGCGTGTCAAACACAACGATATCGCTATCCAGGACACTGCAACGTCACGGATAACTATCGTTATCGTTGGAAAGTTGGTCAGTGTGAAGGTACCTTAAGAATATCAGAGGCAGGTGAGGCCATTGCAGTGGTGGTTTTGGCAGAGGATACGTGTGACTTTGTGGTGTAGAGGAACAGTATACTCTGTCTTTGAAGCTTACTGACACGTGTGTCCCACATGAGACATGCAGGTCCAGTGGGACATATGGACACAAGCTGCAGGCTCATTATTCAGGGTTATTGGGTTATTGCCAGTCACCATTAGAAATGTTTTCCCGGACAAAGAATCTGCATTGTCTGAGTAAACATCATTTCCATGCGCTGCTCTAAGTGTGAGGATTTACTAAATGCTGAGGACTGGAGAACAATATCTGGTCCTGAGTTATCAGCACTGAGGTCGGGGCTGAACATTTGTCAATAGCCTTTTGTGGGGACCAGTGGTAGATGTGTTTGCAGAGGTTTTGTGTACACAACAGATGGAGAGAGAAGTCTACAAAGATCATCTGTCATGGTCCATCTGCTGCAGAATGTCTCCAGAACATGAACTGCTGACCATTCACAACATTTATATTCCTTGATATAAGACAACTGACCAGGCAGATGAATGAGGAAATCCAGACTAACCAAGAAGATCATCACTGGCCAGAGGCGTAGCTAGGGGTTCAGCTGATGGGATAAACATGTGAGTGGGTCCCTAAACTGTAACCCTGACTATGACTACGGTGGACACACTGATATTATTACCATATAGTGACATTTAATGGTAGATTCTTCTACCGGTTTGCGTCCTGAGGAAGAAGTCTGGAATGACTTTGAAAAGCGTTGACTTTTAAACCTGTTTGCAAGAAAACTTTTAAAGAAGCCATTTGTATCCTGGATTCTTCAGCAATGCAGATTTAGACACTTCACCTTCTTTTCAAGTATATGTAGTGGTAGATATCAGTTCTGCTGAACATACAAGTGATTACAGCACAGTTACAGATGGTGATTTACAGCTGACGTTTCTTCTGATGGAGTCGTTCACTTTTCTTATCCTTTTCCTTCTGGCCCAGACCAACATGACGACTTCTCCAGCCAGGATTTGGCTGCAGAGATTACATATCTGACTTCTCACATTTCCAGCACCGTCCCCATCAATTTTCAACCAGCACAAAAGCCTCATCCTAATTACACCCCTATACTGAGCTGCTGTCATAGGTGTCTCTATTACTGCCCCTGCTGTTTAGAACAATAAAAGCACTACTCTTAGTGCCCCACATAACAATGCCCAACACTGTGCCCCTTATATAATAATAATTCCTCCTTTGTGCCCTCTAGATATTAAAATTGTCCCCTAGAAAGTATTAATGCCGTGTGCAAATGCCCTAGAAAGCAGTGTCCACCATTTTCCCCTTTGACGGCCATAATACTCTGAGTGTCCTGTGGTAGATTGGCTCACTCAGATGCTAACAGAGGTAGTAACAAGAACACTTTCCATTTAAGTTTCAACTGGTTTATTGAAAAAAAACATACTGCATAAATAAGTGCAAACTTCTATAAACAAACACAGCCCTTCTGCCATAACAGGAAACACTCTGCAGAGACACCGAACACTGAAAGAGTCCAAAGACTCCATATTTAACTTCTGGACCACACCCTGGGCTGGAGATATGGTGAACAGCTTCCCATCCACTCTTCACTCTTCACAAAACCCCAGGCCTTAACATGGCCTCTCAGCATTTAACATGCTGGAGCATCTTTTCAGGTTCATATCACTGAGGCTAACATCTTGAGTGACACATTTCTCCCCTCCAATATTTTACCAGTGACCTCATATATCCACTCCCCCTCTGCCCAAATCCGGGGGTTTTGGCACCTTCAGTCACTAAACAGGGAAGTCTAGACAAGGCATCTGCGTTCCCGGGCCTGTGCTCCAGATGGAAACTGAATTCCTGGAGCGCAACAAACCACCTAGTCACCCGGGTATTCTTCCCCTTCCTTTGTCTCATCCATCTCAGGGGCACATGGTCTGACACTAGCCTGAACTTTAGGCCTAGCAGGTAGTACCGTATTTTTCCGACTATAAGATGCACTTTTTCCCCCCCAAAAAAGGGGGTAAAATGGGGGGTGCGTCTTATAGTTGGAATACAGGCTTACCGACAGTGGTGTGGCGGCGGCAGAGGTGCGGGGATGGAGGCGGCGTAGTGAGCGGTATGGCGTGAGCGGGGTCCCTTTCACAGGTGAGGTGATGCAGCAGCCCGGTAAGCAGAGTTCGCAGATTTAGATCTCGGCTTCAGGAAAATGGCCGCTGCGATCTCCATCTGCGCACGCGCGGCCTCCCGCGGCTATTTTCCTGAAGCCCCGGGAAGCAGAGCACTCCATCTGCGCACGCGCGGCCTCAGGAAGATGGCCGCCACCACCGATAACAACATGATTCACCCGGCTCTGCTGCTTACCGGGCTGCTGCATCACCTCACCTGTGAAAGGGAC